>NC_090438.1:436998248-438248248 GCF_031143425.1 Pleurodeles waltl | reverse complement strand
GCTCTTCAGGCTCAGTTCCCTCTAAGGTGGGTGACTCCTCCTTCTGAGAAGAGGGGTCCTGTCTTGTGATCTGTTTTGAAGCTGGTCTCCTAGTCTTCTTGCCTTTTCTCTTGGGAGGCTGGACCACTATTTCAGGATCCAGCTTTCCTTTTCCCTCTGAAGTTTGTCCTGTACCCTTGTCTTGACACATGCCCATTAAGGGATCCCTTGCATTGCTACATGAGTATTTAGTTCTACTTTAGCTCAGGGGGAATGCCCCAGGTTATTTCCAAACAGGCAATCTACAGGGATGGATGAGGACACAACCACTTCTTTCTGCCCTACTACTCCGCCTCATTCAAAGGTTACCGTAGCCTTAGGATGGAAGTTTGTCTCATTGTCAGCATTGGTGGCATGATGAGACTTCCCTACTACAGACTGATTTGAGTGGACCAGGTGCTAAGTTACCATACTGCTACAAGGTCCTGTGGCCCATAATGCTTCTATTTTGTCCCCTTTACTCAAAGGGTGCTGCCTCTATTTTTTCATATTTCTGGGCCAGGCAGCACAGGATAATTCCACCCCATCCTCAGTGACTAATGTTGCCTCTGTGGGGACAATGACATGGGCAGGCCACAACTCTGACTCCATCTGGTTATTGGCAAATGCATTTACTGGAGGTTGACTAGAGGCATTTGTCTTGTTTGTACAGCCAGAATCTCCAGTTTGGTGCCCTTTGGTTTTGCAATCTTGACACCACACCCTGCTGGGGTCAAAGTGTTTGCCTTTGTACCCACCCCTGGACTGTGAGTAGTCTCTGGGCCCACCCTCCTGTGCAGATTTGTGGGGGCCTTGAAAAAACTCTTAGTTGTTTTTACCCTGGCTCCCATCTTTCCTTTGGTGGGGCTTTTCTACCTCTTTTTTTTGGTCTCCCCTACCAGTGGTAATTTTGGTTACCTTTGTTTTGACCCAGTGGTCTGCCTTCCTCTCCAATTCCTGAGGGGTAAGGAGACCTAGGTCTTCCAGATGTTGATTTAGCCTATCATTGGAACAATTCCACAACAGATACTTTTTCATGAACAGGTTATACAGCCATTCAAAGTTTTGTACCTTGTTCCCAGCTAACCAACCACCCAGCATTTTTGCTGAATAGTCCACAAAGTCTACCCACGTCTGGCTCTGGGTTTTTCAAACCCTACCTGAACTTTATTCTGTACTCTGCAGTTGTAGAGCCGAAGCCCTCAATCAGAGCACCCTTCATGAAGTCATAGGATTTAGAATCTGCCTCATTCAGTGTCAGGAGCTTATCCCTGCACTTTCCTGAGAATAACTCCCACATCAGTATGCCCCAATGTTTCTTTTCACTTTCCCACCCACTACAGGCTCTTTCAAAGGCAGAAAACCATATGACTATGTCATCCCCTTCAGTGAAGGGAGGGACAACTCCTTTTGCGAGATTGATGTTGAAATCTTTTTCTTTCAACACTTGAAGGCTGCCACCAGAGATGTGTCCTAAGCCCAACTCTTTTCATTGTTTTTCAATTTCCAAGAGCTTACTCTCTAAGGCCAGTCTCTTGGTCGGCCTAGCAATATGCAGGTCTGTTTCTGTGGGTGCCTTAGAGCTGCTGAGGGAAAAGGAGCAACTCCCATCCCCATTCTCCTCAGGATCGTCACCCAACACAGATGCATCATCATCATTGTCCTCATCTGTGGGGCTGTCTCTTTCATACTGGGTCACCGGAAACCTAAGTTTCTCCGTTTTGGGGATTTTTCCAGTCTGAATCTTGTATAGCCTGCAGAGTTTCCTTAATTTGTCATAGCTATATGCCTCATAAGGTTCCAGGTGAGCTCCTGGGTTCTAACCTCTTTTTCAGACATATTTACTTACTAAAGTTGGGACCGTTTTAGAAAATTAGAATTCCCTTTTTTGATAGGCCAACTAAAGTAAGGTCTTTCAAAATGTTTTGTTAGAGTTGTAGGGACCTAAACAGGGCCCAAAAAAATATTTTAAAAATTAGCAAAAAATTGTTAGCCAATTAGAAAATCAAAAATAATTAACTAAAGGCAATTTGGAGAGTTATCCCTTTGCTCGCAAAATTGACAGAGTGGTATCAGCAAATGAACAGTCTTTATCCCACCGCTGATCCACCAAATATAGGAGACTGGCCCTCTATGTAGTTTACAAACTAGGCACACTACGTAGGAGGCCAGGCAACCACAGGTTGGTTTCCAGAGGCAAAAACTAAACAAGCAGTTAGGCTAATCTTGGAGAAATGCTAAGCATTTGCGACTCACACACTCAAGGAATAACTCAAGACCAATTTTATAAGATTTGTATATTATTTTTAAGATCAAGATGTTTAAGATATATTAAGTACTTTTTGAGTTATGATTTTTCAAAGTTTTAATAAAGTTAGTCTTTCTGTGCATAATTATGCACCATAGAAACCAATAGACAGTCACATTTAAAAATCGATTAAAATTGTACAGTTACAACTCTTCTTTTGCAGGATGGTCAAAGCACCTTGTGCTAGTTGGAGAGCCTTGAGCTGCTCCTGGTTCCGGCGAGAGCAGAGTTGGAATGCCACTTGGCACAGGCACAGGGTCACTTGGAGGGACCACCTGGAAAATGAGGTGGTTTGCAAATTTAACGGTAGTGCCTTGGAGTCCCCTTGGGTTGTTGAAGTCGAAAGGAGTCAGGGGACCATGGAGCACAGCTGGTTCCTCGTTGCAAGACACAGGGATGCCGAGTTCAGGGCAAGATGGTGATCCAGGAGCTGTGCACAGTGGTGCCCTTTGGAGCTGGAGGTGAGTCTATTTGAAGGCGGGTTGCAGGATAACGGTGGCACTCTAGTTGGAGGTCCAGGGTGTTCCTGTAGTCCCTTTAATGGGGCTTCATACTGGTGCAGTTGCAACTCTGGGAGAGCTGGTTTTCTTGGAATCCATTATGCACTGTCCAGTACCAGGGGTATTAGCACCACTCAGACACTGGAGGGTGCAGTGCTACCAAAGTTGGCACACTTGAAGGTCTTGTCTGGGCTGTTATTGGTGTCTTGTCGGGTCCACCTGCAAATTCCGTTTGCAGAGATATCAACCAGTCAGTGAAGTGACCCTCACTGACTTGTTGATTCTTGGTTGGTTGTTGAGTGGTGCCTCCACTCAGAAGGAAGCTCTGGGGTGTTTTATGAAGCCTGGAGGTCCTCTGGTTTCTTGGGGTCAGTCCAGTGTCCAGCTCCTCCACAGCAGCGATTTCTGAGTCCTAGGTGCAGCATCCATGGTTTAGAACCTTTTCTTGATGCAGCAGGTCCACATTTCTCTTGCTTTGAATGATTTTTGGTGCTGGTCTTCTTTGTCCCTTCAAATTTGAAATCTAGGTCAATGGGTGCCCACTAAATACTGAATTTAGTTGGCGTTTTAGGGGGAACCAGGTATTTCCAATGGGACACTTACCTTTGGGTGACTACACCCACTATAGTGACCACTTCCTGTGGGAAGTGTCACTGGCCTAAACCTAATTGGCAATTTTCCTCCATTCCAAGATGGAGGAAACTGAATTTAGGCGTGGTGCATGCCAGGTGAGGCATCTCTTCCTACCCTTTGTTAGGTTCCCCACTTTGCTTCCCCCAAAAGTGAGAGTTTGCAAAGGGGGATGTCACGCTGCTAATAGCAGCAGGCTTGGGGGTTAAGTTTCAAGAATAGTAAGCCCCTTGAAGCTAACTGCCAGGAAGTGCACATTCCTGATGGAAGGGATGTTAGCTCCTCCACCCAGGAAGGGCATTGTCTTACAAAAAGTATATTGGCTGTCTGAAAGTGGCAGCTGGATCAGACCAGTCAGCAACCGTGCCAGGATAGGTGGCTTTTGCAGGGGGCACCTCTAAGGTGACCCCTGGGTACATATTGGGGATACATTCAATACTGGCACCAGTTTGGATTTATCATTCTGAGTTGTTTGATACCAAACAACCAAGGGTTAAGAGTGGCCATCATGCAGCTGGGAAACCAGTGTCCAGCAAATGTATTAAAATGCTGCTCTGTTCACTGACTATGTCCCAGGTTTGGGAAGGACACAGAGGGGACATATTGCTCATACAGCTATGCCCTCACATAAAATACAAAGAACCCTGCCTTAGAGCTGTAAGGCCTGCCAGAGAGGTGACTTACCCATAGTAAATGCAGTGTATGGTGGACTTGGCACACAGGCAATGAGCCATGTTGAGTTTTTATTTTATGTTTGCACCAGGACACTCAGCCTGCAATAGCAGTGCTGGGTGCATCTGGATGAATGGCCATAGAGGGTGCCACAATCAGTGTTGCTGCCCTCAGGGACCTACCTATAGTACCCCATGCATCTGGGCACCTAGGTGCCCCTTTAATATGGACTTATAGTGGCAGCTAAGGGTGTATCCAACTGTGCCAATGCATCTCAACAGATTTAGGGAAAGAGCTCTGGTCCAGGTAATCTGGTTAGCAGGAGCCCTGGGTACTACAACTCCTATAATACATAAACATCAGGTAAAAAGTGGGGGGGAACCATGTCAAAAAGAGGCCCTCTCTCACACAGATTCAAAAATCTATCAACAGCTGAAAGTGATTTTTAGAGGTTAGACCTGGCTGAGCCCACCCACCCACTGGTGTGGCTAAAAATCCTAAACACACTCCTCTCCTGCCCTTTCCTAATCTAATCAAGAGGCCGCCTAATTGTCTGGGGTTGCAGGAAATGGGGGAGGTCCAATCGTCCATCCATGCCTTTTGAAGAAAAGTTTGGCTGCGCTCCCCCATCCTGTTTCACCATTGCTGAGGCATATCCTCCCCCAGGCGCATCCTTTGTGTTCAGCCCAGGCCACTTCACACCTCATCAAGGCAGCCTGGCCAGGCTGCCAGAGCCTGGCCAATCAGAGAAGGGTACTATAAAGCTGATGTTGGCAACTTTCAGGTAAAGTTTTAAAACTCTTTACCTGAACTAGTTATATTAAATCTAACAATTGTAAGTTGTGGGATTTATTATAACAATAAATATGATACCAAACTCAAGGTATCTGTTTCTTATGGGGACTTTGTTAATTAAAGTAAAGTATCCCAATGTTAGCCTTTGGAGGCCATTCACTACAGTGAGGGAAAACGAATGTGGTTGTTTCACCTCACCAGCACTTATGAAACAAATTTTATTAGATCCCTGCTTATAGTTACATGGCACCCAACCCTAAGGACACATAGGGCACACCTTGGGGTGACATATGTCAAAATAATGAAGTTTAAGACTTTGGAAGTACTTTTAATTCCAAAGTTGAATTTCAGAAAATTTGTAGTTTAAAAGCAGCCAGCAAGGCAGACCTGCTTTTAAAATGACACTGGCCCCCTCAACAGTACACCTATGGGTGCACCACCTATGCTGGGGTCCCTAAATCTGCATGCCCTACGATATACTAGGGACTAATAGGTAGGTTGATACTGCCAATTATAATTAGCCTAATTTGCATATCCACTTTACACAGAGCAAATCCGACATGGAGAAAGAAAGGTAGGACAAATAGAGTTTGATGGATGCCAACGTATAATTGGCCCAAATGTATTAACTACTTAAAATAAATAGAAAAATGCAACTATTTACAATAATAATGGGACGTGGGTCCTTGGGTTTGGGTGTGGGGTCCTTGAGTCTGCCAATGGGAGGGGGGCCTTGGCCTGGAGGGGTAACCAGAACCAAAGTATAAAAGGAGACCCAGAAGGCATCTGGGTGACTCATAATGGCTGAACTGTACGTGATAGCATGGAGAAGGAGAGTTCAGGCCACCCAGCAGAGGAGGAGGAGGCAGAGAGAGGAGAGGATATACCGAGCCAGGCAGACACTATTCCAACAAGGAGGAGATATATGACAAATATAGACTGAGCAGTGCTGCAATCTTAGAATTAATTGAACAAATGAATCCTCAGCTTGAACGACAGACAATGTGCTGCAGCGTCATCCCTACACATATGCAAGTGCTATGCTCATTGCACCTCTTGGCCTTGGGTAGCTATCAGGGGGTGATTGCTGTGGAAGGTGGGGTATCCCAAAGTGCACTCTCACGATTCCTCAGATCTTTCCTAGATGCCTTACTCACACACATGTCCAGATATATATAACCTCCTAGGAATGAGGCAGAAATCAACAGCACCAAGTTGGACTTCTACAGAATTGCCAACTTCCCCCATGTAATAGGGTGTGTGGACGGGACACATATACAAATTTGCCCACCTGCAAATCTGGAATATGTGTTCCGTAATAGGAAATGTACCCACTCACTAAACATCCAGGTGGTATGTGACACCCATAATATCATTACTGACATTGTAGCTAAATATCCAGGGAGTACACAACTCCTACATTTTCAGGCACAGTGGGATACACCAACGCCTAGAACGTGGGGAGTTTGGAGACAGATATCTATTAGGTATTGCTGACTACACCCTGAAGCCATACATACAGGCCACTGTGTAACCCTGTAATGCCCTGCTAAATTTGCCTGGCAATCAGAATGAGAGGCGATATAACAGTGCACATCGGCGGACCAGAACTGTTGTGGAGAGGACCTTTGGCTTGTTAAAGGCAAGATTCGGATGCCTCCACAAAAGTAGAGGTGCACTCCAGTATGCCCCAGAAACAGCATGCAAGATAGTTGCTGCCTGTGCCAACCTACACAACATTGCCACCAGACGTGGGCGACATCTCACCCCTAAAGTCACAGACAAGGAGGATGAGGAGCAAGAGCTACCACACCGACAGCCTGGGGATAGAAGCATCACAAATGAGGGCAGACAGAGACGGAACCACATTGCAACCCAATACTTTAGCAGGTATGTGGCAACCGTCACCACACTCACTAATGTCAGACACACATAGCCCAGTTATGTAGTGAAATAAAAAAAAAAACGTTTTTATTTCTAAACTATGTAAAAGATGGAATATTGCTGTATGTCACAGTCATGATTTGTTAAATGTCATTTAAGACACATTAAATTCATGTGCCTTATTCACAGGACAGTTTGGTGGCTCACACCCTCCTCCTATTGCGGCCACAATGGCTAATTTCTGGTGGGTCCCCTGACCCCTGCCGTGCACTGCTACTCCGCAGCACACGGGACTCGCTGGCAGAAACACTACTTATGGTCGACCCCTCCTCGCTGTCCTGCGGGGTCTCCCCTGCGCCCCTGCTCTCCATAAGGTCCACCGCATGGCTGATGCAGCCAAGTCCTCGTGCCACATCCCCTGCAAAATGCCCAAGTTCCACCTGGAGGCTCACTGTACGCATTGACAGGCATGTTGTATTAGTGACAAGACGCCAAATAGATGCTGCCAGTCTGTCAAAGCGTGCGGCAGTGTGGCGCTCCCTGTGAATGCCTGTGCTCTGTCTGCTACAAGTTCAGTCACCAAATGTTCAATGGCCTGTGTTAAGTTCCCCAGATGTTGGTTCATGTGGTTGAACTGAATGTCCACATTTTCCATCCCATGTGTCATTGTAGTCTGCAGTCTGTTCAGGTTTCTGTTGATGGACCTTAATTGTCTGTTTTGCAGGCGCTGACCCTGAATGAGCGATGCCTCCAAGCCCGCAACTCTGCTTCTCCTACATCATCCTGGGGCACTGAATGAACTCTGTGCCGGTGTCCGCGCACTGCTCCGTCTTGTGGCTCAGTGCGCCTCTCTGTGGGGCTGTGCCCTGGTGCTATTTCTGCTGCCCCCATGTCCTGCGTTGGATCTTCCATGGACCCTGGTGGTGTTCGGCTGGGCCCTGCTATGTCACCGGCAGCCTCCTGCAGTGGGTCTGGCCCATATTCCTTTCCCTGCCTTATGCCGCTTCTGGGGGTGTCTTGTGGGAGACCTGTGGGACATAAGGGATACACTGTCAGTCTTGCACATCTGTTTTATGCCTCATAATAAACATTTGCCTATATTTTAACTACTGTACTACATTGCCCATAATGCACTATTCTAGAGGTTGCTAAACTGGAATGGAACTAGTCTGGTGGTGACTGCTGCTGTGTACTGGGATAGTGTGTATACTGCATTTGTGGGTGTCAAAGCATATCTCATGTTACTCACTTTTTGATGTCCCAGGTGCTGAACTGTCCAGTTCTCCCATGCCCAGTACGGCCTCTTGCTCCAGTGTCTGCTCCACCATGCTTTCCAGGGCTGTGGGTGGTGGTATGGTGGATGGGCCTCCTCTGGTGCCCCTCATCTCCCTCATGCGCTCCGCAACCCTCTCCTTGGTCCTGGAGCGCAGGTCATACCGCTTTTTGCGGAGTTCCTTGAGGGTGCGGTGGCTTACCCCTATGGCATTGATCTTCTCCTGTATCTGCTGCCATAATCTTTTCTTCTGAGTGTCTGGGACACTCCTTGCTGCCTTTCCGAAAAGTTCCTCATGGTGCAGGCAGCATTCTTCTGTCAGCACCTCCAACTCCTTGTCAGAAAATTTAATTTTCCTCCTTCTGCCAGCACTGCCTGTCTCCTCCATGGTTGCTGCAGATCCTCTCTCCTGGGTGTGGCTCAGCAGTTTGAAATGGGTGTGGTCCTCCCACCTCCCAGGTCTATTTGATGACTTCCTTGTTCTGATGTCATCACCAAGAGCCAGGAAGTGGGTTTCCCAACTGTTGTAGTGCACCTGCAGGCATTTTGCGAGTCAGTCGCAATTTGCGACACCCTTCTCGCAAATTGCGATCTCGCTTTTAGCGAGGTTGCAAATTGCTATGCGACACCTCTGCGACTCGCAAATTGGTATTGCGAGTCTTTCTTGCATTTGGTTTTGCGAGTCGGAAATATCGATTTGCATGGAGTCGCTATTTCTGATTCGCAAAATTTTACCTACCTACATCTGGCCCCATACCCTATAACCCATTGGATATACAGATGACAAACAATACACTGCATTACCCTACAGTGACAACACCTGAATAGTCCTTGTCCACTGGCAAATGGCCATTATAGTAATGACAAATCCAAACACTGAACACACAACACCCAGCTGTACTTACACATGGCTGCCCACTCAGTATATTTAGGCCATCATGGAGGACAACTCAAATTTGACCAATACCGGTCAGACACCCAAACACTTCAAATTAGATGTGTCATGCAATACCCAAACCACACCCAATCTGCCACAACCTTATTGTCAAGCCAAGCTGTAAGAGTCACAGGCCATCAGAAGTGCCCCTACTATCCCTGTTGACATGATGTAGGTAGTCAGTCAGCAATGCAGCAGAGGACAAGCTAGGGCTTTGTTATACATGCCATATACACACCATGGTGACACATCAGGGATCTCCCAGTGTACTTACCACCACCAGTAACAACCCATACTTTGGAAGGACACATCCCCATAAGTATAGCCCCCAGGAATGTTAGCACTGTCCAATCAGACCTCATCAAATCTACATGTATCAATGTCCCAGGTTGCCTACCTACACATACCCTAGAGTCAGCACCTATATATATGCCTAGTCAGCTCTCAGCCCAATACTCCTGTCCCATGAAAGGCAGTTTAGTGCTGGAACTGTAATGCCAGAACCACAATCTATACCAGTTACAGTATGATCTGCATTGTCCCAGGGATATAAGGAGAGTTGCACAGTCACATATACAGTTTGGTTACACAGATGGGTGTGGACTGACACCTCATAGCCACTGATGCAGATAGCTGGAGCTGGTCATACACAATGCTTAGGGTACTACTGACACTCATATCCATCGTAGGGCCAGGATGAAATCACACATGTGCCCAGGTCATTTGTGCATATTCACATTACAGACTTGGAGAAGTATGGAGCAGGGAGATAAAAATCCACTGACAGTAGAGAAGGAAGACTCAACTACAAAATATACTCAGCAAGGGTGCCTAGTGCCCATTTCAAAATGTTGATGCCCATGTAGCACTATTGCAATGCCACGTTGGCAGCACTTAGGCACCCAATCCTAATTGTGGCTAGCCAAGTCCCAGTAAACAGTCAGTACTCACCCCCTTTGTGGCTGCTGTGCTGCCCTCAAATGCCCATCCACCTTAGGGTAGGCAACCTCCATCAAAAGACGTGAGCCATTTGGGGGGTCAGGGTCCGACAGGCATCCCTCCCTCATTGAGAGGACATCCCCAGCTGTGCCTCTGTGGTCTTCTGGGCCAAGTGTCTCAGGTCCGTCCACCACTTGCGATAATGGGTTCTCTGTTGGATATGGATCCCCAGGGTCTGCACCTGCTTGGCAATGGCACACCAAATCCTCTTCTTTTGATGGGGGTTGACCTGCATGGGTGACACAGACAGAAGGAGGAAGTTATGTGGTGCGAGTTATAGGTACCTCAGGGTGCAAGTTATAGTTACTTGAGTTAACCATAACTATAGCTGGTGAATTTCACACGACTGGCACCATACCAACAGCAGTGGGCTATGAACATCAGACCCACCAAATTCCCACACATACTCATCCTCAGAGCATGCCTAAACATGCCCCCTGCATGCATTTACTCCTTGACCAGCACACATACACCATTCACCTTCCTATATACACCCCTGTCATACTTGACTATGACATTGAGGTCACCTGCTCCTCTGGTGCCCCAGAAACATGTCCTTACAGGGGTAGGACCTCATCTACCTGCCTCTCTAGTTCTTACGGGGTGAAGGCCGGGCCCTATCACCTGCAGGACATGGCATCATGGCTCTCAGAGAGAGTACGCAGCACCTCAGCTCATGGACGTCTTGCTAGAGTGTCAGGAGTCAAGTGAGTGAGGGTGCAGAAAATAGCAGTCTCGGCCACTGCATACAGGACTGTCTCTGCTGGTGGTGATCACTATTGGCCCCAGTCTCCCATAGGCAGCAATGTTACCCAATTGGAAGTTGCATGGCGGTTGCTATCCCCTATTGCCATGACAACATACGCCAGCAGAATTAGGTCACTACCACCTGTCCAGTGCTGCAAGTCAGTCGGCTTCCATTTTAGGTACATATCATGCCATTATGCAGAAAAATAGGTGAACCTTACACCTTATACAGCAGATCGCACGGTAGGCCCAAGTGGTGAAATCGTGGTTTGACACATACACGTGAGATGAATGACACAGTGACCCTAGGTGCCTGGGTGGCTGATGACCAGCATGTCCAGATACTCGTCGTCTGATTGGCCGTGTCACTGTATAGGTATATGGCATGACTACATACAGGATCAGTGCAGGACAGGTGAGTGTACCGCATATGGAACTTGACACATGCGATGTATGTCAGACACTATTGATCAGGGGCAGCAATGTGCATCAAGGAAGATATCCATGCTGCTTCATCATGCCCAATATGATATTTGCCTGCAGGAGCGCCATGTGAACAGTGTTAGGAGAGTGAAAGATAGAAGTATTGTGCCAACATGTATGGTGTGCATTTCACATTGTGCTTTTTCTCCTCTCCATCCAAGATACCCTTTCCAGAGGAGAATGAGACATGTACCAGTGTACGCTCTGCTAGCGCTCATTGCACCCCTGGAGGAGAAGCACATACTTCAACCTATTGGCTGAATGGTCAGACGATCATGGAGCTATGTACCCTGTTGGAGGCAGATCTAGTGCCTGTCATGCATAATCCCTATGCCATCCCTCCCACAGTTCAAGTTTTGCAAGTGCTACACTTTCTTGCCACAGGCTCTTTTCAGATGATAGTGGGCTTGGCAGCAGGCATGTCAAAGTCCATGTTCAGTTTTGTGTTGAAGGATGTACTGTGTGCTTTGTTGAAATACCTGGACAGCTGCATTAGGTTCCCCCAACAAGGGGATTTGGCCCATGTGAAGGCAGACGTCTATGATGTGGGACACGTCCTTCATTGATAGGGGCCATAGATGGAACCCATATACCCTTGGTCCCTCCCAGTGCCAATGAACAGGAGTATAGGAAAAACCACCACTCCATCAATGTGCAGGTGTGTGTGTGGCAGACCAATGCATCTCCCAAGTGACAGCCAAGTTTCCTGAATCTGTGCATGACTCCTACTTTCTGAGGAACAGCATTGTCCCACGCATGATGACATGTCTACAGAGGGAGAGGGCTTAGCTCATAGGTATGTAAGCATTCAGCTGCATGTCCCTGCTATGGCAACTGTCATCCCAATGTTCCCTGTGGCTCTGCCCATCCTGTAACAGGTCCTACCTCTTTGCACACAGGTGACTCTGTCTAACTTAATCTTCCCCGGCTGTTGATACCAGTGAGGTGTCTTGCCACTGAAGGCGAAAACAGTTTCAATAGGTTAACTTTTTATGGTCCTCCGGATCTGGTAAATCAGTGGTGGTGTAATGCGTTCTTTTCCCCATTTGTGTGTTGTGGGAGGTGACTCACTGCACATAAGGTGCAGAGTAGTGATGTATTCTCTCTGACAAGCATACTCTCTGCAGGTTGAATGCATCACATCTATTAAGAATAGGCCAGTATTGTGCAATGTGTCCGGCATACCCCTGTTCTCATTGCTTGAGGCATGCATATTCTGTATCCTTTGGTTAATGTGCACATTGTGGATTTTAGCACATGGGATGTGCCATGCACAGTGTTTGGTGCTGTATTTCCTATGATTGGTGCTGTAGAGGTGTTATCTGTTGTGCCCTGTTTAGTTGTCTGCTACCGTGGGCATGTCAACTGTGAACTACATATGTGTTTTAGCTGTCACCATGCCTACTATCCTGATTGTGATCTCCGTAATGGTATTTTTCTTGGTTGGATGAGTAGATTTACTCTGATGTGTGGCAACACTAGTGACTCCCTTACATCAGCCCTGGCACATATCTGTTGTACTCTGTCTGATGCCGAGGATACCTCACTCTGCAGTCCTTTACACTGCCTGTTGGATTGTGGCCCATTCCACTTTGAGAAATAAGTAAACATATATTTGTTACTGTACAAATAAATACATATATGTAGTCGCTGTGATAAATGGTGTTTATTTCGACTTGAGTGAGAAACAGTTGGTGAGTGGGGTCATGGTGGAAGAAATCCTGAGAGTAGGTGGGACAGATGTAGGTAGCATAGATCCTGTGTCGATGGGCCATGAGAAAATTAAGTTTAGTCAACAGGGTGTCTGGTGAGGTTCACTTCCTGCAAGTGGTTTTGGTCTTGGCATCCGCTCCAGCCGGATGTCTGGTTGGATGTCCACATTTGCAGTGGCATTCTTCAGGTACAGGGCCTCCATTCCACTAGCAGCCGCAGGGCTCTGATGTGATGTGGCTAGTGGAAGGGGCCTGCTGGTGGGTGGAGGAAGCATGCAGGGCAGTGTTAATGCCCCTGAGCATCCCTGCAAAGGAGCAATGGTGGCATTGTGGGCCTGTCACTGCTGCATGACCTCCTGGTGCTATTCCTTCTGCAGCCTCTGGTTTTCCGCCATCATGGATATGATCTGGCCCATCCTGTCCTGGGATAGTTGATATGCTTCCAGGACTTGAGGGATGGCTTCCTGGTCGGATGCCTCCCATGGGTGCCGCGTACTCTGCCCCACAGGTTCCCTTCCATGCCCTGGCCCCCATGTGCCTGTACCCCTGGCACAGTGTGCCCACTCCCAGTTTCACCAGGACCTTCATTGTCTTGGGTGTGAGGGGTCGACCAGGTTTAGTAACGAAGGGTGGAATGAGTTGTTGTTGTCACAAGGTGGGGGGGTGGTGTGGGCAGCATGAGGAATGGAGTGATACACTGACCGGGGTTACCAGATGGGCCAAGTAGGTCGTTTCTGTCCAGACTTCCATTGGCATTGTCCTCACTTGGGCCTTCATCCTGAAGAGGGCTGGCAGTCTCTGGTAACCTCTCTATTGTTGCCATAGCCGGGGTTAGCTGTGGATGGAGTGAGAGAGAGTTACATGCTGTAGGTGTGTATGGTTGTCTGTTAGTCTGATGCATACAGTGGCTTGACTTGATTCCCAGCAATGGCATTGACAGCTGCAGCACTGCTAACACTGTTTGTGGATGGTGAATTGAGATATAAATATATTTATATGTGTGTGTGTGTGTGTGTATATAAATATATATATATTCCAGCAAAGCGGTCCTCATTGCAGCACGCATTCCATGCTGGTGCAAATGTAAGAAACTGACCTTTCCTTCTTCATTTTTCAAACAAACAATTGAAGACAATTGTATTGTTGCCCTACAGGAGAGTTTATATGCTTTAATCCAATTGTGTACTCTACTAAACACCACCCCCTACATATTTCGACCACATGGTCTTGCTCACAGTTTGTGAGTATTTTCTCAATATCTCTCTTTTATAATCTATTGGCTCTACCATCTAAGTGCATTATGGGACATGTAGTGAGAATTTGAAATTAACCCTAAAAAGAACAGTGATTCATCTTATTTCAAAAAAATAATACATTAATACATTAGTCCAAAGATTATTTGCATATTGATGGAAAGTTCATATAATGATAAACATAAATGATAAGAGGAGATCTTTTAAGGGGCAACATTATTAATATTCTGAACAATTATACTTGTATCGGGAGTTCATCCATTAACTTTTGTTTACTTTTATCATTTATTTCTTAAATAAATAAGTTGCTTATCATTGCTCTCATTTCCATTCCTTGTACATTTTATAAATATGGGTTCAATGTTTTTGATTCAAAACAATTGTATTAATTAATGCTATTATGGTAGTATCTTATCTATTATTTTATCCCTCAGCAAACTATATTCCCACTTAAAGAACTGTCTCTTATATCTTGAATGTCTTATAAGATGACTTTAATCTGATGATTATCCTTTTATAAATGACAATCTGCTCTTTGTAATTATTTAGCTGCTCTTATTTCCATTTTTATGCACTTCTAGATAAAATTTCAATTCCTTAAAAAAAAAATTATATATATACATATATATATATATATATATACATACACATATACACATATACATATACATACACACACACACATATATATTTATACATATATAAATATATATATATATATATATATATATATATATATATATATATATATATATATATAATAATTAATCAATTTATTTACTCACTCCTTAAAGTAAAAGGTGCAAACAAGAACAAGCATTTGCAATGCAATGGGTCTCATGTTTGCTCGCGTTAGAGTTATTAGCGTTGTAAACTCCAAACCGGACTTTTCTTCACACAAAAACTAATAATGAAAAGTAAAACAGTTTCACATATATGAGCCAATGGTCGCCATGGGCATGAAGGAGACACAGAAAAGGAAACAGAAGTTTTCTTGCAGTGAATCTCATCGGCTAAAGTGCAATTATCCATTTCATCAACAAAAGTGCAATTATCCATATAGCAGGGTTGATGTCATGCAAAGCACTCGACTTCTGCCCAGCGAGATCGTGCAGCACAGGAAATGAAAAGATAAAGTAGTCCAGAAACCAGCTGAAAACATAGAGTCTCATATGTTTACAGTAGTTTACCAGGAGGACTAAACACCAGAAAAGGCATTACATATGCATGCCTTTCACAAATGGAATCAATCGATTTTTAAAATGCAAGCTCACAAACTAATGAAACGGGCGTAAAATGGGCATAGTAAGAAGCCCACATAGAGATTACAACATGCTCTAGAGTGCTTGCGCACACCCGACCCTAAAAATGGCTATATATATCTATATCTACATATATACATATATATATATATATATATATATATATATATATATATATACAAAAAAATAAGTGAGAACCCTGGGTAGTTCTGAATTTTAGGTGGAGAACATCTCTAGTAAGGAGCACTCTGCCACACCAGCAACACTCTAGATTTGCTCACCTCAAATGCCAGTTTATCTAGCTACGTTTTAAGCATAGGATCAGCACACTGTTATCCACGCTGAGCTAGATAGGGACAAAGGTGGTCATTCCAACCTCAGCGGTAAAAGGCGCTTACCGCCGTGCAGAAGACCGCCATAACACCACCGCGGCCGCGGTAATCCGCCACGGTCATTCTGACCCACAACAGGCAAACCACCAAAATACAGACATCCACAAAAGTTCACCACACCAAAGGGCAGCGAGAAACTGGCCAAACCTCCACCGTCACGGCAACAGAAATACGCCCACACTATCACGACACACGAATCCACGCGGCGCTCTTTCAACCGCGGTATTCCATTGGCGGTACACACCGCCGCGCTCAAAATACACACACATATACAAAACACAGCCACATTGGACAATTCGAAATACACACACCTGATACACATACACACACCACTCCCACACACCCAATACAATATAAAACACACACCCACATCACCCACAAACCCCTACTCCTAGAGATTCGTGAACACGCACAGAGATAAGAGACCCGAGCACACAGACGCGCAATTCACTGTCACCCAGCTATACTACCACACACGTCAAAAATACACACAAATACACATCACCACACTTAGCACCACACAATCCACCCCACACATCACCCAAACCACCCCATGGCACCGCAAAGACACCCCAGGTTTTCTGACGCTGAACTCAGGGTCATGGTGGAGGAAATTGTACGGGTAGAGCCACAGCTCTTCGGGACACAGGTGCAGCACACCACCATTACCAGGAAGATGGAGCTATGGAGCAGAATAGTGGACAGGGTCAATGCTGTGGGACAGCACCCAAGAAATCGGGACGACATCAGGAAGAGGTGGAACGACCTACGGGGGAAGGTGCCTTCCATGGTATCCAGGCACAACATCGCGGTGCAGCGGACTGGCGGCGGACCCCCACCTCCTCCCACCTCCTCCCCCAGAATTTACAACATGGGAGGAGCAGGTCTCGGCGATCCTGCATCCTCAGGGCCTCGCAGGATTAGGCAGAGGAATGGACTCTGGTAAGTCATATCTTAATTACTACATCCCCCCAACCCCACCAGCATGCCAACTCATACCCCCACCCTCACCCCCACCCCCATCACACCTACTCCTTGCAAATGTCTCACCCTCACAACCCACCCATCCCAACACCAAGCCCTGCATGCGACCACAAAGCATGGACACCCATCACCTAAGCATGCCCACTGCACATACCCCCCCCAAACCACCGTCACAAAAGCCCCCACACAGGAATGCAAGCACAGGGCTACACGGACACCCACCCATTGCACGCTATGGCACACACAGAAGCAATAATCATACTTTTATACCCCTGCAGGACCCGAATGCCACGTCACCGCGAAGGAGGGTCCACAAATGTCCACTCCACCCCCAGAAGAGGCCCACAGTGATGACAGCACCTCTGTCTCCCTGGATCTAGATGACCAGCCCGGCCCATCGGGGACCTCTGGACAGTCGGTTCCCCTCAGACAGCCACAGGCCACAGCAGACCTTCCCCCCTCTGGGAACACCAGCACAGCACCCACCCAGCGGGCCCATACCTCTGTCCCCAGGACACGTCAATCAGTGGTGTGTCCACCACTACAGGGCACCCAGGTTAACCCACCACCCCAACAACAACAGGGACCTGGGGGAAGTGGTAGTGGGCACACGGTCCAGGGGTCAGAGGCCCAGGGAAACAGGGGAACTGGGAGGGCTGCTGTGCGACAGGGGGGGGACAGGCCAAGGGAACCCACCCTCCACGAGGCCCTCTCCTCCATCATGGGAGCATACCACCACTCCCAGGAGACGATGGCGACGGTCCTGGCCAGGTTTCAGGAGATCCAGCTTCTGCAGGAGCAACAGTATATGGGGTTCAGGGAAGAACTCAGAAACATCAGTACCGCCATGGGCACCATCGTAGTGGCTCTGAATGAGCTAGTCACCACATTGCGGGACACTGTTGCACCACAAAAGGCCCCTGACACTAGCATGGACCAAGAACTGCCTACCACCTCCGCCGGCGCTAGTGGACAGGAGGCCCCGAAACAAGACCAACAGGCCACCAGAACCCCACCCCCTGCAGAAGGTGAACCACCCTGCAAGCGGGCCCTGAGATCCAGGAAGAAGACAGAGTAAGATGCCAAGACCCCCGCCAGCAAAGGATACCTCCCTGATTGTCATCCAACTGTCCCACATTGACACCCTGTCCATTCTTACACTGACCCTGCTCCACTTTCCACAGGCATCTGGACAATGCACCTGTGATACTGATAGTCTGGACTCTGCCATGGACAATCCTCCACCATCACACCTCAACCATTTGCAACCACCCACCAATTTAGAGCACTGTAATAAACACACTTATTGCATAAAACAATCTGGAGTCTGGCTGTGATTATGTACAAATGTATTAGACATTACCGTGCCAAATGGCATATTCACATTGTGATGCCAACATACCAATGTCACACAGCTGTAGTCCAAGGGGAAATAAAGCAGATATCACGCAGTGGGGCCCACATCTCTGAAATTGGAAGGGAAAGTCACAACTCAGTTACCATACACTGGGGGAAAAGGACAGACAGTAGAGAGGTAGTAGGGGTTAAGTATATGTAATATGCCGGTGTGGATTCTTACCTGTGTGTCATTGAAAATACTGCTGTATTACTGTGTTCCTGTTCTCTATGTCGTCCTCTTCGCCTTCCTCCTCTTCACTCTCCACAGGCTCCACAGCTGCTACAACACCACCATCTGGACCATCCTCCTGCAGAAAAGGCACCTGGTGTCGCAAAGCCAGGTTGTGAAGCATACAGCAGGCCACGATGATCTGGCACACCTTCTTTGGTGAGTACATTAGGGATCCACCTGTCATATGTAGGCAGCGGAACCTGGCCTTCAGGAGGCCGAAGGTCCGCTCGATCCCCCTTCCTAGTTCTCCCATGGGCCTCATTGTACCGTTCCTCTGCCCTTGTCCTGGGATTCCTCACTGGGGTCAGTAGCCATGACAGGTTGGGGTAACCAGAGTCTCCTAATAGCCACACACGGTGCCTCTGGAGTTGACCCATCACGTAAGGGATGCTGCTATTCAGCATGATGTACGCGTCATGCACTGACCCAGGGAACTTGGCATTAACATGGGAGATGTACTGGTCCACCAAACACACCATCTAGACATTCATGGAATGATAACTCTTCCTGTTCCTGTACACCTGTTCACTCCTGCTGGGGGGGACCAAAGCAACATGTGTCCCATCAATGGCACCAATGATGTTGGGGATATGTCCAAGGGCATAGAAATCAGCCTTCACTGTAGCCAAATCCCCCACCTCAGGGAAGACGATGTAGCTCCGCATGTGTTTCAGCAGGGCAGACAACACTCTGGACAACACCTTGGAAAACATGGGCTGGGACATCCCTGATGATATGGCCACTGTTGTTTGAAATGACCAACTTGCTAGGAAATGGAGTACTGACAGCACCTGCACTAGAGGGGGGATCCCTGTGGGTTGGTGGATTGGTGACATCAGGTCTGGCTCCAACTGGGTACATAGTTCCTGTATAGTGGCTCGGTCAAGCCTGTATGACATGTCTTTCCTCCATTGTCGACAGGGAAGATTTCTCCATCTCCTCGCATGTCCCAGTGGACGGTGCCTATGAAGGACAACAGCGAGCACAGAGTCAATCAACCCACAGGTACGTAACCACAGCTTGCACATAACACGATACCCAATGCATTGAATCACTTGTATGAGTGTCGATGCAAGGCCTAGGTATGTGTGACGCAGTAGAAAATAAGGCATGTGGGCCCTTGAAATGGCGGCTGCCTGACCTGTGAAGTGCGACAATGGGATGTGAGGTCAATGCGCTGGCGTGGGACACCGTGGCGGTAGGCGGTCGAAGACCGCGGCGCAAAGCTGCATTGGTTAACATTGAACCCTATGGGTCTCAGGAGCCAATGACGATGTGCGCCGGCGGTCGCGGTACGCACCGCCGCGGTATGCACCGCCGCGGGCGTGACCGCCATTTCCTATCAGCTTAATCACTCGATACCTGATCTTCCACAGAAGAGGACCTACACTGCAAGTGCTGCTGTGACCACGGTCTGGAAGAGACAATGGGTCATGCGACTGGGGAAAGGGCCCCTGCCTTCACTGCTCAGGAGTTGGAGAAACTCGTGGATGGGGTCCTCCCCCAGTATGCGCAACTCTACGGTTCTCCAGACCAACAGGTAAGTACACTGGGACCATGCTTTGTGGGCAATGCCTGTGTTGAGTCGAGTGGATGAAAGATGGTTGGGAGGGGAGCGATTGAGGCATGCATCAAACGACAGATGAGAGCATGTGCCACATGGCAAGGGTGGGGATGGGGGGTCCACTCACATCGAGCATGCAGAAGGTCATGATTATTCTTCTCTCCCTGTACATGTCACATAGGTCAGCGCCCATCAGAAAATCGGTATTTGGCGTGCCACCGCCAAGGACGTCCGGACCCTGGGGGTCCACCAGAGACGGGGCACCCACAGCAGGAAGAGATGGGAGGACATCCGACGCTGGAGCAGGAAGACGGCGGAGGCTCAGCTGGGGATGGCCTCCCAACGTGGGAGGGGTGCACGCCCTACTTTGACCCCCCTGATGTCCCGGATCCTGGCGGTGGCCTACCCCGAGTTGGATGGGCGCGTGAAGACATCACAGCAGACACAAGGGGGTGAGTACACTCTAATCCTGGTTACTTTGCGCGCAGTGGAGGTGTCTGGGTGGGGGAGGAGGGCTGTGGGTATCCCTAGACCAGTGCGATATCTGTAGGCTAGGCCCCTCCATAAAGCATGGCCCTGTGCACCTGCCCCCCACCTCTGTAGGGTGCCGAGTACAGCTATTCATTGCCCTGTGTCATGTATGTGAGCAGAGGTCGCCCATAGGCTTGTAGGCCATGTCCCACGGATTGCGTAGTCGACCCCAAGTGCGCGGCGTAGTGCAGGGGGCTTCTGTGTCTGTCCTGTCCGCCAACGGTGTCGCCAATGCATGCACTCAACATTTCTTTCTTTTTCCCCACCCCCCTTTTTTGTTGTCTTCATGTTCATTTGTGCATTAGCATCATCAGGCGGAGGAGAAGTGACATCGGAGCACGAGGGAGCTGCATCTCACATGGCCATGGCGGGCCATGCAACTGACTCGGATTTTACCAGTGAGACGGAGGGCGAGGGGAGCTCCACAGCGGGGACTCGTGCGGATGTCAGTGACAGCGACTCGTCCACTGAAGGGAGCTCCCTTGTGGTGGCGGCAACATCCATGCCCCCCGCTACAACAGGTACAGCTGCCACCCAGCGCACCAGCACCGCCCTCCCAGCAGCCCCTCAGCGTTTGCCCCGTGCCCGCTCACCCAGGAAGGTGGGCATCTCCTTCGCCCCAGGCACCTCAGGCCCTGCCCCAGTCACCCCTGCTGCCCTCAGTGAGGAGGTCATTGACCTCCTCCAGACGCTCATTGTTGGGCAGTCTACCCTTTTGAATGCCATCCAGGGTGTAGGAAGGGAGGTGCACCAGAGTAATGCATACCTGGAGGGCATTCATTCGGGTCAGGCTGCCCATCAGCGATCGTTCAACACTCTGGCCTCAGCACTGATGGCAGCAATTGTCCCTGTCTCTAGCCTCCCCCCTCCAACTTCCTCCACCCAGACCCAATCCCCTGTACCTCTGCCTATCCCAGACACACCATCAGACCTGCCTGCACACACCTCAACACCCAAGGGGAGCTCATCCAGACATAAGCACCACACATCACACAAGCATTCACACAAGCAACATCCACATGCAGACATACCAACACCCACTGCCTCCACTGTGTCCCCCTCCTCCTCGTCTCCCTCCTCCCTCCCTGTCACGTCTACACTCACACCTGCATGCACAACATCTTCAGCCACTACGTCCATCACCAGCACACCCACCAGAACCCCCCGCACACGTGCAGTCACCACCCCCACTACCATTCACACGTCCCCTGTGTCCTCTCCCAGTGTGTCTGTCACCCCCTCTTCCAAGCTACACAAATGCAGGCAGCCACCCACCCAACAGCCATCCACCTCACGACAGCCTCCAGCCCAAGCACCTACACCCAAAGACACCAGACTTCAAACTCCTACAACCACAACCTCCTCCTCCACTCCCATACCTACTACACCTACCCGTCCCTCTCTTCCTAAACTTATTTTCCTTTCCAAACTTGACCTCTTCCCAACAACTCCCCCACCCCGTCCATCTAAAAAGACTCCAGTCAGCACCTCAGCCACCACAACAGCGGGCCCTCAGAAGACAGTCTGCCATGGACTGTGGAGTCCCCCACCCTCAAGGGCAGGCAGCTCAGTAGGGAGCCAAGGCACGGGCAGCCCACCGCCGCAAAAACATGCCAAAATTGTCAGTGCCCGGCGCGAAATGCCTAAAACACCTGGGACAAAAATTCCTACCATGGCTCCGGCAGGGAGTGTGGTGCCACCTGGCACACCGCCAAAGGTGGGGAAGGGCCACAGGCGACCAGGGAAGGCTGGGAAGGGCAGCACGCCCGACAAGACCGCCAGCAGCCCAGCTGAGCAGGAGGGCCCCGCATGCCCCATCCCAGGTGGGGAGGAGGAGACCAACAGGCCCGGGACTGCAGCCCAGGAGGGCCCCACCAGGCTGATCCCAGGTGGGCAGGAAGGCGCAGCCAGCCACAGGTCAGGTGGCGAATGACCTCCACGCCATGGGCTGATCCGCTGAACTGGGCACTCATCCGAAGCACCGCTCCGCTGGGCCCTTCATCTCAAGCACTGCTCCGCTGGGCACCGCCGTCTCAAGAACCGCTGAACTGGGCCCTTCATCTCAAGCACTGCTCCGCTGGGCACCGCCGTCTCAAGAACCGCTGAACTGGGCCCTTCATCTCAAGCACCGCTGGCCCATTGGCGGAAGGGGCAGGCCCGCGTATGTGTCGGGCAGGGCTGCACGAAGCACTCTGGGCACTAGTCCCCCTCCAGTACCAGTGGAGACCGATATTGACTTGAGAGACTGTGGCTTTGCACTCCCTAGGATTGAACTGTGGGCAAACCACCCACTGTAGAGACTTGAGTGACTGTGGCTTTGCACTCCCCAGGATGGCACAGTGGGAAAACCACCCACTGTAGAGACTTGAGAGACTGTGGCTTTGCACTCCCCAGGATGGCACAGTGGGCAAGCCACCCACTGTAGAGACTTGAGAGACTGTGGCTTTGCACTCCCCAGGATTGTGCAGTGGGCAAACCACCCACTGTAGAGACTTGAGAGACTGTGGCTTTGCACTCCCCAGGAAGGCACAGTGGGCAAACCACCCACTGTAGAGACTTGAGAGACTGTGGCTTTGCACTCCCCAGGATGGCACAGTGGGCAAGCCACCCACTGTAGAGACTTGAGAGACTGTGGCTTTGCACTCCCCAGGATGGCACAGTGGCCATGGAGGCCCCTCGTGGATCTGGCGTCGTGGACTCATCTGGCTGAGGTGCCCCCCCTTCCCTTCCCCCTGAGGTGCCTGTAGTTTTGCTATCTGATGCCCCTGCAGTGTTCTCTCCGTTGGAGTCAGGTATCCTGTGTGGGCTTTGCCCATGTGATTTTGGCCCAGTGGCCCACGAACAATGGCTGATACACATATCGGACTGGACAATTTATGTATATAAAGTTATAGATGTGTGATATATTTTATACTCAGTCATACAATATATTTCTAAGTTTATAATCATTTACTTTTGTCTTTGCATTCTTCCGGGGTGTTTGGGGGGGTAACTGTGATGTGTTGCTATGCATTGATGTGTGTGTTGTAGTGGGTGAGGGTGAGGGTGGGTGTGTCGCATATGTGTGTCCCCGAAATGTTTTGCCTCCCCCCATCCCTGTGTCGTAGGTGCAGTACTCACCGTTGTCTCCTGCGTCGGCGTTCGTGCTCCTGGTAGAGGAGCAGGAAGACAATAGCTGGGAGGATGTGTAGTTCGGGATCCATGCTGTCCAGATTCCTCATGGGGTGTATGGAGGTGAGCGTTTTCCGTTTGAAATGTCTGTTTCCGCCGTGTTTTTATCGGCGGGGCTACCGCCCCAGAAAAGGTGGCGGATTGGTGGGTTGTGATAGGGTGGGCGGTACATTGTCTCCTGCCTGTCTGTTGGCGGTGACCGCCGCTCTGTTTGTTTGTCATGGCGGGCGGTGTGCTAAAGTGGCGGTCTCTGTTGGCGGTTTCCGCCAGGGTCGGAATTGCATTTTTTTTACTGCCAGCCTGTTGGCGGTTTTGCCGCCGCTTTAACACCGACCGCCAGGGTTGGAATGACCCCCAAAGTCTTTTATCATTCGTACAGCAAAATCTTTCAGCATAGAATTGACACAGTGCCATTGTGGCCGAGCTGTAAAATGACAAAAGCCATTCACCACTCCAGGCACAGTATTACAGCTTTTGAGTGGTAAAATATTAACCAGGAACAGGACCTGCTCAAACTGCTGGGTGTTGAGTTTGCAGTGTTCAGTGAGTAAATAATATTTATTTCAGAACCCAAGTTCGTAAATGGGCCCATTGTTTGGTATGCATGAGTAGTTTAACATGTCTTACATTTAAGATTATGAAACCACCATCATACCCGCCACCAGCGCCATGGCCAACGGTTCTGCTGCTAATGTAAGTCATTTTTTCCACACTACTAAAATGATGGCCTTCTGTCAACTTACTATTGTTTTATCATGTTAGATGTTTGCTATATCTACATTTCCATGTGTTTTTCTATATTTCCTGTTTCCTCAGCTGACTTTTCCTGTCTGCTCTTTTTTAAGCTTACCTTTTCCCCTTTTTTACTATTATATGTCTTTTTGTTGTTGTGTAGATCAAAGAGGGGAAAATATATTTGGTAACATAAAGAGGATTGCACAGTCAGGCCCAAATAGTACTCTGATTCCCAAACATTTTGGTTGTTGCTCAAACAGTCAAAAAGTACAGGGCAAAGACAGAATTGCAATCATGCTCATGGACCTCAAATGTTGTCTTATACTAGCAGTTTCCATGATAGTGCAGCATGGCAGGAATTAGATACCACATTAACAACCAATACCATGTGTCTTTTGCATTCCCTTCTACCCCTCATCCATTTGTAAACTCATAGTCTAGACTTATGTTTCCCTTTCTTTTGTTCCTGAATCCTACTCATCCCGAACCCCATCCTTCCACCAGGAGAAAAGGGTTTTTTGTGGTTGACGCTATGGCTACATGGTTTTTAATATGTTGTCAAGCAATAAATAACGCATATCTCCCAAAATGATTACTTTCTATAGAAAACGTTCCTGATAGATAGCTAGCCTGTAGTGAGGTATTGCTGTTGTATGCTGTGTGAAATAAATACTTCAGTGGCTATCTGGTATCTAAAATGGGTGCATTGTGTTTTTGACCAGACCCAGAGACCACCACAAGTAGTACCATCACAGTTGGATCATCAGTGGTGGTGCAGTTGAGGGAGGGATAGGGATATGCTGTCCCAGTGGTGGCAGGGAATAGTGGTAAGTCACTGTTCTTTCCTTCTGACAATGTACTGTACTGGTTAAGCAAGGGAGATATCTGGCCCATCACCTCCAGAGTCCAGCCCCTGGGTGGCACAGAGGCATGGCAGAACTAAGGCCCTCATTATGACATTGACAGTAAATCAAACTCACTACCACACTGACTGCCGCCAACATACCGCTGCGGATATCCGTTCACTATATTATGACACACACACACCAATCCGTCACTATTTAGCCACAGACACAAATCTGCCACACCAAAGGTCAGTGATAAACTGACGGTATCAAAGCCCACACCGTTACGCCAACAGAACAACCCCATCATATTATGACCCACAAATCACCACAGCGGACATTTAATGGTGGTAAACCATTGGCGGCACATGCCGCTGCGCTCAAAATACATGCACTCAAACAAAACAACACCACACTGGACAATTCAAACAACACACACCTGACACCCATATACACACCACACCCACACCACTATAAAACACACACCCACATTACCCACAACCTTTTATGAATACAAACCATTGGCATGAGACATACACCACAACCACAGACAAAACCAGAGCCACACAGTACCTACACCTATACACCACCCACGCACCCCACATCACACACCCCAACACATCACCTTACACACCCTAACCTACACAACTCACACAACAACCATGGCACCAAAAAGACACCCCAGATTCTCCGAGGAGGAGCTAAGGGTCATGGTGGCGGAAATCATCCAGGTAGAGCCACAGCTATTTGGAGCACACGTGCAGCAATATCGATAGCTAAGAAGATGGAGCTATGGCAGTGAATCATGGACAGGGTCAACACCGTGGGACAGCACCCAAGAGCCGGGGATGACATCAGGAAGAGGCGGAACGATCTACAGGGGAAGGTACGTTTCAATATAGCAACACACCAACTCTCTGTACACACAATTAACAGCATGGGAGGAGCAAGTCTTGGCAATCGTGCATCCTGGGGGCCTGGCTGGAGTAGGAGGAGGACTGAACTCTGGTAAGTCAACTCTATACTACTACTACCACCTATCTGCATGCCATCACATACCCCCACCCTCACCCTCACTCCCATCACTCCAGCACTTCCCACACACCCCACCATCACATCTCACTCATCCCAATGCCAAGCCCTGCATGCTATACCAATGCATGGACACCACCCACAGACCTGAATGGACAGCTATCACTAAAACATGCACACTTGAGAGAATCAGCTAGACCACCACATACCAACTTACACAAGTGAAAGCTGCCAGGGCAAATACAACCAAAGAGGACAAGCCACCGATGCACAATATGTCACACACAGAAACAATAACACAGCATTTACATCCCCACAGGTATCCCAGCAAATGTCAGTGGAGAGGAGGTGCCAGCAATATCCAGTCCCCCAACTGAAGAGGCCCACAGTGATGACAGCAACTCTGGTCACCTCGATCTAGATAACCAACCTGGCCCATCAGGGACCTCTGGACAGTGGGATATCCAAGCCCAGTCACAGACAACCACAGATCCTCCCCCATCTAGAAACACCACCACAACACCCACCCAGCGTACCCACACCTCTGTCCCCAGGACACATCAAGCAGCAGTGTGTCCACCTCTACAGGGACCCCAGGGCACATCTCAAACCCATGACAATCAGGGACCTGGGGTCAGTGGGTGCACGGTTCAGGGGACAGAGGCACAGGAAAACAGGGAAACTGGGAGGAGTGCCAGTGGGAGGACAGGTCCATGGAACAGACTCTCCAGGAGGCACTTGCACAGATCCTGGGAGCATACCAACATTCCCAGGGCACGATGGGCCAGATCCTGGACAATGTGCAGGAGAACAGGCGGCTGCAGGAGGGACAGTACCAGGGGATCAGGGAGGACTTGCAGGCCATCAGCACCATCCTGGTCTCCATAGCTGGGGTGCTGGCAGACATGGCCAATATTATGAGGGAGATAGTCTCACAACAGCGGGCCCCTGACACTAGCCAGACATCTGAACTGCCTTCCACCTCTGCTGCAGCTAGTGAAAAGGCGACCCCGCCAAAGGACCAGCAGGCCACCAGCACCCTTCCAGGGGCGAACTGTGCTGGGATGTGAGGCAGTGTGCTCCCAGCCCCCCTTCCTGTTTAAAAGGCTCCCTCGAGCCATTGAGCTGACGAGCTCTGGAGACGCACCTGTGAGCCGGGGAGTGGTACTAAACCTGAGACGATATCAGTGGCATTTCCAGCAACCGCAGATATTTTTGCTGTTCTTTGGTCTCTACTGATGAAGGGCTCTAACCCAGAAACACGTGTCTAGAGATGAACAGTACTGTCTGCACTAACTTTAGTGAAATCCTACAGATTTTTTCAAGCAAGCGTTAATTGTTCAAACTGCATGTACTAGGATGCAAGGGGCAACCTCGACTGGAATGTTAGGCAGTGTGCTCCCAATCAGACTTCATGCATTCCTGGAGGGCATTCACACTGGCTTGGCGGACCAACAGAGATCAATCCAGGCTCTGGTCTCCTCTCTGATGACAGCCATTGTCCCTGTTTCTACCCTCCCCCTCCAACTTCCTCTTCCCAATCCCATTCCCCTCGACCCCAACCTATCTAAGCACACAGGCAGATGAGCATGCATACAAGAGTGGCAAAGGCAAACACAAACACCACACATCTTTCCACAGGCACTCACACAAACACCATCCAGATGCAGACATATCAACATCCACAATTTCCACTGTCTCCCCCGCCTCCTTCTCCTCCACCTCTCACCCAGTTAAGTCAACACTCGCAGCTGCATGCACTACATCCTTGTCCACTACCAACATCACCACCACACCTAGCAGAACACACACCTCACTGTCAGACACCTCCACAACAGCCATCCACATGTCACCTTTGTCCTCTCCCATTGTGTCTGTCCCCCCTAAAGTACACAAACGCAAGCACTCAGACACCCAACAGGCATCCACCTCATAACAGCATCCAGCCTGTGCACCTGCACCCAAAATCAGCAGACAGAAACCTCCTACAACCAATCAGTCTTCCTCTACTCCCAAACCTTCTACCACTCCCCACCCCTAGTCCCTAAAAAGCTTCCCTCTTCCCTTCCCTTCCCCTCATCCTGCACGTCTGGCCAGGGTGACAGATATCCAGCCAAGATCCTCAGGCACCCAGTTCACAGGCCCAGTATTTACTGCACCTACTCGTTGTGGGAAAGGATCCAGGTCTCCTGTCCTGAGGGTGAGGGAACCTGCACCAGGAAACCTGAAGAGTAAGGAGCCTGCCCCAGCTGCTGCCAAGAAGAGCAGGGAGTCTGCCTCAGCTGCTGCCAGGAAGAGCAAGGAGCCTGCCCCAGCTGCTGCTGGGAAGAGCAAGGTGCCTGCTACAGCTGCTGCCAGGAAGACCAAGGAACCAACACCAGCAGGCAGGAAGGGCAAGGGGTCTGAGGCAGGAACTCTGATGGATCCCCTACCACCAATCATGGTTGTGCAGCCAGCTGAGGCTGCAGGGGATGGGCTGGAACTTCCTCTACCAGCAGAAGTAGTACCTCCACCACCAGCCATCCGAGGCTGCAGGGAATGGGCTAGAGCTTCCATCCACCAGCAGCAGCACCACCACCAACACCAGTGGGCAGCCATCCGAGGCTGGAGAGGATGGGATAGGGCCTCCCCCCACCAACAGCTGCAGCATGACCACCACCAGTGGAAAGCCATCGAAGGCTGCAGGGGATGGGCTGGAGCTTCCCCCCACCAGCAGCAGCAGCACAACCACCACCAGTGGGCAGCCATCCGAGGCTGCATGGGAAGGGCTGGAGCCTCCCCCCACCAGCGGCTGCAGCACCACCACTACCACCACTGAGCAGCCGTCACCGACGGCGGACAGTATGTAGTCCTGCCTCCAGGGGTTACTGTGCGGCCTGCCCCTTGCAAATCCTGTGGGTATGACACCCACCTGAGAGACTGTGACCTTGCATTCTGAAGGATCAAGAGCACAGGGTACACTGCCCCCTCTAGAACCAGTGGGTAAGACACCCACCAAACCCAACCTCCCCAGGATCAAGAGCACAGGGCACAATGCCCCCTCCAGAACCAGTGGGTAAGACACCCACCAACCCCAGCCTCCCCAGGAGCAAGAGCACAGGGCATGATGCCCTCTCCAGAACCAGTGGGTAAGACACCGACCAACCCCAGCCTCGAAGATCAAGAGCACAGGGCACAATGCCCCCTCCAGAGCATGTGGGCAAGTCACCCAGTTGAGAGACTGTGGTCTTGCACTCCCCAGGGCCAAGCACAGGGCATGTTGCCCTCTCCAGAGCATGTGGGCAAGTCACCCACTTGAGAGACTGTGGCCTTGCCCTCACCAGGACCAAGCACAGGGCATGTTGCCCCCTCCAGAACCAGTGGTATTGTTCCATCTCCAGCTGAGGTGCCTCCCATGCCCCTGAGGTGCCTGCCTATTTACCAACTAATGCCCCTGTAGTGTTCTCTCCCTGTTGATACAGGGGACAAGTGGGGCCTTGGACTTTTCCCTGTGGCCTTGCAGCTCACACAAACTGAGGACTGGGCAGTGTCCCTTGAACTGTACAATTGTAAATATCTGTAAAATTGACTAAGTTATTTTTATACTGTGTTGATCTTATTACACTCACTTTAGTACATTCATTTTGTCCTTGCATTATTCAGCTGATTTAGGGGGAACAACTTGTTTTCTTGTGCATCTCGTTGTGTGTATGGTATTGTGTGTGTGTGTGTGTTGTGCATCTCTTTTTCCTCCCCCCTCCCTTGTGTGCTAGGCGTCTGTACTCGCCGTTGCGGTCTTCGCCGTCGTTGGTGTTCGTGGTGGAGTAGCATGTAGAAGAGCATGGGGAAGACATGCAGCTCAGGCTCCATGGCAACGTGGGTGTTTCCTGAGTCGCCAATGGTGAGTCCTTTCACTTCTGAGGTCTGTTTACACCAGGCTTTTGATGTCATCATTACTGCCCCAGAAAAGGTGGCGGTTTCCAGGGTCAATGTGGTAAAGTGGCTGTCTATCTGAGATCTATGCACCATGGTCATAATTTGGTGGTAATTACCGCCAGCCTGTTGGCGGTATTACCCATACTTTTGCACCAACCACCAGGGTTGTAATGAGGGCTTCATTTAGATCCTGGTGAAGGGAACACTGTCACAAATTTAACAGATACCCTCTCTGCTGTATTGCAATCCCCAAATGATAAAATAGTATTGTATTATGGCAGATGAAATATCCATCATGTTTGTGACAGAGTAACTCCTCCTCCAGGATCTAAATCAGGTACTAAGGGGCATATTTATACTCTTTTTGAGCCAAATTAGTGTCATTTGTTTTACTCTAATTCAGTGCAAAACTAACTCCATATTGATACTTTGGTGCTAGACCCGTCTAGTGCCAAATTTATGGAGTTAAATTCATTTTTTGGAAGTGGAAACCTACCTTGCCTTAATGAGATGCAAGTTAGGTGTTCCTGTGCAAAAAATTACTCTATGGCCTTAACGCCATATTTATAATCCAGTGCAAAAATAGTGCACGGAAGAGAGGAGGGGTCAAAAAATGGTGCAAAACTTGCTTTGCCCTATTTTTTAATGCCTGGGTCAGGGCAGGCATTAGGGGACCTGTGGGCCTATTTCCATGGTGGAACACCATCAATAAGCCCACAGGTACCCTCCAGAGGCCCCAGGGACAGCCCCACCCACACCAGAGGGACAGCGGAGGATGGGGGACCCCATCTCAGGAAAGTATAGGTAAGTACAGGTAAGTATTTTATTTTATTTTTTAAAGTGCCATTGGGGGCCCTGAAATGGGCCCCCCTACATGGCACTGGGTGCATTAGCCATGCCCAAGGGACCCTGGTCCCCTGGGCTGGCCATTGGGGTGGTGGGCATGACTCCTGTCTTTTCTAAGACAGGAGTCATGTGGTATGGATGATTTTGCGTCAGAAAATGATTCTAGGCAGGTTAGAGTCATTTTTTTTCACTCTAACCTGCCTAGCTTCATTTTTTGGTGCACAAAACCCTTCTTTCATACTGCCAGCCCAACCTGACAAAAGTCATTTTTTTTGCCATTAGCCAACCCTTTGCACCGGCTTGCACCATTCCATAAATATGGTGCCCAGATGGTGCACAGAAATGGAGCAAGCGGGTGTTAAACTTTTTGGTGCAAAACTTAGTTGGTGCAGTTTTTCACCTAAGTCTACAATGCACAAACGACAACCAAAGACAAGGTGTGTTTCCCAGTGCCCACTTAGTCGCCTACTAGTGCTTCACTTCGTCATTCTGTCTTTCTGTCCCAGCCTATCTAAAAAAGTATTCTATCTCGGCATGTGATGTTCATGCCACATTTCTCTACACAAGTGGAGGTATCTTCCATTATGGATTGACCGTTCTAATATTTTTCCTCCCATCAATCAGTGTGAATTTGAAGTTCTTCTTCACATTACTTGATGACAGGAAAACTATTTGAACTGTCAATATATAGTACATGTTCATTTTATGATACCCAAACAACCATTCCATACCTAAACCTCTAACTAGTCCAATCCCTATAAGTTAGCTTCCTCTGGACTAATTTTCCAGTGCCAAGTATTTCTTGAGAATAATGGGCCGTATTTATACTCCGTTTGCGCCGAATTTGCGTCGTTTTTTTCGACGCAAATTCGACGCTAAACTAACGCCAACTAACGCCATATTTATACTATGGCGTTAGAGGCGAATAGCGCCAAAGTTCCCGGAATGTGCGTCATTTTTTAGCGTGAACCCCTTCCTTGCGTTAATGATATGCAAGGGAGGCGTTCCCGTCTAAAAAATGACTCCCAGGCCTTTACGTGGTATTTATACTCCCGGGCAAAAGAGACGCCCGGGAGTGGGCGTGGCTAAAAACGGCGCATTTGCGCCGCTTTTTAACGCCTGGGTCAGGCATGGCGTTAAGGGACAAGTGGGCTCAAAATGAGCCCAGAGTGCCCTCCCCTGCCCCCAGGGACCCCCCCTGCCACCCTTGCCCACCCCAGGAGGACACCCAAGGCTGGAGGGACCCACCCCAGGGACATTCAGGTAAGTATTTTTTTATTTTTTTTTTATAATTTTTTTTGGCATAGGGGGGCCTGATTTGTGCCCCCCTACATGCCACTATGCCCAATGACCATGCCCAGGGGACAGAAGTCCCCTGGGCATGGCCATTGGGCAAGGGGGCATGACTCCTATCTTTACAATGATAGGAGTCATGTTGATGGGGGATGGGCGTCGAAAATAAATGGCGCAAGTCGGGTTACGACGATTTTTTCGACGTAACCTGACTTGCCCCATTTTAAGACGCCCATGCGCCATTTTCCCCCTACGCCGGCGCTGCCTGGTGTACGTGGTTTTTCTCGCGCACACCAGGCAGCGCCGGTCTGCTTGCGCCGGCTAACGCCATTCAATAAATACGGCGCCCGCATGGCGCTTCAGAATGGCGTTAGCCGGCGCAAAACTTTTTGACGCTAAACTGCGTTAGCGCAGTTTAGCGTCAAAAAGTATAAATATGGGCCAATATGTGCCTACAGGCCTGATTTAGAGTTTGGTAGATGGGATATGTTGTGACAAATAAAAGATCCAATTTGTGCACTATAGATCATCATAATCGTCTATGCACTATCGACTGAAATACTGCAGATGGGATATACGTTATCCACAAAGTGTGCCCCATGTGCCAGACTATCATCCTAAGCCAATAATATAAGTTTTGACTTAAGTTAGTAGAATGGAGATGGGAGCTGGAGAAGAGAAAAGCCATTAGAATTAAACATTTACATAACATGCTACAGTTGGGCTATCCCCAAAAACCTGGTGAAGGGTAACTAGCCTGCCAGCAAGGCTCTGTTAAGTTGCATAGTCAAGCATTAATTGTGTAGCATAAATACTTATATCATGCCTTGCTCATTAATGGCAGGTAAGGTAATGTAAATGTTTTAGCAGACAAAGGCCCTCATTACAACCCTGGCTGGTGCTGGTGGTGCTTCAAGTGGTGGGTGGGGGGGGTTCCAGGACACCTTAGTGCCTCCCCGGACGGCTGCCCACTGGGGATGCTGCTGCTGAAAATGTAGTGGCACTGGCTCGGCAGGTGGTGGTGCAGATGGCGGTGTCTGCGGCGAAGATGCTGCCGGTGCTGGCCTGGTGCAGGTGCTGGTAGTGGTGGAGGGAGACACCAGGCCATCTCCTGCCGCCTAGGACAGATGCCCACTGGGGATGATGCTGCTGACTGTTGTGGCAGCGGCGGTGCAGGTGGTGGTGCAGATGGCGGTGTAGGTGGCAGTGCCTGCGATGGTGCTTTCCGCGGAACAGGTGGCGGGGCTGTCAGTACTTATGGTGGGCACCAGTACCTCACCTGGAGGCTCCGAGGCCTGAAGTGGCTTGCATTGGGTTTTCTTCCCCACCTTGGCAGACACTGGCAAATGCAGTTTTGGAGGAGGTCTTGCTGGGTAGGTCTTGCTTCTTGGCCGTGCTGCAGGCTGGTCCCTTCTTCACCTTGGCAGGTGGTGGAATGGGTTGGTCCTTTGCTGGGGTCGGTGGCACACTGGCAGCCCTGATGGGTGACTACTTTCATCCCCTGGGACTTGCAGGTACCACAGCGGATGCCAACACGGTGGCTGAGGTGCTGGCCTGGATCTTGACACCCTGGCCCGAGGGGAAGGACGGGGGGGAGGCAAGGGAAGAGTTCAAAGTTTCCAAGGAAAAGTTTTTTAGACACACTGGGATGGGAAGATTGAGAGGGTTTGGGAGTGGAGGAAGAGGGAGTGGTTGTACGAGGTGAACGTCTGCTGAGTTTGGGTGAAGGGCATGGGCTGGATGCTGTTGTGAGGTGGATGGCTGTTGGGTGGTTGGATGCTTGCATTTGTGTACTTTGGGAGGAGGGGTCACAGACACACTGGGAGAGGACACAGGGGCCGTGTGCATGGTTGCTAATGCACACAAGGACAGGGTGACAAAACAAAAATGGGGGGAGAGACAGAGGATATACTTGGTCAATGCCAGCAACAACACCACCGTTGGCATACACGACACATAGGGAGCTGCCCTATGCACTAGGCCATGCCCAACCAGTCCCTAAGATAGTCACCAGGCCATGGGGTACAATGCCTAACACCAGCATCTGCACACCTGACACCCACAGGACCCTGCCCAGTAGGTGTTGCCCAGTTGTACCATTGGGGTAGGAGTGCTTCGGAGCCTGCACACACAGGACTTACCCTGCCTTGATCGCCCTGGCCTAGGGGCACCCACAGACCACATCCCCCACCCAGCTAGCTCCTAAAATGTGCAAAGTCATGATTCAGAATCAGTACTCACCCTCTTGTGGCTGTTGTGATGCCCTCAAGTGCCCATCCAACTCCGGATAGGCCACCGCCAGGTTGCAGAACATTAGGGGGGTCATGGTGCTACAAGCACCCCTTCCACGTTGGGAGGCCAGCCCCAGCTGGGCCACCGCTGTTTGCTTGGTCCAGCGGCACAGGTCCTTCCATCTCTTGCGGCAGTGGGTGCTCTGCCTGTGATAGACCCCCAGGGTCTGCACCTTGTTGGCGATGGCACGACAAATACCCTTTTTCTTGTGGGCACTGACCTACGGGAAAAAGACAGCAGAAAAGGAAATTACTCCCCCGTCCGGACCACCAGTTCCCACCCATGCCCTGACGCACATACACTGACCATCTCTTATGCAGCACTCAGGCCAGGACGCCGCAGCACCCCCCTACATGTGGCTTACATCCACACCACTCCAAACATGCATTGCCCACACATCATGCTCACAGTGCACTCACCTGTTTGTCTGGAGGACCGTAGAGTAATGTGTACTGGGGTAGGATCCCATCCACCAGTTTCTCCAACTAGTCTGCAGTGAAGGTAAGGGCCCTTTCCCCAGACACTCTAGCCATTGTCGCTTCCAGACTCAGGTAACAGAAGAACTTGCTGTGTAGGTGCTCTCCTGTTGAGGGTCAGTTAGCAAGTGAGTGAATAGTTAGAAAATGGTGGTGACGTCCGCTGCTGTGTGTATCGTCACAGCCGGCGTACATCACCATTGGCTCTTGGAACCCACAGGGCCCAATGATAACCAATGCGAAGTTGTGCAGAGGTCATCGACCGCCTATCACAACAGAGCACGCCAGTGCACTTACCTCATTTCCACTTGTCCCTCCTCATAGGTCAGGGTGCCGCCATTTCACGGGGGCACCTGGCATGGCACCTAACTGCGTCACAGCAGATATTGGCCCATCAACTGACTCTCGACTTCACATACTGCTCCTGTGACCTAAATTCAGCGACAGTTCTGCATTCTATGTGGAAAGATGACCTTCTGTTCACCGTTCTCCTCCATAGGCTACAACCGCTGAGCGAGATGATGAGATGGCGGCATCCTCCGGTGTACAGACCCCTGGTGGACCTGTCGACAATGGAGGACAGACACATTATCATCACATAAAGACTTGATTGTGCCACAATCCAAGAACTGTGTGCCCAATCGGAGCCAGACCTGATGTCAGCTATCCGCCAGCCCACAGGAATACCCCCTCTAGTGCAGGTTCTGATAGTGCTGCATTTCCTGGCAAGTGGTTCCTTTCAAACTACAGCGGTCATGGCATCAGGAATGTCTCACCAATGTTCTCCAATGTGTTGTCCAGAGTGTTATCTGCCCTGCTGAAGCACATGCACAGCTACATCCTGTTCCCCCAGGTGGATGATTTGGCCACAGTGAAACCTGACTTCTTTGCCCTGGGACATATCCCCAACATCATTGGTGCCATTGATGGTACACATGTGGCATTTGTCCGTCCCCGGGAAAATAAACAGGTGTTCAGGAACAGATATCACTTGATGAATGTGCAGATGGTGTGTTTGGCAGACCAGTACATCTCCCATGTGAATGCCAAATATCCTGGCTCTGTGCCTGACGTCTATATCTTGAGGAATAGCAGCATCCCTTATGTGATGGGCCAACTCCAGAGGCACCGGATGGGGCTAATAGGTGAGCCCAAGGTCCCCACACAGTATAAGTAGGTGTCTGTGTATGGGTTTGTCCCTAATGGTTAGTGTGTGTCTAACAGTTGTCCCTCGATGTTTACAGGTGACTCTGGTTACCCCAACCTGTCATGGCTACTGACCCCAGTGAGGAATCCCAGGGCAAGGGCAGAGGAATGTTACAATGAGGCACATGGGAATACAAGGACGATTATTGAGAGAACCTTCAGCCTCCTGAAGGCCAGGTTCCGGTGCCTCCATCTGACAGGTGGATCCCTGTACTACTCACCCAAGAAGGTGTGCCAGATCCAAGTGGCATTCTGTATGTTGCACAACCAGGCCTTGAGATGTCAAGTGCCTTGTCTGCAGTAGGATGAGCCTAGAGATGGTCTTGTGGGAGCGGTGGAGCCTGTGGACAGTGAGAAAGAGGAGGCAGATGAAGAAGATGTGGACAACAGAACAAACATTATACAGCAGTACTTCCAGTGACACACAGGTAAGAGACTGTAACTCAACTTTACGTTCCAGTAATCTTTTGGACATTGTACAAGGCAGCCTCTTACCCTCTCTCTCTGGACACTGAGTGTACCCTTTGGATTCTCTATTTTCAGTTCTGTTTGCCCCATTCTGGCTCCTGCTATACGTACTGCTGCCCACCAAAGGTAATTCTGTAGTATATTTCACTGAACATATATGTTGCACTGCTTTGATAATGTTGTACTCATATATTTTTCTAATCATTACACTGACTCTAGTATGGTATTGGTATCAAGGCTGTTTATTTTTGTGCCAATAAGTATGGGGGCATGTGCAAGGGGCTGGGGTGATGGTGGAGGAATGTCCAGTTAGAGTCCAATCTATTGGTATCACAGGTGAATTGTCCAAGGGGGCATAGGAAGTGGAGCAATGGCAGTTCAAGGTGGACAGAGTGACAGAGTGGGACAGAAGGGTGACAATCAGGTGACGTTGGGTAGGAGTCCTTTTGGGATGCAAATGCATTGTTAATGTATCTGCGTGTGCCATCTTGTGCATGGCTGTGTTTCCCTCTATGATTGTGATTTCCCTATTGGCTTGGCCTTGTGTGAGTGGTGAATTTGTGGCCCGGGTAAGTCTCTCTATTGGGTATGCTGTAGTGATGGGTGTCCATGCAGGTCTGTGATGGGTGTCCATGCATTGGGGGTGCATGCAGGGCTTGGTATTGGGATGGGCGGGTTGTGATAGTGGTGTATTTGTGAGTTGGTGGAGTGATGGGGGTGAGGGTAGGGGTAGGAGTTTGTGATGGCATGCAGGTGGGGTGGGGGATATAGTAGTAAAGATGCATGATTGCCAAGACTTGCTCCTCCCATGTTGTTAGTTGTGGGGGAGGAGGTAAGGGTCTACCGTCAGTCCTCTGTACAGCAATCTGGTGTCCTGAAACCACGGAACGCACCTTCCCCCGTAGGTCGTTCCACCTCTTCCTGATGTCATCCCTTGTTCTTGGGTGCTGTCCCACGGCGTTGACCCTGTCCACGATCGTCCGCCATACCTCCATTTTCTGAGCAATGGACGACTGCTGCACCTGTGATCCGAATAGCTGTGGCTCTACCCTGATGATTTCCTCCACCATGACCCTTAGTTCCTCCTCTGAAAACCTGCGGTGTCTTTGGGGTGCCATGGATGTTGTGCGAGTGATATGTGTGAGGATGTATGGGGTGATGTGTTGGGGTGTATGCTGGGATGTGCGTGGATGGTATGTGGAAGATGGTGTTCTGTGGCTCAGATTGAGTGGGTGCTCCTGGCTTGTGTCTCTCTCTGTTAGCAATCTTTTTTTCATTGGAAGGGTTGTGGGTAATGTGGGTGGGTGTCTTATAGTGGTGCGAGTGTGTGGGTGTGGTGTGTGCATGTGTGTCAGGTGTGTGTAGTTTGAATTGTCCAATGTGGTGTAGTTTTGTTGGTGTGTGTGTATTTTGAGCACGGAGGTGTGTACCACCAATGGTTTACCGCAGTTGAAAGACCACTGCGGTGATTCGTGGGTTGTGATACTGTGGGTGTATTCCTGTTGGCGTAACGGTGCGGGTTTTGCTATCGCCAGTTTATCACTGACCTTTTGTCTGGCGGAATTGTGTGGGTGTCTGTATTGTGGCGGTATTCTATGTGTGGGTCATGATACCTGTGGCGGATTACCGCCGTGGTCATGGTATGTTGGTGGCCGTCAGCACAGCGGTCAGTGCCATTTCCGACCAGGGTTGTAATGAGGGCCAAAGAGTGTGTTCTGTTTTACCATGAAATTAAGGCCCTCATTACGACCCTGATGGTCGGTGATAAAGTGGCGGTAATACTGCCCAATGGCTGGTGGTAAGTACTGCCAAATTATAACCATGGCGGTGATATCTCCAATAGACAGCCAATGTACCACACTGACCACCAGGGCGGAAACAACAGTCACCACCGCAGTAGCCGCCTACAGCCAGTTGGAAAACAAACTTCTGCCCACCATATTGAGACCCTGCAAACTGCCACTGTTAGAAATAGGGTCTTTGGTTGGCAGTCAGGTTACCCCCTGTCGAGCAAGGACCCTCACTCTGGTCAAGGTAAAGGAGAATCACCCTCAGCTAACCCCCTTGGTAGCTTGGCATGAGTAGGCAGGCGTGACTTCAGAGTCTAGGTGTAAAGTATTTGTACCAACACACACAGTAACTCAGTGAAAACACTACAAAATGACACAACACTTTTGTTTTGTAAAACAGTAAAAACACTGTTAGAGTTGAAAAGTTCCTGGGTAGCATCAAAATAACACGCACGGGCGAGTGTGCATCAAAAAAGGTTAGCAATGTGTTAATTTCTCACTCGCAAGACCATACGTCGTTTCTCCTTCTCGCGTCTCGGAGGTTGGTTGGAACTTTCCCTGCACAGCGGTCAGTGTGTGGATTTTCAATCTTGGTCTGCCAGCTTCACCTGTCAAGGCCCCAGAAACTGGATAGGGCACCACTTGAAAGGGCAGAAGTTGCAGCAGAGAGTCCAGGTGCTGGAAGGGGAAGGTTTTGTTGGCCCTGAGACTTCAGCAACAGGAGGCAAGCTCAGGACAAGACGTTGGAGATTTCTTCACAAGCATAAATGCACAACAAAGTCCAGTCCTTGTCCCCTTTCACCAGGCAGCAGCAGCTACTGCAGCATAGCTCCACAAAGCACAGTCACAGGCAGGGCAGCACTAATGCTCAGCTCTTCAGCTCTTCTACAGTCAGAGGTTCCTCTTGATGTCCAGAAGTGATCTAAAGTCTGTGGTTTTGGGTGCCCTTCTTATACCCAACTTGGCCTTTGAAGTAGGCTTACTTCAAAGGAAAGTATCTCTTGCTTGTGAAATCCTGCCTTGCCGAGGCCAGGCCCCAGTCACACACCAGGGGGTTGGAGACTGCATTGTGTGAGGGCAGGCATAGCCCTTTCAGGTGTGAGTGACCACTCCTCCCCTCCCTCTTAGCACAGATGGTTCATAAGGATATGCAGGCTACACCCTAGCTCCCTTTGTGTCACTGTCTAGAGAGAGGTTCAAACAGCCCAACTGTCAAACTGACCCATACATGGAATCCACAAACAGGCAGAGTCACAGAATTGTTTAAGCAAGTAAAATGCTCACTTTCTAAAAGTGGCATTTTCAAACACACCTTCTTAAAATCAACTTTACTAAAAGATGTGTTTTTAAATTGTGATCTCAGAGACCCCAAACTCCACATGTCTATCCGCTCCCAAAGGAAATATACGCTTTCATCATATTTAAAGGCAGCCCCTGTGTTAACCTATTAGAGGGATAGGCCCTGCAACAGTGAAAAACGAATTAGGCAGTATTTCACTGTTAGGAAATATAAAACACATTAGTATATGTCCTACCTGAAACATACACTGCACTCTGCCTATGGGGCTACCTAGGGCCTACCATAGGGGTGTCTTACATGTAAGAATTGGGAGGGTTTAGGCCTGGCAAGTGGGTACATTTACCAAGTTGACTTGGCAGTTTAAACCTGCACCCACAGACACTGTAGTGGCAGGTCTGCTATATGTTTACAGGTCTACTAATGTGGGTGGCAAAATCAGTGCTGCAGGCCCACTAGTAGCATTTGATTTACAGGCCCTGGGCACCTATAGTGCACTGTACTAGGGACTTACCAGCATATGCACTTTAGCACTGGTTAGCAGTGGTAAAGTGCTCAGAGTTCAAAAGCCAACAACAAAAGGTTTAGAAAAAGTAGGAGGCAGGAGGCAAAAAGATTGGGGATGACCCTGCATAAGGGAAAAAGTCCAACACGACTACCCTACCAGCCTAAAACCAGGGAAGACCAATCAATACCTTGATGGACTGCCCTGATTAGGGCGATAGAACAGGGACCAATGCCCAAAGCAGCAGGGGCTTGTTCCAGTTCTAAGCCTTCCTGACTCTAGTTGGATCACTCTGTCCATACTCTCTGGAGCCACTAAGCTCACCCATGGGGAACCCTTCTCCTGATCTGCAGATATCCGTGCAGCACCTAACTTTGCGTTGCTCCCAGATGTATCCCAGGGGGCAGATAGTACCACCAGGGCCAACACAGTGGTGTGACCCACTCCACCCCTGAAGTGTGACTCTTGTCCCCACCCGGGGCACCTCTGTCCAGCAGGACAGCCAGCCACAATGGCCACTGACAACTGTCAGGGATGAGAACCAGGGCCCAGGCCTCTCAAGGCTCTCCAACCACCAATGTGACTGTGGAGAGTGTGGGGCGGTAGCCCCAGTGCTTGGCACCCTTTGACCACTCTCCCTTCCACCAGCTCATGGATGACAGCCTGACCCTAGTCATCCCCTCTGGGGCTCTGTACCCTCCCTCTAGGAGTGGTGCCCCCAGAGTCCAGAATTGTCAGGGGGCTTGTAGAAGCAGTCCTGCGCATTTCTCCCACCAGTGCAGGGAAGCTAACCTGCAGCTGATCTTCCACCCTGGGATCTGTACCCTCAGGTTGGACCAGGGGCGAGGCTTCCCTCCCCCTGCCCTTCCTTCTGGGGTCCTGCACACCCCAACTAGGAGTGCCCCCCCCACAAAACAACACGGCAAGGGCACTGTTAGCAGTAGCCCCCCCCTCCAGGTCAGGGGATGCCCTGAACCTGGCCTTTCAATCCAGGGTCTGTACCTTTAGAATGAACTGGGGTCAGGGGTGGGTCTCTGCCTCCCCTGCCCCTTCCCCCAGGGTTCTGCACCCACCCCACTATGGAGAGTACCCCTAGACGTCACACCAGGGGGGGTGACTGGGCAAACTGTCCCTTCTTCAGGTGATCCTCCAGTTCAGGGTCTGTACCATCAGACTGGACCACTGCCTAGCAACCCAGGAGTTCCTGGGGGACACACTTACCCCCCACCAGTCACAGTTTAACCCCCTGAACCTGCCATCCAACCCAGAGTCACCACCCTGCACGTGAACAACTGCCTGGCGCACAAGGACTTCCTTGGGAGCACACCTACTCCCTGTCAGGTCAGAGTTTACCCCCTGAACCTGACCATCCAACCCAGTGTCACCACCCCGTGGTTGAACCACTGCCTGGCACACCAGGACTTCCTGGGGGCACACCTACTCCCCATAAGGGAAACACTTTCCCCAAGGGCCACACAAGAGTCTGGCTTGTTCAGGTCTCCTGACCCCTGCCAATCTAGCAGAGTCTGGATTCCCCCCAACCCAGAAATGGTCTCACCAAGGCCATTACTTGGGGGCTCTGACCTCAGAGCTAACCCCTGACGCTCCAGGTTCTCCACTGGGGTCCGCAAGCCCCTTTCAGCCCTATGTCTGGACTTCTTCACCCCCTCACTAGGAGTGGTACTGCCAGACTCCAGAACTGGTGAGATGCTGGCTACAGCTATCCCCCGAGTTCTCCTGATACTGTGGGGTCTCCTTCAGCAGATGGCCCTAGGGCACCCTGGGCTTCAGCTCATCCCCATTCCCTCTCCTCTGAGAATGGACATTTGATCCCTCACCCATCCTACTGCAGTGGGGCCTCCATGGGACACTGCAATCCTTCCCTACCTCACCTGGTTGGGAAATACCTAGACCATTCTCCTCAGGAGCACCCCCAAATGCCTCTTCAGACTCTCTGGTACTCACCCCAAAGTCTGCCTCCAAGTGCAAGTTCCCAGCGATCAGAGAACTCACACTACACCTGATTTTGGCATAGCTCTGGAAAATTAGTACTAGACATATGCTCTCCAGCAATTACATCACTCAGCCCCTCACATGAATTAACCAAACTACCCTTCGCCCAACCATTCAGTGACTCAGCCTTGAAAAAGTACCCCCACATCACCGTCCTGAGACTGGTGAGACAGTACCTGACTATCCCTGATACTCAACCCACACTCTTCCGGGATGTCTCCAAACTCCATAACCAGGAGTTCTACCTAGGGGAACCCCTCTCCCTGTCACTCTCACCTAGAGCCAGTAGAGTGTCCCTCCCATTACTAAGAATATGACAATATGACTCCTCATGCCAGATCCCCAATCCACCTCAGGGACCCTGTGCATCACTGGAGCTACCTCATAACCCTAAACCTCCTGATGAGTGTCAATTCCCTCCTTCAAGTCAGTCACCAAGTGTCTGGGCATGTGCACTTCTTCATCTGCACTGAGTATAGACTGTTTGCTGCCACCATCTGAACTGGACTCAGCCCTCATGGCTTCCAGCTTCAGCTCTTCACAGATCAGCTCTTGAGCTGCAACCCTTTCTTTTTCCAGGGTTAAGGCTCTCTCTGTGACACAGCGAGGACCTGCGGCACCCCAATTGCAGACCGTGATCAGATTGGCAGTCTGTGTCCTAGTTGGCCATTTCTGGAGTGTGCCGCATTTCGGGCCACTGTCTATTTTTCGGTCCACAGCGCGACAGTTAAATCCTCCTTTGGGTGCTGCTTCGCACTGCACCTGCCTTTTGCCATATTAATCTCTCTTACCTATTTTTTCAGTTTTTTTTTTCTTTTTTCTTGTTTTCTCTTTCTTTGTGGCTTCCTTCTTAGCCATCTTTTCTTCTTCCCAGGAATCTGTGTTTCCTTCCCTGCATGATTTGCTTCCTCTTTTACACCATGGCTATTTTACCAATCACTTTAATGTAGCTATTGCCAATTCAAGATGGCATCTTCAGAACTTCCTGCATGTCACTTCCTGTTTGCCAGTATATAAGCACAGTTGGTCTTCTGTTCCTTGCGTTGTAAACACTTCCGTTCTGTTGGTGCTCCTCGCTCCTGTATACAGTGATTCTTTGGACTTCTCCTGTTTTTTCTTGCCTGCAGTTTTTGCTGTTCCTAGTTCATATTATGCTTCTCCTTTTTCTTACCTCTTTTTCAGGAGTTCCTTGCTTCTGAGATTTTTCCCAGATTTGGGTTTTTTCCTCTGGGACTCCTTCTGGAGGTCACAGTCTGCCTGGTGTTACTCTATCAGCAGCACCATGGTTACTGTAAAGGGTTGCCCTTACCTTGGTCAGTCCAGAACTAGCAAGAGACCAGGTGGTGCCTCGAGATTGGCAGATAACTGCAGTAAGAAACATTAAAATCATGACACTCTCCACCTCAGCCCTCTCAAGCTCTTCATCTAACTCTCTCAGCCTCCACTGATGAGCTAGGAGCCATTCATCTATTTCTGTTCTCCTCTCAGGGCCACTGCCCTCCTCCCCAGAGTAGTCCTCCTCCTCAGACTCAATTGTTATGGTTACTTCCCATTATTTAATCTCATGCTGAAACAGGGCTGTCTCAAAGACCCACCTCGGCGACCTTCTCTTCAGAGCCAACCCGATTTCCTTGCAGAAAGCTTTTAGCTCCCTCAACGTGTAGTACTCCAGGTGCCAGAAGTTGACTTCGATTCTGCAAAGGCCCCACAACCAAAAACCAGAGTCCAAAAATATCAATAATATATCCAGGAGGAAACCAGAGAACAAAAAGAAAATCTGCATGTGGTCACGTAAAGTTCTGCACTGAAAACAGTAGTGTACACTTAATCACTTTATGTCAAGTACAAATACAAGTCCAATCCCAACCGCTGATCACCAATGTTAGAAATAGGGTCTTTGGTTGGCTCACTCTAGTCAGGGTAAAGGAGAATCACCCTCAGATAACACCCGCTCACCCCTTGGTAGATTGGCACAAGCAGGCAGGCTTAACTTCGGAGTCTAGTTGTAAATTATTTGTACCAACACATACAGTAACTCAGTGAAAACACTACAAAATGACACAACACAGGTTTAGGAAAATAGGAAATATTTATCTACACAAAACAAGACCAAAACAACAAAAATTTAACATACACAAGTCAAGTTATTAATTTTAAAAGCAAAAGAGTCTTAAATCATTTTGTAAACAGTAAAAAGACTGTTAGAGTTGAAAAGTACCTGGGTAGCGTTAAAATAATACGCATGGGTGGGTGTGCATCGAAAAAGGTTAGCGATGTGTCGATTTTTATCTGCAAGCGACACCGTGTGTCGTTTCTCCTTCTCGGTCGGCGGGTGTTGTTTTTATTCTCTGCAGGGGAGCCATGCATCAATCCACGCAGCACTCGGGTCCAGGCAGGCGTTGTGTCGTTTTTCCGTGGCCAGCAAGGTTTGCATAGAAAATCCTGCCACACAGTATCTGAAAAACCACACTGTGTGGGTTGTGATGTTACTAACCTCTGTTAGCGGTGAGGCACGTTGTTTCTCCAGCCGCATGCGTCAATCTTCCAGTTGCGCTGCTGGTGGTGCGTCGATTTCAGCCTCGGAGCCGGCGCCGCGTCATTTCTTCAGCCGCGTCTCAGAGGTTGCGTTGGAAAATTCCCCGCACGGCGGTTCGTGCTTGGATTTTCAATCTTGGTCTGCCAGCTTCACCTGTCAAGGCACCTGGAACTGGATAGGGCACCACTTGGCAGGGCAGGAGTCACAGCAGAGAGTCCAGGTGCTGGCAGCGGAAGTCATTGATGGCCCTGAGACTTCAACAAAAGGAGGCAAGCTTAGGACAAGCCCTTGGAGATTTCTTCACGTGCAGGAATGCACAACAAAGTACAGTCTTACTTCTCTTTCACCAGGCAGAAGCAGCAACTGCAGGATAGCTCTACAAAGCACAGTCACAGGTAGGGCAGCACTTCTCCTTAGCTCTTCAGCTCTTCTCCAGGCAGAGGTTCCTTTTGATGGCCAGACGTGATCTAAAGACTGTGGTTTTGGGTGCCCTTCTTATACCCATCTTGGCCATTGAAGTAGGCGTACCTCAAAGGAAAGTCTTGCTTGTGAAATCCTGCCTTGCCCAGGCCAGGCCCCAGACACATTCAGGTGTGAGTGACCACTCCTCTTCTCCCTCCTAGCACAGATGGCTCATCAGGATATGCAGGCTACACCCTAGCTCCCTTTGTGTCTCTGTCTAGAGAGAAGTGCAAACAGCCCAACTGTCAAACTAACCCAGACAGGGAATCCACAAACAGGCAGAGTCACTGCATGTTTTAAGAAAGAAAAATGCTCACTTTCTATAAGTGCCATTTTCAAACACCCCATCTTAAAATCAACTTTACTTAAATTGTGAGCTCAGAGACCCCAAACTCCACATGTCTATCCACTCCCAAAGGGAATCTACCCTTTAATCATATTTAAAGGCTGTTGCCCTGTTAACCTATGAGAGGGACAGGCCTTGCAACAGTGAAAAACAGATTTGGCAGTATTTCACTGTTAGGACATATAAAACACATTAGTATATGTCCTACCTTAAACATACACTGCACCTTGCCCATGGGGATACCTAGGGCCTACCTGTATGAAAGTACCATCTTGCCTGGCATGTTACCTCCATTTTTACTTGTGTGTCAGTTTGTTTTTGCCTGCGTCACTGGGATCCTGCTAGCCAGGACCCCAGTGCTCATAATTTTTGGCCTGTATGTGTTCCCTGTGTGGTGCCTAACTGTATCACTGAGGCTCTGCTAACCAGAGACTCAGTGTTTATGCTCTCTCTGCCTTTAAAATTGTCACTGCAGGCTAGTGACTATTTTCACCAATTCTGATTGGCACACTGGAACACCCTTATAATTCCCTAGTATATGATACCTAGGTATTGGGGTTCCAGGAAATCCCTATGGGCTGCAGCATTTCTTTTGCCACCCATAGGGAGCTCAGACAATTCTTACACAGGACTGCCACTGCAGCCTGAGTGAAACAACGTCCACATTATTTTACAGCCATTTTACAATGCAATTAAGTAACTTATAAGTCACCTATATGTCTATCCCTCACCTAGTGAAGGTTAGGTGCAAAGTTACTAAGTGTGAGGGCACCCTGGCACTAGCTAAGATGCCCTCACATTGTTCAGGATAATTTCCCCGGACTCTGTGAGTGCAGGGACACCATTACACGCATGAACTACATATAGGTCAATACCTATGTGTAGCTTCACAATGGTAACTCCGAACATGGTCATGTAACATGTCTAAGATCATGGAATTGTCTCCTCAAGCCAAATTTGATATTGGGGTGCCAATCCCATGTATCTCCGGGGCTCCAGCATGGACCACGGGTACTGCCAAAGTAGCTCTCTGGGGTTTTCTCTGCAGCTACCGCTGCTGCCAACCCTCAAACAGGTTTCTGCTCTCGTGGGGTCTGGGAAGCCTAGTCCCAGGAAGGCAGAACAAAGGATTTCCTCTAAGAGAGGGTGTTACACCCTCTCCCTTTGGAAATAGGTGTTAAGTGCTGGGGAGGAGTAGCCTCCCTCAGCCTCTGGAAATGCTTTGAAGGGAACAGATGGTGCCCTCCTTGCATAAGCCAGTCTACACTGGTTCAGGGATCCCCCAGCCCCTGCTCTGGGGCGAAACTGGACAAAGTAAAGGGGAGTGACTGCTCCAGGACACCTGCAAAACAGCAACAAAGTAGCAAGAAGTCTACCAGCAGCATTGTAGCGCCTAACTCTGCTGGTTTTCTCGACTGTTTCCTGGTGGTGCATGCCCTGAGGGCTGTCTGCCTTCAACCTGCACTGGAAGCCAAGAAGAAATCTCCTGTGGGTCGACGGAATCTTCCACCTGCTACCACAGCACCAAACTTCTGCATCACCGGTCCTCTGGGTCCCCTCTCATCTTGACAAGCGTGGTCCCTGGAACAAAGGAGCTGGTTCCAAGTGACCCCGACAGTTCAGTGGTCTTTCTGTCCAAATTTGGTGGAGGTAAGTCCTTGCCTCCCCAAGCTAGACAGTAATCCTGTGTACTGTGTGATTTGCAGCTGCTAGGGCTTTTGTGCACTTTTGCCAGGATTCCTTCATGCACAGCACATCCCAGGTCCCCTGCACTCTGTCCTGCATTGCTCAACTCGCTGAGTTGACCACCGTCTTCGTGGGACCCTCTTTAGTTGTGTTGAGACAATCGCTGTGCTCAGGTTTCTTGAACCCCTGTTCAAGTGCTTCTGCGGGTGCTGCCTGCTTCTGCGTGAGCTCTCTCATTTGCTGAGTGCCCCCTCTGTCTCCACCTCCAAGGGGCGACCTCCTTGTCCTTCCTAGGACCTGGCAGCACCTGTTATCTTCAACCGTGACTCATGCAGCTAGCAAGGCTTGTTTATGGTCTTTCTGCATTCTCCAGCACACTGTGGGACATCTTCTGACCAAAGGAGAAGTTCCTGGCACCTTCCATTGTTGCAGATTCTTCGGCTTCTTCCACCCCGTGGCAGCCCTTTTGCACCTTCATCTGGGGTTTACTGGGCTCCTGCCCCCCCGGACACATGCTTGACTCTTGGACTTGGTCCCCTTCCTTTGGAGGTCCTCAGGTCCAGGAATCCCTCTTCAGTGCTTTGCAGTCGGTTGTTGTCTTTTCAGAATCCCCTATCTCGACTTTACTCTCTTTTTGGGTTAGTAGGGTAACTTTACTCCTACTTTTCAGGGTCAGGGTACTTTTTGTGTTTTCTTACCCTCCCAGCAACCCTCTACACACTACACTAGGCCTGGGGTCCATTTGTGGTTTGCATTCCACTTTTGTAGTATATGGTTTGTGTTGCTCCTAGGCCTATTGTCTCCTATTGCATTCTATTGTGTTCTACAGTGTTTGCACTACTTTTCTAAGTGTTTTACTTACCTGATTTTGGTTTGTGTGTATATTTTGTGTATTTTACTTACCTCCTAAAGGAGTATATCCTCTGAGATACTTTTGGCATATTGTCACTAAAATAAAGTACCTTTATTTTTAGTAACTCTGAGTATTGTGTTTCTTATGATATAGTGCTATATTCTATAAGTGGTATAGTAGGAGCTTTGCCTGTCTCCTAGTTCAGCCTAAGTTTCTCTGCTATAGCTACCTCTATTAGCCTAAGCTGCTAGAACACCTCTAATCTACCAATAAGGGATAACTGGACCTGGCACAAGGTGTAAGTACCACAAGGTACCCACTATAAGCTGGCCAGCCTCCTACAGTGGTGGTGCAGCGGTGGGATAAGTAGTTGTAACTGCTTTACCACTTTTGTCATTGGTGCTTTTCATAAGAAAAACATATACCAAATACTTCAGAATATAGACAGTAACCTAAACAGTTTAAGTTTCCTTCTCTAAATCTTTCTAAAAAAGTTGCTAAAACATTTCTGAAAAGTTTCAAAAGTTTTCAAAAGGTTGAAAGAGTTTTTTCCTTTCTTTAAAAAGTTTCAAAGCTTTTTTCTCTCTTTGTCCTAAATCCTTTCTATCATGTCTGCAGTAGAACTTACTCTCACAGTTGTACAGGCAACATAAGGGAATCTAAACTTTAAAAGTTTGACGGGTCTCTGCAATGAAAGAGGTTCAGCAATTGGTAAGAATCCTACCAAAGATCTTCTCCTTAGCCTTCTCCTAGAAAGTGTACAGAACCAATCTGGCCCATCCCAGGATCAGGAGGTAGAGGATGGGGGGTACCCAGCAAGACTCAGAGGAGTCCCCTGAGGATGCTGGGGAGGGTTCTTCGAAGGACCTGCCAGCTAACAGGCCATCTAGTTACACTGGTAGTGGGAGGGGGTCACACATTAGTAGGGCATCTTTCACTCCTAAATGCCAGGTTATTAGAGTTCAGTCAGTTAGGGACAGGTCTAACTCTGCCAATTCCTATATTTCTTCTGTGTTTCACAATTCCCAAGCCTTCAACCCTAAGGATAACTTAATGGAAAGGGAACTCAGAAAGCTGAGGTTGAACGAGGCCAAGCTGAAGCTTAAACAGCAGCAGCTGGCCTTAGACAGGGAATCTGTGGATGTGGAAAGGGAAAGGCAGAAGTTGGGGTTAGTTCCCCATGGTGGCAGCAGCGGTGTTTTTGATAGCAATCCTGTTAGAGAGCAAGATTACAGAAACCTGCATAGGATAGCCCTCCCTTACAGGGAGGGGGGTGACAATAACAAGTGGTTTGCTGCACTTGAGAGGGCCTGTATGGTACAGGTGGCCGCTATCTTGTGGCTCTCTTTCAATGGTAAGGGTAGGGATAGACTCCTTACTGTCAGAGAAAGTGATGCTAACAATTACAAAGTTTTGAAGGATGCACTCTTGGATGGTTTTTGCTTAACCACTGTACAATACAGGATTAAGTTCAGAGACACCAGAAAAGAGCCCTCTCAAGACCGGACAGACTTTGTAGATTGTTCAGTGAAGGCCTTGGAGGGTTGGTTACATTGCAGTAAGGTGACTGACTATGAAAGCCTGTATAATCTAATCCTGAGAGAGCATATTTTGAACAATTGTGTGTCTGATTTGTTGCACCAGTACTTGGTAGACTCAGATCTGACCTCTCCCCAAGAATTGGGAAAGAAGGCAGAAAAATGGGTCAGAACAAGAGTAAACAGAAAAGTTCATACAGGGGGTGACAAGGATGGCAAGAAGAAGAATGGTAAGTCTTCTGACAAGGGTAGGGACAAACAACAAAACATTCTTTATCAGGCCCACAAAACTCCTCTAGGGTTGGTGGGTCCAAATCCTCTTCTCACAATCAGAAAAAGCCATGGTGTTATTTATGTAAAGTAAAAGGCCATTGGGCAAGTGATGCCACTTGTCCAAAGAAAAACACCAAGGCTCCCACTACCACAACCTCAACTGCAACCTCTAGTGCCCCTAGTAATAGCAGTGGTAGTGGGAAGTCTACTACAAATAGCCAATCCAAGGGTGTAGCTGGGCTCACTATTGGCAGTGGAGTTGGGGTTGGTCTTGTTAGGGAGACCACAGAGGCTGTTTTAGTCTCTGATGGTGGCATTGACTTTGCCACCTTGGTTGCTTGTCCCCTTAATATGTGTAAGTACAAACAGCTACCCCTAATTAATAGTGTTGAGGTCGAGGCCTACAGGGACACAGGAGCCAGTGTAACTATGGTTAAAGAGAAACTGGCTCACCCTGATCAACACCTACTTGGTCAGCAGTACCAAGTGACTGATGCTCACAGTAACACACTTAGCCACCCCATGGCTGTTGTGAATCTCAACTGGGGGGGGGGTACTGGTCCAAAGAAAGTTGTGGTAGCCACTGAATTACTCGTAAATTGCTTACTAGGCAATGATTTGGAGACATCAGCTTCGGCTGAAGTGGAGTTGGAGGCTCATGCAGCAATGCTGGGAATTCCTGGGCATATTTTTGCTTTGACAAGGGCTCCGGCCAAAAAGCAGAAAGGACAGTGAAACTTGGATCCTGGAACAATGGACCAAGTGCTCCCAAAAGCTAGGGGTAGTAAGGGTAAATCCTTGCCCACTATCCCTCCCTCAACAGAAGATTCCCCTTTTGAGGAAGAGGAATCCTCTCCCTGTGCAGAACCCACCCCAGCGGAGCTGGCACCAGACACTTCGGAGCATTTGGGTGCAGGTGGACCTGCTAGGGTAGAGCTGAGTGTGTTACAGCAGACCTGTCCCACACTAGAGGGTTTGAGACAGCAAGCTATCAAACAGCAGAATGGGGATGTCAGTGATAGCCATAAGGTGTATTGGGAAGACAATCTCCTATATACTTAATCAAGGGACCCTAAAACTGGAGCTGCCAGGAGATTGGTCATCCCTTTGCAGTACAGGGAGTTTCCTCTTATCTTGGCACGTGACATTCCTTTGGCTGGGCATTTGGGCCAGAGTAAAACTTGGGACAGGCTTGTTCCCCTGTTTCACTGGCCTCGTATGTGAGAGGACACTAAAGAGTTTTGTCGCTCTTGTGTGACCTGCCAAGCCAGTGGCAAGACTGGTGGCACACCAAAGGCCCCCTTAATTCCACTTCCTGTGGTTGGTGTGCCCTTTGAAAGGGTATGGGTTGACATAGTTGGCTCCCTTGACCATCCAACAGCTTCAGACAATAAGTTTATCCTTGTGGTAGTGGACCATGCCACTAGGTACCCTGAAGCAATCCCCTTAAGTACCACTCCAGCTCCTGCAGTGGCAAAGGCCCTCCTGGGAATCTTTTCCACAGTGGGCTTCCCTAAGGAAGTGGTGTCAGACAAAGGTAGAAACTTCTTGTCTGCATTCCTCAAAGCAATGTGGAAGGAGTGTGGTGAAACATACAAGTTCACTACTCCTTAACATCCTCAAACAAATGGTCTGGTTGAGAGGTTTAATAAAACTCTCAAAGGTATGATAATGTGACTCCCTGAAAAACTCGGAAGGAGATGGGATGTCCTGGTACCTCGCCTCCTTTTTGCTTACTAGGGGGTACCCAAAAAAGAGTGGGCTTTAGCCCCTTTGAACTCCTCTTTGGTCAACCTGTGGGAGGTCCCCTTTCACTTTTTAAGGAGGGTTGGGAACAACCTTTCAAAGCTCCTAAATAGGACATTGTGGATGGTGTACTTGGCCTAAGATCAAGAATGGCTGAGTACATGAAATAGGCCAGTAAAAACCTTCAGTCCAGCCAGGAGCTACAAAAGCAATGGCATGATCAGAAGGCTGTACTGACCCAGTACCACCCAGGACAGAAGGTGTGGGTATTGGAGCCGGTGGATCCAAGAGCACTCCAGGACAAATGGAGTGGACACCATCTCATTGTTGAGAAAAAGGGTGAGGTTACCTACTTGATAGACCTGGGCACTACCAGGAGTCCCCTTAGGAAGCTCCATGTCAACCGCCTAAAACCCTACTATGACAGGGCTGATCTCACCCTGCTCATGGCAACTGATGAGGGGCAGGAAGAAGAGAGTGACCCTCTCCCTGATCTCTTGTCAACCACTGAAGCTGATGGCTTAGTGGAGGGAGTAGTACTTGCAGATTGCCTTACCGCTGAGCAGAAGGACAACGATGTGAATCTCTTAAGTCAGTTTTCTGAACTCTTCTCACTGATACCAGGTACCACTACTTTGTGTGAGCATACAATCAATACTGGAGACAGTTTACCTGTCAAAAGTAAGATTTATAGGCAGCCTGACCATGTCAGGGACTGCATAAAACAAGAGGTACAGAAAATGTTGGACTTAGGAGTGATTGAGCCTTCAGGAAGCCCATGGGCTAGCCCAGTGGTGCTTGTCCCAAAACCGCACAGTAAGGATGATAAAAGAGAAATGAGGTTTTGTGTTGACTATAGAGGGATCAACCAAGTAACCAAGACAGATGCTCACCCTATACCCAGGGCAGATGAGCTAATAGATACACTGGCTTCTGTCAAGTATCTAAGCACTTTTCATTTAACTGCAGGGTATTGGCAGATTAAGTTATCAGAAGATGCTAAACCCCAAACTGCATTTTCAACCATTGGAGGGCACTATCAATTCACTGTAATGCCCTTTGGTCTGAAAAATGCACGTGCCACTTTTCAAAGGTTGGTGAACACAGTCCTGCAAGGGTTAGAAGCTTTTAGTGCAGCATATCTGGATGATATAGCTGTCTTTAGCTCCACCTGGGATGATCAGCTGGTCCACATGGGGAAAGTTTTAGAGGCCCTGCAAAAGACAGGCCTCATTATCAAGGCCTCAAAGTGCCACATAGGGCAGGGGAAAGTGGTTTATCTGGGCCACCTGGTAGGTGGGGAACAGATTGCACCACTGCAGGGGAAGATCCAGACCATTATGGAATGGGCTCCCCCTACAACTCAAACCTAGGTGAGAGCCTTTCTAGGCCTCATGGGGTACTATAGGAGGTTCATTAAGAATGATGGCTCCATTGCAGCTCCTCTTAAGGACCTCACTAGTAAGAAGATGCCTAAAAACGTATTGTGGACAGCTAGCTGTCAAAAAGCTTTGGATGAGCTCTGCACCTGTCCTAAAAAGCCCTTGCTACTCCAAAAAGTTAATAGTCCAGACTGATGCTTCTGAATTGGGGGTTGGGGTAGTGCTATCGCAGCTTAATACTGATATCCAGGATCAACCTGTTGCTTTTATCAACAGGAGGTTGACCCCTAGAGAAAAGTGTTGGTCTGCCATAGAGAGGGAGACCTTTGCTGTGGTCTGGGCACTGAAAAAGTTGAGACCATACCTGTTTGGTACTAACTTTATTGTTCAGACAGACCACAGACCTCTACTTTGGCTAAAACAAATAAAAGGTAAAAACTCTAAATTGTTGAGGAGGTCCATCTCCCTACAGGGAATGGACTATGCAGTGGAACATAGACGTGGGAGGACCCACTCCAATGCAGATGAACTCTTCAGATATTTCCACTTAGACAATGAAGATACATCTGGGCAAGGTTAGCCTTATTGTCCCTCGTTTGGGGGAGGGGGGTTGTGTAGGAAAGTACCATCTTGCCTGGCATGTTACCCCCATTTTTACTTGTGTGTCAGTTTGTTTTTGCCTGTTTCACTGGGATCCTGCTAGCCAGGACCCCAGTGCTCATAATATGTGACCTGTATGTGTTCCCTGTGTGGTGCCTAACTGTATCACTGAGGTTCTGCTAACCAGAACCTCAGTGTGTATTCTCTCTCTGCTTTTAAAATTGTCACTGCAGGCAAGTGTGCCAATTCTGATCGGCACACTGGAACACCCTTATAATTCCCTAGTATATGGTACCTAGGTACCCAGGGTATTGGGGTTCCAGGAGATCTCTATAGGCTGCAGCATTTATTTTGCCACCCATAGGGAGCTCAGACAATTCTTACACATGAGTGCCACTGCAGCCTGAGTGAAATAACGTCCATGTTATTTCACAGCCACTTTACACTGCACTTAAGTAAATTATAAGTCACCTATATGTCTAACCCTCACCTAGTGAAGGTTAGGTGCAAAGTTACTAAGTGTAAGGGCACCCTGTCACTAGCCAAGGTGCCCCCACATTGTTCAGGGTAATTTCCCTGGACTTTGTGAGTGCGGAGACACCATTACACGCATGAACTACATATAGGTCAATACCTATGTGTAGCTTCACAATGGTAACTCTGAACATGGCCATGTAATATGTCTAAGATCATAGAATTGTCGCCCCAAGCCAAATTTGGTATTGGGGTGCCAATGCCACGCATCTCTGGGGCTCCAGTGTGGACCCCGGGTACTGCCAAACTAGCTCTGTGGGGTTTTCTCTGTAGCTACCGCTGCTGCCAACCCTCAGACAGGTTTCTGCCCTCCTGGGGTCTGGGCAGCCCAGTCCCAGTAAGGCAGAACAAAGGATTTCCTCTGACAGAGGGTGTTACACCCTCTCCCCTTAGAAATAGGTGTTAAGGGCTGGGGAGGAGAAGCCTCCCCCAGCCTCTGGAAATGCTCTGAATGGCACAGATGGTGCCCTCCTTGCATAAGCCAGTCTGCACCAGTTCAGGGATCCCCCAGCCCCTGCTCTGGTGTGAAACTGGACAAAGGAAAGGGGTGTGACCACTCCCCTGTCCATCACCAAACCCAGGGGTGGTGCCCAGAGATCCTCCAGTGTGCCCCAGACCTCTGCCATCTTAAATGCAGAGGTCTGAGAGCACAATGGAGACCTCTGATTGCCCAGTGCCAGCAGGTGACGTCAGACACCCCTCCTGGTTAGGTAGCCAATCCTCCTCTGAGGGCTATTTAGGGTCTCTCCTGTGGGTTTCTCTTCAGATAACATATGCAAGAGCTCACCAGAGTTCCTCTGCATCTCTCTCTACCACTTCTGCCAAGGATCGACCGCTGACTGCTCCAGGATGTCTGCAAAACTGCAACAAAGTAGCAAGAAGACTACCAGCATCATTATAGCGCCTAATCCTGCCGGCTCTCTCGACTGTTTCTTGGTAGTGCATGCTCTGGGGGCTGTCTGCCTTCACCCTGTACTGGAAGCCAAGAAGAAATCTCCTGTGGGTCGACGGAATCTTCCCCCTGCTACTGCAGGCACCAAACTTCTGCATCACCGGTCCTCTGGGTCCCCTCTCATCTTGACGAGCGTGGTCCCTGGAACACAGGAGCTGGATCTAAGTGACCCCGGCAGTCCAGTGGTCCTTCTGTCCAAATTTGGTGGAGGTAAGTCCTTGCCTCTCCATGCCAGACAGTAATCCTATGTACTGCGTGATCTGCAGCTGCTAGGGCTTCTCTGCACTTTTGCAAGGATTCCTTCGTTCACAGCACAGCCCAGGTTCCCAGCACCCCATTCTGCATTGCTCAACTCACTGAGCTTCATGGGACCCACTTTAGTTGTGTTGAGATGACCGCTGTGCTCAGATTTCTTGAATGCCTGTTCAAGTGCTTCTGCGAGTGCTGCCTGCTTCTGTGTGGGCCCTCTCTGTTGCTGAGCGCCCCCTCTGTTTCCTACTCCATGGGGTGACCTCCGGGTCCTTCCTGGGCCCTGGCAGCACCCATTATCTTCAACCATGACTCTTGCAGCTAGCATGGCTTTTTTGCGGTCTTTCTGCGTGGAACCAAATCTGCTTCCTCCAGCATGCCTTGGGACATCTTCTGACCAAAGGAGAAGTTCCTGGCACTTTCTGTTGTTGCAGAATCTTTGGCTTCTTCCACCCAGAGGCAGCCCTTTTGCACCTTCATCCGGGGTTTAGTGGGCTCCTGCCCCCCCCGGATATTTGCGTGACTCTTGGACTTGGTCCCCTTCCTTTGCAGGTCATCAGGTCCAGAAATCTGTCTTCAGTGCTTTGTAGTCGGTTGTTGTCTGGGTAACTTTACTCCTACTTTTCAGGGTCTTGGGGTGGGGTATCTTGGACACCCTAGTGTTTTCTTACAATCCCAGTGACCCTCTACACACTACACTAGGCCTGGGATCCATTCGTGGTTCGCATTCCACTTTTGGAGTATATGGTTTGTGTTGCCCCTAGGCCTATTGTCTCCTATTGCATTCTATTGGGTTCCACGGTGTTTGCACTACTTTTCTAAGTGTTTTACTTACCTGATTTTGGTTTGTGTGTATATGTTGTGTATTTTACTTACCTCCTAAGGGAGTATATCCTCTGAGATACTTTTGGCATATTGGGCCTCATTTCAACCCTGGTTGTCTTGGCTAGCGGTACAATCTGCCTCATTACGACCGTGGCGGTAGCGCCGCGTTCAAACCGCCGGGTCCGGCGGTTTACCGCCATGGTGTTCCCGGCAGTTTTAATCCTCCAGGGCAGCGCTGCTTGCAGCGCTGACCAGGGGATTACGAGTCCCCTTCCCGCCAGCCTGTCCATGGTGGTAGAGACCGCCATGGAAAGGCTGGTGGGAAGGGGAGTCGCGGGGCCCCTGGGGGCCCCTGCACTGCCTTGCACTTGACATGGGCAGTGCAGGGGCCCCCAGGCACAGCCCCACCCTGCTTTTCACTGTCTGCACAGCGGACAGTGAAAAGCGCGACAGGTGCAGCTTCATCCGTCGCACGTTGACAACACCGCCAGCTCCATCAGGAGCCGCTCCCATGTTACAGCCAACATCCCCGCTGTTTCCAGCGGGGATATCATAATGCAGTCGGCGGGATTGCGGCTGCATTGGCGGCCGCTCGGCGGTTAAACTTTGGCGGGCGGCCTCCACCTCCCGCCAAGGTTGTAATGAGGGCCATTGTCAGTAAAATAAAGTACCTTTATTTTTAGTAACTCTGAGTATTGTGTTTCTTATGATATAGCACACAAGGAAGTGTGGGAGGAAAACGAGAGTGACACACACACACACCACACACACCTGACATGCACACGCTATACACACCACCATATGCAAAGGCAACATGAATGTACGAAAATGATTTTAATCAGTCCAACAATAAAATAAACAATCTGATTTGGCCATGAAACAGATCTGTACACTTGCATAAAAAAGGGACACTGCTCAGTTCATAGTTCAACGGGCCCACATGGCCACAGTGTACAGTCCAAGGCCCCACTCGAATTGTACACCAATCCGGATAGAACACTGCAGGAGCATCGATTGTCAAATAGGCAGGCACCTCAGGGGGGTGGGGGCACCTCAGCCAGATTCAGGAATAAGGTCACTGGTTCTGGAGGGGGCAACATGCCCATTTCTCTTTGTCCTGGGGAGTGCAAGGCCACAGTCTCTAAAAAAGGTGTGTTTCCCACTGGTTCTGGAGGTGGCAACATGCCCCTTGCTTGTTGTCCTGGGGAGTGCAAGGCCCCAGTCTCTCAAGTGGGCTTCTTGCTTACTGGTTCTGGAGGGGACAACGTGCCCTGTGCTCTTAGTCCTGGGGAGTGCAAGGCCACAGTCTCTCAAGTGCCTATCTTGCCCTCTCGTTCTGGAGGGGGCAACATGCCCATTGCTCTTAGTCCTGGAGAGTGCATAGCCATAGTCTCTCAAGTGGGTGCCTTGCTCACTGGTTCTGGAGGGGGAAACATGCCAATTGCTCTTTGTCCTGGGGAGTGCAAGGCCACAGTCTCTTAAGTGTGTGTCTTGCCCACTGGTTCTGGTGGGGGCAGGCCGCACAGCAGCACTTGGAGGACATAATACATGGCATCTGCCAGCAGTGATGGCTGCACTGTGGTGGTGGTTGGGGGAGGCTCCTGCTCAGCCCCTGCACCCTCTGAAGGCTGCACTGTGGTGGCCATTGTGGGAGGCTCCTTCTCAGCCCCGGCACCCTCTGATGGCTGCACTGTGGTTGTGGTTGGGGGAGATGCCTGCTCAGCCCCTGCACCCTCTGATGGCGGCTCTTTGGTGGTGGTTGGGGGAGGCTCCTGCTCAGCCCTTGCATCCTCTGATGGCTGCACTGTGGTGGTGGTCCTGGGAGGCTCCTTCTCAGCCCCTGCACACTCGGATGGCTGTTCTGTGGTGGTGGTTGAGGGAGGCTCCTGCTCAGCCTCTGTACTCCCTGATGGCTGCACAAACAAGGCTGTTGGTGGGGGCCCTGTGACAGCTGGTGGTGGTGGTGCTTGGCTGGCAGCTTCTGCTGGCGTAGATTTCCTCCTTTTTTCCTGATCATGGGTTGGGGATCCCTTACCCTTTCTGGCACTGGTGGATGGGCTCTTCTCCCTTCTGCCTGCTGGTGCAGGCTCCTTCCCCTTCTTTGCAGCTGGTGCAGGCTCCTTCCCCTTCTTTCCAGCTTGTGCAGTCTCCTTCTCTTTCTTAGCAGCTGGTGCAGGCTCCTTCCCCTTCTTAGCAGCTGGTGCAGGCTCCTTCCCCTTCAGTACTGTTGGCCTTGAATCCCTACCACCACGAATAGGTGGTGTTACCACTGGGCCCGTGGACTGTTTGGCTGAGGTGCCTGACTGGGTTCTTGGTACCCTGCCCATACATGCAGGATGGGGGAGAGGGCTAGGGAAGAGGTTAATCGTAGAAAGGAAAAGATTTTTAGGGACGTTGGGGTGGGAGGAGGGAGAAGTAATGGGAGTGGAGGATGAGGGAGTGGTTGCTGGAGGTGTTTGTCTGCTGGATTTGGGTGCAGGTGTATGCGCTGTCTGATGTTGTGAGGTGGATGGCTGTTGGGTGTCTGAGTACTTGCATTTATGTACTTTAGGAGGGGGACAGACACAGTGGGAGACGACACAGGGGACGCATGCATGGATGTTGTGGAAGTGTCTTCCAGTGAGGTGTGTGTTCTGCTAGGTGTGGTGATGATGCTGGTAGTGGATATTGATGTAGTGCATGGAGGTGTGACTGTAGATGCACATGTGTGGGAGGAGGAGGAGGAGGGAGAGACAGTGGAGATAGTGGATGTTGTCATGTCTGCAACTGAATGGTGTTTGTATGAGTGCCTGTGGGATGAACTGTGGTGCTTGTGTTTGGCTGTGACACTCGTGTGTTGTCTTCTGTGCATGCTCGTCTACCTGTGTGCCTGGGGTGAGTTGGAGTTGAGGAGAATGGGACTGGGAAGTGAAAGTTGGAGTGGGGATGGTTTAAACAGGGAAAATGGCTGCCATCAGAGAGGAGGCCGGGCTGAATCGATCTCTATTGGACCGACAATCCACCGTGAATGCCCTCCAGGAACGCATTAGATTGATGCATCTGGGATGCCACTTCCTGGATGGCAACCACAATGGTTGTTTGTCCTACAGAGATGGATCTCAGGTGGTCAATAGTCTCCTCAATCAGGGCAGCAGGGCTCTCTGTGGCATGGCCTGAGGTGCCTGGGGCAAAGGAGATGCCCCCCCTCCTGGGTGAGCGGGCACAGGCAACATGCTGAGGGGCTACTGGGAGAGCGGTGCTGTCACGGGGGTGGCGGCTGTACCTGTGGCTGGGGTGGTCACAGAGGTGTCCGATAGCACCAGGGAGCTCCCATCAGAGAAGGTATCAGAGTCTGTATTGTTCCCTCCAGTCTCCGCAGTGGTGCTCCCCCCTCCCTCCATCCAACTGGTGCCCTCAGCGTTGGTGGACTCTGCCTCCAGGGTCCGGTGGGATACAGCTCCCTCTTTCACCGGTGCCTCTGCTCCTCCGCCAGATGATGCTAATGCACATAACAACAGGATGGAAATAAAGGAAGGGGGGGAGAGAGACAAAGGGTACACATGGTCAATGACTGCACCAACACCACCGTTGGCGTACACAACACCCTCACACATAGGGAACAGGCCTATGCACTGACAGGAGAACAACATTAGATAAACAGTCCAGCCTGTCACACAAATGGCCCACCATACCTGTTTGCATCACCATTGGCACACACATAGCCCAGCCCACAATATGTACACAGCCAAGAGAACATTCACCCACCCCCTACACAAGGTCTTCACACACAACTCCATGCATTCGTGCCACATGCATCATACCCACAGTGTAGTCACCTGTTGGTCTGGAGGCCCATACAGCAGTCCGTACTGGGGTAGGACCCCATCCACTTGTTGCTACAATTCCTCAGAAGTGAAGGCTGGGGGCCTTTACCCAAGTCACACGGGCCATGGTGGGTTCCAGACACAGGTCACAGCAGCACATGCAGTGTAGGTCCTCTCCTAGGGAAGGTCAGGAAACAAGTGAGGAATCAGATAGAAAATGTCAGTCACGTCCGCAGCTGTGCATACCATCACCGTTGGCGTAGATCACCATTGGCTACTCTACCCCATAGGGCCCAAATATTAACCAATGATTAATTGCATGGCAGTTCACGACCACCTAACACCACGGCGCACAACGTCAGGGGCATTACTTCACTTCCACCTGTCCCCACAGACAGGACAGGCGTTCGCCATTTCATGGGGTTGAACAGGCCTATCAATTATTGCTGCGTCACTGGATACATATGCGCTTACTTCACTAATTTCACTGTCCCATAACATGTTTGCACATTGCGGACTGCTGTTGTGGTTCTATTGGCTCAAATCTAAAATTCAGGCTAGTGCAAAACCAAAGTTCACGAGGGACCTGTGGAAATCCATTTTTCATACCAGACTCGATGGATGCTAGGGCAGCTACGGAATCAATGCAGGGTCTGCTGAAACAGTATCTTTGATGGAGCAAAACATCTATGTTGAGGGTAAGATGCATTGGTTTTTGCAGAAATCAGCTGCAGATCCCACTTTTGAGGCCCAGTACTGGTGGTAGGGCACCTCAGGTACGGTAGGACTCACAGATGGCAGAGTCCAACAGCATCAGGAGAGTTGCAGGCTGTATTTGATGTCCACAAGACTGCAGGGGAACAGGGGCAGGCCAACAAGCCATTGGAGAATCGTGGGGTCAAGGATGTAGAGAACAGTCCTTTTCACTGCAGGCAAGAAGGAGCAGTCAGCAGACCAACACAGCAAAGCAAGTGGCACAGTGGCAGTCCCTCCTACAGCACAGCACGCAGCAATCAGTAGGCCAACACAGTAATGCTGTAGCAGGGTGGCAATCCCTCCTGGCAGCAGAGCAGTCTTTCCTCCTGGTCGAATATCCTTGGTTTTAGTAGAGTTCTGATTAGGTGTGTCATAGCACTCCTCTTGTACCAAGGAGACTGCTGGAACTTGGGCAGCAGGCCCGCCGAGCATGGTCGATTGAGTCTGATCCCAAACCTTGTGACATCTGTCGGCCTAACCCTTTTGGCTAGCTAGCAGCACCTCATGAGAATCCAAGAGTTAAGGTCATTTGTGGCAGCCTATTGCATGCCCCTCTAAGGCTTCTCAGGGAAGATGTGGTGGAACAGGTCATACCCCTTTCTCTCAGTTATACGTGTCTCATACTTGCAAAGACAAACGAAAGCGGGATTTGGTTCAATACATTTATTGAAGCAACTGCATTCTATGTAGAAAGACATGAATTGCAATTTTGTGGGTAATGAAGCACAATACCATTATAGCAGTGACTAGGAAAGTGAAACAAAGGAAATGTCCCACCATATTGTCACAATAGTGATTCTAAAATCCCTACCTGCACTGATAAGATTCAACATGAGAGTGATAGCAGTGTTAGCCCCAATCTGCCCATCTAGTCCCTGGAAGGACACCCAATCCCCATACCTGTACTATAGGTAGGGAAGAGGTCTGTTGGTCTGCTGGTAGTCCTCTCACATAGATGAAGAGAAGGTGCAACATTTCAGCAGAAACTGCAACAACATTCAGCATGAGATGGCAAGCTGACTGGAATGTTCCCTCTAAGATGGTGGTGGCAGTGAGGTGTTTTTTAATTGAACATCTCATGTTCCAAGAACTTTCCAGACATGACAGCACATGTTGTGCCGGTGTAGGGTAGAGATTGTAAACTTTGCACTGGCAATACCTGGTAAACAATTCTGTACATCCTTGGGTAGGGCACAGGATGAAAGTGTTGTGCAAAGAAATGAATAACAAATTCTGCGTATAAGGGTGACTGATGAAAATAATAAAACATCTCCAGTGAAATGAGGATTGAGCTAAAATAATACAAGGAATAAAGTGAAATGCAACTAGGTGAAAGGGCACAGGCCGCAGGCCTGGAGCTAAAATAATGGGCCTGTGTAAATGTTAAAACAATCCCATGACAGGTGGGGCTAGAGGTCCAGTACTTATACCCAAATGTGGCTATAAAGTGGGGGAGACTTCAAAGAGGCCTTTGCAAATCACAAGGTCCCTGCCCTTCCTTCCCTGGCTCCAGACATTCTAAGGGGGCAAGGGGGTTATTCACCCCCTTGAGTGGGAAGTGGCAGATCTCTATTCAGGTATAAGTGAGACAGTGCTAAGCTCCGCCCCCATCAAGACAGTTAATGGTCCATTATAGACCATTAAGTAACACCTAAGCTCCCATTGTGTGTGACTGTCTAGGAATGCAGAAACCCCAGCTGTCACCAATCGCAGGCATGAATTCAAAGACATGCAGAAAGTAAGAAAATGCTAACCCTCTAAAAGTGGCATTTTCAGACTTACAATTTAAAAATCAACTTCACCATACGTTGTGGTATTAAATTGTGAATCAAGAGACACCAAACTCAAATTGCTATCTTTTCCCAATTGAAAGTTACACTTAAAAGGCTGTTTCAAGGTAACCCCAATGTTAACCTAATGAAGAGATAGACCTTGGACTAGAGAAAAATTAATATAATCATTTTTCACTACCAAGAGGTGTTAAACTTGAAAGTACATGCCCACCTTTTTAAATACACGACACCCTGCCATTTGGGACTGACTAGGGCCTACTTTAGAGGTAACATATGCAATAAAAGGGCGGTATGGGCTTGGCAAGTGGGTGCACTTGCCAGGTCAAAATGGCAGTTTGAAACTGCACAAACAGGACTCACAGTGGCAGCGTGAAACTTGTTTGAAAGGCTAGTGTAGTGGGTGGCACAATCAGTGCTGCAGGCTCACTAGTAGCATTTAATTCACAGGCCCTAGGCAATGAAGTGCACTTTAGAAGTAACTTACAAATAAATTAAATGTGCTAGTTGTGGAGAAGCCAATATTACCTGTTTAGAGTACAGAGTACCTACATTTTAGCACAGGTCAGGAGTGTTAAAGTGCCCAGAATCCTAAAAGCCTGAAAAAATAAGGTCAGTAAAACAGGAGGTCAGAGGAGAAAAACTTAGAGGAAACCACACCAGTTATCCCAGATCTAACATAACCCCTGCAGGACTGAGTTCATTAAGTGGCATTAATATAGCACTCTTCTACTGACCAGTCATAATGAGGTCATTGTCTTTAAATGACCCTCTTCAATACTCCCATTATGGAAACGGATCAGGAGTTTGGTTGAGAGTTCTCTTACATTTTTAAATGTGTTATTTTATTGTTCCAACAATGTTCTCTATTTTTCCAAGTTACTGCTTAAATACAGCTCTCTCATTTCTTGAATCCTACTTGAAATGAATGTAAACGTTAACATTTAATTTCATCTGAGCCAAACTGAACACTAATAGGTTTTACAAACGAGGGAAGCTTCTATGTGCTTATTGTCTCTGTGTGAACATTGTGAAGCAGTGTTTGTAGTTGTAGACTCGCAGGACACTCACAGAGATAATTAGACCATTTAGAATACAGGTGGGAAAAACAATTATAACGCTTTCATCTGAACCTGCCATTAGCTTGACATCCCACTTGCTGCTTGGAACAGTGCCATCACATCACACACTAAAGCATGTGTCTCCCATTGCTGAACAAGTTATTAGCCAGACTATTTTGTGAACGAATATGTCAAAATCCTAAAGCAAATCTCCTCACACGTTCTGTATCTTTGTTTATGAAAGCGAAATGGTATTCCAAAATAAGATGTGCAAAGGTTTCACTACACCACGTGAATATTTAATAAATTATGTATAGGTATTTATTATTCCACTTCGTGCTTAATACTAGCATGTCCTTCACCAGTTGTCTCTCTTTTTTTCTGTACTTTGCAGTTCCCTGTATTAATGTTATATTTGGGTTCAGAGCTCTTGCAAATGTTAACCCATGACTGAAGAATGCAACTGGTATTATCTTTGAGCTAGTCATTTGCATTTTAACATCGGCGAGGGAGAGGGCCAGGGTACATTCAAATACTGTTTTCATTACATTAAAAGAAAGTGACTGCCTTCCCTGCTGCGTTTTGTATCTTCCTAGCCCATTATCAGCAAGGCATACTTAGGATTCCCTGATGAAAATGAAAGCACTTGGGATGTGAAAATTGAATGTGTCAAAGACTAAATTACCATGCAAACGTTTTTAATGACAGTTTTGTTTCACTCGTTGATATTTTCTCTCTGCATACCACTCACCATGATTTTGTGTCCATTTTTGTTTACACCGAGGATGCAATTTGCAAATAGTCATGCCCGCGTGTTTGCACTTAAAAGAAACAGCCTGTCTACCCAAAATGAATCAAACAGCAGTAACACCGAAACATTTACTTGTCGATTGAGCCAACCAACAACAAGCAAAATACTGTGCTGTGCTTTGACGACATAAAAATAGGGGCTGCCACCAAGGTCAAAAAGAATATATAGTCGTTTCGGGAAATATTCAGCTTTTTGTTCAAAACTTCTGGACGAGTGCAAACCAGGTAGGGACAAAGTACATGCGAACTTACAAAAACGTAACGTAGTACTACAAACGATCGATATGCAAGCAAAGGATACGTACGAGGCCAATCTGGACTCGGAAAAATGACTGAAACTAAAATCGCCATCAAATTGTGCCTGATGAGGGTGCAGGATTGCGAATGCAAGTCTGTTTCCCTTGGTTATGGCCTGTGCTAAATCGCCTTCCTTGTAATCTGCTATGTCGTACGGTTTGACTTTCTTGGTCGCTATGTCAAACTGAGTTTCTGAACTGACTTTATGTAATGCTTTTTTTTAGTGTTAGTGAAATGTACTTGTGTTTGATTTTTCTGGAGGTGTTTCTTCTTCACATTGGATGTTGATTGTGAAAAGGATCAAGTTTTATCAATAAATGAATGGAATAGAAGTTAGCATATGGTGATTAACTAACAAACATTCGAAAAACTTAGAGAAAATAACAAGAGTTGTTAAATGTGCATGTTTGAATTATGGGGAACTCTGTGGGAACAATTCATATTAAACACTATGGCCCTCATTATGACATTGGCGGTAAGTGCCGCTTATCACCATGCTGACTGCAGCCAACGTACCGCGACCGCAGCGGTATACCACTACGCCTATTATGATCCACACATAGAAATCTGCCACTGTACAGACACACACACACAAGTCCACCAGCCCAAAGGTCAGTGATAAACTGGCGATAGCAAAACCCACACCGATATACCAACAGAAATACGCCCACAGCATTATGACCCACGAATCACCGTGGCAGACATTCAACTGCGCTAAGCCATGGGCGGTACATACTGCTGTGCTCAAAATACACACAACCTAACAAAACAACACCACATTGGACAATTCAAACTACACACACCTGACACACATACTCACACCACACACCCACAACACTTTAAAACACACACACGCACTACCCACAACCCTTTACGACCCAAAAAAATTGACAACTGAGAGAGAGACACGCCAGGAGCACCCACTGAACCATAGCAACAGAACACCATCACCCATACACCATCCACGCACCTCGCAGCACACACCCCAACACATCACCTCACACACCCTCATACACACCATACACACTACACCTATGGCATCACAAAGACACCCCACGTTCTCAGAGGTGGAGCTAAGGGTCATGGTGGAGGAAATCATCCGGGTAGAGCCACGGCTATTCACATCACAGGTGCAGCAGACGTCCATTGCTCAGAAGATGGAGCTCTGGGGAAGAGTCGTGGATAGGTTCAACGCCGTGGGACAGCACCCCAGAACAAGGGATGACATCAGGAAGAGGTGGAACGACCTACGGGGGAAGGTGCATTCTGTGGTTGCAAGACACCAGATAGCTGTACAGAGGACTGGCGGTGGACCCCACCTTCTCCCCCAAAACTAACAACATGGGAGGAGCAAGTTTTGGCGATCATGCATCCTGAGGGCCTGGCAGGAGTAGCAGGAGGACTGGACTCTGGTAAGTCAAATCTTTACTACTTCTCCCCCCCCAACCTGCTTGCCATCACAAACTCCTACCCTCACCCCATCACTCCACCACCTCATATATACCCCAGCATCACAACCCACCCATCCCAATACCAAGCTCTGCATGCCACACCAATGCATGGACCCCATCACCACAGCATGCACACTAGAGACAATCACTTAGCCAACCAAATCATATATCACACAAGCCAAAGCTGCCTTGGTAATAACAACCATAGAGGGAAATATACCCATGCACAAGGTGTCACACGTAGAAACAATAACACTGCATTTACATCCCCACAGGACCACCACACAATGTCACCGGAGAGGAGATGCCAGCAACATCCAGTCTCCCCCCCAAGAAGAGGCCCACAGTGATGACAGCAGCTCTGCAGGCCTGGATCAGGATGACCAACCTGGCCCATCAGGGACCTCTGGACAGTCGGTGACCCAGCCACAGACCCAAACCACCACAGAGCCACCCCCCTCAGGAAACACCTCCACAGCACCCACCTAGTGGGCCCATACCTCTGTCCCCAGGACACATCAATCAGCAGTGTGTCCACCACTCCAGGGACCCCAGGCAACCCCACAAACACAGGACGATCAGTGTCAGTGTCAGTGTCAGTGGACACACAGTTCAGGGGACAGAGGCACAGGACAACAGGGAAGCTGGGAGGACTGCTGTGCGACAGGGGGAAGACAGGCCAAGGGAACCGACTCTCCATGAGGTACTCACCTACATCTTGGGAGCATACCACTATTCCCAGGAGACCATGGGCCAGATATTGGCCAAGTTGCAGGTGACCCAGTGGCTGCAGGAGGGACAATACCTGGGGATCAAGGAGGATCTGAGGGATATCCACAACACCCTGGTGACCTTTGCAGGGGTGCTGACAGACATGGCCAACACCATGAGACAGGCAGTGGCACACCAACGGGCCCCTGACACTAGCCAGACTGATGAACAGCCCTCCACCTCTGCCGACGAAAGTGGGCAGGAGGCCCGGCCACAAGAATAGGCCACCAGCACCCCTCCCTCTGCAGAAGGAGAACCACCATGCAAATTGTCCCTGCTATCCAGGCAGAAGCCAGAGAACATTGCCAAGACCCCCGCCAGAAAATAAGACTCCCCTGAATGTCACCCTTGTGTCCCACTATGTCACTCTGTCCACCTTGAACTTCCATTGCCCCACTCACTATGCCCCCTTGGACAGTGCATCTGTGGTACCAATAGACTGGACTCTATCCTGGACATTCCTCCACCATCAACCCAGCCCATTGCAGTACCCCCTACACTTATTATCAGAGAAATAAATACCCTTGGAACTAATACAAGTATGGAGTCTGTCAATTGATTGAAGAATGTATTAGTTTAACAAGCTGTAAACATTGCAATGCAAATGTACAGTTCTACATACATAGGTATGACCTGTAGTGGACAGCAGTAAACACACCAGGAGCCAGAGTGGGGCACAGATATCTGAAAATAGAGATGCCAAAGGGTACAGTAAGTGGCCATAGAATTTGGAAAATCAGTCTGCCATGTACAATGTCCAACACAAAACTGCAATGGAAGGGGAAGTTACAGAGTCTTACCTGCGTGTCACTGGAAATACTGTTGAATTATAGTAGTTCTGTTGTCCACATCCTTTTCCTCTGCCTCCTCTTCGTCACTGTCCACAGGCTCCACCGCTGCCACATGACCATCTCCAGCATAATCCTCCTGCAGTAAAAGCACCTGGCATCTAAAGGCCAGATTGTGCAACATGCAACATGCAATGATGATCTGGCACACATCTTGAGTGAGTAGCACAGGGATCCACCTGTCAGATGGAGGCACCGGAATCTGGCCTTCAGGAGGCCAAAGGTGCGCTCAATGATTCTCCTTGTTCGCCCATGTGCCTCATTGTAACGTTCCTCTGTCCTTGTCCTGGAATTCCTCACTGGGGTCAGTAGCCATGAGAGGTTGGGGTAACCAGAGTCACCTGTAATTATCGAGGGATACCTGTTAGCCAGACACTCACCCTTAGGGCCAACCCCACACCCATATTCCAACATACACTGGGTGGGCACCATGGGCTCACCTATTAGCCACACCCTGTGCCTCTGGAATTGAGCCATCACATATGGGATGCTGCTATTCCTCAAGATAAAGCCATCATGCACAGAGCCAGGATACTTTGCATTGACATGGGAGATGTACTGGTCCGCCAGGCACACTATCTGCACATTCAGAAAGTGAAAGATCTTTCGATTTCTGAACACCTGTTCATTTCTCTGGGGTGGGACAAAGGCAATATGTGTACCATCAATAGCACCAATGATGTTGGGGATATGTCCCATTGCAGAGAAGTCAGCCTTCACTGTGACCAAATCCTCCACCTGGGGGAGTACGATGTAGCTGCGCATGTGTATCATCAGGGCAGACAACACTCTGTCAGCACATTTGAGAACATAGGCTGTGATATCCCTGCTGCCATGGCCACTGTAGATTGGAAGGAACCACTTGCCAAGAAATGGAGCACTGACAGGACCTGCACTTGAGGGGGATACCTGTGGGGTGGTGGATAGCTGAAATCAGGTCTGGCTCCAATTGAGCACACAGCTCTTGGATTGTGGCCCTATCAAGTCTGGAGGTTAAGATAATGTGCCTGTCCTCCATTGTCGCCAGGTCCACCAGGGGTCTGTACAGAGGGGTATGTCTCCATCTCCTATTCATCCTCCTCGCTTGAACTCCAGGGTGAAAAACGGTGAGCAGATGATCATATTCAAACATATACTCAGATAAACCTGCCTTGCATTTATCACAGAAACTTAACGTGAACGTGTGGGTCCGTTGATGTGCCTATGTCTGCTGTGATGCAGTTAGGTGCCATGGCCTGTGCCCCGCTGAAATGGCGGCCACCTGACCTGTGAGGAAGGACAAGTAGAAATGAGGTAATTCTGCTGACGTTGTGTGCGTTGTGTGAGGGGGTCGGTGACTGCCGTGCAACGTGTAACACATCATTGGTTATCACTGGGGCCTAAGGGATCGAGGAGCAAATGGTGATGTACGCCAGTGGTGATGCTATGTACTACCACGGACGTGAACACCATTTTCTATCTGTTTACTCACTAGCTACCTGACCTTCAACAGGAGAGGACCTACACTGCAAGTGCTGCTGTGACAGGTGTCTGGAAGCGACCATTGCTCGAGTGTCTGGGGAAAGGGTACCTGCCTTCACTTCCGCAGAGTTGGAGAGACTAGTGGATGGGGTCCTACCCTAGTACCCTTTACTTTATGGTCCTCCAGACAAAAAGGTGAGTACACTGTGAGCACGATGCTTGGTGCATGAATGTATGGTGTTCTGTGTGTGTAAGCCTCATGTATCGGGGGCTGAGGGGTCCTGGGCAGAGTGCTGCATGTTTGGTAGGCAATGTCTGTGCGTAAGGGGATGTGAGGGATATGGTGGGCCATGACTGTAACAGGCCAGACGGTATGACTAATACCTTTTTCTATGTATCTCTTTCTGCAGGTCAGCGCCCATCAGAAAAAGGGTATTTGGGGTGCCATCGCCAAGGAGGTGCGGATCCTGATGGTCTTTGACAGGCGGAGCACCCACTGTCGCAAACGGTGGGAGGACCTGCGCTGCTGGGCAAGGAAGATGGCGGAGGCCCAGCTGGGACTGGCCTCCCAACAAGGAAGGGGTGCCCTTCGTAACCTGCCCCACCTGATGTTCCGCATCCTGGCGGTGGCCTATCCGGAGTTGGATGGGCGCTTGAAGGCATCACAGCAGCCATAAGGGGGTGAGTACAGATTCAGAATCATGAATTTGCAATCGTTAAGGTGTTACCTGGGTGGGGGATGTGTGTCTGTGGGTGCCCCTAAGTCAGGGTGAACATTGCAGGGTAGGTTCCATGATGAGCAATGTCAGATGCACTCCAAACCCAATAATGCTCGTGTGCATCTATTATTGGGCAGGGTCCTGTGGTTTTCTGGTGTGCAGCTAATGACGTTAGGCATTTTACCCCATGACCTGGTGACTAGCATTGCAACTGGTAGTGCATGGCCTAGTGCATAGGGCTGTTCCCTGTGAGTTGTGTAAGCCAATGGTAGTGTTGTTGCTGGCTCCTCTGTCTCTCTCCCCACCTTTTTGTTTTGTCACCCTATCCTTGTGTGCATTAGCATCGTCTGGCGGAGGAGCAGAAGCACCGGCGACGGAGGGAGCTGCATACCACATGGGCCTGGTGGCCAAATCCACTGACGGTGAGGGCACCAGTGGGACGGAGGGTGAGGGGAGCACCACGACGGACACAGGAGGGGGCAGTTCTGAAAGTGCCACCTCCTCCGATGGAATCTCCCTGGCAGTGGCGGACACCTCTGTGCCCACCCAACTACAGGTACAGCAGCCAGCCCCGTGCCAGCACCCTCCAGCAAGTTTCCCGTGCCTGCTCACCCAGGAGGGTGAGCATCTCCTTCATCCCAGGTCCTACTGCCCTCAGTGAGGGGGCTATTGACCTCCTGAGATCCCTCTCTGTTGGGCACTCAACCATACTGCATGTCATCCAGTGTCTAGCAGGGCACTTGCAACAAATTATGACACCATTTGGCAACCCAAGCACTGCAGCAGACCATGCCTACATTGAGGCACATAGGAGGACACGCAGCATAGTCGAGAGGACCTTCAGCATCCTCAAGTCGAGATTCAGGTGCCTCGACATTACTGGTGGCAGCCTCCTATATTCCCCAGAAATGGTCTGTAAGATCATTCTAACATGTGCCATCCTGCACAACATTTGCATACGAAGGAACATTCCCCTCTTAGAACAAGAGCCACAAATGCCTGAAGAGGAGGAAGAGGAGGATGCTGGCCTGCAACATGAGGGGGAACAACAAAACACAGCTGCTGGATTGCCTAGGCGCCAACATATTGTGAACAATTTCTTTTAAAACAACTCACCATCACCACTGTATTAACTAATGTAAATAAACACAGATAATAATCACCATATCATGGTATGGCTAATAATTTTTGCTCACCTTTATATCTAACTATCAGAATAAGAGTGTAGCCTCATGGAGCTTTGCTGATATACCGATCATGACACAGACATTTCCTGAGCAATTGTGATGCATATCATACAACAGTCACATACACAAACACTGTAAATGACATATATCCTGTACATTTCACCTTTGAAGGGCAATAGCAGAGGACCACACCTATTTCACACATACATGTTGGCAACATGGTTCATCGCAGCATATGGCACACAACTAAGACACCATCAGTCTATAAGGGAAGAAAATGACTCATACATGAGGCAGTGGATGTGCTATTGCAGTGGTAACAGGAATGGATGTCCAGACCCTTGTCAGCAGTAAGTCGTACAGCACCTATCTAGAGTTCCCTAGAAGCAGAACATAGCTCCTTCGCTGCCAGGCCTTTTCCCCCCTCCTGTGCCGGGCCTTTTTTTGGCTATTTGGGGCAGTTCGCGCTTAGGCCCTCATAACATTTTGTTCACATAAGCTACTCACGCCAAATTTGCATCCTTTTTTTCCAACATCCTAGGGATTCTAGAGTTACCCAGACTTTGTGGGTTCCCCTGAAGGAGACCGAGAAATTAGCCAAAATACAGGGAATTTATTTATTTTTTTAAATGGGAAAAAAGGGCTGCAGAAGGCAGCTCGTGGTTTTTTCCCTGAAAATGGCACCAACAAAGGGTTTGTGGTGGTAAGATCACCATCTTCCCAGCTTTCAGGAACAGGCAGAATTGAATTGGAAAACCCAATTTTTCAATACAATTTTGACATTTTACTGGGACATACCCCATTTTTACTGTTTTGTGTGCTTTCAGCCTCCTTCCAGTTAGTGACCAAAATGGGTAAGAAACCAATTCTGGATCCCAGACAGCTAAACATTTCTGAAAAGTAGACAAAATTCTGAATTCAGCAAGTGGTCATTTGTGCACATCCTACAAGTGTTTCCTACAGAAAATAACAGCTGAGAGAAAGAAATATTGAAATTGAGGTGAAACAAACAGCCATTTTTCTCCACATTTTACTCTGTAACTTTTTCCTGCGATGTCAGATTTTTTCAAGCAATATACCGTTACGTCAGCTGGACTGTTCTGGTTGCGGGGAAATATAGGGCTTGTAGGTTCATCAAGAACTCTAGGTACCCAGAGCCAATAAATGAGCTTGCAGTGGGTTTTTATTCTATACCGGGTATACAGCAATTCATTTGCTGAAAAATAGGTATCAAGAAAACCTTTGTATTTCCAAAATGGCCACAAGATAAGGTGTTGAGAAGCAGTGGTTATTTGCACATCTCTGAATTCCGGGGTGCCCATACTAGCATGTGAATTACAGGGCATTTCTCAAATAGACGTCTTTTTTACACACTGCCTTACATTTGGAAGGAAAAAATGTAGAGAAAGACAAGGGGCAATAACACTTGTTTTGCTATTCTGTGTCCCCCTAAGTCTCCCGATAAAAATGGTACCTCACTTGTGTGGGTAGGCCTAGTGCCCACGAAAGGAAATGGCTCAAAACACAACGTGGACACATCAAATTTTTTCACAGAAAACAGAGGTGTTTTTTGCAAAGCGCCTACCTGTGGATTTTGGCCTCTAGCTCAGCCGGCCCCAGGGGGGGCAGAAATGGCCTAAAATAAATTTGCCTCCCCAACCCCCCCGGGGAGTGACCCTTGCCTACTGTGTGACATTGGTGCAAAAAGAAAATCCCCGGTGCCTAGTTGTATCTGCCCTCCTTGGGGGCAGATTGACCTAAAATCCACTGATTTGCCACCAAGGGGGCCAGAAATGGTCTAAATACAATTTGTCCCCCAGGGGAGCGACCCTTGCCTAATGGGTCACTCCCCATCTGTAAAACAACAACAACAAAAATCCCTGGTGCCTAGTGGTTTCTGCCCCCAAGGGGGCAGATCGGCCTAATTAAATAGGCTGATCTGCCACCCAAGGGGGCAGAAATGGCCTAAAATAAATCTGCACCCCAGGGGAACAACCCTTGCCTAAGGGGTCACTCCTCTTACATGAAATTCACAGGGAAAAAAAAAACAACTCCCTGGTGTCTAGTCGTTTCTGTCCCCTGTGGGGGCAGATTGGCCTCATAAAAATAGGCCAATCTGCCCTCAAGGGGGGCAGAAATGGCCTAAATATAATTTGCCCCCTATGGGAGCGACCCTTGCCTAAGGGGTCACTCCCCACCTCTAAAATAAAAAAGAAAACAAAAACAAACAATTTTTTTTTTATCCCTGGTGCCTAGAGGTTTCTGCCCCCCCAGGACGGGCAGAAAAGGCCTTCAAACAAATGTCCCCCCTGGGAGCGACCCTTGCCCATCTTGTGATGCACACACACTGGGTTGACAACTACATTAGTATCCAATGCACACGTTGAGCCATAGGCATTGAGGTATTGTACTTATGTGCGTCACCTTGCTATCCTCTCCTGATGCCAAACATGGCCAATTTGTGCAATACATATATGTAGGCCACACATATGGGCATCTAGTGCGTCAGCAAAGCGTGAAAATCCTGTTAAGGAAGTAGCGAATCATGGTCCGCAGCAGTATGATGTCTCACATGTGACCATACACCGTCAACTCCAAAGTGGGTGCAATCAGCCTATCTCAGTTGTGTCACAAATGTAACATTACATTAAAATGGCAAAATTACCCAAACCCTGTTACTGCCCTGAAATTTTGACGCATACACATCAAAAAATGACGCACAAGCATCAAAAAATGACACTTATGCCCGAAAAACAACGCATTATGCCCTTAAAATCGGTTAAGTGTTAGACTATTTCCAAATATATGGATGCGCCCTAATTTTTACTCCTGTGCGTCGAAAATAATTACGCACATACTGTATGCGTAAAAAATTATGACGCATAAGGATAAAAACGGCGACCATTTTATGCAGGAAATGAGGTAATAGGATATCCTGTTTACAGATTATGTACAGTGAGGGTACTTTCACTTTCACTTTGCAGTCTGTGATTCTTCTAGACTGTGTGGCTGTGTTCTGAATTTTGTCCAGTGAAATTGCGCTTTTGTCTCCTGTGTGCTCCATTACTTGTTAGTTTGTGATTTAAAATTGTTGTTGTATACTGTCTAAGTGTTTATTGTGTACTATTGTCCAGTATTGTATTGTCTTTGTTGTTTGTGAGAGTCTGTTGTGGGTAGTGTTAGTTTGGGGATAGTTGGGCTCTTTTAGTTGTTAAGTTTACTTTTTTCTTATTCTACTTTCCCCCTTTTCTCTTTTGTTCTTCTTTATCCCCTATTCCCCTTTTTTGGTGCCAAGATGTTGACCACGTCTTGGCAAGATGGGTGAGGAGGAGCTTGGGGGGTTCATATGGCTGGTGTGCCATTTCCTCCCACTTATGATTTAGGCAGGGGGGCGGGTGATACAGGGGTATCACACCGAGGCACGTAGAATCCGGTGGGGAAAGGTCCTGCATCACTTGCAACGTGTGTATCGGAGCCAGAGGAATGACCACCAGCTGAAGCACTGCTGGGCTGACCTCATCTCAAGGGAGCAAGATCTGCTGGACCACCTTGGAATTGTGATTGGTGGCCCGGTTGGTGAGTACAAATCATGTAAATGTGCACAATTAAAAGCTCTGTAGTGACATCAGACGATTTGTACAATATCTGCTGGCTATGTTGTTGAGTGTGTGGAATGCTTTGGAAACATACAGGGTCATTGGTGGACTATGAGAAGGACCACAATTGCTAGCTGTCAGGAAGCAAGTGCTCTGCAAACTTACTGAATACTTTTGCTTAATGTAAGTTGGTGCCCCCTTTGTGTCAGACAGCAACACAAATTAGGAGCCAATCATGTATATATAGGTCACATTTGCCAGTGAGGTATAGATTTTCCAAAACATTACCGACCTTTGTTGACGCAACAGCTAGACTGACTTTAGAAACACTACATGATGCAGAAAATGAGTGCAGGCTTCACGTCAATTGTTGATAACAATGTGGCCCACACATATGTCTCATGTGTGTCTGGTGAGTGTGTAAGGAAAGCGTTCACGGAAGTTCTATGAATGTTAGGGAATATTGTGGTCCTTCATCATTTTGGATACAAGTCAGATCTTAATTTGGAAATATAGGGAAAAAGTGCAAGGTGCCCTCAGCTAACATCTTACACTGGTATTTGGTGTTTGGTGTTCCACCTTTCGTTTAGGGATGGCAGGCCAAAGGTATGCATATGGGTTCATATATCTATGGTTGGTGCAACTCATCATAGCTGGGCCACATCGAATGAAGAAACTGTAACAACAAGAGGGCTTACAAATGTCCCTGCCCCTCTCTACATTGTACCTATGTGTCATACATTTGTCATGGCCACAATGGCTGTTTGACTGGTAATGCACTCCTCAAGGAAACAGGCTTTGGATGTCTCTCTTGGATGCACTGATGAGACGAATACACTCCATTATTATGTCTGCTCACTAATGAAGGAGCATGTTTGCCACCACATAATAGTTAGGGCCACTGCATGTGGGCAGATATGTGTGTAAATTTCACAGGAGACCCATGGTATGTAAAAGGTAGCCGTGCTGTATCAGATGCAGTATCATCATGTCTGAGTCGATTTACTTACATATGTCATCTTCCACATAGTTTTTGTCTTTGGAATTGTTGGTCAGTGCACAGATTTTGAGCACATTTCTTCCTTCCATGCCTTACAGGTGGACCCGCACCCTACACTGTGGGCGAGGTGGCTTCATTTGAGGACCCCAACAACTCCAGTAAGTGTTGATATGTCTGTTATGTGTTGTGTTTGCTGGTGATGTGTGATGGACTCCTGTGTGTTGAACAAATAGCAAGGTGTGATGCGCTGGCCCATCGTTTTTCTTGTTCCATGAGTGGGATTTCATTTTCTCAGCATTTTGGAGTTTGCCAATGCTTATCCTATTATCTTATTTAGGGATTCTAGGTCATTCATGTAGGCCCCACAATGTGAATTGGGTTGAGTCATGTGGATAACACTTGTATCAACAAGAGTCGCACTGGACCTAATCTCAGATTTAGTCAGCCTGTCAGACCCACATTCTCCCAGAATGGGGCTGCAAAATGCTTACCCACAGACGTCTGCTTCCCTATTCACTAATGTACTTATGAAACTGTCGGTTGAACTTCCTCGCAGCATGTAGCTCCACATGTAGTGCTACAAGTATGTGGTACTTGAGTGCAATGGCCTAGGTGTGCATGCACATCATGGCCAGGGGTGTTCTTGCAACTCTGTGTTAGTTGTAAGTGATGGCTTACTGGAAGTATATGATGTGGACAAAGGTCTGCATTACAAGACATGTGTGCCGATGGGATTGGTCAAGGGTTTGCTGTCTCCTATTTGTATATGCACCTTACCTGTGGTGTGTGTGCCGAGCCAAACACATTTCCAGCTTTCATAAGCTTCCTGGGTGTCCATGTTGTTTGAAATTGTTAGTTGTTTCTCCACCCCCCCAACCTCAAACACAGGCATGGGTTTGTGAATAGTGTACCTAGGACTGATGATACAAGTATGTTACACAGACATGTAAATCAGTGAACCTTTGGTTGGAGCCTAGTATACACACTCAGGTTTAGCACATCCGTTTACAACTTGCAGATCATGTGGCCCTAGATTTCCATCCCGTACACTGACATTTGTAGCCCTGGCATTGGCGGAGGATGTGCAGCATGACTGTTAGCTGACAACTGGCAGAACTCTGATGCCAAAATCATGCCAGTTGGTACTCATCTTGTAGGGTTTGGATGTGCTATGTGTGATACGACCTTTGTAGGCTGGCCTGCCATGTACTTCCTCAGGGACATTCAATGATCTGTATGATGATAGGAGCTGTTACAAGTACAGTAGATGTACTGTCTGATTTACTTCTTGTGACATTTCACACAATGCAGTTCCTAATGTAAGTTTTTTCATTTGTCTTCACAGCTGCTAATATGACACCCATCCAGGTCTGTGAATTCCAGGGGCGAGCAAGGCGTTACCAGCATATGGTGCTGGTAGAGTTGGGGTACAGAAGGATGGCCCAAAGATACAGGACCGAACGTGCCTCCTGAGCCTGGAGGGCTTTCCCACAGGGTGGCCCTTCTTTGCCCACCACAGCCATCACCAGTACGACCACCAGCACCACCCAGGTGGCACCACCCACAGCTGGGACCATTGTGCCCACAACATCTGCAAGTGCTCCAGGCCCTAGCAGTGGACCACCTTCAGGGCAGCCCACAGGCATTGACCATACACGGCCACACACGTCCTCAGCTGGTACCCAGACCACCCCAGCTGCAACAATTGACCCTGCTGCTTTTGTGGACATGCAGTGCAAAATGGACTGTGTCCTCAGGAAAATGAGTCACCTGCGGCGGGATGTTCGCCATATCAACAGGCGTGTGCGGTCCATTAAGCGGACCCTCCAGAGGGCCAACCTCTAGACTTTGTTGATGGGCATGATTCCCTCCCCTCCCTCCTCTTTCCTTATTCTTATACTTAATGGGCTTAGGGGGCTTAGTGTTAGGTTAGTATAGGCTGTTAGTTTAGTTAGTGTTAGTGGGTGGGGTTCCTGATTATTTCTTTTTTTCTTTTTGAATGTGGTGGGTGGGTGGGTGGCTGGTGGTCTATGTTGGGGTTCTTGTGTGTTTAGAAAAAAATATTTATATACATTTAAAAAAAAAATACAAAAAAATATATATTTGTTTAGGATAGGATAGTATGTGTTTAGGTTAGTATCTGTTGTCCTCCATGTGTTCCGTCTCATAAGGGGGGTGGGGGGTTGATGTTTAGAATGTTTTGCTACATGTGATAAGTAAGCTTAGCTTAGGTTAGTTAGGGACAGTTGTGGGTAATGAGTAGTTAGGGCAGGTTAGGGTAGGTAAGGACTTTCCCCGAGTTTCCTCTTCTGTTATTACCATTTAATAAATATGTAGTGAACCCTTTACAGTATGTGTGAAATGCTTGTGGATCAGGGCCTTGGCATAAGTGTACATTAATTCTGTTCTTTTACATTTGTGTCCTATGTTACGAACAAATCCCAACTGAGCTGTAAGATTGGCAGCTACCCCAGAGCTACCTTGCAAAGATTCAACCATTCATTGAAACCACCAATCACAGTTACTATGGATCCCAATGTGTTTTTTTCATTACGTATGTTTTCAATGTCACATACAGTGCTTCCAGATTTGGTATTGGGGTCAATGTGTTATGTCTGACTGCAGTGTGATGTTCAAGGAAACCCTTATTAGCTGAGTGGTAGTAAGCACTCTTGTAGTATCGTGTTCATGACTCACATAGATCATTTGTGACACTGTTCAACATGATTACTTATTTGGATGTAAACTCAGACACATTCATTCATGCAGTTTGTTGACTGTTTGCTTAGATTTGTGGGCAATGTTATATGTGTTAGTATTGCATGGTGGCAACATTTTGCTGCCACTATTTAATGGCTTAGATATCCCTTGAGGAAGCATTATTCTGTCCAACACAGCATTATGGTGAATGGTTTCTCTTTTCATCAGATAGTACCCTCAGGAAGGGCAGAGTATGGTGCAATCCAGGCCACTGTGCATAGTTTCAGTTATCTACTGCACAGTTGATGTGTCACATTACACAGAGACAAAGTGGTTGTGTAAGTGCTATTTATTGAAAAGTGCTGTAGTGCTCTATGTACATTGTCCATGATTGTGAGTCCATTATAGTGACATCTTCCATTGTGATCCTACACAAGTGCTAAAGGAAAATGCATTTGACATGCTGGGGTGATGTGTCAGACAGTGCAGAAGGACAGGATTTGCCAATGAGTAAGTGAGAGACAATCACTGGGCAGGCTGACAAGATATACAGTGGTTTGCAGAACAGTCATTGAGTACAGGTGTTGTAAGACTGGCATGTTACAAAGCGCTGGCCTTTGGTAATAGTTGGCCATGTGGCAGGGACTAGTGCTTCTGGGTACTTTACTGTGTGAAGGTGATCTGTTCCACGTCTTCTTCTTCTGATGTGTGTGTTGCCTCTTCTATCCTTGGTGGTGGTGGTTGTGAAGGGACAACACACACCTCAGTGTTGGAAGACGTGGAGTCAGACATCCCGGTCACTGCTACCTGTGAAGATCTTAAGGACAGTACTGTTGCAAGGAGGATCTGCTGGTTCTTGAGAATAGCAGCCACATCACAATGGTAGGCAGCCAGGTTGGCCCTGAGGGGTTCAATGTTGCATTCATGCACGCGTTGACAGGATTGCTGTTGTAGGTGTTGTGTCAACTGTATTACAGCTGTGCTGATTTCCTTCAGCCTTTTTTCTACTTCCTGCAAGATAGTTGTTCGCCGTTGCATAGCTTCTGCCTGTTCTTCAGTTGGCATCATGCACAAATGCACCCCCTCTAGGCTGGCTGCCATATTTTGCATCCCCACCCGCACCTCGTTTGCCAGTTCCCTCTGTACTCCGACTACAGTTCTCTCAAAGCTGGTGCCTGTGTCATCTGAGTCCTCAGCTGTATTGGAGCTGGCAGGTCTTACAATTGGTGTTGTGGGTGGGTCCTCTGTGATGACTGCTTGTTCTGAGTTCCTCCTTGTGACAGAAGGTGGGGTCTTGAGGGTTTCAAGGACATCTTGGAGGGTCTGGTGGCTGATGTTTGTCAGCTCATCATCCATGTCATCAGGGTAGTCCTGGACAGGCATATCCGCAGGAGATCCATCATCCTCTGCAATGAAATAGGGTACAATTAGTGTGTCTGTGTTGTGGCATTGGTGATGTGACATGCCTGCCTTGTGATGATTTCACATTGTGATATTGTTTCCTGTTCATTGCTCTAGTCTTTCAGATGGGCATTCTCCCAGGCCTATGCCCCACCTGCATGTCACATGTATTGTGGTAAGTTATTAGACTTGTCGGCATCATCTCATGTTGTTTTAGGCCAAATAGTGAATTGCCACCTTCTTGTCCTAGTCAACCCTCTGTCTACATCCATTCTAATGGCGAGGCCTTTCACTGGCTGTGGGTGTTCTGATGGCACTAGTAGCACACTTAACAATCTGGACCTGCCCCAGTCTCTGATCTTTCACATCCACTTATATGTAGTTGAAATGTATTGTATCCTATGCATAACATTGTAATGACACGATATGGATGTTAGCATTGGTAATGTGTACAGTTGAGGTTGGGGAATGTGTGGAGATTGGTTTGCCCTGATAGTCATAGCATTGTCCTATTTCCTCCTCTGACTGTGCAGGTGTATGTCAGTGACCAGTTACATGTGTCCTCCCCCTCAATGCTGTTGTCTGAGCAGTATGACAATTGGGATGTTGCATTGTGACATTGTGATGGACCCTGGCATATGCAGAATGGGTGTGACCTTAGTGCTGGGTACCTCCTAATGTTGATGACTTTGGCTGATGTGTGCGGCAACTATGGGCATTCACATTTGACAGGACTGGAACATTTGTCTTGTTTCAGGGGATTGTTAAAGTTGTCATCCTCAACCCACTAATTTAGGTGTGTATGATCCATGGGGACGTTACTGCAATTGGCTACTTGAGCTGCACACAAAGCGGAGGTGGTAGTGGCAACTGTTGTCACTGTTACATTCCAGTTGTCGGTATATCTAGAGGTTGTTAATTGGGCCCTAGTTAATGTAGGGGGTATAGTGGCGGACGTGTGATGGGAAGTCAGTATGACATTGTGCCCTTCCCTCCTGGCGTGGCTTTACCTTTGCTACATTATTGGCATGGCAGCATACCCCCATGGGACTGTTGTTGGTGTTGTGTTATGGTGTGCCCCAGCTTCTCTCTGTACAGGCCATGCCCCCATGCCGTACCCCTTTACCTATGCCACTCCATGTATATCATGGCTCCATGCATTTTGTGGTCGGTATCCCCCCGCTTATAGTTAACATTAGTGCATTTTAATTCCCCGTGCGACTTACCCTGCATGTGTGTTGTCTCCTGGTAGTCTGCGCTGTCCTGTCCTTGAATCCCTGTGACGATCTCCTCCGGGATGACGGCTGCGACCATCTCCTCCATGTGGTCCAGGGCCTCCTGGTGTGCTGGACTCCCATCTCCAGTCTGCAGTGCTGCCTTCCTGTTGCTGACCATCTTTTACTTTGTCCTGCGCTTGCAGTCATGCCAGTGTTTCTTGCACTCGATGACTGTTCTGCGTACTTCTTCCACACTGTTAATCTTGTCAACGATTTGTTGCTATATTGCCTCTCTCCAATTGATTGGCAACTTTGAGGTGACAATCAGTTGGTGCTGGTATTCCGTCACCTCTTTAACCAGAATTTCCTGTTCCTCTGCACTGAAGCAACACTTTCTTTACTTCTTCAAACTGTCCTGGGTCTTGTGTGGGTCCTCCTGGCTGGTTCCTGGTCTGCTGTCATCTTCCTGGGGTCTGTACAGGCATCTGGGATCCATTTTGGCTCTCCTCTGCTGAAATGGCTGTGTTTGCAAGGAATTCTGACGCCATTGCATCAAAAAACGCTGCATATCCGGTTTGTGGTGTCGTAAATCGACCCACAGTCATTCCGCCGCGTTAACGTCGTTTTGCTTTACGACTTGACGCTGTGGTGTGCGTAAAAAAGAAAATGATTTACACCTGTGGTTTGCGCCGCCATGCGTCAAAGTATAAATTTTACGCCCGCACAGCACACCAAAATGGCGTTAGCCGGCGGTAATATTTTTGATGCAAAACTGCGCCGGCGCAGTTTTGCGTCAAAAAGTATAAATATGGCCCTAAGTTGTTTAAACATTTGAAGAGTGCGTTGAGAGGAGATGTCTTTATTCCAGTTATGGAAGATGAGCCTACACCTCTTGAAGGTACACCAGCATTTGAGGTAATGGAAGAGAGAGGAGTTTCTGTATGTCTTTGGGTAAATCAGTGGTGCAAAATATCTGGGAACGAAGGTACTATAGCTTTTCCCTGATATATATATTTTAATTTGAGAATTTTAGAGAATTTGAGGAGGATGTTTTATTAATCAAAACCCCTTCCTCGACCTACACAATTTGAAGCACTTCCTATTTGAGTATTAGTTGCGAGACAAAAAGAGGCTCAGAAATTCCAAAGGAGAATGTGGTTAGCAGAAAAGACGATAGCAGAAGCTAGCTGGGATGCAGAGCAGAGAATGTGGAGAACAGATACATTACGCCCAGTGAAATTGTTTTCAGCAATTACATATGAAGGTGATGGAAGTGTTAAACCCAAAGTCAAAAAGAAATCTGAGGAAGATTCAGAACAGAAGTTGTATTAAAATAAAAAGGTAGCAGACATTGAGAGTGATTCAGATGATGAATTTATAACTCAGTTATTGCAGATTCATGCCCCACAGTATAATGCAGTCACATTAGTCAGTCAGAACGTAGTCCAGAGCGCTGCCACAGCCCCAGACCCAGTTCCACCACACCAGGTACAGATCATTCCAAATGTACCTACTGCTAACGTTGCACTGGTGCCAGCAGTTTATTCGACAGTTAACAATGTTAATGTAGACCAGAATGTCACAGTTCCAGTTATGTCACAGTCAATTCAGAATGTCAGAATGACTCAGTTTGAGTCCACTCCTAATACACAGACACCTGCACAATTTGTGAACCAGAGGCAGGCTATTTCCGTGTTTTCCCCAGAAATGAAACAACAGAATATTACCCAGAATCATTCAAATCCACCTTTTAGTGCAGTACTAACTGGCCAAAGTAAAAGGTTAAAATTCCTGCAAAGTCAGACTGATTTCAAAAGACCAGAAGCATTAAAAATCCCCATAACCATAGGTCCACTAGTCCCTTTGTATGACTAGGGTAATTATGAGAGTGGTCTAAATATTCCAAATCCAGTATTAGCAATGAATTCACCTTTTGGAACTAATGCAGAAATGGAGAGACTGAGCACTATTGTGTCACCCTATGAATTATTTTGGTTCAAATCAGACATATGATACAGTTGGTCCACTGATTGATGTGACATGTCTCCTCTGTTCCATGGGATTATCTGTGTTGGCTCAAGAGCAGACTATGAGAGAACCATGCAACGTACCACAGTTCATGCCCAGAAACAGAGGAAATAATATTAGTTTGCAAACAACAATTGACTGAATGGTTAGACAATGTGAGTCGAGCATCAGTTCCAGCCAACATGCCTGAGGGAGAAAAGATATTGAACATGGCTAGATTAAAATTTGGATTATATTGAATGATTGAGGGAACACTTGATTTAGACAGATTAGATTCCTACAAAGAAAATGAACTGCGCTTCATTTGCAAGGATGTAACTCTTTGAGCAGGACATGTTTATGAGAAATTAACTAATTAGGCTGAGAAATATGAAATTATGATGAATAAGAGTTACAGATTAGAATTTGATGTGAGAGACATTATGAACATCAGATCACCTGGAATGAAAGGTTGCAGTAAGGAGTTTATTCAAAACATTCACACATGGAAAACATTTGATAAGTGGGGCTGCATTATCAAATGATGTACAGCAGGATGAGGGAGCTGTAAAAATGATGCCAATGAGAAATTATTGAAGGTGATTTTCTTCATGTTCCTTGGAGCAGAAGTGACATACGGTAATTTACAAATGATTACTCAAAGTTGAGGGAGAAACAAGTGGAATGGTACCAGGAAACAGAGAAGCTTGTCAAGCTTGCAAAATGCTTGTGGGAAGATCATAACACTTTATTTGAGATTGTGGTTCCAGCAGATATGTGAGTTGGGTGTCAGAGGAGCATTGATAGGCCAATGGGTAAGCCACAGAGACATGAAGTAACAGGTGTGCCATCTGAAGAGCTGATGTAAAACTATTACAAGGTGATTGAGTTTTTGAAAACTAGAGTTTCCCCTAAAGATATTGACTGGCAAAGAATTGACAGGACATTCCAGGAAAGAAAGGAGTCTGTTCATGCTTACTATGAGCTACTGATAAAAGCATTCTGACACTACAATGGCACAGAGATTATTGAGCCAAGAGACGTGATTCATTTTGAGTTCAGATTTATCCAAAGGCTGAAGCCTGAAATTGGCAATCTGATCAGGAATAGTTTGATTAGCTGGCAAGGAAAGCAAATTGATGAGGTGTTGCAATATGCAAAATGCTGTAATGATGAGATTGATTTGAAGCACAAAAGGTTGAATGGAAAGGCAATGGTGATGCACATCAAGTCTCAGATCAGAGAGGTCCTTATGTAAAAGCAAGTGTTATGCGTCACAAGGTTTTACTCCTGGTTGACACTAGAGCAACTCGTTCCACTGTCAGATCTGCAGAAGTCCCAAATGTGCCTCTTTCAGGAAGAACAGTTCTGGTTGTGGGACTAGCAAATCAACACTTGGTAAACCCCATTACATCGCCCATTACAGTTAATATAGGAATCTTTGAAGGTCTATTTGTAGTTTGCTATTCAAGTCTAGTGAGCCTGTTATGAAGAGACTTGCTATGCAAATTAAAATGTTCCATAACTTGTACACATGAAGGGATAGCAATCCAAACCAATGGCAATGATGAGACTTCCAGTCAGACTGATGAGAAGTACCTTCTCATTATGTTGTTTCTTACCATGACAGTTAAAGATTTGCCTGATGAATTACTAGAGACAGTAAAGCTAAGAGTTTGGGATTTCTCTGGAGAAGATATTGGACTTTATTGAGGTGTTGCTCCGGTCAAAGTGACTGTTAAGCCAAATGCAGTTTTCCCCAGAACACCACAATAGAGCATGATTCCAGAAGTAAAATGAAGGTACCTCAGCAATTGCAGACATTTTTGAGCAGGGAGTTTTTAAAAAAAAGTGATGGACAACCCATGTAATTCACCAATTATGTGGCTTTGAAAGCCAAGTGGGAAATATTGCATAGATGAGGACTTCAGAAAGGTGAAACAAATTGTGGTATTCTGTTGTCCCATAGTGTGAAATCCAGCAGTGATTTTATTTCAGATTCCATGTAAATTAGAAAGGTTTTCAGTTGTCCATTTGTCACAGGCATTTTTTTCAGTGCCCTTCAAAGAGGACAGTCAGTTCCTTTTTTCATTCTGATTCAGCGGTGGCGGGGTGGGATGTGCAGCCTTTCTAGCGACAAGGCCCTGGCGGTGGCTGGTGGTTGCAGAATTTTTGACGGTTTCTGATTTTGGCATCTTTATATGGTGGGTTTCTGATCGCCACAAATGGCGGCCTTCTGTTCACCATCGCCACGGCGGCCGATGGTGTTTACCGCCATGTTCATAATGACCACCTATGTCTGGAAAGCTTGTTACTGAATCATATCTAGGGATAGCTAGCACTATTACCCACATTCTCTAATTTCATAACTAGACTAGGAGCCATGCAGAAAGCTTTAACTATAGCAACGCAAAAGGTCCTAACAAGTCTACAATCTAAGTGTCTCAATTTAATATATTTATGATTTACAAATAAAGTTAGTTTTAATTTTTAAATTACCAAATCATTTTTAACACTTTTTGACGAGTTGGCAGATGATTCTTGCATGCTGATGTCCGCACCAGGTCTGAATCCCATTGCTCCTGCTAAGTGTTTTTATTGTGTACCATTTACCTGTGTACATCAGTAGATCACAGATCATTAATAAGTTACTGGGCCATGTTAGATGTCGGTTGTGCATAAATAGAACATGGACTAATTCAGCAAAACACAATTCACAATTGTAGTAAAAAGTTAAATTATGTGTATTCATGGTGTCGTCCACAGGGGTTTTTGGAATCCTTGTCCATTTTTAATACCATCAAGAAGAAGAACTTAGAGTCTTTGAACATGACATTTCAGTCTGCTGTAGTGGTGTACATTGATGACCTGATGGTTGTGTCCAATACATGAAAAACTTGCAGACAACATGTGATAGGGTTTGTGAATCATTTGGATGAGAACTGACACAAGGTTTTCCCTGAAAAGTTACAGTATTGTCAGAAAGAAGTGAAATATTTGGGTCACCAAATTGAGAAAGGTGCAAGGAAAGTCTCCTGAGAAAGAGTTGCAGTAATTATAAAAATGAAACCCCCAGTTACACAGAGAGATGTCAGAATGTTTTGGGGCATGGTGAGCTATTGTTGCCAATGGATCCCGGATTTTCCATAAATTCTAAACTGTTGCAGACGTTCACACACAAGGAAGTCACAGATCCTGTCCGCTTCAATGAAAAATGCATAAAAACTTTCACTGAGTTGAGAGAGAGTTTTTGCAGAGCTTCAGCTTTGGGAATGCCTGTTTACACAAATGGTTTTGCACTGCATTGCTATGAATGTGATGATTGTGCTCTTTCTGTTTTGACACAGTCACATGGAGGAACAAACAGGTCAATGGCATTTTTTTATGCCACCATGGATCCAGTTGCTGCTGCTTTTCCCGGCTATATACAGGCCAAGGGTAGTGCTGGTGTAAGCATCACTCAATGTGACGGCATTGTGATGGGACACCCTGTAATTGTTTATGTCCCACATTCAGTTGAATATCTATTGACCAAATCAAACAACAAATATTTGACCAAAGCTCATCTTACCAATTATGAGTTATTGATCTTTGGATCAGCAAATGTAACCATCAAGAGGTGTGCGATTTTAAACCCTGTCACATTAATGCCTGTAAATGTTGATGTTTCAGATGATGTTAGTGAAACGGAACATGAAAGACTCGATGTCACTGAACTGTGCACCAAACCCAAACCTGATATTTAGGACACTCCTTTAGAGGAGAATGACCAAGTCGTTTTTGTTGAGGTTTCGTGACCTTGTTAGGTTCAACCGTTTGAAATAGTAAAATAATTCACAATTTCTTAAATGCATTACAGTTACCTGAGAAGATTGCTGTTGTGTAGCCCACTAGAAGTCCAATGACTATGTAACATTGGGCAATGCCTATGCTGACCAAATTGCCAGATGTTGTGTACTCCATTGTGTCACCTTTTATGAGGAGTGGAGTAATGAAAGTGACACCAGTGAAACAATTCAACATTTCTTGATGTCAGTAGTTGATATCTGGGATGAAATTAAGAGATTGCAGGAAGAGGAAACAGAGGAAGAACACAGAGGTTGAATAAAATCAGAATGTGCTCAAAGAGAGGCAGATGATGCTGGATTTCAAATGAAGGGAAAATTGTGTTGCCAGATTGTTTGTTGAACTTGATGGCTAGGCATTATCAAGGGCACGTCCATCTTGACAGTGATGTAATGATTCTCACTTTAAAAAAAAACATGGCACAGCCCCAGATTTAGATTGGTTGATGATATGGTTTGTCACAGATATCTTACGTGCCAGCAATTGAACGTAGGAAGATGCACGGTAGTTAATTTGAGCCACATGGGCAGATAGATAGATACTTTATTGCACAATGATTTCAAATCATTACAAAAGTTACAGAAAAATTACGACAAGCTTTACCTTATAAAATTTCTTTTACTTTTAAGCATTAGAAGATAAATTCTTTGTATAAATAAATGCCAATTAAAAAAATATGAGAGTATTGATAAAGAAAACTAAAATACAGAAAAACTGTGAGCCAAGCTTGGGCCCTTCTGAGGCTAAGTGCTAATCAAAGGCACATGATATAATGTCTGGTGAGTTTTTTTGGAGTGCCCAGACTGCTCTCAACAACTTCTTAAATCTTGTTGCCAACTGTGAGCACTCGCCTTTCAGGCATGCTTCCACTGCAGCGCTGCAGCTGCAGATATGTAGAGTGTGCCATATTGGTTGAGGCCAGAATACTGTAAGCTGCAGCAGCACTTCACATATGCACACAATGTGGATTAAAGATTCCTCCTGCCTTGCACAGAATCTGCACTGCATGTCCTGAACTTTAAAATACCTCCAACTGTATCCACCTGCTTTTAATGAAATACGCCCCAGATGGGCTCTCCTTAGCTCCTGTTTGAGGACCACATTAAACAGCAGGGAGAGATGGATATGGACATTCCCTAGTTCATAGAGGGTGGCTGTCACGCCACCATGGACACATTTCTCAATTGTCTTGGAGGCCTGCTCTCTAGCGATCAGCTTTGCCTGCTAGTTCAATAATCAGTAGATCGTTGGACCCAGGAGACCACCTGCCCAGATCGCCCAGGCCTCAAGAGTGTCCAGTGTTGGCTATAAAACGTATTCCAGTTAAAGTGAGGGTTTTTTATTACTTCCCAAATTAGATTTTTTAGTGTACCTTCTTTTGCTTGCTTGGCTTTGACACAGTACATTAAGCATTTGGCTTTTAATGCCCAACGTTGTGACATCAGGCTAAACGTTTGGTAAATTTGAGAATGTGCTGTGCAACAAGATAGGGCAAATACTCTGAATTAACATACTGTTTGGGCCCTGTCCAGCCAATATACCAATTTCTGTCTGCATATAATTGCACCATGTATTCAAGTTGGAAGAAATGTACTGCCCATCACCTTTAGCAGGGGGCCTAAATCGGAGTAGATCAATGATTTTCAAAGGCTGTGAAAGGCCTATTCCAATGAATTTGCGACTGCTTGTTAGGCCTGAACATGTGATACAGTGTGGGCCCACTGGTTCAGCCAGACCCCCAGGTACTTGTAAGTTTCAAATACTTCTACGGGCTCCCCTGAATGAACCAGGCCCTGTGGTGAATACTAGTTCATTTTTAATGGGATAACAGGAGTTAGCTTAGCCTTTGGCTTGCAGACTCATGCCCCCATCACCTAGTGACTTTTAACCTACTTAGCTTTCTCTGTCTTAGCCCATTTAATTATTTAATTCTTCTAATATGGCTGCCTTGTTTATAGTTAGGCCACTTGTTATGAGTTGCATTATCAGTGTCACCACGCTAAGGCGTCAAGATCAAGCATGAAAGACAAACAAAGAGTAGGTGTTCACACTTAGGGATTTTCCCTCTCTATTCTTTCGAGGGATTGTTTATATTAATTGCCGTCCCAAGCATGTCTGTTATCTATTGTTTGGGAACACACCTACGTCAGTGGTCCTTGTAGATCTGTATAAATATATCGCACTTTAGACAGATAATCAGAGGGATTCCGACCAGAGGGCATCGCCACCATCGCTGATATCGATGCTGCAGTCGTCTTGACGCTGACCCAGTCTTCATTTCCCTGCGGAGTCTGAGATAGAGAACTCATAACAAGATAACAGGAGTTGGGGGCTCCTCTCATAGACATGGCATTCGCAGATTAGGTTTAGCAAACCCAGCTCTCCTTTAGGTAGGATGTTAGGCCTATCACATTAGGGTATTAGGGCATATTACATCTTGTATGTCTTTCCTATGCATCGCAAGATGGTGGGGGTCTCCGTAATAATGACTCTCGTCTTCACAATTCTGTTTCTTGCATTATTCATTATCCTAATCATTGAAGCCCATGCAACTTATCGAAAATTGCAGTTATGTTAAATAAAAACTATTGAAACTTTACTACCTCTTTGTCATTGCCTGTGTTTGTTTGAGACATGATATATCTGTGAGAAAGGGGTAATCTCCGTTTAACCACAACACTCCCTGAGATGTCTTATTCTTGAGTCCATGCGTAAAGGCTGCCACAAATCACCTTTTTCTATTGTGCTTCTGGTGAGGTTCTGCTAGTGAGCCGGTAAGATTGGGACAACAGTTGCGACTTGTTGTAGGAAGGGCGTTGTCGCCTACAAACAAAAGTACTGTCATCCTTTAACCAGCAGTCTTCCCCAGAGCAAGAGTCCAAACTATGACAGCCCCATATTTCTTCATTTTGGACAAAATTACAATAACATTTGTTTTAGTGATGTTTATTTTCAGGCTGTTTTTTTGTGGTAAGTCATCAAAGCATTAAGAATACGCTGAAGTCCAGTTGGTATCTGGCTGAAGAGCACTGTGTCATCTGCATATTGTAAAAATTGCAATCTGGTACCTGCCATATGTAGATCACAAGGTCCATTTAACAGAATGCAACATGATTTCATTGAAATGCCTGCTTGTAATGGATTGAATATGTACTGGTCATTGCATGTGTATTCTCCCATTTGGTTGTGGCTTATTCTACAAGTAGGAATGATAGTCTCACTGTAGCTAAGCTGCTGGTCAGGGAACTAACACTTAGGTATGGATTCCCGACTTCTTTATAATCAGATCGAGAAACTCATTTTAATAATGAGATCATAAAGTTGCTGTGTGCAGTACTGAACATTAAGCAACAATTGAACTGAAGTTACAGACCAGAGGCATCTGGATTGGTGAAACAAATTAATGGAACACTAAAATCTTGATTGGCAAAGGTTCGTGCCTCTACAGTCTTGGAATGGCATGATACATTTCCCATTTTCGTACGTAGCCCTTTGACAGGAAGACAGGACTGACTCCCCACAAGATTCTGATGGGTCGTGCAATGAGACTACAAGCAGTACCTACAAATGCACTTGTGAACATAACTGATGACTTTGTGCTGAATTATTGCAAAGGTCTGGCTGATTTGATTCGCTCTTTGTCTCATCAGGTTGAAGCAGCATCAGTTCAAACGACTCAAGAACAGTGTCGCAGCATGAAAGCTTGAGATTGGGTTGCTGTGAAAAAGCATGTGAGGAAGACTTGCTTAGAGCCAAGGTGGAAAGGACCATTTCAAGTTATCTTGGTAACAACAACATCTGTGAAGTGTTCTGGTCTTCCAACTGGATCGATGCAAGTCACACACAAAAAGTTCAGTGTCCTCTTGAAAACACAGAGTCTGTGCAAGATTGAATGCTGATTAATAAGCTGTCAGGACGGAACAGGTGACTGAAGCATAAAGTGTGCAAAGTGGTGAAGGTACAAGCAGTCTGCATGCAGATAGAGATAAAGGTACATGCAAAAGTGCATAAAGAGCAAAGTCAAAACCAAAGTCAAATGCTTCCTGCCAATACAGCAAATGTTGTGAAAGCAGTTGCACCTGAAAGGAGAACTTTGAAAGGAGATAAATGGCTTGCAGCTACACCTGACCTAGTCACTGGTAATCTCCGATCAATAACAGAAGCAGTTGAAGAGTCAAGTCAGAGTGAAGATGAAGATGGTCCTGTAAGAAGAACAAAAAGGAAAAGAGTGTCAAGTTGTAGATATCTTTCACCTAAATGGATGTATCTTGTCATAAGTGAATGGAAAAGTGAGTTTATGGACTTTTGTTGTGATAGTGAGAATTCAATTGACCATTCTGGAGCTTGAAATTACATTTGAACTGAGCTTTGAAATAACATTGCCAATTGATCAACATTGACATTACACTCTGGAAGTAACCATTAGCCATCATCAGACTGTGTTCTATTGAAAATGAAGAGGAGTTTGCAGTGGGTGTTGCTCTGGGTGTACCCACGCAAGACCCATTGCTTTTTGACACTGGCCCAGATTTACAAGGAAATATAAATCTTGACGTGCTGACATTGACGCTGACATTAATGCTGATGCTCTGCTGGAGCATTGCTGGTGCTGCAGTGTTGGCACCGCTTTGCCCAGCGGGACTCATTTGTTGCGAGGTCACTGGTGCTCTGCTGGTGCGGCTGGTGCTGGGGTGTCGCTTTCTCTGTGCTTCTGGTGTGCCATTGCTTTGCACTGCTGTGCCTCACATATTAGAAGGATTCAGCTTCCAGCACTCAGATCATCAGGAGGCAATTGGCAGTCAAAAGCTGTGGTTACAGGCTGCAGCTGTAGGTGTTAGTTTCATTTGAACCCATACTGCCCTACAGCCTTAAAACCTTGCAGTCTTACAGCCTCATAGCCTTATAGCCCAGCCCACCCTGCTGATTTGCTGCTTCAACATGCTGGCAGTGGCCATACAGCCCTACAACCTGACAGCCTACAGTCCGCCCAGCACACTGCGCTGCCTGCTGATTTGCTGCATCGATGTTTTGTGACAGCTGAACCTTCCGGCTTTCTATGTTTCTAAGTTGCTGGGCTTGCCGGCCAGTTTGTTGGCCTCACTGGGCTTACTGGTCTTGTGGGTTTTTTGTACTGGTTGCCCTTCTCTAATAAGCTTGTATTGGATACTGGTAGACACCAGAGGACATTGAGGAGTCTGGAGGAAGGGACGCGTAAGGTGAGGCATGGCAAGTGTGGCGTGGTGAGTTGTAGGAGGCTCTTTTAGTTGTGGAGAGGGCTAGGAGTTTCCCAAGAGTGGATATTTGTGGGGGGTGGCCACTCTGGTGTCTAACCCTACCTCATAGTTCTACTGCTGGAGAGTGTGATGTCTGTAGACAGAGGTGCAATAACCATGCCTATGACATTTAAAGCAATTAACGGGACGTTCCTAGTGGGTTTTTTCTTTCAGAGTTGGATTGGATGTGGTGCCTCAGTTCGGCAGACAAGGATTTACATTTAGGGCTGATTGCCTGAGGCTGCAGAAGTGGCTCATTCTTTTCGGGTGTGGCTTGTGGTCCTGGTGTATTCTCCCAGATTATGAGCTGAAACTGGATCACTTTTCTAAGGGACAGAGCATGCATATGTAACAGCTGGACCAGTCAAATAGTGAAGACTTGTTTCTAGTTTCCGTATCATATGCTCTTGTCCCTCTGTTTAACGAGGTGTGGCAAAGTGTTTAGACTTTTGTCCATTAAAATTTGTAACAAGTTGATGATATTCTGAGGACAGTAAGTAAGTAAGTTATAGATCTAATCATTCTTGAACAGAGAAGTTACGCTCAGGAAAGGAAAGGGTGACCCAGCTATTGAATAAGAGAAAACAAAAGCCACCATCTCTGTTCTCAGCTAAGAATTGGAAATTAAAAATGAATCAGGAACATCAGACTCTAATTTCTCCCATCTAGCAAATGTTTGAGAAACCAATGAAAGTTTCCCATAAATTTGACTTTTTGACGGATCCTGTGGGAGCTATTTTTTCTATTCCTGAAGGAACAGTGGACCTTCTGCATCCAATCGCCCCAATAAAAAATGAAAGTAGTCTTGTATGCTAGAATGGGAAATAAATTGGGCTTTGAGTAGAGGAGGCGGTGAAGATTAATGCTCCAGATAATGATCAAGAAGAATTGCTTGGGGCCTAATTAGTGATTTAGAGTTACTGACTTTAGTATTATCCTCTCCCTCTCTAGTAGCCCCCTTGTTTCCGTTGGGAACCATCTCAAGTAGGTCCTTGGAAAATAGTGTTCCTGTGCTCTTAGTTGTGAAAGTCATTGTAAAGCAGGATATGGAAACCCCAACAATGTCATCTATCAAAAGACTCAGGAGGGTGGACAGATGTGTGGTGATAAAAAGACTCAAAGTTCATCTTATGTTCTTGATCATGAAGATTTTGTTATTCAAAGCCCACTTATTCTTATTTCTTCTGATTTGTGCACTGATAAGTGTGTGTCTGAGTGCAGGCTATTGTTTCAGTTTTACAGGAGGAGGTAATATCTCATGAAAAGAGCAGTATAAGATTGGGTTATTGTATTACTACAAGATGAAATACCTGACTTGTCTGGTCATGGGGGGAGTAATGATGATAGCCAACAATCACAAAGCCCACTAACCAAATTAGATCAATGGGCTGTGTGAGATATTTTCTTTAAGACATCACAATTAACCCTTGATGCCTTGTCCTACCAGTACATAAAAATGGATTGTACTTGTGTTCCAATAATTATTAAATGTCAGAAATGTAGCCTTTTTGAATCAACAGCCAAAGGCTGGTGTTTGTGTTAATGAGGGAAGTGTTAGTGATGATGGCCGCTGTATTGGGGAAAAATTAGTAATGATGCTTGCTGCATTGAGCCAGTAGAAAAAGGGCAAGCCTATAAAATAGAAATTTCAACTGAAAAGATGCCTTTTGATTAGATCTCAGCTCAACCCCCACTACAAACTATGGCCCTCATTACAACTTCGGCAGTCTTTTAAAAAGACAGCCGGAGCTGCGGGCGCCACTATACCGCTGGCGGTATATCTGGCTCCATATTATGACTTTTCCGCTCGGCCAACAAACGGAAACAACATCTCTTTCCGCTGGCCCAGTGGAAAAGTCACATCAACATTGCAGCCAGCTCGTAATAGAGCCTGCGTCAATGCTGATGTGCAGCGGGTGCAGCAGCACCCGTCGCACATTTCACTGCCTGATATTGGGGCAGTGAAATGCACGATGAGGCTGTGCCTGTGCATAGTGCATGGGCAGTGCAGGGGCACCGCAAGCCCCCCTTACCGCCAGCCTCTCCATGGCAATGTTTACCACCATGGACAGGCTGGCGGTTAGGGACTCATAAAAGTCAGGTGGAAGCCTGGCAGTATGTTGGAGGGGCCGGTGGTATGGCCGTGGCTAATGCCCCATGGTCATAATACGCTGGCGGTACACCACCAGCCTGTTGGCAGTGCTACCACCATCTTACCTCCGGCCGCCAGGGTCATAATAAGGCCCTAAATACCTGGATGATCCAACCAACAAACTAGATGATCAAATTTATAAAAGGCAAAGGAAAAAACAATGCAAAGCTATACATAATTTAAAGGGTGCTCCAGCAGTCACTATTGACGCCTGCATGAATACAATAAATATCTCTTCCACAGAAAATGGGAAAAAAGAGCTCTGAGCAAAATTTAAATATAAAGGGTAGCCCCTTGGGCACAAAGTTGTTTCCGCTATTCAGTACTCAAAAGGGTGGATAAGATTGTCTTGACATAAATGAGCTAACTTTATTTCATGATGAATCAGTATTTAGTAAGCATCAAATTCCCTCCAATGCAAATGGATGGACATATGTGAACTTGGAATCACAGATTTTAAAAATACAACAAAGGTCTGGGGATCGTGGGATAGGTAGTAACAAAGGGGTTGAAAGTGGTAGCCAAAAAGTTGACTGACAAAATGTGATAACTAGCAAGATACACCTTAAAGGTGCCTTTGCACAATGTACACATAAATTTGAGGATTCTGAGAGCAAGGGAGGCAGTCCTATTATCGAATGATTAGAAACTGCCAGGCAAAAGGTGCAGGGAGATGATGCTATGTAGGGACCCCATATGAGGCTAAATCGGTAAATAGGTCAGATGAATGGATGGATTTGATCCACATCTGCTTTGGAGCCTAGCTCTATGACCCAGATCAATGAGATAAGTGGGACAGTTTTTGATAAAGAACTGGATCTGAGAAAAGGGGGTTCTCACTACAGACTCTCCACGGTAATAAAATAATCTTTGCACCACAATATCAGACCAGGGTCCTTATGATATACTCAATCGTGTGAATATGTTAAAACTCTTACAAGTAATACCCACCCTAAAAAATATCCAGTCTACAGATATTGATTCAATCAAAAGTTTGCCCTTGGACGTAAATAACACTCAAGAATCTACTTTGGTAACATGAATGACATCACAGACTGCCAGTAAGGTTTTAAAAGAAAAAAACACTTATTTAAATTGGGGATTTGTGCTTATCATACCACAACAGATAGGATATCCTGATCCCTTAGAAATGCAAATGATTTCACCAAAGTTAAATAAGATGAGAGTTCAAAAGCAACCTTTCTCAGTTCCCGAAATTCCAATCAGAAACTTAATTTCAGCTGACAATTCAGTCCCTATATTCCATCAGACGAGACCACATGAAAAAATAGGGACCACCTTGAGCAGCAAACCTAAGGTGGTTGACAGCTGCTCTTTATAACGGTAGGGTAGATGCCCCTGACATTTATAATGTCCACTATTACGATCTAGACTGGCAAGTTCATATAAATAAAAATTGAAAATTTGCACATGGAGCATAAATCGGATTAACTCAAATAATCAACAAAAGGACCTAACAAGTCTATTATTTTTTTTTCACAATTTTTATTACAGGAGACCTGGGCTGCAAAACTCTTTACAATAGATGATTGTATAGTTTTTTTCCCCTGCATTAAAGGTAACAAAGTTTGGGCATCCGAGGGAGGGTATGCCAATCTTCATTGCAGTAGGGTTAAAGATGTCATGTATACAAGTACAACTGGATAATGCAGACATTTTGGTAGTAAAACTTCTAAATTGGCATAAAAAGATTGTGGGGCCACTTTTGGTAATACATCTGTATTTGCATTCTGGTGCTCATTCTAGGAAGCTAATGACCTCCAAACTGGTAGAAATAGTATTAACAAGCTTACAAGGCACTGTTGCTCCAGAGATTTTAGTAGCTGGTGACCTCACCATGAAATTGTTGCTGCTTTTCGATAGAGAAGAAGAACATTTGCAACAAGATCTTTTGTGGACAGTCCCAGAGCAATCAATTGGTTTAATAAGTTTAGGCACTACTGATGCCAAGGCAGTGTTATTGTTAAAACTTTGGAGGCCCTGGGTCTTAGATTCTGAATGGGAGAGTTCAGCAAGATACAGCTTCTGGTTATGTTTCTGGAACTCACTCAATAATTGATTATTTAGTAGTCACGTTGCCTTTATTAAACGCAGTAATTAAGGGGGTCATTACAACCCTGGCGGTCGGTGTTAACGCAGCGGTAAACAAAATGGAATCACGACCATGGCGGAAACCGCCAACATAGACAGCCACTTTAACACACCGACCGTCACGGCGGTACAAACAAACACCGTGGCGGTAACCGCCAACAGACAGGCGGAAGACAATGTACTGCCCATACTATTACAACAGGCCAATCCGACACCTTTTCAGGGGCGGATTCACAGCGAACAAAAACACGGCGGAAACAGGACTTGGAAGGGAAAACGCTCACCTCTACACACCCAACAAGGAACCAGGACGCCATGGAGCCAGAACTCCATATTCTACCTGCCTTTGTCTTCCTGCTCCTCTACCAGGAGAACAAACGCCGGCGACGAAGACCACATTGAGTACTGCACCTACAACACAGGGGAGGGGGAAGGGAAAAGAGAGTGACACACACACGCAACACCCTTACCCCCACCCTCACCCACTACAACACACACACAAATACATGTTGATACATTACAGTTACACCCCAAACACCCCAGAAGAATGCAAAGACAAAAGGAAATGATTGTAACGATTGTAATCAATTAAAATCCAGTACTCAAAAATATATATATATATAAATACACTATTAACAAATATATACACCAAGAATTCAAGTCCGTGTATTGCACCTACATAGTCCGTGGACCACTGGGCCCAAAAAGCATGGGTGAAGCCCACAAAAGATACCTAATCAAAACGGAGCGAACACTACAGGGGCATCAGATAGAAATACAACAGGCACCTCAGGGGGAAGGATGGGGGGGCACCTCAGCCGGATAAGCGCACGACGCCAGATCCACGAGGGGGCTCCATGCCCACTGCTTTATCCTGGGGAGTGCAAAGCCACAGTCTCACAAGTCTCTCCAGTGGGTGGTTTGCCCACTGCTTTATCCTGGGGAGTGCAATGTCACAGTCTCACAAGTCTCTCCAGTGGGTGGTTTGCCCACTGCTTTATCCTGGGGAGTGCAAAGCCACAGTCTCACAAGTATCTCCAGTGGGTGGTTTGCCCACTGCTTTATCCTGGGGAGTGCAATGCCACAGTCTCACAAGTATCTCCAGTGGGTGGTTTGCCCACTGCTTTATCCTCAGGAGTGCAATGCCACAGTCTCACAAGTCTCTCCAGTGGGTGGTTTGCCCACTGCTTTATCCTAGGGAGTGCAATGCCAGTCTCACAAGCCTCTCCACAAGTCTCTCCAGTGGGTGGTTTGCCCTCTGCTTTATCCTGGGGAGTGCAATGCCACAGTTTCACAAGTCTCTCCAGTGGGTGTTTGCCCACTGCTTTATCCTGGGGAGTGCAATGCAACAGTCTCTCAAGTCTCTCCAGTGGATGGTTTGCCCACTGCTTTATCCTGGGGAGTGCAAAGCCGCTCAAGTGGATAACAGTCTTCACTGGTTCTGGAGGGGGCTTTGTGCCCAGGGTGCTTCATCCTGCCAAGGACTGAGGTAGTGGATGCCTTTCTCCACTGGTTCTGGAGGGGGCGTGGTGCCCAGAGTGCTTCATCCTGCCAAGGACTGAGGTAGTGTATGTGAATCTCCACTGGTACTGGAGGGGGCTTGGTACCCAGAGTGCTTCATCCTGCCAAGGACTGAGGAAGTAGATGTGAATCTCCACTGGTTCTGGAGGCCTCAGTAGCGGCGGTGCTTGCGGCACTCATTGGCCTGCGCTGCTGGTGGGTGGCTCAGTGAGCATGCTGGTGGCGGCGGTGTCCTGGGAAGCGATGCTCGTGGCGGCGGTGTCCTTGGTAGTGGTGCTGGTTGTGGCGGTATCCTGGGAAGCGGTGCTGGTGGCGGCAGTGTCCTTGGCAGAGGTGCTGGTGGCGGCGGTTTCCTGGGAAGTGGTGCTGGTGGCGGCGGTGTCCTTGGCAACGGTGCTGGTTGCGGTCTTGTCCGCCATGCAGGTTGGCGGTGACTTCACTTTCTTTCTGTGCCCCTTCCCCACCTTGGATGGTGGCGCAGCTGTCTTCCCACTCCCAACTGTAGTCCTGGGAGAGCCCTTGGTGGCAGGTGTTTTGCCCTTCTCCCTCACGGCAGTGGCCAACTTCTTATGCTTCTGAGTTGGGGAACTGTCCGTGGTCTGGCTCCTTGGCACACTGGCTGCCCTGCTGCTTGGCACACTCCAGAAGCCGGTTACTGCTGGCACCACTGTTCCCGCTGATGTGGTGGCTGAGGTGCTGGGTTGGGACCTGGAAAGGCATGCCTTAGGGAACTGAAGGGGTGGGGGAGGTGAGGGGAAGAGGTCAAGGTTGGACAAGAAACGTTTTTTAGACACACTGGGACGGGTAGATGTAGGGGGTTTGGGAGTGGAGGAAGAGGTAGTGGTTGTAGGAGGTGTACGTTTGCTGACTTTGTGTGAAGTTGCATGAGCTGGAGGCTGTCGTGAGGTGGATGGCTGTTGGGTGGGTGTGTGACTGCGTTTGTGTACCTTGGGAGGTGGGCTCACAGACACATTGGGAGAGGACACAGGGGATGTGTGAATGGTAGTGGGGGTGGTGAGTGCACGTGAGCGGTGTGTGGTGATGGGTGTGCTGGTGATGGACGTAGTGGCTGAAGATGTATGGATGCAGGTGTGAGTGGAGACATGACAGGAAGGGAGGAGGGAGACGAGGAGGAGGGGGACACAGTGGAGGCAGTGGATGTTGGTATGTCTGCATGGGTATGATGCTTGTGTGAGTGCCTGTGGGATATGTGGTACTTATGTTTGCCAGAGCTTCCCTTGTGTGTTGAGGTGTGTGCATGCTAGTCTGATGGTGTGCTTGGGATAGGCTGAGGTACGGGGGTTTGGGTCTGGATGGAGGAAGTTGGAAGGGGGGAGGCTGGACACAGGGACAATGGCTGCCATAAGTGCTGAAGTCAGAGTCTGAAAAGCTTGCTGCTGGGCTGCCTGACCAGAATGAATGCCCTCCAGGTATGCATTGGTCTGTTGCAACTGCCTCTCTACACCCTGGATGGCATTCAGAATGGTAGACTGCTCAACAGTGAGGGATCTGAGGAGGTCAATGGCCTCCTCACTGAGGGCAGCAGGGCTGACAGGGGCAGGGGCTGAGGTGCCTGGGGTGAAGGAGATGCCCACCCTCCTGGGTGAGCGGCCACAGGGCACACGCTGAGGGGCTGCTGGGAGGGTGGTACTGGTAGGGACATGGTAGTGGCTGTACCTGTAGATGTAGTGGGCACAGAGGGGCCACCACCGCAAGGAAGATCCCATCAGAGGAGGAGTCCGTGTCGCTTGTCTCAGCTCCTGTCCCCGCCGTGGAGCTCCCCTCGCCCTCCGTCCGACTGGTGCCTTCAGACTCCGTTGTGTCACCCTCCAGTGCCATGTGGGATGCAGCTCCCTCCTGCTCCGGTGCCACTGCTCCTCCGCCTGATGATGCTATTGCACACAAGAACAGGGAGACCACAAAAAGGGGGGGGAGACAGAAGAAAGACATGTTCAGTGCATGCAATACCGCTACAGTTGACGGACACTATAGACACAAAAGCTCTCTGCATTATGCTGTGCACTTAGAGTTCCCTAATTAATCACAGGGACATGGGGTACAAGGCCTATGCCCTATTGCTGCACACGTGGAAGTCACACGAGCGTGACTAGGTGTATTTGGCTCTGAACACTGGTGGGGTGGGGTGCCACATAGCCTGCCTTACGAAGGGACCTTGCCTACTAAACTCGCCCTTGCCTAGGGGAAACAACAGCCCACCTCCCCCACCCAGACACCTCCAACACGTGCTGATTCAGCTGAATGTGATGCTCTCAAGCTCCCATCCAACTCCGGATACGCCACCGCCAGGATCCGGAACATCAGGGGGGTCATGATGCGACGGGCACCCCTCCCACGGTGGGAGGCCAGCCCCAGCTGGGCCTCCGCTGTTTCTTGCTCCAGTAGCAAATGTCCTCCCATCTTTTCCGGCAGTGGGTGCTCTGTCTGTGGTGGACCCCCTGGGTCCGGACTTCCTTGGCAATGGCACGCCAAATATCCTTCTTCTGGTGGGCGCTGACCTACTGGAATAGAACAGGGGAAAAGGAGAAGATATAACCGTCCGGACCGTCACAGTCATAGGCCCACGTTTCTCCCTTGCCCTGACGTACATGCACTCACTGTCGTTTCATGCACGCCTCATTCTCCCCCCCCCCATCTTCCATCCACACCACTCCACACAGGCATTGCCCATACAGCATGCTCACAGTGTACTTACCTGTTTGTCTGTAGGACCGTAGAGTAGCGTGTACTGGGGGAGGACCTCATCCACTAGTTTCTCCAACTCCTCCGTGGTGAAGACAGGGGCCCTTTCCCCAGACACATGAGCCATTGTCTCTTCCAGAATGAAGACTAGGTGTCTGGGTCTGGGGTTGTCCCTAAGGGTTAGTGGGTGTCTAACAGTTGTCCCTCGAAATTTGCAGGCGATTCTGGGTACCCCAACCTGTCATGGCTACTGACCCCAGTGAGAAATCCCAGGACAAGGCAGAGGAACACTACAATGAGGCACATGGGCGAACTAGGAGGGTTATAGAAAGGACCTTTGGCCTCCTGAAGGCCAGGTTCAGGTGCCTCCATATGACAGGTGGTTCCCTATTCTACTCACCAAAGAAGGTGTGTCAGATCATCGTGGCCTGCTGTATGCTGCACAACTTGGCTTTGCGACAACAGGTGCCTTTTCTGCAGGAGGATGATCCTGAAGGAGATCTTGAGGCAGCTGTGGAGCCTGTGGACAGTGAAGACGAGGAAGCAGAAGAAGAGGATATCAACAACAGAAACACAGTGGTTCATCAATACTTCCAGTGAGACACAGGTAGGAAGACATTACTGCCTCCTACATCAGATACACTTGTTCTACCTCTCATTTGTCTGTCACTTTCACCCAGTGTATGGACCCTGAGTTGCCACTTTCCCTTTCGATTTCACAGATGTGGGTCCCACTGTTACACATCTGCTTTGTTTCCTCATGGACCTGAGCTGTGTGACATAGGTATGCTGACAATACAATGGATATTGCATATTCCCTCAGTTATTGCAAATACACATTTGTGAAAGCAGAGACTGATTCCAGATAGTTTTGTGATTTAAGGGTGTTTATTTAAGTGATAAATAGTGGAGGGGATTGTAAAATGGTCAGGGGTGATGGTGGAGGAATGCCATGGCAGAGTCCAGTCTATTAGTCTCACAGGTGCATTGTACAATGGGGCATAGGAAGTGGAGCTGGGGCAGTTTAAGGATGGACAAGGTGACAAAGTGGGACAAAAGTATGACATTCAGGGGGGTCTAATTTCTTGGCGGGGGTCTTGGCATTGTTCTCTGTCTTTGTCCTGGAACTCAGGGACCACTTGCGGGGTGGTTCTCCATCTGCAGGGGGTGGGTTGCTGGTGTTGTGGTCCTGTGGCGGTGCCTCCTGTCCACTAGCACCGGTGGATGTGGTGGGCAGTTCATCGTCCAAGCTAGTGTCAGGGGGCCCTTGTTGTGCCACAGTGTCCCTCCTGGTGTTGACGAGTTCCTTCAGCACCCCTACAATGGTGTCCAGGGTGGTATTGATGGATTTGAGTTCCTCCCTGAACCCCAAATACTGTTCCTCCTGCAGCCGCGGGGTCGCCTGAAACTTGGCCAGTACTGTTGCCATCGTCTCCTGGGAGTGGTGGTAGGCTTCCATGATGTTGGAGAGGGCCTCATGGAGAGTGGGTTCCCTGGGCCTGTCCTCCCCCTGTTGCACAGCAGCCCACCCCGTTCCCCTGTGTTCCTGGGCCCCTGTCCCCCGAACCGTGTGCCCACTGCCACTGACCCAAGGTCCCTGCTGTTCTTGGGTTCGTGGGTTAGCCTGGGTTCCCTGTAGTGGTGGACACACTGCTGCTTGACGTGTCTTGGGGACAGAGGTATGGGCCCGCTGGGTGGGTGCTGTGCTGTTGTTTCCAGAGGAGTGTTTCCAGAGGCTCTGTTGTGGCTTGTGCCAGTGTGAGGGGAACTGACTGTCCCGAGGTCCCAGATGGGCCGGGCTGGTCATCTAGATTCAGGTGGACAGAGCTGCTGTCATCACTGTGGGCGGGAGTCGATACGTCTGCAACCTCCTGTCCGGTGATGTTGGGTAGGGGTCCTGCAGGGGTGTAAAGGCAAGATTATTGCATTTGTGTGTCTCGTGGTGTGCAATGGGTTGGTGACCCTGTACCCCAGTGTTTGCATTCTTGTCTAGGACCTTTTGTGCTAATTGTTTGTGGCCATACATTGGTGATGGGTGTCCATGCTTTGTTGATGCGTGCAGGGCTTGGTGTTGGGATGTGTGGTTTGTGATAGTGGGACATATATGAGGAGTTGGAGTGATGGGGGTGAGTGCGAGGGTTAGGGGAATGTGATAGCATGAAGGTAGGGTGGGGGATATGGTAGTTAAGATTTGACTTACCAGAGTCCATTCCTCCTACCTCTCCTTCGAGGCCCTCAGGATGCAGTATAGCCAAGACCTGCTCCTCCCATATTGTTAGTTGTGGGGGAGGAGGTGGCGGTCCGCCGCCAGTCCTCTGAACTGCGATGTTGTGTCTTGATACCACGGAATGCACCTTCCTCCGTAGGTCGTTCCACCTCTTCCTGATGTCATCCCGTGTTCTTTGGTGCTGTCCCACTGCGTTGACCCTGTTCACGATTCCGCGCCATGGCTCCATCTTCCTAGCTATGGTGGTGTGCTGCACCTGTGATCCGAATAGCTGTGGCTCTACCCGGATGATTTCCTCCACCATGACCCTGAGCTCCTCCTCAGAAAACGTGGGGTGTCTTTGCGGTGCCATGTCATGGTGTGGGTGATGTGTGAGGTGGTATGCGTTGCGATGTGTGGGGTGATGTTTAGGGGTATGTGCTGTTTTGTGCATGGATGTGGATGTGTGATGGTGTTGTGTGCCTCTGTATGGTGGTGTTGTCTTTGCTGTGCTGTCTCTCTGGCCTTCGTCCAAATTTCTGGTTGTAAGGGTTTGTGGGTGATGTGGGTGGGTGTTTTATATTGTGTTGGGTGTGTGGGAGTTGTGTGTGTATGTGTATCAGGTATGTGTATTTGGAATTGTCCAATGTGGTTGTGTTTTGTAAATGTGTGTGTATTTTGAGCATGGCGGTGTGTACCGCCAATAGAATACCGCGGTTGAAAGACCGCCGGGTGGATTCCAAAGTCGTGATAGTGTGGGTGTATTCCTGTTGGTGTGATGGTGGAGGTTTTGTTATTGTCAGTTTATCACTGACCTTTGGTGTGGCGGACTTGTGTGGGTGTCTGGATTTTGGCAGATTCCGAGCTGTGTGTCGTAATAGGTGTGGCAGAAGTCCGAGGCCGCGGCGGTGTGTTGGCGGTCTTCTGCACGGTGGTAAGCGGGATTTACCGCCAATGTTGTAATGAGGGCCTAAATTTCAGATTGCAAAAACAGACAGGAGTGACCTAGGTCAACATAGTATGGAGATTAATTACTGTTACCTTACGCACAAACTTGAAGCTACTCCCTCAGCAGTTTTAGCTACCACTCATTCTAATAAACTCTGCTGGAGTGAAGGTTCAATCGATGCTATTAGTGTTATTGCATTTGCATTGCGTAATCACTGTCTGAACGATGAAATTGGTGACTTTATAACTATATGGTCACATTTTTTTGTGAAGTTTGCAGCCAGATTTCTTATTAAAAGTTATCAAAAAACTCTTCAGCACCTGAAATGTAATAGAGAAACAAATAAAATGTAAGTTTCTGCCTCCATTGCTTTAATAAGGAGGAAGCAAAATAGAATTTTAAAGAAGGAAGCAACCAAGAGATTGCCAAATTCAAAAGGAGTAAAAAATAATTAATAATATCTATCGGAATCAAATCTGGGAACATAGGGCACTGAGAAGAAATAACTTTTGGGCAAAAATTAATTCACAGGGGTTATGAAAAATTATGAATAGTCTGAATAAAGTTCCAATGTTAACAAGCTCCAATATTTCAGAATCGGTTTGCATTGATTTTCTAACACAGCATTTTAACCACACTAGGGAAATCAAAGAAGACCATATTAAAATGGGCGTCATATGGGAGATTTGTGCCCATGTGAAGGTGCAAAAATGGACTCTGATGGCCATAAGGGAGTAATAGAATTAACATGTTCCATGGTTCAGATTACTAGGCATATGAAGCAGAGTAGGCATGCAGGAGGATCCGTCCCAAATGGGATCCTGAATGCTTTATACAAAATGAACCCGGGATTTTGTGCAGAAAGGTTGGTTACTGTTTTTAATAGTACCTTAGAGTTCAAAACCATCCCGAATTCATGAAGGGGATCGATAATTCACCCAATGTATAAGGGAGGCAATCAATCCTCTCTGGTAAACTATCATTTAATTACCTTAACTGACACTGAGGGAAAATACTATGCGGTTTTACTTTTAGAGGACCTTCAAATCTGGGCTACCGAAAATAATATTTTTCCGGCTAATCAGTCAGGTTTTGTGGAGGGGCCAGGGACGGCAGTTAATTCTTTTATCCATGTCTATGCTCATCGACAAGTTTAAGCAAAGAAATCAACCACTTTACCTGTGCTTTGTTGATTTTCAGTGCTCTTTTGACCTGGTAGAGCGTAACCAGTTATAGGAAAAGTTAGACTCTTGGGGAATTCAAAGCATCCAGGCATCAAATTTTCGTGTGTCACAATTTACAACCTACCTCGTAAATATCGATGGAACAGGTTGTAGTGTGACCCACTATGATTTGGAATTTTGTGAACCGACCTATTAATATATAGGTTGGTGCACAAAATTCCTTTCCATTCAGAAGAAATCAGTACACAATTTGCAACTTATTTTTTCAAATGGAAATCTTGTATGTCAGCCCCTTAGGCCTTGATTTAAGAAACGTGGTGCTGCACCAAGTGGTCCCATTTACAGTTCTAAGATTTTCAGTAAATACTCCTTTACTAGAGACACAACCCAGGCAATGTTGCTTCATACTGATGTTTAGGGCCATATGTAGCCAAGGTTTTTACCCATTCTGTGTCTATGGGAAAACGTGTTCATACATATGGCCCTTAGTCTCATAACTTGGAGACAAAGGTCACTTTCTGGGAAGAACACTTTGGTTAACTTTTCCACAAGGTTGAGAATTTCCACATTAGTGAATTGTGTAGTCAAGACATGACCTTGATTTATCCCCTGATCTTGTAATTTTGGGCAAAACATCCTCCGGAAACCTTCCATTTAAAACCTTAAAGCCAAAAGTATTGAGCTACATAATCACCAGGTATTGATTCCGTTCCTTCTCCTGGGCTTGATCTGCCCAAAAATGCTCCATGACCAGTCTTGAGCCTGCTTTGAAGCCTCATCATTGCTATCTTAGAATAGATTCACATTGAAGCCTATGGTTTTGATGCAGTCACTTGTGGAGTGGTCCCTGTCCAGTTCACATAGTACTGAGATGAAATGGATCTTTTCCCCTTGACAATGGGTTAATGTAAACATTGATTAACAGGAGTGAATGGTTTGGCCTTCAGTTTGTCATTTTGGCTATTTGAAGCAGGGTCTCTTACATATCTATAGTTTCTATTAAAATCTTGATATTTGTAGAAATATACAGAGAAAGGCCTCCTTTAGGTCTATTGTTTTATGTTCTTTGAAAGCAAACTTGTTGAGCTCAAGGGACTCAGTTGTGGGGCACTCCTTGGTGCACCATGTTTCTTAAAGTGTGATGATTACAAATTACCCTGTATTCCAAGAAATCTGCATTGTGTTGCTTTTGGGCAGAGCCGCAAATGTTCCAAGAACATAGTGAACAAAGCAAATGCTCTGGAATTCTTGACTGGGTGCTTTCATTTGTTCATTCTGTATGCTTACAGGCAAGGGTTGATGGCAGCCAGCACCATGGGAATTCCCCCTGCCTTTGAGAGCTGATCTTAGGAGGTCGGTGATGAGTGACCTTTTGGACTTCTCAGGATGGAGTAGGTACCATGCTTGAACTCTGCAATCACTGCCTTCTTTTTCAAGGGAACCAATAGATAACACTTTATTTAAAGCGCTGAGTTTAGTGCATCAAATGTTAAACACCTCCTCTTTTGACAAGATCAATTGCATATGGTCAGGAGAGGCAAACGTCACTAGTGTTAGGTCAGAAATCTGTGCATCCCTTGGAGTAAGGAGCTCAAGAGCTATGATGTTCTTTGACTCCAAATAACTAAACTCTGGAATGCCCCTCATTAGGCTTAAAATGTTTGCCCAGTTGAATATGTTGAGGGGGAAGAGAAAATGATAATCTACGATTAATACAATTTGACATTAAACAAGTAAAGGACAGTAGGCTTGGCAAAAGTTCTGCTTGAATTTAGTGTGAATTGGGCCAGGGTGGCAGTCGATCATTGTAGCTGGCCATAGTCTCACTTGGCTGGTGGTCCTTTTTAAAATCTTTCTTAGGCTGGTCATCTACAAGTGATGCATCCTTTTGATCTATACTGGCACCAGGGGTTAGGAACACCATACTTGTTATATTAGAACTTAAAAGCTTTCAGGGTTCGTAGATAGAGAAACCCACTGGCATTATCCAGTACCAGTCAAGTACTTTACTTCTCCGCTTATGAGGGAGACCAGCTCCTCCCCCCTTGGCTGCTGATTCAGACTCATGCCAGCCACAGTGATTGAATCTTTTTGGCCTGGCTTAGTTAGTTCTAGGCTTAAAAACAATGAATAAACAAACAAGCAGTTGACCTTGATGACTGTAAAAAGTTTCTAGCTTACAACAACCTTGTTTTTTTAACAAAAGAAGTTGAATGATGCAGATAAATAGCCACCCTAGAAATTATTGATGATGTCCACCACATTCAAGATGAAGGAGAATCCTGCATTCTAGTCCTCTTTGACATGTCATCAGCCTTCAATACAGTAAATCACAACTTCCTTCTAACCATCCTCAGAGACAAGAAGAACATCACTAGAATGATACTCAAATATGTTCATCTTTCCATGGCAGCACCAACTTTCAGACAGTTCTTTGATAAAACAAAGTGCTTCTCTAGGATCGATAATATCTCCTACACTCTTTAATATTTACCTCAAACCACTGGGCCATAATTGTCTCCAATATAATATCAGCTGTCATTTCTATACAGATGATATATAGCTCTACATAAACATCTCCTCCCACAAGAACATAAATGTGGTCCTCTCATGGTCAACTGCACATCATCTAAAACTCAACTCAATTTAAATAGAATTATTCATGGTCATCCTCCCCAAATTTCACTCTGCCAATATAGTAATTGCTCAAAGATTTAACTCACCGAAACACAACTCCCAACATCATGGATTCAGTGAAATCATTGGGATTCTACTTTGAAAAGCATTTAAACTTACAAAAACATATTACCTACACTAGCAAATGTGCATTGTTCCATCTCAAATTGCTAAGAGAAATGAAACAATACCTACCAGAATAGGATTGCCAGCACAGCAAGTAACACAGGTCCTCATCCTCCACATGTAGACTAAAGCAACTCTGTCCTTGCATGAGTGCCTAGTATTCACTGATTAAAGCAAACCCACATGCAGATGCCAGAAAGGTTTCTGGCACCAGGAGATCTGATATCTCCCCATCCATTGTGTTCTAAACTGTCCCGTTCGGAGGCTAGATTCAGTTTAAAGATAGCCTATAAAGCTTTCCAAGTGACTTAGCAAGAAAACTCTACACCACAGAAGGCCAGAGAATCTTAGGTTGCAAAGACACTTTGGCCCTCATTACAACCCTGGTGGTAAATGCCGCCTACCGCAGCACTGACGGGCGCCAACATACAATGGCCGCAGCGAGAAACCACCACAGGTATTATGACCCACGCAGAGAATACCGCCACAATACAGACACCCACACAAGTCCGCCACACCAAAGGTCAGTGATAAAGTGGCGATAGCAAAACTGTCACGCCAACATGAACACACCCACAGTATCACGACCCACGAATCAACGCGGCGGTCTTTCATCTGAGGTAAACCATTGATGGTACACACCGCCACGCTCAAAATATACACACACTTACAAAACTATACCCATTGGACAATTCAAAATACACATACCTGATACAAAACACACACCACACCCACACACCCACACCACTATAAAACACCCCCCCACATTACCCACAAACCCTTACAACCAAAAAAATAGAACAAGCAGAGAGAGACAAGAAAAGAGCACACCTTCACTCAGAAGCGCAGAGCACCATCACTCATACACCATCCGCGAACATCACAAAATACATCACAACACATCTCCCCACACATCACCTCACACATATCCCTCACACCACATCATGGCACCTCAGACACCCCAGATGGTGGAGGAAATCATCCGGGTAGAGCCACAGCTATTCGGATCACAGGTGCAGCAGACGTCCATTGCAAGGAAGATGGAGCTATGGTGTAGAATCCTAGACAGGGTCAACGCTGTGAGACAGCATCCAAGAACCAGGGATGACATCAGGAAGAGGTGGAACGACCTACGGGGGAAGGTGCATTCCGTGGTATCAAGACACCTGATAGCAGTACAGAGAACTGGCGGTAGACCCCCACAACTAACAACATTGGAGGCGCAAGTCTTGGCGATCATGCATCCTGAGGGCCTCGCAGGAGTAGCAGGAGGACTGGACTCTGGTAAGGCAAATCTTTACTACTGTATCCCCCACCCTACCTGCATGCCGTCACTAACTCCTAACCCTACCCTCACCCCCATCACTCCAACACCTCACATTTACCCCACTATCACAACCGACACATCCCAATACCAAGCCCTGGATGCTCCACCAATGGATGGACCCCCATCAGAGGCCTGCATGGGCACCCATCATCACAGCAGGCACATTAGATAGACTCACCCACCCCACACAATCAGCAATCAAACAAGGCCAAGGGGACAGGGAAAGCACAATACTATAGGGGAACCATACCCATTGCACAAGATGGCACACACAGATATAATAACAATGCATTTGCATCCCAACAGGACCCATACCCAACGTCACCGGACAAGAGGTGCCAGCTACATCCAGTCCCCCAGAGAAGAGGCCCACAGTGATGACAGCAGCTCTGCACGCCTGGATCACGATGACCATCCTGGCCCATCTGGGACCTCTGGACAGTCGGTTATCCTGCCACAGTCCCAACCCACCACAGAGCCTCCCCCCTCAGGAAACACCACCACAGCACCCACCCAGCGGGCCCATGCCACTGTCCCCAGGACATGTCAATCAGCAGTGTGTCCACCCCTACAGGTACCCCAGGCAACCCCACTAACCAGGGACCTGCGGTCAGTGGCAGTGGGCACACGGTTCAGGGGACAGAGGAACAGGACAACTGGGAAGTTGGGAGGACTGCTGTGTCACAGGGGGAGGACAGCCCCAGGGAACCGACCCTCCACGAGGCACTCTCAAACATCTTGGGAGCATACCACCATTCCCAGGAGACCACGGGCATGGTACTGGCCAAGTTTCAGGACACCCAGCGGCTTCCGGAGGGACAGTACATGGGGATCAGGGATGACCTCACCAAAATCTACACCATCCTGGTCACCATAGCAGGGGTGCTGGCTGATATGGGCAAGACCATGAGGGAGGCAGTGGCTCAACAAAGGGCCCCTGACACTAGCCAAACCGATGAACAGCCCTCCACCTCCGCCGGCGCTAGTGGACAGGAGGCACTGCCACAGGACCAACATGCCACTAGCACCCCACCCCCTGCAGAAGGAAAACCACCCCGTAAACGGTCACTGTGATCCAGGGAGAAGACAGAGAACATTGCCAAGACCCCCACCAGGAAATAGCACACTCCTGATTGTCACCCTTCTGTCCCACTCTGTTACCCTGTCCACCTTGAACTGACATTGCTCCACTTCCTATGCCCCCTCGGACAATGCCCCTGTGATGCCATGAGATTGGACTCTACCATGGACCTTCCTCCACCATCACCCCAGCCCCTTGCACATACCCCTATACTCATTAACACCCAAATAAACACCCTTTAATCAAAAACTAATCTGGAGTCAGTCTGATAATTCACAAATGTATTACTACAACATTAGCAAAGCATTGCAAGGTATATGTTCATTTACTCATACCAATGTATGACAGTTGTTGGGCAGCAGTACACATAGCAGAAGCCAGAATGGGGTATACAGATCTGAAAAAAGGAAATCCAAAGGGAACAGTCAGTGGCCATAGACAGAGGTTAAGAGGCTGCCATGTACAATGTCCTAAAGTAAACTGAAATGTGAAGAGGAGTTACAGTCTCTTACCTGTGTGTCACTGGAAGTACTCCAGGATAATGTTTGTACTGTTGTCAACATCTTCTTCCTCTGCCTCCTATTCCTCACTGTCCACAGTCTCCACCGCCGCCACAAGACCATCACCAGGCTCATCCTGCAGCAGAAAAGGCACATGGCATCTCAATGCCAGGTTGTGCAACTTACAGCATGCCACGATGATCTGGCACACCTTCTTCGGTAAGTAGTACAGGGAGCCACCTGTCAGATGGAGGCACCAGAACCTGGCTTTCAGGAGGCCAAATGTCCTCTCAATGACCCGCCTACTTCACCCATATGCCTCATTGTAGCGTTCCTCTGCCCTTGTCCTGGTATTCCTCACTGGGGTCAGTAGCCATGAGAGGTTGGGGTAACCAGTCACCTGGAAATATCGAGGGACAATTGTGAGACACACACTAACCCTTAGGGACAACCCCACACCTACTCATACTGTGTGGGGAACTTGGGCTCACCTATTAGCCACACCCGGTGCCTCTGGAGTTGGTCCATCACATAAGGGCTGTTGCTATTGTGCAAGATATAGACGTCATGCACAGATCCAGGCTACTTGGCATTCACATGGGAGGTGTACTGGTCTGCCAAACACACCATTTGCACATTCATTGAATGGTAGCCTTTTCTATTTCTGAACACTTGTTCATTTCTCCGGGGGCGGTGGGCAAATGCTACATGGCTACCATCAATGGCACCAATGATGTTGTGGATATGTCCCAGGGCATAGAAGTCAGCTTTCACTGTGGCCAAAACCTCCGCCTGGGGGAACACGATGTAGCTGCGCATATGTTTCAGCAGGGCAGACAACACCCTGCTCAACACGTTTGAGAACATTGGCTGAGACATCCCTGATGCCATGGCCATTGTAGTTTGGAAGGAGCCACTTGCCAGGAAATGGAGCACTGACAGGACCTGCACAAGAGGGGGGATACCTGTGGGCTGGTGGATAGCTGACATCAGTTCTGGCTCCAATTGGGCACACAGTTCTTGGATTGTGGCAAAATCAAATCTGTATGTGATTATAATGTGTCTGTCCTCCATTGTCGAAAGGTGCATCAGGGGTCTGTACACCAGAGGATGCCGCCATCTCATCATCTGCCTCAGCGGTTGTAGCATATGGAGGAGAATGGTGAGCAGAAGTCATTTACCACATAGAAAGCACATTTGTATCAGAATTAATGTTACAGAAGCTGTGTGTTAAATCGTGAGTCAGTAGATGTGCCAATATGTGCTGTCACGCAGTTAGGTGCCATGCTATGTGCTCCCCTGAAATGGCGACTGCCTGACTTGTGAGGAGGGACAAGGGGAACTGAGGTACCTGCACTAGTGTTGTGCGGCGCTGCAGTAGGTGGTCGAAGACTGCCATGCAACTCGGCATTGTTTATCATTGGGCCCTATGGGTCCTGGGAGCCAATGGCGATGTACACCGGCAGTGACGGTATGCACCGCCACGGACATCACCACCATTTTGTACCCATTCACTCACTTGATATCTGACCATCAACAGGAGAGGACCTACACTGCAAGTGCTGCTGTGACCTGAGTCTGGAAGCGACAATAGTTACAGTGTCTGGGGAAAGGACCCCTGCCTTCACTGCAGAGGAGTTGGAAAAACTAGTGGATGGGGTCCTCCCCCAGTACACGCTACTCTACGCTCCTCCAGACAAACAGGTGAGTACACTGTGAGCATGATGCTTGGGCAATGCCTGTTTGGAGTGGTTAGGATGTAAGCCACATGTTGGGGGGTGGTCTGATTGCTGCATGTGAGGTGTTCAGTGTATGTGCATCAGGGCATGGGTGGGAACTGGTGGGCAATGAGTATGACGGTTCGGACAGGGGAGTAATCAATTTTTTCTGCTCTGTTTACCCTCTAGGTCAGCGCCCACCAGAAGAAGGGTATTTGGCGTTCCATCGCCAAGGAAGTGCGGACCCTGGGGGCCTATCACAGGTAGGGCACCCACTGCCGCAAGAGATGGGAGGACCTGCACCGCTGGAGCAAGGAGACAGCAGAGGCCCAGCTGGGGCTGGCCTCCCAATGTAGAAGGGGTGCCTGTCGCACCATGACCACCCTGATGTTCCGCATCCTGGCGGCGGCCTATCCGGAGTTGGATGGGTGCTTGAGGGCAACACAGCAGCCACAAGGGGGTGAATACAGGTTCAGAAAGCTGACTTTGCGCGCTTTAGGAACTAGCTAGGTGGGGGATGTGGGCTGTGGGTGCCCCTAGGCCAGGGCGATCATGCCAGAGTCGGTCCCTTGGTTGCAGGCTCAGAAGCACCCCTACCCCAATGGTACAATTGGGCAACTACTAGTGTGCAAGGTCCTGTGGATGTCAGGTGTGCAGGTGCTGGCGTTAGGCATTGTACCCCATGGGATGGTGGCTACCATAGTGAATGGTTGGGCAAGGCCTAGTGCATAGGGCAGCTCAGTGTATGTTGTGTCCGCCAATGGTAGTTGTGTTGCTGGCATTGACCATGTGTGTCCTCTATCTTTCCCTCCCTTCTTGTTTGTCACCCTGTCCTTGTGTGCATTAGCATAATCTGGTGGAGTATCAGAGGCACCAGTGACAGAGGGAGCTGCATCCCACATGGTCCATGAGGGTGACTCCACGGAGGGTGAAGGCAACAGTGGGACGGAGGGCGAGGGGAGCTCCACAACAGGGACAGGAGGAGAGACCAGTGACAGTGAATCCTACTCTGATGGAAGCTCCCTGGTGGTGGCGGACACCTCTTTGCCCACCCCAACCACAGGTACAGCCACCACCCCCTCTACCAGCACCACCCTCCCAGCAGCCCCTCAGCGTGTTTCCCGTGCCCGCTCACCCAGGAGGGTGGGCTTCTCCTTTGCCCAAGGCACCTCAGGCCCAGCCCCACTCAGCCTTGCTGCCCTCAGTGAGGAGGCTATTGACCTCCTGAGATCCCTCACTGTTGGGCAGTCAACCATTCTGAATGCCATCCAGGGTGTTGAGAGGCATTTGCAACAAACAAATGCATACCTGGAGGGCATTCATTCTGGTGTGGTGGCCCAACGGAGAGCATTCCAGGCTCTGGCCTCAGCACTGATGGCACCCATTGTCCCTGTGTTCAGTCTCCCCCCTCCAACTTCCACTACCCCGACCCAATCCCCTCTACCTCAGCCTATCCCAAGCACACCTTCAAACCAGCATGCACACACATAAATACACAAAAGTGGCTCAGGAAAACATAAGCACCACACATCATCACACAGGCACTCACACAAGCACCATACCCATGCACACATACCAAAATCCACTTCCTCCACTGTGCCCCCCTCCTCCATGAATTCCACCTCCATCCCAGTATCGCCTCCACTCACACCTGCATGCACTACATAATCAGCCACTGCCTCCATCACCAGCACGCCCATCACAGCACAGAGCTCACGAGCAATCACCACCCCACAACCATTTACACGTCCCCTGTGTCCTCTCCCAGTGTGTCTGTGATTCCTCCTCCCAAAGTACACAAATGCAGGCACACACCCACTCAACAGCCATCCACCTCATAACAGCCTCCAGCCCAGGCACCTTCACCCAAACTCAGTAGACCTCCTACAACCACAACCTCTTCCTCGACTCCCACACCCCCTCCATCTTCCCGTCCCAGTATGTCAAAAAAACTTTTCCAAGCTAACATTAACCTCTTCCTAACACCTACCCCCCGTCCTTCCCCTATGGCCAGGATGTCTAGATCCCAGTCCAGCACGTCAGCCACCAAATCTGTGTCTGCTGTGGACCCTGCAAGTCCAGGGGAATCGAAGGTGCCACCCGTCAGAGCTGCCAGTGTGCCAACTACAGATGGGAAGGACCACCCGATTACGCCACCTACCAAGGTCAAGATGGTACCGGCATGCATCACCCACCCAGCAAGGCCTCGTCCAAACCCAAAGAGGACAGTGCCAAAGTCCCAGCAGTGACTACCTAGTTGGGGAAGGGACACAAGACAAAGGCCAAGTAACCTCAGGGCATGAAGCCTCCTGGTGAGGGGCTGGTGACCACCATTTCCCCAGAGATGGCAGCAAACTGTACCACGGTCACCACCACTGCAATGACCGCCCCCTGCACCGCCACCTGCATCTCCACCTGCACCGTCGCCTGCACCGTCGCCTGCACCGCCCCCTGCACCGCCGCCTTCACCGCCACCTGCACCGCCGCTGCCACAACATCAGTCAGCAGCATCCTCCCCAGTGATCAGCTGTCTGAGGCTGACGGAGACAGTCTGGTGTCTCCGTCCACCACTACAGACACCTGCACCACGGGCAGCACTGGCAGCATCTCTGCCGTAGCCACCTCCACAGCCACCGCCACATGCACCACCATGTGCACCGCCACGTGCCCAGCCGGTGCCACTACATCAGACATCAGCAGCATCACCAGTGGGCAGCCGTCCGAGGCTGCAGGTGATGTCCTGGACCCTGGACACACCACATGAGGCACCACCACCAGCACTGGCACTACCAGCAATTTGCAGCCTAAGTCACCGCAGGATAGAGTGTGGCTCTGCCTTCATGGAGTATCATGTCACCTGTTCCATAAACATCTTGTGGCTCAGACACCCAGGTGAGACTGTCAACTGCCACATCCAGGTGCAGCATCACTGGGCACAATGCCCCCTCCAGAACCAGTGGAGAAAGGCATCCACTCCTCCAATCCTTGGTAAGATGAAGCAGACTGGACACAATGCCCCCTCCAGACACAGTGGAGAAAGGCATCCACTCCACCAATCCTTGGCAGGATGAAGCAGACTGAGCACACTGCCCCCTCCAGAACCAGTGGAGAACCAGTGGAGAAAGGCATCCACTCCACCAATCCTTGGCAGGATGAAGCAGACTAGGCATAATGCCCCCTCCAGAACCAGTGGAGAAAGGCATCCACTCAACCAATCCTTGGCAGGATCAAGCACCCTGGGCACAATGCCCCCTCCAGAAAAAGTCGAAGAAGCCATCCACTTGAGAGACTGTGGCTTTGCACTCCCCAGGACCAAGCAGTGGGCAAACCACCCGCTTGAGATACTTGAGAGACTGTGGCTTTGCACTCACAGGACCAAGCAGTGGGCAAACCACCCACTTGAGAGACTGTGACTTTGCACTTCCCAGAACCAAGCAGTGGGCAAACCACTCACTTGAGAGACTGTGGCTTTGCACTCCCCAAACCAAACAGTGGGCAAACCACCCACTTGAGAGACTTGAGAGACTGTGGCTTTGCACTCCCCAGGACCAGGCAGTGGGCATGGAGCCCCCTCGAGGAGCAATGGCGTAGTACCATCTTCTGGCTGAGGTGCCCCCCTTCCTTTCCCCCTGAGGTGCCTGTGTTTTTTTTTACCTGATGCCCCTGCAGTGTTCTCTCTGTTTTGAGACAAGTGTCATGTGTGGGCTTCGCCCATGCTTTTTGGGACCACTGATCCAAGGACATTTACAAGGGACAGTGTATGGCCTTGTGTACATAATGTAAATATTTGTATATACTGATTATTTAAAATTCTATTTCTATATCTGAATGTTCCAATATAACACTGGTTGAACTCATTTCCTTTTGTCTTTGCGTTCTTCCAGTGGGTGATGGTGTGTATCAGTACTGTTGTTGGATGTGTTAGTGTGTATGGTGTCGTGGGCGAGGGTGGGGGATGGGGGTGTTGCATGCTGCGTGTGTGTGTCAATCTCTTTTACCTCCCCCCTCCCCTGTTTCGAAAGGTGCAGTACTCACTGTTGTCGCCGTGCCACCGCCTTCTTTCTACTCCCTGGTGTATGAGAAGATACACCAACATGGGGAGGATCTGCAATTTGGGCTCCATGGCGTCCTGGTTCTTCGTGGAGTGTCGGAAGGTGAGTGGTTCCCCTTCGATGTACTGTTTCCGCCATGCTTTTGATGTCGTTGGTACCGCCCCGGAAAAGCTGGCAGATTGGTGCCTTGTAATACTGTGGGCGGTACATTGTCTTCCGCCTGTCTGTTGGCGGTGACTGCCGCAGTGTTTGTTGCTACCGCCGTGGCAGCCGGAGTGTTCAGGTGGCTTTCTATGTTGGCGGTGTCCACCGTGGTCGTAATCCCATTTTACTCAAAATTATGCCATTGTGCCACTTTGAGTAATTATACTCAATTTGTGGTACATTTGCCACAAATTGAGCAATTCCTCACAAAAACCTATTGCATACACATTGAGCAACAGAGTGTAAGAGGCTTTTTTTTCACAGACTTTTATTGAAGTGCATCCTTGGCCCAAAAATAGAGAAAATGCATCATGCTACAAAATGTCAGATTTGCATTTCATGTAATTATGTGCTATTTCATGTGTTTTGTGATATTTATACTTAAATATGCAAAAGCAAATTGTACAAATGTCACACACCCCAAATAAGGGCTACCACCTATTCTGAATTGTTCAACAAAAAACTGAAAGCTTTTATGTTTATTCGACACCTGTCTATTTAAAGGAAATCTGAACTCTTTTTTTCAGAAGTGTAATGGCTGAGTATTTTCAAATGTGGATATTCTTTTTATTATCAATTGGAATTGCTACAATTTGCTAAGTAAATGTTTTCATAATTATTTTTATTTGCATGACTTAGTTCACATTTAAGGTTCTCTTATACCCCTGGGACTTATAATATAATGTTATAGTAATAAAGGAAATGTGCTTAGAATTTCTGGGTGATTTTTCTAGTATGATTTATGATTTATATTGTGATAATATATCTTTTAGTTTATCTATGGAGAGCTACTGCTACAAGTGTGGTAGAATGAAGCATTGTTCAGTAGTTTAATAAGTGGAAATAGTTGGACATAGAGTGTGCGGGCTGTGGATGTATTTGGGCATATGATACGGAGGTGCTAAAATTGTACCCATTTACTGATATGTCTCTTCATATATGTCTATTGATCCTTGAAGTGGTGAAAACCCAATTACATTATTGGAAGAAAGTAACAAATAGTCCAAATATATAACTAAACCAAACGTTTTAAAAATATCACAATGGTTTCTCAATCAGTCTGAAACTAGTAGGTTCAACGATATTTTAACCTCATTGGCAAAATGGGTTGAGTCTTCCTCAAGACATTAAAAAATACATTGTTAGAGCCATTAATCAATACTAGGAGAAAATGTAAGAGGCAGTCTGTTAGATCTGACAGTCTTAAGGTGGTCTTTACCTAAACGTTTTTCCTACTTACCTCTACCTTTTTCTGAGATATGTTTCTTTTTGGCTTTGGGACTGGATTACAGGATGTAGCTGACAGTTAGACTTCCCAGACAGTCACACAAAAGCGAGACAAAGTGTGCCATCTGCAGGCAGGATGAAGGGCAGAGCTGAGCAGAACTCCACTTGCAACTGAATAGCCTCTGATCTGCCATCAAACAAGGGGCCTAAAGACCCCACATTGTCATTGCAGCCAGCTTAGAGCCATGGCATGGGGAATCAGGAAATTCCATGTGCTTCAAAGATCCTTTCCAGCAGCTTCTCCCACCTTTCAGAGAAAGGGCACTATGATAAAATAGGGCCTTCCACCCTAATCTTCAGTTTACTATTTGATTCACAGAGGACTGCCTGCTACTGTGACCAGATGGCCAAATCCCAGAACTGGTGACTTTGAATGTTGACCAAAAACTGCCCTGACAACCAGGAGGAGACCCATACCAACCTGCTCGCCTATCCGTACAAGGTGCATCTACGGTTGGATTGAAGTCTGTGAATGCTCCTGCCATGTTCTTCTCTGCAGCAGCAAACTCTTTTCAGCAGTCCTTTGCCATAAGGGTATCCAACCTCATGGAATTTTCTTCAGCTACAGCCCTTTTCCTTCACCCGCTGAAAATGTTTGACTTCCATTTTCATTTAAATGACTAAGGCCCTCATTCCGACCCTGGCGGTTTCAAACCGCCAGGGTGGAGGGCAGAGGAAGCACCGCCAACAGGCTGGCGGTGCTTCCCGGGCCATTCTGACCGCGGCGGTAAAGCCGCGGTCAGAAAAGGGGAACCGGCGGTTTCCCGCCGGTTTTACCCTGGCCCAGGGAATCCTCCATGGCGGCGCTGCTTGCAGCGCCGCCATGGGGATTCCGACCCCCTTCCCGCCAGCCTGTTCCTGGCGGTTTACACCGCTAGGAAGAGGCTGGCGGGAACGGGTGTCATGGGGCTCTTGGGGGCCCCTGCACTGCCCATGCCACTGGCATGGGCAGTGCAGGGGCCCCCTAACAGGGCCCCACAAAGATTTTCACTGTCTGCTTAGCAGACAGTGAAAATCACGACGGGTGCCACTGCACCCGTCGCACCCCTGCAAATCCGCCGGCTCCATTCGGAGCCGGCTTCCTCTTTGCAGGGGCTTTCCCGCTGGGCCGGCGGGCGATCTTTTGGAGATCGCCCGCCGGCCCAGCGGGAAAGTTGAAATGACCCCCGCGGTCATTTGACCGCGGTGCGGTCTTTGGGCGGTTTCCGCCCGGCGGGCGGTGCCCGCCGCCCGCCGGGATCAGAATGACCCCCTAAGTCCGAACATAGATATGTTCACTGCGTCTTTGACGCTAAGACGTCTGATGATGACATTATATCCTTGGATACCTCCTGCAGGCTTGCCCACTGAACTTTACCTCATCGCTCACCATGACCCAGCAAGTCAACGCTGTTTCATCTTCCTGCTCCAACACCCTACGCATGCTTCGCAAGATCTTCAGATAGATCCCCACCGAAACCAGAAGGAAGGTCACCCATGCCCTTGTCAGCAGCAGACTGGACTACAGTAACGTACTCTACTCGGGAACCATGGTCAAGCTCCAGAAGAAACGACAACATATACAGAACGCCTCCGCACGCCTCATCCGCAACATCTCACACTGCGACCACATCTTAGCCCACCTCAGAGACTTACACTGGCTTCCCGTCACCAAGAGGATCACCTTCAAACTCCTCATCCACACCCACAAAGCTCTCCACAACACGGGCCCTGCCTACCTCAACAAGTTACTAACTTTCCACACTCCCAGCTGCCAACTCCGCTTCGCCAATCTCTCCCTCGCCACCATCCCTCGCATCCATCGAACTACAGCCGCTGGTAGATCTTTTTCCCACCTCGCCGCCAAGACCTGGAACACCCTCCCCACCCACCTATGATAGACCCAGGACCTCCTGACCTTCAGGAAACGCCTCAAGACCTGGTTATTCAAGCAGTAGCAATCCCCCCCCATCAGCGCCTTGAGACCCTAGCGGGTGAGTAGCGCGCTTTACAAATGATTTATTGACTGATTGATTGATTGATTGATTCATCCTGCAAGGGATTGTGGCTGTTGCTTCACCAGGGTTCACACCCTAATCGATCAACAACTCAATTTTCCACACATTTGTCCTAAGAATTATATTAATTTCACAGGAAGGCGTTGTAGGAGGCTGGCCTGGCTTGTAGTGGGTACCAAGGGGTACTTACACTCTGTACCAGTTATCCCTTATTAGTGTAGAAGAGGTGTTTCTAGCAGCTTAGGCTGATAGAAGGTAGCTATAGCAGAGCAGCTTAGGCTGAACTAGGAGACATGCAAAGCTCCTACTATACCACTGGTGTCATATGCACAATATCATAAGAAAACACAATACACAGATATACTAAAAATAAAGGTACTTTATTTTTATGACAATATGCCAAAAGTATCTCAGTGAGTACCCTCAGTATGAGGATGCCAAATATACACAAGATATATGTACACAATACCAAAAACAAAGCAGTAATAGCAAAAGGAAGTAATGCAAGCAGTGTAAAGTTACAATAGATTGCAATAGGAGCACATAGGTATAGGGGCAACACAAACTATATACTCCAAAAGTGGAATGCAAACCACGAATGGACCCCAAACCTATGTGAGCTTGTAGAGGGTGGCTGGGACTGTAAGAAGGCAGTGAGGGTTAGAAAAATAGCCCACCCCAAGACCCTGATAGGTAGGTGTAAAGTGCACCTATAACCCCCAGAGAGCACAGAAGTCGTGATAGGGGGATTCTGCAAGGGAAACCAACACCAGCAAAGCAACAACAGTGGATTTCCAGACCTGAGTACCTGTGAAACAAGGGGAGCATGTCCAAGGATTGCGACAGTGTCGAAAGTGGGCAGATGCCCAGGAAATGTCAGCTAAGGGTGCAAAGGAGCTGCCACCGGATGGAAGAAGCTTGGTGTTTTGCAAGAACGAAGAAGACTTGGAACTTCCCCTTCGGAGGATGGATGTCCCACGTCGTGAATAAGCTTGAAGAGGTGTTCCCACGCAGAAAGACCGCAAACAAGCCTTGCTAGCTGCAAGGGTCGTGGTTAGGGTTTTTGGATGCTGCTGTGGCCCAGGAGGGACCAGGATGTCGCCACTTGGATGAGGAGACAGAGGGGGCAGCCAGCAAGTCACGGAGCCCTCACAGAAGCAGGCAGCACTGGCAAAAGTACCGGATCAGGCACTTAGAAGAGGAGTGAACCGGAGTCCACCCGAAGTCAGAAAAGGGAGTCCCACGACGCCGGAGGACAACTCAGAAGGTTGTGCACTGCAGGTTAGAGTGTCGGGGACCCAGGCTTGGTTGTGCACGAAGGAAATCCTGGAAGAGTGCACAGGAGCCGGAGCAGCTGCAAATCACGTGGTACCCAGCAATGCAGTCTAGAGTAGGGAGGCAAGGACTTACCTCCACCAAACTTGGACTGAAGAGTCACTGGACTGTGGGAGTCACTTAGACAGAGTTGCTGAGTTCCATGGACCACGCTCGTCGTGCTGAGAGGGGACCCAGAGGAGCGGTGATGTAGTCTTTTGTTGCCTGCGGTTGCAGGGGGAAGATTCTGTCGACCCACAGGAGATTTCTTCAGAGCTCCTGGTGCAAGAAGGAGGCAGGCTACCCCCGGAGCATGCACCACCAGGAAACAGGTGAGAAAGCCGGCAGGATGAAGCGATACAAGGTTGCAGTAGTCGTCTTTGCTACTTTGTTGCGGTTATGCAGGCGTCCTGAGCAGTCAGCGGTCGATCCTTTGGCAGAAGGTGAAGAGGGAGATGCAGAGGAACTCTGGTGAGCTCTTGCATTCGGTATCTGAAGAATTCCCCAAAGCAGAGACCCTAAGTAGCCAGAAAAGGAGGTTTGGCTACCTAGGAAGGAGGATAGGCTAGTAAGAAAGGTAAGAGCCTATCAGAAGGAGTCTCTGATGTCACCTGCTGGCCCTGGCCACACAGAGCAGTCCAGTGTGCCAGCATACCTCTGAATCCAAGATGGCAGAGGTCTGGGGCACGCTGGAGGAGCTCTGGGCACCTCCTCTGGGAGGTGCAGGTCAGGGGAGTGTTCACTCCCCTTTCCTTTGTCCAGTTTCGCGCCAGAGCAGGGCTGGGGGATCCCTGAACCGGTGTAGACTGGCTTATGCAGAGATGGGCACCATCTGTGCCCATCAAAGCATTTCCAGAGGCTGGGGGAGGCTACTCCTCCCCAGCCCTGACACCTTTTTCCAAAGGGAGAGGGTGTAACACCCTCTCTCTGAGGAAGTCCTTTGTTCTGCCTTCCTGGGCCAGGCCAGGTAAGAATTGTCAGAGCTCCCTATGGGTGGCAAAAGAAATGCTGCAGCCCATAGGGTTTTTCCTGGAACCCCAATACCCTGGGTACCTCAGTACCATATACTAGGGAATTTTAAGGGTGTTCCAGTATGCCAATGTGAATTGGTTAAATTGGTCACTAGCCTGTTAGTGACAATTTGGAAAGCAGAGAGAGCATAACCACTGAGGTTCTGGTTAGCAGAGCCTCAGTGAGACAGTTAGTCATCACACAGGGAACACATACAGGGCACACTTATGAGCACTGGGGCCCTGGCTGGCAGGGTCCCAGTGACACATACACTAAAACAACATATATACAGTGAAATATGGGGCTAACATGCCAGGCAAGATGGTACTGTCCTACACAACCTCCTCCCCCCAAACGAAGGACAATAAGACTAGCCATGACCTGATGAGTCTTCATTGTCTAAGTGGAAATATCTGGAGAGTCCATCTGCATTGGAGCGGGTACTCCCAGGTCTTTGTTCCACTGTATAGTCCATTCCCTGTAGAGATATGGACCACCTCAACAATTTAGGGTTTTCACCTTTCATTTGTTTTAGCCAAAGTAGAGGTTTGTGGTCTGTTTGAACAATGAAGTGAATGCCAAACAGGTATGGCCTCAACTTCTTCAGTGCCCAGACCACAGCAAAGGCCTCCCTCTCTATGGCAGACCAACACTTTTCTATAGGGGTCAACCTCCTGCTGATAAAAGCAACAGGTTGATCCTGGCCCTCAGAAATGAGTTGTGATAAGACTGCCCCTACCCCTAATTCAGATGCATCAGTTTGAACAATTAATTACTTGGAGTAAAATGGGCTTTTTAGGACAGGTGCAGTGCACATGGCCTGTTTGAGCTCCTCAAAAGCTTTCTGACAGCTAGCTGTCCACAATACATTTTTAGGCATCTTCTTGGAAGTGAGATTATTAAGTGGGGCTGCAATGGAGCCATAGTTTTTATTGAATCTCCTGTAATACCCAGTGAGGCCTAGAAAGGCTCTCACCTGGGTCTGAGTTGTAGGGGTAACCCAATCCATGATTGTCTGGATTTTCCCCTGAAGTGGTGCAATCTGTTCTCCACCTACCAGGTGTCCCAGATAAACCACTTTCCCCTGCCCTATCTGGCACTTTGAAGCCTTGATAGTGAGGCCTGCCTTTTGCAGGGCCTCCAAAAGACTCCACAGGTGGACCAGGTGATCATCCCAGGTGGACCTAAAGACAGCTATATCGTCCAGATATGCTGCACTAAAAGCCTCCAACCCTTGCAGAACTGTATTCACTAACCTCTGAAAACAGGCAGGTGCATTTTTCAAACCAAAGGGCATTACTGTGAATTGGTAGTGCCCTCCAATAGTCGAAAATTCAGTTTGTGCTTTAGCATCCTCTGATAACTTGATCTGCCAATACCCTGCAGTCAAATCAAAGGTGCTTAGATACTTGGCAGATGCCAGTGTATCTATGAGCTCATCTGCCCTGGGTATAGGGTGAGCATCAGTTTTTGTTACCTGGTTGAGACCTCTGTAATCTACAAAAAACCTCATCTCCCTTTTTCCATCTTTTGAGTGAGGCTTTGGTACAAGCACCACAGGAGAGGCCATGGGCTTTCAGAATGTTCAACCACTCCTAGTTCAAGCATTTTCTGAACTTCTTGTTTTATGCAGTCCCTGACATGGTCAGGCTGCCTATAGATTTTACTTTTGACAGGCATGCTGTCTCCAGTATCTATTGTGTGCTCACACCAAGATGTGGTGCCTGGCACAGTTGAAAAGAGTTCAGAAAACTGACCTAGGAGATTTATGCAGTTGTCTTTCTGCTCAGCAGTAAGACAGTCGGCCAAAACTACACCTTCCACTAGAGCATCTTGTTCTGTGGAAGAGAAGAGATCAGGGAGAGGGTCACTCTCTTCTTCCTGTACTTCATCTGTTGTCATGAGCAGGGTGAGATCAGCCCTGTCATAGAAGGGTTTTAGGCGATTGACATGGGGCACCCTAAGGGGACTCCTGGCAGTGTCCAGGTCTACCAAGTAGGTGACCTCTCCCTTCTTTTCAGCAATGAGATGGGGTCCACTCCATTTGTCTTGGAGTGATCTTGGGGCCACAGGCTCCAATACCCACACCTTCTGTCCTGGTTGGTACTGAATCAGAACAGCCTCCTGGTCATGCCATTGCTTTTGGAGCTCTTGGCTGGCCTGAAGGTTTTTACTGGCCTTTTTCATGTACTCCGCCATTCTGGATCTTAGGCCAAGTACATAGTCCACTATATCTTGCTTAGGAGCTTTTAAAGGTTGTTCCCAACCCTCCTTCACAAGTGTTAGGGGACCTCTTACAAGGTGTCCAAATAGGAGTTCCTTTTTGGGGTACCTCCCTGTAAGCGAAAAGGAGGCAAGGTAACAGGACATCCCATCTCCTCCTGAGTTTTTCAGGGAATCCCATTATCATTCCTTTGAGGGTTTTATTAAACCTCTCTACCAGTCCATTTGTTTGTGGATGAAAAGGTGTGGTGAATTTGTATGTTACACCACATTCCTTCCACATGGCCTTCAAGTATGCAGACATAAAGTTGCTACCCCTGTCTGATAAAACCTCTTTTGGGAAACCCACCCTGGAAAAGATTCCCAGGAGGACTTTTGCCACTGCAGGTGCTGTAGTGGTCCTTAGAGGAATAGCTTCAGGATATCTTGTGGCATGGTCCACTACCACCAAGATAAACCTATTGCCTGAAGCAGTAGGGGGGTCAAGGGAGCCAACTATGTCAACCCCTACCCTTTCAAAGGGAACCCCAACCACAGGTAGTGGAATAAGGGGAGCCTTTGGAGTGCCACCAGTCTTGCCACTGGCTTGGCAGGTCACGCAAGACTTACAAAACTATTTTGTGTCCTCTAACATCCTAGGCCAGTGAAACAGGGGGACAATCCTTTCCCATGTTTTAATCCGACCCAAATATCCAGCCAAAGGAATGTCATGTGCCAGAGTTAGGAGGAACTCTCTGTACTGCAGGGGAATGACCAATCCCCTGGCTGCTCCCGGTTTTGGGTCCCTTGCCTCTGTGTACAAGAGGTTGTCCTCCCAGTAAACTCTATGTGAGTCACTGACATCCCCATTTTGCTGTTTGACAGCTTGCTGTCTGAGACCCTCTAATGTGGGACAGGATTGTTGTGCCACACTCAGCTCCTCCCTGGTAGGCCCCCCTCCACCCAAAAGCTCAGCAGTGTCTGCTGCCAGCTCCTCTGGAGAAGGTTCTGCACAGGGTGGAAATTCTTCTTCCTCAGAAGTTGAATCATCTGTAGAGGGAGGGATAGTGGGTAGGGATTTACCCTTGCTACCCCTTGCTTTAGGGAACACTTGGTCCATTGTTCGAGGATCCATGTCACCCTGTCCTTTTTGCTTTTTGGCCTGAGCCCTTGTCAAAGCAAAAATATGCCCAGGAATGCTCAGCATTGCTGCATGAGCCTCCAATTCCACTTCTGCCCAAGCTGATGTCTCTAAATCGTTCCCTAGTAGACAGTCTACAGGTAAATCTGAGGCAACCACAACTTTCTTTGTACCAGTAACCCCCCCCCCCAGTTGAGATTCACAACAGTCATGGGGTGGCTAAGAGTGTTGTTATGAGCGTCTGTCATTTGGTACTGGTGACCAAGTAGGTGTTGTTCAGGGTGTAGCAGTTTCTCAATTACCATGGTAACACTGGTACCTGTGTCCCTGTAGGCCTGAACCTCAACACCATTGATTAGGGGAAGTTGCTTGTACTTATCCATATTAAGGGAACAAGCAACCAAGGTGGCCAGATCAATGGCACCTCAGAGACTAACACAGCCTCTGTGGTCTCCCTAACAAGACCAACCCCAACTAAATTACCAAAAGTGAGCCCAGCTACTCCCTTGGATTGGCTGTTAGTAGGTTTGCTCCCACCACCACTGCTATTACTAGGGGCACTAGAGGTTGCTGTAGGGGTTGTGGTAGTGGGAGGTTTGGTGCTTTTCTTTGGACAACTGGCATCAGTTGTCCAATGGCCTTTTACTTTACATAAATAGCACAAAGGCTTTTTTACTTGATTAGAAGAGGATTTGGACCCACCAGAGTGTTTTTGTGGGCCTGATGAAGACTCATTTTTAGATTTGTCCCCACCCTTGTCTGAAGACTTACCATCCTTCTTCTTGCCATCCTTGTCACCCCCTCTCGAACTTTTATGTTCACTCTTGTTCTGACCCATTTGTCTGCCTTCTTTCCCAATTCTTGGGGAGAGGTCAGATCTGAGTCCACTAGATATTGGTGTAACAAATCAGACACACAGTTATTCAGAATATTCTCTCTCAGGATTAGATTGTACAGGCTTTCATAGTCAGAAACTTTACTGCCATGTAACCACACCTCCAAGGCCTTCACTGAACAGTCAACAAAGTCTATTCAGTCTTGTGAGGACTCTTTTCTGGTGTCTCTTTACTTAATCCTGTATTGTTCAGTGGTTAAGCCAAATCCATTCAAGAGTGCATCCTTCAAAACTGCAAAATTATTGGCATCACTTTCTCTAACAGTAAGGAGCCTATCCCTACCCTTTCCATTGAAAGATAGCCATAGGATAGCAGCCCACTGCCTTTGAGGGACCCCCTGTAACATACAGGCCCTCTCAAGTGCAGAAAACCACTTGTTAATGTCATCCCCCTCCTTGTAAGGCAGAACTATCTTGTGCAGATTCCTGGAATCATGCTCTCTCACAGGATTGCTATCAGGAATACTGCTACTGCCACCATGGGGTCCAAACCCCAACCTCTGTCTCTCCTTCTCCAGATCTAGGGATTCCCTGTCTAGAGCCAGCTGTTGCTGTTTAAGCTTCAGTCTGGTCTCTTCCACTCTCAACTTGTTGAGTTCCCTTTCTAACAATTTGTCTTGAGGGTCGGTGGGTTGGGAATGCTTGGACACAGAAGAAATATTGGATTCAACAGAGGGAGACCTGCCCCTAACAGCTTGCACTCTAACAACCTGTCCTTCAGGAACAAAAACATCCCTACTATGATCAGAGCTTCTATTACTACCAGCATTGCTAGGTGGTCTGCTAAGGGGCAGATTAGGAAGAGAACCATGTACCACTCCCACAAGGGGCTCCCCTGAGTCTGAGTGTGAGCTATCTACTAACTTTTCAAATTAAGTGCCACCCTGGGCCTTATCATTCTCAATGAGCATGTTAGACAGAAATTCTCTAGAAGGGTTCTTTCCTACCACTCATATCATTCAACTAAGTCCAAGCAGAATGAGCAAGTTATTATTGTTTCAGAAATCATACTAGTTTGATATAGAGTCCAAGCACAGCTATAAGCTTCAGTGATGCTAACCATGTTCTAATACACTGGGAACAAGCTTTTTGTGTTTGACTGCACACAATTCATTTTATAACATGGGGTTTAACCATCTTATATCACACAACTCTTCTCTTCAGGTTCTGACCACTTTGTGAGTTATTTAACAAATCCAATGTCTATCAACGGACCCTGTGTATGATGCTGTGCACAATTCCTGAATGATTGTAATACTTTACACAAATATTTCAGAAAGAAGAGTTTTGTTCCATATAGCAGATAAAGACATTGGTGTTATTCTAGATCAACAAAAGCAAATGGAAATATCACTGTTAATAATGAGTTTAGATTTTTTACTAAACTACCGAGGCAGAGAGAAATAAGTTGGATCAACTAGATTAAGCCAACATTGGAAGAGAATGTTACTTTATGAAACCTCATTTGTAGTCAGTGTGGACCAGAAGAGAATGCAAACATCTACAGTTTTGGTACAACAATAAGGTGAAAAAAGTAATTCAATGGAATGATGGAATCTTCTTTGGTAAAACCTCAATACATATAAAACAAGGTGAGGCATAGGAAAAAGAGATATGCCTAAGGAGTCAACTGACATGTATTTATATATATTTTTAAATATTTTCTTTAAACAGGAAGTATCACAAAATAAAAATTAAAGTATCACCTTAAATGTAGAATAGCAGACACTTCTAAAGTAATAGGAGCAAGATAGATGTGTACAGAAAGCCTCAATATTTTATTTTTTGTTAGGGACATTGTTTACCCTACCACACGAAGAAGAATTGGAATTTGTCCACAGAGTAATCAGGATTTCATGTACGTAAATGATAAAAGAAAACAACATACAGAAATGATTTTCTTTGGGCATGAGTCTTTGGAATGTAACTTACATGATCACAAGTGATGTGAAAAATGATTTATCATCAATTCACTCCTGAACTTAAAAGAATCCCATCAAGATCATCAGAAAAGAGAGTTGTTGCAAACTACTCAGGACATAGCAAACAATCTAAGAGTATATCATTGTCCATTTGCAAAAGTTTCAAAGGGGTAAGGAATTAAGGGGGGCCTCCGCCGCCCGCCGATGTTCCCCCACCAAAATACCGCTCAGCGGTCTAAAGACCGCCCGCCAGCCCAGGGCAAATCTACCTTCCCACGAGGACGCCGGCTCCGAATGGAGCCGGCGTAGTGGGAAGGTGCGACGGGTGCAGTGGCACCCGTCGCGTATTTCAGTGTCTGCTATGCAGACACTGAAATACTTTGTGGGGCCCTCTTATGGGGGCCCCGCGGCACCCCCTACCGCCATCCTGTTCCTGGCGGGAGACCCGCCAGGAACAGGATGGCGGGAGAGGGTGTCAGAATCCCCATGGCGGCGGAGCGCGAGGATTCTGCAGGGCAGCGGGAAACCGCCGGGAGACCGCCGGTTTCCCGCATCTGACCGCGGCCGAACCGCCGCGGTCAGAATGCCCTGCGGGGCACCGCCGGTCTGTCGGTCAGAATGACCCCCTAAATAATGTATTCAGTAAAAGACCAATAATTACCTTTGAAACAAACAGAAACTTTTTAAATATAGTTATACCAGCTGTACACCAAGTGAAAATAATGGATCAAAAACATTTTGACAATAAGGATGAAGGATACCGTTGTTGTCTTTTATTCGCACACATTAAGGGAAAATCATTACAGGCGTGTATATACAGCCCCTCGCAAAATAAGGTTTGAAGTTTCACATGTGATACCACCTTTACAATAGGAACAAGAGAGATTTTAATTATTAATACAGTAAAGTTTATATTACATTGTCAGCTTGGATACCATAGGCCTGTGTTCTCTGTGACATCAAGATTTGAAGTGTTTTCAATAACTATCACAAAACACTGTGTGATACTAAAGGGTGGGTGGATACAAAACTGCTAAGATAAAAATTAAATGCGTTGTTGAAACAAGGAGCCACAAAACACAAGACATAAATGTTAATGGACAGCAAATTGAATAATGACAGAGTATGAGAGAGACAGTATGGTTATTAATGCCTATGAACAGTGAATTGATGCAGGCTAGCAGTTGCTTAAGTGTACTGTAACTAGTTAATGAGGAGTTCCTGACTAACACTGTGATCCTTCAAATATGTTACAGGGTTGCCTTTGATTCCAGTTTTGATTCTTGTTTGATTCTGTGTTTCTATTCTAATCAGGTATTTGTCTCTGCTGTCAGTCTTTTGTTCATCCTGTCTCTTTGCATTCCTGTTTACCTAATCCTGGTTTTGACTGCACACACCCAGACCTGTCTTGTATATGCAGATTCTTGTCCTGTATTTATGTGCTCCTATTCTGGCTGCATATTCCTGTCCTGTTCCAGTTAGTGTGCAGATGACTCAGTTTCCCTATTTGCCTCAAATCTAGCTCTCACTGCACATGTTCAGACCAGTCTTGTATATGCAGATTCCTTGTCCTGTTTCCTGTGTTAATGTTCTGGATGCATATCCTTGTCCTTTCCTAGTTATTGTGCAGATTTTCTGTATATTTATTTCTTGGGTATTCCAGCCATGTTCCTGATCCTGCCTGCACATATCCAAATTTGTCTTGTATTTGCATATTCCTTGTCTTGTATTCCAGTGTTCGTGTTTTGACTGCCCATTCATGTGCTATCCTCAATGATGTGTAGGTTTCCAGTACATCCATATTTGTGTATTCCAGTCCTATTCCTGATATGTATTCCAGTCCAGATCTTTCCTGAGCCTGATCTCTGTTTCTGTGTACCTGCCACTGTTCTGTTTTGTTGTGTGTGTTTCTATTAAATTCAGATTTTCATAGCTTCCAAATGTGCCAATTACATTCCAAGGCTTGTGCCTTTGGCACAGAGACAGACCCAGAAATCCTTTTCCATAGGAACTGATGGCTTTTTCCCTGAACTTTGTGAAAAATATTCTGCTTCTTGCATTCTCGTGAGATCTTTTTCACATCACAGAGAGATCACTTCCAAAGAGCAGACAAACTATAATTTATGATTGTTTCTCTATTGTTATTCAACTTGTCTTTCTGGTTGCACTGTGCTATCTTGATAGTTTACACTTTAGACTTCCTGTTCCAACTTGCTTCTTTCTTGTGTCCCTCCAGGCCTGCAGACATTCTCATGTTTATTTTAAAATCCTTCTTTAGAAAGCCCTTTGCTCTGTATAAAGCAAGAACCCTCATTGTGCTACTTGCCCTCAAATCAGCTAGTCTCCTTGATTGATGAGCCGACTTGGGAGCTTAACTGTGTGTGAAGAAAGCACACAGCTTGGAGGTATTGTGCTAGATTACACTTTGTTTCCTGAAGAGACCCACAGGAATTAGGATGTGGGTGTAAACTTCAACATTGTAATTGAGATTGTCAAAGGGTTATAACTCACTCCAAAATGAGAATTCTGAATGTACTCTGTACTTTTAAAATAAGTGATGGGCATCCATGATGTATATATGTATGTTTTATTGTTCACTTCACTACACATGAGCACTACACTGTCTGTATCAATACTGATAAGACAACACTTTTATTGTGAAGAAGTATAAAGAGTCTTTGTTAACACTGAGGAAGCCTTTATTGTATTTCTTAACTATATCTTCATGGGTGTATGTGAATAAGACCCGCATAACTTTGTGTTGATTTTATGATTGTACTCCATTCAGATGATTGCCATAAAGGGTTTAGCCTGTGTATTTATCTGTATAACATTAATGGCACCACAACCACTCTGAAAATTGGTTTTTCACAACTGCATAGAGCAAAAATCTAACACTGAGAAATTCTCTGTTGCATAGTCATGCATTTACTTTTTTTGTCAAAAAAGAGACCGTATGCCTAGCTCATTACTTCTTTCACACTAGTTTACATACTGGTCAGAATGGTTAGTTTTGTAAAATCAATCTGCTATCCACTTATAGTCTGGCTTGAAGGTAAGTAGAAGACATGTTCTTTGGTTTTACTGAAGTATGGTTATTAAACCTTAAGGAATCTTAGTTGTGGAAAACGCAAGAACCTATGTGATATTCTGTCACTTAGCCAATGTGTGAAATTAAACATACAGGTGATGCTGGTAAGGCAGGAAGAGCACAGCCATTATTTTGTGTTTACCAGGTTTTATTCAGCGGAAGGCTTATAGCCTCTTGTGTTATTAGACAATCATCTGTAGTGGAAGAACGTCTATTCCAGTTATGATGAATGCTCATGTTAGAAAGGGATTGACCTATTATTCCCAGCCTGCTGCAGACCATGTAAATATGTTTCTCCTGATTTGTACAGGGAGCTGTCATTGTGTGTCCAGGGCTGCCAAGGAGCAGACAGCTATTTAACTGCCACATTCTCTAAAATTTGGCTGTAGAGTTATGGAAAGAAGGCATCTGAAGAAAATGTTAGTTTAGCCCTCCCTCATCCATTTCCGAAAAGTCACTTTTCCTTGCTATGTTGTTCTTGGTATCTCTTAAATGCTGGCAGCAGGAATGACATATTGTCTTGCTTACCTATGATTTCATTTTCCATATCAGTTATTTAGAGGTGCTCTGGAGTACTACAGCATTGCAGGACTGAATAGTTAATACCCTTCCAATAATTTTTCAGTCTTTTTGACCAAGCTAAGATGAGGAAAACCACTTCCTTGTGCAGGAAGTGCACTTGGGATTCTATATTTAAAGCAAGGGGTGCATTACAAGCCTTCAGGTTTTCTTTTTGTCTCAAGTTAACTACCTACTTGTGTTTGTTCTTGTGATATCAGTTGTGTCTCAGTCCCCCTGTGCTGTATATGCTGCCTGGTTTTCGCTCCTGTTATCCCAAATCAAATCTATCCTCTTGCTTCCATTATCTTGAACCTTCCACCTCCCCATACTCCTGTTCCTGATGCACAGTGCTCCACGGTCTGGCACTGACATTGCACTTTTATTTTTGCCTCCTTCCTACAGCCATTGCCCTTTGAAGTTTGTCCTCTTTTCTACAGCCCTTGGAAACCCTGCCTACCCACATGGCCTTGGGGAGCGGCGACTCTCAAGGGTGGCTGGTCCCTTCATGTGCACCTCGCAAGAAGAGAGTTTGTTTGTCCCAAGGTCCTGTTTGTTTTTCAAGACTTGACACCACCTACCTGATTTTGTTGACCAGACTGTGCTGTGGCATCTAGCTTCCTTCATGACATACAGAGTTGATGTTTTCTGTTCAAGGTGATCACCTTCAAGAAAAACAAAAGTCTCACTACTTACTGACACATTGCTACAGAAGTCGTCATTGGGAGCCCCAAAACTTCATCCCTCATAGAGACAAGGTACCCAGTCGTGAAGTGGGGAACTAGTAGAACCTGGTGGGACACGTAAATAGTTAGGGAGTATAACCTTTGTTCAACCTCTACTTAACAGAAGGAATCCTTAGTTCCACTATAGGTGTGACCTTAGAGATCGGTGACCAAGGAATTCAGATGATACCCACCTAATCTATATAAGAAGTCAGATGGCTCTCTTCTTTTTCTCTTTCTCAATCCCCTATTCCTTAGGGGCTACTCTCTGTGCACAGTTGTTGATGCAGTGTGCATCATGCTAGCCGTTAGGCGGATTTGTGGTCTTAGCTTTATTCCTGCCGACACCTGGAACAATTCAGCTCAGTTTTTTCTTGTTCCTGGTACTATCTTGGGTTGCTGCCTTGTGGTTTTAATATTGCTTTATATAATTTTGTTGCTGTTTTTCTTGAGAGGTTTTCTAGTTTTGTTTTGTTCTCCTCTAGTTGTTGGTACCAATCTCTTTTTTGGCTTTGTGAAAGCATATTCTTGACACCAATTGTCAATCTCATTTCTCTGTCTTCAAGGTAGACAAGGTAGAATCTGAGAACCTTTGATTTTTTCACTATTCTTAATGCAACTCTAATAAAAAGGTTCAACTGCACCTTAACAATTTCCTTTCAAGGGCTCTTTGAAGCGTGCCCAGTAAATCTCAATGTAGCTAGAACAGGAGATACTGACCCATATGAAATAAAAATAGTGCTGATAAACTGTGGCATGAGAGGAGGAGAGGAGACTTTTCCTGCTGTGAGTAGGAAAGAATCCAGCAGGAAATGTGAGAATAAGTGCAGAAGCAATTATTCTGTCATTTAATTCCCTATTATCCTGTAATTGGAAGTAATGACTACTGCCAGATGTGGCAAAGTGCATGGTTTACTTTGGTTGCATGTGTACATCCTTGGCCAAAATATCTGCCAGTCATAATGGGCCCCATAGTTATGACCAACATGCCGAATAACCTCTATCGCAAATAATTATTCTTTTTTTGCTCTTTGTCTAGGATAGCAAATCATTGTCATATGTCATTCCATGCACATCATATCATGCTATGTTCAAATTACCTGAGATGGTATCCTGCCAATGTGTAACAGGGACTGCACCTGTAGTGTTGGTTGTGTCTAGTTGAGAAGACAGGTCTTCAAGTTCTGTTGGATCAAGTACTGCAGAGCTGACTCTCTTTGTAGCAGCAGGTTGTTTAAGGCTCTGAGATAGGAGAAGGCATGTCCAACCACTCTCGTTCTGTATATACAGGGGATGTGAGCGAGTACGAGTCTGACTGCGTAGAAGTATATGGTGGGTGTTTGGAAGCCAAAGAGATATTTGTGGCCAGGGTTGCAAAAAACGTTTAAGTGTGTGTAAGGAGTTTGAAGAGTGTGTATTTGGAGATGATGAGACAGTCAAGGCCTTTGTAATATGGGGTGATGTTACTGTGGGCAGGAGGCCATAGTGGGAGTATGGCTGCTGCATTTCATATGGCCCGGAGTCTTCTGGTCAGTTGAAGTGTTAATCCCTACATAGAGTGCATTGCTGTATTACAGTTTGCTGGTGATGAGGGCCTGGGTGAAGATTCTGCTAATATTGACCGGGAGCCATTTAAAGATTTTCTTGAGCATTTTGAGTATGTGGACGCAGGATGCAGTGAGAGCATTCAATTGGCCTGTTATAGCAAGCTGTTGTTTGCTTGGGTTGCCGTGTCTGCAATGTGCTAAGGTGTCTAAGCCATCAAATGGAGGTCCATAGTGAAGTGTCTCTATCAAAGCGTATGACTTCTGTTTTGTCTGTGTTGAGCTCTAAGCAGTTAGTCTTCAACCATTTGGCAATTCTGGATATGCAGAAGGTGAATGTTTGGGTGCTTGGTGTTTTGTTGGTGAGGGTGAGCTGAGTGTTGGCTGTCATCAGTGTACGATTAGAACGATTACATGATATCAGATGAAATATGTGACTAGGGTAATGTGGGTGTTAAAGGGTGTGGGGCTGAGGGATAATGTTTAAGGCACTCCACAGAAGAGGTTGGCAGTGACTGAGGTGTGAGGGTGCAGGCTGTCAGGAACTAATAGATCCATCAGAGCCCATTCCTTTATGTACTTGCTTTGTGGAGGTGTTGAATGAGGATGGGAGGGGAGAGGGTGCTAAACACAGATGGGGTAGGTCAAATAGAATAAGGCTGCTGTGTCTCCTTCATTCATGGTTACTTGGATGTTATCTGTGCCAGTGAGGAGGGCAGACTTGGTGCTGTGGTTGGGCCTGAATCCAGACTGAGTGAAGTTGATAATGTCATAGAGGTGGGCAGCTAGTCATTTGTTGATGATTTTCCTTATGCCTTTTAAAATAGGTAACACAGCATGGAGATCCAGTAGTAGTTGGTCAGTGTCTTCTGATTTAGGTCTCCATAACAACGGAGTGATGTGTCCCTCTATTTTTTCTCTGAGGCAACCATAGATTTCAAAGAGCAATCTAACCTGATGAACAGTCAGCCTTGTTTTGTTAGTGGCATGAATATAGTGCACACTCACATCCCCTTTGTTTCTAGGGATGTTGCTATTTATAAGGTTGCCAGAAGGGCAGTGACATTTGTAGCGGGTTCTGTAAAGGTGAAAACCCTGAAGTTATGTTCTTTCTAGGTATGTATTTTAGAGGTCGCATATTTTGTGAGTTCCATTTAGAAGTGGTTCCAATTGTTCCTTCTAGTGGATATTTTGTAAATATTGGTTCTTATGTACGTATTATTCTCTTGTACGTTTATTAAAGTACCTTTCCAAGTTTTATCTAGACATTGATGTATTTATTTGTATTCAATGTGTTGCTGAGTTTTGAGTCTCTAGCCCACAACCCCTTCCTGAATCAGCCCTGCATTTCTCTGCTTCACTATTGTAAGAGTCGAATGCTAAAGAAAGTATTGGGTCTTCAGCTTCAAGGTCTACTCTATGAGGGTACATGATACAATAGCCCCTAGTTCATACTATTGTGGCCAATTATCTTTTCATTGCCCTGGAATGTCCCAAACAGAATTTTTCACAGCTTCTGTTTGTGAAACATGCATGTGCTTTTAAACAAAATCCTGGCTTCTGCGGGTAACAGATTCTAATTTTCTGAGATCATGGACAAACCAGACCTCAGCATTATGTGCAGTTAGTAGATAAACAATTATTTACCTCAGTCAGATTTTGTTAAATGGTGAGTGTAAGGTTTAACCTGGTTTTAAATATTGTTTCAATGTCATTGTTCCTTGATCTAAAATCAATGGAACACCAGATATAATAAGTTAATATTAACAAAGAAATCAACTTGTGAACTCCTCAAGACAGTACCACCAAAGATATCTCCATGATCATCATCCTTGTGTGAATGAGTACCATCTTCAGAGCCTAGCTTAGTTCTAAACATAATTTTGTCCTTAATTAATAGTGCCAACTATTAGTTATCTAGGAGTTGACATCTAAGAGTCAGGACAAAACATCTTTTTTTAGAATGGAATTGGTAACAAAGAAGAATAGGATTTCAGCTGGACAAGGACTAGAATTAGAACCAGGCACTGAATTCCAGAGAAAAGTAGTTATTTCTAAGTCTATGTTTTCTGGATCTGGTGCTATGCTATGTACTTTCTTTATCCGGTTAGTGAGGCATTCATTGCCATGTTCTGCAAGGGTACATTCTGATGGCAGTGATCTCATTCAGCATATAGCATGACGTTTAGAGACGAGTGTGAGTTTGGTCAATATAAACCATTGTTACAACATAAAAATTATAAAAAAATAGTAAGTATTTATTAAACAGTTAACAATAAAATAGCAGAGAACAGGATTAATAATAAACCTGTTTAATACTAATAGGTGGTTAGGGTTGCAGAAAGCCATGTTCCGGGGCCATTACAGTAAAAAGTTAATGAAACAATGTTAGATGAACTGGAATCAAGGTCTGTTACTGTAGCAAAGTGGGGCTGCTAAGAATGCAGTAGAGATTTAAGGCCTAAAAGTGGGTTTGATGGACAGTACATTTGACAAGGTGTATTTAAAAGTTGCAAATTCACCAAGAATGCCTTGTCTGTAAACACTGCATGCACTATAGGTAACTTACCCCCCTGGCAGGCCTTACAGCCCTATGGCAGAGCACACTATAATGCATGTGAGGGCATATGTGTGCATGAGCAAATATGACCCTACTGTGTCTTTACAAAACCTTCAGACATAGTTAGAGTACAGTGAAACAATAGCAAATACATGTGCTGGACACTGGTCATTATGAGTTCCCCAGCTATGTGCTGCCCTCTCTGGATACTGGTTTTTTTGGTATCAAACAGTTCAGAATAATATACCCACACTAATGCCAGTGCTGGATTTATTATAACATGTATCCAGAGGCCACCTTAGAGGTACCCCCTGCAAAACCCAACAGGTGTGGCATGCTTACAGACTGTTTTTTACCAGCCTGCCACCAGCAGACACAAATCTGGACTCAAAGCATTTCCTGGGTGGAGGTGTTACACCTCCTCCCCCAGACAGGCACCCAGGCCAACGCTCATCTTCAAAAGGCTTTACTACCTTTGAAATCTGACCTCTGACTGCTGCTAGCAGCAGATGGCTGCCCAATGGTTTTCCCCCCATTTTAAGTGGGAAATCTGATGGGAAATCTTAGTCAGAGTAGGAGGACTGGCCCCCCAGCCTGTACTACTCCCCAGATGTGGCAGGCGAGGTGACCACTCCATTACATTCATCTCCATCTTTGATGAAAGGAGAATAGCCAATCAGGGTTAGGGATGTGACCTCTTCCCACAGGAAGTGGTCACATAGTATGTGTAGCCACCATAAGGTATGTGGCCCATTGGCCACTACCAGGTGCTCCCTTTACGCCCCCTGAATGCAGGATTTAGTGGGCATCACTAGAACTACAGATCAGATTTAATGGACATAAGAAGACCAGTGACAAAGAAGACCCAAGGCTTGATAACAGAAGTCCTGCTGCAAGAAGAAAAAGGCATTAAACCCTGCCTGCTGCACCCAGGACTCGACAATCACCACTGAGGGGTCGACTGGGCATCAGATGGACTCTGAGAAAACCCAGAGAAACTCCAGACTTCTGAAAATTGCCAAGAATCTCCCTCCAGAGTGAAGGCATCAATCCCTGCATCCAGCAGGCTGGAACCAGTGAAGTTAATTTCACTGACCAGCCACTGAGCAATGAACCAGACACAGCAGCCTGACTAAATTCCATTCAATGGACCCAGAAAACAAATCTTGCCAGTGTGCCATGTTTGGTGGCACTGCAACTTCCAGTGAATGAGACTTGCCACAGCCCGGGGAACTCGACCCGCAAAAATGGAAAGCCAGAAAAAAAGTCCACTTCGGACTCTCTGAAGACTAGAAGCAAGCACTAGTCAAGGGGCTTCAGAGCACCCAAGAACCACCCCGCCAGAATGCCCCTGCTGATCTGCAATCTACCTTTCAAGAAACATGCACTTGGCTCCAAAGACTCCTTGAATAGCGACCCTTGGCTGACCTATCTGCACTGTACCCAGCCTCCCTCACCCTCACATCAGAAGGCTCTAGAGGTCCCTAGTCCCTTGCGACCGTTACACTCCAAGGGAACCCACCGGACTGAACTTTAAGTCCACCTGTGCAATGTGTTTTCAAGTGGTCCCCTTCTCTGTTCTGCACCAGCTCCAAGATATTCAGACCGCTACTCCTGCTTGAGCCGAGAACCACACAAAAATCTCTGTCTGGCCCACAGAACATCTCGACAACTTCAACCAAAAAACAAAAGGGGACACTTGTGAGAGTATTGTCTGAATTTATATGCATTTTTAAAGATTTCTCTGATTGATTTCTATGGTGCGTAATTACGCACAAAAGACTAGTTTTGCTAACATTTGACATCTCATAACTTAAAAAGTACTTACCTGATATTGATGTTCTTGGTCTTAAAAATCTTTTCAAAATCTAAAGTATGTTTTTCAATTGGTCTTGTGGTATTCTTTTGAATGTGTGTCCACATTTATTGATGCTGTGATTACAACAAATGTGTAAAATCCTGTTCACACTACCACCAAAACATTAGGTGGTCTGCTTTTTACTTCTGGATATCAAGATGGGGTTGCTTGGACACTCTGCACAGCGCATGTCTTTGTCATGCACTATATAGAGTGCCAGCCTTCTACATTTGGTGATACTACTGTGAGATAACAGACTTTGCATTAATGGGTACCACTTACTCACCACGTGAGCACACAAATAGCTCCACAAATTGCCTGTAGTTCCACATTTTACAATTGGACTATTTTTAAAATTTTTGAATTAATTGCTAGGGCCCTGGTTAGCTCCCTAAAACAAGTGATTTTTACAGAAGTCTTTACTATAGTTAGGCCTTAATAACAAAATTGCAAAGGTTTGCAAACATTTGTGAAAGTTTTCCCAAGTTTTCCAAAAGTTAAAAGGTCCCAACTTTAGTAAGTGAAATGTCTTACGCAGAAAACCAGTCTCAGGAGCTTGATTTGACCCCTTTGCTGGAGTTGAAATACTCTAGGTTAAGGTCTTTCTGCAAAGAATACAGATTTACACTGGTACTCATTCCAACACAGAAACTATTAGGACACTTGTGGCAGACTATGAGACTGCACATGCAGCAGATAAGGGGGAAACCTCAACAGCAGAGAATCAGGAAAACTCTGATGATGATGTAGATGATAAGGCAGGATCCTCCATCTCAGAAGTAGAAGCCCACTCAGAGGAGGATGTGGCTCAAGCAAGGTTAACCAGTAGACTGGCTTTAGAAACCCAGGTTCTGGAGATAGAAGTTAAAAGAAGTGGGTTGGGCCTAAGACCCATCTTTGGTGGCAGCAGTCAAGTAACTAGGGAGAAAGTGAGGTCTTTCAACCTAACACTCCCAAAAGGAGTTGTCCCACCTTTTAAGGAGGGTGGTGGTTTCACCCCGTCATTGTATGCCTATGAGAATGCCTGTATGACCAGGGAAGTAGATAAAATACATTTGGTCTCTCTGTTGTGGGATCTGTTCTCAGGCAAGTGCAGGGATAGACTCCTGACCTTGAATGAGCAGTTGCCAAGTCCTATAACCTCATGAAGACTACCCTGATTGATGGCTAACAACTGAAGAATACAGAATTAAATTCAGGGAGACTCAATAAACCCAGCGACAGACCTGGGTAGAATTTGTGGAGTAGTCAGTAAAACTGCTGGGTGGCTGGTTAGAAGGTAACAAGGTACAAGAATTGATGGGCTTTATAATTTACTTATGAATTTGTTAACATGAGAAACTACAACAGTTCCTTGGAGACCTAGGTCCACTTTTCCTTCTAGAGTTGGGAAAGAAGGCAGACCACTGGGTCAAGACAATAGTGACCAAAACATCCACTGGTGGGGGAGACCAAAAGAAAGAGGCAAAACCCCTCCCTCCAAGGGAAACATGGGAACCAAAATAAAAAGAAAGAGTCTTCTTCAGGCCCCCTAAAACCTGCACAGGAGGTTTGGCTTTGAAACTCCTTACAGCTTAAGTGTAGGTACAAAGGTAGGAACGTTGATCCCAATACGGCTTGGTGCCATAATTGCCAGAATAAAGGGTACCACACTGGAGATCCTAGCTGTAAAAACAAGGAAAACGCCTCTAGTCTACCTGCAGTAAATACAGTTACCAATCTCCAGATGGGAACACAGTTGTTGACTGGCCATATCAGTGAACCCACAGAGACAGCATTAGTCACTGAAGGAGGGGTAGATTTATCCTGTCCTACCTGGCCCACTGATATGCAAAAATACAGACAGTACCCTTTGATTAATGGGACTAAGGTGGAAGCCCTGAGGGACACAGGGGCTATTGGCACCATGGTGACCCAGCACCTGGTCCAGAAAGATCAGTACCTGATAGGGAAGACATGCTGTCACCAATGCTGACAATGTCACAAAGAGCCATCCCATGGCTATGGATTCTTTTGACTGGGGGGAGTAGTTGGACTGCAGCAAATGGTTGTATCCCCACCAATTCCTGTAAATTGTCTATTAGAAATTATTAGGAACAATCTCCCTGTATCCATGATTGGGCTCGCAGAATGGGGTTGTCCCAAAACAAGAGCACGGAACAAACCCCAAGGTAAAAAAAAGGTGTTAGATTCTGAAAGAGTGGATCGTGGACTTGTTATCACCAGTGAAGCCTGAGCCTGCAGAACTTGGGCCGCGCCACCCAGAGCTCTTAGGACCAGGAGGACTCTCTAGGGAGGATCTGCACCAGGGACAAAAAACCTGTCCCACTCTTGAAAGCCTGAGGCATTAAGCTGCACAGGAAGAAAAGGGTAGTATCAGTGGTACCCACGGGGTTCATTGGGAGGATGGACTGCTGTTTACTGAGTCCAGTGACCTCAAGCCTGTTACAATTAGGATGGCGATAGTGTCCTAGCAATACAGAAAATTCCTCCTGTCTCTAGCCTATGACATTTCCCTATGTTAGAAATTGGGTCCCTAGTTGGCAGAGGTATGCACCCCATTCAAGTTGAGACAACAATCCTAGTCAGGATAAGTCACAATATAATCCACTTTATCCTGTGCTTACCCTCTGGTAGCTTGGCACAGTGCAGGGAGGCTCAACCTAGAAGGCAATGTGTAAAGTATTGGTGCAATAACACATACAGTAAAACAGCAAAAACACCACAAAAAGTACTCCACACCAGTGTCGGAAAATAGTTTTATTTATCTGAATAAAGCAAGACCAAAATGGTAAAAATCCAAAATGCGCGAGCCAAAATATTGCTGTTTAAAGGTGTGAATGAGTCTTAATCCTCCAGTATCAGTGGTTGTATCCGTTTAAAACAAAGTACCTGGGATGCGTCAAAAATAACGATGCAGAAGAGGAGATCCTTTGAAAAATAAGGCACTGTGTCAGATATTCCGGTGCTGCACAGACAATGCGTTGTTTCTTTCCATGCTGCAAGGTGATGTGCCGATTTCCAGGACCATAGCCTTGGTTCCTCACTGCAATATAGGACATTTTTGAAGCTCAGGGATGATGCATTGAAAGTCCTTGATGCATTGGTAAGAAGGAGCAAGTTCTGCATTGACCTGGTAGATGATGCAGGGATTTTCCAGCTACAAGGCAGGAGCTGCGTCAACTCCGGTATCTGTTGCATCGATTTTCTGATGCACTGGGATTCTCTGCTCTTTGGTGAAGTCTTTGTGGTCCTGAGACTTCAGAACAGGAGGCAAGCTCAATCCAAGCCCTTGGAGAGCACTTGAGGGAAAGGCAGAGTCCTTCTAGCAGAGTCAAGGGTCAGCAGGAAACAAGCAGGGCAGCAGTCCTTTTCAGTAAAGCAGATGAGACCTTTGGGCAGCCAGGCAGTCCGTCTGAAAGAGTCCAGCTGCAGGTCCAGAAGTGTCTGATTTAGTGGGGTCAGAGACCCAGAATATCTATATATATATATATATATATATATATATATATATATATATATATATATATATATACCCAAAAGTACCTTTGAAGTGTAGGAAACTTCAAAAAGTGGTTTTGGAGTACACAAGTACCCCTTTCAACCCAGCCCTGTCTGCAGGGAGTCCTTTGTGTGAGAGCAGACCAATGGCCTTTGAAGTGTGAGAGCCCTTCTACCCTTTCTGCCCAGGAAAACCCATCAGTATGCAGATGAATGTAGATGCAGCTGAGTGTTCTCTGTTTATGGCTGCCTGGGTAGAATGCAGAAGGGGAGTTGCCAAATAGCATAGCCAGAGGTGGATTGGAGACAGGCTGTAAGGCACAGAAGGCAGTAAGTACAGAGAAATACCCATGTTCTAAAAGTGGCATTTCTCAAATAGTAGTATTAAATTCAACTTCACTAGTAAGCATGATTTCCCATTACCATTCTGGCCATACTAAGCATGACAGGGCCACTCCTTTCAGATCCGAATCTATCACTTAAAAGTATATGAGTGCAGTTCTAATGCTAGCCTATAAGAGGAGCAGGCTTCGCAGTAGTGAAACATTAATTTGTATGTTTTTTGCTGCCATGACATGTCACAAGATATAAGTACATGTCCTGCTTTTTAGTTATATAGCACCCTGCCTTATGGGTTACATAGGGCCTACCTTAGGGGTGACTTATATGTAAGAAAAGGGGAATTTAAGACTGGGCAAGTAATTTTATATGTATACTTTAATAGGGAATTATAAGTAAATTAAATATGCCAACTGGGTACGAGCCAATGTTACCATGTTTAGAGGAGGGAGCACATCACTTTAGCACTAGCTAGAGATCTAAAGCCAGCAAAAACAAGGTTAAATAGAGAGGAGGAGGAAGGCAAAAAGGTTAGGGTGGCCCTTCAGAGAGGGCCATTTTCCAACACCTTAGCTGGGCATCTGAGAAAAAACAAAACCTGAAGCAGGCTAGTTAATCACTTCTACTGGCCTGGAATGTCCCAGAATGTGAAGTTAATTTGTCAGTCCTGTGTCCCCTGCTAAGCCAGTAGCAAGGCAGGAGCTACCTGAAGTCCCCCTTAATCCCACTACCTGTGGTTGGGCTGTCCTTCGAAAGGGTAGGTGTTGATAGTGTTGGCCCCCTTGACCCTCAAACAGCTTTAGGAAACAGGCATGTTATGTTATGTTATGTTATGTTATTTGAATTTGTAGAGCACTAAAACTACCCGGAGGCCTCGCAGCGTTGTTGGACCACAACAAAACCAGAGACAGGAACTAGAGTTTAAAAAGCCAGGTTTTAATTGCTTTCCCAAAGTTTTGTTTGTGACTAATTAGTCGGATGTTGAGGGGGAGGGAGTTCCATAATTTAGCTCCCCGATATTCCATAGTGGCACCACCCCAACTAGCTTTCTTAATCTTGTGGAGTACGGCTAAAGCTGTGGCTGCCGATCTGAGGCCTCTAGTTGGTTTGTAGAAAGTTGCCAAAGTCTTTAACAGATGAGGTCCTCTATTATGTAGTGATCTGTGGATAATGCAAAGAGTCTTAAAATTCAGACGCTGTTCTACTGGAAGCCAGTGGAGTGCGGACAGATCCCGTTTAACCGAGCTATACCTTGGAATGTCAAGCAGGAGACGAGCTGCTGCATTCTGAACCACCTGCAATTTGTTGACCACATATCTAGGAGAGCCGAGAAATAGACTATTACCATAGTCAAGTCAAGACCGAATGATATCTTGTACTGTAAGTCATCTCGCCGAGGGGGGGGGAGTATTCCCAGTACCATACTCAAGAGTCTTAATGATCCAAAACAAGCAGCAGCAATTTTCTTGGCCTGATATTCCAGAGTGAGAAAGGGGTCGTGCCAAATTCCTAGACTCTTAATATTGTTCTTAGGAGCTGGCAAAGACTCCAGAGGGGAAATGGCCAATGAGTTAGTGAAAAGATTAGACTGATGTCCAAAGATCATTATTTCTGTCTTGTCCCCATTGAGTTGGAGCATACTATGGGTCATCCAACTAGATATTGCCTGTAAACATGAGGACAAGACCGCTCCATTTGATCCCTCCATCATGGAGAAAGAGACCACCAACTGGGTATCATCTGCGTAGGAGACTAGTGACAGTCCAAAGTACTCCACTAGTTCTGCCAAGGGGGTTATATATATATTAACTAAGGTAGGACTAAGCGATGAGCCCTGTGGGACCCCACAACTCTGTTTGTACTGATCCAAAAAATGAGAGCGGTCCAGGATCTGAAAAGATCTATCCTCCAAGAAGGATGGTTTAGTGGTAGTGGATCATGCTATTAGGTACCTGAAGCCATTCCCCTTATGACCATCATTGCCCCTGCAGTAGCCAAGTGCCTCCTGAGTATTTTTAGCAGGTTTGACTTTCCTAAGGAGGTATTATCAGACAGGGATTCAAACTTCATGTTGGCATACATAAAACAAATGTGGCAGGGATGTGGAGTGACTCATAAGTTCACTACCCCATACCATCTACAGACCAATGGGCAGGTTGAAAGATTTAATCAGACATTGAAAGGCATGATTAGAGGAGTTCCTGAAAAACTCAGAAGGAGATGGAGTGTCTTAATTCCATGTTTGCTTTTTACCTACAGGGAAGTCCCATAAAAGGGAGCAGGGTTTTAGCCCTTTGAACTTTTGTTTGGGCATCCTGTTACGGATCCATTGAGTCTTGTGAAGGAAGGCTGGGAGAGGCCTCTCAAAGAGCCTACACAGGACATTGTGGACTATGTACTTAGCTTTGGTACCAGGATGGCTGAATATATGGAAAAGGCAAGCAAAAACCTTCAGGCCAGCAAGGAGCTCCAGAAGCACTGGTATGACCAAAAAGCTGCTGGTGGAATTCCAACCAGGGCAGAAAGTTTGGGTATTGGAGCCTGTGGCTCCCAGGGCTCTCCAAGACAAGTGGTCTGGGTCCTACCATATACTTGAAAGAAAAAGAAAAAAGGGATGTCACCTACCTGGTTGACCTTTGCAGTTGCAAGAATTCCATAACGATTATACATGTCAACCGCCTGAAGCCCTAGTTTGACAGAGCTGTTGTGACCATGCTCCTGGGTACAGATGATGGACAGGAAGAGTTAACCTCTCCCTGATCTCCTCTCCAGCAACCCACAGGATGATTCTGTGAATGGAGTGGTCTTGTCAGATACCTTCAAAGGCCAACAGCAGGCTTATTGCAGGCAGGTCCTCAACCAGTATGCTGATGTATTCTTTCTGACCCCTTGTAGGACTAACTGGTGTACCCATAATGTGGACATTTGTGACAGTGCACCTCTCAAAAACAAAATCTAAAGGCAGTCAGACCATGTCAGAGAGGGCATCCAAGTGGAAGTCAAATAATTGCTAAATTTGGGTGTCATTGAACCCTCTGAGAGTCCCTGGACTAGCCCAGGTGTTTTAGTCTCCAAACCTCACTACAAGGGAGAGAAAAAGGAAATTAGTTTTTGAGTGCACCACAGGGGCCTCAACTCAGTCACAAAAACATATGCACACCCAATTCAAAGAGCTTAGGAGCTCATAGACAGATTAGGGGCAGCCACATATCTGAATACCTTTGATCTTACATCTGGCAGATCTTACTCGCAGATTGAATTGACCCCTGGAGCAAATAGTGAGCCAGCCTCCTACAGACTGTCTGAAAATGAAGCACACAGACCAGTGCTTTGTATGCATGGTAATCTGAAACATTTGCTAGGGGGGGTACCCTTTCTGCCAATATACAACTTGAGACCTTAGGCCTAGATTTATAAGGTTTTGTACCACTGGTGCGCCACAATTTTGTGGTGCTATAGCTGTCTTGTGACACTTTTCTGAATGGTGCTCCATTTTTTAGTAGCGCCACCTTTCCCATAGCCATTTAACAAAAATCATATGTAGGGTACGTGTTTCCTACTAAAAAATAGCGCTAGCCAACTAATGCCATATTTAGAGGCCTGCCCAAAATCACATGCAGATCGTAAATGTCCATTAACGCTGAAATGATAATGCCTGGTCAGACCAGGCATTAAAACGGTGGCACAGGTATAAATGGAAAACACACATTAAGCACTCTGGTAACCACTAGAGAAACATGGACCTGTTACTGCTCCAGCTAGGCATGAGGAAAAGAAGAAGACGACAGTGGTGATGTCAAGCACTGCAAGATTCACTGCAGGACCCTCCAACACCACTACACCAATCACAAAGGCAGCGCAGGAGGAGAGAGTAAATCTATCTCTAGCAGATGACCATCTAAGGCCAAAGGGAGGAAACTCTCATCAGATACGACCGACTGAAACCAGAGTCCATTGTGCATCTGCTTCATGCCATTGCACTGGCAATTACACCCAGGATGCATAGGTCAACCAACATACCATCCATGACCAAGCTTTTGGCTGTGCTACACATGTTGATCCCTGGCACTTTCCAGTCAGCGAAGGCAGAAATTGGTGGATTATCCTAGCCCTCCCTCTCAGTCCTACTGCCAAGTTTGTAGGATGCAAACATCTGCCTCATTCCTCGCCATATCTTGATCCCCAACTCCCAGCAACTGCAGGGGTTCTATGCAGTTCCCCGCTTCCCGCATGTGCATGTTTATTTGTCAATGATGCTGCTGCTCTACATTCACAAGGTGGTATTCAGCAACTCAAATGGCTCATTAAGCAACTGTGTCAACATAGCCCCATCACAGGCATCTCTGAGTGTAGAAGGGCCTTACATTGTGTCATGATGTAGGAGTGCCACCACATATTATATTGCATATTGGCATTGGCACACATATATAGCAATATGTACACCTGAGGCAGGACAGCAAATTAAGCCCACCATAGGGGTGTAAACACTATTGTGCAAAAAGAAGAAACACTCCACACTTCAATTGTTTAGGATTTTTCAATTTGTACAGCATTCTACAGCTCACATAGAATTAATAGATTTTCAACATTGATATGTCATGTGCAGTAACGGAAACATTCATTCACATGAGCAATCACACCTCCAATGCAGATTCACAGTATCAAGGTGCTATTGTGTCCATGTTGCAACTTGGCTGCTGAACAAGTGTCAGCACTGTGGCTGCGAACAGCAATCCTCCATATCTAGTAGTCATGGCCCATTGCTGATATGGTGCAGGGTGAGGCTGCAAAAAAATTCCCATTACATCCTGTGCCACAGGTGCTACCCCATAATCTAGAAACATGACAATACATCACAAGCCACTATGCCATACTTTGCATGATGCCCACACACATGCATCTGAGTCATGAAATATGGAAAATAGCCATTTGGGCAGGGGAAGAGTACCATGCCCAAGGGGTGTGTGGTTTGCAGGCTATTCACAGGGTACAACACCTGTCTTATGGCACAGAACACACACAAAGGGATCAAACTCACACAACATGGCTCTTTGATATTGTATTGTGTTGTACTGTATTTTTAAAGCGCATTCAGACCAGTGGTATCGAAGCGCTAAACAGGTAAGAAAGGCCAGAGCTATTCTAAGTACTAGAGGGAAAAAAAGCCAGGTCTTGAGTTGCTTGCAAAAAATAGAAGGAGGGATGAGATTCCTCTAATCTCAATTGGAAGGGAATTCCATAACTTAGCAGCTGCTATTGAGAAAGCCCTATCTCTCCATTTTACTTTTTTGCTCCTCTGGGTCCTCGCCATATTAAGATATAATGATCTCCGTGAGCGACTGAGTATAAACCAATTGATTGCAGTTTGCAAGTACCCTGAACCCTGGGAATGAAAAGACTTATGTGCCAAACACAGTTGGTCATTACAATCATGGTAGACGGTGTTACAGCAGCGGTAAGACCGCCAACAGGCGGGCGGTAACAAATTAGCAAATACGACCGTGGCGGAAACCGCCAACAAAGACAGCCACTTTAACACTCCGACCGCCACGGCAGTACAAACAAACATCGCGGCGGTCACCGCCAACAGACAGGCGGGAGACAATGTACCGCCCACACTATTATGACAGGCCAATCCGCTACCTTTTCGGGGGCGGATTCACCGTGGATAAAAACACGGCGGAAACAGGAATTCCAAAGGGAAAACGCTCACCTCTACACACCCCACGAGGAACGAGGACACCATGGACCCGGAACTCCAAATTCTACCTGCGATAGTCTTCCTGCTCCTCTACCAGGAGCACGAACGCCGGCAGCGAAGACCACGGTGAGTACTGCACCTACGACACAGGGGAGGGGGGAGGGAAAAAACAGGGATATACACACACAACAGGCAACACCCCCACTCACTACAACACACACACTAATGCATATTAATACATCACAGTTACACCCCCCAAACCCCCGGAAGAATGCAAAGACAATAGAAAATGAGTGTAACCATTGTAATATATTAAAATCAAGTAGGCAAACATATATATATATATATATATATATATATATACACACCATTTACAAAATATATACCAAGCATAGTAGTACAGGTAGTGCTCTAATTAAGACCGTGGAACATTGGGCCCACAAGGTATGGGCGAGGCCCACACAAGATCCCCGACCATGACGGAGAGAACACAGCAGGGGCATCAGACAGCAACTAAACAGGCACCTCAGGGGGAGGGAAAAGGGGGGCACCTCAGCCGGTTGAGTGCACAATGCCAAATCCACAAGGGGGCCACATGCCCACTGTTACATCCTGGGGAGTGCAAAGCCACAGTCTCTCAAGTCTCTACAGTGGGTGGTTTGCCCACTGCTTTATCCTGGGGAGTGCAAAGCCACAGTCTCTCAAGTCTCTACAGTGGGTGGGTTGCCCACTGTTCCATCCTGGAGAGTGCTAAGCCACAGTCTCTCAAGTCTCTACAGTGGGTGGGTTGCCCACTGTTCCATCCTGGGGAGTGCAAAGCCACAGTCTCTCAAGTCTCTACAGTAGCTGGGTTGCCCACTGTTCCATCCTGGGGAGTGCAAAGCCACAGTCTCTCAAGTCTATACAGTGGGTGGGTTGCCCACTGTTCCATCCTGGGGAGTGCAAAGCCACAGTCTCTCAAGTCTCTACAGTGGGTGGCTTGCCTACTGTTAAATCCTGGGGAGTGCAAAGCCACAGTCTCTCAAGTCTCTACAGTGGGTGGCTTGCCCACTGTTACATCCTGGGGAGTGCAAAGCCACAGTCTCTCATGTCTTTACAGTGGGTGGGTTGCCCACTGTTGCATACTGGGGAGTGCAAAGCCACAGTCTCTAAAGTGGATAAGTCTCCGCTGGTTCTGGAGGGGCCTTGTGCCCAGAGTGCTTCATCCTGCTAAGGACAGAGGTAGTGGATGGATCTCTCCACTGGTTCTGGAGGGGGCATGGTGCCCAGAGTGCTTCATCCTGCTAAGGACAGAGGTAGTGGATGGATCTCTCCACTGGTTCTGGAGGGGGCATGGTGCCCAGAGTGCTTCATCCTGCTAAGGACAGAGGTAGTGGATGGATCTCTCCACTGGTAGTGGAGGGGGCCTTGTGCCCAGAGTGCTTCATTCTGCCTGTGACGGACTCAGTAGCATCAGTGCCCTTGGCGCTCATGGGCCAGCGGTGCTTGAGGCGGTGGTGCCCTGTTCAGCGGTGCTTGAGGCGGCGGTACCCTGTTCAGTGGTGCTTGAGGCAGCGGTGCTCTGTTCAGCGGTGCTTGAGACGGCGGTGCCCTGGTCAGCAGTGCTCGAGACGGCGGTCTCCATTGCAGGGACTCAGCTGCTGGCGGTCCTTCATGGCCCAGCGGGGCTTGTGCTGGCGGTCCTTCATGGCACAGCAAGGCTTTTTCTGCAGGTCTTTCATGGCCCAGCAGGGCTTGTGCTGGCGGTCCTTCATGGCCCAGCGGGGCTTTTGCTGGCGGTCCTTCATGGCCCAGCGGGGCTTGTGCAGGCAGTGGGCTCCTGGGCAGCTGAGCTTGTGCTGGCGGTGGCCTCCTGGGCAGCTGGGCTTGTGCTGGCGGTGGCCTCCTGGGCAGCTGGGCTGTTGCTGGCAGTGGCCTCCTGGGCAGCTGGGCTGGTGCTGGCGGTGGCCTCATGGGCAGCTGGGCTGGTGCTGCTGGTGGCTTCCTGGGCAGCTGGGCTTGTGCTGGAGGTGGCCTCCTGTGCAGGTGCTGGCAGTGGCCTCCTGGGCAGCTGGGCTGGTGCTGGAGGTGGCCTCCTGGGCAGCTGGGCTGGTGCTGGAGGTGGCCTCCTGGGCAGCTGGGCTGGTTCTGGCAGTGGCCTCCTGGGCACCTGGGCTTGTGCCGGCGGTGGCCTCCTGGGCAGCTGGGCTTGTGCTGGCGGTGGCCTCCTGGGCAGCAGGGATGCTGGCGGTGGCCTCCTGGGAAGCAGGGATGATGGCGGTCTTCTCCGCCGTGCTGCTCTTCCCAGACTTGCCGAGTTTCTTGAGGCCCTTCCCCACCTTGGAAGGTGTCACAGCTGACTCCATACTCCCACCGGGACCCATGGGAGCGGCATTGGTGGCTGGAGTCTTACCCCTCTCCCGACGGGCACTGGCCAACTTCTGATGCTTCACAGGTGGGGGACAGTTTGTGCTGTGGCTCCGTGCCACACTGGCTGCCCTGGTGGCCGGTGCACTCCAGATTCCGGTGATTACAGGCACCACTGGTCCCGGAGATGTTGTGGCTGAGGTGCTAGTTCGGGACCTATGAGACAGACGGGGTGGGGGAGGTGTGGGAAAGAGGTCAAGGTTGGACAGGAAAAGAGTTTTTGACAAACTGGGACGGGTAGCTGGAGGGGGTTTGGTAGTGGAGGAAGAGGTTGTGGTTGTAGGAGGTGTTCGTTTGCTGACTTTGGGTGAAGGTGCATGCGCTGGAGGCTGTTGTGAGGTGGATGGCTGTAGGGTGGGTGTGTGCCTGCGTTTGTGTATCTTCGGGGGGCGTCACAGGCACACTGGGAGAGGACACAGGGGACATGTGAATGGCAGTGGGGGTGGTGACTGCACGTGAGCGGGGTGTGGTGGTGGGTGTGCTGGAGAGGTACGTAGTGGCTGTAGAGGTAGTGCATGCATGTGTGAGTGTAGATGAGACAGGGAGGGAGGAGGGAGATGAGGAGGAGGGGGACACAGTGGAGGCAGTGGATGTTGGTGTGTCTGCATGTGTGTGATGCTTGCGTGAGTGCCTGTGGGATGTGTGGTGCTTATGTTTGCCTGAGCTTCCCTTGTGTGTTGAGGTGTGTGCATGCTGGTCTGTAGGCGTGCTTGGGATAGGCTGAGGTACAGGGAATTGGGTCGGGGTGGAGGAAGTTTGAGTGGGGAGGCTAGACACAGGGACAATGGCTGCCATCAGTGCTGAGGCCAGAGTCTGAAAAGCTTGTTGAAGGGCCACCTGACCAGAATGAATACCCTCCAGGAATGCACTTGTTTGTTGCAACTTCCTTTCTAAACCCTGGATGGCATTCAAAATGGTAGACTGCCCAACAGTGAGGGACCTGAGGAGGTCAATGGCCTCCTCACTGAGGGCAGCAGGGGTGACTGGGGTAGGGCCTGAGGTGCCTGGGGTAAAGGTGATGCCCACCCTCCCGGGTGAGCGGGCACGGGGCAAAGGCTGAGGGGCTGCTGGCAGGGCGGTGCTGGAAGGGGGGGTGGCGGCTGTACCTGTAGATGGGGGGGCACAGATGTTGCTACCACCACAAGGGAGCTCCCATCAGAGGACGAGTCCGTGTCACTGGTCTTAGCACCTGTCCCCGCCGTGGAGCTCCCCTCGCCCTCCGTCCCACTGGTGAAATTCGAGTCTGTAGTGTGGCCCTCCATGGCCATGTGGGATGCAGCTCCCTTCTGCTCCGGTGCCACTGCTCCTCCGCCAGGTGATGCTAATGCACACAAGAACAGGGAGACCACAAAAAGGGGGGGCGACAGACACAGAAGTCCCCTGCACTACGCCGTACTCTTGGGCTCCACTGTTCAATTCCTGGGAAATGGCCTACAAGGCTATGGCTGACATCTGCACACATAGATGACACAGGGGCATGACTAGGTGTAGTTGGCACTCTACAGAGGTGGGGTGGGGTGCCACAGGTCCTGCCTCACGGAGGGACCTTCCCTACGGAACTCGGCCTGGCCTAGGGAAACCCACTGCCCACCTCCCCCACCCAGACCCTTCCACTGGGTGAAAAGTCAGCAGAATGTGAGTGTACTCACCCCCTTGTGGCTGCTGTGATGCCCTCAAGCGCCCATCTAACTCCGAGTACGCCACCGCCAAGATCCTGAACATCAGGGGGGTCATGGTGCGACGGGCACCCCTCCCAAGTTTGGAGGCCATCCCCAGCTGAGCCTCCGCCGTCTTCTTGCTCCAGCGGCGAATGTCCTCCCATCTTTTCCGGCAGTGGGTACTCCATCTGTAGTAGACCCCCAGGGTCCGGACGTCCTTGTCGATGGCACCCCAAATATGTTTTATCTGGTGGGCGCTGATCTACATGATTTGTACAGGGGGAAGAGAAAGTTATTACCAACTGCACCGTCAAAGTCATTGGCCCCATCCCTACCCTTGTCATGTGGCACATGCACTCACCGTTGTTTCATGCATGCCGCACTCTCCCCCCTTCCTTCTTACATCCACCCCTCTCCACACAGGCATAGCCCATACATCATGCTCCCAGGGTACTTACCTGTTTGTCTGGAGGACCGTAGAGTAGCAGGGGGAGGACCCCATCCACGAGTTTCTCCAACTCCTCCGATGTGAAGGCAGGGGCCCTTTCCCCAGACACTCAAGCCATTGTCTCTTCCAGACTGAGGTCACAGCAGCACTTGCAGTGTAGGTCCACTCCTGTCGAAGATCAGGTATCGAGTGATTGAACAGATAGAAAATGGCGGTCACGTCCGCGGCGTACATCGTCATTGGCTCCTGGGACCGCTAGGGTCCAATGTTAATCAATGCAGCATTGTACCGTGGTCTTCGACCGCCTACCGCGACGGTGTACAACGCCAGCGCAGTTACCTCACATCCCATTGTCCCACTTTAGAGGTCAGGCAGCTGCCATTTCAGGGGCCCACATGGCTTCATTTTCAACTGCGTCACACATACCTAGGCCTAGACTCAACACACATACAGGCCACATTTTGAGTATGAATGGTGTTCTGTGTAAGCTGTGGGTACGTACCTCTGAGTTGTTTGCCTCTGTGCTCGCTGATGTCCTTCATAGGCATCGTCCGCTGGGACATGTGAGGAGATGGCAGCATCCTCCAGTGTACAGACCGTTGGTGGACCTGTCGACAATGGAGAAAAGACATGTGATAATCACATACAGGCTTGACCGTGCCACAATCCAGGAACTGTGTACCCAGCTGGAGCCAGACCTGATGTCAGCTATCCGCCATCCCACAGGAATCCCCCGTCAAGTGCAGGTGCTGTCAGTGCTCCATTTCCTTGCAAGTGGGTCATTTCAAACAACAGTGGCCATAGCATCAGGGATGTCCCAGCCCATGGTTTTCAACGTGTTGTCCAGAGTGTTGTCTGCCCTGCTGAAACACATGCGGAGCTACATCGTTTTCCCTCAGGTGGAGGATTTGCCTACAGTGAAAGGTGATTTCTATGCCCTGGGACATATACCCAACATCATAGGTGCCATTGATGGGACACATGTGGCTTTGGTCCCACCCCACAGGAGTGAACAGGTGTACAGGAACCGGAAGAGTTATCATTCGATGAATGTACAGATAGTATGTTTGGCAGACCAGTACATCTCCCATGTGAATGCCATGTTCCCTGGCTCAGTGCATGACACTTACATCCTGCGGAATAGCAACATCCCTTATGTGATGGGTCAACTCCAGAGGCACCGTGTGTGGCTATTAGGTGAGCACCTGGAAGCTAGTCAGTGGGAATGGTTGTTTGGGTCTGGGGATATCCCTCCAGGTTAGTGTGTATCTAACAGTTGGCCCTCGCCATTTGCAGGTGACTCTGGTTACCCCAACCTGTCATGGCTACTGACCCCAGTGAGGAATCCCAGGACAAGGGCAGAGGAACGCTACAATGAGGCACATGGGCAAACTAGGAGGGTGATCAAACCCATCTTCGGCCTCCTGAAGGCGAGGTTCAGGTGCCTCCATATGACACGTGGATCCCTATTCTATTCAGCAAAGAAAGTGTGCCAGATCATCGTGGCCTGCTGTATGCTTCACAACTTGGCTTTGCGACGACAGGTGCCCTTTCTGTAGGAGGATGGTCCAGATGGCGGTGTTGTTGCAGCTGTGGAGCCTGTGAACAGTGAAGATGAGGAAGCAGAGGAAGAAGTCATGGTCAACAGGGACTCAGTGATCAAGCAATATTTCCAGTGAAACACAGGTAAGAATACAAACCTGCCTACCACATGTACTTATACACTACTACCTCTACTGTCTGTCTTTTTCACCCAGTGTATGGTCACTGAGTATGTCACTTTCCCTTACGATTTCACAGATCTGGGTCCCACAGTATGACATCTGCTTTGATTCCTCATGGACTAGAGCTGTGTGACATAGGTATGTTGACATTACATATGAAAGAGCTTTTTTACACAGTTATTGCTAATACACTATTTCGAAATCACAGACAGACTCCAAATTGTTTTGTGCTTTAAGTGTGTTTATTTAAGTGCTCAATATTGGAGGGGGTAGTGAAATGGTGAGGGGTGAGGGCGGAGGAGTGTCCATAACAGAGTCCAGTCTATTAGTCTCACAGGTGCATTGCCCAAATGGGCATTGGAAGTGGAGCTGGGGCAGTTTAAGGATGGACAGGGTGACAAAGTGGGACAGTAGGATGACAATCAGGCTCCCATGATGGAGGAGAGGGCCTCATGGAGAGTGGGTTCCCTGGGCCTGCCCGCCCCCTGTCGCACAGCAGCCCTCCCAGTTCCCCTGTGTTCCTGGGCCTCCGCCCCCTGGACCGTGTGCCCACTACCACTGCCCCCAGGTCCCTGTTGTTGTTGGGGTGGTGGGTTAGCCTGGGTTCCCTGTAGTGGTGGACACACTGCTGATTGATGTGTCCTGGGGATGGAGGTATGGGCCCGCTGGGTGGGTGCTGTGCTGGTGTTTCCAGAGGGGGGGAGCTCTGTAGTGGCCTGTGACTGGGTGTGGGGAACTGACTGTCCCGTGGTCCCCAATGGGCCGGGCTGGTCATCTAGATCCAGTTGGACAGAGGTGCTGTCATCACTGTGGGCCTCTTCTGTTGGTGGTGGGGGTGTATGGGTATGTGCAGTGGGCATGCTTTAGTGATGGGTGTCCATGTTTTGGTGTTGCATGCAGGGCTTGGTGTTGGGATGTGTGGTTTGTGATGGTGGGACATTTGTGAGGAGTAGGAGTGATGGGGTGAGTGTGAGGGTGGGGGTATGTGCTGGCATGCAGGTAGGGTGGGGGATGTAATAGTAAAGCTTTGACTTACCAGAGTCCATTCCACCACCTACTCCTGTGAGGCCCTCAGGATGCAGAATCGCCAAGACCTGCTCTTCCCATGTTGTTAGTTGTGGGGGAGGAGGTGTTGGTCCGCCGCCAGCCCACTGAACCGCCAGGTGGTGTCTGGAGACCACGGAACGCACCTTCCCCCATAAGTCATTCCACCTCTTCCTGATATCCTCCCGATTTCTTGGGTGTTGTCCCACTGTGTTGACCCTGTCCACTATTCTTCGCTATAGCTCCATCTTCCTTGCAATGGAGGTGTGCTGCACCTGTGATCCGAATAGCTGTGGTTCTACCCGGACGATTTCCTCCACCATGACCCTGAGCTCCTCCTCCGAGAACCTGGGGTGTCTTTGCCGTGCCATGGGGTGGTGTAGGTGATGTGTGGGGTGGTGTGTGGGGTGATAAGTGTGCTGATATGTAGTGGGGGGTTTTGTGAGGTGCATGGAAGTTATGTGGGTGATGGTGTTGTGTGCCTGTGGATGCTAGTGTTGTTGATGGTGTTGTCTCTCTCTGGCTTTCGTTTGTGATTTGTGGTCGTAAGGGTTTGTGGGTGATGTGGGTGTGTGTTTTATAGTGTATTGAGTGTGTGGGAGTGGTGTGTGTATGCGCATCAGGTGTGTGTATTTGGAATTGTCCAATGTGGCTGTGTTTTGTAAGAGTGTGTGTATTTTGAGCGCGGCGGTGTGTACTGCCAATGGAATACTGCGGTTGAAAGACCGCTGCGTGGATTCGTGTGTCATGATAGTGTGGCTGTATTTCTGTTGGCGTGACGGTGGAGGTTTTGTTTTCGTCAGTTTATCACTGACCTTTGGTGTGGCGGACTTGTGTGGGTGTCTGAATTTTGGCGGATTCCGAACTGTGGGTCATAATAGCTGTGGCGGAATTCCGCGGCTGCGGCGGTGTGGTGGCGGTCTTCTGCACGGCGGTAAGCGGCTTCTAACGGCAATGTTGTAATGACCGCCAGAGTGTCTTAAAGATAATTTGTTTCTTAACTGGAAGCCAGTGCAGCTCTCTCTTGCCTTCCTTAGTGGAGAAAAATCTGGATAGCCCGAGCACCAGTCAGGCAGCTGAATTCTGAACAAGTTGAAGCTTGTTCAGGGATAGTTGATTAATATTCAGATATAGGGCATTACAGTAGTCCAGTCTGGACACAACAAAAGCCAGGGTTACCGTCACTCTAAGTTCCTGTGGAATAAATGGCAGGACTTTCTTTAAAAATTTAATTAGCTATGAACATATGTTACTGACTTTAAAAATTAAAAATGAGTCCCAAATAACCCAGAGATTCCTACCTACAGGTGTTGGTGTAGGTAAAGTTCCACATGTCTTAGGCCACCAGTTTTGATTCTAGATAGTCGTTTTTGCACCAAAAACAATAACTTCAGTTTTGTCTTATTAATTCTTAGCCAGTTTTGGTACATCTACTTATTGACTTCTCTCATACAGGTTTAAAACCTTTCAGCTGTAATATGAATGTTTTCTTGAAATGCAACAATAATTTGGGTGTCGTCAGCATAGGAGGACACTTGGAAGTCAAAAGATCTAACCAATTTAGATAGAGGGCCAACATAAAAATTAAAGATGGTTGAACTTAAAGATGACCCTGGGGGAACCCTGCAGGGGAGTTGGAAAGGGGCTGAGCAGAAGTCCCCCTACTTGACTGACAATGTCCACTTTTGGGGAAAAATGCTTAGAGCCTAGCACCTCAAGCCTGCCTAGTGTAAGCGGTGTCAGTACCTGGGGTGAGATAGTGTTGAATGCAGCTGACAGATCCAGTAGGATTAGAATGGCAGCCCCTCCCTGATCCACCTGTTTTCGTATGATATCTGTGGTGACAAGAAAGGCAAACTCCGTGCTATGATATTGCAAGAATCCGTGTTGGGTGATATCCAATCGATCATGTGCTAACAAAAAGGTGTCAAGTTCTTCATTGATATGCTTTTCAAAAATGTTTGCCAACACTGGTAGGAGAGAAACTGGATGTAAATTTGTAAGGTCTCCTGGATCTCCTCCTGGCTTTTCTTTTATGGGCATAATAACAGCCTCTTTCAAGGTGGAAGGAAATATTCCTGATTCTAGTACTTCTGCATATATATTCTCCAATGGCACTGTAATGTGTTCGATGATCATTTGCAGTACTCTAGGGAGGCAGGGGTCATTGGAGGAGCCTGAGTAGATCTGGGATAAAAGGGAGTTAATTTTGTTAGCTGTTCAGGATGTAATTTTAACCAGGGTTGTACCCCCAACTATTTTGTCATTGGAATCAGTGACCTGCTCCCCTTTAGTCGGATGGGGGGCTGAGAATTCGGCATATATCTTCAAGATCTTATCTTTGAAGAAACCGGCTACACTATTGCAGAAAATCTACGTGTTTTCCAATTTCGGATTGGAGGCGGGGGGGCTAATGCCTATCTTCATTTAAAAAGCTCTTTTGGGGCATTGCCTGCACTTCTAATTTTCTGGTAATAATAGCATGACTTGGCACATTTAATAGCACTTCTAAATATTCCACACAGTTCCCTGAGTTTTGTTCTTTCTAGTGGCCCAGGGTCAAGTTTCCATTTCCTTTCCTGTCTTCTACATGACCTCTAGAGTACCTCAAGCTCTTCAGTATACCCTGGGGATGAGACTTTTCCCCCAGATTTAGTTTTGATTTCCTTCAAAGGGGCTACCATATCAATTGTTTCCCTGATAGGTCACGTGTTACAAGAAGTTTCATCTAAATACATCTACACCATACACATCCTTCATGTGTGAACTGTAATGCCATTCAAGTAACACAACCCCCATGCCCCTACCACTGCCCCATGCCCCTTAGGATGCACACTCAACTGGAAGGAATGCCACAACACACCAATATAATCATGTATACAAACAGAAGCTCACAACGTGAGAAGTAAGTCTGATCCCCTAATTCATGCAGCAATACTGTGCAGGTCAGTTGAAAAGATACACAAGGGCAAGTCTAACACTGTCTTTCCTCTCCCATTGCAGCGGACCTGGGATAGGGCATACAACAGTGGCTGATGACCCCATTTACGAACCCACAATCGGACTCTGAGAAGATGTATAATGAGGCACATAAAAGGATCAGGAATGTGGTGGAGAGAACATTTGGCATTCAAAAGGGCCGCTTCAGATGCCTTGATTTATCTGGAGGAAAACTGTTGTATTCTTGAGTGCAAAACTATAGATGTGTGTGCCATATTGCACAATATATGTGTGAGGACAAAGTCCCCTTGGAGAAACAGGTGGAGGTCCCAGGGAGGACGATGAGGGCAATCATGCCCCACCACATGACAGAAGCCTACTTAATACTGCTTCTGGGGCACACAGAAGGGCAGTATTAGTGCAATTGTTTTCATGAATACTGCTAACAAATAGCCACATTGCTGTAAATAAACCACTTTTCCTCACAATTGTTTTGGAGTAAATTTAGATATTAGTATGCAAAAGCAAATCATTCACAAATCTGAAACCATGTAGCTGTCTGTGGGAAGATGTGAGGTATCACTGCAGCAAGGAGAAACTGCTGCTTTGTCAACACAGCAGTAACAACACGATGGTAGGCAGCCAAGTACTCCTTGATGGATACCAGCTCCTGCTGCATGGACTGCATGACAGAAAGCATTTCCCCAAGTGTTTTGGAAACCTTGCTGGTGCTACTTTGGTAAGGAATTTGTACATGCCTCTGCCTAAGTATGCCAGAGATTTTGGCCAGGGTCTGCTTCATTCCACATAGTGGGTGCCACTGATGGCAGCAGAGTTGTCCCTATTGGGGCGAAAGCACTTCTGTACTTCAGATAAGCTGCCCACCATGGCCTTTATCCCCACCTGCACTTTTTGTGCCATCTCACACTGGACTCCTACCACTTGACTTTGGAAAACAATGTCTAGGTCATGGGAGTCCAGGCTCTGTGTGAGCTGGCAGGTTGTCTATGTGCTCTGTTGGGTGAGTCATCTCGATACTCTGCAATGCTGTGTGTCCTCCCTACAAAATGGTGACCGGATGGAACACAGGACCTGCTGGATGGTGTCTGGATTGATGGTTGCTAGCTGGTCATGAAGATCAATTTTGGAAGTTCAGGACAGGCAGCTGGCCAGGAGGGATTACTTTAGTCTCTGCAATGAGATGGAAATATGTTACTGTTGTCCTGTTCTAGCCATTCTGTTTAGCCCTAATTTTAATGGTACTGAGGCACACATCAAGTCCCTCATTCTCCGGCTCATGTCTCCACACAGCGCCACAAGGACATGAATTTGGATGACCCTCTGTTGACACATCGTGCAAGTCCACATGTCCATATCGTGTCAGCTCTCAGTTATGCTGCTTTTCATTAGCATCTGTTAGTGACCCACTTCTTGTTGTACATTGCATGGCATTTGGATGCTATGGGTGTGTTTGTGGTGTACCCATGCAAGAGCCATGGAATCAAGCAGAATCTGTTGCATTGCCAGATCAGAATTTTAGGGACTGTGTCAGGTCCATATGCGACTCCACAAGTGTTGTGGAAGTGGTGCAAAGGGGGTAACTATCAACATGCATCCTCCATGTGATCTCTTGTTTTGTGTGCATTATCATGCTCCATCCATAGTAGGATGCACCCACCTTGTGTGTACGGGTTCATACAAGGAGGTGTCCCTTCAAGCTCTTCAAGCGATCATCCTCCTCAATACAGGCCTCCTTGTAGTATAGTACTGATGTGGGTACTAAGGCACACGGTAGCACGATGTGCAGCAGCCCAAGTGGTAAGGATAGTGGAGCCCCATCTGTTGTGTGCAAGTTATATTAGTGCCCATTACTAGTGGTACATGCAGGCCTTTTCCAGCCCTTGGTGCCCCCTAGTGTACAACATGCCTGGTCCATGATGTCCATTGTGAGACAGAAATGGCTAGATGGTACAGTTGACACAGTGAAGGTAGTGGTGTGAAGGTAATGAAGTAGTCTGTGCATATGGGAGGGAGAGGTCAGTGGACATTACATGCATTTGATATTTAGCCATTAGTGTTGCCCCAGCTTCTCAATTGTTGCACCACCTCATCCGGGATCACAGATGACACCATCTCCTCCAGCTCATCCAGCTGCTCCTTGGGTGCAGGGCTACCACCTCCAGTCCGTAGTGCTGCCTTTCTGTTGCTGGTCAGTTAATATTTAGCTTTGCACTTGCAATTGTGCTAGCGCTTCTACAGTCCACCACAGTTCTTCTGACCTCAGCCACACTGTTGACTTTATCTACTATGTACTGCTGAATGGCCTCCTTCATACCTATTGGCAACTTAGAGGTGACAAAAAGCTGATGTTGGTGCTCTGTCACCTCTGTGATCAGTATTTTATTTTCCTCCAGACTGAACCTGAACTTCCTCTTCCTTTTCCCCTTATCCTGTGACTGCATGGGAATCCTGGCTGGTACCTGGCTCACTGGGGTATCTCTGGGGTCTCTTCGGACCAAAATTCTAAATTTTTCTATTTTCAGGCTACTTTGTGGTATTTTCACTGGCTTTTTCTGGATGAGTTTAGCCAAAAAGTGACACTATTATGATTAGCGTCATGTAACGTGCCGCACATCAGGATAGTGCCTCTTTTCCTGCAATAGCACCATTTACTTTTGCAACACGTTGCTTAAATTAGCTCCATTCTTTTTGGTGATAAGCTTTCCTTACTGCTATGTTGCGCGATATTGTAAACATGACACTTACATGGCACAAGGAGATGTCATGATGCAGCGTTTTGCACAATTTATTTTCACTAAGCAATTTATCTGGAGCGCAGTTCATTCAGGCAGAAACAAATCACTGTTTGTGCCCTCAAATTTATGACTATACGGAAATGAGCTCAAGTCATCTTTTTTTTGAGGATTTGTGATTTATAGAAAAATCTTATTGCGTTTACAGATACAAGGCAAAAGCAGGATTCAGCATCTTTGGATTGCTGCTGCAGCCATTTCAGTCAACTACTCTGATGATATTTTGTCAACCGTTCTCTCAAACAGGACTGAAATGCAGATGGATAATAACAAAGCTTCTGTTGAGACAATTGGAATGGTTGAAGTGAATGCATGCAATAAAAATGGTATTGGGCAATCTCAGATACTTGAGACTTTGTACTCTGGTTCATACTATTTCTAGTTCCTAAGAAGGCTGACATGTTGAAATGGTTTCTGGTTCACGGAATAGCCATAGGTTCTGCATCTCTGTGTCCGGTTACACAGGATGCTTTTGGTAACACTAAAACTTAGGGGGTGATTCTAACCCTGGCGGTCGGTGTTAAAGCGGCGGCCAACCCGCCAACAGGCTGGCGGTAAAAAATATGGAATTCTGACCCTGGCGGGAACCGCCAACAAAGACAGCCACTTTAACACTCCGCCCGCCACGGCGGTACAAACAAACAGCACGGCGGTCACCGCCAACAGCCAGGCGGCAGACAATGTACCGCCCACACTATCACAACTCACCAATCCACCACCTTTTCCGGGGCGGGAGCACCGCCGATAAAAACACGGCGGAAACAGACTACGAACGGGAAAACGCTCACCACTACGCACTCCAGGAGGAAGGAGGACAGCATGGAACCCGAATTAAACATCCTACCTGCTCTCGTCTACCTTCTCATCTACCACGAGTACGAAGTCCGGCGCAGACGACAACGGTGAGTACTGCACCTACGACACGCGGGAGGGGGGAGGACGAAAGGTTACGGGCACACACATATGCGACCCCCCCAACTATGTACACACCAATGCAGAGCAACAAGTCACAGTGACACCACCCAAACACCCCTGAAAAATGCTCGGACATAATCAAATTTGGAATAAATATTTATGTACCAAAAAGCTCCTGAAAATTACCGTACAACCATGAAAGATATTCACAAGAAAACAAATGACATACACATCAGTGTATAACTGAAGTAACAAGTCCTGCACATCCTACGAATTCATCATGTCCGTGGGCCAAAGTTTTGAGAAACAAGGGCAAAGCCCACACAGGAGACCTGAGTCCTTTGGAGAGAACACTGCAGGGGCATCAGATGTAAAAACTACAGGCACCTCAGGGGGAAGGGAAGGGGGGGGCACCACAGCCACATGAGTCCACGACGCCAGATCCACGAGGAGCCACCATGCCCACTGTACCATCCTGGGGAGTGCAAAGCCACAGTCTCTCAATGTCTCTACAGTGGGTGGGCTGCCCACTGTACCATCCTGAGGAGTGCAAAGCCACAGTCTCTCAATGTCACTACAGTGGGTGGGCTGCCCACTGTACCATCCTGGGGAGTGCAAAGCCACAGTCTCTCAATGTCACTACAGTGGGTGGGCTGCCCACTGTACCATCCTGGGGAGTGCAAAGCCACAGTCTCTCAATGTCACTACAGTGGGTGGGCTGCCCACTGTACCATCCTGGGGAGTGCAAAGCCACAGTCTCTCAATGTCTCTACAGTGGGTGGGCTGCCCACTGTACCATCCTGGGGAGTGCAAAGCCACAGTCCATCAGGTGGATGACAGTCTCCACTGGTCAAGGAGGAGGCATGGTGGGCACAGTGAACCATAAACAGTGATTGAGACGGCGGTGCCCAGCGGAGCGGTGCTTGAGAAGAAGGGCCCAGCGGAGCGGTGCTTGAGAAGAAGGGCCCAGCGGAGCGGTGCTTGAGATGAAGGGCCCAGCGTAGCGGTGCTTGAGACGGCGGGGCCCAGCGGAGCGGTGCTTGAGACGGCGGTGCCCAGCGGAGCGGTGCTTGAGAAGAAGGGCCCAGCTGAGCGGTGCTTGAGAAGAAGGGCCCAGCGGAGCGGTGCTTGAGATGAAGGGCCCAGCGTAGCGGTGCTTGAGACGGCGGGGCCCAGCGGAGCGGTGCTTGAGAAGAAGGGCCCAGCGGAGCGGTGCTTGACAGGAAGGGCCCAGCGGAGCGGTGCTTGAGACGGCGGGGCCCAGCGGAGCGGTGCTTGAGAAGAAGGGCCCAGCGGAGCGGTGCTTGACAGGAAGGGCCCAGCGGAGCGGTGCTTGAGACGGCGCGGCCCAGCGGAGCGGTGCTTGAGAAGAAGGGCCCAGCGGAGCGGTGCTTGACAGGAAGGGCCCAGCGGAGCGGTGCTTGAGACGGCGGGGCCCAGCGGAGCGGTGCTTGAGACGGCGGGGCCCAGCGGAGCGGTGCTTGAGAAGAAGGGCCCAGCGGAGCGGTGCTTGAGAAGAAGGGCCCAGCGGAGCGGTGCTTGAGATGAAGGGCCCAGCGTAGCGGTGCTTGAGACGGCGGGGCCCAGCGGAGCGGTGCTTGAGACGGCGGTGCCCAGCGGAGCGGTGCTTGAGAAGAAGGGCCCAGCTGAGCGGTGCTTGAGAAGAAGGGCCCAGCGCAGCGGTGCTTGAGATGAAGGGCCCAGCGTAGCGGTGCTTGAGACGGCGGGGCCCAGCGGAGCGGTGCTTGAGAAGAAGGGCCCAGCGGAGCGGTGCTTGACAGGAAGGGCCCAGCGGAGCGGTGCTTGAGACGGCGGGGCCCAGCGGAGCGGTGCTTGAGAAGAAGGGCCCAGCGGAGCGGTGCTTGACAGGAAGGGCCCAGCGGAGCGGGGCTTGAGACGGCGCGGCCCAGCGGAGCGGTGCTTGAGAAGAAGGGCCCAGCGGAGCGGTGCTTGACAGGAAGGGCCCAGCGGAGCGGTGCTTGAGACGGCGGGGCCCAGCGGAGCGGTGCTTGAGATGAAGGGCCCAGCGGAGCGGTGCTTGAGACGGCGGGGCCCAGCGGAGCGGTGCTTGAGAAGAAGGGCCCAGCGGAGCGGTGCTTGAGAAGAAGGGCCCAGCGGAGCGGTGCTTGAGATGAAGGGCCCAGCGTAGCGGTGCTTGAGACGGCGGGGCCCAGCGGAGCGGTGCTTGAGACGGCGGTGCCCAGCGGAGCGGTGCTTGAGAAGAAGGGCCCAGCGGAGCGGTGCTTGAGAAGAAGGGCCCAGCGGAGCGGTGCTTGAGAAGAAGCGCCCAGCGGAGCGGTGCTTGAGATGAAGGGCCCAGCGTAGCGGTGCTTGAGACGGCGGGGCCCAGCGGAGCGGTGCTTGAGACGGCGGTGCCCAGCGGAGCGGTGCTTGAGAAGAAGGGCCCAGCGGAGCGGTGCTTGAGAAGAAGGGCCCAGCGGAGCGGTGCTTGAGATGAAGGGCCCAGCATAGCGGTGCTTGAGATGGTGGGGCCCAGCGGAGCGGTGCTTGAGAAGAAGGGCCCAGCGGAGCGGTGCTTGAGAAGAAGGGCCCAGCGGAGCGGTGCTTGAGATGAAGGGCCCAGCATAGCGGTGCTTGAGACGGCGGGGCCCAGCGGAGCGGTGCTTGAGAAGAAGGGCCCAGCGGAGCGGTGCTTGAGATGAAGGGCCCAGCGGAGCGGTGCTTGAGACGGCGTGGCCCAGCGGAGCGGTGCTTGAGATGAAGGGCCCAGCGGAGCGGTGCTTGAGAAGAAGGGCCCAGCGGAGCGGTGCTTGACAGGAAGGGCCCAGCGGAGCGGTGCTTGAGAAGAAGGGCCCAGCGGAGCGGTGCTTGAGAAGAAGGGCCCAGCGGAGCGGTGCTTGAGACGGCGGAGCCCTCTTCAGCGGTGCCTATCCTCACGGCGGGCCCTGTTCAGCGGTGCTCTTCTGCACGGCGGGCCCTGTTCAGCGGTGCCTATCTTCACGGCGGGGCCCTGTTCAGCGTTGCTCTTCTGCACCGCGGGCCCTGTTCAGCGGTGCTCTTCTCCACGGCGGGGCCCTGTTCAGCGGTGCTCTTCTGCACCGCGGGCCCTGTTCAGCGGTGCCTATCTTCACGGCGGGGCCCTGTTCAGCGGTGCTCTTCTGCACCGCGGGCCCTGTTCAGCGGTGCTCTTCTCCACGGCGGGCCCTGTTCAGCGGTGCCTATCTTCACGGCGGGGCCCTGTTCAGCGGTGCTCTTCCGCACCGCGGGCACTGTTCAGCGGTGCTCTTCTGCAACGCGGGCCCTGTTCAGCGGTGCCTATCTTCACGGCGGGGCCCTGTTCAGCGGTGCTCTTCTCCACGGCGGGCCCTGTTCAGCGGTGCCTATCTTCACGGCGGGGCCCTGTTCAGCGGTGCTCTTCTCCACGGCGGGCCCTGTTCAGCGGTGCTCTTCTCCACGGCGGGCCCTGTTCAGCAGTGCTCTTCTGCATCGCGGGCCCTGTTCAGCGGTGCCTATCTTCATGGCGGGGCCCTGTTCAGCGGTGCTCTTCTGCACCGCGGGCCCTGTTCAGCGGTGCCTATCTTCACGGCGGGGCCCTGTTCAGCGGTGCTCTTCTCCACGGCGGGCCCTGTTCAGCGGTGCCTATCTTCACGGCGGGGCCCTGTTCAGCGGTGCTCTTCTCCACGGCGGGCCCTGTTCAGCGGTGCTCTTCTCCACGGCGGGCCCTGTTCAGCGGTGCTCTTCTGCACCGCGGGCCCTGTTCAGCGGTGCTCATCCAGCAGGTCAAGGGAGCCAGACCTGGCCTGGACTCCCTGCTCAGTCGCCCTCGGACCGTGACGTTTCTGGACCCTTCGGGGACGGACTCCTGGCCTCCTTAGTGTCGTCCTTCCCAGCTGGGATGTGACATGTGGGGTCCACCTTCTCCGCGCTCCTGCTGCCCTTCCGCTCCTTTGATGGGGCTCTCGGGCCCTTGCCTCCCCTAGATGGTGTGGGTGGTGAAGTGGCCGCACATTGCTCCTTGGGGGCAGCCCTGTCGGTCCTCGCACGGCGGCCCTTGTTTTTGCGGGTCCTCTTGCCGGGGGGGGGCTGGACGTGTCCTTGCTGCTGATCGATGTGTCACTGCTGGCAAAGGGTGGGCTCCAGAACCCATGCACAACAGTGACACCCGAAGCTGGGCTGGTGGTGGCTGCGGTGCTCTTGGGACTCTTTGAAGATGGAGGGGGGAGCTCATCGGAGGGAAAGAGGTCAAGATTAGCCATGAAAAGTTTTTTAGGGCCAAGGTAAAGGGTAGGAGAAGTGGAGATGGAAGTGGAGGAAGAGGAGGTGGTTGTAGGAGAGTCAGGTGTGCTGTCATTGGGTGAAGGTGCTGGTGCTGTAGGCTGTCGTGAGGTGGATGGCTGTTGGGTGGGTGGCTGCCTGCGTTTGTGTGTCTTGGAAGAGGGGGTGACAGACACAGTGGGAGAGGACACAGGGGACGTGTAAATGGCAGTGGGGGTGGTGACTGCACGAGTGTGGACTGTACTGGAGGGTGAGGTGGTGATGGAAGCACTGGCTGATGTTGGGGTGCATGCAGGTGTGAGTGTAGATGTCACAGGGAGAGAGGAGGGAGACGAGGAGGAGGGGGACACAGGGGTGGCAGTGGCTGTTGGCATGTCTGCATCTGGGTGTTGCTTGGGTGAGTGTTTGTGGGATCTGTGGTGCATGTGTTTGGATGAGCTGCTCTTGGGTGTTGAGGTGTGTGCAGGCTGGTCTGATGGTGTGGATGGGATAGGCTGAGGAACAGGAGACAGAGAAAGGCTGGAGGCAGTAAGAAGAGGGAGGCTGGAAACAGGGACAATGGCTGCCGTCAGTGCTGAGGCCAGAGCAGTGAACGCTCGTTGATGGGCAGCCTGACCCGAATGAATGCCCTCCAGGTACGCATTGCTCTGTTGCACCTCCCTTTGCACACCCTGGATGGCATTCAAAAGGGTCGTCTGCCCAACAATGAGCGTCCTTACCAGGTCAATGAGCTCCACACTGAGGGCAGCAGGGGCAACAGGGGCAGGGGCTGAGGTGCCTGGGGCGAAGGAGACGCACGCCTTCCTGGGCGAACGGGCACGGAGCGAAGACTGAGGGGCTGCTGGGAGGGCGGGGCTGGTGCGCTGGGTGGCGGCTGTACCTGTAGAGGCGGGGGGCACGGATGTTGCCACCACTGCTAGGGAGCTCCCATTCGAGGACGTGTCGCTGTCGCTGCTCTCACCAGCGGTCCCCGTCGTGGTGCTCCCCTCGCCCTCCGGATCACTGGTGCCCTCGGTGTCTGTTCCTGGGCCCACCGGGGCCTTGTGTCCTGCAGCTCCCTCGTGCTCCGATGCTAAATCTCCTCTGCCTGATGATGCTAATGCACACATGCACAAGAAGATGAAGAGAAAGGGTGGGGGGAGAAAAAAGAAGACCAGGTTGAGTGCATGCAATGTCAACACCGTTGGCGGAGAGGACAGACACAGGAGCCTAATGCACTAAGCCACGCATTCGGGGTACACTACTCAGTACTACTGACTAGGACAACAGGCCAAGAGACGTCAAACGCGCACATGGGAGATGCTGGACCTTCAATAGCTGTACTTGACACCCTACAGAGGTGGGGGCCGGGGGCACAGGGCCATGCCTAAGGGAGAGGACTACACTACAGAAAGCGCCCTGGCCTAATGTCACCCACAGCCCTCCTCCCCCACCCAGACGCCTCCACTGCGCAGAAAGATAGGAGAATGTGCTGATACTCACCCCCTTGTGTCTGCTGTGATGTCTTAAAGCGCCCATCCAATTCAGGGTAGGCCACCGCCAGGATCCGGGACATCAGGGGGGTCATGGTGCGACTGGCACCCCTCCTAGGTTGGGAGGCCATCACCAGCAGTGTTTCTGCGGTCTTCCTTGTTCCGCGGCGGATGTCCTCCCACCTCTTGCGGCAGTGGGTGCCCCGTCTGTTGTGGACCCCCAAGTTCCGGACTTCCTTGGCGATGGCACGCCAAATCTCGATCTTCTGATGGGCGCTGACCTATTTGACATGTACAGGGTGGAAAGGAGGAAATCATCAATGACCTGCATGTTAGATGTGATTGGCCCCCCCCACCAACTTTGCCATATGGCACATGCTCTCATCTGTCGGGCGTTGCACTCCTCATTCGCCCCCCACCCCACCAACTTACATCCACCCCAATCCACACAGGCATAGCCCATTCCATGTGCACCCGGTGTACTCACTTGTTGGTCTGGAGGACCGTAGAGTAGCGCATACTGGGGGAGGACCCCATCCACGAGCTTCTCCAACTCTTCAGACGTGAAGGCAGGGGCAGCAGCCATTGTATCTTCCAGACCGAGGTCACAGCAGCACTTGCAGTATAGGTCCTCTCCTGTGGATGATCAGGTCTCGAGTGATTAATCAGATAGAAAATGGCGGTCACGCCCGCGGCGGTGCGTACCGCGGCGGTGCGTACCGCGACCGCCGGAGCACATCGTCATTGGCTCCTGAAACCCATAGGCTTCAATGTTAACCAATGCGGCTTTGCGCCGCGGTCTTCGACCGCCTACCGCCACGGTGTGCCCCGCCAGCGCATTGACCTCACATCCCATTGTCCCACTTCACAGGTCAGGCAGCCGCCATTTCAAGGGCCTACATGGCTTAATTTTGACTGCGACACACAGGCCTAGGCCTTGCATTGCCACACATACACGCCTTTCAACCCATTGCCATTCTTTAACTGTGCAAGCTGTCTGTACGTACCTGTGGTTTGCCTGACTCTGTGCTCCATGTTGTCCTTCCTAGGCACCGTCCGCTGGGATTTGCGATGAGAAGGAGGAATCCTCGCGTGTACCGACCGCTGGTGGACCTGTCGACAATGGAAGAACGCCATATAATACTTCGATACAGACTTGACCGTGCCACTATCCATGAACTGTGTGCCCAGCTGGAGCCAGCCCTGATGTCCCCCATCCGCCAACCCACAGGGATTCCCCCTCTGGTGCAGGTTTTGTCAGTCCTCCATTTTTTGGCAACTGGGTCATTCCAGACCACAGTGGCCATGTCATCTGGAATGTCTCAGCCTATGTTTTCAAAGATTTTGAGCAGAGTGTTGTCTGCCCTGATGAAACTCATGAGAAGCTACATCATTTTCCCAGAGGAGGGTGACTTGCCTACAGTGAAGGGTGATTTCTATGCCCTTGGACATATCCCCAACATCATTGGTGCCATTGATGGGACCCATGTGGCTTTGGTAACCCCAAAAGACGATGAGCAGGTGTACAGAAACAGAAAAAGTTATCATTCGATGAATGTCCAGGTGGTCTGTTTGGCTGACCAGTACATCTCCCATGTAAATGCCAAGTTCCCAGGGTCAGTGCATGACGCGTATGTGATGCGAAATAGCAGCATCCCCTATGTGATGGAGCAGCTACAGATACAACGTTTGTGGCTAATAGGTGACTCTGGTTACCCCAACCTGCCTTGGCTACTGACCCCAGTAAGGAATCCCCGGACCAGGGCAGAGGAACGGTACAATGAGGCCCATGGGCGAACTAGGAGGATCATCGAAAGGACCTTTGACCTCCTGAAGGCCAGGTTTAGGTGCCTGCATATGACTGGGGGATCCCTGATGTACTCACCAAAGAAGGTGTGCCACAACATCGTGGCCTGCTGTATGCTTCACAATCTGGCATTGCGACGTCAGGTTCCTTTCCTGCAGGAGGATGGTGCAGATGGTGGTGTTGAAGCAGCTGTGGAGCCTGCGGAGAGTGAAGAGGAGGAAGACTCAGAGGACGACACAGACAACAGGGACAGAGTAATAGAACAGTATTTCCAGTAGCACACAGGTAATAATCACCCATGCCATTTTACATTTCCTGAAAGCCTCCTGCATCTCAACTTTGTCGATTTCCCCCCAGACCTATAAACATGATGTTTGATTTTCCCTTCCCTTTTCTGTGCTGTATGAGCCACTGCGTGACCTCGGCTTGGTTGGCCCATTGACTAATGCTAAGTTACCTCGGTATGTGTAATTGACAATGTTAATAATACGTAATTGATATGTAATGTGTCATACATTTGTAAATAAGACAGGCTGAGTCCTGATTGATTTCAGTGCAATGTGTGATTTATTATTAGTGCATAGATATTGGTACATGATAGTGAAACAGTGATGGGTGGGGGTGGAGTAATGTCCATGGCGGAGTCCAGTTCTCAGTCTCACAGGTGCATTGTCCATATGCCTGTGGCAGGATGGAGCAGGGGCAGTTTAAGGTTTGACAGGGTGGCAATGTGGAACAGTGGGAGGACTTCAGGGGGTATGTGATGCTGGCGGGGGACTTGACATCCTACTCTGTCGTTTTTTTTTATCTCAGGCTCCTTTTGCGGGGCGGTTGTTGTTCAGCAGGAGGTGGGGTTCTGGTGGGCTGTCGTTGTGGTGGGGCCTCCTGTCCACTAGCGCCGGCGGAGGTGGTAGGCTGTTCCTGTTCCTGGCTAGTGACAGGGGCCCTGTGTGATGCCACATGGTCCCGAAACGTGTCCTCTATACGGTTCAGGGCCTGGACTATGCTCCCCATAGCGGTTGAGATGTTGCTGAGTTGGTCGCTGAACCCCATGTAGCGTTGCTCTTGCTGTGCCTGGATCTCCTGGAACCTGGCCAGTACCGTCGCCATCGTCTCTTGTGAGTGGTGGTAGGCTGCCATAATGGTGGTGAGGGCCTCTTGGAGAGTGGGTTCCCTGGGCCTCTCCTCCCCCCGTGTCGCACAGCAGCCCTCCGAGTTGCCCTGTTTCCCTGGGCCTCTGTCCCCTGGACGGTGTGCCCACTCCCACTGCCCCCAGGTCCCTGTTGTTGTTGGGTTGGTGGGTTACCCTGGGGGCCCTGTAGTGGTAGACACACCGCTGCTTGACCTGTCCTAGAGACAGAGGCATGGGCCCGCTGGGTGGGAGCTGTGCTGTTGTTCCCAGAGGGGGTTGGGTCTGCAGTGGCCTGTGTCTGGGTGAGGGGAACCGACTGCCCAGAGGTCCCCGATGGTCCGGGCTGGTCGTCAGGTTCCAGGTCGACAGAGCTGCTGTCATCACTAGGGGCCTGTTCCGGGGGTGGGATGGACATTTCTGGTCCTCCTGACCGGTGTGTTGTTGTTCGGGTCCTGCATGGGGTAAGAGGGTATGGTTATTGTTTCTGTGTGTGCATTAGCTTGCGTTTTATGGGTGCCCTTGTCCCCCAGTGCTGGCATTCCCTTGGGGGAGGTGTTGTGAGGGTGTTTTGTGGGGGGGGGGGGTGATGGGTATGTGCAGTGGTCATGCTTAGGTGATGGGTGTCCATAGTTTGGGGGTGGCATGCAGGGGTTGGTGTTGGGTGGGTTGTGCTGGGGAGACATTCTCAGGGAGGATGTGTGCTGGAGGGTTGGGGGTGAGGGTGGGGGTTAGCATGCTGGGGGGGGGTTTAGTGGTTGGCCTTGTACTTACCAGAGTCCATTCCTCCGTGTACTCCAGCGAGGCCATCAGGATGCAGGATGTTGAGTACCTCTTGCTCCCATGTTGTGAATTCGGGTGGAGTGGGTGGGGGTCCCCCGCCAGTCTTCTGCACTGCGATGTTGTGTCGCGAGACCATCGAGCGCACCTTCCCCCGTAGGTCGTTCCATCGTTTGCGGATGTCCTCTCGATTTCTGGGATGCTGTCCCACCGCGTTGACCCTGTCCACGATCCGCTGCCAGAGCTCCGCCTTCCTTGCTATGGTGGTGTGCTGGACCTGTGAGCCGAAGAGCTGGGGTTCCACTCTTATGATCTCCTCCACCATGACCCGGAGTTCTTGGTCCGAAAAGCGTGGGTGCCTTTGTGGTGCCATGGGGTGGTGTGTATGAGGTGTGGGGTGGTGTATGTGATGATGTGTGTGTTGGTGTGTGGTGCTTTGTGCTTCTATGTGGTGTGTGTGATGTTGCGGTGTGCCTCTGTGTGTCTGGCTCTCTATTCTCTGATGTGTCTCTCTCTCTCCTTCGTCTTTGGTTTTTGTTGGTAGGGGTTTGTGGGTGATGTGGGTGTGTGTTTTATATGGTATTGGATGTGTGGGAGTGGTGTGTGTATGTGTTTCAGGTGTGTGCCTTTCAAATTGTCCAATGTGGTAGGGGTTTGTAAAGGTGTGTGTATTTTGACCGCGGCGGTGTGTACCGCCAATGGAATACCGCGGTTGAATGACCGCCGCGTGGATTTGCGGGTCATAATGGGATGGGCGTATTTCTGTTGGCGTGGATGTGGAGGTTTGGTCTTCTCCAGTTTACCGCTGGCCGCTGATGTGGCGGACTGCAGTGTAGGGCGGATTTTCGGAGGTTTTGCAGTTGTGGGTCAGAATGTCCGTGGCGGCTGACCGCGGCCGCGGCGGTATTGTGGCGGCCTTCTGACCGGCGGTAAGCGGCTTTTACCGCCAAGGTCAGAATGACCCCCTTAGTGTTAGAGCTAGGTTTGCTATTTTCAACTACAGGAACTATGATGCATGTAAACTGTTTTTTTTTCAAATTATAACAGTCACCATAAGAATTCCTTTCAGAGGACAGAGAACAGTCAAGTTAATAAAAATCAAGATGTGAGATATAAGGAGAAATTGAGGAATCTAATCAAAGGAACAAATATTGATTTCTCAGTCAGGTAGGTAAAGAGAACACAATGTCAAAATTTCAAAAATTTCCTACAATGTAAGAAATGTAAGGAGGACCTGAAGAACTAAAATGGAAAGAGGGTTTATTGCAATTAATTAAAGCAAGTGGGCTTTATTTTTAAATTTTTTTGTAATTTATCACCAACCTAATTTCCTCCCAAGGGTGTTTGTCTCAGACCTTTTTCACCCAGCCCATCTCAGTATATGCTGACCACGTCAAAGTGTTGTCTTCTCCTAGGGGACCTATTTATCTTGAGCCCCCTCCACCCTGCTCGTATGTGCAAGTTGTGGTTGTACATGTGGACAATCCTGGCTTCACTTCTATTCACCATCCCACCTCCCTCCTTCTAAGACAGCCTCAGACGTGCCTTCTGTCAAATATAACATCTCCCTGTATCAAGCAAACTCTCTCTAGCATGATGTGATAATGTTTTCGTCAATTACTCTATTGTCTAGGTACACACCATTAAGTCACTTGCTGTTTCAAAGAATCCAGTAATCTTATTTTTGGTAATGTATTGATTGTTGATTCCTTTTAATACACTTTACAACAGAAAATCATGTTACATGATCTAATAGTGTCATATATGTAGTCAATCATAAGACTTGCCATCGAGCTCTGTGTGGTTAGTCTTTGGATGTAGGGTTTTTGCAATTCTTTTACAAGTTCATAGCCAATGACAACAATGAGGGTTTCTCAATCAAACAATAACAAAAAACAATAACTTCTAATGTCAAACTTATGTCTGATTCAGTAGTGAAAGGTCATGTACTGTGAATGAATCTAGTGTGTTGTGTGGAATGACAGCCATTACCATGTTGAACGTGGTGTCATGTAGTTTTGTGGTTGTGAGCCAAGTTCAATGATATATGGTTGCTTTATAGTTATTGAGTGGGGCCTTCAAATCCATGAGTTAATTTTAGAGGTCTGCTATTGAGTGTTTGGAAAGCCCTCTGTGTTATTCAGCTAGTAGGGCCATGCCATCAGCCTTAATCCATTTACAGACCTCATCCCCCCTGCGGCAGAAGGTAAGTCCTTCATGAGACTTCCAGTGCATCGTCTCGGATCATTAGGTTATAGCCAGCAATGAGTTCATGAACCTAGTCAACACCCTTTGGGTCTACTGATAAGGATAAAGACCTAGAACAAGGGACTCTTTTTTTTAGCTCTTGTGGGATTTCAGTAACTCTCTCTAGGTCTGTGGTGACCCCCCAACTGTTGGAAATTGGGGCCTATATTTAGAAGCGTCCTGCATCGCTGGTGCATCACTTTTGATGATGCACCAGTGGTACAGGCTGCACAACCATATCTACAAGACCAAGTAAAGCCAGTTTGCATGGCTTTACATGGCTTTGTAGATACAGAGTAAGGCAACGAAGCACAAGTTGCTGCGTTGCCTTCCTTTGCTCCAGGGAGGCATTTTAATGGGTGTTGTGTGGGTGTTCCCACGCAACACCCATTGATTTTGATGCGTTCCCAGATTTACAAGTTTTTTTTTACCTGGCAAGGTGTCAAAAGGCTACTGCCTCCCAAGTGTAGCATAAGAGTGGGTAACGGGGAGAAATAACTCTATTTCCCTTCCTGCACAAAAGCAATCATCCCTACAATGGAGGCACCCTTGCAACATGGTGCAAGTGTGCCTGCATTGGCACATGGCAGCAATTTGAGTGCCAACACAAAAATAATCCACACTTGGTTAGAGAAATAGAGCTTAATTTATTAAATAAAACGGGAACAAAACGACAAAAATTCAATAAATAGAAGTGAAGATATGTTTTTAAAAAGAGTAAATGCAACAAATGGCTTAGAAGCAATAAGCGCTTAAATGGGACACCTGGTCACGCTGGACCGAGGCAAAGTCCAAAGTTCAGGCTAACCACAGTGGAGTGTGGGCTGGATACAGGGACTCACTTAGGCCCACTAAGCCAAAATTCCTTTATCCAGGATGTGTCGTTGTTGTCAAGAATGTGAGGGGCAACTGAAGAGATGCGTCAGTGTTATGCCATGGATGAGCTGTGTTGGTTTTCTTCATGCAACTGTGACAATGCATCGGTTCTGGGCGGCACACTAGTTCCGAATGCAATATGTGGCTGCTGCTACTGCAGTAGGCGATGCATTGATTTTGAAAGCAATGTGCTGTTTCTGAAGGCAAAATGCCAGGTCCACTCTTTTGCAACAGCGAGGATGCACTGCTTCTGACCCACACCAAGGTGAAGATGCACCAGGTTCAATGAGCATGCAGAGGGTCTGGTTAAAGCAGCCTTATAAACCCACTTTGAAAGGCCCATGACTGGTTTGGCACCACTTGGAAGGGCAAGACTTTCAACGAGAAAAGTCCAGGTGCTAAGCAGGGGGGTGAGTTGGAAGCCTTTTGTGTCCCTGAGATTTCAGAATATAGGAGGTAAGCAAGCAAGCCCTTTTACTCACTTTAGGTCTGAGTTGGAGAGATGCAGGTCCAGTCCTTCTCACTCTGAGGCAAAGAGGGCATCGGGCAGCAGGTCGGCACAGAAGAGCAGGAGTCCAGGAGAGTAGCAGCTCACCAGAGTATCAGTCCTTGGTGCAGCACAGCTGTTCTTTTTCGTGGAAGAAGTACAGTACCTATACCCAGTTGTGCCTTTGAAGTTGGGGGAGACTTCAAAGAAAGTTATTTGAAGTACACAGAGGTCCTCTCTTCCTGTCCTAGATGCAGACTCACGACAGGGTGTATGTGGCCATTTGTGTGGGGAAAGGACACTTCCTATTCAATTGTCAGCCCCTCTCTCCCATCCTATCCAGGATGGCCCATCAGGCTGTGAATGGTCTCTCAGCCACACCCGATCCACTTCTGTGTGTGGCTGTCTAAGGGGAATGCACAAGCCAAGGTGACACACTGCCCCAGACATAAATTGGACACAGGCAGTACGAACCAAATGACTAAGGTAAGAAAATGGCAACTTTCTAAAAGTGGAATTTTCAGGCATGGAAGTTGTGATTCTAAATTTTAAATCCATAAACACCAAACGTGACAAACTTATCTCTTCCAGCATGTGAATTACACTTATAAACTGTATTAAGGTAATCCCATGTTATCCTAAGGGAGTGATATGCCTTGCTTTAGCGAAAAACAACTTTGGGAGTTTTTCACTACCAGGAGCGATAAAACTTAAAAGTATGCGACCTGCCTTTTAAATACAATGCAACCTGCCGTTTGGATTGTCAAGGGGCTACCTTAGGTGTGACTAATATGTATGAAAGGGAAGGTTTGGGATTTGCAAAAAGTTATTTTGCCAATTCGACATGGCAGTGCAAAACTGCCCACACAGGCTCTGCACTGGCAGGCCTGAGGCATGGCTACAGGGCTACTTAAGTGGATGGCACAATCAGTGCTGCAGGTCCACGTGTAGCATTTAATTTACATGTCCTGGGCACATGTAATGCACATTACTAGAGACCTACAAGTAGAATAAATATGCAAATGAGGTTAGGCAAATGTTAATATGATTTAGGGGAGAGAGAGCACAAGCACTTCAGCACTGGTTACAGGTAGTAAAGTGCCAAAAGTTTAAAAGCCAGCAAAAATGATGTCATAAAAGTGGAGGAGGTATGCAAAAGGTTGGAGAAAAGGCCATCCTAAGGCTTATCTAAGAAGTGAGTCCCACACACGTACGGTCTCAACTTCTTCAGTGCTCAGGCCTCAGCAAAAGCTTCTCTCTCAATGGCATTCCACATCTGTTCCTGTGGAAGTAACCTTCTTTTGAAGGCTACTATTTGAACTAGCCCCTCATTACTAAGCTGTGCAAAGACTGTCCCTATTCCAAGCTCTGAAGTGTCCATTTGCTTGATGATTTGTTTGGAGAATTAAGGGCCCTTGAGTACAGGTACTGTGCACATGGCTTATTTGAGAGAATCAAAGACTTTCTGACAAGTCTCTGTCCCGGTCACTAATCCAGGCTGCTTTTTCAAATTCAGCTCAGTTAAGAGGGCAACAACGCTACCATAACCCTCAACAAGTCTTCTGTAGTATCCTGTGAGGCCTAGGAAGGCTCTCACATTTGTCTAGGTTTTAGCTGGCCTCCAGGCCTTAATGGTCTCAATACTGGCCTGGACAGGTTTAGCTTGCCCCTGCCTACCAGGTGTCTCTATTACACCAAAATACCTTGCATGATGGTTCAGCCCATCTGTTGCAGGGCATGAAGCACCTTGTGACGGCAGCGCAGGTGTTCCCCTTAGCTCGAACTACAGACAGAATGTCATGCAGATAAGCTTCACAAAAGACCTATTTACCAGCCAGGATCTTATTAACCAATATTTAGAAGTTAGAAACTGCATTTTTCAATCCAAAGGGCATCACTTGAAACTAGAAGTGGCCCTTTGGGATTGAAAATTCTGACCTCTCTTTAGCTCTCTCACTCAGGGTGATTGTCAGTATCTGATGACAAAAAAAAAAGGTACTGAGGAATTTTGCAGCATCTAGCCTGTCAATAAGTCGATAAGCCCATCATTTCAAAGAATGGGGTGCACATCAGTCCTGGTGACTGAGATAAGTCCTCAATAGTCCATGCAGAACCAGAGTTCTGGTGTGGTCCCCGATGGGTCTGCCGTTGGTACCAATATAAGAGGGCTGGACCAGGGACTATTAGACTACTGAAGTCACCCCTAATGCCAGCATCATGGAAAGTCCCTCCTTGATGCTGACTCTCTCTGTGTCTGACAACCTGTAAATGTTGTCCTTTACAGAGGGACTGTTTTGAGTGTCAATATTATGGACACCTAGCTGCATGAGTCCAGTAGTTAGTGAAAACAGAGAGGCAAACTGTCCCAGCAACTGTTAACAGTCACCCCACTGTTCAGGGAACAGGGTGGAAGAGAGGTTGACACCCCCACTATCACATTGAGTCCCTGAGCAGAAAGGAATTCAGAGAGAGGTTCACTCTTCTCTTCCACTTCTTCATCTGTCAAAAGCAGCATGCTCACTTTGGACCTTTCAAAGTGAGGCTTAAATCTGTTTACATGGAGCACCATTGGGTGCTTCTAGGGGTCTTGAGGTCTACCAGGATGTTTGCCTCCTCCTTGATTCTTTCTGGGCTTGTCCAGTTGTCCTGGAGAGCTCTGAGCTCAACTGGCTCAATGACCCACACTTTCTGGCCAGGTTGAAAATCCACCAGAGGGACCTTCTTGTCATATCTGAGTTTGTTGGCCTCTTGACGGGTCTCAATGTTGTTTCTAGCCTTCTTCCAGAGGCGTTGCATCTGGTTGTGGGGGCCAGGATGTGGCTGACCATTTCCTGGGAGATTTCCTGGGAGCTTGGTCCCATCTCTTCTTGACAAGGCTTAGATACCCCTAACAGGATGGCCATAGAGGAGTTCAAAGAGTCTCAACTCTACTCTTTTCTGTGGTACATCCCTGTAGGCAAAAAGAAGGCATGACAAGTGGACATCTCATGTAAGACTCATGGGTTCAGGTAGATCTATAATCATGCCTTGTTGCAAGGTCTTGTTAAAGCTTTCAACAAGACCATTAGTTTGACGGTGCTCTCATCCCACATGGACTTCATTTACAAAGACACAAAGGTAGTGCCTCTGTGACACACTACATCCTTTGGGAATCCCACACAGATAAACGTCACTATCAGAACTCTAGCTACCACAGGTGCTGTCACTGACCTCAGAGGGACAGATACTGGGTAGAGGGTGGCATGGTCCACCAAGACCAGAACTCATTTGTCTTGGGGTCCAAGAGTTCAATGACATCAACAGAGGTGCCAACGACAAGGAATGGACCAGGGAATCATTTTCCTTTTCCTGGATTGTCCACTGGACAGACAGGTAGGGCTGAATGCATCTGAGGCTATCTTCATTCAGTGCCAATAAAAGTGGGTTACAAGCCTGGCGAAAGGCTTGTTCTGCCCCAAATGTTCTGCTAGGGGGATGACATCAGCCAGACCCAGTAGTAGGGGCCTGTAACATTGGGAGATACCAGCACATGGGCTACCCCAGTACATGTAGCTCTATGCTTACTATACAGGAGATCATTCTCTCAGTAGATTAGGTCATCCCTAGAGGCTTCACCTGCTGCATGGGGTGAAGCCTGTCACCTCAAACACTCAGAATGGGACACTCTTTCTACGCTTGCCAGAGTTCCTCCCTGGTAACCCCAATCTCAACTTGCCAACTAGCAAGCTCGAGTAGGTCACCTAAGGTGGCTTGTCCTCCCTGATTGGATCGGGCCACCTTCTCAGGGACCCTGTCAAAATCCACTGTGGGAATTTCAAGGCGCTGGGTTCCCATGCCCCCTGCCCTTCTCCTTGTAAGCTGCCTAGGCCAGTGTTCCAGGCTCCAGACACCCTTGACTCAGGCAATCCCATGACCTCTAAGTGAAACCTGAGCTCTGTCTACCTCCAGGAAGTGTGATCCAGGTCCTTGCCTAACAGACAATCATCAGACATGACCACCTCACTCAAACGGAACCAGAGGCTACTTTTAGATGGCTCTAACAATTGTCAGTGTCTATGACTTGGTGGAATATGTACGGTAGGACCTGCTCTGCAGACACCAGCTGACACTTAACAGTAGTCATGCTGGCTCCAGTGTGTCACAGAGACTCTACCTATTCCCCACTCATGGTGACCTACAGCCTATACTTGGAAGAATTTGCAAGCATGGGGCTTTTTGCACCATTTCTTTATCCCCCAGGGAAACTAGCATCAACTCTGTCTGTCCACCAAAGCTAACTGGGCCACTTCCTCCCCGAGTGCTACACTCGCAAACCCAGGTGTCTGTCAACTGCTTGGAGTGGGCTTCTGCCCAGGCCCTCAGTGCCTTTTGAAATTCCACCTTCTTTGTGGCGCTATTGGCAGGACCCCCATCTCCTTGCAAATGTCTTTAAGCTGTACCACTGTTTAGGTGTCTAAGATGGTCAGCTCTGATTTAATGATTTCAGTTGTAGAACTAGCAGCCAGAGACATGATTTTGAGGAAAAATTAAAACATGCTAATCTTGGGTGTGGATAGGTAGTGAATACCAAGTTACTTAATGGCACTGCACAACTTACAAGTCCTATAAACACCACTGATCACCAATGTTAGAAATTAGGTTATTGATTAGCAGAGGCATGCACCCTCTCCAAACAGGAACCACAATATTAGACAGGGTATTTCAAAAACAAACCCTGGGTTAATCTGTGCTCACCCTCTGGTAGACTGGTACAGAGCAGTCAGGCTTAACCTAAGAGGCAATGTGTAAAGTACTTGTGCAATCTTTCAAAAGGAAAAGCAGTAAACATACCACTCAAAAATAACTCACACCTGGTTAGAACAATAAAGCTTAATTTGATCAATACAACAAGACTAAAACAAAACAATCCACTAAGAAGAAGTCAGGATTTGAATTTTTAAAGAGTAAATGCAAGTTAGAGCTTAGAAACAATAAGGGCATGATTTATGGAAAGCTAGCACCGCCTTTATGTCATTTTTAATGCAAAAGTGGTGCAAACTTACAAAAAATTATTATATTTTGTGAGTTTGCGCAGCTTTTGCGTCAGAAAATTATGTAAAGGTGGCACTATCTTTTCAGAAATCAGGACCTAGGAGCTTAAATGAGAACCTGGTCGTGCTGGAGTGGGGAAAAGTCAAAAGTTGTTGCTGACTGCAATGGAGTATGGGCTGGATACAAGGACCCACTTGGGCCCACTGAACCAAAGTACCTTGAACCGGGATGCGTCATCCTTGACAAAGATGTGAGGTGCAGCAGAAGCAATGCGTCATTCTTGAGTGATGCAGTAGATTAGATGTGTTGATTTGTCAGTTCAGAGTGAGATGCACTGGTTCAGAATGCAATAAGTGGCTGCTGCACCTGCAGTAGGTGATGTGTTGATTCCAAAAGTGATGTGCTGCTTCTAAAGGTGATACAGTGGGTCCATTCTCTGCAATGGTGAGGATGCACTTGTTTAAACCCATGCAAAGTTGAATATTCACTGGTTCCAATGAGGATGCATGGGTTCTAGTTAAAGCAGCAGTTCATACCCACTTCCAAGGGCCCATGATTGGGTTGGTACCCATTGGCAGTGCAAGACTTGCAGCAAGCAATGTCCAGATGCTGTAGCAGGGTGAGTTGGAAGTTGTTCTGGTCAATAATGCTTCCGAAAACAGGAGGGTACACCAGCAAACCCTTGGAGACACTGTGGTTCTGGGTTGGAGAGATGCAGGTCCACTACTTCTCACTCTCAGACAAGGAAGGAAAGAGGCAGCAGGTCAGCACAGGAGTGTAGCAGCTCAGCAGAGTGGTGGTCCTTGTAGCACCACAGCAGTCCTTCTTCCTAGAAGAGTATCCACAGATCCAGAAGTGTACTGAGTTTGTGGTGTCAGGGTTTCAGTACTTGGGGGAGACGGGGAGACTTCACTGTCCAAAAAAAGATCTTTGAAGTGCACAGAGGTCCTTCCTTCCTGCCGTGGTTCCAGACTCACTACAATGGCTATGCAGTCCTTTGTGTGGGGACAGGACACTGACAAGTCAGGTGTAAGTGTCAGCCCTTCCTCCCAAGCTTCCCAGGATTGCTCCTCAGTCTGTGGATGGCCAATCAGTCACACCTAAACTCACTTTGTATGTGGATGTCCAAAGGTAATGCACAAGCCCAGCTGTCACCCCACCCCAGACGTGTATTAGAGGCAGGCCGTAGGTAACAAATGGCTAAGTAAGAAAATGTTAACTTTCGAAAAGTGGTATTTTCATGACTGCAATTTAAAATTCAACTTCACCATAAGTTGTCATTTTAAATTCATCCATAGACACCATACTTGACAAACATATCTCTTCCAGGATGTGATTATAAAATGTACTTAGGTAATCTCAATATTATCCTAGGGGAGAGAAAGGCCTTGCTGTACTGAAAAATAACTTTGGGAGTTTTTCATTACCAGGACAGGTAAACCTTAAAAGTACGTCCTGCCTTTTAACTACATTGCACCTTGCCTTCTGAGTTGTCCAGGGTCTACCTTAGGGGTGACTTTTAATCTTTTATGAAGATGGAAGTTTTTGCCGGACACATACCTGTGTTTTGCACAGTTTGTATTTTTACATTGTAATACTTGCTCAGGGGGCAGGGGTGTTAAACCTCTTATGGCCCTAAATGCTGCTTGGGGGCTTTCTTTATTACGAGCAGCACTTTTGCTTGCCTGGATTTTTTGACATACTTTGGACTACCTGACCATTTTTAGAGCCAGGCAGTCACTCACAACATTAAACAGGCACCATTTTGGTCAGTGGCTGGTTCATGCCCGCTACCAGTAGTTAAGAGGTCCGGAGCACGAACTAGCCAGCCGAATTGCGTTTGAGTCTGGTTGGCTTCTTTTTAATCTTTTATGAAGAAGGAGGTATTTAACTGATACGTATTTGTGTTTTTACACAGTTTGTGTTTTCACAATGAGATTCTTGCACAGGGGAGATTTTCAATTCTTTTTGCCCTAAATGCTGCTTGGAAGAGAACTCTTCATCACTAGCAGCATTTTTGCATGTCTGGGTTTCATTTTACATACTTTCGACTTCCTGGCTGTGTTTAGAGCCAGACCGACCCTCGCAACATTAACCGGTCACCATTTTGGTCAGTGGTCCAGTTGCATGCCCAAAACCAGTACTTAATGATGACCAGAGTAGGTACATGTCATAGGGACGTGCGGCAGATGCACGGCTAGCCTAAGGCAAGCCTGTCTGCCTCCATCTACTGTCCAGCTGGGTCTAGGGGTCAGAACCCCTGCAATTTTGGTGCAGATAGTATATGTTACTCCCCTGAGGGTTTGAAATGTATCAACGGTTTGGTCTAGGAAGCCTATTGTTATTTGTTAGACCTGTCATATACATCCAATAAGTGATTTACTTTAAATTTCTCCTTGAAACTGTTTGATTTTCATAGGAAATCTGAGTCATATATTCTTTATAGGAAATCTGATCATCAATGCCTGATGTTTTTAATTAAATGTAGATCCGTCCCAAAACATATCTGATTTATTCAGGTTGTTAGACGATAAGCAGCCTGAAGCCATATTTCTGAAATAAAAATAAATTTGGCTCAAAGAGGATCACAATCCACATATAGTCAGTAAACGTCCCCCTGGCTATACAATTGTTCGAAAGGATAGGGCTGACAAGATTAAGGTAGGGGGTGCTTTAATATATAAGAAAGAGTTTGGATGCAGGTGTGCTCCAGCCTAAATTCCAGGATGTGAAAGTCTCTCATTCTCTATTAAGCTCTTACATGTGTACACCCTTTCAGGGCTACTTGTTTTCCATCCTCCTGGGCTACTGTTTGAGTTTGTCTCTACCATACCAGAAATATTTGCCTCTTATAGTCTACAAACAACTAATTTGAAGTTATTAGGTGATTTAAACTTCTACATTGACAACACAATTTGTACACAGGCCGCAAACCTACTGATGGACCCATCAAAAGGTCAACATGTTCAACTGATCACGTCTCCCACACGTAACAATGGCCACATATTGGGTCCCATTTTTTCAATATTCAAAGCATGATAACAGATTCCCCTTTGCTAGCCTGCTGGTCAGACCTCTTTCTAATTCTTTTTAGCATCCAAAAAGAGGAATAAATTTCCCTGGAAAACCAGAAACAAGAATTATCCGTCAATGGTCCAGACTGGATATTACCGGTTTGGAACCAGTCTTATTCAATTCATCCCCAGTGTTAGATGGAGATGCCACTACATCATACACAGCTTTTAATGACCTGATCAATACCACCTTATATACTCTGATCCCATTAAAAGTTAACTAGAAATCTCAATCTCATGATAAAGCTCAGTGGTTCTCCGCAGAGTTGAGAGATTTAAAGAAAACATACACAAGATGTGAAAGGAAATGGAGGTCTAATTGCAGCAATACTTGTTGACAGGTATACAGAGCACTGAAAACATTCCAATGTGCAATTGGGAAAGCTCGGATGAATGACTTTGCAGAAAGGATTAGTCAATCCACAAAGTCCTTTAAAGAGAACTACAATATTGTTAACTCTTTTATAAAACCCAACAGTGCTGGAAAAGGAAAAGCTCCCATTCCTTCAGAGGCACGCTGTGATGTACTTGCTAAGCACATCCTAGTGAAAGTCAGATTTCTTTGTGACTCTCTGTCAGGGGCATGAGTTGTTAGCAATAAGAGTCATGATAAGTCCATCTCTATTTAATCCGAGGTTGAGCTCTCCACATTCCCCCAAATGGGTAAAAACGAGATCTTAAATATTGCAAGCATGGTTAAATCAGGTTCTCTGCTTTATCCTGCACCCTTAGACATCCTCCTGAAAGGAGGAGAAGTCACCCTCACAGCTATGGCAGACATTTATAAATCCTCCCTGGAAAGTAAAATTAGCCTGCATGCCTGGAAATATGACATCATAAGCCCTTTAAAAACAAAAAAAACAAAAAACTGCCTTAGATCCAGAGCAGACCGAAAGCTATAGACCCATCCCGCCGTTGCCAGGTGTTAGTAAAATTCTGGATAAGGCAGCCAATAAGCACCTCTCAGAAATCCTGGAAGCCAACAACATACTACATCCAATCCAAACAGGTTTCCATATGGGCTGTAGCACGAAAACAGTGTTATAAATGCCATGGAGGACTTAATAAAGTTAGAGTGGTGTGGCTGTGCTCATTCTTCTCCACCTAAGTGGAACCTTCAATACAGTCTCCCAATCCACACTTCTGCACAGATTGGAAAAAACTGGCATCACAGGCAGTGCATTTAAATGGTTATCTTTGTTTTCAACCAAAAGAAGCTTTCAATTCATTGAAGGATCATTCTGCTGTAGAATTCACCAGCTAAAATGTGGCAAACCACAGGGCTCCTCCCTGAGTTCCACACTTTTTCAAATTTACGTTCGACCCTTATCTGATATTATATGCCAAAAATGCCCAGATTATCACCTCTTTCTCTACAGTCAGCTCTACATCAACAAAACTAAACATCTGAATAGAGAAAGTTTATAAATGGATGGCTGCTATCTGCTTAGAGCTAAATGCGGCCACAACAGAGGTTTTTGTAGTTCATAACAATCCATACCTATCAGACCAACTTTCGTGGCTTTCTTCCCTGGGAGATCGCCCACTCCCCAAGCAAGAAGAGAAAAGTTGGCTGTTACTTTGGACAGTCAACACACCACGACCTAACAAACAAAAAAGGTTGCAGCTAGTTGTTTTGGCCTTCTTAGAGCTCTTCAAAAACTGTTAAATGGCTCACCATGCACATTCGCAGAACAGTGGTTACGGGCCTTTTATTGTCCAACCTTGATTATGGCAACTCTTTGTATTTAGGCAGTCCTCTTTAGGTGACTTGCAAACTTCACACTATTCAAAATTCAGCTGCTCAAATATTATTGGGCCTTCCCAAGACCCTATCAGCTCGCCCCCAGACAGTAACGCTGTGCACTGTGTGATTTGCAGCTACAAAGGCTTCTGTGCACATTTCCAAGTAATCCTGCATGCACAGCTGAGCCTAGGTCCCCAGCACTCTGTCCTGTGTTGCTCAGCTCCCTGAGTTGACCTCCGTTGTTGTGGGGCCTCTCTTTGCAGTGTTGAGACAACCGCTGTGTTCAGTCTCCTTGAACCTGTGTTCAAGGACTCCTGTTGGTGCTTCCCTCCTTTCAGTGGGCTATCTACATTGCTGAGGGGGCCCTCTGTCTCCTCACTTGAGTGGCGACCTCCTGGTCCTTCCTGGGCCCGGGCAGCACCCTTTTTCTTCTACCATGACTCTTGCAGGTAGCAAGGCCTGTTTGCTGTATTTTTCCATGGAAACAACTTTGCATCCTACAGAACGCTGTGGGACATCTTCTGTACAAAGTAGAACCTCCTATCTGCTTTCGTTGGTGCAAAACCAGCATCTTCTTCCAACCAGAGATAGTCATTTTGCACCTTCAACTGGGGTTTAGTGTGCTCCTCACCCCCTGGACACTTCAGTGACTCTTGGACTTGGTCCCCTTCCTTTACAGGTCTTCAGGTCAAGGAATCCGTCTTCAGTGCTTTGCAGTCCATTGTGGTCCTTGCAAAATCCTTATTCACGACTTTAGTGTGTTTTGGGGGAAACAGTAGTACTTTACTCCTGCTTTCCTGGGTGCTGGGGTGGGGTCTCCTGTACATCCTTGGTGTTTCCTCACACTCCCTGTGACCCTCTACGTACTACACTTGCCTAGGGGGGCATTTGTGGTTCGCTTTCCACTTTCTTACAATATGGTTTGTGTTGCCCTTAGGCCTATTGCATCCCATTGTGTTTTACAGTGTTTGCACTACTTTCTGACTGTTTTACTTACCTGATTTGGTTAGTTGTGTATTTTTTGTGTATGTTACTTACCTCCTAAGGGAGTATATCCTCTGAGATATTTTTGGCACATTGCCACTAAAATAAAGTACCTTTATTTCTAGTAACTATGAGTATTGTCTTTCTTATGATATAGTGTCTATATGATATAAGTGCTATTGCATGAGCTTTGCATGTCTCCTAGTTCAGCCTTGGCTGCTCTGCTATAGCTACATCTATCAGCCTAAGCTGCTAGAACACTACTACACTCTACTACTAAGGGATAACTGGACCGGGTATAAGGTGTAAGTGCCATTGGTACCCACTACAAACCAGGCCAGCCTCCTACAGTGTGTATCTCTCCAGAGGTCATCCAGGGAGCACACAAGTGCTCCATAGGCCGTGAACTGTGAGTCCAGCAGTCCATCCTCATTTATCAGTGAGCTTAGCTATTTTAGACACCCATCTGTGCAGCAGTCACATACCATAGCCAACCCTGCCTCTGTCTATGCTTGCATTCGCTGAGCAGTGATGTAGCCTTCCTTTTCATAGGGAGGTCAACCAATCAGAGGGCAGAAGCATTCTTTGTGTGAAGGGTCATCCATCTCAATGTCCTTCACTGGTAGTGAAGGGCAATGGATGTCAATTCATTGAGCTTTGATTCCTGAAGTTGAACTCCAAACATTTGTGCCACAAAGGCACACTTTCACCTCCTGTCACCCAGCAGTCCCAAATTAAGCTGTCCCCAATCTGTCCAGCCACCTGGAAACCCATTGCAGCTGAGAAGCCAGGTGGTATAGATCAAAGTTGAGGGTCCCAAGGCCTTCTATGTCCGTAAGGCATTGCAAGATGTTCAGGTACAGAGTTTCCTTCCCTGTCCTCAATCAGGTCCCTCAGTAGCGAGTTTGCCATATTCAACCAAGTATGTGAAATTGGGATGAAGAGTTTAGATAAATGATAAAGCATGTCCAGTAGCACCACCATTTTAGAGAGGGCAATTCTCGCCATTGATCACATTTGTAGTGTGCACTGAAACTTCATGTTGGCCTTGAGACCCCAAAAGAAGCATCCTGAATTCCGCTCTTGGATCTCTGCCTCATCATGGTAGATCCATTCCCCTAGGTACTTAAATGCGTCTCAGACCAACAGCCTGCTACTGCTGTGGAGCTAGCAGGAATGGACAGATTTTGTACCAGTTGGTGTGGAGTCCGGAGACACTGCTCATGTCATCCAAGAGGTTCATGAACACGGTACCCCCGTCTCAGCCACTCGTAAATACAGCAGCATATCATCAGTGTAGGGTGATATGCAGTGCTCCTCATCCCTTAATTAGATTCCTGTACCACAGCCCTCCATTTGTACTATATCCAGATATGACTGATATCCTGTCCATCATATTACAATCCCATTATCTCCTATGGGGATCATAATATGGAGAATGGGATATCTGTCACGTTTGTGACAGAGTATTCCCTCTTACATGATGTAAATCATGCCCTTTTTCTATTTGGTTTCCAAAGTTTAATGATCGCTGACAGAATGCTGTTGAGTTTAGCATCCATAAAATGTGTTCCAGCCTCCCCCCCGCTCGCAGATGCTGTCGCAAGTTTTTCAATGTTTGGGGGGAGCATTCTCTTTATCATTTATGAGTCTACTTGCTCTGAATATTTCTGTGTGATGCCATGATGGTTCCCGCAGGCCAAGAGTAGCTGCCTCACATTGTAGCCTTAGCACCAGGTCATACAGTGTGCCGCAGGTTCAGTGCACCCTGGCTATTGTGGCATGAGAGCAAGGATCTGTTGCCAACTGTTGGGAACACCGGCATGCAGGATTAGTGGTAATTTCAGGCAATGAGCCTGGAAGCTCCTTAGAACCCTGCCATCTTCTTGCACAGTTGGTCATGCCACCCCAGAATCCAGAAATATAGAAATATTATTTTGAATATCCTGTCTCCTTTTCCAGACTTTCAATGGCTCACAATCATCTCCCTTAAGTGATCAAAGTAGGTATTTGTGGACAAGAACATTAGCACTTTCCTCAATGAAATGGCACAAGCTACTTCATGTAAGGTCAAAACTGAAAATCTCTAAAAGGTAGATAGTTTTCGTAGGACTTCTAAATACCAGAGAAGACTCTTCTATAGAAATTAGAGAAAAACTAAATGCAATGCCTGACTACTACAGGAAAGTATCCTCTTTCTTGCCAGGGTCTCCCCCTTTTTCTGCCTGGTGTCTGTGTGCTTGACTGTGTTCACTGGGATCCTGTTAACCAGGACCCCAGTGATTATGCTCTCTCTCCCAAAACTCTATATTTCACCCACAAATGGCATACTGGTGACCCCTTCTAAGTCCCTAATATGTGGTACCTAGGTACCGAGGGCATTGGGGTTCCAGGGGATCCCTATGGGCTGCAGCATATATTTTGCCACCCATTGGGAGCCCATGCAAAGGCTCAAAGGCTTCTGCAGAACTGCCATTGCAGCCTGTGTGAAAAGGTGCAAGCACCCTTTCATTGCCATTTTAACTGCACCAGGTCACTTATAAGTCACCAATATAGCAGGTCCTCCAGCCCTCAGAGCAGGGTGCAAAGTATGTGTGTGTGAGGGCATCCCTGCACTAGCAGAGGTGCTCCCACGAACTCCAGGACCATTTTCCCAGACTTAGTGAGTGCGGGGAAGCTATTTTATATATGTACTGGACAGAGGTCACTAACTATATCCAGCTACATAATGATAACTACGAACATAGGCATGTTTGGTATCAAACAAGTTGGAATCATAACCCAAGGTTTTTGCAATCATTAGTTGTATGATTCCATGCACTCTGAGGGCTCCTTGGGGGCCCCCCAGTATTGTCCTTTCAGCCTTCTGAGGTTTTCCAGGCAGCCCCAGCTGCTGCCACCTCACAAACAGGTTTCTGCCCTCCTGTTGCTTGAAAAGCTCGAGCCCAGGAATGCAGAACAACATTTTTCCTTTTGGAAATAGGTGTTACAGGCTTGGGAGTGGTAGCCTCCCCAAGCCACTGAAAATGCTTTGAAGGGCCCATTGCATGCCCTCCTTGCATAAACCAGTCTACACCAGTTCAGGAAATCCCCAGTCCCTGCTCTGGCACAAAACAGGAAAAAAGAAAGGAGAGTGACCACTCCCCTGTCCATCACCACTCCCGGGGTCGTGCTCAGAGCTCCTCCAGAGGGTCTCTGGGTTTTGACATCTTGGATTCAAGGTTGAAAGGGAACTCTGGGAGCATCTAAGTGGCCAGTGCCAGGGTGTGATGTCAGAGCTCTTTCCTGATAGGTGCTTCCCTGGTTAGGTGACCAATCCCCCTTTCAGAGCTATTTAGGTTCTCTCCTTTGGGTGGTTTCTAAGATTCGGATTGCAAGACTCCAACAGGAATACTCTGCATCCTCCCCTTCAACTTCTCACTGAAGAAACGGCATCTGGACCATTCCGGAACTTTACAAGCTGCAACACCTCTTGCAACATTGTATCTCTGGTTCCTGCCAGTAACTGCAGCAGTTTCCTGGTCGTGCATTCTCCAAATGACAACCCATCTTCAGCCTGCATCAGAAGGAAGAAGGAATCTCCCTTGGGGTGAAGGAGTCACTCCCCTGCTTCTGCAGGCACCAGCTGTGAAGACGACCGTCTGCGTGGATCTCCTCTCCTGCTGAGCTGCATGGTTTCTGCATCATGGGTGGTTGACTGAGGTGGTCCCGATGGTCCTCTCTTCCAACTGTCCCACTTTGGTGAACGTAAGACCTTGCCTCTCCACACAAGACAGGAAGCCCATGCACTGCGTCATTTGTAGCTGCCAAGGTTTGTTTGCATCCTTCCTCCAAGTCCTTCTTGCATCTTGTAGCTATGGCCCCCAGCACTCTATACTGTGATGCACAGCTTCCTACGTGGTTCTCCAGTGGCTTGGGAGCCTTTGTCGTAGTGCTGCATAGGCCTCTTCTACAGCTTTCTTGTCCCCATGCTGTGGGAATCCTATATGCGCTTGCTGGTGTTATGTGGGCTCTCTGTATCGCTAAGGGCCCCCTCTGACTACCCCTCCTGTGTATAGTCCATTTGGTCTTTCCTGGTCCCCGGCAGCACCATTTTCCTCTAACCGTGAGCTTTGTGTGTGGCAAGGCTTATTGGCTGACTCCGACAATGCAAACCCGACTGCAATCCTCCATCTGCCGTGGGACATCACTTGCACCCTCAAGGAACCCCACTTCCTTTTCTTGGGTGCAGTGTTGACTTTTCTTCTTCAATAGTGGTTACCCTTTGGCACCTTTATCTGGGTAAACAGGGGTTCCTGCTCTTCCTGGACTCTTCTGTGCTTCTTGGACTTGATCCCCTTCTTCCCTAGGTCTCCCCATCCAGGAATCCACTGTTGGTGTCTTGTAGTCTCTTTTGGGTTTTGCATAATTCTACTACTCGTTTCTGTGTGTGCGCTGGCAAAGATAATGTGATTTACTCCTGCTTTCTTAGACACAAGTGTGGGTTGTGGTACTTACTGATGGGCTTTTATTAGTACTCCCAGCTCCACTCTACAGACTACAGCTGCCTAGTTGGGGGACCGACTTTCACATTCCACTTTCATAGCATATGGTTTATGCTCCCTCTTGGCCCATTTCTTACTATTGTGATTTTCTCTAAAGTCACTGTTTTCTAACTGTTTTTATGCCTATTTCTGCATACTAGTGTATATAATTTGTGTATTACTTATCTCCTAAGGGAGTATAGTCGCAATGGTATTTTTGGTATTTGTGTTACCAAAATAAAGTACTTTCATTTTTGTAATACTGAGTATTTTCTTTCATGTGTGTGAGTACTGTATGACTACAATGGTATTGCATGAGCTTTGCATGTCTTCTAGACAAGCCTTGGTTGCTCAGCCACAGCTCTACCTCTAGAGAGCCTGGCTTCTATTCACTGCCTACACTACACTAATAAGTAATAACTGGACCTGGTATAAGGTGTAAGTACCATAGGTACCCACTACACACCATGCCAGCCTCCTCCATTTGTGGTGCAGCAGTGGTATAAGTACTTGCAATTGCCTTATTACTTTGTCACCTGGTTCTTTCCACAGGAAAGATCACTCCATACCTAGAAACAATACATAGTACCTAGAGCATAAATATAGTCTCTAAACTTCTTTCTGAGAGACTAGGGGTTAGGTAGGTGCACCCTACACCACCCTAACACACACCGTGTCTGTAGATGGACCTAGCTTTGAGGTTATGGACTCTCCCTATGAGGGCATGACCTTCAAGGAATTAAAGGGGCTGTGTTTAGAGAGAAAGCTAGACATGGTGAAGAATCCTAACAAGAGTTTACTTTTGAGCCTCCTACTTCAGGATGACCAAGAACATGCTGGTAGCCAGAAAGAAGAGGAGGAGGGAGACTCTAATCCAATTGTGTTAAAGGATAATCTTCTAGGCCCTGGGGAGGGTTCTACAAAGGATCTTGCTCCTAGCAGACCAACTAGTGTAGCTGGTAGTGGGAGGGGAAGTCACTTAGGTAGGGATCCCTTTACACCAAGAGGGCAGGTAGCTAGGGTCACAAACACTAGGGAAAGATCCACTTCTGCCCACTCTCATGTCACTTCAGTGTCTCAGGGGTCACATTGCATAGCTCCAGGGGATAACTCTATAGAGGACTCAGAAAGCTGAGACTGGAGGAGGCCAGGCTGCGGCAGCAGCAGCAACACCTAGCCCTAGATAGGGAGGCATTGCAGTAGCGAGGGATAGGCAGGGTTTAGGCTTAGCACCCCATAGTGGCAGCAGCAACAGTTTTAGGGATTATAGAGTCAGGGAGGACTCCATAGATTCCAGAAACTTGCACAAAATTGTTCCCTCATACAAGGTGGGGGATGATATCTACAAGTGGTTTGCTGCAGATGAGAGGGTCTGAAATATTCAGAGGGTCCCTCAAAGTCAGTTGGCTGCTATTCTATGGTTGTCTTTCTCTGACAAGGGGAGGGATGGTGTAATGAGGAGTTCAGAGTCCAAAATGTAAGTAGATTCGTTGTGACTTTATTAGTAATAAGGAAACCACCCTATCGACATACACTTGGGAAGCTCCTTCACCGCAGCTTCCTTCCAACGCCCCCGTTTTTTCAAAAACTGTTTATCCCCCATACGGAACGTTTGCAAAACGCGTCTCGTGTTGACCCGGTTCGCGAGAGCGGCACGCGAGTAAACGAAAGTACTGCGTGCCAATGTCGCGAGCCGGTATCAACAGAATATTACATGAGTTTTCTTCTTCCAAAAAAAAACAAATGGAAGAGACAACATAATACAGTACTTTGGAAAACTATATAAACTACACTTAAAACATTGCACTAATACAAACTATAGTTTCACTATTCACTTCTGTTTAGGAAATTACAATGGATTTTAAACATCAACAATAAAACAAATAAAAACAAGTTAATAACATAAAACTATAAGAGGCATAGTACAATTAAATTTAGAACAACAATATTCTAAAGAAAAAATACTGGAAAAATAAATGAAGAAACTGTAAAATTCCCGTCTCACGTACAAACTTCAGCCTACAGTGAAGAAAATACATATGGTTCACGTCTAACCACTACAATGGTGAAAAATATCAACACACCTATTCATCTAAATCTGTAAGGCTTACGTCTTATACGAGTACTTCTGCGTACCATGGAGAAATCATTACAAACCTTGCCTGCACCCTCACGCTCTTTGCACACATCAAATTGAATATCACAATTTTCATGACTATCAACTTCACCGACTAACAAGCTCGTATTTGCTGGTGAACGAAATTTCACAACCTTAGACTAATTCCACCATTGACCACCCTCAACCCTGACGGCATTTCCACATACTTTATTGACTAACACAGGAGACGAAAACTTTGAGTCACCTTTCTTGATGTAACCCCCAAACTTGATTTTCATAAAATCTCCAGCATTCACAGCCAAATCAGACACTTTCCTCCTTTCGTCATAATGGAGTTTTTGTGAAGTTTGAGCCCTTGCTACATTCCTTCTCACAAAATTATCTAAACTTTGAACACACACCTCTTGTTTCAACAACTTGAACATCCACGCAGGCTTAAACTCAGTGGCTGGTTTCCTTCCACGTAATAATTTGAAAGGAGAATCCAAAGTGGAAGATTGGGGTGTAGTCCTATAGAACCACAACATTGATTGAGTAGCAGAGTGAATATCAACTTTGTTCTGTATGTCCCATTTTATACAATCACCCAGGACCCGGTTAAAGCGTTCTACAAGGCCATTAGTTTGTGGATGAAACAAAGAACTTTTTAGATGTTTAATACTACTACTCCTGAAAAACTGTTCCACTTCATTGGAAACAAATTGAACCTCATTATCAGAAACAATGCACTCCGGGAAACCCTCACTCATGCACACATCTCTGATGAATTTCACAACAGCTTTTGAATTGGGTTCACTAATAAATCTAACTTCTGGCCATTTTGAGTAATAATCTAACAGGACTAATGCATACTTAGAATTTGACGGCAGGGTGTAAAAAGGACCAATCAAATCAATACCTACTTTCACCCAGGGTCTCTCTGGCAGTTCAATAGGCATTAAGGGTGGCACACATGTTTTAAGAACTTTATCACTAGATGCACAAATAACACATCCCTTGACTACATCATCCACTTCTGTATCCATTTGGGGCCACCAGAAAAAGGAACGTACCCTACGTTTAGTGAAAGTCGTACCTAGGTGTCCCTCATGGGCTTTTGTTATGATTTGATGTTTGAAAACATGAGGAGGTATCAATTTGTCCGATCTCATAACTAATCCACCCTCCAACGATAATTCCTCATTAATTTTGAAAAAGGTTGAATACTTGGTTCTCGCGATTTCCCCTTAGGCCACCCTCCGCTGATAAATTTAGAAACGGTTTTCAAAACAGGATCACTGTCTTTAGCAGAAATCCATTCTGCTTCAGAAAATGGACCTGCATCATCTAATTCTAGAGGCGCTATTATGCAACTTTCATCATCACATTCATCTTTTAAAACATGAGACAGGGAAACTGTGGGAAACCTAGACAGATAATCAGCCCGCGCATTTTTCCCACCAGATATGTGTTGAATATCAAATTGAGATTGAAGAAGACGAGCTGAGAACCTCGCAATCCTGGGTGAACAATTCTTCACATTCCTCCCACTAAGTATAAAGATGAGAGCTTTGTGATCTGTCTGGAGCAAAAACTTAGTCCCCCAGAGATAAGTTTGGAATTTCTCTATCGCCCACCAGCAGGCTAAGAGCTCCTTTTCAATAACAGAATAAAGGCATTCTGAATCTCTTAGGACTCTGGAAGCAAATCCTACAGTGTTTTCACCTTCAGAGGTTTGTTGCGTAAGAACTGCACCTAAACCAACATTACTGGCATCAACGGTGAGTACAGACTTCAGCTCAGGCTTAAACGGTTTCAGCGCCACACATTTGGAAAGCTGACGTTTAATCCACTCAAATGCTTCAACGCAATCACTATTCCAGTCAAAATCCACTTTAGCTTTCAGCAGGTTTGAGATCGGCCTGACTCTGGAAGCAAAATCCCTTATAAACCGTGAATAGAATTCACAAAGACCTAAAAAGCTTTTAACACCACTTTTATCAGCGGGAGGAGGCGCTTCGAGAATGTTCTGAACTAAACCAGGATTGGGTTTGACACCCGAACTAGAAATCACATGACCCAAATACTCAACCTCTTCTTTGAGAAATTCACACTTTTCCCTTTTTAACACAACACCTCGTTGTAGAAAAACAGCCAGAACTTGTCTGAGTGTGGCATCATGGGATTGACGATCTGGCCCAAAAATCCACACATTGTCTTGGAAAATGGCTACTCTATCAATGCCTTTAAGTAAATTTTCCATTACTCTTTGGAAAACAGACGCAGCTGATGCTAAACCGAAAGGTAACCTGCAATACTGATAGGTTCCCCACGGTGAAACAAAAGCCGTGAAGTTCCGGGATTCAGGTTCCAATTCAATTTGGTGGTAGGCAGATGCTAAATCTAATTCAGTAAAAAACTTAGCACCGGCAACCAGAGCTAACAAATCATTGATTTTCGGTAAAGGATGAGAATCAATCCAAATCTCTTTGTTCAGAGCACGTAAGTCTATGCATACCCTAAGCTCTCCATTTTTTTTTTTTTGCGACAACTAAAGGAGAAAGCCAAAGTGAAGACTCAATTTGTTCAATAATACCTGACTTAGTTAAAGAAATCAATTCCTTTTCCAGATCTTCCTGTGCACTAAAAGGTACTCCCCTCATCTTGTGTTTAATAGCAAGGGCACCTTCTTTTACTTTTATTCTGTGCTTAAAACCATTAATTTTCCCAAGTTCTCCGGAAAGGAGACTTTGGGAAAATCGTTTAATAAATTTTCCACTACATCTGAATCTCTCACGGCAAGAACTTGCTCACGTGTACCCGGTTTTAATATCATACCGAACAATCCTTAGTGAAACCAACCAAGGATATTTAGACCCTTGACAGCTACATACATTTTGCCAGAGATAACTCTTCCTTTGAATTTCAATACATCCTCAAAATATCCCAACAACTCAATTTTCCGTCCTTCATATGACACCGGAGCTCTGTCTGGAGGTTGAAGAACTCTATTGTTCCACGTAGCTTAAAAAAGTTCTTTAGTGATCATTGTAATACGTGCACCAGAAACGACTAACAGACGAAGAACTTTGTCTCCAACACCCAATTCCACATACGGATCGACACAGTCTGAAGGATCACGCCACTTGACAACATCATCATTAACCACCAAAACCATGTCTTGTATATCAGAGACAAGATCACTTTCTTGAAGATCCTGAGCTTCTTCTTTGACAGCACTAACATTAGTTTTCTTAATAATGGTGCTTTGACAAACCTTAGCAATATGGCCCACTTTGTTGCACAATCTGCAAGCAACGAACCTGGCTGGGCAAGATTTACTTCCTTTCTTGTGAAAATTGTTTCCACATCTGAAACAAAAGTTGGACTGGGAAAAAAATGCTTTAGAGTTGGTGTTTCTCAAGGAGGTATCTCCTTTTTTTTGAATGACCGACGACCCTTTATTGTACACAGGACAGACATGATCTTGAGGTTTGTCTTCAAGTTCCTTCACTGATCGTACAGATGTTTCAATGCTTTTAGCAATTCTGATACATTCGTTAAGGCTTGGGTTCCCCAAGGTCAAGAGCTTCTGACGAACATTTTTGTCTAAACAGTGGCAAATAAATTGGTCTCTACTTAGCTGATCACTAAAATTTTCAAATTCACATTCTGCCACCAAAGATCTTAAAGCTGAAATGTACATATCAATGTCTTCATTAGATTTCTGTGTTCGTTTGAAGAATTTATGTCTTAAAACGACTAAATTTGGGGGCTCATTGAACCTCATTTCCAGTTTTTTTACTGCTTCTTGGAATTCATCAAGTTCTTCTTCTTGCTGTATTTGTATGTCTGGTAGATGTTTAAACGTAGATCTCCCCTCAAAGCCAAGCGAGTGTAGTAAAATACATTTCTTTCTTTCTGGTCTGAATCTTATAGCTCCTTCTCACTGTCAGAGAAGAAGATGCAGATGACTAAAATATTCTAAAAACAGCACTCTTAGAAAGGTTTGGTCTCACCACTGAACAATACAGGCTCAAGTTCAGGGAGGCCAGAAAAGCAGCCTCACAGGATGGTGTGACATTGTGGACTGTTCTGTTAAAGGTTTAGAAGGCTGGTTAGATTTTGGCAAAGTGTCTGACAATGAGGGCTTATATAATCTGTTACTGAGAGAACACATTTTGAATAATTGTGTGTCTGACTTGTTGCACCAGTACTTGGTAGACTCAGATCTGACCTCTCCCCAAGAATTGGGAAAGAAGGCAGACAAATGGGTCAGAACAAGAGTGAGCAGAAAAGCACATACAGTGGGTGACAAGGACAAGAAGAAGGATGGTAAGGCTAATGACAAAGGTGGGAACAATGCTAAAACTGAAGAGTCTTCATCAGGCCTGCAAAACTGTTTCGGAGGTGGGTCCAAATCCTCTTCTCATCACAATCAGAATAAAAAGCCTTGGTGCTATATTTGTAGAAATGAAGGCCACAGGGCATGAGACTGTTCTTGCCCTAAGAAAAGCACCAAACTTCCCACCACCACCCCCACTGCTACAACTAGTGCCCCTAGCAACAGCAATAGTGGTGGGAAAACTAGTACTACAAATAGTCAGTCCAAGGGTGTAGCAGGGCTCACTCTGGGATATGTAGTGGGGGTTGGTTTAGTTAAGGAAACCGCTGAGGCTGTTTTAGTCTCTGATGGTGGCGTTGACCTTGCCATCCCTGTTGCTTGGCCCCTTAATATGGATAAGTACAAGCAACAACCCCTATTGAATGGTTTTCAGGTTGAGGCCTACAGGGACACAGGTGCCAGTGTCACCATGGTGACAGAAAAACTGCTGGCCCCTGAGAAACACCTACTTAGTCATCAGTACCAAGTGACTGATGCCCACAACAATATTGGGAGCCACCCCATAGCAGTTGTTGATCTGAACCGGGGAGGCTGTCACTGGTCCTAAAAAAGTTGTAGTGTCCACAGACCTACCTGTAGAGTGTCTACTAGGAAACGACTTGGAGACATCAGCTTGGGATGAAGTAGAGTTGGAGGCCCGTGCAACCCTTGCTGGGCATACCTGGACATATCTTTGGTTTAACCAGGGCTCAAGACAAAAAGTAAAGGGAACAGGGAAACTTGTATCCTGAAACTATGAAACAAGAGCTTCCCAAAAGCAGGGCTAAGAAGGGTAAGAAATGATCCCCTATTCCTCCCTCCACTAATGATTCCCACTTTGAGGAAGAGGAGGAGTCAATTCCTTGGACAAAACCTACATCTGAAGAACTTCAAACTGACAGAGCTGAACTCTTAGATGCAGGGGGCCTGCAACGGAGAAGTTAAGTTTGCCATGGCTGACTTGCCCCACACTTAAGGGGTTGAGGGAGCAAGCTGTCAAAGAAGAAGCAGGGAATATCAGTGTCACCCACAGGGTGTACTTGGAAAACAATCTCAAGTATTCAGAAGCAAGGAAACCCAAACCTGATGCCACAGAAGATTGGTCATCCTTCTGCAATACAGAGAGTTTATTTTTTTTTACATTGGCACCTGACATTCCCCTTACTGGACATCTGTGGCAAAGTAAAACATGGGACAGACTGGTCTCATATGTCAGAAGATACCAAGGAGATGTGTGGCTCCTGTGTCACTTGTCAAGCCAGTGGCAAGACAGGTGGCACTCATAAAGGCCCCCTTAATTCCACTGCAGTGGTTGGGGTACCCTTTCAAAGGGTAGGGTTTGGCATTGTTGGCCCCCTTGACCCTTCCACAGCATCTGGAAACAGATTCGTACTGGTGGAGGTGGTCCATGCCACCAGGTATCCAGAAGACATACCAATTAGGACCACTATAGCTCCTGTAGTGGCCAAAGCCCTACTGGGAATCTTTTCCAGGATGGGTTTCCCAAAAGAGGTTGTATTAGGCAGGGGTAGCTACCTCATGTCTGAATACGTAAAAGCAATGTGGAAAGAGTGTGTTGTAACATACAAATTCACTACACCTTACCACCCCCAAACAAATGGTTAGTTGAGCCTTTTAATAAAACACTCAAAGGCATAATTATGGGTGGGAATCTCTAAAAAACGTACAAGGTGGGATGTCCTGTTAGAATGCCTCCTCTTTGCCTACCAGGAGGTACCCCAAAAAAGAGTAAGCTACAGTCCCTTTGAACTCCTCGGTGGTCACCCTTTTAGGGGTCCATTGACTCTTGTGAAGGAGGGTTGGGAGCAACCCCTGAAGCCTCTAAGCAAGATACCGTGGACTATGTACTTGGCCTCAGCTCAAGGATGGCTAATTGTATGAAGAAGGCCAGTAAGAACCTTCAGACAAGCCAAGATTTGCAAAAGCAATGGCATGACCAGAAGGCTGTCCTGACTGTGTATCAACCAGGACAGAAAGTGTGGGTCCTGGAGCCTGTGGCACCAAGAGCACTCCAAGACAAATGGAGTGGACCACACATCATAGTGGAGAAATAGGGTGAGAACACTTATTAATTTGACCATGACACTCCAAGAAGTCCTCTCAGAGTATTCATGTAAGCCGTCTAAAGCTCTACTACGACAGGGCTGACCTATCTCTGCTCATGGCCACTGAGGAGGGACCCTCCCCCTGCCCTGTTTTCTAATTCTGTAGCTGATGGTTCAGTTGAGGGGGTGGTCTTAGCAGATTGCCCTTCTCAGTTTGAGAAAGAAGAGTGCAGAAATCTCCTAGGACAGCTCTCAGAAATGTTTTCCCTTACACCTGGTCAAACCACATGGTGTGAACATACCATTGATACGGGGGACAGTCTGCCTGTCAAAAGTAAAATGTACAGGCAACCTGATCATGTAAGGGATTGCATCAAAGTAGAGGTGGAAAAGATGCTTGACCTGGGAGTCATTGAGCACTCAGACATCCCCTGGGCTAGCCCAGTGGTGTTAGTCCCAAAATCCCACTCTCAGAATGGGAAAAGAGAGATGAGGTTTTGTGTTGACTACAAGGGGCTCAATACAGTAACCAAGATAGATGCTCACCCAAACCCCAGGGCAGATGAGCTCATAGATACACTGGCATCTGCCAAGCAACTCAGTACATTTGGCTTTACTACAGGGTATTGGCAGATTAAGCTGTCAGAAGAAGCTAAACCAAAGACAACATTTTCAACCATTGGATGGCACTACCAACTCACAGTAATGCCCTTTGGTCTGAAGAATGCACCTGCCACTTTTCAGAGGTTGGTAAATACATTCCTCCAAGGTCTGGAAGCATTGCGGCGTAGCATATCTAGACGATAAAGCTGTCTTTAGCTCCAACTAGAAAGACCACCTGGTCCCCCTATGGAAAGTGTAGGAGGATCTGCAAAAAGCAGCCCTTACTATCAAGAGTTCAAAGTGCGAGATAGGGCAGGGGAAGGTGGTTAATCTGTGACATCTAGTAGGTGGGAAACAGATTCAGCCACTACAGGGGAAGATTCAAACCATTTCGGATTGGACTCCCCCTACCACACAGACCTAGGTCAGAGCCTTTCTAAGTCTCACTGGGTATTTTAGGAGGTTCATTAATGATGTCACTGCCAAGAAAATGGCTAAAATTGTACTATGGACAGCCAGCTGTCAAAAAGCTTTTGAAGAACTTAAACAGGCCATGCACAGAGGGTGCTAGCACCGTTTCACACAGGATGCAATGGCAGTCCTGCAGAAGCCTTTGCATTTGCACCCTATGGTGGCAAAATAAATGCTGCAGCCCACAGGGAACTCCTGGAATACCTTAGTACCTAGGTATCATCTACTAGGGACTTATAAGGAGGCACCAGTATGGCAATTTTGGGTGAAATCCAGAGTTTTGGAAGAGAGAGCATAATCTGATTAGCAGGATCCCAGTGAACACAGTCAAGCACACTGACATCAGGCAGAAAAAGGTGGTAACCATGCCAAGAAAGAGGGTACTTTTCCTACACCCCCCACCAAATGAGGGACATGAAGGATAACCTTGCCCAGATGAGTCTTCCTTGTGTAAGTGGAAATATCTAGAGAGACTATCTGCATTGAAGTGGCTACACCCAGGTCTTTGTTCCACTGTGATGTCCATATTCTGTAGGGAAATGGACCACCTCAACAATTTGAGTTTTCTCTTTTCATCTGCTTATGCCATAAGAGAGGTTTGGGGTCTGTCTGAACAATGAAGTGAGTACCAAAGAGGTATGGTCTCAACTTCTTCAAGGCCCAGACCACAGCAAAGGCCTCCCTCCCTATGTCTGACCAGCGCTTTTCTCTGGTGGACAACTGTCTGCTGATAAAAGCTACTATATGATCCTGGCCCACTGTATTAAGCTGTGAAAGAACTGCCCCTACTTCTGAAGTATCAGTCTGAACTATGAACTTTTTGGAGTAGTTTGGGCTCTCTTGGGTGCAGTGCTGGCTTTTCTTCTAAACCGGTCTTTCCCCTTTTGCACCTTCATCAGGGTTATCAGGGGCTGCTGCTCTTCCTAGACTCTTCTGTGCTTCTTGGACTTGGCCACTTTCTTCCACATTTCTTCTCATCCAGGAATCAACTCTTGGTTTCCTACAGTCTCTTCTGGGTTTTGCATAATTCTTATTGTTTCTGTGTGTGTTATGGGAAGGTTACTTTGATTTACTCTTGCTTTCCTGATCACTGGGGTGAGTTATGGTACTTACCTTTGGGCTTTTTTATTACTCTCAGCTCCCCTTTACACACTACACTTGCCTTGGTGGGGGACCAATTTTTGCATTCCACTTTCTTAGTATATGGTTTGTGTTCCCATAGGCCCATTTCTAACTATTGTGATTTTTTACTAATTGCAGTTTTCTTACAGTTTTTATGCCTATTTCTGCATTCTAGTGTATATAATTTGAGCATTACTTACCTCCTAAGGGAGTATAGCCTCTATGGTATTTTGGTATTTGCGTCACCAAAATAAAGAACCTTTAGTTTTGTTAAATTGAGTATTCTCTTTCATGTGTGTGAGTACTGTGTGACTACATTGGTATTGCATGAACTTTGCATTTCTAGATAAGCCTTGACTGCTCATTCACAGCTATCTCTTGAGACCCTGGCTTCTAGATACTGCCTACACTACACTAATAAGGGATAACCGGACATGGTATAAGGTGTGAATACAGTAGATACCCACTACACACCAGGCCTGCCTCCTCCAACTCCTACATTGGCTTCAAAAGCATGTTTTTCTGCTTCAAGATAACTTATATGCTGCTAGTAATACAATCAAATAATGTCTCTAAGTGCCACTATATTTAGCAATAGTTCCCTTCTGAGCCTTCAGTGTAATGGCATCCATACACATCTGCTACAACCTCATCTTAGTGTTGAATCTGGTATTGGCAAAGAAATAAATTCATAACTGATCAAGAAGAATACATAAGCACACTTAACTCAGTCACCCCTTTCAATTATAGCATAAGAATAGTGAAGCTTTGTTAACTGGTCTGTTTGCAACAATCTTAAGATTTATCCCATAGTGACTCAAGCATGTGTTTGTTGAATGCCTTTTTGCAGAGCTCTTTGCTCACCAAAGCTTCACATCAACATTTGTGGAGGAATGAGTGCATTACTCCCTGGTTGACACAACACATAATTGCATGCTTACTTAATTATAGGAATGCAGACTTTGCCCTTTCGCTGGCCTGTGAACGAGGCCCTCTACAGTTTAAGGGCACTTGCAGCTCCCTCTTCCCTGAATTCACTATACGTGTGCAAGATGTAGGGTGCAAATTCACCGATATTAAAAACTCTCTTTGCAAAAAGGTCTTAAACATGCTATGCTCATCAAGCCAAACTAAGAGTTGAGATGAACTGCAAATCATGGATCTTTGATAACCCAGTGACTGCAGAGTTGTACAAATTATATAGAGCTGATAGGGCTAACTCTCGCCGCAGTGCCCCTGACTGCTCATTTCCTGCTGCATCAATACAATCCACTGCGGTCAACAACCAACAAGCTGAGCCACTTTTTACCCTCAACAGCATAACTGTTCTCCCTGCTGCATTGACTAAAGATAGTCTCCTTATGAAGCTTTCACTGTTGAAGAGTTTTTGTTCTATGTTTCTGACTGCAATTAGCTGGATGACATGTCACCTGGTAGGGGTGATGGATGGGAAATGTTTGTCAGTTCAATTTATGTTTGTTTGTTCACGGATGCCATTCTGGTATGTATTGCCCCTATGTCCACCCCTGCAAACACACTACCACATTTACCCTCCTGATGTCTATACAGGACAAGGTTGACCGGGGAGCAGAGATTACCCTCTTAACGTTGAACATCCGTGGTCTCAAAAACCCATGGGAGGGTAAGCAGGTACTCTCCTACTTAGCACGCCATGGGATGAAGTTAGCCTTCTTTCAGTAGATGCATCTCTTGTCCCATGAGACATACCTATTTGCATCCTCCCCGGGGACACCACTTTTTTCATGCCATAGATCATATTTACGTGGGGTGTGTACATTAATCCATAACATTTTACCCTTTACCCTTACTACTAGCTTTATCGACACAAACTGCAGATATGCCCTGGTAGCCAGCACACTGGCCGCACAAAATGTTTTGCTAGTTAATATCTATGCCCCAACTGTTGATGACCCTGGTCTTTAGCAGGAAGTTTCCACACTGATGAGGAATATTGACCCCAAGATGATCACTCGGGGGGAGGATACCTGACTATGGTGCATAATCCCCTGATGAACTATACCAGCTCACAACCCCACAGCAAACCTTTGCTTTTATGTGTACTGCACAACATCATAGATACCTACACCTTACATGACATCTAGATCCTGCTGCACCCCACATATTCTAACTACACTGCAGATTTAGCCTGATTACTGGTTCACTTCAGTGAATGTGACTCAGTGGGCAACTAACGTTATCCACCTACCATGTATTCTATCGGACCATGCACTGGTCTGCACAGTCCTGAACATTCCTTATGGGAACGGGTTGGAGCTCAGCTGAAGTTTCCCTCGTAGTACTCTGCACAATGAGGTCCTCTGCTCTGAACTCTGCAATACCATTGTAGATTACTTTACTCTCAATACTGGCTAGATTACACAGCCTATGCCTTGGGAAGCCTGCAAGGCACATATACATGGAATCTGTATTTCGAAACATGCCAGAGTTCAGTGTGACATTCGCATTCGTCTTACCCGTATTGTTCTGAGGTTATTTTAGCTTTTCACACAGGCACATTATGTAGCACTGGGTCAGAGGACTGTGCCCTTTTATCCAGTTACATTCTGTTTTTATTATTTTTATTATTTTAGCAAAGCTTCATTTTAGTGAAGTTTTTTTTAAAATTCTTTCGTCATCATTCCTTGCAGAGTTTGTTATTCATTTCTTTGAACAACATTTTCATCCTGTGCTCAACCCAAGGAATATATTATTGGCACTGGAACATACGGATCTTGACCTTCTGACACTCATCATGTCTAATTTGTAATATTCTGTCCATTCCTTTAATGAATACTTACATTACTGGGGCAAGAATGGGTTCAGAGATTCAAAAGGAAACACCATCAAACACAGACTGCCTAATACTCATTTGGTACATACAATAGGAATACACATTGCAGGAAACACCTTGACTCATGAAACAGCCAGGTCAGCAGTAGCTACAACTTCTATTGCTGCGATTACCCATTCCAAAACAAGGTTGAATTATAAAACACTGGCTGCTGTGAAAGCTTCAGCTAACAGCAAGTCCTTGCCAAAGGTGTATCCCACCAAATATTCCTACTATCTCAACACAAAAAGTTTTGCATTCATAACAATACCAGGTGTGGGTGAGTGCATGAACCTCAACCACAACCAAAGATTAGACCTGATAGAAGCAGCGCACAAAGGGGTTGCTTCTGCCCATGCAAGTGTGGTGGCTATAATAAAATGATTGCCTTTAAGCCTCACCTGTCCTCACAAAAGGTCTGCAGAGACTTTCCCTAGTGAATATTTCAGCTATACTGATTTCTGATGAGCTTGTTTGGGATAAAGTATAATTTGATATATTTGGGTCAACAGAAATGGTTCAACAGGCCAAGCAGTATGTCCTGTGTTGTGGCATCTGAACAGAAAGAAAAATAATCCACTGACAAACGCCCCCGCAGACATCCCTCCAAAGTTCTAACAAACCATTACAATGTATGTACCTAGACAAGTGTGGTCTCCTAACACCTGATGGTGCATACAAATATATGTTAGTTGCTGTTGATTCTTGCTATGGGTATGGCCACAATGATCAGCTGACACTCAAACTCATCAAAGATTTGCATGTCTTCATCTAGACATATGAGTTTGCAGCTTTCCATTCGGACCAGGGCCCTGACTTTGCCTCCAGGGCAATCAGGGACAACATGGCGACAATGGGGGTCCAATGACATTTCTAATCTCCATATCATCCTGAGGGAAATGCTGCTGTGGAGCAGAAGAACTGAGACTAAAAGCAATCCTTAACAGGTAGAGTCATACATTCAAGTCACAGTTAGCTTAATCACCCCTTTGTAGTCCTGAGAGCCCTTAATAAGCCCCAAAGGTCCTTGGGAGGGTGCACCCCATATGAGGCTTTGTTTGCCATACCTATGATTGGCCCAGATCTTTGTGGCCCTGGTGCAGCAGCAGCGGACACACCTTTTGTCATAAATGAACGTATCTCTGTCTTGCAGGAATTACAATAGTTTTGTGATGACAACAAATCTGCGGTTCCCCTTGAGAATTAGGGATTCACCAACAATGTCTACCAGCTTTATTCCAAAAGTTGGGGACCTAGTGCGTGAAAATATTGCCATGAAAAATTTATTTGGCCCTACATATCGAGCACTGATTCCTGTCCTGGGAATACATGGTACAGAACTGTTATCGTACCACAGCTGACTGGTTACAAAGAAAACTGCTTTGTTTTAATTAACAATGTCAAGTTACACCATGTAGCCAGTCCTACAGAGTAGACCACAAGGAATCCTGTGCAGTTCCCAAAACCCTCTCCCTGCCAGTCAGAATGTGCTCTTCAAAATGTTATCAGCCGTGATGAGATATCTCTGTGCTTGGGGAGGATGGAACATGAGATTTCATGAGTACCGGTCTCTATTTATTGGACAAGAAATATCCAAAGTTCTGAACTGTGTTACTAAAATTCCACAGAAATGGATGGAATAATTTACTGTGAATCACCAAGGGACACATCTGCCAGTTCTCCTGCTCCAACACCGGTGCCAGTGTTTGCACAAACTGCTTCTGAATATTTTGATAATTTCAATGATTTGTTTTCAAATTCTTCAGTGTTCTCAACCGTATCTGTATCAAGAGCTTGTAAGTTATTTAATTGTCTTAAAACTAACCATCTGATTTGTCCATGGAATTAGCTGTGGGTGCTGTTAACTTTGCTTGCCTTCTGCCTCTGGTTTTGTTTTGTTATTGTTTTCGTTTTACTGTTACATGGTCATTATCTTCCTGAACGCTCTGCTGTTAAACTGGTCGATGAAAAATAGAAGCCTTACCTGTCCTCACATAATCCATCAATCAATCACGTAACTTATAAAGCACGCTACTCACCTGTCAGGGTCTCAAGGTGCTGGGGGGGAGCTACCACTCGAATAGCCATGTTTTGAGGTGTTTCCTCAAAGTCAGGAGGTCCTGGGTCTGGCGTAAGTGGAGCGGTAGGGAGTTCCAGGTCTTGGCGGCGAGGTGAGACAAGGATCTTCCTCTGGCAGTGGTGCGGCGAATGCGACGGATGGAGGAGAGGGCGAGGCTGGCGGAGCGGAGCTGGCGGACGGGAGTGTGGAAGGTGAGTCTGTCGTTGAGGTAGGTCAGACTTGTGTTGTGGAGGGCTTTGTGTGCGTGGGTGAGTAGTTTGAAGGTAATCCTCTTCTTTACGGGTAGCCAGTGTAGGTCTCTGAGGTGGGCAGAGATGTGATTGCAGTGTGGGACATCGAGGATGAGTCGGGCGGAGAAGTCTTGGATACGTTTAATTTTCGTTTGTAGTTCGCCTGTGGTTCCTGCATAGAGTGCGTTGCCGTAGTCCAGTCGGCTGCTGACCAGGGCGTGGGTGACTGTCTTTCTGGTTTTGACGGGAATCCACTTGAAAATCTTGTGGAGCATGCGAAGGGTGTTGTAGCAGGAAGAGGAGACTGCGTTGACCTGCTGAGTCATGCTGAGTGCTGAGTCCAAGATGATTCCCAGCTTTCGTACTTGGGTGGTGGGTGTGGGTACGGCTTCTAGGGAGGTAGGCCACCAGGAATCGTTCCAAGTGGAGGGGTTGCTGCCGAAGATGAGGATCTCTGTTTTGTCTGTGTTTAACTTGAGGCGGCTTGATTCCATCCAGTTGGCGAAGGCATGAAGTCCATTGTGGAGATTGTTTCTTTCGGTTGTAGGGTCTTTCGTGAGGGAGATGACCAGCTGGGTGTCATCTGTGTAGGATACTATGTTGATGTGGTGGGATTGTGCGATGTTGGCGAGAGGAGCCATGTAAACGTTGAAAAGTTTTGGGCTAAGGGAGGATCCATGGGGGACGCCACAAATGGTTTTGGAGGATTCGGACATGTAAGGCAGAAGACGGACCCTCTGGGTTCTGTCAGAGAGGAATGAAGAGATCCATTCGAGGTCCTTGCCGCGGATCCCGGCGTTGTTGAGGCGTTTTCCAAGGGTGTGGTGACAAACGGTGTTGAAGGCTGCGGAGAGGTCCAGGAGGATGAGCGCTGGAGTTTCGCCTTCGTCGAGCATGGTCCTGATGTCATCTGTAGCAGCAATGAGTGCGGTCTCAGTGCTGTGGTTCTTGCGAAATCCGGATTGGGAGGTATCAACCGCTTTGCTGTCTTCCAGGAAGCGGGATAGTTGGCTGTTCATGATTTTCTCAATGACCTACGCTGAGAAGGGGAGGAGGGAGATGGGCCGGTAGTTTTTGGGGTCATCTGGGTCCGCCTTGGGTTTCATCAACAGGGCGTTGACGTCGGCGTGGTTCCAGCTCTCCGGGAAGGTGGCTGTCTCGAAGGAGCTGTTGATGAAGGCACGGAGATGGGGGCGATGATGTTGCTGGCTTTGTTGAAGATCTGGTGTGGGCAGGGGTGCGAGGGGGAGCCAGAGTGGTTGGAGGCCATGGTGTTGATGGTGTCTTCATTGTTGACGTGGGTGCAGGCGCATAGAGGGTTAACATTGCGTGGTGCGTTGGGTTCATGGCTGTCTGTGGTTGGCTGGTGGGTCTGGGGTTTGAAGCTGTTGTGGATGTCTTCGATCTTTCGACGGAAGTAAGTGGCGAGGGAGTTGCAGAGCTCCTGTGATGGCGGGGTCCGTAGGAGCAGGGCCTGGGTTTGGAGAGTTCTTTGATGATGCCGATGAGCTCTCTGTTGTTGTGAGCGTTGGTGTCTATGCAGCTTTTGTAGTAGGTTTTTTTAGTGGTGCGGATCAGCTGGTGATGTTTGCAGATGGCCATCTTGAGGACGATGTGGTTGGATTCGGTAGGTACAAGGAGCCAGGTCTTCTCTATTCTTTGGCATTCCCCTTTGGAGGCCTGTAGGTCAGGGGTGAACCAGCTGGCCTTGGATCTGTGGTGGATGTCTGATGGTTGTTTGAATGGCACGAGGGTGTTGGCGCAGTCATCTATACATTGATGCAGGTTGGTGGTGGCTGAGTTGGGGTCCTGGGTCCTGGGAGGAGGTGCATGGGTGAGGGTGGAGATCAGCTGTTCTGTCAAGATTCTGTTCCAATAGCGGCAGGGGGGTTGAGTGGTGAGGTGGTGAGTGACCAGCTTCTGGAAGAAGAAATGGATGTAGCGATGGTCGGTCCAGTGGAGTTCGGTGGTGTGGCTGAAGGAGACGTGGTTGCTGGCTGAGAAGATGGGGTCTAGTGTGTCTCCTGCGGTGTGGGTTGGTGACGTGACGAGTTGCTTGAGGCCGAGGTTGGCGAAGTTGTCGAGTAGGTTGGTGGTGTTGATATCGTTGCTGTTTTCTAGGTGGAAGTTCAAGTCCCCGAGGAGGATGTAGTCAGTTGAGGCGAGGGCTTGGGCACTGATGATGTCGGCGATGTTGTTGCAGAAGTGCGGTCGGGGGCCCAGCGGTCTGTAGACCAGTGTACCTCTGAAGGTGGTGTTTGCGTTGACGTGGATTTTGAAATGGAGGTGCTCGGCGGAGTTGATGGTGTTGTGGGAGCTGGTGGAGACTCTGATGGTGCTTTTGTGGACTATGGCGATTCCTCCTCCTGGTTTGTTGGTGCGGTCTCTTCTAGTGATCTTGCAGCCTTCAGGTATGGCTATGGCTATGTCTGGTTCCGAGGCCGAACTCATCCATATTTCGGTGAGAAATGCAAAGTCAGGTGATGATGAGGTCAGTAGGTCCCAGAGTTCGATTGTGTGCTTGTGGAAGGAGCGGGTGTTTAGCAGAATACAGCTGAGGTGGTTGTCTGCGGCTCTGTATCAGAGCTTGGTGGTTAGGGTGCAGGTGAAGTTGCAGGCTCTGCAGGAGAAGGGTCCTTTGGTGTGCTTTGGAGTGGACTGGAAGCAGATGGAGGAGCATCCTGGATTGAGGGCGTGGAGGTCATTGGCTGTGTAGGGGTGCTTTGTGGTGCGGGGGCGCGTGGGCCAGGGGGACTGGCGCTGGGCGAGTCTGGGCGCGGACAGGCGCAGACGGGTGCAGACAGGGAGGGAGTGGCAGCAGGGAGGAAGGAGGGGAACAGCGAATGGGAGAGCAGGGGGGTGGGGTCACAGGGACGCAGCGCCAGGAAAAAGAGAACTGAAGTGGAGGGAGGGTGGGCCGCGGAGACCCAGCGGCAGGGGCAGGGGGAGCGGGAAAAAATAAAATCCAAAACACGGTCGTCTGGAGCAGAGGCAGCGGTGAAGGGAAGCGACCTGCCTGAAGCATAAGGTCTGGAGGGAGTTTTCCCTACAGAGTATATTTCAGCTGAACCGAATCCTGATGGGATTGTTTGGGATAAAGTATAATTTTATATATATGGGCCTATGGAAATTATTTAAATTCCATATGTATTTAAAGTTTCTATGAATTATATAATAACGCCACAGTGGTTTCTGATGATTGGGATGTGAATGGGATGTGGAAACAGTTGAATCTATGCTTTCTGAGCTTAAATACTATACTGTGTTTGTAAGTGAAGATGTTTAACAACAGCAAATTAGGGGGAAATGTTATATTACCATCATTATACACACCACTTTATGCATAAAGCCAGCAATCCAAGAAATGTTTACAATTACACACAATTGGATCACTGTCCAGCTCCACAGGTAGAGAGTTCTGAAACTCATCTAGAAAAGTTTGCATATTTTTCTAGGCATGATGTCATGAATGCTGAGTCTTATGAGTTCGAAATGGCACCTATCAAATAGCACAATATTCTATTAACAGATTTTAAATGTATCTATTCTGAATCTTTTGTTTCCCAGTTGGCTATTGAAGACTATGAATATTGGTTGAAGTCAATCGACTTAAAGAGTGTTTGTTTAGAGCAAGATTGTTCTATTGTAAATATATTTTTAAATTAAACTGTATAATAACTAGTTGTTTAGGCTTAGCACAAAGTAAGGAATTGAATGCATCAAGTTTTCCATCACCAACTAAATTTGACAAATGGCAAAAGATTTTAAATGTCACTGAAGAACAGCTCAATGGCTGGGTCCAAAATGAAACATTTAATTTGACTGTTTCAGGTCTGAATGGGTGGTTATTGAGGCTAGTGAACTCAAATACATTTAATGCATGTTTTGTAAGCTCTATAGGGTGTTTTAGTACAAGCCAACCTGATCCTCATTACATATCATCACAACACTCTGATATAGTCACCACATATAGCCTGGGCAAACTATGTCAACTATGGTTGAGAGCCTCCACATTAACAGCCATTAAAGAACACCTTAGTCTCCTGTCAGAAAACACAGACTTGCTAGATTGATAGTTAGGTACTAGAAAACCATACACAAAGCGCTTCTCATATGCAATATATAATGACATTTTGAAACTTTCGCAGAAAGAAGCCACTGTAGGGTTAAGGCAAATAAATCAGGAAAATTTGCAAAAAGCTCTAGCCATTGTAGATAATAAAATGAACATCTTGTCCGATTGCATATACACACTTAACATTGTTTCATCTTCAATTGACATCATATATAATGACATGTCATTTTTTAACGTGGCAGAGTCAGCTTACACTCATTATGCAGTTTGGTTGGACATTATAAGTTAGGGAAAGTAGTCATGTGTGCTGGCAACACTTCTGCTCCATTGAATTGTTTGCCTAATTTAAATTGACACAACAGCAACAAATAATTGCTAAGAAAGTAGCAACGTATGTTCTGTTAAACATCAAAAAGTTATGCCTTTCACTGTGGTGGAAATACCATACACGGGGATATTAATCTGCCCATTTCAACACTTCAATTCACTTTGAGTTTGAAGTCCATTCCTGTTGCCAGATTTGAAAAGCTTTGAGATAGTTACATCAATGAGGTGTGGGAGCTATCCTTCAGGTGTAACTGTTTCAATGGCATGAAATAGTTCTTTCCTAGAGGAAAGAAATGTAAGACTTCAGTAAGTCATTCACTTATTTGTAGACATAGGCCCTTGCGTGGAGCATGTAATGTTTCAGCTGCAAATTTAGTTTGTTATCTGAATGGTGTTCCTGTCCCTTTGATTCGTCTGGGATTTCAGGAGCTCTCGAGTGGGAGTTATGTAATTCTGAACAAATTTAGCTGTTGTGGAATGTGAACCAGAATTGACAACATAGGGCCTCATTCTGAGGCCGGCGGGAACCGCCATATGGCCGCTCCGTGGTCGAAAGTCCGCGGAGGCCATTCTGGCTTTCCCGCTGGGCTGGCGGGCGACCGCCAGAAGGCCGCCCGCCAGCCCAGCGGGAAACCCCTTCCCATGAGGAAGCCGGCTCCGAATGGAGCCGGCGGAGTGGGAAGGTGCGACGGGTGCAGTTGCACCCGTCGCGAATTTCAGTGTCTGCTGAGCAGACACTGAAATTCTTTGTGGGGCCCTCTTACGGGGGCCCCTGCAGTGCCCATGCCATTGGCATGGGCACTGCAGGGGCCCCCAGGGGCCCCACGACACCCCATACCGCCATCCTGTTCCTGGCGGGCGAACCGCCAGGAACAGGATGGCGGTATGGGGTGTCGGAATCCCCCTGGCGGCGCAGCAAGCTAGGAGGATTCCTGAGGGCAGCGGAAAATCGGCGGGAGATAGCCGGTTTTCCCTTTCTGACCGCGGCCAAACCGCTGCGGTCAGAATGCCCTTGAGAGCACCGCCAGCCTGTTGGCGGTGCTCTCGTGGTCGTTGACCCTGGCTAGTTTTGGTCTCTCAAATTGTTCCATCTTTTGGAAATGTGTTTTTTCCCTCCACGAATGAGACAAAAGTAGCAGAAAGGTGGTCTCATATTGCTACTTCTAATGTAAACTTTGACAAACTGAGCAAACTAAAGGCTTTTTTATTTCAGAAACATGTGATGCTTATATCTGCCTGTGAGACCTATGCCCTACAAATGGCGAGGTCATTCAAAGAAATACAGTCCCTTTTGAATACACATTTTCCAAGACATTTCTGTGTGCTCCTAGATCACATTTTCAATGCATCAAACACAGCTGGGAATGCACAGTTCTTTGAGGCTGTTGGTTCTGTTTTTGTCAGCACCCTTTCCTCTATATTTGGCATAATACCTTCAGACATACACTCTATTTTTTCAAATGTCTTTTGGGGATACCCTGTTACTTTGACATTAATTGGCAGCATTTTACTGTTGCTATTCTTGCTTCGCAATGCCTGCTCATCTCAAGGACTGATGGCACTTCCACGAGCCCAACTGTGTGGTGAACACATGATGCAGTATTTCGGAGTACCACTCCTGGAAGAACTGGAGTCCAACTGTCATTCAGACCATTTTTGAATTTCGTGCAGGGCATATTTCAATGTTTATGGTACCCATTCCAACATGCACCCGAAGTATGTCTTACCATGCAGCGCATACCTTCTTTGGATGCTAGCCTGTTGGTGTTCTCGATGAGGGTTCATTACCAGACATGCACATTGAGATTGCGATGCTACAGGAAGCTTGTTATGTGCTGCCATTTGTGGATCAAGTGGCTCTTGGTGCTATAACACCCAGCACTGTCCTGGATGCTCACACCTTTGTCGGAGCCATGGTTGAGGCAATGGAACATGAGTGTTCCCTCTGCTTTCCTTGTCAACAAACTGGTTCCTTTACATCTGCCGAAGTGGGGTCTTTCCTGGATTCAATAATAATTGATGACATTTTCTATTTTCTAAAACACCACGATTATTGTTGATGCTGGCGTTTGGCCTCAATTTATGTTTTAGTTTTGTAAAAATTTACCTTTTTACAGTTTTCTCATATTCCATCTGTTTTCCTCGTTGAAATTGACATTTCATCTCATTCACTATATCTTAGCATGCATGAGACTTGTATAACTGAGAGAAAGGGGTACAATCTGTTCTTGCCTGAGAAGTCTGAGTGTCATGCAATAGGCTGCCACAAATCACTTCCACCTCTGGTACTTGTGAGGTGTTGAGAGCTAGCCAGAAAGGGTAGAGCTGCAGACCTTGAACCATGCTGACTCTGAAGCACACTGTAGACCCCTACTCCACCCATCATGGTGTCCTTGTAAAGGAGTTCCAGGACTTGGCTGATAGGGAAACTATATGTGACTGCTCAGCGCCACTGCGAAGGAGAACACCCTGTTCGTACCTAGCACATCTCCTCTGTCCCAACAGACTGAATGGACATATGCCTGCTCTAAAGGCAGCCAAAGGCAGCCAATCTCTGACAATCAAGGCATCACGCATGAGCTACTGCTCCATTATGGAGTCTCATCTCATCCTGCATATTAGGCAATACCGCAGTTATAGCGGATTACCTCCCTAAAGTTGCGGTGGTGTGGTATAGTGTGTACAGTTCTTAAGTGACTGATATCCTGTGAGATCAATTTGCAGACCAAAGTTGCTGTGAATGGATCCAAGACCCTGGCCTTGATGGATTTTCAGGCACATTTTACAAGGTATATACACACCTTCCTGCACCACATCTTCTCAATCTTTATGTGGAAACTCTTGAGAAGCATATTCTCCCCCCCACCCTGCGAGAAGCAGTCATCACAGTATTATTAAAACCAGGTGAAGACCCGGTTCTGTGCCCCTGCCCACCTTCTTTATTCACCTTGGACTATATATTTCAGGCCCAAGTATTTATGATAAGGCTATATCTCCTCAGGTCAATGGTTTGCTTACTGGCCCTTTCCCTGTGTCAAGGGGGCCTCTGGGGTTCCCTCTTCCACCTCTCCTTTTTATTATAGTCATGGACCCATTGGTGCACCCATGCAGGAGCATCACCTACATTGGGGTTTGCAATTCTGCCTGGGCCCACTATTACTGTCGCTCTATGTGGACGACATACTGCTTTTTTGCTTGCCACCCCACAGTTAATCTCCCACCTCTATCTGCTTTGGGGGCTACTCTGGCCTTCACATCAATTGGGCCAAGTCAGAACCGTTCCCACTACCCACTGGCTATCCACACAAATAGATCAATGGATAAAGCTCCCACTATCACCTGGCGGGTAGAGTGGCAATCATAAAAATGGTGGTCCTTCCCTGTTTCCTGTATCTCTTGCTTAATATACCAATCCCGTTGACTAACCATTTCTTTCATACACTCCACAGCCTCCTACTATGCCTTATGTGTGTGGGACGTAAACCACATATAGCAAGGGATACCCTTGCACTCACTTATGAGAGTGGAGGATTTGGAGTACCAGGTCTACAACTCTACTACCTAGGGCTTAAATGGCAGTTTGCCTAGCACAGGTACACCCAGATTCACGAATACCCTATAGCAGTCCTGAGACAGATCAGGCTGGACAAGTACTGCTTCCCTCCCTGATACCCAAAAGTGTTCCAAAGGACCCCAGTGACATCCACACAATCTCCACCATGAACTAGGCATTGAGGAAACTTTGTTGCCTACTGGGGGTGAACTCCTTGTTTCTCCTGCTATATCCCTGTTAACACACAGGAAACATTGGTCCATCCCACCTTATCCAGATACAACCTATATACACTTAGAGACCTCTTCCAGACAGCCATGTGTCTGCCCATGCCAATGATGCTCATTTCTGCGATGCTAAGTTTAAAGACCTCTTCATGCAGAGGTGCCTACATACTGCTCTAGACTCCCACATCCCCTCCTAACCCCTCACTCCTGAGGACTTTACTCCCTTAACATTCATCATTACTGACCTTGATGGAACACAACTGATCTCCAGAATTTATTACACCTGCGTAGCACTGAAACCTGACCCAGACAGGTGGACACACGACACCTAGGAGTGTGACCTTGGACATCTCTCCCTGATGAAATCTGGTATTATTGCTTTGCACAGACTAAGCTTAGCTCCATAAATCACAAATGCAAGCATTATACATTTTCACACCAGGTGCATGTCATTCTACGTGACATAGGACTCTGACCTTACTTGCTCCTCTCAATGATTGGCACTACATTGATCCCCTCCACACCCCCTGTACTCCTGAGGTATGTAGATGATGTCCACAAGGAAGTGTGCCGCTTTATTGCGATAGATCTGTTGCTTTCTAAATGCAAGATCACATTACATTAGAGTTGCAAAACATGCCCCTCTGACTCTGCATGGCTGAAGTGTATGATTTATTCTGATAAAATCACTGATGCCTATGCCACTTTGCAGCCACTTCCCTTGAAACCTAAGGATATATGACATCCATTATGAGACTTGCTAATGATGGACACTGGAAACCTGGATTGAAATGGTATCATCATGGCCCCAGGTCCTATCTACCCCTTGCATTTATTGGTGGCTATGCCACACATGCTGCATGGTTATGTACTGCCCCTTCATACCGCTGGTTGTTGCTGTTATGTTTCTTTGATTTTATTTTCCTTACTGTATCTCTGCAAACAGACTTCTTCTCTGACATTGTATATTTCCACATCCTCATGTTTTGGGCATAACAATGTTGTCTGTTGTGTTTTTAAATCAATTAAAAAAATATACATTGCAATAGAATGACTGTGGGCCTTCAAATAAAATGCCTTCAAAGTTCCAAATGTTACAATATAATGTTGCTCACTACATACTTGCTTTGATTCACAGCATACACGTTATGCTACTGACTCTATTGTTAATTCATAAATTCTTACCCTCATGCCTATGCACCTGATTTCTTTGTGAATGAGACTGTCCTTATTTTTCTGATGTGATATAATCTTATCCAACAACTAGAAGTCTAAGGACAGCCAAGTTCTATCCTTATAAGTGGTGTCACTTCCTCCATACACTCTTTAAAAACATAAGATGAAGCACAGCATTGAACCCTAATACCATTGTTAAGTAACATACACAGGCACACACATCCACACACATACAAACACACACACATCCCCTAAAGCCTAATCCATTGGGCTCCAGACTGTAGTAGATGCAAGCAAAATAGTATTGCATGTCCTGCTCATAACTATCAATCACATGCATGCCAAAACATTTGGGAAACAATGGGAATGCACTTGAGGAACTCTGCTGCAAAGCTCATTTTATTGACATCACAATAGACATTGACATCAGGCATGCTGCATTTTCATCTAAACAAGCCGGGCTCATGTACAGTTGCCATTTTGAGTTAGTGTAATATGAGTAAAGTGATCACAGTAAAAAAACTAAATTCTCATCAAATCAGTCTGTATTATTTCATATTGCACAAATTATATTATTTTATATAGTATTCATAATTGTATTATTGCAAATTTATAAACCACAGTATAAATTACGAATTAGACAAAAACATAAGACAGTACTCACAATTTGAGTTAATGCCTGCATATATAGGGTATCCAAAATATTTAATATTTCACTCTAAGCCCAATTTAATTACAAAATATATAAAATATGATATATACAGTACCCTTTGGTGAGCTACTGAAAGCCAATTTAAACTGTAGCAGGGATGTTCTGTTTGAAATAGAACAAATAAAGATAATACAGAGACTACCATGATTGGGTGTTGGAAAAGGTCATCAGTAGGGTAAAATGAAACTGATATACTATTGGAGCCGAATGTCTAAAGAGAGAATGATATGAGATTTGTCACCACTTATAGTAAAAAATCCAAGACAGTATCTATAATACTGTGAAAGAACGGGGCATGCTACAATGTGATCCTGTATGACAGAACCTGATAGGAAAAAGTCCCAGGACTACTCACTGGAAAGGCAAATATCTTAGGGAATATCTCAACATAGTATGTTCAAAGAAAGATCCTCCAGATCTATAGTAGGTTTAAAAGTTGTTTTTTTTTTAAATGCAAGGGTTTTAAGGTATGGCTAAACAGTTGTGTCACTTAAGAGTACCCGATGTGATAAGGAGAGCAAACCCATTACACAGTTTCTTACTTGCAAATCAAACTACATAATATATGTCCTTGTGTCCCCATGTGACAAATGATATGTAGGAAGCACCATCTATCCAGTTGAAAAACGTGTCCTTGAGCACATAACGGCAATAGGCAATCATTATAAGTACTACCCTGTTCCAAGACACCAGTGAATTCCACTTTGGTGACAGAAATCTTCTCAATTTCTATGTAATGGAACAGATTAAAGTACATCATAGAAAAGGCAATAGGCCACTCTTTTTTAGAAGAAGAAGACAATCAAGATATGTAACAGATTTGGTGACGATAGCTCCCACAGGTCTCAACATAGAGAATTAAAAGTATACTTGAAAGACTAAGATTTGTAAGCCAGTCTGCTGTTTGTTTTTAGTATGCTTATGTAAATGCATTGATCTAACCAAGCCATATACATAAACAAATCTGTCTGCATATGTGAAAAATAGGGTTGTTGGTTAAGGTGGGGTGTGAGCCCTTCTCAATCAGCAGCCACATTCCTTTCTCAGGGTGAACTACAAAAGCCACTAAATTAACTTTTGCTTAACCCTCTGGCAGCTTGGCTCTAAAACAGTTAGGTATAAATTAGAGGCAATGTGTAATGTATTTAAGGTAAGAATAGCAACTAAAAGCACAAAACATCACATGGGTTTATCTGGTACTGTGAGACCAGGTGAAAGTCACAAGTTCTGGATGACCATTTTAGAGCACAAGTTGGATACAGGGACAAGCATAGCCCAGCTGAAAAAGATACCTTCTAAATTCAATTGTGAAGAGTGTGGTTCACAGTTGAGGAGGCCCAGTGAAACAGGGAGAGCACCACGGATGGTCATCACGGGAGACCCCCTGAGGATTTGCATACAGTTCTTCTGAGATTCACAATGGGGGTGATCGTGGGCTGCTGATGCTGTAGAGCATACGTCAAATCTTGGTTTGCCGATCGTCACTGGCAGTCGCTATAGGAAAGAGTTGGTTTCACCAGAGTTTCATGCGGGTGGCAAGATCTTGGCATGAACAGGTCCATTTGCCTTCATGAAGTGCCCAAAACATCAGCCTTTCTTTTTTTGTGGAGGCTCTTAACTGATGGCACAACAAGGTTCCAACACCTGGGAGGCACATCTTGGGGATCAATAACAGAGGTTAGCAAGGTGCAGGCAGGCAGGTCCAGCTCCAGGTCCAGGTTGGTCTAGTTGCAGCAGGCCAGCTGGGCAGTTGCAGAGATGCCTCTGGAACTTATTACCTGCTAGCAGCCCAGAACAAGAAGCCAGTCAGCTGACTCTTGGAGTCACATCTGTCTGTTTTGAATGGTGCAGAGTCAGTCTTCTGTCTCATCAAGCAGGACAGGCCTCAAGCAGTAGTGCAGTAGGACATCCTTCTTCTTTAGCATCCCCAGGTCCAGGAGTGTACTGAAAAGTGGATCTGAGGGTCCCCTTTTTATGCCTGGTGCCCACCTTGAATTGAGAGAAGCTTCTGAAAGGTTTCTCTACAGAGGTGTCTGACATTTTCAACAGCCCTGCCCTGTCCCAGTCTGTCTGGGGACACCATAGGCTAGTGTGAAGTCCTTTGTGTGTGTGAGCTGGGCTAGTGCTTTTAAAGTGAAATTATGGTAGGTGATACCTTAGCACCCCATCCAGCTAGTATCCAGACCATCTATTGTGCTGCTGTCTGGGAAGAGAAAGCATAAACAATTTAAAAAGGGAATACACCCTTTGGAATATGGTGCCCAGAGCCTAGGAGAATATATAAAGGATTTTGAACTAGAAGCAGCTAAATTGATCATAAGTTTCTTTCACGGTTTCTTTCACTGTGGCTATCCTAAAAAAATTCTCAATGATGCATTAATAAGAATGAAAGAGAGGAGCAGGAAATCTCCTTTAGGAATTTGTTGCTTTCTATATGATCACCAGAGTTTGCATAAGCTTATAGAGTCCTTCCCTATATAGCTTTTACTGTTGTTTTTTTGATTGGTATTCTGATAATGTTTCTTTTAGTCAAATGGGAACTCTATTTTTGTCTTTTTGTCTCCTGGTTGCGCACACTGGTCCTCTAGACAAAAAGTCTTTTATTCTAGCTTTTATCTTTTTCTCTTTTTTACTATATCTATTCATGTTGTATTTATTGCATTTATATTTATGATCAAATGCTTTGTTTTGCTGTTTTTACTGTTCTAATGTTCTGACGATTATTGGTTTTATATTGTCACCATGCTTTTACCTCATTCTTTTCTTTTATGTACGATTGTTATTATTACGTCAAATGGTCTAGACTTCTAGACCGAATAAATAAATAAATAAATAAACAGAGGATCTGTTATATGGGTGTAAGATAATTCGATAAAAATTGATGCAATTCAAACTAAAGCGATGCATACATGTCAAATGTTTTTGTAGTACATTTTTTAAATAGAACTGGCATGTATTAGGACCTGATGAACAATATCGAAGAACTGCATCCATGGTGGACAATATAACACATTTTTTACAATCCAAATAGAAAGTCAAGTGATTGGCTGGAAAACATTGGTGATGATTTTGAGAAGTTTGTCATATGTAAGGCTAGTGTTTATTACCAAAATCAAACTGAACACAAATGTTTTGAGGGGCACACAATCCCCATTTGTGACAACATAACTTGCAACAGAGAATTTGTTCTATATGTTTTGGAACGTGACCTTGGTAAGTTAAATGTGGGGTGCACAATCAAGAATTTGAAAGTGAGAATCCTGCAACATATACGAGTGATAAAGGATGATGATAACATTTACGCCGTACTCAACCAGTTTATGGAATTCTATCTGCGTACTCCTAAATGGTTGAAATACTATTGTATAAAAAAAAAAAACACACAGCCAAGGGGGTGACAGGGAGCTCGAACTGTGAAGACAGGAGTCTCGACAGATTCTGACTCTGGGAATGGGGACACTGTGAGGCCACAATTCTGATGCAGAATTGTATGAATATAGTATCTCTTTTTTTTTGCAGTCACTTTATAGTACATGGACATCCCTGTACTCTTTTATATTCTTAAGTATATGATTGGAATGTTGTTAAATGCAGGAAAACAGTTTATTGTTGCACACAGTGTACAGGTGATAGATTGGTTACAGTGATTGATGAATTAAGATTAATTTTAAAAGATTTTGTTAAGTAAATAAGCATATGAACTTTATGAAAAAGGACATCAGATTGACACACACATATAAGGTACTTTATGGAATTTGAAAATCCATGTATATACTAGCATTTATATTTATATTAATCATTTACTGTCTTTTAGACAATATAATGCACTTTAATATAAAATGTGGTAATCGGAAATTACATTCTACAAAATTATAGAAGGCCTGATGAAGATATATCTGTCAAGATGACAGTTAAAATATGTCTTCCTCCCAAAAACGGGATATGACAAGGGTAGTCCCCGAGCAGAGCACTTGCCTCATTAGAAATAATTAGTACAAAAATTCAATGGGGCATTTCAGACCAGTAATTGGTGTGCCCTCATTAATATGAAAGTTGAAATATTGAGATACACAGCATGTCAGGTCCCTAATTAGGGTTGTGACTTTATAGCATGAATGTAATATATCTTTGATTGTCTGGAATTGAAACATTTTTGGCCCATCAGGAGTTAATTTGTGTGTCCCCTGAAATTGGTTGTGCTGCCGAATAGCTACTGAAGTGAGGTGACAAGCGGCAATGGAGATCGATCTATCTATCTGTCTGTCTGTCTGTCTGTCTGTCTGTCTGTCTGTCTGTCTGTCTGTCTGTCTATCTATCTATCTATCTATCTATCTATCTATCTATCTATCTATCTATCTATCTATCTATCTGTATGTCTGGATAGATAGATAGATAGATAGATAGATAGATAGATAGATAGATAGATAGATAGATAGATAGATAGATAGATAGATAGATAGATAGATAGATAGATAGATAGATAGATAGATAGATAGTAACTGTTCATTGGAACCATGCTACAAAGTAGCAGAAGGAGAAGCATTACAGAAATTTCGATAAGGAGTTTATGCTTTGGAGAAAATAAAAAAAGCCAAGGAGAAGGTAGACAGAATCCCAGACAAAGATCTGTTGGGGGACAAAAAGTAAAACAGCAAAGGAAATTGTTCAGTTAGGATGATTACACGTTACTCTACTAGTGCAATACAGATATACAATATCATGAAAAAGAGCTGAAACAAAATGTCAAGATGATACAGTAATAGACCCGTTACTGCTACCTTAACCTCAGGTAACAAAGAAGAGCTGTATCAATGAAAGACTTGTTGGCATATAGCCATTATATGGTCAGCCCCAAGCCAATTCAGAACATACAGGCTTTTTCCCTTGTATGCATTTTAAAGCCTGCAAAAAGAGTCATACATTTATGGAATAAGATATATTTAGTTCTGAGAAAAAAGGCAGATTCACTAAATTTCTGAACTGCATTTCAGAATATGCGGTATATTACATTGTGTGTCCATTCGATAAGAGATAAATTGGTAGCACGACATACTGCCAAAAAGAGGTGCTCAAACACATGAAAGCAATTCAAAACAAGGACGTTACATATCCAGAGCACAACATTTTGAGTTACTGCATAGCAGCAACTGGGAACAACTATGGCCCTTATTTATACTTTTTTTACGCCACATTACCATCATTTATTGACACAAAAGCGGCGCAACCTTACAAAATGCAATTTGCGCCGCTTTCGCGTCAAAAAATGATGGTAATGGGGCGCAAAAAAAGTATAAATCAGTTCCTATGTTTCATCTGTTTGGACCAGGTAACCATAGAGACAGAAGAGAGGATACAAGGAAGACAGTGAGGCAATTGGATTCAAAATACATTATCAAATTATGCACCAAGATTCCACTAGGCCTTGACAGTAATGAGGAGCTTTGGGTACATATTGGGGACAAATCTGTGGTTTTGAGAATAGAGACAACTTTGATTAAATGAGGTAGTTATTAATGAAGATAGATTGTTTATAACCCATGTCTTTCAGGGATACAATATAGACTGGCCAAAAACATTGTTTTTTTTTTCTTTTTTCTTTCTTTCCTTCTGTCTTTCTTTCTTTCTTTCTTTCTTTCTTTCTTTCTTTCTTTCTTTCTTTCTTTCTTTCTTTCTTTCTCCTCCCTTTAATCCGCCACACCAATTTGTGTCTCCAACTGATTTTCCTTCCCCACCATCTTTATCTCCTTTTTTCTGTGTGTTCAGGAGATACCAATGATACTTGGTAATTGAGGGTAAGAGCCCTTTCATCCTGTGATAGTTTGATATTTGTGAATTATGACAGCAAGGATGGCTCCATCTGCCTGCAATTTATTTTAAACATTGCTAAAATGTGCATGTATAAATGGAATGGATGTCATCATGGCCAACAATTGTGAAATTATTTTTACTGGAGCACAGGAGTTGATACATTAGGCTAATTCTTGTTTCATTCACTTTGACTCAAAAGACGCACTTGTCATTTCAACATGGCCATCAGGATTCTTTCATTTGAGAGTTTTGATCAGCATTATTTTGATGAACTTTTAATTATATACAGGTTTTATGATATTTGTTAATGCTGGATGGTCTGTAACATGGGTGTTAACATTTCTAAACATGTATGTTTGTCTTGTTATCCATCATTTATTGTGTTGTATTTCGATCGGCTGAATACTAGCTTTAAAAATGGTGCCTGGGGTCTCTGTCAGCTACATTGAAAAAGGTGTTAAAACTGAAATGAGTCTGTTCACTTTTAATTTGTTGGGCAATACATTTATTTTGGTAGAACCCTGCGAATACCCACATCTCTATTCCAAACAGGGACTATATTTAGACATATATATATTTTCAAAAAAAAAAAAAAAAAAAGGTTACAGGGACGTTATAGGCAGGAAGTAGAACTAAAAGCAACGGAGAAATTCATTAAAAAAAACTAAGGTTAAAGGGACATTATAGTTAGGTTCTGAATTTAGTCATACAAAACCGTATAAATTCAGCAGTTATAGTTAGAGTTGTTTCAAGTAAATTGAATGCTAATGCTTCATTGATATATTTAATTATGTTATAAAAGTTGTTATGATTGCTGTAATGTGTAGGGTAATTAGCAGTGCATGGCCAGGGGACTGCTACCTCCCTGGAGCTCAATTTAAATAATAAAGGGGGTCCTTTATGAACCCCAGACCTGGGGACCACCACCTTCCTGGGGTGAAAATGTAGATATACGTGCCAGGGGTTGCAGCCCCCCCACCCCCCAAGCCCTGGTGAGCACCACCTCCAGGGGCCAATTTAATAAGCTATGTGGGGGCTGTGTGGCCCTCCTGCCGCACCGGGGCACCGCCACCTCCCAGGGGTGAAGATAGCAGTAAATACAGGGGGTCCCACAGCCTCAGGGACAGCCACCTCCTCAAGGGAAATATTTAGTTCTGGGCAGGGGGCCTCATAGCCCAATTGCACTCCCTGGGACCACCACCTCCCAGGGCTAAAATACAATAATGGGAGGGGCCCTATTTGGGCCCCAGGGACTGCCACCTACCCAAGGCCAATGTCATATGAAATGTGGGGGACACTGCAGCCCTCCTGCAGCCCTGTGGGCCACCACCTCCCAGGGGCAATACTCATTTGAGGGTAGCCACGCAGCTCCCCTCAAGAAGCCATAGATGACCCTGGTGACCCCCATCCTCCAAGGCCGGCTCCTGCTATGTCCCTGGGTGCCCACCCCCAGGACAAAGCTGTTTGCTCTGACTTGGCTAGAGCTGTCAGCTCCGTCCAAGTCAGAGCAAACACTTCACTTTCTGCAAACGAGAGCTGTCAAACACCTCTCACTTGCAGAAAAGTAAAGTTTTCACTGGTTTTGTTGCACACAAATATAAAAGCAGGGGAGCAGATTAAAACATTGCTGCCACAAGCAGGGAGCTGCTATTTAAAGAAGCTCCCTGCTTGTGGGAGCACTGCTGGCTCTTACAGGACACAAGGTGCCATTTAGGACTGTGGGGGCCTTGAGGCTCCCCCCGCAGTGCTGACTCTCTCTCTCTCTTCCATCCCACAATGGGATGAAAGAGAGAAAGATTTTCACTACAATGGTATCTCCATACAATGACTTCACAGACTCAGAACAGCAAGATATTTTTTTACAAATGTTATAGTTACGTTTGGATGCAGAGCAGAACAGAGTCACTTCTGGACTAATGGGCAAGGTCTTGTGCTGTCACTCAGTAGGCTTAAGGTTCAAATCCTAGTATTAGTTTGGCAGTGTGTCTGTTAATTTTATAGTGTTTGTTCTGTGAAACATTCCTGGTGATAGAACACTGAAGTCTTTTTCCCCTCAAAATCAAGGGCTGTGCGCATCACAGGGTAGTGTGGTTATAGGAATTGACTGCAGGGCCTAGCTACATGCATGACCTAAGGCCATGTGTGGTGGTAGTTGGATTAACATATAGTAATGAAAAATACTTTATGGTAAAAAAAATAGAAATCCACAAAATAAAAACAAAGGTTACTGGGACATTATAGTTAGGAAATAGAATTAGTTAAAAACATAAAAAATCACTTGAAAAACCAAAGGCTACAGGGATGTTATAGTTAGGCTCACAATTTGAACATAAAAAATCATATAAATCACCAGCTATAGTTAGAGTTATTTCAAGTAACTGTAACTCCTGCCCTAAGATAACTATAACTCGCACCCTCGCCATGCTCTGCTGATTATCCCACTAATTACAGCAGTCATGACATCATTGATATCATCATTGATAACCTTACTCTAACATCTGCAGTAAAATTATATATCATATAACGTTGCATGGTGGAGGTGAAAGTTATAGTTCCCTTTGGGCACGAGTTATAGTTACTTGAAATAACCTTAACTATAACAAGTGAATTTCTATGGTTTTCTACATTTAAATTGTGGGCGTAAATAAAACTTCACTGTAATCTTAGTTTTTTTAAGTGAATATATATATATATATATATATATATATATATATATATATATATACATATAACATGCTCAACATGCTGGCGTTGTCCAGAGGTAGTTATAGTTATGATTATGTTTTTTTTTTTAAAGTGTTTATTGACTTGCCTAAATCTTTTGTGCCATTTGAAGAATCATCACAAATGTTTCCAAAAAAATGAGTGTTGGAGAGAATCTTGTTCTACAGAGGAATGTTTGAGCTGATCTGTCTAGTGGGGACTGAGAAAAAGGGGGGGGGGAGTCAAAAAAGTTGCATTTTCCATGCTAATTCCCATAGGGATTTTGAACATGACTACAGCCCGAACTATTGAATAGAATTACACCAAAGGTAGCTTTTGGTCCAGAAAGAAGCCTTTTCATGTTTGGTGTAAATCTATTCAGTAGTTTTTGAGATATTAAAAGAAAAATGAGGATAGATATCTAGAGGCACGAAAAATTCGCAAATAATTGCGAGCTCGTGCAGAAAAATGTAGAGCTTTGACAGTCCGCAACAGTTCAACCAGAAAATGTTGGCAGCCATCTTGTGACTTAGCTTTGGCCTAGTCCCACAAAAAAGTTAAAAAATAAGACAAGTGGCCAGGGTAAGGACACATGGGCAAAAAAACACTTTTTATGAAAAGGTTTTGGGACGTATTTGTGGGGAAAAAAAAAACAAGTAGGGTCGGCCACTCTTATTAAATTTGAAGCCAGTGGGAGGCCAGCAAACCAACCCCCCCCAACCCCTGGCTGGGGACTACCACCTCCCTAGGGGTAAAAGGCTGTCATGTGCGGGGGTTCACCATCACAATGCTCTACCCCACAGCCCCGCAGCCCTGGGGACCACCTCCCTGGGGCACATCTCTCAATGTATTGTGGGGGGCACCCAGCCGCAGAGCTCCCCAGGCAGAACTCAAAATTGAATGTGGTGTGCCGCATGGCTCCCAGCAGAACCAGGGACTGCCACCTCTCTGCGGCACACATTTTAAAACAGGTATGGAGTCCATTGTGGACACTGGGCCCCAGGAACTACCGCTTCCCTGGGGCTATTGATGTTGGAGGGGGCCATGCGGTCCCCTCAAGGAGCCATTAATGGCCCAGTAAACCACCACCCCCCAGGGCCGGCTCCTGCTATGTCCCGGGGTGCCCACCCCCAGGACATGGCTGTTTTGCCACGTGGCTCCCTCCACCAAAAACAAAGATTAGAAGGCAGGGCCCTGGGGGATGTAGTCCCCTGGAGACAGAATCACCTGGGGGAGGAGGGCATGCAGACCTGCGGCCAATTACCAAGCTTGTTTTATCCTTATACCATATTCAAGTGATACATTTGAATAAGTATTGAAAAAGAAAATATCTCTTATGTGAGGTGAGGCAGCCACATCTTTAACACATGTAATGTAGCAGAAAGGTAAGTAGTATAACAGTTACTCTTCATAAATTCCTAATTTATCGGTGTCTGCTTACTTGTTACGTCACCTGTAGAAAGAAATAATTTCATAAATGTATGTTTTTGTTTCCTGCATTCTTATCTGATTCACTGATCATCTATACGATCAACTAATCCGATTTAGAGGAGGGTAAACATCCTGGCTGGTTGTGATTCAGCACAATGAAAATAACAGTGCCTACAAAAGAAAGTGATTAGACGCGGCAACGGATGACTGCACATACCCTAGTCTACTCTAAGCAAAATTTATGGGTGTCACGAAGCTCCTTCTTAGTAGACATTTGTGCACATCGCACAACTCATTTATATTTCGGATTAGCTGTCACTTTCTGGTTTGGAGGCCATTCAATAGATTAAATGCATTATTGTTGGAGAAGATTGAAAGCTTCTTGACGCCATCAGCAGCGCAAGGGGCATATATCATGATTTCATCTTCTCAGGTGCAACGTATAGAATAGGTTCGTTTTACTTCCATCATAAATCTCTGCTTTGGTTGAACACTGTTTAGGATTCTAAAATTAATGTTTTTCAAAATATAATAGCCTTTAACGTCGGTGTGTGTGCGCCTGTCTTTGTCCTGGAAGGATGTCACGCATAAAAGGAAATTGTGTGGCTGCTTTTATATAGTTACCACTTATAGAGAAGGCTCTGTATTGGGATACAAGGTGCTTGCACTTTCAGTCACACGTACATAAGACAGAAAAATTAGGCTCTGTACAGTTTTAGGTCCCAATTGGGAGCTGCAAAGAGATTGGTGATACTTCAAATCGGTAACTTTAGCTTACCTGTATCTTAGGTGGTGACTTCGATATGACTCTACATAACAAAAGTGCTAGATTTGTAGTAGGTTGCTTACCACACTTTCCGCATGTCTTTTATCGCACTCCTGCTCCTCTTTGAATGAGGGTTTTAGAAGGGAAATAAAAGTTAAACAATACCTATCATCAGATGTCACAAACTCAGACACTAGCATTTTACGGTTTAAATGAAAAAAAGCTCAAGAAAGTAATTTTAGTTTTCAAATAATACAGTTGTAACACTTCATAAAAAACACATTGGCAGATACTACTTGTAAAACATCATCCTCTAGTCTATTAAGTTTTTACAGTGCTATTTTTTACAATTATGTATTTTCAAAGTACCTAGTTCCATGCCACAATACAAATATGATTGACCTTATCTCACATTTTTTATATGTATCTACCACCGTTCATATTATAGGTTGACCTAGTTTCTTATTTCTAGTTCTTTTGCAATTTTATTTATAAGAATTTGCATTACAGTAAATTGATATTTTTCATGCACGTTATCACTTGTAAACATTATTCTCTTAGCCTGATACAAAAAAGCTAAATAATAAATAGTGTAAGTAAGTAAGTAAAGTTTATTAATACATAGTTATTTAAAACCATTACATATTGCACATACATAAAAGGAACTATTAACATATAGGTATGGGTACACAATATAACCACTGTAACATAGTGATAAAAGTTTTACCTAGACCATGGAAATACTTTTAAAATTGACCTCCTTTTTAAAAATGACCTGAGTCTTTGGGAGACCATGCCCATGCATGTAATGACTAAAGGGCTAGCAGCTTATCATAATGTGTGCCAGATGAGCACTCCGGTTTGCTATTCTTCAATTGGTTGAATTGAGCCAGAGGCACCAACACAAAATTGTGCTTTTATACTAGTAAATCTAGTGAGGAAATTACTCATTTAAAAGCGCCAGCTAAAACAAGATAATAAGGTGACCGAAGCTAGCTGGTCACTAAATTGCTGAAGAGAGCAAAATCAGTCATAGTTGTTCAGTGCAAAGTCAAAAGGCTCTCTATTTATGCATAAAAATTCCCAATATAAGCATATTGGTAAGGAACGACTTGGGGAAGAACATCCTAGGCCTCTACTAATCAGGTGAGCTATTCTTTAACATGCAATAAAAATTTGTCAGCTCTAGCCGCTAGCTGTATGCTATGCCTTTTTAAGAGCATCATCATGGCTATGCGGTAAGATTTAATTCACAGGGCTTTCAATGAGGGACATAACAATTTCTTTCTCATGGGCCTAACAGCCAGACAAATACACAAAAAATGTAGAACACTTTTGTTCAACAAACTACAAAGGCGGCAAGAAGGATCTGACCAAGTTTGCTTCCACAATGGGACCAGATCCTTGGACGGAAAGACTCCCATGCAGATTTGGAGAAAGAAATGTTGTATGGTGCCTGCAAGATGAGTCGTAAGATATGGCTGGGGTGTCAGGAAGTATATGTATGTAGGACGAACCAACTGTGGCATTGTCTCTCCATGTCTGCTTTATCTGATGTCCAAGAATAGAGTTTAGAAGCCTTGTTAATGATTTTTTGAACAAAGGAAAATAAATATTGGTGTCCCATACTTCATGTGAGCTTAGGTTATTCAAAGCCTGCCTAAACAGAGTTAGCAACATGATCTATTATCGGGTTGCAACCCCACTTCCATCCAACATAGAGCGGGCAACATGTCAGAGAGTGCTACTCTTAATTTTCAGCACATTTCTATTATTGCCCCCCAAATAATCGGAGCTTGATGGAACCACCTAAATTCCAGCCTCACCTGAACTGGAGATACATGCTTTGGTAGATGGGAAATAGACTTAAACAAAACTGACTGAAGCTGATTAAGGAGAGGGACATTAAGCCCTTTAAGTAACTCCAAGCCATAGGTGAGCAATGGAAGAAATTTCACTCTGATAACCTGCAAAAGTTTTTTTGTAACTGGAAAAAGGCAAAGCATAAATTGTGGGCCACTCCTCGTATTTGTCGTAGATGCTTTTTATGTGATAGATTCATGTCCAGCATTACTCCAAGCTATTTACAGTACTCTGCCTGCACTATCAGTTTGCTGGCAGCCTCCCATTTAAAGTTGATGCAGCTGGTGTTTTGTTTGCCCCAAAAGCAAATCACTTTGGTTTTATTATGATCTAACACAAGACCCTAGGTGGTCGTATATTCAACCAGTTTGGAAATTCAGTGCTGAAGACCCAGCTGCTTCTGGCAGAAAAGTAAAATATTGCCCGTGTTTTGTAAGACATGCACTGGTTAATTTGCCAATTTTGGGGGTTAATATACCACTTCCACTAATCGAGAGTAAAGGTCTGCTCTGTAGATGTTAGATAAAGTTGGGGCGAGCAGGCACCCCTGTTTTAGTCCATTGTGCGTGGGGATCATCTGCATGATTCTTTAGAAATTTAGCAATTTTAACCTGAACCCAGGTATCTGTGTGTAGATTTACAATCACATCTAGCAATTTTTGGAGATATATCCCAGCTGGCCATTTTTTACCCTAATTTCTGATGCAGCACCTTATCAAAGGCAGCTTTTAAATCAAAGAAACAGGCATAAAGTGACATGTGTTTTCTCTTAGCTTTTTCAGCAAGAAGTGTGACCACTAGAAGGTTGATGTAAGACCTGACAGCCTTAGGGTGGTCATCCCCCAACTTTTTGCCTGCCTCCCTCCACTTTTCTGACACTGTTTGTGTTGGACCTAGGACTCTGCACACTTTACCACCGCTAATCAGTGCTAAAGTGCATATACTTTCCCCTTAAAATATGGTAGCATTGGTTCATAATCAATTGCCATATTTGATGTACTTGTAAGTCCTTGTACAGTGCACTACATGTGCCCAGGGCCTGTAGATTGAATGCTACTAGTGGGCCTGCAGCACTGGTTATTCCACCTACAGAAGTGGCCACTTAACCATGTCTCAGCCCTGCCATTGCAAGGCATGCGTGTGCAGTTTCACTGCCACTTCGACTTGGCATTTAAAAGTACTTGCCAAGCCTTAAACTCCCCTTTTTCTACATATAAGTTGTCCCTAGGTAACCCATACGGCAGGGTGCAGTGTAGGTGAAAGGCGGGACATATACCTGAGTGTTTATTATGTCCTGGTAGTGGAAAACTCCTAAATTCATTTTCCACTACTGTGAGGTCTGCTCCTTTTATAGGCTAACATTAGGGCTACGCACATATACTGCTGGAGTGGTAAATTATGATCAGAAAGGGGGTACACAGGTCATATTTAGTATGACCTGAATGGTAAGAGAAATTCCTACTTATTGGTGAGGTTGGATTTTAATATTACTATTTTAGAAATGCCACTTTTAGAAAGTGAGCATTTCTCTACATTTAAAATCCATCTGTGCCTTGCAGCCTGTCTCCAATCCACGTCTGGGTTGGGCTGGTTGACAGCTCCTTTTTGCATTTTACCTAGGCAAAAACAAACACAGGATACTCAGTCACACCTGCACTCATCTGCATACTGAATGGGTCTTCTTGGGCTGGAACGGTGGAGGGGCCTGACACTTACACTTCAAAGATTAGTGGCCTGCCTTCACACAATGGACTGCCAAACCCCCTACTGGGACCCTGGCAGACAGACCTGCTCTGAAAGGGGAACTGGTGCACTTCAAAACCACTCTCTGAAGTCTCCCCTGCTTCAAATGCACTTTTGGGCATGTAACCTGGGTCCCTGAGCCCACCAACTCAGACACTTCCTGGGATGGACAATCTGAACCAGATCCTGCAAACTGCCAAGAGGAACTGCCTGGCTGCCCAATGGACTCACCTGGACTGCTGTGAAGGACTGCTGCCTTGTTGTTGCCCTGCTCCCTTGCTGGCCTCTTGCTCTGTTGATAAGTGGTCTCCAAAGGCTTGGATTGTGCTTGTCTCCTGTTCCTGAAGTCTCAGGGCCAAAAAGACACCTCCTCTTGAAGGAAACTCTTTTTGCGGTACAAATTCATGCACAGCCTGCCAGAAACCATGAACAGCCTGTCCAGCCATGAGTGTTTCATCGCATCGCCAAGCCGGAACGACGCAAGCCCAGCTCTCCGAGTGGAGATCAACGCAGCTCCTGCATTGCAACCAGAACTTCGACGCACAGCCATACTGGATCGATGCATCCCCGAGCCGGAATGACGCAGCATCACTTCCTGCATGAGGAATCAACGCAGCGCCTGCCATGCGACAGAAACTCCGATGCATCACCACACCTGATCAACACAGCACCTGTGACTTCATCCTGCATGCCCAGGATTTCCATGCATTGTCCCTGGGCATCAAAGGATCCCGCATCACAGTGAGGATCCAAGACTGCACTCCGGAAAGCGACACAAAGCCCTTGCCGCGTGGGAAGAATCAACGCATTGTCTGTGCGCATCAGGAAATCCAATGCACACCTTCCTTTTTCCACACATCTCCTCCCCTGCGGTCTTCATGTGTTTAATTTTGACACATACCAGATACTTTCTGCACACAAGAGAAATTTGGTGATTTTTTAAGACTTAAGACTCTTAAGTGCTTATCAAATCTTGATCGTTTTGACCTTAATTTACTCTGATAAATATCTTATATTTTTCTAAACCTGTGTGGTGTATTTTTGTGGCGTTTTCACTGTTTTACTGTATGATTTATTGCACAAATACTTTACACATTGCCTTCTAAGCTAAGCCTGACTGCTCAGTGCCAAGACCCAGAAGGTGGGCACAGGATAATTTGGATTGTGTGTGATTTACCCTGACTAGGATTGTGGTCCCTACTTGGACAAGGGTGTATATCTACCTATGGCTACTTGGGACTCACGTTGCCATCTTATCTCCTAACAGAGCATTTGGTTGAATGGCAAGAGATACTTGTACCATATAACTGGGGCCGCTGTTTGTTGAATCCTGAAATTCAGAGGAGTATAAGGGATAATAAATGTGTGGAAACTCAAGGATGGAAATTACATTGGGGGTCATTCTGACCCTGGCGGCCGGTGGCCGCCAGGGCCACCGACCACGGGAGCACCGCCAACAGGCTGGCGGTGCTCCCACGAGCATTCTGACCGCGGCGGTTCAGCCGCGGTCAGAAGCGGCAAGTCGGTGGGCTCCCGCCGACTTACCGCTGCTCGGGGGAATCCTTCATGGCGGCGGAGCGCGCTCCGCCGCCATGAGGATTCTGACAGCCCCTACCGCCATCCTGTTCATGGCGGGAAACCCGCCATGAACAGGATGGCGGTAGGGGGTGCCGCGGGGCCCCTGGGGGCCCCGCAAAGTATTTCAGTGTCTGCCTTGCAGACACTGAAATACGCGACGGGTGCAACTGCACCCGTCGCACCCCTGCAACTACGCCGGCTCAATTCTGAGCCGGCGTCCTCGTTGCAGGGGCATTTCCTCTGGGCCGGCGGGCGCTCTTTTGGAGAGCGCCCGCCGGCCCAGAGGAAATGTCTGAATGGCTGCCGCGGTCTTTTGACCGCGGTGCGGTCATTTGGCGGCGGTACTATGGCGGACGGCCTCCGCCGTCCGCCATAGTCAGAATCACCCCCATTGTGTCTAAGTACTTTACATTTACAGGTACTCAGCTGCTAAAGACTGAAATAATAGCATACCAATATTTTTTTTGTTTTATTTTTAGGTGTAGCTACATTCAAACACAAATTAGCTTTAAATGTGTACAGTAGCCAAATGTTAGTTAATTGGGCAATGATAACATGTTAGTTAGAAACCTAAGAGATGGCATACATTCTGTAGGACATGCTATGTAAAAACGGGTTATGGGGCTAATTCACATATTCATACTCCCATTGCACCACATTTAATACGTTTAAATGCCTTTGTGATTTGGACCCATAATTACTATTATTTTAAATATCTTCAGAGAGTAGAATATAGTAATATAGGGGATGTGAGAAGTCCCTCTCTCAGAATGGAACACAGTGGTCACTGCCTACATGCCAATGACCTGGCACACCATTTACAGGAGCTTCTCTGCCAAAAAACATTGTGTATTTCCTCAAGAAAATAAATGATAACAAGACAAATTGGGGGGTTTGGGCTGCAAAGTGTGGTGACATTTATCCTTTATTCTCACAAAAAAAAAGCTGTGAGTATTTTCAGTGAGAAGGAATTGCCACATGCACAACTTCCAATCATTATAACCCACCAATGTAAAAATGATGCACTAAGGGGGTCATTCTGACCCTGGCGGTCGCGAATGACGGAAGCACCGCCAACAGGCTGGCGGTGCTTCCATGCCCATCTGACTGCGGCGGTAAAGCCGCGGTCAGAAAACCGGGACCGGCGGTTTCCCGCCGGTTTTCCCCCGGCTGGGCGAATCCGCCAGGGCAGCGCTGCAAGCAGCGCTGCCATGGGGATTCTGACCCCCTTCCCGCCAGCCTGTTTCTGGTGGTTGTCACCGCCAGGAAGAGGCTGGCGGGAACGGGTGTCTTGGGGCCCCATGATGCTTTTCACTGTCTGCCTAGCAGACAGGGAAAAGCGCGATGGGTGCAACTGCACCCGTCGCACCGCCGCCGTCGCTACCGCCGCCCGCCAGAGTCGGAATGAGGGCCTAAATGTTTGAACACACGGCAGACACCCATAAATAATAAGCAGAGAGCCCCACATCTGCTGTATGCCCTTGTCATTGTCATAAACTACATTGTGATGCTAGTAGGCATCTCTCTTAGATACAACTATGCAGTCAAAAATATTTATGCAGCCTTTAACCAGTGCTTGTGCAGAGAGACAAAGTAAAGCTATCCACTTGAGATTAACCAGTGGGAGATATTACTTAGTGTGGAGATATTTTGAGGGTCTGCACGCTCAGGTTTCCATAACAGGGGTTATTGATGATCATCAAGTTGCAGTTTCAGTAGTCCCTCCAGAAGGGAGGTACATAAACGGATAGTAAGAAGAAAAATCATAGAAACATTTACGGATCAAGTAAACAGGGTAGGTGTGTACATGAGAAGTACCCTTTTTCTGTTGATCAAGGCTCTCTCGTGCTCACTGTTGGACCTGGCCCTTTTACAGGGTCATTCTCCAGACTTTTTGCCTTTTGCCTCCTTATTTTTCTGACCTTTATTGGCTGACGTTATGACTCTGAGCACTTTTTCACTGCTAACCAGTGCTAAAGTGCATGTGCTCTCACTTGTAAAATTGGTATGATTGCTTATACCTAATTGGCATATTTAATTTACCTATAAGTCCCTTGTAAAGTGGTATTCCTATACCCAGGGCCTGTATATTAAATGCTACTAGTGGGCCTGCAGCGCTGCTTGCGCCACCCACTGAAGTAGCCTGTCAAACCTATCACAGGCCTTCTAGCCTGTGTGTGCAGTTTTCTCCCACAGGGACCGGGCATCTAAATTTACTTGCCAGGCCAGAATTCCCCTTTTATTACATGTAAGTCACCCCTAAGGTGCGCCATAGCTAGCCATATGGGCAGGGTGCCATGTATGTAGAAGGCAGGACATGTGCCAGGTTGCTTGGCCTGTCTTGGTAGTGACAAACAGCCTAACTTGGTGTTTCATTGCTATGAGTGTTGCCTTCTCATAGGATGGCATTGGAAATGCCCTGCCTCATGTGTAAGGAGTATTGTCTGATTTATGAGAGGTAGCGTAGGCATGTTTGGTATGGTTGTTATAGTGATAAGAAATGCTGCTTACTGGTGTAGGTGTATTTTATATTACTATTACAGAAATGCCACTTCTAGAAAGTGCACATTTATCTGTGCTTATGACTCTGGCATTTTTGCAGCTTGCCTCCAATCCACGTCTGAGCAGACTGACAGTTGGGGATTTGTGCATACTTTTCAGATAGCCTGTGCACAAGGAGGGTGGAGGTGTCACAGAGGGGCATCTACATAATGTATAGCCTTCCTGGGCTGAGACAAGGGACAGGTGGGGCACACCTGCATTTGTAAAGGCTGTGCACTGGCCTCGCACAATACAGTTTTTTACCCCCCACTGATGTTCGTAGCCTGTGCTGGAGGAGAGAAAGGGCACTCCTAGAACCAGTTGTAACTGGTTGGAACCTCCTCGCCTCCCCATTGTAAAACACACTGTAAACTTAGTATAAGTACAGGGGAATTTTCCCCACAATTTAGACATTCTTGAACCATGAAGAATCTTATGTGAAGCTAGACAATGGACGCTGCTGAATGGACTCACCAGGCCCCATCGTGGACTGCTGCTGTTGTGTTGACCTGTGACCTGCTTGTTCACTAGGAGGAACTGCCACTGCTTGCACCCACTTGTTGTGCTGGCCTGCTGCTGGGTTCACCAGCCCTGTGACCTTTTCTTCATTATTGTGTCCAGAGGCAGAGTGCTATGGCCCCTGGCCTCTGTAACTCACGCCAGCATGAGGAGCGCTGCTTTGACCACTTAGCACTTTGGGAGCGCTCCTGAGTGACCTTTGTGCGCTTTTCAAAGCACTTCCTGGGTGACCAAAATCACAGCCGCAGCCCGGGATCCCCCTGGTGCCCCTTGCACTTTTTGAAGCGCTCTTCGTGCTCCGACATCACGGCTGCAACCCGGAGTTTGGATGGCCCCTCGTGCTGTGGAAAGCGCGGCGTAGTGATACTTCACCGCCGCAGCCCCGGAGGCTGCATTCCCTGAAGCACGAGTGTGCGCCGCCCCTGGGAACCCCGGGGCACCTTGAATCAGTGACCAGGTGCGAGAATGCTCCAGCCGTGCCCCAGAAGCGACGCACGCTTCTAGACGTGCCCCAAGGGCACCATCAGACACCGTTCTTGGTGTCGGCTCAGAGGAGAGTGGCTCGCGCACTGTGCCGGGTGTGGCTGCCCTCTAGAGCAGGAGGAAAGCCTCATCGGAGGCCCCTGCTCCAATAATTCAGGATTTCTGACAGTCGCCCAGAGGACGCGGGCGGCTGTCTGTATCTCGCAGGGCCCGGGGAGTGGAAAGGGAGTTCCTTTCCCCCCGGCCACTGCCTTAGGGGCGCCATAGCCCTGTAACTTCATTTTTGGCAATTGTTGGTGACCCCCCCCTTTGTGAGAGGGCCATTAGAGGCCCAGGGGGGCTCCACAGAAATCACAGGCCCCAGGAGGGGGCAATTTTCGGCAATAGAGAGGGTGCAGTTCACCCCTCCCTTCTAGGAGCACCGCGTGGCCCCCGTTTTGTGCATAGGAGCGCCGGGGGCCCACAGGCTAATTTTCTAGGCACAAGGAGTGCCTTTTCTCCATATGACCAGGTACTTTTAGGGATATATTGGCTCAGTGAGCCTAGTATGGACCTGGGGGGGGTTTATATGTTTTCCTACCTGCTTTTATAATGCTACATATATGTGCTGATGTTCCTATTATGGGCCTGACTGCTCGTGCCAAGCTACCAAGAGGGTGAGCAGGGGTTATCTTGGACATGTAACTCCCTTGCCCTGACTAGAGTGGATGGATTCTGCCTGGCTTAGGTGCATACCCTACCAACCAGAAACCACATTTCTAACACTCACATCTCAAGATAACGGTTTACCTAGTGTTGAGTTTTCCCTTCTTTATCAGTTGGAAGAAAAATTTGAATTTATAGCATTAGCTATTAATACAGTTTTAGCTTTGACTCAAATTCACCTCAAGTTACATACTATTCCATAGATTATTTACTTTATGGACTAGGCAGATCCCAAGTTTCTAAAAGTGTAGTTTGAATGGTTGGTCCTGCTTGTATTAATATTAAGGTTCAATGGTCAAATTTAGAGCTCAATGTATATTTAAAGCCTCTGATGGCTTGTTGAAGTGACAGCTGTGCTTCTTTTGGCTTTCCTCTTTATTTGTCCACCTTTGCAGTGAATTCCTGTTGTCTAACCTGGTGAGTCTTCCCAATGCATCTATGGTTGAGATGATCCAAACCTGGTTGTCATAGACCATGGGTAGTCAGAAATATTTTCCTAGGGGCCAAAAAGTTTGGTCAGTGTAGCTGTTGCGTAGGCTCTCATTATCCTAATGAGACTACTGGATTTTTGGGCAGCAAGATCGTTCAAAGTGTGGGGGACTAAGTCTGACCCACAGCGAAGGACCCTTGTAACCCCAAATCCGGGTTGAGCTCCGGCTAAATAGCAGTGCCTTATCTCTCCCAAAAGGAAGAGACAATTGGGCAGCCGAGCACATGACATCTTAGTGTTTCCCAGGGAATTCGTGGTCACTCAGGTTACAACCAGTTCTCTCATACATAGTGCGGTCTCATATATAAATGACAAAGGCAGTTTGAGTTTTAAAGATTTGTTTAATAAAACGACTGCATTTTAGATAACAAGGCGTGAGCCGCAATAACCAGAACCATACAACACAGTAGGATTGAAATAGTAACAAGGAGAGTGAAACATAAGAATAATGCTATCATAGTGCAACTAGATTACGTTCTCTCTCTAAGTTATATTTTGAGCACAGCATGTGAAGCTCTAAGCCTGCCTTTCAGGTTCCCCCGGCAGGACATCGACCCTCATACCTGAGAAAAAGCCTGTGATCTGGATCAGCATCTGCAACAGGGCAGTCAGCATCTAGTTGTGGGTTCCTGGTCGGATTCTTCCTCTTACGTGTACCAGGACTAGAAAGTGTTTTTAGAACTAACCCGCCAGTGTTCTAAGAAACGTCCCTACGTAAGAATGTGTACTTTCTACGAACCCTAAAGACTAAACTTCTACCACGTCTATCGGCAATGTACCAGACTATGGGGGTCATTCTGACCTCGGCGGTAAAAGGCTCTTACCGCCGGTCAGAAGACCGCCATTCTACCGCCGCGGCCGCGGTAAACCGCCACTGTCATTCTGACCCACAACTGCCAAGCCGCCAAAAACCCGACATCCACGGAAGGCCGCCTCATCAGCGGTCAGCGATAAACTGGAGATGACCAAACCTCCACCGTCACGCCAACACAAACACGCCCATGCCATTACGACCCACGAATCCACGCGGCGGTCTTTCAACCGCGGTATTCCATTGGCGGTACACACCGCTGCGGTCAAAATACACACCCAGCTCCAAAACACAGCCACATTGGACAATTTGAAATACACACCTGATACACATATAAGCACCACTCCCACACATCCAATCAACTATAAAACACACACCCACATCACCCACAAACCCCCACTCGGAGGGAAGAGAAGGCGAGAGAGAGAGAGAGAGAGAGAGCACAGCTATCGAAAACCCCAACACACACAGGAACACAACATCATCACCCACACTACATCCACGCACAAAACACCACACACCACCACACACACCACACTCATCACAACAAACACCACCCCACACCACCCCATGGCACCCCAAAGACACCCCAGGTTCTCGGACCAAGAACTCAGGGTCATGGTGGAGGAAATAATTAGGGTAGAGCCCCAGCTATTCGGCACACAGGTGCAGCACACCACAATAGCCAGGAAGGCGGAGCTATGGCAAAGGATCGTCGACAGGGTCAACGCTGTGGGACAGCATCCCAGAAACCGGGAAGACATCCGAAAGCGCTGGAACGACCTACGGGGGAAGGTGCGGTCGATGGTGTCAAGACACAACATCGCTGTGCAGAAGACTGGCGGCGGACCTCCACCCACTCCACCCGAATTCACAGCATGGGAGCAAGAGGTCTTGAACATCCTGCATCCTGAGGGCCTCGCTGGAGTAGGCGGAGGAATGGACTCTGGTAAGTCTAATCTCAACTACCTTACCCCCCCCAACCACCAGCATGCCAACCCACACCCCCACCCTCACCCCCAACCCCCAGCACACATCCTCCCTGCCAATGTCTCACCAGCACAACCCACCCAACACAACACCAATCCCTGAATGCCAACACAAACCATGGACACCCATCACCTAAGCATGACCACTGCACATACCCATCCCCCCCCACAAACCCCCCTCACAACTCCTCCCACAAGGGAATGCCAGCACTGGGGGACAAGGGCACCCCCAAATCGCACCACATGGCACACACAGAAGCAATAACCATACTCTTTTACCCCTGCAGGGCCCGAACGCCAACACACCGGCCAGGAGGGTCCAGATTTGTCCATCCCGCCCCCAGAACAGGCCCCCAGTGATGACAGCAGCTCTGTCGACCTAGAACCTGATGACCAGCCCGGACCATCGGGGACCTCTGGACAGTCGGTTCCCCACACACAGACACAGGCCACAGCAGACCCAACCCCCTCTGGGAATACCAGCACAGCTCCCACCCAGCGGGCCCATGCCTCTGTCTCCAGGACGTGTCAATCAGCGGTGTGTCCGCCACTACAGGGCACCCAGGCTGACCCACCACCCCAACAACAACAGGGACCTGGGGGCAGTGGTAGTGGGCACACCGTCCAGGGGACAGAGGCCCGGGGAAACAGGGGAACTGGGAGGGCTGCAGTGTGAGAGGGGGTGGACCGGCCCAGGGAACCCACTCTCCAAGAGGCCCTCACCACCATCATGGGAGCATACCACCACTCCCAGGAGACGATGGCGACGGTACTGGCCAGGTTCCAGGAGATCCAGGCACAGCAGGAGGAACAGTACATGGGGTTCAGAGACAAACTCAGGAACATAGGTTCCGCATTGGGGACCATCGTCCTGGCCCTCAACCAGATAGTCACCACGTTGCGGGACCATGTGGCACCCCAAAGGGCCCCTGTCACTAGCCCGGACCACGAAAAGCCTACCACCTCCGCCGGCGCTAGTGGACAGGAGGCCCCCACACAACGACAGGCCACCAGAACCCCACCTCCTGCTGAAGATCAACCACCCCGCAAGCGGAACCTGAGATCACACAAGTAGGATGCCAAGACCCCCGCCAGCATAAGATACCCCCTGATGTCATCCCACTGTCCCACATTGTCACCCTGTCCAACCTTGAACTGCCCCTGCTCCATCCTTCCACAGGCATATGGACAATGCACCTGTGCGACTGAGAACTGGACTCTGCCATGGACAATACTCCACCCCCACCCATCACCATTTTACTATAATGGACCCATATGCAGCACTTAAAATAAATCACCAATTGCACTTCAAAAATCAGGAGTCTGCTTGTATTCTTTACAAATGTATTACTCATAACGGTGCAATAATGTTCAGTCACATTGTGATGACAACATACCAATGTCTATAAGCATTAGTCCATGGGCAAACAAAGCAGCAGTCACGCTGTGGGTCATACAGCTCTGAAAAGGGAAGGGAAAGTCAAAAATCAGTTAAAAGGAACTGGGGGAAACACAGAAAGTAGAGATGCAGGAGGGCAGAAGTAAATGTAAAAAGGCGTGGGTGATTCTTACCTGTGTGCTACTGAAAATACTGTTGTATAACTGTGTCCCTGCTGTCCGTGTTGTCCCCGTCGTCTTCCTCCTCTTCACTCTCCACAGGCTCCACAGCTGCTACAACACCACCATCTGGAGCATCCTCCTGCAGGAAAGGCACCTGGCGTCGCAATGCAAGATTGTGAAGCATACAGCAGGCCACGATGATATGACACACCTTCTTTGGTGAGTACATTAGGGATCCACCTGTCATATGCAGGCACCTAAACCTGGCCTTCAGGACCCCGAAGGTCCGTTCTATAATCCTCCTAGTTAGCCCATGTGCCTCATTGTAGCGTTCCTCTGCCCTGGTCCGGGGATTCCTCACTGGGGTCAATAGCCAAGGCAGGTTGGGGTAACCAGAGTCACCTATTAGCCACACACAGTGTCTCTGTAGCTGTTCCATCACATAAGGGATGCTGCTATTTCGCATGACATACCCGTCATGCACTGATCAAGGGAACTTGGCATTTAGATGGGAGATGTAGTGGACAGCCAAACAGACCACCTGGACATTCATCGAATGGTAATTTTTCCGATTTCTGTACACCTGCTGATCGTCTTTTTGGGGTACTAAAGCCACATGGGTCCCATCAATGGCACCAATGATGTTGGGTATATGTCCAAGGGCATAGAAATCACCCTTCACAGTGGCCAAATCACCCTCCTCAGGGAAAACAATGTATCTCCGCATGTATTTCATCAGGGCAGACAACACTCTGGACAAAACCTTAGAAAACATAGGCTGAGACATCCCTGATGACATGGCCACTGTTGTCTGAAAAGACCCACTTGCCAAAAAATGGAGTACTGACAGAACCTGCACCAGAGGGGGAATCCCTGTGGGTTGGCGGATGGGGGACATCAGGTCAGGCCCCAGCTGGGCACACAGTTCATGTATAATGGCTCGGTCAAGTCGGTATCGAAGTATGATATGTCGTTCTTCCATTGTCGACAGGTCCACCAGCGGTCAGTACACGGGAGGATTCATCCTTCTCCTCGCAAGTCCCAGTGGACGGTGCCTAGGAAGGACAACATGGAGCACAGAGTCAAGCAACCCACAGGTACGTTCACCCAGCTTGCACAGTACACAAATTGCTATGCATTGAAAGGCTTGTATGAGTGGCAATGCAAGGCCTAGGCCTGTGTGACGCAGTAGCAATTAAGCCATGTGGGCCCTTGTAATGGCGGCTGCCTGACATGAGAAGTGTGACAGTGGGATATGAGGTCAACGCGCTGGCGTGGCACACCGTGGCGGTAGGCGGTCGAAGACCGCAGTGTGAAGGCGCATTGGTTAACATTGAACCCTATGGGTCTCAGGAGCCAATGACGATGTGCGCCGGCGGTCGCGGTACGCACAGCGGCGGTACGCACCGCCGCGGGCGTGACTGCCATTTTCTATCTGCTTAACCACTCGAGACCTGACCATCCACAGGAGAGGACCTATACTGCAAGTGCTGCTGTGACCTCGGTCTGGAAGAGACAATGGCTGCTGCGACTGGGGAAAGGGCCCCTGCCTTCACTTCAGAAGAGTTGGAGAAACTTGTGGATGGGGTCCTGCCCCAGTATGCGCTACTCTACGGTCCTCCAGACCAACAGGTAAGTACACTGGGTGCACGTTGAATGGGCTATGCCTGGGTTGTGTATGGTGGATGTAAGATGGTGGGGTGGGGAGCGAATGAGGAGTGCAAGGCACGACAGATGAGGGCATGTGCCACATGGCAGGGTTGGGGAGGGGGGGGCAATCACATCTAACATGCAGAAAAATGATGAAAATTCCTTTCCCACCCTGTACATGTCAAATAGGTCAGCGCCCATCAGAAAGTCGACATTTGGCGTGCCATCGCCAAGGAAGTCCGGGCCCTGGGGGTCCACAACAGACGGGGCACCCACTGCCGAAAGAGGTGGGAGGACATCCGCCGCGGGACCAGGAAGACCGCCGAGTCACTGCTGGGGATGGCCTCCCAACGTAGGAGGGGTGCCAGTCGTACCTTGACCCCCTGATGTCCCGGATCCTGGTGGTGGCCTACCCCGATTTGGATGGGCGCGTGAGGACATCACAGCAGACACAAGGGGGTGAGTACCAGCACATTCTGCTATCTTTACACGCAGTGGAGGCGTCTGGGTGGGGGAGGAGGGCTGTGGGTGACATTAGGCCAGGGCGCTTTCTGTAGTGTAGTCCCCTCCTTTAGGCATGGCCCTGTGTCCCCGCCCCCCACCTCTGTAGGGTGCCAAGTACAGCAATCGATGGTCCAGCATCACCCATGTGCGCATTTGTTGTCCATAGACCTGTTGGCCTAGTCACAAGTACTGAGTAGTGTACCCCGATTGCGCGGCGTAGTGCATGAGGCTCCTGTGTCTGTCCTCTCCGCCAACGGTGTTGACAGTGCATGCACTCAACCTGTTTTTATTTCTCCCCCCACCCTTTTTCTTTATCTTCTTGTGCATTAGCATCATCAGGCGGAGGAGAATTGGCATCGGAGCACGAGGGAGCTGCAACTCACAAGGCCCCGGTGGGCCATGGTACAGACACAGAGGTCACCAGTGATACGGAGGGCGAGGGGAGCACCACAACGGGGACCCGTGGTGACACCAGCGACACCGACACGTCCTCGGAAGGGAGCTCCCTAGCGGTGGCGGCAACATCCGGGCCCCCCGCCTCTACAGGTACAGCTGCCACCCAGCGCACCAGCTCCGCCCTCCCAGCAGCCCCTCAGCCTTCGCTCCGTGCCCGCTCGCCCAAGAAGGCGGGCATCTCCTTCGCCCCAGGCACCTCAGGCCCTGCCCCTGTTACCCCTGCTGCCCTCAGTGAGGAGGTCATTGACCTCCTACAGACCACCATTGTTGGGCAGTCTACCCTTTTGAATGCCATCCAGGGGGTAGAGAGGGAGGTGCATCGGAGCAATGCATACCTGGAGGGTATTCATTCGGGTCAGGCTGCCCATCAACGATCGTTCAATGCTCTGGCCTCAGCACTGACGGCAGCCATTGTCCCTGTTTCCAGCCTCCCTCTTCTAACTGCCTGCACCCTGTCTCTGTCTCCTGTTCCTCAGCCTATCCCATCCACACCATCAGACCAGCCTGCACACACCTCAACACCCAAGGGCAGCTCATCCAGACCTAAGCACCACAGATCACACAAGCATTCACCCAAGCAACACCCAGATGCAGACATGCCAACAGTCACTACCACCTCTGTGTCCCCCTCCTCCTCGTCTCCCTCCTCCCTCCCTGTGACGTCTCCACTCACACCTGCATGCACACCACCATCAGCCAGTACTTCCATCACCAGCACACACTCCAGTACAGTCCGCACACGTGCAGTCACCACCCCCACTGCCATTTACACGTCCCCTGTGTCCTCTCCCACTGTGTCTGTGACCCCCTCTTCCAAGACACACAAACGCAGGCAGCCACCCACCCAACAGCCAACCACCTCACGACAGCCTACGTCACAAGCACCTGCACCCAAAGACAGCACACCTGACTCTCCTACTACCACATCCTCTTCCTCCACTCCCATACCCACTACACCTACCCTTTACATTGGTCCTAAAAAACTTTACATCTCCAAACTTAACCTCTTTGCCCCACCTGACCCACCCCCTCCATCTGCTAAGAGTCCCAAGAGCACCTCAGCCACCACCAGCCCTGCTTCAAGTGGCACCATTGTGCACGGGTTTTGGAGTCCACCCTTTCCCAGCACTGATACATCGGCCAGCAGCAAGGGGACAGCCAGCCCCCCCCTGGAAAGAGGACCCGTAAAATCAAGGGCCGCCGCGAGAAGACTGACACGGCTGCCCCCAAGGAGCAAAGTCCTGGGCTGTCACCTGCCACAACAACCAGGGAAGGCAAGGGCCAGAGAGCCTCATCGAAGAGGGCAAGGGCAGCAGGGCGGAGAAGTCAGCCAGCAGGGGCGCGGACCAGGAGGGCCCCACAAGCCCCATCCCGGGTGTGAGGGAGGACACCCACGGGCCCAGGACTCCGTCACAGAAGGGTCCAGCAACTGCACGGTCGGAGGGCGACTAAGCAGGGAGTCCTGGCCAGGTCTGGCTCCCTTGAATGACTGGACAAGCACCGCTGAAGAGGGCCCCGCCGTGCAGAAAGGCACCGCTAAAGAGGGCCCCGCCGTGAAGAAAGGCACCGCTGAATAGGGCCCCGCTGTGCAGAAAGGCACCGCTGAATAGGGCCCCGCCGTGCAGAAAGGCTCCGCTGAAGAGGGCCCCGCCGTGCAGAAAGGCACCGCTGAAGAGGGCCCGCCGTGCAGAAAGGCACCGCTGAAGAGGGCCCCGCCGTGCAGAAAGACACCGCTGAAGAGGGCCCCACCGTGCAGAAAGGCACCGCTCCGCTGGGCCCCGCCGTCTCAAGCACCGCCGTCTCAAGCACCGCTCCGCTGGGCCCCGCCGTCTCAAGCACCGCTCCGCTGGGCCCTTCCTGTCAAGCACCGCTCCGCTGGGCCCCGCCGTCTCAAGCACCGCTCCGCTGGGCCCCGCCGTCTCAAGCACCGCTCCGCTGGGCCCTTCCTGTCAAGCACCGCTCCGCTGGGCCGCGCCGTCTCAAGCACCGCTCCGCTGGGCCCTTCCTGTCAAGCACCGCTCCGCTGGGCCCCGCCGTCTCAAGCACTGCTCCGCTGGGCCCCGCCGTCTCAAGCACCGCTCCGCTGGGCCATTCCTGTCAAGCACCGCTCCGCTGGGCCCCGCCGTCTCAAGCACCGCTCCGCTGTGCCCTTCCTGTCAAGCACCGCTCTGCTGGGCCCCGCCGTCTCAAGCACCGCTCCGCTGGGCCCCGCCGTCTCAAGCACCGCTCCGCTGGGCCCTTCCTGTCAAGCACCGCTCCGCTGGGCCCCGCCGTCTCAAGCACCGCTCCGCTGGGCCCTTCCTGTCAAGCACCGCTCCGCTGGGCCCCGCCGTCTCAAGCACCGCTCCGCTGGGCCCCGCCGTCTCAAGCACCGCTCCGCTGGGCCCTTCCTGTCAAGCACCGCTCCGCTGGGCCCTTCCTGTCAAGCACCGCTGGCCCATTGACAGTGCTGGTTCTGTGTCGAGCTAGTGTTCACGCTGCACTCAGGGCACCCTGCCTCCTCCATTACCTGTGGAGTCTGTAATCCACCTGATGGCCTGTGTCTCTGCACTCCCCAGGATGGCACAGTGGGCAGACCACCCACTGTAGAGACTTGTGAGACTGTGGCTTTGCACTCCCCAGGATGGCACAGTGGGCAGACCAACTGCATAATGGACTTGGTCTGACTTTGCCCATGATATAAAGAAGACTATTTTACCATGACTTCAAAGAACCTCTTTTATACATACATTTTGTTTCTCACTTTAATTATGTCTTTGCATTATTCCGGGGGGTTTGGGTGGTGTCACTGTGACTTGGTGCTCTGCATTGGTGTGTAGATAGTTGGGGGGGGGGAGTCGCATATGTGTGTGCCCGTAAGCTTTCCTCCTCCCCCCTCCCCTGTGTCGTAGGTGCAGTACTCACTGTTGTCGTCTGCACCGGCGTTCGTACTCGTGGTAGATGAGCAGGTAGACAATAGCTGGTAGGATGTTTAGTTCGGGTTCCATGCTGTTCTCCGTCCTCGTGGAGTGTTTATAGGTGAGCGTTTTCCCGTTCGTAGTCTGTTTCCGCCGTGTTTTTATCGGCGGGGCTCCCGCCCCGGAAAAGGTGGCGGATTGGTGAGTTGTGATAGTGTGGGCGGTACATTGTCTGCCGCCTGCCTGTTGGCGGTGACCGCCGCGTTGTTTGTGTGTCCCGCCGTGGCGGTCGGAGTGTTAAGGTGGCGGGCTGTGTTGGCGGTTCCCGCCAGGGTCAGAATTCCATTTTTTGGACCGCCTGCCTGTTGGCGGGTTGGCCGCCGCTTTATCACCGACCGCCAGGGTTGGAATCCCCCCCTATATTCTTGACTGAAGCACAGAGCGAGCAAGAAGGTATTGTTTGAGAACTTCAGTGCTGAAGTAAGCTAAACAGTGTGATAGAAGAAAATAAAACAAGACAGTGAAACTGGTTATTGTAAAATAACAGTGCCAGGCTAAATAAAATGCATTCACGACACAGCTGGGCTGATGGGAGCGCCCACATTCGTCCTTGTTGCGGCACGACAGCCATTGCGGAAAAACAACAGCAACAGCAAAACGCCGGCTAATAAGGCCAAAGTTATCGGAAATCCCGCAAAAATGCTTCTGAAAATTGAATGAATAGCTGAAGGTATTAAACTGAATATGGAAGAGAAGGTGTGAATGAAACCAACACCAACGGCTTTGAAAAAATGTGCTAATCCAGCTGTGCTGGACGCATTAAATATACGTCTCACGAGTTCACCAAAGTGGCTCGGAAAGTTGGTATTTAACAGGGACTGTATTTCCACTGATGACCTTGCCACCTGAGTGCGTAGGTCTTGCATGCAGATGTAAGAGCCACATGCTTCTGAAACAATAAAGCCTTTAGTCTACTTAACTTGTTGAAATTCACCTTGGAAGTAGAAATGTGAGGCCAGATATCTGCTACCTCCCTTAATTTAGTGGGGGGGAAACAAAACAACCTTAGTGACTGAAACAACGTAAACTATTCCGGCCCGCATGCCACAACAGTCTTCACTATTGAGGAGGACGTAGCTGCCATTTGAAAGCACCTGGAATGTGCATTTAATCAAGGGGACCAGAACTCCCTTCAGATAGCAAGCCAAGTTTGCAACTGAGGCATTACACGCCCCATGCAAGGACAGCTGCTTACAAATCATCGAATGGCTGACTGAAGACTCGCATTCACTACTGCTAAGAAAGACCTCTTTCATGCCATTGAGGCATTTGTACAAGAAGGGAAGCTCCCACACCTCATGGATATAACTATCTCCCAACTTCTCATACCTGCCTACCGGAACATGTTTCAGACAAGAAGTGAACTGTAACGTAGAAATAGGCAGATTAATAACCCTGTGTATCAACCACTCTGCAGAGGGGATCTCGGCCTCAGTAAAAGGCAATCTTTCTAATTTTTCAATGTTGAGCATGACATAAGTAGCCTCCTTCTTAGCCATTAGTTGTTGTTGTCGCGTTAAATTAAAGGAAAAAAATATCTCCCTGGCACTGATGTGCTGCCACGGAACGCGACCCGCCTTCAATGTCTGAAGCGTCCAACCCAACTGCATAATGGACTTGGTCTGACTTTGCCCATGATATAAAGAAGACATATCAGACCGTATATTGTCTATAGCAGAAGAAACAATGTTGTTAATCGTATATATTCGGTCGGACAAGGTGTGAATTCCATTATCCACAACAGCTAATGCCTTTTTCAAATTTTCCTGATCTATCTCCCTTAACCAGGCTGCAGCCTCCTGCTGGGAAAGTTTCCATGTTTCATTGTATACTTCATACAAGAAACGCTTCCTACGTGGTGTCTTCGGGTCTGACAAAAAATCTTGTAAGTCTGTGTTATTAGACAGGAGAGCGAGATGTGTCTGAACTGCATCTAGCGAGGATGATTTCAACCCACACTATATGTAGTAATTATTTCAGCATGTTCTGGTGATATATAGCGAGGGTCTGACCTACTCGTCTGGAAACCCCCCGAGGAGGTGACAAAACGTTGATGACACCCGTTGGTGTCTATGGGCCACAATAACCACTCGCCCGGACGTGTCAATAAAGTGATGAATGTACCATTCTGGACCCAGTCTGTAAGCTCACTAAAAGTGGCATTGATTTATTTCTGCCAGTTATTAATTTTTGCAGGGACAGGTATACTAGGCATGTTCAATTCTCTAATTGTTGCTAAGCCCAAACAGTTAGTCTGTTGTACCGTTTCATTAAAAAAAATATTTTGGACGGCAATGAGACATGCTCTAAACAATGTTTCTCTACCCTTTGTCTGCCAATGTTTTGTTTGCCAAACACTTTTCAAATCAACATTATTTGACCAATATCCATATCCTTTAATTGACAGTTGGGAAACAAAAGAATCTGAGTATATGAATTTCGTATTAGTCAACAACATTTGTTTATCTTTAGACGGAGTTAACCTAAAGTAATATGACTTAGCATTCATTTGATGATGCCCGGAAAAATACATAAAATTTATCAGAATAAGTTTTGGAACTCCCTTGAGAGGGAGTTGGGCAATGCTCCCATTGCGTATAGTGAAATATCGTTTTTGGACTACTTGCTTTGTGTATAAAATGGTGCCCATAATAATTATAGCAAAACATGTCACCATAATTGTCTTTAAACTGGTACACATCTTCATTTTCATAGACAGTATAATATTGTAATTCAGTCATCATGGAATCAACAGCCTTCACATCCCAATCATCAGATACAATGCCCGGTATTACTATATCATTCATAGATAACTTTAAGACATACGGTATTTCATTTATATCAGTGGGACCGTATATATCAAACATTACTTTATCCCACACAATCCCATCTGGGATTTGGCACTGCAGAAATTTTCACAAAGGACAAGTCTCTTCGAACCCTAAGTGATGAAAAATGTGGCTTCAACACCTCCTCCACCTGTTCAACCGCTGATCTCTCAGGAAGAAAATGACCATCTATTAACAGTAAAAAGGTAACGACAAACCCTATCTAAAGAAAAAATGCTAGCATAGTCAATAAGAGTCACAGATAGTTCCATGGAAAAACAAAATACGTATCTTTAAGCCAATACATCAGCTTACGTGGACGTGACAGGTCAGTAGTCGAAGAGGCAAACGAGTCCGATAGACCATCGTTGTTGTTGGCAAAGTAACCAGAGGCAGTTCGTGCAAAAGGTGTCGCCGTATTCAATGGAGGAGTTGGTGTTTCTCGTGGTGGTACACTGTAGATAGCACCATCCGGTACTTCAGTGGTCATGGTGACTTGATCAAAGGTTTCCAAGTTATTGGTTGTTAGTGCAACTAATGCAAGATCATCATCCACCGTCCCCAAGCTCGGAGAGGCAACAGTGTTGGTATAGATAACTTAAAGTGGAACATCTTCCCCAGTAGTGAGAGGGATTCGGGAACTACTGGACGTTCCTCTTGGTCGACTGTGTAGAATCGGACACATGTTGTAACTTGACATTGTCAATAGAAACAAAGCGATTTTCTTTGGCACCTGGCAACGGGGGTAGAATAACAGTTCTCGTTCCGTGTATCCCCATCCCAGGGACTGGTGCTCGATAAGAAGGGCCAAATTCTTTCTTCACTGCAACCTTTTCACGCACAAGATCCCCAACTCTGGGAATCCAGCCGGTAGGTGTTACTGGCACATCCTTAATTCCTGTGGAGGCAGCACTTTTAGAAGAGTTATCTTCACAGAACTGTTGTAATTCCTGCAAAACAGTGACACAATAATTTATGTCAAAAGGCACTTCCGCCACCTCCACACCAGGACCATCAAGATCCGGAACAAACATTTGTGTTACGAACAGGCACTCATATGAAGTACGACCCCCCAGGGACCTTCTAGGCAGGTTATTTAGTGCTCTCTGAACTCCATACAGGTGGGTTAGTCAACTACTACCCGTACCTAAGACTCTGGCTGTTAAGGATTGCTTTAAATTGCGGTTTAATCGCTCCACGACAGAATTTCCCTCGGGATGAAATGGAGACGAGAACTGGAGCTGGACCCCCAACGAAGCCATGGTATCCCTGAATGCCCTTGAGGCAAAAGCAGGGCCCTGGTCCGAATGGAATGCCACAACTGTATATGTACCGATAAAGACTCGCAAATCTTTAATAACAGTCCGAGCGGCAGCCGAGCACTGTGGCCACACCCACACAAATCTGGAGCAAGAATCAAAAGCGACTAGTATATATTTGTATGCACTATCAGGTGTTAATGGACCGCAAGGATCCAAGTACACACATTGTAACGGTCTGTTGGATATTAAGAGGGGTGTCTGCGGAGGGCGCTTAGCTGTTGAAACTTTAATTTGTTGACAGATGTCACAACAAAGGACATACTGCTTAGTCTCTTTATAGAGACCATGCCACCAGTAACGGGCCTGTAATAGCGAAATTGTGGCGACCACGCCAGCATGTGCAGATGCCACTCCCTCATGCACTGCTTTAATCAACTGTGGTCTTACAACTTTATTGGGGATGTCGCGTACGCCCACGCTAGGAATTTTAACCTCAGCGTTCAGCATACTTCCCATAAAGTATTGTATTTATTAGGAAATCCTTTAGGATAAGGCGTGTTATCAACCATAGATTTTATCGCAGCCAGAATCTCTGTGTCTGGTTTGGTACTCAAACGAGTCACTGCAGCTACAGTAGCAACTGCCACTGCTGACTTTGCGGCTTCATCAGCCAAAGTATTCCCAGCAACGTTTATTCCAATGCGCTGGTGTCCAAGTGCATGTACAACATATACTTTGGGTAGCGTCTCCTTCAGGTATGTTACCTTCCCCCACAGTAGTCTGTGTTTTATGGTGTTGCCTTTCGAATCTCTGAACCCATTCAAGCGCCAGTAATGTAGGTATTCATTAAAAGACTGGACGCAATAATATGAATCACAAACAATCAATGTAAACTGTGTCGGATCTGTATGTTCTAATGCCATCAGCAGAGCCTTCAGCTCAGCCAATTATGCCGTAAAATCCCCTAAGGTCTGTGTATAATTATGTTGGGGGCAGAATTTCTCCCCTTCCATATGGCCGCTCACTACTGCACATGCAGCTGAATATTGGTGTTTTGTTCCAACCGCCGGTTGCGCAGAGCCATCGGTGTACATGACTATTTGATATTGATCAATAGGCAACGTGTCAGCGGGAACTGGATATTCTACTTCATATTGCAGAAATTCCTGAGTTTGTAACTTTGGGTCAAAAATGTAATCTACATCAGTGGCTGTTAAAGACGTAGCCCATTGTATCCATCGCGGGTGAAGTGCTTTTGCGTTCGGAACGCTAGCTTTTGTAACAGCTTCGAGGGCCGGTATAGGGGAAATGACAAAAATGTGTTTTCCCTGGGCCAGAGGTCTTTCTTTAATAACAGCCATCTGCACAGCAGTGAGAATTTTCTCTGTGGGTGCAAATCGTTGTTCAGCAGCCGAATACAAGTGGGATTTGTATCCAATCGGGACTGTCTCACCTTCATTAAATGTGACATATGTAAACCCAATGGCACCAGCTATCACCCTGATGACCAAATGTGTCTTATTGTCCAGTGTATGTAAAGGTTTTGCGGCTAGTAGATCTGCTTGTAACTCCCGAAGAGTATGTGTATGTTCAATTGTCCAGAACTTGCTTGAAAAATCAGGATGAATTAATTCATATAAAGGTTTAATGCGTGTAGCATATTCAGGAATGTGTGTTCTGCCAAAATTTAGAAAGCCCAAAAATGATTGGAGTTTATTAATCGTATCAGGTGGTTGCAATTGTGCACACTTTTCTAAGAATTGGTGCGCTAGGCTCTTACCCTCATCTGACAGCTCGTATCCCAGGAATATGACGCTGAGGAAGGCAATTTTAGATTTTTTTAAGTTAAATTTGTAGCCAATTTTGGCAAACCCTACAACACTGTGGGCTACTCGTCTTAAATGTTGTAGCAACTCGTCATCGGTGAGATATATATCATCTACATAAGACAATGCTTCAGGGTCCAACTCGTGTAAAATTGCAGTCACACGAGCCGCAAACAGTCCGGGCTGTTCTTATATCCCTGAGGCAAACGACAGAATTTGTTTCTGGGAGCCTAACGCTCTAAAGCTTGTCAAATCCCTGCTCTCTGGTGCTATATTCTGGCAGAAGAATCCATTTGAGATGTCTAAAGTTGTTTTATATGTTTTCCGCACAATGTTGTTCATCAGTGCGGCGCTATGTGAATTTTGTATAGCATATGTACGTGTATGTCCGTTCAAATGTCTGTAGTCTAAGACTATTCTATATGAATTGTCCGGTTTAGCTACAGGGAATAAGGGATATTCATCGATGAGACACAGGGCTGAATTATACCCTGGCATTCTAGTTGTGTAAGTATTTCCATCACCGGTGCCCTTGCTTCACGTTTTATGGGATACTGCGGTTGTGGCTGAGGTTCGCCTTTAATCGGAATTACATGATATGTAGAATCCCTATCCTATCCTACGTGATTTCTATATAAGGCAGGTGCTTGTGCTAGAGGCCATTTGATACAATAGGACTCTGCGAGTACCCCTGGAACAGGGGACAAGAACGAATGTTTAATAACCTCCTCCCCCACTGGGAAGGTGCGGACAAAATCAGGCAGCCAATCTTGTTCAGCCAGCAAAATGTCATATATCTTGGCCACACTATTCTAAAAGATTGCGCGTATAGTGCGTTCAATGTCTCTTTCCAATTGTAAAGTCACTGTATACACCCTATCGGGTTCAGAGACACGCATAGCTGCTGTTTCAACTTGTATGAAGTCATCAGTTACTTTCACCTCCAGATGCTCTAGAAGATTCCGGCGAACTATTGTGACCTCTGCTGCGCTGTCTAGCAGTGCTAGTGCCCATGTCTTGTTCTTCAAGAGAACTCTCTTCCTGAGTGGCATGTCTAACTGAGACTGCCGCCACCTTTTTCTTTTTAAACTGTTGTTTTGGTTGTATCGGTTTCTCTTCCTTCTTGATAGAAACCTCCGAAGAGCGTTGTGATTCCTGTCTCGGTTTCACATACTCTGTTCTCCGCTCTGACCTCCCACCTCTGTCATTTCTCTTTTCCGATGAGTCCTGAAAGGAACGAGATTGGCGTGTATCGGTAAATTGATATCTGTCAGGCGTTTTTAGATTATTCCTATTTCTGAGATTATATCTATTCTGCGGGGTCTCCATTCGTGGAGATTCTCCCCTTTCTTTTTTAGGTGTCTGTTGTTTTTTCTCCTACCACTTTTTATTACCCTCAGGTCGCTGTTTAGCCTTTTCTTTACTATTTTTTCCCTGAAATGTAGGTTTTTGCGGTCTAGCCCCAAGGCTATCTCAACCGATACTGGAATATGTTTCCGCTATTATTTTTGGCAGTTCCTGCTCCTGATCTTGTTGTGGGGCGTCACAAAGACGCATACGCACTGCAAGTGCATCTGCTTCCCCTTTAAGATTACTTAGGATTATTGAAGAAACCCTGGTAAAGTTGCCCATCAGTTGAATTCCTAAATCTAAGGTCGGGGCAGCCCCGTATTCATCCTGAATTTGTTTAAGCACGTCTGGTAAGTTGGCCAATGTCGGTGTACCGCGTGCCGTCGTATAGAGCGCGGCAAACACCGTGCCCCATGTATTACAATGTTCCACTGTGGGAACCATTCCAAATGGTAAACACATAGTTAGTATTCTATGTTTGTCCTGAGGTCCCGTATGGGGAAATGCCTCCTCCAGCGTATTTATTTTCTGTGCCAGCCAAAATGGAGTCTCCTCTCATTTTGCCAGAACTTTACCCATAATAGAGTGTACAGTCACCGGGTTTATACCTGGTGCTACTGCATGTGGTTGTGCTGGAGCAGCACGCGCTGGGTTTGTATTTAGTGTCTGCATCACAAATTGTACTAAGCGTCTATATGTAGCCGTCAAGTCTGTATATAAATGACGAACTTCAGCCACCGGCATATTTGCAACCGCAGGATGTGGTGTATATGTGGCCAATGAAGGCCAGGTTGGACCATCATTACTAGGTAGACCTAACCTTACTGGTAATATTGTATGGGGTATGACGCCATCAAGCTAATTATTATGTTCTTGATAAGATAGAGGTATCTCTAGGTATGCGTACGCCCTGTACTGGCCAGGCGCGTTCGGAACCATTTATGTGTGAAATTTATTCATGTTCCCATCAACTGCTGGAAATGTGACCCAGGAGTAAAAAACTTCTGTTTTATAGGCTGCGTGGGCGGCCACCACAAATGTGACTGGACCACCCTGGATTGTAAGACCATGTGCAAGCAAATGTGCTGTGAGCGGTTGTCTCATATTAAGAGCTATTTGTATGACCTGGGGATTCGCCATTTAGAAAAGCAGCGAGAGTTCAGAGAAGGCACACCAAGACGGGGTCTTTCCTTTTAAGGTTCAAGCTTGAACAACCATCCACTGTAATTAGGGTTACCTATACTGCGGTGGTGGAAGTCCTCAGTGCCACGGACGTCTCCGCTAAAGGGATCATTATATTATATGAGACCGAGAGAAACTGGTGGACCCAAAAATTAGAGCCAGACCAAACGTTGGCGGCGCCATTTCACTTAGGCTCTCATTATCCTAATGAGACTACTGGATTTTTGGGCAGCAAGATCGTTCTAAGTGTGGGGGACTAAGTCTGACCCATGGCGAAGGACCCTTGTAACCCCAAATCCGGGTTGAGCTCCGGCTAACTAGCAGTGCCTTATCGCTCCCAAAAGGAAGAGACAATTGGGCAGCCGAGCACATGACATCTTAGTGTTTCCCAGGGAATTCGTGGTCACTCAGGTTACAAGCAGTTCTCTCACACACAGTGCGGTCTCATATATAAATGACAAAGGCAGTTTGAGTTTTAAAGATTGGTTTAATAAAACAACTGCATTTTAGATAACAATTCATGAGCCGCAATAACCAGAACCATACAACACAGTAGGATTGAAATAGTAACGAGATGAATGTGAAACATAAGAATAATGCTATCATAGTGCAACTAGATTACGTTCTCTCTCTAAGTTATATTTTGAGCACAGCATGTGAAGCTCTAAGCCTGCCTTTCAGGTTCCCCCGGGAGGACATCGACCCTCATACCTGAGCAAAAGCCTGTGATCTGGATTAGCATCTGCAACAGGGCAGTCAGCATCTAGTTGTGGGTTCCTGATCGGAATCTCCCTCTTACGTGTACCAGGACTAGAAAGTGTTTTTATAACTAACCCGCCAGTGTTCTAAGAAACGTCCCTACGTAAGAATGTGTACTTTCTACGAACCCTAAAGACTAAAATTCTACCACGTCTATCGGCAATGTACCAGACTGTATCCTTGACTGAAGCACAGAGCGTGCAAGAATGTATTGTTTGAGAACTTCAGTGCTGAAGTAAGCTAAACAGTGTGATAGATGAAAATAAAACAAGACAGTGAAACTGCTTATTGTAAAATAACAGTGCAAGGCTAAATAAAATGCATCTAGGGCAAAGTGCACAGAGGCCTAATACTTTAAGCAAACACACAGAAAGCTACATTAAAAATGGCTACACTAAATAGCAGCAGCTGCTCCATTTGGGCAGAGAAGCATCACCCCCTGCTGTGTGTACAGCAAATGTGAAAAATAAAATGATATTAAAGTGACTTTATTAAAATTGTATTTTCCGCTCTGTCAGCCGTCAGAGCAGATTTTAGGGCATTGCCGGTGGTGACATTGCTGCAGTGCAAATTGAGTGGAGGGTGGTATGGTGCCTGGCTATAACAGTTTAAACAGCGCATGACACTTTGGCTGGCTGTCTTGCGATGTCCAGCCTAACATGTGCAGTTTAAACTTCTCCATCTTGAGCTGTTAGGCAGCCTAGTGGATAAATATCACAGGCCCCAAGGGCCAGTATGAGTGGTGAGCCAGCCCGCTCCATCCAGTGCTGGTGCTGCTTGTATGCTCGGTAACAGCATGACAGCAGTATCAGGATTAGTTAGGGTAGTTGGCTCTGGGAACGTCACTGGGCCATGCTCAGAGCCGGAGGACTGGTGAAAGCACTGGTCTCTGAATGCCCCACTTTGAAAAGAGTCAGAAGGCCAGAGTGCAGGTTAAGCCTGTTAATTATGAAAATCAGCACCCTGAGCAAAATAACATTAGCAACAAGTCTCTGAAGCGGTGTAATGTTTTAAGATGTATGTCTTGCATGCTGCTGCTGTGGTTACAGACTGACATGACTGCTCCAGGTAACCAGACACGGGACACAGAGGTGGCTCAGTTTGTCATTTTGTTTATTTTTTACTAAAGCATCTGGTCCAGAAATCGCATGGTATTGCAATGCAATGTGATTTATCATGTCACCATGAGGCCAAAGATCATGTGACATTATTCCTGGGGAGGTCATTATGGTGGTCTGAAAGAAATGTAAAGTACAATTGTGAAAAAATTGTGAAAAAAGAGGCAATATTCATTTTTGGAACTGTGATGTAAAGGGGCTGTTCAATAAAAAACACTAAGAAGTGAAGGAACTCCGTTCCTGATCACTTTGACCTCTGAGTGATGTTTTAATTTCCGCTTACCTTTGTACCTGGCCCTTTACGACACACAAAGCTCATCATCTGTACTGTTTGTTAGGCAGCGTGAACCCAGCCTTATAGTCCAGCACCCAAAACATTGGGTCAGCTTCAACTGTACTTTTATAAGCTTTCAAGTGCCAGACTTTGGGTGAACGTTTTACAATTGCAGCGATACATAAGTGACCGCACATGAATTGTGATAAAAGACCCATCTTTAAAGACGGGTGGACATCTTTCCCTAGAATCTGAAGGCTTTGGCAGTAAATTGCATTTATATAAAGCTTACTACCCCAGACGAGGCACTGCTATAACAAGATGCATTCACTGGAACACCTACTGTGCACACTGAGCAGTCTCTGCAAGGACAGCAACGTAGCTCTAGGTTTACAGAACTTTTCACCTACACACTGAGCTTCCAGTGGATGAGAAGGCATGCCAGCCTGTTTGCCTGCCCCCACTTTGAAATGTCACCAGTCACCACTTGGTCAGTGATTTGATCAAGGGCTGCATTGATGCCAGCCAGGGTGGCGGTCGGTGCCTTGGGTGATGAGTGAGGTTTGGCAATAAGGTGGATGTCGGAAAAGAGAAGCCATGTGAAACCAGAAAACCTGGGGTTAATCCTGGCTTCCTCACATAACCAAATGGTGTGATCCTAGACGTATGTTTTATTTCACTTTCTCTCCTTTTTTCATTATCAGATTTAAGGAGATATCAAAATACATGACTTCAGGATTTGTGTTGTAGAACATCTTGTCCTGTGTTTCACTTAATAAACTATAATGCTGTTCATGTACAATGGGAATCCAGGCCACCCAGGGAGTGCACATAACTACTGGCTTGCCTTTTAGTTTACTATTGGCATTGTTTTCGGGGTTGGGGGAAAATGAATGTTGCTGAATTCATGTTTCAAAGGTATCACTTTAAAAAACACTTCACAATGCATGATATAAAATGGTGTACTAAGGTGAAATGGTTATGCATGTTAATGAAATACTCTTTTTGAACTTTGAAGAAACCTTATCATATTTGTACTTATTTGCTGCAAGATGTGTTTAAAAATGAATGTTCCTAAAGTAAATTATGGTAGGACAACCTAATTACTTCCTTTCTTTAAGTTCAAATACCCTTTAAATAAATGTTTATCTTTTTACTTGATATCATTTTGATGCTTGTGCTGAGTTGAGTAAACAGCATCCTGGTACTGCTATTGACGAGCGGGCCACATGTAAAAGTCGGGAGGGCCTCATGAAGCCTCCGGGTCGTACTTTGAGTCGCACTGTCATAGACATTGCTTCCATCTCTGCTGTTGCAGCCTACATATTGTTACATACTTCCATATTGTTCATACTTCCAATTAGTGGTGCTACAGATAGTGATCTTTTCCTTTGCCCAGTTAGAAAACCAAAGGCTTTGAAATTCCTTGACTGCAAAACGTGGAGAGTCTGCTTCATGAAATGTCACTTGATTGGCAAAGTCAGTGGGTCAAATAGTTTGTAACTCATAGTTTTACGTATTTGAAATATGGAATAGAAATGTGTCCCCAATATGTCCCATAGGATTTCCCCTGAAAGGTTACTCTTCTTATTTTCTTTTTGCTCTTGGAGCCTGATAATGGTCTTTTTTTCTGTCTTGACAGACATCTCTGTAAAGGTGACTATTTTGTTGTCATTGATTGGCTTGTACAGTTTCAGATGACTTGACTGTAAACATTTTCAACAAGGATTTGCATATCCTGGACTGTGGTTGTTAGAAAATGCAGTTTCTGGGTGCTTACAGCCATATTTGCTGAATACAATTTCTATGGTTTTGCACACTGGGGTATTGCTTTTCAGTCCTCGATGTATGTGCTCTGACCACTAAAAGTTGGTAAAACGTTCTAACCCACAATTAACAAATGTAACTATATAGTAAGTTGTATATGTGACTGATAAACACAACAATGCCTTAAAAAACTAAATGTCACCTTCTATTGTAACATATATTGTGCCACCCACTGGTCTGACAAGAAAACGTATGGCTTCAGCCCTACATGTGTAGCCTGACAAGTGAAGCTTGTAAACCTGCATACAAACTTGTCTTTTGACAGGAAGGGGGACTGGGTTTAAATATGTACAAGGTGACTTTGTAGCTTACAAGATAGCGTGTATAGTGTTTAAAAGTAGAACCTGTGCTAGTTTTAAGATAGCATGTTCCTATTGTGTTGGCCCTCCACAGCTATTTTCACTGTACATGGATGTAGATGATCATATTAGATAAACTAAAGTGAAATTAAAATATTACTTTTAACAGTCTCTGGTTTGTGATAAGCTACATAAGTAATTTAACAACTGTTTTTATATTTATTACACATCCAATTCAGTAGTGAAGTTTAGATAAATATACAGGAAAGGTAACTTTTAAAAAGTTACACATTGCCTGCCTGAAGATCAGTAGGCTGATTAGCAATGGCCTGTCAAGTGGTGCCTCCTGTCAGTGCTTTCCCCTTAATGTGGTTCAAAAACTGCTTCCAGAGAAGAAATAATGCATTAGGCGTTTTAGCATTTTGCAAGACGACCTGCATGGGAAGTATATGATTCATCTCACCTCAGGAAGCTTGGGGAGTATTTAGGAACTTCACTTACTTGAAATGGATCAGTGTCTAGCTTGCCCATTCATAGTTAATTGGGAAGGAAGAGCTATAGAACAAAAGCCCTTTGATCCCGGGGTATAGCTTGGCACCATCCCAGTGGGAAGTGAAGCTAGTAACAGAATCAATTTGGTGCAGTTGAGGAGAAGGGGACAGTTCATTTCTTTAGGCACACATTTCTTAGACAGGCACCATCTCCAAGGGCAGCAGGGTGCACCAATGTTGGATTCAATCCAGAACAGTGCACTGTGGGATAGTTTATAGCACAGAAAATCACATGTGCTGCAATAATGGGACGGCTTGACATTAGGAACTATTTTGCCATCAATCAAACACAGGCTATTACATTCTACAAAGGTGGCAGGTCACCCTCAGCTCATCAGAACACTTTCTGGACTTCTGGAAAATCAGAAGTGTACTGGATGCTCTCTCTGAAGCCTCTCTGAAAACCTGTGGGGCTGGACCTGCACCCACATGGATTTAGGTCAGAGAATGGAACTACAAGTTTGGTGACCTGTGTGATCAAAGGACTAAAGATAGACAGCAATGTGCAATGTGAAGTTTCCTGGAATGACAACTAGCAAATGGGTTCCGCCATTTAGTCAACCAGGATTTTTTTTTGCAATCAACTACTCCGTTTTTGGACCTTTACTGTGGGCAAATCTCACTCATGATAAATTCAGGGTAATAAGACAGAACTTGTTAACTGCCAGTGTCCTCCATTTAAGCTAAAGCCAATGCTGCACAGCCAGGACAAGAGGTATATTATACATTGTTCTCGTAACACATTACAAGCAGTGTCAGTATTTATAGGGAAGATAATTTACATTGTCAGGGTATCACGGTTAGACCTGACATACTTTTTTTTTTGTCCTCATATGCCTCGCCCCTGCTTTGGTTAAGTAGGAAACGCATTGGCACGACAGACGACAACATGCCACCAAGTACATAGTCTAAACCTTAGTAGATCATCCCCTCTGATCTACTGATTATACTTTCTCGTACGGGTGTCATTGATCAAAAGTTGTCACTTTCAATCATAGCCAAAGCAGCACCTCCAAAGAGCGTGGGGAAGATCTTAATCATTGGACTTTTTTTAAAAAATTCAAAGGTATAAGGAGCTTATATGACAAAGAAATAATATATTATTGATGCACATTTTCCCAATATAACCAAAAATTATCTTTTCTTGACAGGGGACCCCGTTGTTCCAATGTACAGATTCTGCCAATCCAACACACGAGGAGGAAGAGGATCAATCCATTTACGATAAATTTCTCGCCTAGCTAGAAGAATTAATATGAACAGCAAATGCTCCTGCTGAACTGACAATTTCTGGTAGTTTGTATCCTGTTCCCGCACCCCAAACACCACTAATGCTGGGTTTACAACTAAGTTTACATTAAAGATTATTTTGAAAATACTCTCTATCTCCCCCCAATAATTTGACAACTTAGCGCAATGCCAAAACATATGGATATCATCCGCCTTATCATCCCCGCACCTTGGGCAGTTTTTCTGAGTCTTCCCAATAACTGTTAATTTAGCCGGAGTCCAATAAGCCCTATGGAGTGTGAACAATTGATTTTTCTTCAGCCCCGCAGGACTGGTAGTAAGCCACAATATTGAACAAGACTTTTGCCACATTGTTGTAACATCTAAAGTTGGAAAGATCGCTCCCCACTTCGATAAGGGAAGGGAAGCGCTATCATCTGATGTTTCTAACAAAGCGTGGTACCACACTGCAACCTCTTTGTTGATGGTTCTCTGATTTAGCTTCCCTTCCCATATACTCCTCCCTATTTCTCCATTTCGGCGGGACTTTACCCAACTAGATATTTGAAGATACTTAAATCTAGAAAACATCCCACCGGTACCTTCCTGGAATGCGCCCCAACTTAACACTTCAACTCCTTCTATTAACTGACCCCATCTTTCCACCCCACTTGTTCTCAGAGGAGTTGATAGTTTGTCTATAAGGCATTCCGGAGTGCCAGGCGAGTCCCAAATGGGAGCTGAACTACAAAAATAAGGTATACCTAACGTCCTCCGAAAATGCATCCAAACCTTGCATGCGTGACTGGGGAGGTTCAGACGAACTTTCTTGAAGTAGCTGGGAGGTCCAAATTTATATAGAAAATGGTCTGATGCTTCTTCAAGGTGAACCGTTAATGCTCCCCAGACTGAATCGTGCTCAGACTTTTTATTCAATAAAAATCTAATATTTTTTAACTGAAAAGCCAAATAGTACTTAAAAAAGTCTGGAGACGCAATACCTCCCCATTCCCTTTTTCTACTCAACTTCTTCCAAGAAATCCTAACTCCCTTGGAAGCCCATACAAATGAGGATAACTCCCCTTGTAGTTTTTTAAACCAGCTCTTCTCAAACTCTAATGGGATAGTATTAAACAGAAAAGTAAATTTTGGAAGAATACACATCTTCAAGATATTAGATCTCCCAATTATCGTAAGAGGAAGAGCAGCCCATGCTTTTAACAGTTTTTTGGTTTCCCTATATACTATATCAAAGTTCACTTTAGCTACCTTATTAAGATCAGCTGCTATTCGAATACCCAGATATCTGATCTCTTGTTTAACTAAAGGGGAAGCATACAACAAATTCCAGCACATTATTTCTGTCTTTTCTGCATTTATGCTGTACCCAGATAGTCTACCAAATTGTTCCATCAAGGCAATCACCCTAGGTAGAGTAGACCTAACATCACTCGTGTATATCATCAAATCATCTGTGTATAAAGCTAGTTTTTTTTCCCATCCCCCAGTTCGGAATGGGATAATCTCTTTAGAAGACCGAAGTAAAGTAGCCAAAGGTTCAATATATAAGTTAAAAAGCAACGGAGATAGAGGGCATCCCTGTCTCAGACCTCGCCTGATCCTAAATTCTTGTGTTAATTGGCCATTGATCAAAATTCTCGCTAGGGGACAACTATACAGTTCCCCTATCGCCCTAATAAAAGGGAATCCCAAGCCCGCTTTTTCCAGAACCACCTTTAAAAACAGCCAATTAACACGGTCAAAGGCCTTGGCCGCATCAAAGGACAAAATCGCCAATGGTGCCTTCTCGTGTGCCGCCAAATCGACTGCAGCAAATAACTTGTGAGTTATCTCGTGAAGCTGCCTCCCCTTCATGAAACCCTTTTGGTCTGGATGGATTAGATTACCAACGACTCTCCCCAATCTCTTGGCTAAAATTCCTGTATAAAGTTTATAGTCTGTGTTCAGCAAGGAGATGGGCCTATAGGAGGAACAAAACGTGGAATCCTTACCCGGCTTTAACAATAAGCAAATTGTCGCCTCTCTCCAAGAATTGGGAATTTGGGCCCCTTCTATCAGCATAGAGTTAAATAGCTCTAATAAAAATGGGGTAAGTTCCTCCCCCAAAGCCTTATATAATTTATTAGGGAGACTATCTGGCCCGCTGCCTTACCTTTTTTTAGGGCCTTTAAACCTTCCGCCAACTCAGCCTTATTTAACTTATCATTCAGTAGGAGCATCTTAGACTCCTCTAAAACTGGGAGATCTACCTTATCTAAGAATTCTCTTTCCGGCTCTTCCAAGTTAACCGAACTCTCTGAATATATCTCCTGAAAGAAAGATACGAATGCCCCCTCTATCTCCTCTTGCTCCGTACAGACCTGATTCATAGGCTCTGATTTGACAGATAAAATGAGCCTTTTGGAAAGGTCCGACTTAACCTTCCATGCTAACAGTTTACTACAACCTTCTCCATATTCAAAATTAGCATACTGACTACTTTCCCATTTTAACTTACAGCGATTTTCCAAAAAAGCGTCTAGACTAGACCGGACCTTTTCTTCTTGACAAGACAGCTCCATTACTAAGTCCGTTTTCCCTTCTAACTGTGCATTATTCTTTGCTACTTGAAAGGTTTTCAATGACGATTCCATGTTTCCCAACTTTTCCCTCTCTTCACGGTACTTATGAGCTGCCAGGTTAACTAGCCTCCCTCTTATAAAAGCCTTAAACGCATCCCAAACACACCACAAACTTGCTTTTCCTTGATTCACCTGAAAAAATTCTCTAGTATCTTTTTTTAACACTTCTACTGATGCGTCATCTAAAAATAGAGCACGATTGATTGTGCTCCTAGTTGTCCTATTACTAACCCTAATATCTAAGTGTAGTATTACTGCAGAATGGTCTGACAAGTGTGCTGTGTTGTGAGCCACCCTTCTTACCTCCGGGCATAAACTTTTATGAATTAAAAAAAAATCTATTCTGGATCTATGCCCATATTTTTTATTGTGAAATGTGTATCTATCTCCTTCTCCCCTTCCCCAGTGCCAAGCATCTACCAAGCCTAAATCCTGAATCGCTTGCTTCACCAATGCCCTTGTATTAGGTGAATTAACCGTACCCCGAGGGGTTGACTTGTCCTGTGCAGGGTCTAGCAATATATTAAAATCCCCACCCAACACCACTGGGTACCTAGCTGAAAGTAGAATATTAAATAAGTCTTGAAATGGCGATGGGTCGTCAATATTCGGCCCGTAATACCCCGACACTTTAATCCAGTGACCACCTACACACAGCTCCACCACTACCCACCTCCCTCTGGGGTCAACATGTACTATTCCAACCCTGAACCTCATGGATTTCTTAATCAAAACTGCCACACCTTTTATTGTACTAGTTTGAGAAGAACATACGCTGAACGCAGCCCAATTCAGTTGTTTAAGCCAGGTTTCCCATTCAGTTTGGTGGAGATGAGTTTCCTGCAGTATAATAATCTCTTCCTCAACCAAACGTAAGTACTCAAAGATCTTCCTCCTCCTACCAGACACCCTTAGCCCATTCACATTCCAAGAGAGGAATCTCAACTTTTCTTTACCCTGCATGACCGTTCATAACAAAAAGGAGAAAAGAAGAAGAACACCAACCTCCCCGACCTAAATTAGTAACATATGAGGACTTTCTTATTTTATCCTTTTCAACCCACCAAACCCAAAACAAACCCCAACCCCCCGTGCCACCCACCCCTGCACTCAACACCAACATACCCCCAAACCCCCCCCCCCCAGAGGAACCCTCCCTGTTTCTACTGGGATAACCATCCTGTTATCCTATCTTCGAACCCCATGTCGGACGGGGGCTTTCCACTAGGTCTTATTGAGACGCCTTGATCTGGTCTATAAATGTACTAACCTCCCCAGGGTCTCTCATATTGTACATTTTATTCTTCCACATTATACGGAGAGCTGCCGGGAACCTTAGTTGGACTGTCGCCCCTAGTTCACGGAGCTCCCGCATAAAATTTCCCAGCTCCCACTGCCTATCTAACGTTGCCTTAGACAGATCTGATCTTATCCTAAGAGACCATTCCCCCTTGAGAAAAGCCCCAACCTTGAGGGCTTTGGACAAGATTCTTTCCTTAATAGAGTATGTGTTGAAATTTATCAAAATCCTCCTGGGGGTTTTCCTTCCTGGATTTTTCTTGAAAGGATCACAGTGGACTCTCTGAATGTCCTCTTCCAGATTGATCCCTACCATACTGGGGAGGACCTCCCTAATCAGCGAGATCACAGAGCTCTTAATATTTTCCCCTTCCAAGCCCTCTGGAACTCCCAGGAGCCTGATATTGTTTCTCCTCATGTTATTCTCCAACACCTCCAATTTATCTTGCAACAACTTTTCCCCCCTTTTCAATTGTAAAATGTCCTTAGACTGAGCTAACACTCGCTCCTCGTGGGCCTCCACCACAGCCTCTAGTTTCCCCAGCCGGTCTGATAACAGGTTGATTTTACTTTCCAAGACTTCACAGGCTTCCCGAATCCTGGTTTGATTAGTTTCTGAAATCTCAAATTTCCCTCTAATTTCTTTAGTAAGAGAAATTAACAGAGTCTGTACATCCAAGTCATGTGGTGTTGATCCACTGGAGAAATTACCATCAACTTCCAGCAAGGGTAATGTCTTAGAGGGGCCCTCTCTCAGTTTAACTGGATCCATATCTAATAGTTCTTGTGCTGGGCCGACAGCTGAAACGCCTTCAGTTAGCTTAGAAACCCCCAACTTGCCTAAGGCTGGTTGAACGTTTGCCATATCCTGTGGTGGAGGAATTGTGGTCTGAAAGTACCTCGTGATCAACGAGTCGCTCCTCCCCTGGATCTCAATTTGACTCTCCTCCCGGTGGGGTAAAGGATGATCCACGAGTAATGTTGTATAGGATGACCCTTCACCATCGGTTTTAGGACTTAAGTCCGCTATGCCTGTTATTGTAGGTCCAGACACCTGAGTCCGAAGATTAGCACTTGCACCACGGGTGCCGGGCTTACTTTTCCTGGCCACAATCACATCGTTAACTTCTGCCCGAGCACCCCTGGGGCGACGCTTAATTAATGACATGAATTGCAGGGTTCCAGCACTCTCACACTCCTTTCTTACCCCCTTCCCACTTAAGTTGGTTCTGAAGAGGCCCCCTGGGGTCTCCGGGAGGCTCCCACGAAGAGAGCAACGGGCGGTATAAGATCTCCCACGTCGCACGCCCCTTGCCGCTTCTGTCCAAATACTGGAATTTAGAGCCTGTTTCCAAAACACCCCTCCACCCCTCCCTGTATTCAATGACCCTCCCTTCTTGTTCGCCGTTTTCCTTCCTAGTTTTCCCGACAAGAGTCGGAAAAGAGAAAACACTGTAAAGAGGAAGAATGAAATTAACAAGGCGCAGTAACAGAAGTATTCTTCTTAGCCCCCTCTCTTTCTCTCTTCCTCCTTCTAACGCCTGGAAATCCGGGGAGACACAGCACAAGATGTGAGGGACCAAGTACCCCCACCCAACGGGGTACCTATCTATACGGTGGTCCACCTCTCTTCTCAAAACCTTTAAACCTTTAAACTTGAGGAATCCTCAATTGAAACAACAGTTTACTTTTCAACCCTTCCAGCAAACGGCGAACCACCACGAGTACAGGGGTGTTGAATATTTGGCGTCCATCTGTGTCTCACCTCCCTTCTGTGTAGAGCAGCGAGATTTACACAGGTTTTTTGTGCTTATGGCGTGAGAAGCGCTGAGACATAACAATCCCTGGCGAATATGCAGCTGTAAAATGCGATATTAGGCACGCAGTTCCTCTGGTACAAACTTCTAGTAGAAAACTCTAGCGCTTGCTTACTTTTACCATAAGCAACACTTTTCATATGTGTATGCGTTTTCTTTAAGCCCCCAATACTCCTGGGAGGGCAGCCTCGATATTACTAACAATCTCTGCCTGCTAACAACAAATTATAACCAAGCTGTAGTCGATGGACTGAATCACCCAGGCTCCCCCCCCCCACGCCACCAGAAATATATTGTCACCGTCTTTTTGCAGCTCCTTTTGCCGCTCCTTGCTCCGCTGACACAGCTCCAGGGGCTTCCCCCAAAGAAACGCTAAAGCGGGAGCTCCGAATCTCAGGCTCCCCGGCTTCTAATCCGGCGAGCGAAGGCGCGAGGAGGGAATCCTCGCCCTCGCTTTCCTATCGACACGCCATCGCCAGGGGGGGGCCGGGGGCACAAACAAACTCGTATCCGGGGGGAAAACTTCCGCAGCTTTCCCGCAGCTTTCCCGAGCAGAGAACGAGGGAAGGTCTGCTCACAATCCAAGTCGCGCGATGTTTGGAATCACCTCCGTCCGACAGGAGTTCACGGGCAGCTCATTAGCTGACCGTCATGTTCCTCATTCAATTCTCTTTCTTGGAACCAGACCTGACATACTTGACATGATATTCACCCAGACACTTTCCTCACCCCTCCTGTTTGATGAATTCATTTTTGGTGGCTTTAGGACTTTTGACATTTTACCACTGCTAACCATTACTAAAGTGCTTTTGCCCTCTCCCTAAAACATGGTAAATTCAGCTTACACCTAATTGACACATTTATTTTTAGTGTAAGTCCTTAGTAAATTGCACCACATGTGTCTAGAACCTTTACATAAAATGCTACTAATTGGGTCATCCACCAAAGTAGCTTCTTAAAACATGTCTTTGTCCTGTCACTGCCATTTTGACCTGGCAGAATCAACATTTTTGCCAGGCTTAAACATTACTTTTTAATACATACGTCACCCCTAACCTAGGCCCTGAGGGCTTATAGAGCAGTGTGCCTTGTATTTAACCCCTTGGGTGACTGGGACAAGCTGGTTACGTCCTCAGCCATGGCGCTCCCCCGGTGGGCTCCCCACCCCCTTCCCCTGGGCAGGGATGGAAGTGGAATTGCTTTCCCTATCAACCCCAACCTCCCCTGACCCCCTCCAGTGATGTCTGATGATGTCAGTGCTCAATCACGTGCTGACCTTAAGAGATGTCACCTCCATTGTGCTAGAAGCATGGCTTCTAGCGTGACAGAGGAAAAACTGATGAATTTCTCCTCTGTATGGGAGCAGGGGAGGTCAGAGAGGCATGAAAAGGAAAGACGTTTCCTTTCCTTTTCATGCCTCTCTGAGCATTCCTGTAGCACGATCCCATAGCGATTGTGCTGCAGGAATGCCCACTAAACACCAAGGAGTTTGTTTACTTGTTGTGAACAAATAACGGGAGCGGCCCCTTGGACAAGGGTCACTCCGCAGGGGGGCATTTTTTATAAGGCCATTTCTGCCTCCCTTTGGGGCAGATCCGCCTATTTTAATTAGGCCGATCTGCCTCTAAGGGGGGTAGAAGCCACTAGACATCAGGGATAATTTTTTATTATTTTTTTTTAAAGGGGGGAGCGGCCCCTTAGGTAAGGATCGCTCCCCAAAGGGGCACATTTATTTTAGGCCAATTTGCCTCCAAGAGGGGTTAGAAACCACTAGATACCAGGGATTATTATTTTTTTTTTTTTACATTTCACTCCGAGGGGGGGGCATAGTTTATTAAGCTTTTTCTGCACCACTTGGGGGCAGATCAGCCTACTTTTATTAGGCCTTTCTTCCTCCAGGGGGGCAGAAAGCCCATTAGACACCAGGGAAGTTTTTTTTTAAAATATTTTAAAAGAGGGTGTAGGTATGGCCATAACTGCACCCCAAATAAATAGGGACAAAGATGTTCTGCTCACCAGTGGGTAGATGGGGCAATAAGCATTGATCTACTCCCCGGGGGAGCAGAAAGCCTTCTAGATGCCAGGGAATAAAAACTAAATAAAGAGATTGGAGCTGTCAACTAGTATGGACATGGTTATGCCCCACACCCCAGCTGGAGGGGTAACAGTCTTTCAGCCCCCCTGCAAACTAAAGGATCTTATTCCAATGGCAAGCAAAAGGACATTTGATTAATTTGGGTTTTGATTTTACATTTGGGCCAAGGGAGTATGGCTAACTCTCAATATTGTCCCACTTGGAATGGTGAGCAGCAGAACTTTTTGGTCTTTGGGACGCTGCCACCTAGAAAAATCTTCCAGACCTACACGCATCTGAAAACTTAACATCTGGATCAGTCCAGGGTGGTGTGCTTCACATACACCCCATGCCATTTTCTTACCCACAATGCCCTGCAAACCTTCAACTCTGCTTGAAATCATGCATTTTCCCTACATTTTTGTGAGGGAACCATCCGGAATCTGCAGGAATCCACAAAATTCCTACCACCCAGCATAGTTGTATCTATACCAGTAACAATTCTGCCTCACTTGTCAGCCTAAAAACATTTTTTTCAAACTATGCTCTTTTAGACCCGCTTTTGTTCCCCCTCAATTCTGACATGTTTTTGGCCCTTCCCTGTCACAGGACTACCTACTCAAGTGGGGTATCATTTTTATTGGGAGATGGAGGGGAACATTGGATGGTAGGACATTTGTGCAGGTTTTGTTAAATTTGAGTTTTGCTGAGGATTCTGGGTAACAAAACACTGGGGGATCAACGCAAGTCACTCCCTCAGATGTCTAGTTTTCAGAAATGCCTGGGTGTGGTAGGTTTCCCTAGATGGCTGCTGAGCCCAGGACCAAAAACGCAGGTACCCCCTTGCAAAAACAGGTAGTTTTGAAATAGATCATTTTGATGTGTCCATGTTACGGTTTGGTGCATTTCCTGTCGCGGGCACTAGGCCTAGCAACACAAGTGAAGTACCATTTTTATCGGGCGACTGGGGGGAATGCTGGGTGGAAGGAAGTTTGTGGCTTTTCTCAGATTCCAGAACTCTGCAGCACCGAAAAGTGAGGGTAAAGTATTTTTTTGCCAAATGTTGGGGCTTGCAAATGATTCTGGGTAACAGAACCTGGTGAGAGCCCCATACGTCACCCCATCCTGGATTCCCCTAGGTATCTATTTTTAAAAAATGCACAGGTTTGCTAGGTTTCCCTAGGTGCCGGCTGAACAACAGACCAAAATCCACAGCTAGGCACTTTCCAAAAACACCTCAGATTCAATGCAAGAATGCGTCCATGTTGCATTTCCTGCCGCAGGCACTGTGAGGTACCATTTTTAACAGGAGACTTGGTGGAAGACAGAATAGCAAAACAAGTGTTACTGCCCCTTGTCTTTCTGTGTATTTTTGCCTTCCAAATGTAAGAAAGTGTGTACAAAAGAAGTCTATTTGAGAAATGCCATGTCATTCACATGCTGGTATGGGGACACCGGAATTCTGAGATCTGCAAATAACCACTGCTTCTCAACTTCTTATCTTGTGCCCATTTTGGAAATACAGAGGTTTCTTTGATACCTATTTATCACTCTTTCTATTTCAGCAATCTCTTTTTTTAACTCAATTTCAATATTTGTTTAATTTTAGATGTTACTTTCTGTATAAAAAACTTGAAGGATCTACACAAATCACACCTTGCTGAATTTAAAATGTTGTCTATTTCTCAGAAATGTTTAGCTGTCCAGGATCCAGCATTGGTTTTACACCCATTTCTGTCACTAACTGAAAGGAGGCTGAAAGCACAAAAAATAGTAAAAATGGGGTATGTCCCAGTAAAATGCCAAAATTGTGTTGAAAAATGTTGTTTTCTGATTCAAGTCTGCCTTTTCCTGAAAGTTGGAAAGCTGGTGATTTTAGCACCACAAACCCTTTGTTGATGCCATTTTCAGGTTAAAAAAAAACACATGCTTTCTTATGCAGCACGTTTTTCCCATTTTTGTGGAAAAAAAACAACATTTCTGCTGTATTTTGGCTAATTTCTTGGTCTCCTCTAGGGGAACCCACAAACCCTGCATACCTTTAGAACCCCTTGGATGTTGGAAAAATAACGCAAATTTGGCGTGGATAGCGTATGTCGACAAACAGTTTTGACTGCCTAAGCGCAAACTATCCCAAATAGACAAAAAAAGGCTTGACACCTGAGGGGGGAAAATGCCTGGCAGCGAAGGGGTTAAAAAGTAAAACATATTAATTGAAGTTTTACATGTCCTGGTAGTAAAAAAAAACCTCCCAAAGTAGGTTTGCACTACTGTAAGGCCTATCTCTCCTAATGACTAACATGGGGTTTCCTTATTACATTAAGTAAACGATAACGTTTTAATTGGGAGTAGATACAAATTTGGCATTCACACTCAAATGAATTGTAATTTAAAATCCTGTTTAATGGCAAAGTCTGAATTCAATTCACAATTCTGAAAATGCCACTATTAGAAACTGGGCATTTTCCTGTCCTATTTTTTTTTCTATCAGTTTACTTGGTCAAATACATGAGAATAGCTCTGTGATTATGGTTTGTGTAGTTCTGCCAGGCAGTGAGACAAAGGGGACTGTCTATAGACAGCATGGGCCATTCTTCCTAGATTGCTGTGAGAGGAGCTGGACCCAGCTCCCCTTACATTTCAAAGGGCTTTGCCTTTACCACACACAAATTAAACTGACACTAGTCATTTTTCACCTCAGACCACTCGGAGCTTTGACAAGGGAAGAGAAGAATCTTCCAGAACCAGATATGGGGTAGTATAGGAAATCCCCTCATTTCAAAGTCTGGCACTAGAAGGGATATTTATACTTGTTTTGTGTGGAATTTGCGTCAATTGTTTTGACGCAAATATGGTGCAAAGCTAACTCCATATTTATACTTTGGAACTAGACCCATCTAGCACCAAATGTATAGAGTTAAAGTCAATTTTGGGACGTGAAAACCTACTATGCATCAATGAGATGCAAAGTAGGCATTCCTGTGCAAAAAATGACTTTATGGCCTTAGTCCCATATCCATTCTCTCGTGCTAAAATCACACAAGTGCATCATTTTTTATGTCTGGGTCAGGGCAGGTGTTAGGGGACCTGTGTGCCTATTTCCATGGTGGAGCACCATGGAATAAGCCCACTGGTGCCCTCCCCAGGCCCCAGGGACACCCCCACCCACACCAGAGGGACAGCAGAGGTTTGGTACAGTACAGGTAAGTATATTATTATTATTTTTTAAGCGCCATTGGGGTCCCTGAAATGGCCCCCTACATGGCACTAGGTGCAAAGGCCATGCCCAGGGGACTCCTGTGCTGGCCATTGGGGTGGTGGGCATGATTCCTGTCTTTTCTAAGACGGGAGTCATGTGGTATGGATGGTTTTGCATCAGAAAATGATGCGAGACAGGTTAGAGTCTTTTTTTTTTTACTCTAACCTGCCTAACATAATTTTTGGGGGCAAAATCCCATCCTTCCATACCACCAGCCACACCCGGCTAACGTCTTTTTTTTTACGCTAGCCTACCCTTTTGCACCGGCTTGCACCATTCCATAAATATAGTATCCGGCGGGTGCACAGAAATGGTGCAAGCTGGTGCTAAACGTTTTGGTGCAAAACTGTATTAGTGCAGTTTTGCACCAAAAAGTATAAATCAGGGCCTAGGTGTCATTCCGAACCCTCAGAAAAGAACTTTAGTGCCATCCTGGACCTATGGACATGGAGGAAGAAGGAGTGACAGCCTTGTTCTCCAGGGGACTGCTCTTCTGCTTAAGGCTTGCTTTGTTCCCTAGAAGACTGCCCTGCTGATGGAGGCCTGCAATACTTTCTTAACAGGAGAATTGGACCTGCTCTGTTCATCCTAAGCTATCCTGAGTGACACTAATGGTTAGTTGGCTGACCTCCTGTGCTGAACTACAGGGACACAACAAGCTCCAGAGGAATTTTGTAACTGCCCTGGATGAGCCTTGCTGGCCTCTGCTACAGTGTGTCTCTGAACCTGCAGAGGTGCCTCCACAGGTCCTGAATATTTGAATGGCATCAAAGGACACTCCTCTGTGAAGCAGAGTGAAATCCTGAAGTTTTGGGCTTGTTGTGAATGGGCCAATTCACATCAAGACCCCGTGATGACCACTAACATGAAGCTCCAATGAACACGACTCTTCAACTTACTGCCACTGCTGGTAGTAACTGTCAAGGCAAGATCTGCACTTCACTCTACAGCACTGACAGCCCATGGTGACTGCCTTTGCGAAGCTTCAGCAGGGCCTGCACGTGATTCCTGACTAGATCTTCACACTACAGTGAAGAGCCTGCTATTCCCGCTACAGCAAAGACTATCCTCCCCCAGTTTATCATTCCCCTGCAAATTAAATTCTTTGCGGTATACTTTGAGAAGATCCTTTTTTTAGCGGGACTAGCCTGGTCCCTGTATCCAGAACACACTTCACTGCAGTCAGTCTGAACTTGTGACTTTCCCCAGTCTATAACAACCTGATGGCCACAAGGAGCACTTTGAGCTTTTAGGCACCATATTTACTTAAAACTTTGAAATGTAATATCTCTTGGTCTGCTAATTGGATTTCTGCAATGGTGGTATCATTCACTTATTAAAATCCATTTGAGATCTTTCTTGTGTTTTGTTTTCACTTTGTTGCTGGTTGTGTAACACATAAATATTTTAAACTGTGCCTTAAAGTTAAACCTGTCTGCTTTTGTAGTAAGCTGCCAGAGGGTTAAGCACAGTTTACTTTTGTCACTTTTGTGGTTCACAATAATTTGCCTCTTAATACCTGATTTCTGTTCAATGATGACTCAGGTGTATATCAGATGAACACATTTTCTGGGCTTGGATGTTGCTAAAGCAGTACCTTTGCAAGTATCCAGGATGTTTGTTCAATAAGGCTGGTAGAAGGTCCCAAACTTGTTGATTGTGATTCTTAGCTCTGATCCATTGATGTGTGTTCAGAGACATTTTTATGTGATTGTGTTTCTGAGTGCAGAGGATGTGGATGTCACCTCCTTAGAGCTATTTCTTAACTTTTAAGTAGTGACCTCAATAGGCAGTTTTTAGAAGCTGTGAGTTCTGAGTCATCAATATGACAAGTATCTCTACTCCTTTTCCCCTCTTTGAGTTATGTAGAGCCCTGAGATATGCTTGATATTATTTTACTCATTGCATGCTGCTGTCATCATTCAAAAATCAAGATAAAGTACTGCTGATCTTGAAAACACGTTCATAGCGATGTTTACCCAGAGAGGTGCTATTGGAAAGGAGGAATAAAATCCTGTGGACTGTAAAACTGTAACTAAATATCACTATAGATTAGCGCTGTGGCTGAGCTCTCACAAAAGAAAAACATTTAGGCCCATATTTATACTTTTTTAGCGCCTCATTTGCGTCAGTTTTTTTACACAAAAGCAGTGCAAACTTACAAAATACAATTGTATTTCATAAGTTTGCGCCACATTTGCATTAAAAGTGGTGCAAATGTGGCACTAAAAATTGATAAATATGGGCCTTAATGCTTTGGAGCAAACAGGCTACTTTGAAGAATTGTTAACTTACCTTTCAAAGCTTTGCATAAAAATCAAGGTAGTCATCAAAGAAAATTGCATGTGGAGCTTATATACCAAATTCAAACCAACTTTATGCTTAACAACTATATAAGTTCAAATTTACTAAACCAATATGGTTAAAAGTACTACAATATTATTATTAATTTAATAGAAAATTATTAGACCATAATATACAATTTATGAGTTATAGAACTATTTTATTTTAAAATATCCATGCCGAAGTCTAAGCAACTTGCTTAAGAAATAAATAAGTTCAAATTTACAAAACCAATATGGTTAAAAGTAATTATTATCAACTTAATACCACATGATTAGACTATAATATAAAGTTCAGTAGTTATAAGACTATTTTAAAATATCCATAGAATTACATTAGAAATCACAAAATGTGGTTAATGAATTGTATGCTGTAGCCTTGTCCCAGGTACCGTCCTAAGCAGACCAGTAAATGATGTGTGACTTAGCAAGTGACATTGTTTCACACTATGGTAGTCAAAAACAATTCTGTCCTTTTCCCCTGCTCTAGTGCACTATGAGCTGCCATGCAGCAAAGCAGGCACCCTTGCATCATGGTGCAAGGATGTCTGCATTGCAGGGATGATTGATTTTTGCACAGGATGGGACACATTCCTGCACAAAAATAGTCACAAGAGGCATTTCCCACTTTCTATGTGTGCTGCAGAATGCAGCACACATAGTAAAAAGAAAAACTAGAATAGATAAAAGTAATTCTCCTCATTGCGCCTCCCTTGCTCCTCCCCTGGGGAGTCGTAGGTTTTTGATGCATTCCCATCTTTACGAAATCTTGTAAATCTGGGAAGTGTCAAATGCCATGGGTGTTATGTGGGAACACCCACCATAACACCCATTGTATACCTCCCTGTGGCTGAGTGGGGCAACACATTGATTTGTGCTACATTGACTCAGTCCATATTTAAAAGGCAATGAAAAGCCATATTCACAAGTTTCCAAGCCAAACATATGTTCTTATATCCTTTGAGATTATGAGTTCCAATTACAGAACTAACAAAGTGCATCCAATAGCAAAGTCATAGTTTGGTTGAGCAAAGACATGTGGGAGCTAATATAAGTGGGCATGATTAGCCCATTACCCTGGGGTGAATGTGCAAGGGCCATATAGGTTGATACTGAAACAACTCTTACAGCTCTCTGTTTGTGAATTGCAAAGATGCCTCTGTAGTGAGGCCCTCTTGAACCTGAGATGGTTCCCCATTTTTAGCTTTGTTTTATATTTCATATTTTATACATTTTAGCTGCAGTGCTTTGTGGCAGTGATGTTTTAAACACTGTACTTACATGCTAATATTCTAGGAATATATTGTACAAGTAGCTTGTTTTAGTTAGCCTTTCCTCAACATATAATCAGTGCATTTTGTTTAAGGCTAAGAACAGAGTACACAATATCCTAATGCTTGCATTGCCTGTTCAAAGACAGCTTCTAATACTTAAACATATCATTGCATCAGAGCTGTGACTCTAACACTTTGTCACTTTAAATATATAGAAACAATGCACTGATCTGGAAGTGGCAGAAGGGCACTCCAGCTGTGATGGTTCTGCGATGAATGCTGTGTTTCATGTGCATCTCTGCTAGAGCTAGTCTACCAGCTTCCAGGAAAGGTTTGCCCTTCATACAGCAGGTTAACTCCTGACACTGTCCTCCAGGTATAGGGGATATGACTAACCTCTATCACTGAGCAAAGGCAAAGGGTACACCAATATTTTCTCAGTATAGACTAAGGCCCTGATTTAGAGTTTGCAGATGGGTTAGTCCATCATAAACATGAAGTATATTCTGTTTTGTTAGGATATAATGGAATTGTAATACTGTGTGTGGGATATATGTCATGTTTGTGACAGAGTAACCATATCCACCAAACTCTAAATCATGCCCGGTCTAAATCATAGTGTTATACCGGGCATCCTTGGTATAGTTTCTCCCAGACAATTGCCATCTGACCTCCTGTTTGCTGACTTTGTTTTTGCTGGCTTTATGGTTCTGGGCACTTTACCACTGCTGACTAATGTTAAAGTGCATGCGCTCTTTTACTAAAAACATGGCAACTTTGCCATATCGACTATCAGAACATTTAGTTTACTTGTGAGTCTATAGTAATGTGCACCACCTGTTCCCAGGGCCTGTAAATTAAATGCTACTAGTAAGCCTGCATCACTTCTTGTGCCATCCACTTAAATAACACTCCAAACATGCCTTATCTCTGCCATTGCAGAGCCTGTGTGCGCAGTTTAAATTGTCACGTTAACTTGGCGAATTAACTTATGTGCCAGGCTAAAACCTTCTTTTTTAATCCATATTTCACCTCTAAGGTAAGCCCTGGACAGCCCCAATGGCAAGCTGGACAGGTACATTTACGTTTATATTTCCAGGTAGGGAGAAAATCTTAAATTTGTTTTTCACTATGATAAGGCCTATCTACCCAATAGGTGAATACTGGGATTGCCTCATTAGAATTATAAGTGTAATTTCCATTTGGGACCAGATAAATATTTTGAGTTTGGTGTCTCTGGACTCACAATTTAAAATCACAGCTTATGGTAAACTTGGATTTCACATTACAAGTCAGAAAATGCCACTTTTGGAAGGATGGCATCTTTTTTGCCTCTGCCTGTCTATTAATACATGTCTGGGTTGGATGCCAGCTGGGTTTTGTGCATTCCTTCTGGACAGCCACACACAAAAATATTTTAGGTGTGCCTGATGGGCTATCCACATCCTGATGGGTCATCCTTCGTAGGATGGGAGGGAGGAGCAGACGCTTGCACCTGAAAGGGTTGTGTTTGTCCCCATACAAAGATCTGCCTACTTCTCTGTATTGAGTCTGGAGCATGAAAGGAAGGAAGTGCAGGACATTTGTGAACCTCTAACACCTCTTGTTGAAGTCTCTCCCCCTTCAAAGGCACAACTCGGTATAAATACGGGGCTCAGACACCACCAAACTAGTTTGCTTCTCCACCTATAGACATTCTGTCAGGAAGAATGACAACTGTGCTGAAGAGGCTTGAACTCTTCCTGATGTTGCCAGACCTCTGCTTTGCTGTGCTTGCCGTGCTGCCTGCTGGTCTCCTTGACTGGGAGTGAGAAGGACCAGAAACACATCTCCACATCACTAGAACCAAAGTGACTCAAGGGGCTTGCTGGCTTGTCTCCTGTTCTGAAGTCTCAGGGACATCAAAGACTTCCCTCACCCCTTTTATAGCTGCTGGACTGCGCCAGCTGTGAACCTTGCTCTGCCAAGTGGTGTCAAACCGCCCCTTGGAAGTGGGTTCCGCAGCTGTTTTCTACAGAAACCCATGTATTTCACTGTGGTAATCAGAACCGCCGCCTGTATCCTTGACGCCAATTCATTTCTGCTGCCACTAAGGACAAAGACATTGCATCATCAATTGCACAGCTCAGAACAAATGCATTACTCTCACCCCTAACAAATCGCCTTTGCATCCCCAGCTGCACTGGTCAAAGATGACACCACACCTTCATTGCAAAGGGTTCAATGCCACACCACTGCATGAGGATCAATGAATGCACAGTCGAACAATGACACATCTCTTGACTGTGTGGATCAGAACCAACACATCGCCCCCTCATTGTCTCCTCAGCTCCTCACATCTTCGAAATGGATACAAACCTTCATATGAGGTATTCTTTCAGCGAGACAAGGTTGGTCCCTGTCGCCGGCCCATGCTCCGTTGTGGTCAGTCTAAACTTTGCATTTACCCCAGTCTGGCATTACCACATAGCCCTGGTTGGTGCTTTAAACTTTAAAGCACTATTTATACAAATACTCTTTAAAAGTTCACATCTTGACTTCTACTTATTGGATTTTTGTTGTTTTGGTCTTGTTTGTTCATTAAATTAAGATCTATTTTCAAACTTGGTGTGGATTATTTCTGTGTGGTGGTTATACTGATTTACTGTTTTAAGTGATACAAAATGCTTTAGACATTGCCTCCCAAGTTAAGTCTGCCTGTATTGTGCCAAGCTACCACACAATGGGCACAGGTTCATTTCTTGTGTGTAACTGACCTAAGGATAACGACTTGGTCCCTTTTTGGACAGGGTGCATACCTCTGCCAACTAGAGACCACATTTCTAACACTTTGGTTCATGTGTGAACATATAGAAATCATTTACCATGGTTGGTTTGTTCATTCATTTTGATTTGCTTCATCTACCTAATTATCTCTGTTCATTCTATCGATGCCATACTATGATTGGTTCAATAAATGTATTGAAAACGTATCTCGTATGTCTCTTGTGTTTTTGCCTGGGCATGTATGAGTAATACAATGAAAAGGTAAGATCTATTTCCATGACTTCCTTGGGATTCAGACTTTCATGCTTAGGCTGCTACAATAACCTTTCACCCTGGTTAGGATATGGGTGTAGGTTAGACACTGCAAGTTAGCTAGGAATTGAGCCAACTGTTTTTGAGGGTGTGGAAGGACTCAGTTCCCTACATTCTGAAGTTCTGTTGTCCTAATATGCAGTCCTATCATGTTAATATAATTGCATAACACCTCTGAATTTTCAAATTACCATAGTTGTAATACTGGAGTAATGCCTACCACAAATATGACACAGATTTGTCAAAGAACCTTTAAGTTAAATGAATTGCTCAACTCTTGGCCACAGCAAACCTATGTTTCCAAAAGCCAGGTTGAAAAGAAAAAAACTTGAAAAAGTACAACCCACATAACCTGGCCAGCTCTTTGACCCACTCCCACCTGCATATACCAAAAAGGTTCTGCAGAGTGGGTTATGCTGTTAAGCACACATTTTGATAATTTACAGAAATATTGACTGATTCAGCAGGACTAACAGGTAAAGTATGAGGTAAAACAAAGTGTTGTGAAAATCAATAGTGATACATCTTAGGCTAGTTGAAAATAATGAGAAAGGTCTATGAAATTGCTTCATTGCATTTGTTTCGAGTATAGATAAATGGTTGGAAAACAATATAAATGAAATATGAAGAATCACATACAAATATATCACTTGAGCTACAATATGTGGGTCCTGATGTGGATGTCTCTTTCTCTCTCTAGTCTCCATAAATATATTGTAGTATCCTTTCTGTCCTAATGTAATGTAATGGTACTGCACTCTTCAACATCTTCTTTTTTCACAATTGTGTACTTAACTGCACAGATGGCATTCCTACATTTCGTTTCAGAGAACTAGAATTACTCAGTAACTGAGTGACTTTGGTTGACTAGTTCTGATTTGCAGACGTACAATGAAAGTGCTCATTCACCTTGCCAGCCAATAATTCAGTGGAGCTATCATGAGAAAATGAGACCATTAAATAGTGCTGGCAGTCCTCCTTGTATATGTGTTAACATATGTGATCAGCTGCCAATGTAGCTTCAGCTCAATGGTTTCAGTCCTTCCTCTTAATTTCTTCAAAAGGCAGACGTTCAGTTGATGATTTGAAAAAAAAATTAAACTGTTGAAAATTATCAAATTGTCCAAAAGGCAGTGCTTTTTGCAAACTACCATTGCATTAAGAAATAAGGATATTAGAGATTAATGTGTCACAGAAATGTTTATCCATATTTATTGTGATGCATTTTGCTTTGGCAAGATTTCAGGGTATCTGAGATGGAGCAGAGGTAATATATATCATGTTAGTTTTCCTGGTACATGATTTATCTTAGGGCTTAGTCTCTGACATGGAGATCAACATCTTGATGTTGCCAAGATTCAATATTGAGGCTGGTGAGCATCCCTTAAAGTCAATAATTTGAACTTCACTGAAGCCATTTATTTTGATACCAAAAGCTATGAGAAAATCAATGCTAGATTCTCTAAGCAGTGAGCTTACCTCATAGTTGTAATATATTTGCTACCTTGCCCCCTTTCAATGATTTACCTTTCAAATTAATCAGGTTTTTGTTTTCTCAAATTACTCAAGTGGGGCAAGTTTCAAAGCTACGGCCAGGCAGGGCACAACTAGACCAGATACCTATACAGTGAGTTAAAGCTGAATTCATTTTCATCATGGTAAAATGCTCAGAGAGGGATAAAGCTGTGTTTATTTACTTTAAGTCTCAGTACCCTGTTCCAAATCCCCAGAGGTGGAAAATATAACGTGTGTACCACCTTTCTCAACGGGCTGGGAAAGTTCTTGATGGTCAGTTCTTGACCCCATCAGGTCTTCAAGGTAGGCTCTAGTCACTAACTCCCTCTACAGATAGGACCCCCATTGGCTCCTATCCATTTTGATCATCTGAGCCTTGTTGAAGTAATCCTTCTATTTTTGTTTCTCTGTAACAGGCAAGCCGGAGGCCAACTACTTGACACTTGGAGAGCAAATCCAGTCCCTGGGTACCAACAGGATTCAAGAGTCCTTGAGCCTACTTCTTCTAGCATGAGTAAGGAATCATGAGCTTTTTTCTTCTTCCAACTGGGCCTTTTTCTACAGATAGAGTCTCCTTAGGTTCAGAAATGTTCTGAGTAGTTGGCAACTTATCCTATGCATTAACCAAAGATTAGAGAATGTTCCCTTCACAATCATTTCAACATGTGCAAACTATTCCCACCCTCTCTTCTTATTTCCTTTACTGTTTAAATTCCCAGAAACCCTAAATTCAAGAAAGTGGCAGCTCTTTTTCCTGTTGAAGAGTGCCAGGCAATTCCCTATTCAAAACACCCTTATTTTGATGAACTGTCCTCCCCTCCATAATGGTCAGAGTGTGTTCTATCTCCTGCTGGGGTTAGCACTAAATGGTCTAGGAGGGATTTGAGAATGAATAGTGGATGTCCTTTCAGCTTCATTTGGGATCAGCAACACAAAAACTTAAGTGTCTAGTTATGGCATTTGTTCTACAAGCTTTCCTGTACTACTCTCATATGATTAATCCCTGCAACACTGTCAGTTATAAATAACACATCCTCCTTTTTGGATCAAGAGGCCCCTGGGAGGCATCAACTCCAGTTAGAACTGTGGATTGTCCTTTTGATGTGATGAGTGAGAGAACTGGTTGTACGCTATTTCTTATTAAGGTAAGACAAAATACAGTTTTACAAAGTTAATGTCCATTAAATTAATCATTTCCTCATTATGTCTTTAAATTTCTCCTTTTTTTAAAACCAATTGGACACAATTTTGAAAGTCTTTCCATATTTTTTCTGAACAAAAATGTTAAATTAATTCATTAATCGGTCCTAGGCTTGTTTTTTTTTTAAAACGTAGCAGAACCTACACAGTGGGGATCGCTTTCAGGTCCTCAATCTTTCTGAGGGCATCTATTTTAAATATATAATTTGACACTGTTTGATATATTAGGCACCCAGAGTTCCAGGCTTATAAGTGATCACTTAGCAATATATAAATAGGGTTTGCTTCAAGATAAAAACACTTTTCCATGCCATGCGTCATTCCAGTGTTTGTAAACTAAAGCTAAGCCAAAGCAGTTTGCTAATACACATCACAACCCATATGTGATTTAACTTCCCTACATTGGTACGTGCCCTGTACCATTTACTATATTTTAGGAACCTTAAATAGTCCAATAGAGTGAAACCAATTTTGCCAATATCATTTTTGCTACAAGCACACAAACAGCAGTACTGAATAGCAATATAACAGTGCACAGAGTCCTTAAACCAGACAAAAACAATGTCCAGAAAATGCTGAAAATTTGGGGGTGACCGCAAAGATGAGGCAAATATCCTTGGCATATATGAAATAGGTCTTTGAGAATAGGTAGGCCAAATAAGATTCACAGATATCTGTAAACCTAAGTACGGCCAAAGGGGGAGAGATATAAAAACAAAAAAGTGAAGGACAACAAGGATTTGGATGTATGAACTGGATAGATCACAGTAAGAGACTTATAAGCCCCTTGCGCTGCCTCAGTGCCATCTTAGCATCATATTTTTTACATTAGGGTGATCTATTCCCCCGCCATATTTAAAAAGTGGCACAATGCATGCGTTCTGCCACTTTGTACCACTTTGTACTACCTTGCTCCACTTTATGCCTGCACAAGGCATAATGCATGAAGGGGGGGGGGGTTCCACTGTTAGGATGCCCGAAAACATTCTGCAGTGAAATTAAAAAAATCTCACTGCACCCTATTGTCTGTAATTTTTCACACCTGCTCAGGGCAGGCATTAAAATGATGCTCCCATTCAAACCAATGGGCCTCCTTGTGATTTGCTGCACTAGTGTCAACTTTTTTGATGCTAGTGCAGCAAAGAGCCTCAATAGCATCAAAAATGTTGATTCTATTGGCCTAACAACCACCATGGTGCACCGTATTGTAAATACGGCACAGCCATGGTGTCATTAGGTGGTGATAGAGGCATGCAAGAAAAGTGGCGCATCTGCTTCGATGCACCACTTTCTTGTAAATATGCCCCTATATGTCTTTAACACCAATGTTCCACCAATGTTCCACCGCAACACCCACTGCTTTTGATACTGCCCCACATTTACAAGAAGGATGAATCTGAGGCAGTGCCAGACCTAATGCAACCCCAGGGGTGGCGTTAGAATGGCACAACGAATGGGAATACTTTTATTCCTCCTTGTTTTTTGTTCTTTCTATATGTGCTGAATTCTGCAGCACAAATAGAAGGATCAAAAGGCCGTGAATTAATATTTATGTGCAGGAAGGTGTCCTCCATTCCTGCACAAAAACAATCATTCCAAAATGATGATTTGGTACTTCTATGTGTACTGCATTTTGCAGAACACACAGAAGTGTTGAGACACCATTGTTGAATGTTCATGTGCAGGAAGGGACACCTTCCTGCACATAAAAGGACTTCCTTACAAGCTCCTAGCCATGGAAGTCAATTCACCAAAATGCCAGGGGTAGCAGAAGTGACATCATGCACCCTTTGCGCTCCAATTTCGTTCAGCGCACATACTTACAGATACACACAAATTTAAACTTACACACACACTCTGTCACATAAACACACTCTCACCCACAAGCACACACACAACATACAGTTAAAAGCATTTTTACTTACCTCAGCTGCCATGGAAGGATATACTCACATTTTATTACACTAATAGTGAATATTTTTTTATTTTACTATTAGTGCAATAGAAATTGACAGAAAACAGTGAGTGGGCCCCAACAGACGCCAGTAAGGATGAGGTGCAACTGTCTTCCTGGAATTTGCAACCCCTAAAAGATATCCATGCCTCTAGTGCCTCCTTTTGCCACATTAGTGTCATTTTTCTTTTACGCTAATGTGATGCGAACCAATTTTGCTGCACCTGATTTACAAAGTGGCACAATGCATGCATTGCGTCATTTTGCGGCCACTTGTGCCACATTATGCCTGTGCCAGGCATAATGTATTCAAAGGGGGCGTTCTGGTGCAGGGAGGCCTGAAATGATGGCACAGTGAAGTCTACAAGCTAAGAGCATGTGTTAAAATGACACACCCATTGAAATCAATGGGCTTTTCTGCACTTTGCTGCACTAGTGTCCAAATTGTTGGCGTTGGTTAAGCAAAGCGCTGCAGTAGATTAAAAAATGTTGACGCTATTGTCCTAGCGACTACAAGTGTTGTAAATATGCCTCGACAATGGTGTCGTTGGGTAGGCAGGGACAACACAGGAAAACTGGTACATCAGTGCTGATGCCCCGGTTTCTTGTAAATCTGCCCCAGAGTATCTATCTCGTCAACCCAGACACCCTTGCACTATGGTACAAGGATGCCACAGGCAGCTTAGTTTAGCACCAGTGCAAGGGGGACCCACAGGAGTGCACAGTATTTGTGTAATTACAGTGCATCCCTGCGTTTTAAAAGTGGCCCCGAGTGGCACTGCTATTTTTGGTGCAGCATCACGCATTAACTGGATTGTAAATACAGTGATCATGCTAGGATCCGTATGAAAGTAATATACAACAGTTCTGTCCCAATCTCTCATTAATGCACAGCTACACTCAGTTCTATCTGTGTTGGTCTAAAGGAACATGGGTAGTTTACTTTTGATTGTTATTTTATTGGATTTTTTCAGCTGAAAAATATTATTTTTCATGTTGACCGAAAAATGTTGTGAAACTTTAGCAGGAAAATGATCAATTATTTTGCCAAAGAGACAGCGAGTAATACAAACTTTGAAAGGGTTTTCCTAGTTGCAATAACAGCCAGAAAACATTAAAGAAATGGGTATTCTAATTAACCATATTTTAATGAATATTGGTCGCTCGTGAAGGTCGATCTTGCTTTAAAATAATTATCGTGGTTCCGAGTATTTAAACACCAGATTAATCTATATCATATACAACATTTGATTGTTCTTGGAAATAATGTGTTAACATAAAATGAAAGGGTTACATTTTCTCATACAAATCTCTTAAATACAATGGCAAGCGCGCCATTTATCAGAGTCGCAAATTTGATGAAACGACCGGTTAGTTAAACTCACCTCTGTTAGAGATTTGGCATATTATGTTACATTTTCTAGTGAACAAGGGAGCTGCAAAGAATACATGTGCAATAAAATAGACTCATGATTGATCACTCACAAAAAATGTTGGCAAGATGAAAAATCAGATGCATGTGTGCCTTGAAAATTGGATTCACAAAAAGAGATTATGTGGCACCCAATACGTCACCCATGTGCAAGCTCGCATACAGTGTTTCATAAAGTTACAACTATTAGGCTTCTTAACCCGACGGAATCCACAGTGTAGACCAGCCAGTGATGAATTTGAGCTGGTGGTTGCAGGTAAATCCACCTGCACTTGTTTTGGGGGACAAGCACAAACGTTTCCTCATAAAATACGTACAAAAGTGCAAAAGAGGGAAAACACACAGGTTGCAAAGATGGAGATAGGTAATGACATCCCCCCCTTTATTTTTTTACAAATTAAGCACTGATTACAGTTACAGTTCTTACCAGTAAGTTCGTAATAATGTAAGTATCTCTTCAAAAACATTGCATAGATTCAAATGCATTTGCTGTTCCCCCAATGGCTAACTCAGTCCAACATAGCTTCTGCTGCTTCATTTTCATTTTAGAAGAAAAGTATCATACATAGTTGCGAAACTATTTACACTAAAAAATCAGGCAAGACTAATGTATTTGTTTCAGAGATTTGTTAACATCACTTTGATAGTTACATATGATTTGCATGAAAAATAGTATGGAAAGAAAATTATCTACTCATGTAGGACAATCAACTTTGTAAATATGTGTTTATTACACATGGAATACAGCTAATAAATATAACGTGTCTACTTTCTGTTAACAAATGGTGTAAGAAACTGGGTTGTTGGTTGACTGGGATGTATGCCATAGTCAAGCTACCACAATCCCTGTCAGGGTGAGGCACAATCAAACCCTAAATTATCCTGCGGTCAACCCCCTGATAGTTTGACACAAAGCTGCCACGCTTAACTTAGAGGCACAGTGTAAAGTATTGTTATAACATTTCAAACAGAAACACAATGAAAACATACCACGAGAGGAGCCCATAAGGGTGTTGGGAAAAAAGAGAATAGCTGTTGGAAAGTGGATTATTGGTAAGGGAAGGTAAGTACCTATACCTAGCAATGGGACACTAACCCCCACTTAGGTACAGTTAGGTCTCAATAAGGAGCGACAAGGCTTAATCACAGAAAAGTGAATAAGTAAAACATAAAAGACAATAAAAATCTAACACCAATTTATAAACCTAGATTATATTTTTATCTTTAAAATTACACCAAAATGATTAAAATCGGATAAGGGGAACCAAGCATATTATTTTTTGAAAGAATTAATGTTTTCTAGCGCATAGAGGCAACTAGCGCTCAAAGGGTTAAAAAAGGTCACACTGGAAAGTGACAAAGTCCAGAGTTCAGGTCACCCAGGAGGTAACACTGTCACACTTACTTTCAGAAGTGTTTCTTGATTCAGGAAAGTGGTCCAAAGCACCAGCCAAGGATTCAGAGGCTCTGGTTTGCTTCTTAGGGTCTGGAACTACAACTGCAAAATGCACCTCTTCAACTTATGGAGTTGCTCTAAACGTTTTCGAACTTCTGGATCTTCTTCCAGAGGTCCTTTTTGAGTCATTGAAGTGTCCACAACTTGATCCAAGGTTCTAGAAGCTCTGAGTTGCTCCTTGGGAGTTGGGGCTCCAATCCCCAAAATGCACCTGGTTCAAATCCTCAAATGGCCACTGGAAGCTGGTCAGCTGGGCTCTGCTTGCAGGACTTGATGCAGGGGACTCTGAGCAGCTCCTTTGTACATGTAGCAAACAGGGAGTCCCTAGTTGAATCAGTAAAGACAGGCAAAATCATTTTAGTGGTGAAGCCCAAGTGTGCAGCTAGTGCAGTCCTTCAGAGTGCAGATTAGGGGTCCAGCAGGCAGACCGTCTTCTTTGTCTTGTTCCTTGTAAGGATCTGAGGTGTGGGTGCAGCTCTGCCATATCTATTCTCGCTCCTGGGTGGAAAGCAGGGGGCCCTGGTTATCCAAACATAGGCAGGGTCCTTCCCCCTTTGATGACCACTTCCTGAGAAGTGTGGCAAAAATCAATCTCAGGGAGCAACATTCTTCAAAACTCTAACATAGCTGAAAGTAATTTTAGGAGGTTAGATCTGGCTGGGCCTACCCACTGGTGTGGCTAAAAATCCTAAACATACCCATCTCCTGTCCTCTCCTAGTCTAATAAAGAGGGCACCTAATTGTCTGGTATTGCAGGAAGTGATGGAGGTCCTGAGGTGCTCCATGTGTCCTTCCCTGACTTTGAAGACCAGTTTGGCCACTGTCCCCCCATTCTGCTTCACCATCTGCTGAGGCAGATCTCCTCCCTCAGACACATCCTTTGTGTTCAGCCCTGGTCACTTCACACCTTATCAAGGCAGCCTAGCCAGACTGCCAGAGGCTGGCCAATCAGTGAAGGGCACTACTGAGCTGAAGTTGAAAACTTCCAGATAAAGTTTTATAACTCTTTACCTGAACTAGTTACATTAAATCCAACAATTGGAAGTTGTGGGATATATTGTAACAAATAATTTGATACTGTTGGAAATGGCCTTTCTGCAGGGTCACCCCCAAACATTTTGCCTTCCTCCTTCTCTTTTTCTGACCTCATTTTTGCTGGCTTTAGCACTCTGCACACTTTACCACTGCTAATCAGTGCTAAGGTGCATATACTCTCACCTTAAAACATGGTGACATTGGCTCATACCCAATTGGACTATTTAATTTACTTATAAGTCCCTAGTAGAGTGCACTATATATGCCCAGGGCCTGTAGATTAAATACTACTAGTTGGCCTGCAGGACTGGTTGTGCCACCCACTTAATTAGCTCCTTAACCTTGTATCAGCCTGTCATAGCAAGGCCTGTGTGTGCAGTTTCACTGCCAATTCGACTTGGCATTTAAAAGTACTAAAACTCCCCTTTTTCTACACATAAGACACCCCTAAGATATGCCCTAGGTAACCCGTAGGGCAGGGTGCTGTGTAGGCAAAAGGCAGGATGTGTAACTATGTAGTTTACATGTCCTGGTAGTGTAAAACTCCTAAATTCGTTTTTCACTCCTGTGAGACCTTCTCCCTTCAGAGGCTAACATTGGGGCTGCCCTCATACATCATTTGAGTGGCAGCTGCTGATCTGAAAGGAGTAGGAAGATCATATTTAGTATGGCCAGAATGGTGACATAAAGTCCTACTGACTGGTGAAGTTGGCTTTTATATTGCTATTTTAGAAATGCTACTTTTAGAAAGTGAACAATTCTCTACACTTAAATTCTTCTGTGCCTTCCAATCCACGTCTGGCTAGGTTTAGTTGACAGATCCCTTGTGCATTCACTCAGATACACCCCAAACACAGCATACTCAGCCTCACTTGCATACATCTGCATTTTTGAATGGGTCTTCCTGAGCTGGGAGTGCGGAGGGCTTGACACTTACATGTCAAAGGACAGTAGCCTGCCCTCACACAAAGGACTGCCACACGCCCTACTTGGACCCTGGCAGACAGGATGTAACTAAAAGGGGACCTTTTGCACTTTTAAGCCACTCTTTGAAGTCTCCCCCACTTCAAAGACACATTTGGGTATTTAAGCAGGTTCTCTGACCCTACCAACTCAGACACTTCTGGACCTGAACCTAAAACCTGTCAAGAGGAACTGCTGCCCAAAGGACTCACCTGACTGCTTTTCTGCAAAGGACCAATGCCCTGCTGTTGCCCTGCTGCCCTCTGGCTCTGCTGAGAAGTGCTCTCCAAGGGCTTGGATAGAGCTTGCCTCCTGTTCCTTGAAGACCAAAAAGATTTCATCCTGCAAAAGAAGTCCTTGTGCAGTGAAAATTCGATGCACAGTCTGCAAGAAATGACACACAGCCTGCATCGCGGTGAGAAAATCTCTGTATACCGAACCGGATTGATGCAGCCTGACTTTGCAAGAGAAGATCGACGCAGCACCAGCGTTGTGACCAGAACTTTGATGCACAGCCCATTTCGCCTAAAGCAGTTAAAAAATGAACTCAAAATAGCTTTGCATATTAGTCCCCTTGAGTTTTAGTAATACTCTCCTGTGCCCCATAACTCTTGTATGTATACACAACTTTGAAAGTCAATGATGTGCTGTGGGTGGAGACCTTCAGCTGCAGTGATCATAGGATAACACATTAAATAGTGGTCTATTTCTGGTTTTCTTCCACAGCAGAATATGTCTTTTTTAATGCAATACATTTCCATTCTCGCTTAAAAATCTCTTGAGCAAGTGGCACAATTGTTTTTCTAAAAACGTGTTTATTTTATTTCATGTTTGGGCTTCCTTGCCTAAAATGAGCAGTATCCTCTTATTTTTGCTAAGTGCCTTTGTGGAGCAGATAATCAACACTCTAACATGACAATAATACAAGTGACAGATATTTCTCACTTTGCTATGTTGTGTAGCCATTTTGGTTATAGCTTCATACATGTTATTTTAGCAAACCAGGCCTGCTGCTGTGCACTTTAACCTAGACATATTTTATTCAGCTTCGTTTTTATTTTAACAATAGCCATACTTGTGGTCTTGTTTTATTTTCTCTATCTAGATGTCCTTTGCCTAGGCCAGCACTATGTTCTTAGACAAGACATTTCTTTCACTCTGTGCTTTTCTCAAGGTTGTAATAAGATAGGTTGCTGGCAAAAGTTGTATGCTTTGTCTCTAATATTCACAGAAACATACACACTCATACGTGGACATTGTTTCTTGGAATATCAGCTGTTTTATTCGAAAAACACTACTTTGACTCATGTACGTTAGAATGAGATTCCAGCCAGATGACCACGACTGTATGCTGATTGCTGAGTGCTTCACTGCAGCTGCTTATGTAGACTACAGGCCTCTTGCTCAGGTATGAGGGATGATGTCTTCCCAGGGGAAACTGAAGGGCAGAACTAGAGCTTAACATGCTGTGCTTTAACATAGCATAGGTAGGAGGTACTTTTAACGAACTTAGTGATAACATGATAGCCTTATTTTTATGTTTCACTCTCCTTGTCACAATTTTAATCCTGTCATGCTTCATCGTCCTAGATATTGCAATCCAGGCTTTATTATCTAAGGTGCAGTTACTTCAATAAAACCTTATTGAACTATACCCTGCCTCTGATTGTCCTTGCATACGTGAGACTAATGCAACTGAGAGAAACGGATGAGATCTGAGTGACCGTGATTTCTCTGAAGAGTCAATTGTGTCATGCGCTCGGTTGTCCAATAATCCCTTCTCTTGGATGGAGATGAGACACTGCAAGTTAGCCGGAACAAAACACAGATTAGGTTGACAGGTGTCACCTGTAGTGGATTCATACTCAGTTTCCCACAGTGCAAGTGATTCTGCCACCCAAATCCAGTTGTCTCAATAGGATAATGAGCGCCTACAAGACAGCTACTCTCTTTATCCCTAATTCGCATTAAATGCTAGGAGTGAAAGGCACTACGGGGTTTGCGGGTTTAGTAAGTTTGTCTCATTTACTATCTGTGGCCTTTTACAGGTATTCTAGAAGGCAATGAGAATGTTGTGGACAGGTAGGAGAGCTCTGAATAGCATTGTAAACGTCCCTTTTATGCAGTTGTCATTCGCCACACCCAAACAACATGGCCCTCGTTCCATTTCCGTGGGTCATGTTTGTCTTTTTCTTACCTTGCCAAAACTCTCTAAATTCTGCCGATTTCTAGTGATACTCAGAAATCCTGTGGAGTGACCATTACACGTGTAAATTGAAGTGGACCCTCTCAAATTTTAGACCGATTATGCGTTTTTGGTCCTGTGAATTCCCCAAAGAGAAACATTTTAGCTACTATACAGGGAGTGCAGAATTATTAGGCAAGTTGTATTTTTGAGGATTAATTTTGTTATTGAACAACAACCATGTTCTCAATGAACCCAAAAAACTCATTAATATCAAAACTGAATATTTTTGGAAGTAGTTTTTAGTTTGTTTTTAGTTTTAGCTATGTTAGGGGGATATCTGTGTGTGCAGGTGACTATCACTGTGCATAATTATTAGGCAACTTAACAAAAAAAAATATATACCCATTTCAATAATTTATCATTACCAGTGAAACCAATATAACATCTCAACATTCACAAATATACATTTCTGACATTCAAAAACAAAACAAAAACAAATCAGTGACCAATATAGCCACCTTTCTTTGCAAGGACACTCAAAAGCCTGCCATCCATGGATTCTGTCAGTGTTTTGATCTGTTCACCATCAACATTGCGTGCAGCGGCAACCACAGCCTCCCAGACACTGTTCAGAGAGGTGTACTGTTTTCCCTCCTTGTAAATCTCACATTTGATGATGGACCACAGGTTCTCAATGGGGTTCAGATCAGGTGAACAAGGAGGCCATGTCATTAGATTTCCTTCTTTTATACCCTTTCTTGTCAGCCATGCTGTGGAGTACTTGGACGCGTGTGATGGAGCATTGTCCTGCATGAAAACCATGTTTTTCTTGAAGGATGCAGACTTCTTCCTGTACCACTGCTTGAAGAAGGTGTCTTCCAGGAACTGGCAGTAGGACTGGGAGTTGAGCTTGACTCCATCCTCAACCCGAAAAGGCCCCACAAGCTCATCTTTGATGATACCAGCCCAAACCAGTACTCCACCTCCACCTTGCTGGCGTCTGAGTCGGACTGGAGCTCTCTGCCCTTTACCAATCCAGCCACGGGCCCATCCATCTGGCCCATCAAGACTCACTCTCATTTCATCAGTCCATAAAACCTTAGAAAAATCAGTCTTGAGATATTTCTTGGCCCAGTCTTGACGTTTCAGCTTGTGTGTCTTGTTCAGTGGTGGTCGTCTTTCAGCCTTTCTTACCTTGGCCATGTCTCTGAGTATTGCACACCTTGTGCTTTTGGGCACTCCAGTGATGTTGCAGCTCTGAAATATGGCCAAACTGGTGGCAAGTGGCATCGTGGCAGCTGCACGCTTGACTTTTCTCAGTTCATGGGCAGTTATTTTGCGCCTTGGTTTTTCCACACGCTTCTTGCGACCCTGTTGACTATTTTGAATGAAACGCTTGATTGTTCGATGATCACGCTTCAGAAGCTTTGCAATTTTAAGAGTGCTGCATCCCTCTGCAAGATATCTCACTATTTTTGACTTTTCTGAGCCTGTCAAGTCCTTCTTTTGACCCATTTTGCCAAAGGAAAGGAAGTTGCCTAATAATTATGCACACCTGATATAGGGTGTTGATGTCATTAGACCACACCCCTTCTCATTACAGAGATGCACATCACCTAATATGCTTAATTGGTAGTAGGCTTTCGAGCCTATACAGCTTGGAGTAAGACAACATGCATAAAGAGGATGATGTGGTCAAAATACTCATTTGCCTAATAATTCTGCACTCCCTGTAGTAGTTCAAAAATGGATAATTAAGGCCATGATTGCATTGTAGTTTGACTAATAATGGTAGGCATCCACCTGCTGTACCATGTTTCAATAAACTGTTACGTGTTCTAATAACCTATTTAATTTACGGGCTATTTCAATATACACAATTGAATTTCTCCTTGCAAGTAGATATGAACACATTTACAATTTTCAGTTTTTTAAAAGTTATCCTTATATGATCTATTGTCCCTCACTGCAGACTAGCACGATGCAATTGTTCCTAGGAGAATTGGCGTTCTAAAAAGATGCATTTCACTTTACATTTTCCATACATATATGGCTTACTGCTGCAACGCGGTAAAACAGGTCTTAGATTGTTCTAATGTTTTAATTAGAGCTGGTGCAGGCGAGTGCCATGAAAACCTGTTTGGGTAATGATGCTGAAATTATTGACCAAGAACTCAATGGAAATATTTAAGCATCCGGGGTTAATTGACACTTTAATACTACAGAGTTTAATTTTAGGAAAGTTGTAAACTTTACTTCCCAGTTCAATGAAATGTAGTTTCAAATAAAAAGTTTAGCATTAGGTGTTGTTGACTTGAAAAGAGTGTATATTGCTATTGATCTTTTCTGAAGAAGTATTTATTTTTCCTATATTGAAGAGTTTGTTGACTAACCTGAGCATTCCTCCGCAAATGTGTATTTCAGAATCTCTTCCTCTCTGGAGATTGCTTTTGAAGAAGTATGCTTAGTAAACAGGAACATAAAATATTGCAGCCTGCCCACGGAATCATCCAACAGTGAAGACGAAATGAACTACTGTACAGTTAGAGGAGACGTTTGCACCAATTATGAAAGCAGTTCGGAGTGTCACCTTCAAACAACAAAATAAAAAAACAGAAGTTGTCTGTAAAATCTGTCGAAAAGTGATGCAAAGGGAAGGGAAAGCAGAGGTATTGAACGATGTAGCTATAAAACCAGGCAGCACGAAGTAATTTTCAAGTGACTAATAATGGACGCCATGAATCCAAACCCTTGCCCATGCAGAAACAAATTCACAAAATGTGAATATCACTCATAGAAAAGTACAGGAAAAAATTAGGAAGCTTGAAAAGTTCCATTAATTAGCAGCATAGCCTGACGACACTGAGGGGCATATTTATACTCTGCTTGCGCCGAATGTGCGTAAAAATTTTTGACGCACATTCAACTCAAACCCTGCCCCATATTTATAGTTTGACTCCCGACCCCGCGGACATCAAAATCACACCATGTGCGGCAGTTTTTGGAAGGGGGAAGCTGCCTTGCGTTAATTATATGCAAGGTAGGCGTTCCCTTCCAAAGAATGACTTTAAGGCCTGTGCGCCTTATTTATACTCTGGTGTCATTTTGACGCACAGGAGGGGGCGGGCCTTAAAAAACGGCGGCCAGCCTGATGGGCGCCGTTTTTTAACGCCTGGGTCAGGGCAGGTGTTAAGGGACCTGTGGGCTCGGAAAGAGACCAGAGGTGCCATCCCATGCCCCCAGGGACAACACCTGCCACCCTTGCCCACCCCAGGAGGACACCCAAGGATGGAGGGACCCACCCAAGGGAAAGAAAGGTAAGTTCTGGTAAGTATGTATATATATTTTTTTAAGTGGCATAGGGGGGGCTGATTTGGGCCCCCCTACATGCCACTTTGCCCAATGACCATGCCCAGGGGACGTAAGTCCCCTGGGCATGGCCATTGGGCAAGGGGGCATGACTCCTGTCTTTGCTATGACAGGAGTCATGTCAATGGGGATTGTGCGTAAAAAAAATGGCACAAGTCCGGTGTGAGGCCTGATTTTTGCCTCAGACTTGACTTGCACCATTCTTTGACGCACAACCCCCATTTTCTCATACACCGGCGCTGCCTGGTGTGAGTCATATTTTTTTTTACGCATACCAGTCCGCAGCGCCAGCTAACATCATTTCATAAATAAGGCACCCGCATGGTGCGCTGAAATGGCGTATGCTGGCGGTAAAACTTTTGACGCACAACTGCGTTGGCGCAGTTCTGTGTCAAAAAGTATAAATATGGCCCTGAATGAGAGGCTGGCATTAGCACTGGAAGCGCCCAGTGCGACAATCTTTTGTTGTCCCCCTCCCCACGCCCCGGTGTCATCTTTGTGCATGGATTTCCTCACTGCCGCCACCCAATGAAGCCCCTTATCTCTCCTTAAGTCCTTCTCTCACATTTATTTAATATCCTTTTTAGCGTTACGCATATAATTTTAGGGTGACAGAATGCTTTATATCACACAGACATATTACACGCAATCAATGAAAGAATGTGTAAATCAGTGTACAGGGGATGTTACATAATACAATAGGGACCACAAGGTCTAGGAGTCACGTCACCCATATTGGTAAGCATTATATGTTAGGCGCTCTTCATCTGGAGAAATGAAGGGGCAGATTTACTAAATATTCACACAAAACAAAGTTGTTGCACAGTGTTGTGTGAGAAGGAAAGAGCAAAACACTGCCATCTCTACTAAGATATGGTGCTGTAGTTCTTTCCCCTAGCACTGGCTTACCTTAGGTTGACTTATGCCAATGCACTTACATTTGCACCATATTGAAAGGGTGTTTACGTTATGTCAAGCACTGGCTCTCTATTGGAAGAGTACCCTCTGGATTTGTACCAGAAATATACAGTTCAGGTACAAACATCTACACGTTGACAAGGTTTGACACTTTACCACTTTGTAAATGTGCTCAACAGCTACATCTGCTTTAAGGAGGTGTAATATTGACACAAATCTCTTTCTACCATCATAGTAGATAACGATTTGCATCAAATTGTTAGGGTTTGTGCACAGCAAAGAGCATGTCCCCTCTCACTGCACTAGTGGGTTCTGTAATAGCTCCCTTTTAAACTTACTATTGAAAGCCTTTCTTGTTCTTTCACCTTCCCCCCCCCCCCCTAGGCTTATGTGTATGTTGTTTAATGTGCTGTTTTGTTTACACATTGGGCCTTGCTTTTACCAAGGCTTCTTTAAAACACTCCTCTCTAGGCCATGTGTTAATTTAACTCATTTGTATAATAACTGAAACTCTGCACACCTTTCAAGAACATGTGCAGCATGTGAGGACCACACCCAGCTCTTCAAACCACACCCAGCTCTGCACACCTTTCAAGAACATGTGCAGCATGTGAGGACCACACCCAGCCCTGTCTATAAAAGGCAGCCCCCGAGCCTCACCCAGTGCTTGTGCTCGTCTACCTCCCGCTTACCTGAGGACAGATCCCTCGGCGCTGGCACTCCTGCTCTCTACAGACTCTCATTGGCTTTAATGGGCGCAGCTGCTGGCTCTTCCTTCTTCCGGTTTCCGGTTTCCGGTTCCTCCTTGCCTCAGCCTCTCTCCTACAAGCAACCTGCAAAAGAGAAAGAACACAAGGTTAGACTGATCAGTATCTCTTGCCAGCAACTAGTAAGTGCAAAACTTTTATTACCTGAAAGAACTTTGACAACAATTTCTGGATTCGTGTATAGACAATTTGAAACAAGATACCTTCCACGAACATTGTGATTCAAACTCTTTTTTTTTATGGAACTTTTAAGAGTCGATCCGTGGAAACCATTAACAGCAAGGCAAACAGTAAATCAAGGACTTGCACAAATTACATGCTGTATTTTGACGTAAAAGTACAGTATTTGTTTTTATAAAAGATTCTGGAAATATGGGAAAAGTGAGTCTGCTATTGGGAATTTAGACTTTAGTTATATTAAGATGAATGTTTGATATTGGTAATTCTGATAACGGTATTTGTTTAATGTTTTAGAAGCTTTAGAGTAATAGAAAGCACATCCCAGAGCAGTAACACATTCCAAACCTGGAAACTAGAGACCAGGATCCAAGAGGTATTTTTAGAAGAAAATTTTTAATAAATAAAGGGATAGTCAGAAACCCAGTTAGGAATAGGTTGTACTTATCTGTTCTTTGTTTATGTTTCATTAGGCACTAGTTTCTACAGAAGTCAGAGAGGGCCGCAGATTTGTGCAGCACTTCAACAGTGGAAACGCAAGAACGGTGTTGTCTCTTTATTTTATTTTATCCACTTCCCCCCTTCCCTTGAGCTTCTGTTCTTAGTGCACTGTTTTAAAAACTAGTGTGCTGGAACAAGCAGTTTCAGGGTGGGGTCGGATTGTCTTCAACCTCCATCAGAACTGAACAAGGACTCAGGTGAGCTGGGCTTTGACACAAATTTCATGGGTGGTAGCATTAATTGCCTAAGTACCACCCATAGTACGTCCCCTTGACACAAAGTTACACAAAGTAGTCAATAGTGCAAATTAACCTTACTTTAGGGCTACTTTCCAACAAAATTCTGGACTTATGATTGAATTTAATCCCAAAACAATGCTTTGTGCTAAGTTAGCTTCACTTGCAGAGCAAAATATCAGAAAATCTACCCCAAAAAATCAGGGCATGATTCACAAAGATAGATTATAATGTTGTTATACTTTATGGTTTTCCCCTGTTAGAAATGGGGTCTTTGGTTGGCAGTCAGGTTACCCCCTGTCCAAGCAAGGGCCCTCACTCTAGTCAGGGCAAAGGAGAAACACATCAGGTTAACCTCCGCTCAATCAATCTACCAATCCATCAGAGAATTTGTGAAGAACACTACTCACCCGTGAGGGTCTCAAGCCGCTGAGGAGGTGTGGCTGCAACTGCTTGAACAGCCATGTCTTAAGTCTCCTGAAGGTAAGTAGGTCCTTAGTCTGATACAGATGGGTGGGAAGAGTGTTTCACATCTTTGCATCAGGGAGGGAGAACAATCTGTTGCCGGCAGATGTTCTGCAAATGCGTGGGACGGTGGGGATAGGGTAAGGTCGGCGGAGCGAAGCTGTCAGGTTGGAGTGTAGAAGGAGAGCCGTCTGTTGAGGTATTCTGGTCCTGTGTTGTGCAATGCCTTGTGAGCGTGGGTGAGGAGTTTGAACATCATTCGCTTGTTGATGGGGAGCCTGTGTAGGTCTCTTGGTAGCTTGGCACAAGCAGAAAGGCTTAACCCAGAGACAATGTGTAAAGTATTTGTACCAACACACACAGTAATACAGAGAAACACTACAAAATGGACACCACACTGGTATAGAAAAATAGTAAATATTTATCTTAGTAGAACAATAACTAAAAAAACACAATACAAATTCGCAATCCTCAATAAAAAATATTACTTTAGCAACTAAAAACACAAAAATAGTTCTTAAAAGCACCAATGCTGCAATTTGATGTTAAGCGCTATTGTGACGGAGTCGTTTCCCACAATGTGACGCCGCTGGTGCTATTTACAGAGTCACACGGACCCCCTGGGGTATAGAACCTCAGCAAAAGTGTGAAAAACAGGCCGGTGCACAGAATTGAGGAGCGAGGTGTTGCTCGATCTGAGGCAGCGTTGGTTCCGCTATAACGAGGTGAAGGAGCGGAGGTGTCACCGAAGAGGCGTTGGGACCTTGCTATGGAGCAGTGAAGGTGAGGTAGTGTCAGTTGCGAGGAATCAGTTGCTGGGCACCTCCAGCAAAGTCGAAGTCGGGCATAGTAACGATGCTGCGTGGCAACCTCTCGGGTTGTGGTCATGTCACAGGGTCACAGGTGCTGCGATGGAATTAGATGTCACGAACATCGGTGCTGCAGCACTCCGGTCTTGTGAATTCTTTGGATGTCAGCGGCCTCAGCGACGCAGGGCCTGCAAAGTCAGTGGGATCGTCATAGGTTCCGGGCAGCGACATCCTCAAGAAGTCACATGGCATCACCCGCCATTGTTTCACACGATTTAACCAGAAATTCACTCTCAGTGGCCCAGGAAACAGCATGCAGACTCGGAGACTGGTTGGTAAAGCTTTCACTGTCCCTGAGGCTTCCAAAACATGAGGCAAGCTCAGGCCAAGCCCTTGGAGATTCTTCTCAAAAAGGAATATACCAATAAGTCCAATCTTTGTCCCCTTTCACAGGCAAAAGCTGCAAGTGCAGGATAGCCCAACAAAGCACAGTCACAGGCAAGGGCAGCACTTCTCCTCAGTTCTTCACCTCTTCTCCTTGGCAGAGGTTCCTCTTGGTTGCAGAAGCAAATCTTGAAAAAATCTAAAGTCTGGGGTTTTGGGGCCAATACTCATACCCTTTTCTGCCTTTGAAGTTGCTCAACTTCAAGGAAAAGTCTCTGTTGTTTACAGGATCCTGCCTTGCCCAGGCCAGGCCCCAGAAACATACCAGGGGGTTGGAGACTGCATTGTGTGAGGGCAGGCACAGCCTATTCAAATGTAACCACTCCTCCCTCCATTCTAGCCCAGAAGGCTTATTAGGATATGCAGCCAACACCCCAGCTCCCTTTGTGTCACTGTTTAGAGGAGATTCGCAAACAGACCACCAGTCTGACCCGACACGGAATCCACAAACAGGCCGAGTCACAGAATGGTTAAAGCAAAAAAATGCCTAATTTCAAAAAGTGGCATTTTCAAACTAGCAATTTAAAAGTCAATTGTGTAGATGTATGTTTAAATTGTGAGTTCAGAAACCCCAAACTTTAAATTTCTATCTCCTCTCAAAGGGAAACTACACTTTAAGGATATTTAAAGACAGCCCCCATGTTAACCTATGAGAGAGATAGGCTTTGCAACAGTGAAAGCCGAATTTGGCAGTATTTCACTGTAAGGACATATAAAACACATCAGTACATGTCCCACCTTTAACATACACTGCACACTGCCCATTATGCTACATGGGGGCCTACTTTAGGGGTGTCTTACAAATATAAAAAGGGAAGCTTTGGGCCTGCAAGTGGGTACACGTGCCAGGTCGAATGGGCAGTTTAAAACTGCACACAGAGACACTGCAGTGGCAGGGCTGAGCCATGTTTACAAGGCTACTCATGTGGGTGGCACAATCAGTGCTGCAGGCCCACTAGTAGCATTTGATTTACAGGCCCTAAGCACCTCTAGTGCACTCGATTAGGGACTTACTAGTAAATAAAAAATGCCAATCATGGAAAAGCCAGTTATACATACAATTTCACATAGGGGCCACTTGCACTTTAGCACCGGTCAGCAGTGATAAAGTTCCCAGAGTAACAAATTCTAGCACACAGCAACAACCTGGGAAGTAGAGGCAAAAAGTTTGGGGAGACCACGGCAAAGATGCCAGGTCTAACATTGACCATTCACAAACAAATGATTTCATATTAGGTGGCATATTCATGAGCCCCTAGCACAACCAGAGGGTCACTTTATGTGACTCTCTGGTGGCGCTATGACCTGCGCCGTTTTTACAAGGTTGAGTTAAGCCACTTTTTGAGACTTAGGGGGTCATTCCGACCCTGGCGGTCCATGACCGCCAGGGCGGAGGGCAGCGGAAGCACCGCCAACAGGCTGGCGGTGCTTCCTGGGCTATTCTGACCGCGGCTGTAAAGCCGCGGTCAGAAAAGGGGAACCCGCGGTTTCCCGCCGGTTTTCCCCTGGCCCAGGGAATCCTCCATGGCGGCGCTGCTTGCAGCGCCGCCACGGGGATTCCGACCCCCTTCCCTCCAGCCTGTTTCTGGCGGTTGTCACCACCAGAACCAGGATGGCGGGAACAGGTATCGTGGGGCCCCCTCACAGGCCCCCATACAGATTTTCACTGTCTGCTTAGCAGACAGTGAAAATCGCGACTGGTGCCACTGCACCAGTCGCACCCCTGCAGCTCCGCCGGCTCCATTCGGAGCCGGCTTCCTCTTTGCAGGGGCTTTCCCGCTGGGCCGGCGGGAGGCCTTTTGGCGGTCGCCCACCGGCCCAGCGGGAAAGTTGGAATGGCCGCCGCGGTCTTTTGACCGCGGGGCGGTCATTCGGCGGTAACCGCCGCGGTCAGAATGACCGCCTTAATGCCACCTTGTTAATACAGCCCCTTCACATGCAGCACTTTGCATGGAAGGGGCAAACAATGGGTGTTGATGTGGACATGCCACAGTAACACCATTTGCATTTTGACGCTGCCCCTGATTTATATATTTTCATAAACCTGAGGCAGTGGCAAAATCTAACGCCATCCCAGGGGTGGCGTTAGCAAGGCACAGCGAGGAGGAATACTTTTATTCCTCCTCTTTTTTTGCTTTTTCTATATGTGCTGCATTCTGCAGCACACATTGAACAAAATACCAGAAATGATTGTCTATGTGCAGGAAGGTGTCCCTTCCTGCACATAAACAATCTTTTCAAAATGATGCTTTGGCACTTCTGTGTTTGCTGCATTCTGAAGCACACACAGGAGTGCCAAATGGCCATTAGTGATTGTTTATGTGCAGTAAGGGACACCTTCCCACACATAAACAGTCATTCCCATCAATGCAGACATCCTTGCACCACGGTGCAAGGATGCCTGCATTGGCGCTGGCAGCTAAATTTAGCGCCAGCACCGGGGCAAATGCAGGGCTGCGCCGTACTCTAATAAATACGGCTCAGCCTGTGTTTCTAAAGTGATGCAGCGTGGCGCTCCCACTTTTTAGTAAATCTGGCCCTAGATTTATAACTGGGTTTATAACTGTGGAGACTCTGCAGTCAGGGCAGAGAACTCCCCACATAGAAAGATAGGTCTGTCCTATCTTATTATGTGCCAAATTCTCCACCCCAACTGTGGGATTGCTGCAGTTGTACACTTACCATTAAATCATTTGTTTGTAAATAGCAAAAAAGAGTAAACTTACAGAGAAGTGTAAGTTTACCTTTGTAAATCAGGCCCTGGGTATATAAAATGTAACACAAAGGTTGGTGTTCTCCATACTAATAAAAAATTATTACTACCCACAGGAATCTTTTTTAGTGACCTTAGAAGGACGAAAGATTGAGAAAAATTCTGAAAAGTTCTAAACAAATGCCTTGCCGATTGGATGCAGCACTTTCATGCAAATTCATTGCTTACTATGCTATTTTAGAAGAATGGTAATTTAGAAGGTGTGAGTGGCAGAATTATCTTGGTTACAAAGTAGTATTCAACGGAGCTATCTCCAAAAATACAAATCTGTGAGATGCACGCTACAGGTTGTGCTTTGCAACAGTAACTTTAATACTCTATGCGACTTTAGTAAAAACTAACACCATACTTGGCATGCTTTTGTTATTATCAACTTAAAAATGAAGCACACAGAAAGATCTGTGCAGGCTGTACTTATCTCTCCTTAGGCTGTCAATGAAATGGCACTGGTCTCACTGCCCTAAACTCCATGTTGGTCAATGCTTTTTTAACTGTTTATGTTATAACACAATCACCTAAGTACAAAACACACACTTCGCGCAGTACCAGCGGCATTCACTTATCAGGGTATCTAAGAAGGCTTTTGCCAAAGTATATATTGAACATAAACGAATTGTCTCATATTAAGCTTAGAAAATAAATGCAGGGCTGCCTGTTTTTGGTGTGGAAAATAAATATGCCCTAAAGGAAGTTTAAATTGGACAAGACATCGCCATTAAAAAGATTTGTTGAACACATGAGATATTTCAGAAACAATATATCTGACAGGGGGCTATTCACTTTATCACGCATTTGGCTGGTTAACTATTGGTAAATTTGATTTAAAGATCAAGGGTTAGAGGTTACACGACATCCTCTTGTTTGATGATCAGTGTATTCCATCTCTCTTCTATGTCCACTCACCAAAAAAATACTTTTTAAACAGAGGACTGCTGTTGTATCCTTCTCATTCACATGATCAGCAAAACTCGACTCTTACTTGCGTTGATAAGGTTTCTTGTCTTTACCACTATTATTTCTTTTAACAAAAATTGGCCATTAATCCGTAGACGTTCGATGTTTCCAGCGATTGATTTAGCTCTTTCACTACAATATATTAGTTTTTTTTTTTTTTTTTAAAGGATTATATGTTCGAAAACAAAGTGAGGACTGAGTAAAAGGAATAATTCACTTATGCATGACTTATGGACAAAACATGCCTTTTTGTTATTTTTCTCAATCCTGATTGTTATCCTTATCTTCAAAGTTGCTTTGGCACATTTTGCTTTCTTCACCTCAGCTAGGCTAATGATGTAAGAGCAAGTAAGTAGCCCCTTAACTATGCCTCGGACCTGCCATTGTAAGGCCTGTGTGTGCAGTTTCACTGTCACTTCGACTTGACATTTAAAAGTACTTGCCAAGCCTTAAACTCCCCTTTTTCTACATATAAGTCACCCCTAAGGTAGGCCCTAGGTAACCCATAGGGCAGGGTGCTATGTAGGTAAAAGGCAGGACATGTACCTGTGTCGTTAATATGTCTTGGTAGTTGTTATAACCGTGTATCATGTATATATATATATATATATATATATATATATATATATATATATATATGTATATCTATATATATATGTATATATATATTTATTTATATATATATATACATATATATATTTATTCATTTATTGAAACATGTAGTATAGTTAATCAACTTGTGTATTAGAATGATCAAGTCATTTATTTAGCATTTGGTATTTATTGGGTTCATGTATAGTGCAATATATTTATTATTGGTACATTCCAGTTGGCTCCCCAGAATGTGGGTCAGTGGAACACCCTGGAGCTCGCCTTAGAATGTTGTGAGCAGAGTTGACAGCTGGAGTGGTGAGATGGTGTTTAAGGAGTTTCCCTAATAAACTGCCATTCATTTCCTGAGCTACGCTTCGACTTTTACATATATCTTCGACTTAACATATGAATTACAACATTTTATATGGTGAAGAGGATGGGATCACTGTGCAGGGGACAGTGAAACTCCTTACCCCGATTACTTTCACCATCTCCGTGGGATTTAGCCCAAGGACTCCAGCATGGCGTCTGGTGAGCGGTTTCCACTTACTATATGCAGCTCTGAAGAGACTCCGGTGACCTGTTACTGAGAGGCCAGACCATCTTTCCGTCCACAACTGGATATTGTGAGGCATCCAGCAAGGTGTGGGTCGCATCCAGTGCACAATGGTGAAGTGAGGCGGATGTTCCAGAAGCATGTATACTTGGAGGCTTCTGTTGGGGAACGAGTATTCATCAGGGAAGTTTGTGTGCTGGCTTCCTGATGAGGTACGGCAGGGGGAGGGCGCGTAACTCTGAGTAGGCGGAGCCCTACTCCCCAATCCTGCCATTAATTTCCAGAGCTAAGCACTAGTGTCACTAAACTAGTGCCTGTCCCGTGATTTTCTCTTAATTGAAAAGAAGTGCGACTCTGGGTCAGGTTTAGTTCCGCTCCCCAACAGGACAATATTGACGGTGCGGAGCTCTGGCGTCACAGAACTTGGCAATCACCCCCACAGTCTCTTCAGCAGGGTGAGCAAGGACTAGAACGCATCCTTTGACGATTCCACAATCAGAAGTAGATGCGCAGCTCCAGCTGAAGTGGAATCTTATTCCTTTACCCACTAGACATTTTGGGGTTCAACTTTCGTCATAAAAGAAAAAAAAAAGATCCACTGTGTTGAAGGGAATGCTTGATTTCAGGTGAGATTGTTTTGTCCTGCTTCAGCTATCCGCCCATTACAATGGGTGGCAGGGGTGGTATAAGGCAATTGGAGTGCTGTGCTTCCTGATGCACTCACAGTCATCACGTTTTAAGAACTGTAAGTGACTGCTCATTTCTGTCATCTTTGCATGTAACACATCTTTTTACCTTGTGACATAGGAGGTATCACAAGAACTCTGTTGTATGGACACATTCTGCTTCCCCTTCTTGTATGGTGAGAGTCAAAAGCATGATGTGGTGGTATAATTTCCATGTTAAGTTCGAATTACCCTTAAACCAGTGTACAAGTTATAAGTATACGTAACTTTTTAACGCATCGTGCAAGAACTTCCAGTTGACATTGTTTGAGGAAGGTATACATAGCTGTTGGACCTGGCTTTTTGACAGGGTCATCCCCAAACTTTTTGCCTACTTCCTACTATTTTTTTCTGACCTGTTGTTGTTGTCTTTTGAACTCTGGGCGCTTTACCACTGCTAACCAGTGCTAAAGTGCATATACTCTCTGTGTAAATTGTACTGTTGATTGGTTTATCCATGATTGGCTATTTAATTTACTTGAAAGACCCTAGTAGAGTGCACTACATGTGCCTGAGGCCTGTAGATTAAATGCTACTAGTGGGCCTGCAGCACTGGTTGTGCCACCCACCTCAGTAGCCCCTTAACCTTGTCTCAGGCCTGCCATTGCAAGGCCTGTGTGTGCAGTTTCACTGCCACTTCGACTTGGCATTTAAAAGTACTTGCCAAGCTAAAAAAAATCCCCTTTTTCTACATATAAGTCACCCCTAATGTGTGCCCTAAGTAACCCCTAGAGCAGGGTGCTGTGTGGGTAAAAGACAGGACACGTACATGTGTAGTTTATATGTCCTGGTAGTGTAAAACACCTAAATTCGTTTTTACACTACTGTGAGGCCTGCTCCTTTCATAGGCTAACATTGGGACTGCCCTCATACATTGTTGAAGTGGCAGCTGCTGATCTGAAAGGAGCAGGAAGGTCATATTTAGTATGGCCAGAATGGTAATACAAAATCCTGCTGACTGGTAAAGTCGGATTTAATATTACTATTCTAGAAATGCCACTTTTAGAAAGTGAGCATTTCTTTGCACTTAAATCTTTCTGTGCCTTACAATCCACCTCTGGCTAGGTTTATTTGACAGCTCCTTGTGCATCCACTCAGACACACCCCAAACACAGGGCACTCAGCCTCACTTGCATACATCTGCATTTTGAATGGGTCTTCCTGGGCTGGGAAGGTGGAGGGCCTGCCCTCACACAAAGGACTGCCACACCCCCTACTGGGACCCTGGCAGACAGGATTGAACTGAAAGGGGACCTGGTGCATTTCTTAGCCACTCTTTGAAGTCACCCCCACTTCAAAGGCACAATTTAGTATAAAACAGGGCCTCTGCCCTACCTCATCAGACACTTGCTGGAGAAGAAACCTGAACCAGAACCTACATCCTGCCAAGAAGAACTGCCTGGCTGCTCAAAGGACTCACCTGTCTGCTTTCTCCAAAGGACTGCCGCCTTGCTGTTGGCCTGCTGCCTTGCTAAACTCTTGTCTGGCTGTAAAAGTGCTCTCCAAGGGCTTGGATAGAGCTTGCCTCCTGTTCCCTGAAGTCTCAGGACCAAAAAGACTTCTCTTTTTCATTTGGACTCCTCGTGCGCTGAAAATTTCGACGCACAGCTTGTTCCGTGGTGCGAAAATCGCTGCACGCTGATCCAGAAAGACGCCGCTCGACGCGACGCCTGCGGTGCGACCGGAACTTCGACGCATGGCCTCGCATGGACAATGCCGCCCGACTTCCAGAGAGGAAATCGACACAACGCCTGCCATGAGAAAGAAAAGTCCACGCACAGCCTCCCGGAACGACACGCAGCCGGATAACAAGCCGAGGAATCCACACACAGACCCTGGGACATCTGGCAATCCCGCGATCCATAGAAGGAGACGGTCCGCATGCTGGAAAGCGACGCACGTCTTCCCCGAGTGAAAAATAACTACGCAAGTCCATGTGTGAAGTGGCGCAACCGACGCACACACCATTTTTCCTCCCGTAGAATGACTCATGTCTCCACCCGTGAAAAATAACGACGCAAGTCCGTGTGTGAGGGGGCGTAACCGACGCACACACCATTTTTCCATGCATCTCCTCTTCTGCGGCCCTCTGTGGAGATTTTCCACTCCAAACCAGGTACTTTGTGCTTGAAAGAGACTTTGCTTACTTTTTAAAGACTTAAGACACTTCATATCACTTTTTAGTGATATCTTTACAAATTCATATTACATCTTTGATTGTTTTGACCTGCAAATACCCAGATAAACAGAGGTGAGCGCGTTTTTTGTGTTCACTGCCGTTGTTTTCTCCATTCCCCAATCTCATTTTAAGATTAATGTTTGTATTAAATGCTTTTAGTATTTTAACGAATTGTTTTTACGAATTTGAGTGATTAACTGAATTTGAATCTGAAATTGTCATTACTAGAAAGATTCGCGCTGCTTTTTGTTTTTTTAATATTCTTACCACTCACCGCTTGATTATTTTATTCTTAAGGTGCTTCTTTCACCATTCTGGGGGACAGTTTTTCTGGAGGGCGGTCGGGAGGAGGCTTATTACTCTTTCCGGCGGTTTTCTCTACTTAGGATTCTTGGGGGCAGGAAGTTGGGCTGTCTAGTACCCACTTCCGGTCTGCAGGTCGGCAATTACCGCGGTGTGCGGTATAGTTGTTCTGCCTCTTCTAGGGGGATAAAATGAGGGCTGAAACGCGGCCGCGCCGACAGAGGTGAGCGTGTTTTTTGTGTTCACTGCCGTTGTTTTCTCCATTCCCCAATCTCGTTTTAAGATTAATGTTTGTATTAAATGCTTTTAGTATTTTAACAAATTGTTTTTACGAATTTGAGTGATTAACTGAATTTGAATCTGAAATTGTCATTACTAGAAAGATTCGCGCTGCTTTTTGTTTTTTTAATATTCTTACCACTCACCGCTTGATTATTTTATTCTTAAGGTGCTTCTTTCACCATTCTGTGGGACAGTTTTTCTGGAGGGCGGTCGGGAGGAGGCTTATTACTCTTTCCGGCGGTTTTCTCTACTTAGGATTCTTGGGGGCAGGAAGTTGGGCTGTCTAGTACCCACTTCCGGTCTGCAGGTCGGCAATTACCGCGGTGTGCGGTATAGTTGTTCTGCCTCTTCTAGGGGGATAAAATGAGGGCTGAAACGCGGCCGCGCAGCGATCGCGCGCAGCGGGCGCGCCGCTGGCGCGCCAAAGGCGCGCCAAAGGCAAGCCCGTCTGCGCCCGTCCGCGCCGGTACGGGCCGGAGGGCCAGGGACCTTATGTCTTGAACTTCTAAGTACAGGTATACTATTACGGAACTTAAGAATTTGGCAGGCCCCCGATGTATGAACACACTCACTATGGATGCTGCTCATACCTGGAAATGCGCACAGTGTAATTGGAGTACATTAACTTCTTCTGTGGCGGGAAGGCAGACTACTCAGGGAGTGTGGGGAGGAGAAGGCCACAACATAGTACACGCCTCAGGCAAATGTACTAGTAACTTTAAATCGACGGGCACTTTTGCCCTTATTAATGCTAGATCCCTCCCCAAACACAAATTTGAAATTAATGAACTAATTTCCTCCCTGAATATTGACTGCCTTTTCCTGACAGAAACCTGGGCAAGGCCAGACTCTGATCCCGATTTTATTGCGGCGGCCCCCATGGGCTTTTCCTTCTATAGAGTGGATAGGAATTCAGGCAGAGGAGGTGGCTTGGCTATAATTTGTAGATCTGAGCTCACTTGTACCTGGAATAATGCTAGTCATATGCCGGAGGTCTGTGAAATTATGGCATTTAAACTTTCTTTAGGTAAATCCCTTATTTTTGAAGGCTTGTTAATCTACAGACCCCCCGGCCCCACTTCCAAGTTTCTTTCAAATTGGACTTCCTTATTGGAACCGTTAATGATGGCCTCTACTGCCATCATTTTAGGGGACTTTAATATTAATTTTGATAATATGACGGATCCGCGGGTGGTGGAATTCCTTAATTGGATGGCGGTCCTGGATTGGGTCCCTAAGAATGGGATGGCCACTCATAGAGCCGGCCATACCCTAGATGTGATTTTTGCCCACTCCAAGGTTGAAATTAATCTCCTAACATCCCCATTAGAATGGACGGATCACTTTCTCCTGACATTTAAATTTTTGGTCAGGCAGCAGCCTTCGATATCTACTCCCCAGAACAAATGGTTGAGACCATGGAAAAATATTAAATCAGAACCTTTAGCAATCGCATTAAGGCACAATTGGAATGACCCTAAGGTATCCACTCTACCCTCTCTTGCTAGATTTAATCAGGGCATCATTCAGGCAATGGACTCGCTAGCTCCGGCGAGGGCTGTGGCTCCTCGCGCTACAAAAAAACTTAATCAACCTTGGTTCTCTAAAGAGCTTAAAATATTACAAAGAAAATACCGGCAGAAAGAGCGCTGCTGGAAACTTAACCCTCGGGATGAGGAGAGAGCGAAACTTAAATCAGCTCTAAAAATTTACAAAGAAGCTTGTTTGATAGCTAAATCGGATTATTTCACACTTAAAATTAGCGAGGCGGCCAATTCCTCTAAGGAACTATTTAAAACTATCACTGCCCTCACCACCCCCCTAGATACTTCTAACGGTGAAAATTCCCAAGACTTTTGCAACAAAGTGGCCAATTTTTTCGAACGTAAAATTCATAACATCTACTCTAGTTTTAAGTCGGACGATGAATATGTTAACCTATCTTTACGGTCAATTGTGCCCCCATGCCAGGGATTGACACCCCATGGGTCGCTGGATGAGCCTCATTTATTATCTAGGTTTAAATTGCCATCTAAAGAGGACATGCACAAGCTTTTACTTGAATGCAAATCTGGCTCCCCAACGGATCCTTGTCCTCCTGCTATGCTGCGACTTGTACCCGACTTAGAAGTACCTATGTTGACCCCTATTTTTCAGGAAGTTCTTATAACAGGTGTGTACCCCAAGGCATGGAAAGAAACTACGATCCTTCCTTTAAAAAAGAAGGAAACTGGCAAACCTGACGATTTGACTAATCTACGCCCTATAGCCCTTCTTCCCTTTGCGGCTAAAATGTTAGAAAAACATCTCAATAAAGGATTAGTTGATTTCCTATCAGCCACTAAGGGCTTAGACAGTGCGCAACATGGTTTTCGGAAATTGCATAGCACGGAATCGGCTCTCATTGCATCTTCCGACACCATTCGCAGATTGGTTGATGAGGGCCAAGGGGTCTTTTTGGTTTTGCTAGATTTGTCTGCAGCATTTGATACCATCGCCCCTCATATTCTATTAGATCGTCTGCACCAGGCTGGTGTAAGAGATCAAGCTCTCAAACTGATTGAATCCTTTCTGTCCGACAGGTGGGCTACGGTTAGTAGTGGTGATTTCAGATCCCCAGCTTATCTGCTGCCGTGTGGGGTCCCTCAGGGCTCGTCACTCAGCCCTACGCTGTTTAATGTGTACGTGGCACCGCTGGCAGAATTAATTCGTACTTTCGGCTTCATTCCCACCTTGTATGCTGATGACACTCAGATCATCATCCCTATCGATAATGATTTAGAGAAAGTGGCTATCCGCTTTAATGCTTGTATGATAGCAGTAAACAATTGGATGAGAGCCAATTGGCTAAAACTCAATTGTGAAAAAACGGAAATCCTGTGTTTCGGGGTGAAAAGGGATCTCTGGTCTTCCATGTGGTGGCCGAAAGAATGCGGCACCCTCCCGGAGCCAGGATCCACCTCGAAAAACTTAGGGTTACTGTTTGATGACCAACTGTCATTTAAACCGCAGGTTAATCTGATAGTTAAGTCCTGTATGTGGATGCTGAAGAAATTAAAGAAAGTTTTCCCTTTTATTCCACCCTCCTGTAAAATTGCCGCTACTCTGGCTCTAGTCATTTCTCGACTGGACTATGGAAATGCGCTGCTGCTTAACCTGGATAAAGCATCCCTCAACAAGCTACAGGTGATGCAGAACACCGCGGCTAGGCTTGTACTGAAGTTACCTCGTGGGGCCTCTGCTAAGAGCTCCCTCAGAAGCCTTCATTGGCTTCCGGTAGCCCAGCGGCTTTCTTTCAAGGCACTCTGCATCACTCATAAAGCTGTCCATGGGATTGGGCCCAACGCTTTGACCTCCAAGCTACAATTTTATAGGCCTAATAGGCCGCTGCGATCTGCTTCTGCCTATCGAATTCAAACCTTCCGTACTAAGAAGGCGAAATGGGGAGATAAAGCGTTTACCATTGCGGCCGCCAAGATCTGGAATTCACTCCCGTTGAATTTTAGGCAAGAACATAACCATTTAAGATTTAGGAGATTGGTTAAAACGTGGCTCTTCCCGCAATAACTGGGGAGTCCCTTGGCACATGGATTCTGCCCCACCTCAGTCAGCGCTTCGATGCCCACGGGTTGGAATGCGCTTTATAAATACGCTATACATACATATATTTTTCTAAACACTGTGTGGTGTATTTTTGTGGTGCTATATTATGTTATTGTATGATTTATTGCACAAATGCTTTACACATTGCCTTCTAAGTTAAGCCTGACTACTCGTGCCAAGCTACCAGAGGGTGGGCACAAGATAATTTGGATTGTGTGTGACTTACCCCGACTAGAGTGAGGGTTCTTGCTTGGACAGAGGGTAACCTGACTGCCAACCAAAAACCCCATTTCTAAAAATAGCTTTGAGTCAAAATATGCTCTTGTTATTCTCTGGGGTTGAACTTTCTTTCCACATTGTATACCATGGCGGCAGCTAGCATGCCACAGCCCCCTCCATTCTTGAACGAATCTGGTGAACCTATCTTACTTTGGAAGGAGTGGGCAAAATTATTTGAATCATATTTGATAGCTATTGGAGGGGAAACATTCACAACTTTGAGAAAACATCATACTCTGTTACACAATCTAGGTATACATGGGTGAAAGGTATTTGAAAGTTTAACGGACCCAGATGACGAAGAGGAGGATGAGAGGGATGGTTTTGATGACTTTAAAAAAACAGTCAGAAAATTGGAAAGTCACTTTGGGAACAAGGTCAATGTAGTCCTAGAGAGACATCAATTTTTCAGTAGGACACAGGGTAAGGATGAAAAAGTATCCAGTTATATTGCTTGTCTGAGAGGTCTGGGAACCTTGAGGACTCCCTAATTCGAGATCAGTTAGTAAGGTGTACCAATAATCTTAAGGTGCAGGAAAAATTACTGGTTCACAAACCTGAGGGAGGCTGTTGATATAGCAAAAAGTATAGAACACACAGCAGAGTGCATGAAGCTAATGAAACAATCCACTGTGGATGAAGAGGTAAAGGAGGTTAAGGTATACTCTAAACGGGAGTGCAGGGAGCTGAGTCAGGAAGAAGACTGTAAGATTAATGAAGTTTCACTCAAGAAAAATACCGCAAGAAACATAGAAGGGGGTTAGAGTAAGTGCTTCAGGTGCGACAACAGCAAACATCTGGCCAACAATCTCATGTGTCCGGCTCGCAATTGCGTGTGCTGGAAATGCGGTGCCAGAAGGCATTATGCGCGGGTGTGCAAGAATGAGAGGAGTGAACGAAATGAAAGAAAAACTGTACTTAAAATTGAAGAGACCCAAGATATAAAGAATAAATTCATGCTACAATTGAAAGATACAGATGAATTTAGGCAGGGGGACAACTTATACCCAACTTGTGATATTGAGCTTGATGGCATATGTGTAAAGGTATTTGTTGACTCTTGTTCTCTGTTCACTTTTATGGATTACAGCGTATATATGAAAAGAATTTCAAAAGTAAGGGATATAAATTGCAACCTGCAGACATCTCTCCTGGTGGTTATAACAATTATCCTATACCTTTGAAAGGCATGTTGAGTCTACAAATAACCTTTAAGGATCGCCATACTAAAGGTAATGTATATTTTACGAACAAGGGATCCAATCTGTTAGGATGGAAGCATCAAAGGGAATTAGGCATCAAACAAGACCCTAACAACGAAGAACTAGTCCTGATGTGGGGAAAGTGTATGTGGGGAATTCTCTGAATTATTTGAAGACAAATTGGGGTTGCTGAGGGACTACCAATATAAAATAAAGGTAAAGGAGAATGCTATACCGGTAGTCCATAAGATCAGACTGATTCTGTACCTAATGCAGGAACCATTGAAACAAGAGTTGAGCAAGTTGGAAGAACTAGGTTTCATAGAACCCATTGAAAGCTCTCTATGTTTGGCCCCCGTTGTAGTCACCAAGAAACCTGGAGGAAGGGGCATATGCTTATGTGTTGACTTGAGGGATCTCAACACCAGTATATGGGTGGATAGGTTTCCCCTCCCAAGGATAAATGAAATGTTGAGCACCATGGGTCCAGCTGGATACTTCAGTGTGTTTATCCTCGGCATTCCAACAAGTCGAGCTTCATCCTTCATCTCGTTCTCTCACCTCTTTCATCACTCCATATGCAGCATTCATGTATTGCAGAATGCCTTTCGGCTTAGCTTCTGCAACAGCTGTGTTTCAGCATATCACGCAAAGCATCTTGCAAGGGATAGATCAGGTAATAAGTTTCCAGGATGATGTTTTAATTTATAGCATTACTGAGAATGAGCATAATACTATCTTGAGGAAGGTGTTTAAGGCACTGGAGCGTGCTGGCATGACTATTCGTAGGGACAAATGCCAAATAGGTATGGAGTCTTTTGAATAGTTAGCCCATAAAATAACAAAAGATGGGGTAGAACCAAAATGTGATCTAGTTGTGGATGTGAAAGAGGCTCCAGCACCCACCAATAAGCAGGAACTCAAATCCTTTTTAGGGTTAGCTGAGTACATGGCAAAGTTTGTACATAACTTCGCCGAAGTCAGGGCTCCAATGAGAACATGGTTAAAGAAAAATGTCCCATTTGAATGGAATGTGGATTGCCAGGAAGCTTTTGTCAATGTGAAGGAAGCTATTGTCAAGTCTCCAAATTTGGGTAATTTTGATCCCAAGAGGAAAACTTTTGTAACTACTGATGCCAGTGGGAAGGGTCTTGGGGCTACCCTTTCTCAGATTATAGAAGGGCATGAAAGAATCATAGCATTCGCATCCAGGTTTCTTAGTGTTGCAGAGGAGAATTATTCCGCCATACAGAGAGAAACGATGGTGTGTTATTGGGCCATCGACCATTTTAAGTTTTTCTTATGGGGTTTACCCTTTACTATCAGAACAGATCACAAACCCCTCACCTGTGTGATCACTACCAAGGGAAGAGAACATGCCACCCCACGCATTGCTAAGTGGATTCTGGGATTGGAAGGTTATAATTTAGGGGTGGGGTACGTTCCTGGCCAACTTTTTATCCAGATCACTGAGGGGAAGAGAGAAGGAGGAGGAGAGTAACACCCTTGAACCAGTGCTGCATGTAGAGCTGGCTGGCCTTACAAGAGATGAGTGGGTAGAGAAAACCAGAAATGACCAAGTTTTAAGATGGCTAAAGGAAAAAGATAGTCAAGGACTGGCCAGAGAGATCTAGGTATTTGGAAGAAGAACTTCAGGGGTATTGGGGAGTGAGGTCGGAACTCCACATATCTGATGACATGGTGATGAGGGGTGAGAGGGTCATACCTCCCTATAAGTTGTGGAATAAACGTGTTGGCCTGGCTCATGAAGGGAATCTAGGAAGGAACCGTACCAAAAGCAAACTCCGAGCCACACACTGGTTTCCCACCATGGATGGTTTGGAAGAGAAAGCAGTGAGAGATTGTATTATGTGTGCCATGAGCGATAAGACCAACGTTACACGGAGAGCTCCTTTGTCCCCTATTACTGTCCCATTGAAACTGTGGGATAAGTTAGAATTAGACATTTTGGGACCTTTAACTCAATTGGGTGTCAAAGAAAGATTCATATTGGTGTTGGTGGACTACCACTCACACTGGATAATGTTCAAAATAGTGAATTAGGTGACTACCCAGGATGTAATAGACTTCCTAACTGAGACATTCATGAGAGAAGGAATTCCCAGCACCTTAGTGACCGACAATGGTGTGCAGTTTACCTCAGAAGCCACGAGTGAGTTCTTGAAGAAGTGTAGTGTACACCATTTTAGAACTGCATTATACAACCCCTGAGTAAATGGCCTAGTTGAGAGAGCTAACAGGATGATTAAGGAGTGTCTGCAGATGGCATCAGTATCCCATGAATCAGGGGAAATTGCTCTTAAACAAATGTTATGGTCATATCATACCACATCGAACTTAGTTACAGGAATTTCTCCATTCCTCTCACTTAAAGGAAGACACCCGGGTACCAAGCTTAATCCTAACTGGTTGAGGCGGGGGGGCCCTCACTGTGTGCAGCGTGAGGAAACTGCAGCAAGTGTCAGGCAAAATCAAGATAAATACAGAAGGTGGTACGATGAACGATTTTGTACTAAGAGTAGACCATGGAGGGTTGGGCAATGGGTTAAGGTTAAGCTTCCAGAACCCACCAGAACAGATGGCAGCAGGTTTTCCAAGCCAACGAGAATCATTAAAGTGCAAAAGAATGTTGTAACGCTAGAAGATGGCAGAGTATGGAGTATGGACAGAATATCCCGCAGTGAGGAACCGATTGGAAGGCCAAGGCAAGAATTTGATGGAAAAACTGAAGATTCGCTTGAACACTGCTTCCAGAACAGGCGAACCAGGACCTGAAGGTGTCCAACATGGCACAAGGACTTTGTGTTTAGATATTAAAGAGGGGAGATATGTTATAACTGTGTATCATGTATATATATATATATATATATATATACATATATATATATATTTATTGAAACATGTAGTATAGTTAATCAACTTGTGTATTAGAATGATAAAGTAATTTATTTAGCATTTGGTATTTATTGGGTTCATGTATAATGCAATATATTTATTAATGGTACATTCCAGGTGGCTTCCCAGAATGTGGGACAGTGGAGCACTCAGGAGCTCGCCTTGGAATGTTGTGAGCAGAGTTGACAGCTGGAGTGGTGAGATGGTGTTTAGGGAGTTTCCCTAATAAACTGCCATTAATTTCCTGAGCTACGCTTCGACCTTTACATATATCTTCGACTAAATATATAAATTACAACAGTAGTGTAAAATTCCTACATTCGTTTCTCCACTACTGTGGGACCTGCTCCTTCCATAGGCTAACATTGGGGCTAACCTCATATACTGTCTGAGTGGTTGATTCTGATCTGAAAGGAGTAACCAGGTCATAGTTAGTATGGCCAGAATGGTCATACAAAATCCTGCTGACTGTTGAAGTTGGATTTAATATTACTGTATAAAAAATGCCACTTTTGGAAAGGGAGCATTCCTCTGCACTTAAATCCTTCTGTGCTTTACAATCCACGTCCGGCTGGGTTAGTTGACAGTTCCTTGGTGCATTTCACTCAGACAACACCAAACACAGGATGCTCAGTCACACCTGCATACATCGGCAAACTGAATGGGTCTTCCTGGGCTGGGAGGGTGGAGGTCCAGGATTTCTCTGCATCATCCCTGTGGCATCCAAATACCCTGTAACCCGAAGAGGATTCAGGTCCCTGTGCCAGAAATCAATGCAAGGCCCTGACTGCATGAAAGATATCGACGCATAGTCTATGTGCGCCCGAAGAAACAGCCGTACACCTCCCCGTTTTCCACGCATCTCCTCCTCTATGATCCCTTGCGGATAATTCAGACGGAAACCAGGTACTTTGTGCTTGCAAGAGACACTTTTTGCTTTTAAGAACAGAGGACTCTTTTTATCATTTTCTAAAGTGATATTTCAACGTGTACTTGGTCGTTTTGACATGCATATAATCAGATAACTATTCTATATGTTTCTAAACCTGTGTGATGTATTTTTGTGGTGCTTATACTGTATTATTGCATGATTTATTGCAAAAATACTTTAGACATTGCCTTCTAAGTTAAGCCTGACTGCTCAGTGCCAAGCTACCAGAGGGTGGGCACAGGATAATTGAGATTGTGTGTGACTTACCATGCCTAGAGTGAGGGTCCTTGCTTGGACAGGGGGTAACCTGACAGCCAAGCAAAGACCCCACTTCTAACACATTTTAAATGACATTTAAAAAAAAGCTGGAAATGTTCATGTGTAGGCAGGACTTTCACTCTGGATAATTCCGTGGAGTTACATAAAAGCTCTGCAAGACTCCACAGATTTTTGTGAGGGTTAAGAAATTGGCATGTTGCGATGCTCTAGCTGATTATTAGTACTGGGAGGTTGCTCTGTGCTGTAAAATCAGTGTGAAGGGCACCACATGTGCACAAAAGGGAGTTGCTTCTTTCTGTTGCTTGAGTAGATTTTTTACTTGACCTGCAGCTTTCTCAATGCGAACGCCGTGACCTGCCACAGCCACCTGTATTGAGAAATTTCACTTGGATGTGTTCTAGCACATCAAAATCATCCTAGCAGACAGAATTCTCACTTGCGTTTACAAGACATAGGTGGTCATTATGACCCTGGCAGTCTCCTAACCACCAGGGCAAAGGTGGCAGTTTCACTGCAAACTGGCTGGCAGTGAAGACCTTCACATTAAAGTGTGGCAGGTTGGCCTCTGCCAGCCCGCCACATCTCTACTTATACCGCCAGGGTGGTCAGAGCCGTTGGACAGGAGATTTGTATCTCTGACCCACCAGTCCACAGAAGACCGCTGGCAATATTAGGAGCCGCCTATCCACCAGGGTTTCTGCTGCGGTATCACCACCATGAAAACCCTGACAGAAAGGCTACCAATGACAGGGAATTTCTTCCCTGTCACCAGTAGACAACTCTCCCACCACTCCAGCAAGCACTAAACCTCCTCTCCCACTCCAGACACAGCACCACCCTCCCTGCATACATGCACATACACACAAACACCCACAAGCACCACGCATACTCTCATTTACCTACACTTACATACAAGCATTCACTCACACGTATCTATGCTCGCATTCACCTCAGCACTCATACACGCATTCAACCATGCATACTCACACTCATCTAAACATGCCTACTCACACGCATACATACTTACATGCATACACGCACTAACCTCTACATTCATACACACATACAATCATGCATACACACATTCATGCACACACGCAGACAACACCCACTCACACAGGCACACACAATACCCCCCACCCTCCCACCCCGTCCGTGTCAGACAATCAACTTACCTGGTCTGGGGAGAAAGTCATCTGGCAGGGAACTGGAAGGGGTGCTTCCACCTCCGGCAGCGCCCCGCCAGCAGGACACTGCCATGCCATATTATTGCCCATATTACATTGGGCGGTGTCCTTCTGGTGGGGTGGGGCCGGTAGTGGAACCGCCCCAGCGCCTCTGCCCACTAGCACAACTACTGCTGGATTTCAACCCAAAGTGTGGTGGAAATCCAGCAATACCCATGATATGGTGGTCAGAAGACTGCCAGCTCGTGGCTTTGCTAGTCATCAAGGAAGACTGCCAAAGTCATAATGACCACCAAAATGTTGGTGAACCATGCTTGAGAACAAATTCTGCCACACAACAGATCATTTTTCATCCACCCCTAATTTTATTCATGTTATGTGTAACATGCCTTCTTGCTGTTTTTATATTATTCTGTGTCTTGGTTTTAGATGTACAGAGAAACAGATTGTTCCTGTCATAATAAACACTTTTAAGATTAAAAGTGTTCATTCTTCTTAGTACAGTGTGTGTGATACTGTGAATAATGAAAAAGGTTTGTTTCTTTGTCCAAGGTGTTCCAATCCCTTTATGGTACTTTTTTGTAACCCAAAAGCATTACTTCTATGTCAATTACACATTGAATGGTGTTTTATGGAGCTACAACTTACCTGGAACACCAAAATTGTTTTAGTTGTCAATTGTCAAAATGCACTGAGACACGTAGAGACATGTGTGATCACAGCCTTTCAGCAATGATAGGGCTACGTATCCAGTCTTGGCTGTTTACACTCCCGTCACTTGTCATGACAACATACCCCTTGCAGTGTTAGTAGGGCATTCAACTACACAGTCACTTAATACAGGAGACTGGTCCAGTTTGTACAATGAACTTTGCGCTCCAGACCTGTTATTGAAGCAGGGCCTGCCACTCCTGCTCACATACAAACCTTAAGTCCACAGACTATTAATGCTATCATTGGAAAACAGCCCACAAACTATCAGTACACTACCCCCCAAGGTAAACAAAGGATATTAGCTATGTATCTTCCTCTTGATATGGTGCCCTGGTAAGGGAGTGCAGTTCCCTGGGAAGCATATTTTCATGCATTTATACCAGTACACATGGTATGCCTTCATTTGCAGTCCTTCCTGATGTACAAAGACAGATAAAAAATGAGCGCGGGCTGCACCAGCTCTGATTTCAAGAATGAAGTCAGTCAGGAACTTCTCTACAGTCTCCTCTATCATTGTAACCAACATAAAAGGAGAGACTTACGTTTTGGCTATACATTAGATACTGGAAACAATTCTGGTTCCAGACCATGAATGGAAACTACCAAAGATAATTGCAGTGGTTTGCAATTTTGTAGGAAGATACTCAGCCTGTTAAGCCTCATTCAAAACTTAAAAACTATACTGAATGTCCTGCTGAAGAGAAATTGGCAATGGAAGGGAAGACAAACATAAAAGATGGACTGGCTCATCCCCTGGATCACCCACTCCTGGGGGTTAGATATAACTTAATAGACCACAAGAAAATTTAGAACAATGGACCAATATCACTATCTTTAAAAGTAAAGGAAGACACAAGACTGATGTCAGCGGAAAGTGGTAAGAGAAAGAATTGAACTCTAATACCTCAGTAAAAAAGGAGAAAGTGGCAGGACTTTCTTTAAAACAACTCGATCCAGCTTGGAGCCCTCCTGAGAAAGAGAACTTGGATGAGAGTGTTGCTACATAGCACTATAGGAGTCAAAATAGTACAGTGGGAGACTGGGACAGAAATGTATCTTTGGAGACTTGAGTGGTCAGTGCACCTTGTCTCTTTACTGGGTATTGGATGATATCTGGAAATATATAGGTCTCAAAAAGAAATACAACACATAAATGGCCACTGTCTCAAGAGTGGAAACTGAGGGTGTTGATTGCCCTTGTCTTGATCAGCATTGACTGATTGATTCCCTTTCCCTTATTCTACTCTACAAGGTCTTTCAAGAAAAAGTTGCCAAAAGAACTTTCCAAAAGAAAAATAGGAATAGGTTGGTGAGTATTGGAAGTTCCTCTATGCCTAATTCTTCCTGTCACCAAAATCACTTGAAGTGTATACTTATATATTCTCTCTGTTGTTGAGAAAATATAGAGAATGTGCCCTCAGTGATATCATGAGGAGTCAGGAAAGTGTAGAAGCAAAATCAGCTCAGCTCAATCAGATAAAATCAATTCACCAGCCTGCTCCTCTGTTGAGCAAAATAGTTTAATACGTGTACACGGAGACTGAACAGCACAAAAGATCAAGCTCGAACAGTCGGAATAAGGAAGTAATACAAGAACTTATATCCCATTAAACCACAATCAAATTCCTACATTTCATTGGTTCTTGACATTGACGTATAATAATTTCTGCAAGATTGCTAAAGTAGTTTATCTTTAATTCTTTATAGCGCACCATATATGGATAATAAATCATGGGCAGGAACTTGCATATTATGTCCTATGTGTCTAATATTGTGTGATACATCTATAAACAGAAATAGGAACGATCAAGAAAATAGTTTCAGCTAGCATGCAATTATATCTCAAGACAGCTGTAGAAATAGCAGGCCTTGCAACATGATGCTTTTCTAGCAGCATCAAAGTGTATCAAGAACATACCCAATGATAGATTAGAAATTGTTCAACAAACAGGCCCAGTTGTCATTGATTATCACAGGGTCCAATAGGCCCAAAAACCGATGCTTAAAGAATGCAGTTCCACAAAAGTTAAAAAACATATATAATGAGTGGGCAAAAAAAATGAAACTCTATCAGCACTTACACTTAGGGAAAGAGGAGCGTTTCCAAGGTTCTTTCCATAATGTCTCTTTATTTGGTACCCTCGTATCTTATATGTTCCCCCTTTGTGTTTGTAGGCATTTCTTTCAGTGACTTCATTCAACCCAAACTTGGGCCTTCTTGTTGTGAGCTTCTGCTCTTTTATACAAGGCTACCCCATCCCCGTTTTGCCCATTCACCACAGTAGTCATAGCTCCCCTGAGCTATGGCGGGTTGTAACTGCATCTCTAGTGGCATCCATCTCTCGTCCTCAAACCACTCCTTGACTACCTCCTCCAACTCCATGGCATCAGCTGTTCTTTTTGCTTCCTCCTTCAGCTCGTCGGTATTTCACTCCTCTTCCTCCTGCTGCACCACACACTCCAGGTCAATGTTCTTCTCCTGCTTTGCACACCACATGTTAGCATTCTGGTCCTCTTCTACTTCCTACTCTATGTCATGCTCAGCTGGTGTCCTCCTCTCTGTCCATCCAGCTGGCTCTGCTGGTTTGGTCCCGTCCCTGCTTTTCTGGTGAAACAAGTCCTTCATTGGTGTTGATGTCTCTGGACTTCCTGCCCACTGTTTTCCTTGTAATTGTTTGCTTTATTTTTCCCAGTCTTGCTGCTCTTCTGGCTCCTTCTGTTGAGAAGACAGACATCGCACACCCACCCCAGGTACAGGGAAGGGATGGGAGGGGGTTCCCCACAAGTATATTCGAAGCTTCTGAGGCTTTTGGATGCAAACCCAACTAATTACTTTATACAGACTGAGACTCTAGATCAGCATTTAAATCCTCCCAATAGGTTTTACACCTTGAACATACAAATTGATGGTGATATACCAAGCATAATCAAAGCAGTCATCTGGAATGAATCAGAAGATGATTATGACATCATACTGGTGAAAAAATACTGGCTTTTAGCCTTCATTAAGAAAGCACCTCAGTGGAGGAAGTCATACCAGAAGCCTTCTCACCCATAATACCTGATGATATCAGGGCAAATATATGCCAGCAAATGGGCTAGGAGGCAAGTTGAGGCCTTATACAGGAACCAAACTAGGTGAGGCAGCACTGTAGTCTGTGTGCTGTTCCCCTGTTCAGTAAGTTACAGCCACAACCACAATATCCTTTAAAGACAGAAGCAAGCCATTGTGCTAAGGCAATGTTAGATCAGCTGCTGGATCAAGGCAGGATAACACCTTGCCTCTCACCTATCAACACATCCACTTTACCCATATCTATGCAAGGCAATTCCTATAGAATAGTCTTGGACTATACAAATTTGAATTCACACATTCAAACATAAGCAGCACAAAATGCACACACCACAGGTTTATTGACAAACCTGGTTTGGAGGAAATACAAAATGACCCTGGATATTTCAAAAGGGTTTTAATCATATAGCAGATGATAGTGAAAATCTAACCAAGTTCAGTTTCAGCTGAGTGCAGTTTTCATTCCAATGTTTGCCCATAGGCTGTAAGAATAGTCTTTGTTTTCGGCATGAATCATAGTGACCTTAAAACCAGATCCCAAGGTATTGTCATATATTGTTGATATCTACTTACCTGACATCAATTTGAATCCTCATCTAACTAAGGTAGAGAGAATGGTGGCCATATCAAAGCCACATGGCTGTAAGATAAGCAACCTCCCAACATGCTGAAAAAGTTCCAGTCTGGAATTTATTAAATTGGACTGCACTTATTTGCCTCGCTACACGGAGAAAGTGAAGCATCTGTATGAGCTGATTTCTCCCACATTTTTATTCAAACAGTAGTTATGAGTACACACTGATATCTTGCATGCCTTACAAGCAGACATGCTTGAGATTATATATTCACAACAAGGGACAATCAAAACTACTAAGTTATCAGAGTCATACCCAGTCACTATGGTTACATCTATGTGACCTACGACAAGGGATAAACTACCCCCATTGCTTACAAGTCACCCATATTTCTTGACAGAAGCCTGTGCTATACAGATAGCTATTTTGAAAGAGCTCCCTTTGGTACTGGGAAAACATGTTATTATTGTTTCTCCCTGTACCAGCACTAGAGGTGGCCACATTGGCAAGCATTCCTAATGTTCACTCCCTACATGCAAGATGTGTACAGTGGGCCTCTCCTTTAAGTGTAGTGAATGCAAAGTTTTCTTAGGGTCCTTCTTTTTTAACTCAAACTTTTCTCCAATATGAACAGGATATTATTTAGACCCCAGACACTTTACCTGTTGAGTCTTATCAGAGCGTCTTTTACACAGATGGCTCTGCCCAACCTGTGGTAGGAACCAAATGCAAGTACTCCTCAGACTGTGCAGTAGTTCAAGGTGTAGTGAATTTATTGCACCACACAGCCAAACCAAACCTTTAGGTGATAGTCCTGCACAGCATGCAAGATTACATGCCCTGCTACTTGTATGAAAAAAAGTGACTCAGCAGTCCCTGACTCACCTTTTTGCATGCAAGTCTACAATGTTCATTTGCAACATTGGAGATTGAATGGATTCAAGGATTGAAAGGGAAAACCTACAAAAGAGAAACAGCTTTGAGGAAAAGTATTTGTCTTATAAGATAAGCTTCCTTTGATCCATATGAGGCACACTTGGATCCATCAGCATAGTGGCATTCATGCTTAAGGGAACTGTGCAGCAGACCTTGTGGCAAAAGCTGCAATTCAGAGTGTCCGAGTATTAGTCCTTACTGGATCTCAAATGAAGATCGACACAGGTATTTTAACAGCCATATATGGAACCAAGCAAGCTGGAAAAACTTTTGCAGCCTTTTCCCCAAATTCCCCTTCAGATAATATTCTTGTAGTTACAACACTATGAGTGGGGACAGAATAAGACCTAATCCCTATCCTAATTAGATTTATTCAAAGAAGTTCATAACAGGTTGGCCTCTGCACACACAGGAATGAACGTAACTGTAGAAATGGTAAAGCAATCTTACTTGTGGATAGTTTATATAAACAGACAAGAAACTATGTCAGATAGTGAAATAATTGTCAACAAATCAAATTCTCCACTGTTAAACGACCCTCACCAGCTCCTCTATCTTGATTTCAAATATTCCCTTCCAGGTCATTTATCTGGCTCATGTTGGTCTCTTAATTTGAGCTAAGCACTATAAGGACATATTGATTTCTATGGGTTCATGTTCCCAATTCAAAAGGTTTTAGCCACAGAGAAATAACAGTATTTTGGCAGTTATAAAATAGCTTAAGTGCCTATTGCCAATGAGAGCAGTTTTTTGCAGATAGTGGTCCTGTGTTCACCTTTAAGGCTTAGAGGGATTCAAGGTCTGCTCTGAAATATTTTCTGCAATTCAGCAACCTGTCCAATGCTAAGTTGAATGGTACTGTGGAGAGGGCCAATTGAATTATAAAACATGCTTTCACTGCTAAAGTGCTAAGTTCAGGTCTTTGTTGATACCATAATCTGTATGGAGTTCAGTGATCAATAAATATCTTCCCTAGGTGAGTATTAGGAGGACACACTCCATGGGATATTCCCTTTGGTGTTCTTATGCATGTGCCTGACTTGAATAAATTCAGGAAGTTGACGGATGAAGATAGATTTGACTTGGAGAAACATTTGAATGTTTTACGAGTTCTCAAGAGTCAAGCTGATCAAAACAAACCACTCTCAAGATGACGTTGAAGAGAAAATTATCACTTCTGCTGACTGTCAGAAAGTACCTCTTCTGACATGGGTAACCCACTGCCACTTTCTGCCTGGTATTTGATGTGGTTTCAAAGTTGTAGTGCTCATGGCCCCTTCTAAACAGGTTCCATGGCCAGATCTCTTTTCCAAAACTGTTGTGGTGCCTTGGCACAATTGGCCACACCTTTAGCCTCCACCATAAGTCCCTAGTAAATGGTGCTTAGGTACCCAGGGCATGGGGTACAAAGGGATAGGCCTCTGAGGGCAGCAGCACAGATTGTGCCACCCATAGGGACCATGCATCAAAGTGCACCCAGCACTGCCATTGCAGGCTGAGCGTCCTGGTGCAATCCTAAAATGCAAACTTGACACGGCACACAGCCTGTGAGATCTGTCCACTACACTCTGCATGCAATAAAGGTCAGCCACCCCTCTGGCAGGCCTTCCAGCCCTAAGGCAGCGTACACTATACTGCATGTGTGAGCATATGTGCATAAGCACTATGGCCATACTGTGCCAAACCTCGGACATAGGTTGTGTGCAGAGCAGCCATTTTAAATGCATGTGCTGGACACTGGTCAGTATGAGGTTCACAGCCACACGATGGCCACTCTGAACCCTGGGTTGTTTGTTATGAATAACTCAGCACAATAAATCCAAATTGGTACCAATATTCAATTCATTGCAAAATGTATCCAGGGGTCACCTTAGAGGTAACCCCTGCAAAGCTAACTAACCCTGGCATGGTTGCTGGCTGGTCCTAACCAGCCGGTCACCAACAGACAAGATTCTGGATCAGTGGGGTGAGTGCCTATGGTCTCTGAGACCAGACAACAAAGCCCTTCTGGGGCACAGGTGTTACACCTCCTCCCCCAGGAATGTGCTCTGCCCCGCCTACGAGTGTCAACACCAGGACAGTGCGCGCTCTACGGGCATCTAGAATGCAAAAACCCAACACTCACAAGATAAAGTAATTTATGCATTGTGATGATATGTTATTGTTTAACTTTTTGCATTGCAGAATTCCATCCAAAAGATTAATTTTTAAGGTGCTTATAAATACTGTACATTTACAATGTATTGCTGCAGACATTCAGAGTGTGTTAGGGTGTGGTCCCTTTCCAGGGCCTTCTGGAGACTTTCCCTGCAACATGCCTGGGCGTTGTTCTAGGCTGGGCCAAAACTCTATAAAAGAGAGTCAGACCAACTTCTAGTGCTCACTATTCAGAGGTCCCGGTGCAGAGCAGCAGCTTCTTCCTGAGCTCCTGTCCCGGCGGCCTATTTGGATTTTCCAGTCTTCTGCACTCATCTCTCATTGGTTTCCAGGCGGTAAGACGGTGTTTGGACATTTCCCAACACCGTAATTGAGAAACTTCATATTCTTGATTTTAATTCTTAAATGAATAACAGATTACTTGTGCTCTGCCATTTTTTGACATTTGTATGGTGGTTTGCAAATAGGGAGGACACGCAATTTATTCCATAAAGATTTGACTTCGATATTACATTATTGTTCATTGCGCGCTGATATTTCTTGACATTTACATGATGTTTTACGAGTTGGCAAGACGTGCAACTCGTTTCATGAGCATTTAACTTTGTTGTTCATTGCGCGCTACCTTTTCTTGAGATTTACATGGTGGCATTTGAATTGGCGAAACGCGTGATTCACTTCTCATGTGTAATTCATGCTCTTCATTGTGTGCTACCATTTTCTGGCATTTACATGGTGGCATTCGAATCGGCAACACGCGCAATTCTTTCCTTGAGTGTTTTTTCATGTTATTCATTGTGGGCCACCATTTCTTTGCATTTGTATGGTGGCATTTGAATCGGCAATTCGTGCGATTCTTTCCCTGAGTGCTTTTCATGTTGTTCATTGTGCGCTACCATTTCTTGGCATTTATATGGTGGCATTTGAATCGGCAAGTCGCGCAATTCTTTCCTCGTGTATAAATAATGTAAGTTACTGTGTGCTACCATTTTAAGACATTTTCTTGGTAGCATTTCAAGTTGACACGTCGCGTGATTTATTCCTTGAATCTACGTTGTGTGATTTCATGGTGCACAAACCTTTACGGTGTTTAATACTCATATAAAAATCTGCAATGTGCGCAATTTACTTCCCAATGTTTTTTCTGAGATGAACACAACAATACCAGAGTTCTAGATATAATGCTGTGTGTTCCTGATATGTATTCCTAAAAGGAGATTCATATGGTTGTTTAGAAATTGCTCAGAGTGTTTCCTGATTCTCATGCTAAAGAAAGAACTTGAATCTGAAAGTCCTATTTAACTTTTCCTGTTTCCTCCTCAGGTATTTGATCATCTAAAGCCTAGTCAGTTTTAGGACTATTCTAGGGTTGTTCATGTTTTTCGGAAAAGACGAAGCTTAGAGTTGTAGCATGGTGTTGTGTTTTAACCTTTTGCTTCCTACAGGTCTCCTGCGCAGCTGTTCCCATCCTAATCCCCTTTTCCCCACTTGGATTCTCTTAGACTCTGTGATAAATCTAATCAGAGTATTGGAGCTGTCTTGTGGTGGAAGTGTTGGGAACGTGCACGGACCCCGAGGATCTGGTGACTCTGACAGAATAGTGAGCCCACAAATTATTATCCTCCTGGTTTGTGTCTGTTCTCAGCATGGCCACACTGGACGAGCTAGTCAAGGCTATCACCCAGCTCCAGTCAGAAGTGGTATCATCAAAGGATTTGACAAATAGTCTAGCTGAAAGGGTGAGTCAGTTACAGAATAAGGTTGAGAAGAAAGAACAAAGTCCCACAGGTGTGTCTTGACCAGGTACTTCTTCTCAGACTTCTGGAGGTAGTTCGACTAACATTTCCCTCAATGTTCCTTCAGCCATTCCTTTAGCTCCCCCAGAATGCTTCTCAGGTGATCCCTTGAAAGCGCAATCTTTTCTGGTTCAAGTGGAACTTCACTTCACCTGCAGACCACATACTTTACCCGTTGCCCAGTCTAAAGTAGCTTTCTTGTTGTCATATCTGTCTGGATAAGCAGCTACCTGGGCTATTCCTCTTGTGCGTAAAAATAGTCCCCTGTTGTACAATTAGAAAAATGTTGTTCGTGAATTTGAGAGAGTTTTCGATCGTAGAACTGTAACACAGTCAGCAGATAGTGAATTATTAGACTTACGCCAAGGGAATCAGGACTTAGGGGGTTATTACAACTTTGGAGGAGGTGCTAATCCGTCCCAAAAGTGACGGTAAAGTGACGGATACACCACCAGCCGTATTACAAGTTCCATAGGATATAATGGACTCGTAATACGGCTGGTGGTATATCCGTCACTTTACCTTCACTTTTGGGACGTATTAACACCTCCTCCAAAGTTGTAATAACCCTCTTAGTGTCATATTTAGCCAACTTTAATCGGCTGGTCGCTGAAACATCCTGGCCTGAAGAAAAACAAGCGGCCTTGTTTTACAGGGGACTCAAAGAGGAGCTAAAAGACATGTTAGCGCAAATCGACCCACAACCTGCAAACTGTCAAGATTTAATAAACCTTGTCTTGAGGCTTGATCATCGTTTAAATGAACGAAAAGGAACGCGTAAAAAGACTGAAAAACATTCTTGGCATGTTCATGATAACAAAGACTCAAGAACTCCGAGAGAAAGAACGCCGGAATTGATGGAAACTGGAACCATCAGGAGACCTTTGACCAAAGACGAAAAGGACCTACGTAGAAAAAATGGGCAATGTCTCTATTGTGGGTGGAAAGGTCATTTCGCCAAAGTTTGTCCAATCAAAACAAAGAGCAAGCGAGGCCCAGTTCAGAAAGTTGCAACCAATGCATCAGTCGAGTCGGAAAATCTAAAGCACCCAAGTTGCAAATAAGGGCTGCTCTTGGGTGTCACCGTGGATCCTTCACAATCCAAACATCTAAAATTGGGAATAAGAGTTCAGGTCAAGAAAAAGACCTATTTCAAGAATGCTCTAGTCGACTCTGGGGCTACCGGAAACTTTGTTTACGCCCAATTGGTTCGTGCATGGGGGATCTCATGTATTGAAAAGAAGACTCCAGAAACCATCCAGGCAGTTGATGGAAAAATCTTGACTGGAGGTCCGATAACTCTTCAGCCTGTCCCCTTGACAATAATTTGTGAAGGTAAAAATCAAAGAAAGAAACATAAAGAGGAACTTGACGTGATCCATGCTCCCCAGTATGGGATCATCCTTGGCTTGCCATGGTTAACTCATCACAATCCAGAGATTAATTGGGCTGAACGAAAGATAGTGTTCTCATCAGTGCTATGTAAAGAACATTGTCTCCAAAGAACTCAAGAATCGGAAGTTCGCCATTCTTACATAGCTACCGCAGCAGAGAAAGAAGTTCAGTTGCCCAAACAGTATTCGTCTTATGAAGATGTATTTGATGAGAAGGAAGCAGAGAACTTACCTCCTCATAGATCTTATGACTGTCAAATTGGTCTAGTCCCAGGGGGGATACTTCCCAACTGTCGTGTGTATGCAGTGTCAGAACATGAAAATCAACATTTACGAAAATACTTGGATAGATTCTTAGAGAATGGTTTCATCTGCCCCTCTAAGTCTCCCACAGCTTCTTCTTGTTTTTCGTTCCATAAGCGAACGGAGAGCTTCGAACTTGTATCGACTATAGGGGCTTGATCACCATCAAAAACAAATATTCTTTGCCTCTAATTCCGGTCTTACTGGAACAAGTAAAGAAAGCAAAAATCTACACGAAGCTTGATCTTCGAGGTGCTTACCATTTGGTCAGAATGAGAGAGGGTGACGAGTGGAAAATGGCATTCAAAACAAAATATGGCCTTTTTGAATACACCATCATGCCTTTTGGTCTGTGCAATGCTCCAGCAGCATTTCAATTTTTCTTAAATGACGTTCTTAGAGAGTACCTTGATATCTTTGCCATAGTTTACATTGAAGACATTTTGATCTACTCAGACAATGAGAATGAACATGTTCAACATGTCAAAAAAAAATTGACAGCCCTTCGTAAACACCATTTATATTGCAAGCTAACCAAGTGGGAGTTTCATGTTACCACAGTTGAGTTTTTAGGGGTTATCCTTACCCCTCAAGGTATGGTGATGGCAGAAAGGAAAGTAAAAGCCGTATCTGAATGGCCCATCCCAAAGACTGTTTGTGATGTACAATGTTTCCTGGGCTTTGCAAATTTTTACTGGAGGTTCATCAATCATTTCTCCCAGACAGTGGCTCCAATTACTAAGTTATTAAGAAAGAAAGAAAAATGTGTATGGTCCCCAGAAGCAGACCAAGCCTTTTCAACTTTGAAAGAAGCTTTCTCCACTGCCCCAGTCTTGACTCATCCAGATGCGGGTCGACCTTTCATAGTGGAAGCTGATGATTCAGATATGGCGATAGGAGCAGCCTTGTCACAACAAAACAAAGACACTGGTCAGCTTCATCCTGTAGCTTACATGTCTCGGAAGTTGAACGAAGCCGAACAGAACTATGTCATTGCTGAAAAAGTGCTTCTGGTGATTTGTGATGCCTTTAAAGAATGGAGACATCATTTGTTGGGAACTAAATATACTGTCACAGTATATACTGATCATCGCAATCTTCAATTCATGAGTTCTGCCAGACTTTTGACTCCTCAGCAATTACGCTGGATGCTGTTTTTGCCGAGTTTGATTTTGTGGTAACCTTCCGGCCTGGTAAAGATAATCGCAAAGCTGACGCCTTGTCCCACCAAGAGTCTACCACATTGCCTGCAGTTCAAACCTCCAGAGCTATCATTGCTCCTGAGAAGGTCCTATGTATCATAAAAACAGAAGATTTCTTTGATTCATTCACTGTTGAAAAATGGCAGGCGTGGGCCCAAGCAGATCCAAAAAGATCAATCAAGCAAGGATTACCCTTTTACAATGCTCATTTGTTCGTGCCCACTACCAAACTTCGCAAGATAGTGTTTCATTGGTTGCATGTTATACCTACAGCAGGTCACCCTGGTACTCCTAAAACTCTTGAATTAATCCAACGCTATTTTTGGTGGCCTACCTTAACAAAGGATGTAAAAACAATGGTAAACAACTGTGAAGTTTGTGCTCGCACTAAAACAAGTCATTCAAAACCGAAAGGGTTGTTACACCCACTCCCAACCCCAAGTCGTCCGTGGGAACACATCTCTTTAGACTTTATTACAGGTCTGCCAGTGGTTCAACAGCATTCAGTAATTCTGGTGGTAGTAGATAGTCTCACGAAATATGGACATTTCATTGCCTGTAAGAAATGACCCACCTCTAGTGAACTGGCAACTATCTTACTGAATAGAGTGGTTCGTTATCATGGACTGCCAAAAGTGATCCCCTCCGATCGGGGATCGCAATTTGCCTCCAACTTCTGGAAGACATGGTGTAAAACACTCCAAGTGACATCTACCCTATCTACTAGCCACCATCCTCAAACAGATGGTCAAACGGAGAGACTAAATCAGACTTTGAAGCAATACCTACGTGCTTACGCTGAAAAAGCACTTAATTCATGGACATCAATGCTCTGGTTAGGTGAGTTAGCCTAAAACAACTCCTTCCACACTTCTACTGGCGTTACACCCTTCTTTGGTTTGTTTGGCTATCATCCTGACACCTTGCCCATCACAATTCCTCAAGAAAGCTCTCTCACTCCAGCTGTGTCAGAAATCTTTCAACATTTGCATCAAACTCAGAAATCGATTCAACAACATTTAGAAAAAGCCAAACAAAAATACAAAAAGCATTATGACAAGAAACATTGTGAAGGACCGCAGTATCAACCTGGTGACAAAGTGTGGCTTTCCACAAAACATATATACTTCAAGACGAAGCACATGTTCAACCCCAAATTTATAGGTCAGCAAATCAATCCTGTGACCTATAAACTACAATTGCCAAAATCATTACGGATTCATCCAGTGTTCCATACGTCCCTCTTAAAAAAGGCAGTCCAAAAGGTCCGCCCTCATCCAGCTCCTGTTATAGTACAGGGGCAAGAAGAATATGAAGTCAAGAAAGTGTTGGACTCTAAACTGAGAGGGTGTAACCTATGGTACTTTATCTCATGGAAAGGTTATGGCCCTAAAAGTAATTCATGGGTTTCCGCATCTTGTGGTAGAAGTGTTGGGAACGTGCACGAACCCCGAGGATCTGGTGACTCTGACAACGAGCTTCAAAGGGCTTGCCGCCCTTAAAACTCACCCCCAGCCCAGTTGCTAGCAGAAGATAGCCATCCCCATTGCAAACCCCCACTTTTGGCGGGAGCAATGGTGGGAAAATGCACAAAGACTCAGAGTGTTCACCCCTCACTTGCACCACCCCCAAGGTGTTGCAGGTGAGGTGACCTGTTCATTTCATTTTCCTCCATTTTGCATGGTAGGGAAATAGAAAATCAGGGAGAGAGATAAGGCCCTTGCTCACAGGACGTGGTCACATAGTAGGTGCAGCCACTGTAAGGTAGATGGCCAATTGGCCACTACTAGGTACTCCCCCAAATGCTCCCTAAATGTAGTATTATTTAATGGGCGACCCTAGACCTGCAGATCTGATTTGATGGACACAAGAAGGCCTGTGACAAAGAAGACAAAAGAAGTGTAAAACTATAGTCTTGTTGCACCAAGAAAAAGACACCAAACCTTGCCTGCTGCACCCAGGACTCAACAATCGCAACTGAGAGGTAGACTGGACATTGGACGGACTCTATGAAACACCAGAGGACCTCCAACTTTCTAAAAAATGCCAAGGAGCTCCCTCCAGAGAGATGGCATCACTCCCTAAAAGCAAAAAGCTGAAACAAGTGAAGTCCAGTTCAGGACTGGCCAATGATCAAGGAACCAGACAGGGCAGCCAAACCAAATTCCACCCAATGGACACAGAAAATAAACCCTGCAAGTGTGCCATGTTTGGTGGCATTGTGACCTCCAGTAGCTAAATCATGTAATTGTCAGTGGTACTGGACCCCCAACATCATACACCCAGGAGAAAAGTTCACTCTGGACTCTCCAAAGACCAGAAGCAAATACCAGTAGAGGGACTTCAGGACACCCAAGAACCATCCCCCAGAGTCACCCTGCTGACCTGAAAACCACCCTCCAAGTGGCCAGCTTCCTGATTCCTAGGGCACCTTTGTACACAGCTCTTGGCTGAGCTATCTGCTCTGCACCTTGCCTCCCTGGCCCCTGAACTGGAGAACCAGCTGTGCTCTAAGGGTCCTCCACCCCTTGCAACCTCTACACTCCAAGGTGGTCCACCAGACTCACCTTGAAATCCACCTGTGCAGTGCATTTCCAAGTGGTCCCTGTCACCTGTCCTGCTCCACCTCCAAGACTTTCACCATCTGCATCCATTTGAACAAGATATCACCCGAACTTCTCGAGCTAGCCAACAGGACCCATTGATGACCTCGAACTAAAAACAGAAGGAGACATTGGTAAATGCATTGCCTTATTTTATATGCATCTTTAAAGTTTTCTTCCATTGATTCCTATGGTGCTTAATTACTCACATAGTGACTATTTTTACTAAACTTTGAAAAATCATATCTTAAAAAGTACCTACCCTATTTTGATGATCTTGGTCTTAAAAGGATTATGAAAATCTGAAGTATTTTTTTTAATTGGTCTTGAGTTATATTTCTTGAGTGTGTGTCCACATTTATTGATATTGTGAGTACATCAAATCTCCAAGATTGGCCCAACTATTCGACCAAGCTGTTTATAAAATTAAATCATTCAGTGGTCTAGTTTGTAACCTCTGTAAATCACTTGGACTTGCTGCATGGTGCACATCATGTTTGGGCACTATATACATATACAGGCTCTTACAATGATAAACGTTTTTCCAAAGTTTGGGATATGGTTTCGGAAAAGATCCACAACAGGCCAGCTTTTGTATCATCTTACAGACCACCTTTCTCTGTTCTTGGGTTAACCGGTTCTGTGCCTTGGACGAGGTGACCTTGTCCAAGGCTACAGTTCCTGTGTGCCTTGGACGAGGTGACCTCGTCCAAGTCACAGGAAATGGGGGGAGCGCTAGCGCTCCCCCCCTGTGCACACCACCCACCCCCCGAAGGCGGGGATGGAAGGGGAAGCCCTTCCCCTTCCACCCCCGACCAGCCCCCACCCCTCCTGTGACGTCAGCGCACAAGGGCGCGCTGATTTGTCACAGGGCCTCCCCCATCATGCTGGAAGCACAGCTTGCAGCGCGATCGAAAGAGAAATGCTTTGCATTTCTCTTTCGATCACATGTGGGAGGCAAGGAGAGGCTTCAAAGGAAAGGAAATGTATTTTCTTCCCTTTGAAGTCTCTCCAAGCGTTTCAAAAGCCGGATTGCTTCCAATCCGGCTTTTGAAACGCCCACTAGACACCAGGGATGTTTTTCTTTATTGTGAAATAGACATAAGGGAGCGACCCCTTGGGCAAGGGTCGCTCCCAGTGGGGGGCATTTTTTAGGAAGGCCTTTTTATAGGCAGATCTGCCCCCAGGGGGGACAGAAACCTCTAGGGCACCAGGGATATATATATATATTTTTTTTTCTATTTGTTTTTTTTGTGTTTTTTTAGGTGGGGAGCGACCCCTTAGACAGACCCCTTTTTGTCTGTTTAAAATTGTTTTTTGGCGCCAATGTCACGCAGGGGGAGCGACCCCGTAGGCAAGGGTCGCTCCCAGGGGGGGCAAATTTATTTTAGGCCATTTCTGCCCCCCCCTGGGGGCAGATCGGCCTATTGTTATTAGGCCGATCTGCCTCCAGGGGGTCAGAAACCTCTAGGCGCCAGGGCATTTTTTCCTTTTTTTTTTTGTTTGTTTGTTTTTTTAGAGATGGTGAGCGACCCATTAGGCAAAAGTCGCTCCCCTGTGGGGCAAATTGTATTTAGAGCGTTTCTGCCCCCCTTGGGGGCAGATTGGCCGATTTTAGGTCAATCTGCCCCCAAGGGGGCAGAAACCACTAGGCACCGGGAATTTGTTTTTTGGCGCCAATGTCACGCAGGGGGAGCGACCCCGTAGGCAAGGGTCGCTCCGTGGGGGGGGTCAAATTTATTTTAGGCCATTTATTAGGCCGATCTACCCCCGGAGGGTCAGAAACCTCTATGCGCCAGGGCAAAAAAAAATGGTGTGTTTTTTTTGTTTTTTTTGGTTGGTTTTTTTGTGATGGGGAGCGACCCATTAGACAAGGGTCGCTCCCCTGGGGGGGGGGGGGAAATTGCATTTAGACCATTTCTGCCCCCCTTGGGGGCAGATTGGCGGATTTTGGGTCAATCTGCCCCCAAGGGGGCAGAAACCACTAGGCACCGGGGATTTTTTCTTTGGCGCCAATGTCACGGTGGGGAGCGATCCCGTAGGCAAGGGTCGCTCCCAGGTGGGGTTGGGGGGGGCAAATTTATTTTAGGCCATTTCTGCCGGCTGAGCTAGAGGCCAAAATCCACAGGTAGGCACTTTGGAAAAAACACCTGTTTTCTGTGAAAAAATGTGTTGTGTCCACGTTGTGTTTTGGGCCATTTCCTTTCGTGGGCGCTAGGCCCACCCACACAAGTGAGGTACCATTTTTATTGAGAGACTTAGGGGAATGCTGGGTAGAAGGAAATTCGTGGCTCCTCTCAGATTCCAGAACTTTCTCTCACCGAAATGAGAGGAAAAAGTGTTTTTTTGGCCAAATGTTGATGTTTGCAAAGGATTCTGGGTATCAGAACCTGGTCAGAGCCCCGCAAGTCACCCCATCTTGGATTCCCCTGGGTTTCTAGTTTTCAAAAATGCGCTGGTTTGCTAGGTTTCCCCAGGTGCCGGCTGAGCTCGCGGCCAAAATCCACAGGTAGGCACTGTTTTCTATGAAAAAATGTGATGTGTCCACGTTGTGTTTTGGGCCATTTCCTTTCGTGGGTGCTAGGCCTACCCACAAAAGTGAGGTACCATTTTTATCGGGAGACTTGGGGGAACGCTGGATGGAAGGAAATTTGTGGCTCCTCTCAGATTCCACAACTTTCTGTCACCAAAATGTGTGGAAAACGTGTTTTTTTAGCCAAATTTTGAGGTTTGCAAAGGATTCTGGGTAACAGAACTTGGTCAGAGCGCCACAAGTCAAACCATCTTGGATTCCCCTAGGTCTCTAGTTTTCAGAAATGCACAGGTTTGGTAGGTTTCCCTAGGTGCCGGGTGAGCTAGAGGCCAAAACCTACAGGTAGGCACTTTGCAAAAAACACCTCTGTTTTCTTTCAAAAAATGTGATGTGTCCATGTTGCGTTTTGGGGCATTTCCTGTCGCGGGCGCTAGGCCTACCCACACAAGTGAGGTATCATTTTTATCGGGAGACTTAGGGGAATGCTGGGTGGAAGGAAATTTGTGTCTCCTCTCTGATTCCAGAACTTTCTGTCACCAAAATGTGAGAAAAATGTGTTTTTTTAGCCAAAGTTTTAGGTTTGCAAAGGATTCTGGGTAACAAAACCTGGTCACAGCCCCACAAGTCACCCCATCATGGATTCTCCTAGGTCTCTAGTTTTCATAAACGCATAGGTTTGGTAGGTTTCCCTGGGTGCCGGCTGAGCTAGAGGCCAAAATCTACAGGTAGGCACTTTGAAAAAACACCTCTGTTTTCTTTCAAAAAATGTGATGTGTCCACATTGCATTTTGGGGCATTTCCTGTCGCGGGCGCTAGGCCTACCCACACAGGTGAGGTATCATTTTTGTCGGGAGACTTGGGGGAACATACATTAGCAAAACAAGTGTTATTGCCTCTTGTCTTCCTCTACATTTGTTCCTTCCAAATTTAAGAGAGTGTGTAAAAAAGACATCTATTTGAGAAATGCCCTGTAAGTCTGGGTACCTCTAGAATCCCTAGATTGTTGGAAAAAAAGGACTCAAATTTGGCTTGGCTAGCTTATGTGGACAAAAAGTTATGAGGGCCTAAGCGCAAACTGCCCCAAATAGCCAAAAAAAAGGCCTGGCACAGGAGGGGGAAAATGCCTGGCAGCGAAGGGGTTAAAACGCAACAGAACTGTTATTCTGCCCCCTTTGCCTGGCTCAAGGAGAAACAGGCAGGTGTTCATTGGTGATGTCAAGAAGTACTACGTAGACAGGCCTTTACAGCTGACTTCTGCAGACACCAAAAAGGATTCAGAGTAGTGCCTAACAGTCTCTCCCTACTCTGAATACCCTACCCCTTGAACAAAGCATTAACTTTTCTAGCCCAAATTCATAATTTGGAATAATTGATTTTAGCACTTTATGCAGACCTTTATGTGTACCAAACACAGATGATGCTGCCAATATGACAGTAGCTACTGTCCATCTTAGTTCCATGGTTTACTGTGAAATTCCACCCAATGTCGTTTGAATGGGCACCCTTTCAAGAGACTCAAGCCACAATAGATAGGAAAAATAACTCTTGATACTTCACAGGAGATTTTGCAACCCCTTCTACAGTCACTTCCCACAATAGACTGCTGGAGAGAAAGAAAATGTGAAAAAGTTGTACCATAGCAGACATTAGTAGAGAGTATTGTAGAGCTATACATGGTCATAAAACAGTGCAGGCCTAAGTACAACAATGATGCAAGTCAGGTGAAGAGTTTACTGGAAAATTGAGTGCAGGATCAGCAAGGTCTTAGTTAAAGGAACACCTGTGTTTGCAAGCTTAGAGGAATTTATGGTCACAGCACACAGACATGTGTTGTGTGTTCTTGGTAAATTGCAAACGGGACTGAAAGAATATAAGCAGTAGGTAAAGTTAGCCAAGAGAGCACAGAATCTGATACGAAGCCTTGGGAGCAGAACAATAAAACACAGACATGCATATGGAAGAATGGTTTGACAAGCATTGCTAGAATTACAATAAAGAATGTGTAGAGAAATGGATAGGAGTTTGAGGGCAGAAGTGATGTGATGTATTTGTAACAAATATGTGACTATTGAATAACCTACTATTTGACCTTTTGTAAGGCACATTGTTCATGTAACTATATAAGTGGCTGCTTGCGAGCAGCCCTTTGAGACCAATTATCTACCTTTTTTGGGGACAGCTACTCTCCCTGGTACAATAGTAAATATGCTTTTGCTTTGCCACAGAGAGTCCTATTTCTCTTTATTTCAGTTTCCCAGCAACAGTTAATGAGCCCCATATAAGAACCATTTATCTTTAACCGATTTCAGGTGCCGGAATACCACCTATGCCCGCATCGTAGCTTATTGTGCTTGTTTGATGAGGTAAGCAGATACCATGTTACCTAAAGTTCTGGCTATTCAAAGAGGCTGGTAGGACCCAGAGTTGCCGTCTTTAACCTCTTAACTGCTGGGCCTTTCCGCCCCCAGTGCTGAGCACTTTTTTGGCTATTCAGGGTAGTTTGCGATTAGGCCTTCTAACTTTTTGTCCACATAAGCTATCCATGCCAAATTAGCATTTTTTTCAACATACTCGGGATTCTAAAGGTACCCAGAGTCTGTGGTTTCCCCTGGAGGAGACCAAGAAATTAGCCAAAATAGAGCAAAAATATAGTTTTTTTAAAAATAATTGGAAAAAAGGGCTGCAGAAGAAGGCTTGTGGTTTTTCCCTGAAAATGGCATCAGCAAAGGGTTTCCGGTGCTAAAAGAAACAGCTTCCCAGCTTTCAGGAAAAAGCAGACTTGAATCAGAAAACCACATTTTTCAACATAATTTTGGCATTTTTCTGAGACATACCCCATTTTTACAATTTTTTGTGCTTTCATCCTCCTTCCAATTAGTGACAGAAATGGGTGTGAAACCAATGCTGAATCCCAGAAAGCTAAATATTTTTTAAAAATAAATAAAATTCCAAATTCAGCAAGGGTTCATGTGTGTAGATCCTACAAGGTTTTCCTACAGAAAATAACATCTGAAATAAAAAAAATATTGAAATTGAGCTGAAAACAACAGCCATTTTTCTTTATCTTTTACTCTGTAACTTTTTCCTGCGATGTCAGATTTTTGACAGCAATATACTGTTACATCTGCTGGACTCTTATGGTTGCGGGGATATATAGGGCTTGTAGGTTCATCAAGAGCCCTAGGTACCCAGAGCCAATAAATGGGCTACACCTTGCAATAGGTTTTCATTCTATACTGGGTATACAGCAAATAATTTGCTGGAATATAAATAGTGAAAAATAGGTATCAAGAAAACTTTTGTATTTCCAAAAGGTGCAAAAGATAAGGGGGGTCATTCTGACCGTGGCGGTCAGTGTTAAAGCGGCGGCCAACCCGCCAACAGGCTGGCGGTCCAAATAATGGAATTCTGACCCTGGCGGGAACCGCCAACACAGGCCGCCGCTTTAACACTCCGACCGCCACGGCGGCACAAACAAACAGCGGACAATGTACCGCCCACCCTATCACGACTCACCAATCCGCCACCTTTTCCGGGGCGGGAGCCCCGCCGATAAAAACACGGCAGAAACAGACATTTCCAATGGAAAACGCTCACCTCGACACACTCCACGCGGAATCGGAACAGCATGGAACCGGAACTCCACATCCTCCCAGCCATTGCCTTCCTGCTCTTCTTCCAGGATCACGAAGGTCGCCGCAGACGACAACGGTGAGTACTGCACCTACGACACAGGGGAGGAGGAAAGGTTACGGGCACACACATACGCCACACACCCACCCCCACCGAAATACCTACACACCAATGCAGATTAAAAAGTCAGAGTGACACCCCCAAACCCCCAAAACAAAAATGCAAAGACAAAAGGCAATGATTGTAAAAATAGAACTATATTATAGCAATAATGAAGTATAGCGAACTTAGCAATATATACAGAATTATTACACATCTAGAACTATATATATACAAGTAGCAAAAGTCCGGCACAGTTTTGCAAAGTTCAAGTGTCCGTGGGCCAATGTGCAGCAACACATGGGCAAAGCCCACACACGAGATCGAGTCCATTGGAGAGAACACTGCTGGGGCATCACAATAATAAAATACTGGCACCTCAGGGGGAAAGGAAGGGGGGGCACCTCAGCCACATGAGTCCACGACTCCAGATCCACGAAGGGCCTCCATGCCCACTGTGCCATCCTCGGGAGTGCAAAGTCACAGTCTCTCAAGTCTCTACAGTGGGTGGATTGCCCACTGTGCCATCCTGGGGAGTGCAAAGCCACAGTCTCTCAAGTCTCTACAGTGGGTGGATTGCCCACTGTGCCATCCTGGGGAGTGCAAAGCCACAGTCCATCAGGTGGATTACAGAGTCCACTGGTCATGGAGGAGGCATGGTGGGCAGAGTGCCTCGTGAAGCCCTGCCCGACACAGAACCGGGCCTGCCAATGGGCCAGCGGTGCTTGAGATGAGGGCCCAGCGGAGCGGTGCTTGACAGGAGGGCCCAGCGGAGCGGTGCTTGACAGGAGGGCCCTGTTCTGCTGTGCCTGTCTTGGCGGGGCCCTGTCCAGCGGTGCCTGTCTTGGCGGGGCCCTGTCCAGCGGTGCTTCTCACGGCGGGGCCCTGTTCAGCGGTGCTTCTCACGGCGGGGCCCTGTTCAGCGGTGCTTCTCACGGTGGGGCCTGTTCAGTGGTGCTTCTCACGGAGGGCCCTGTTCAGCGGTGCTTCTCACGGCGGGCCCTGTTCAGCGGTGCCTGTTTTGGCGGGGCCCTGTCCAGCGGTGCTTCTCACGGCGGGGCCCTGTCCAGCGGTGCTTTCTCACGGCGGGGCCCTGTTCAGCGGTGCTTCTCACGGCGGGCCTGTTCAGCGGTGCTTCTCACGGCAGGCCCTGTTCAGCGGTGCTTCTCACGGCGGGCCCTGTTCAGCGGTGCCTGTCTTGGCGGGGCCCTGTCCAGCGGTGCTTCTCACGGCGGGGCCCTGTCCAGCGGTGCTTTCTCATGGCGGGCCCTGTTCAGCGGTGCTTCTCACGGCGGGGCCCTGTTCAGCGGTGCTTCTCACGGCGGGGCCTGTTCAGCGGTGCTTCTCACGGCGGGGCCTGTTCAGCGGTGCTTCTCACGGCGGGCCCTGTTCAGCGGTGCCTGTCTTGGCGGGGCCCTGTCCATCGGTGCTTCTCACGGCGGGCCCTGTCCAGCGGTGCTTCTCACGGCGGGGCCTGTTCAGCGGTGCCTGTCTTGTGTTTCGAGTGAACCACACCTGGCCAATACTTCCCGCTCAGTCAGCATCGGACCTTTCCGTTATGGGGCCCTCCTGTGATGGAGTCCTGGGGCCCTGGGTCTCCTCCGATACCTCCGGAATGGGGCTGGTGGGGCCCTCATGGCCATGTCGGCTGCTCCCTGCCTTCGCCGCTTTGCTGCCCTTGCCCTCCTTGGCAGACTCTCCGTGGCCCTTGGCTCCCTTACCCGATGTGGCAACTGACGGTGCAAGGCCTCTCGCGCCTGCACTTAAGTTTTTTGCTCCTCTTCCCGGGGGGGGGGGGCTGGCTGTGCCTTTGCTGCTGGCCGATGTCCCTGCCCAAGGAAAGGGCGGACTCCAAAAACCATGCACGACGTTCTTGGGAGTTGCTGGGCTGGTGGTGGCTGAGGTGTTTTTGGAACTCTTACGAGATGGAGGGGGTGGGTCAGGTGAGGAGAAGAGGTTCACTTTAGACAGGAATAGTTTTTTAGGAGCAATGGGAAGGATAGCTGGAGTGGGTATGGGAGTGGAGGAAGAGGATGTGGTTGTAGGAGAGTCAAGTCTGGCGTCTTTGGGTGCAGGTGCTTGGGCTGGAGGCTGACGTGAGGTGGATGGCTGTTGGTTGGGTGCCTGCCTGCGTTTGTGTGGTTTGGAAGCGGGGTGACAGACACACTGGGAGAGGACACAGGGGAAGTGTACATGTCAGTGGGGGTGGTGACTGCACGTGTGCGGACTGGTCTGGAGGGTGTGCTGGTGATGGGTGTACTGGCTGATGGTGGTGTGCATGCAGGTGTGAGTGTAGACGTCACAGGGAGGGAGGAGGGAGATGAGGAGGTGGGGGACACAGAGGAGGTAGTGGCTGTTGGCATGTCTGCATCTGTATGTTGCTTGTGTGAATGCTTGTGTGTTCTGTGGTGCTTATGTCTGGATGAGCTTCCCTTGGGTGTTGAGGTGTGTGCAGGCTGGTCTGTAGGTGTGGATGGGATAGGCAGAAGAACAGGGGAGTGGGACTGGGTGGAGGGAGTTAGAAGAGGGAGGCTGGAGACAGGGACAATCGCTGTCGTCAGTGCTGAGGCCAGAGCGTTGAACGATCGCTGCTGGGCATCCTGACCCGAATGAAGGCCCTCCAGGTATGCATTGCTTTGATGCACCTCCCTCTCCACACCCTGGATGGCATTCAAAAGGGTAGACTGCCCAACAATGATGGTCCTCAGGAGGTCAATGACCTCCTCACTGAGGGCAGCAGGGGTGACTGGGGAAGGGCCTGAGGTGCCTGTGGCGAAGGAGATGGCCGCCTTCCTGGCCGTGCGGGCACGGGCCGAAGGCCGAGGGGCTGCTGGGAGGGCGGAGCTGGTGTGCTGGGTGGCGGCTGTACCTGTAGTTTCGGTGGGCACGGATGTTGCCGCCACCGCAAGGGAGCTCCCATCCGAGGACGTGTCGGTGTCACTGACGTCTGCACGGGTCCCCGTGGTGGAGCCCCCCTCGCCCTCCGTCTCACTGGTCATGTCGGAGTCCGTTGCATGGCCCTCCGGGGCCATGTGAGATGCAGCTCCCTCTTGCGCCGATGCCACTTCTCCTCCGCCTGATGATGCTAATGCACACATTCACAGAAAAACAAAGAAAATTGGGGGGGGTGGAGAAATAAAGACAAGTTGAGTGCATGCATTGGGGAAACCGTTGGCGGAGAGGACAGACACAGAAGCCCCCTGCACTATGCTGCGCACTTGGGGTACACTACTCATTCACTGGGACATGCCCTACAAGCCTATGGGTGACAACTGCCCACACAGAATACACAGGTCCATGAATAGCGTTACTAGGCACTCTATAGAGATGGGGGGCGGGGCACAGGACCATACCTCACGGAGGGGCCTAGCCTACAGAAATCGCCCTAGCCTAGGGATACCCACAGCCCTCCTCCCCCACCCAGGCACCTCCACTGCGCGCAAATATAGCTGAATGTGCTGGTACTCACCCCCTTGTGTCTGCTGTGATGTCCTCAAGTGCCCATCTAAATCGGGGTAGGCCACCGCCAGGATCTGGGACATCAGGGGGGTCAAGGTACGACTGGCACCCCTCCTAGGTTGGGAGGCCATCCCCAGCAGAGCCTCGGCGGTCTTCCTGCTCCCGCGGCGGATGTCCTCCCACCTCTTGCGGCAGTGGGTGCCCCGTCTGTTGTGGACCCCCAGGGCCCGGACGTCCTTGGCGATGGCACGCCAAATATCGATCTTCTGATGGGCGCTGACCTATGTGACATGTACAGGGGGGGAAAAGAAACATCATCACTTTTCTGCATGCTCGATGTGAGTGGCCCCCCCTCCCCAAACTTGCCATGTGGCACATGCTCTCATCTGTCGTGCCATGCATTCGTAATTCGCTCCCCTCCCCTTCATCGTACATCCACCCCACTCATCACAGGCATTGCCCACTATGCATTGGCCCCTGTGTACTCACCTGTTGGTCTGGAGGACCGTAGAGTAGCGCATACTGGGGGAGGACCCCGTCCACGAGCTTCTCCAACTCTTCGGAACTGAAGGCGGGGGCCCTTTCCCCAGTCGCAGCAACCATTGTCACTTCCAGACTGAGGTCACAGCAGCACTTGCAGTATAGGTCCTCTCCTGTGGATGCTCAGGTCTCGTGTGATTAAGCAGAGAGAAAATGGCGGTGACGCCCGCGGCGGTGCGTACCACGGCGGTGCGTACCGCGACCGCCGGCGCACATCGTCATTGGCTCCTGAAACCCATAGGGTTCAATGTTAACCAATGCTGCTTTGCGCCGCGGTCTCCGACCACCTACCGCCACGGCGTGCCACGCCAGCGCAATTACCTCACTTCACATTGTCACACTTCACAGGTCAGGTAGCCGCCATTTCAAGGGCCCACATGGCTTAATTCCTACTGCGTCACACATGGCTAAGCCTTACATCGACACTCATACAAGCCATTCAATCCAGAGAGATTTGTGTACTGTGCAGGCTGTGGGAATTTACCTGTGGGTTGATTGACTCTGTGCTCCATGTTGTCCTTCCTAGGCACCGTCCGCTGGGACTTGCGAGGAGACGGAGGAATGTTCCTGTGTACAGACCGCTGGTGGACCTGTCGACAATGGAAGAACGACATGTCATACTCACCTAGAGACTCAACAGTGCCACTATACAGGAACTGTGTGCCCAGCTGGAGCCAGACCTGATGTCACCCATCCGCCAACCCACAGGGATTCCGCCTCTAGTGCAGGTGCTGTCAGTACTCCATTTTTTGGCTAGTGGATCATTTCAAACTACAGTGGCCATTTCATCTGGGATGTCTCAGCCTATGTTTTCAAAGGTATTGTCCAGAGTGTTGTCTGCCCTGATGAAATACATGCGGAGCTACATCATATTCCCTGAGGTGGGTGACTTGCCTACAGTGAAGGGTGATTTCTATGCCCTTGGACACATTCCCAATATCATTGGTGCCATTGATGGTACCCATGTGGCTTTGGTCCCCCCAAAAGACAATGAGCAGGTGTACAGGAACCGAAAAAGTTATCATTCGATGAATGTCCAGGTGGTTTGTTTGGCTGACCAGTACATCTCCCATTTAAATGCCAAGTTCCCAGGGTCAGTGCATGACGCGTACGTCATGCGAAATAGCAGCATCCCTTATGTGATGGAACAGCTACAGAGACAGAGTGTGTGGCTAATTGGTGACTCTGATTACCCCAACCTGCCTTGGCTATTGACCCCAGTGAGGAATCCCAGGACAAGGGCAGAGGAACGGTACAATGAGGCCCATGGGCGTACTAGGAGGGTGATCGAGCGGACCTTCGGCCTCCTGAAGGCCAGGTTTAGGTGCCTGCATATGACAGGTGGATCCCTAATGTACTCACCAAAGAAGGTGTGTCATATCATCGTGGCCTGCTGCATGCTTCACAACCTGGCTTTGCGACGCCAGGTGCCTTTGCTGCAGGAGGATGGTCCAGATGGTGGTGTTGTGGCTGCTGTGGAGCCTGTGGAGAGTGAAGAGGAGGAAGACGAAGAGGACGACACAGACAACAGGGACAGAGTGATACTGCAGTATTTCCAGTAACACACGGGTAAGAATCTACTCCTGAATTTATTATATCTGTAACAGTACTGGCTCTCTACTGTCTGACCTTTCACCCCAATGTATGGTAACTTAGTTGTGAATTTGCCTTCCTATTTCAGTGATCTGGTCCCCACGGAGTGCCCTCTGGTTTATTTCCCCATGGACTACCGCTGTGTGACACTGGTATGTTGTCATCACAATGTAATTGGACATTTTTGGTTGGTTATATCAAATACATTTGGTTTAAAAAAATAAATAGCAGACTCCAGATGGTTTTTGTGCAATAATTGTGTTTATTGAAGTGCAACAATTGGTGTATAGTTCAAAAAGGGTGATGGGTGATGTTGGAGGCATGTCCATGGTAGAGTCCAGACTCTCATTCGCACAGGTGCATTGTCCATATGCCTGTGGAAGGTGGAGCAGGGGCAGTTCAAGGTTGGACAGGGTGAACAAGTGGGACAGTGGGATGACATCCGAGGGGATCCGTGCATGGCGGGGGGCTTGACATCCTACTCTGTCTTCTTCCTAGATCTCAGGCCTTTCTTGCGGGGTGGTTCTTGTTCTGCAGGGGGTGGAGTCCGGGTGGCCCGTTGCTGTTGTGTCGGGGCCTCCTGACCACTAGCGCCGGCAGAGGTGGTGGGCTGTTCTTCCTCCATGCTAGTGGCAGGGCCCCTTTGGGGGGGCCACATGGTCCCGCAATGTGGTGACAACCTGGTTGAGTGCCACCACGATTGTACCCATTGCGGAACTGATGCTGCGCAGTTCTTCCCGGAACCACATGTACTGGCCCTCCTGCATGGCCTGGATCTCCTGGAACCTGGCCAGGACCGTCGCCATCGTCTCTTGGGAGTGGTGGTACGCTCCCATGATGGTGGTGAGGGCCTCTTGGACAGTGGGTTCCCTAGGCCTGTCCTCCCTCTGTTGCACAGCAGCCCTCCCAGTTCCCCTTTGTTCCTGGGCCTCTGTCCCCTGGCCGGTGTGCCCACTACCACTGACCCCAGGTCCCTGTTGTTGTTGGGGTGGTGGGTTGCCCTGGGTGCCCTGTAGTGGTAGACACACCGCTGCTTGACCTGTCCTGGAGACAGAGGCATGGGCCCGCTGGGTGGGTGCTGTGCTGGGGTTTCCAGAGGGGGGTAGGTCTGCTGTGGCCTGTGGCTGCCTGAGGGAAACCGACTGTCTAGAGGTCCACGATGGTCCGGGCTGGTCATCAGGTTCTAGGTTGACAGAGCTGCTGTCATCGCTGGGGGCCTGTTCTGGGGGTGGGATGGACATTTCTGGACCCTCCGGGCCGGTGTGTTGGCGTTCGGGCCCTGCAGGGGTAAAAGAGTATGGTTATTGCTTCTGTGTGTGCCATGGCGTGCGATTTGTGGGTGCCCTTGTCCCCCAGTGCTGGCATTCCCTTGTGGGAGGAGTTGTGAGGGTGGTTTGGGGGGGGATGGGTATGTGCAGTGGTCATGCTTAGGTGATGGGTGTCCATGGTTTGTGTTGGCATTCAGGGGTTGGTGTTGGTTTGGGTGGGTTGTGCTGGTGAGACATTAGCAGGAAGGATATGTGCTGGGGGGTTGGGGGTGAGGGTGGGGGTGTGGGATGGCATGCTGGTGGTTGGGGGGGGTGAAGTAGTTGAGATTAGACTTACCAGAGTCCATTCCTCCGCCTACTCCAGCGAGGCCCTCAGAATGCAGTATGTTCAGGACCTCTTGCTCCCATGCTGTGAATTCGGGTGGAGTGGGTGGGGGTCCGCCGCCAGTCTTCTGCACAGCGATGTTGTGTCTTGACACCATCGTCCGCACCTTCCCCCGTAGGTCGTTCCAGCACTTTCGGATGTCTTCACGATTTCTGGGATGCTGTCCCACAGCGTTGACCCTGTCGACGATCCTTTGCCATAGCTCCGCCTTCCTGGCTATTGTGGTGTGCTGCACCTGTGTGCCGAAGAGCTGGGGCTCTACCCTAATTATTTCCTCCACCATGACCCTGAGTTCTTGGTCCGAGAACCTGGGGTGTCTTTGGGGTGCCATGGGGTGGTGAGGATGAGGTGTGGGGTGGTGTTTGTGGTGATGAGTGTAGTGGTGTGTGGTGTTTTGTGCGTAGATGTAGTGTGGGGGATGATGTTGGGTTCCTGTGTGTGTTGTGGTTTGCGTTCCCTGTGCTCTCTCTCTGTGTATTGCGCCTTGTCTCTGAATTTCGATTTGTGGGGGTTTGTGGGTGATGTGGGTGTGTGTTTTATATCGTATTGATTGTGTGGGAGTGGTGTTTGTATGTGTATCAGGTGTGTGTATTTGTAATTGTTCAATGTGGCAGTGTTTTGTAGATGTGTGTGTATTTTGAGCGCGGTGGTGTGCACTGCCAATGGGATACTGCGGTTGAAAGACCGCCGCGTGGATTCGTGGGTCGTAATGGCATGGGCGTATTTCTGTTGCCGTGACGGTGGAGGTTTGGTCATCTCCAGTTTATCGCTGACCGCTGATGTGGCGGCCTTCAGTGGAGGTCGGGTTTTTGGCGGTTTGCCAGTTGTGGGTCAGAATGACCCTGGCGAGTTTCCGCGGCCGCGGCGGTGTTATGGCGGTCTTCTGACCGGCGGTAACTGCCTTTTACCGCCAGGGTCAGAATGACCCCCAAGGTGTTGAGAAGCAGTGGTTATTTGCAAATCTTTGAATTCTGGGGTGCCCATACTAGCATGTGAATTAGAGGCGCAGGCACACAAGCGGGGATGTGTTTTTATAAGGACAAATGGAGAAACATTGGGTGGTAGGAATTTTGAGGAACCCTGCACATTCCTGTAGTTTCTGTGATAAAAAAGATAGGACAAATAGTGGTTTTAATCAATGTTTAACATTTGCAGGGTATTCTGGGTAAGAAAACTTTGTGAAATCCAAACACTCCACACTTACTTGGGCTGCCTTGGGTGTCTAGTTTTCAGAAATGATTGTGTTTGGTAGGTTTCCCTATATGGCTGCTGAGCCCAGGACCAAATATTTAGGTGACTGTCTTAAAAAACAAGGCTGTTTTGTGGTAGGTAATTTTAATGTCTCCACAATCTGTTTTGGGTACTTCCCTGTTGTGGTGACTGAAGTGAGGCTGTTTTTCACTGGAGACTTAGTGGAACGCTGAGTGGTAGAAAATGTGTGGCTCCCTGCATATCCCTGGACTTCTGCTCATTGGAATACAAGGCAAATGTGCTTTTTAAGCACATTTAGTGATTTGAAGGGGGTTCTGGGTGAAGGAAAACTGGTGAGAGCCATGCAAGTCCTGCACCCTTGGACTCCCCTGGTACTAGTTTGTTAAAGTTAACCCACCACTCACACTGTTTGGTTTTAGCACCTCCAGAAATTATGCCTTCAAAGCATGAATGCTTATCAAAGAATCTGAAGATTGAAACCAAGCCTTCTAAAGGTGGGCCATTAAGCCGCGTCCAGGCACCAACCTGTTTATGGTCCATTCACACGCCATTCATGCACGACAAACAACGCTTTCATACCGACGGCCACCGGCCCAATCCAACCAATCACTGCACTCACATTAACTAACCGCTGACATACAGGGCCCATCACATTCACACGCCACAGAAGGGAATAAGTTTGACTACATTTTACCACCGGTCAAGTAAACTGCCTCCTTCTTCCTTAACATTACCAAATGAATGCGTAACAAACGTTTACTAATGATTCCTGTGACAGCCACCTGAGGCTCAGGAAGACATGTTTTTCATGCGCCTTTAACACACTCACTGTGCTAAATCCAACTCCTTCCAGTTTGTGGATGCAAGTTGGGGGTGTCCGAGTATACCGTACAAAGCGATTCCTCGAACTGAGTGAGCATATCTACCTTTGAAACTAAGGGAGACATGCTGGGGATTTCTCATGATGTTCTCTAAAGAGAAGGTCATACGCTATGAAAAAGGGTAGTGTTTGGCACACAGGGGATTCCATGAGAACATAGCATATGTACCAGCCAACATTATGTGCAGTGATGTGACTATAATGCACTTATACAGCAAACTGAACATCTACTAAGTTCTGATGGAGGATGAACATGAAAAGCAGGTCAAACACTGACCTATACAAGTCATTCTCCTTCAGTGTTGGGATGGCACCAATGGGTTTGAATCCATAGGTGTAGATCATGCACTTGGCAATTATACAGCAGTACCTTTATTACCTGCCTTCTACCTGTGCAATATTCCTGTGAAGGCACAACTACCATAAGCTTTCCTTACCCATTCATGTCTCTGTTCCTGACTAATCCTATATAATTGCCAAGTGAACCTATACTAGTTTGTGGATGCCAGTTGGGGGTTTCCAAGTATGCCATACAAAGTGATTCCTCAAACTGAGAGAGCATATCTACAGTTGAAAGTAAGGTAGACATGCTGGTGAAGAAAGGGTACTCCATGACAATGTGGTATATTTTCTGTCCACTAGTATATGCGGTATGGGGAATATAATGCATGTTAGTTGAACAGAACACCTACCACGTTCTGACAGTAGATTTAGCTCTCAAGCAATCCTAAAGGAAGTCCATGATGAAGTAGATGAAGTAAAATTCTGTGGCTCGTTGCCTAACGAAGCAGTGACCCATGGACGTTCGGTATCCATGCACTGCCACTGAATGGATTACCCAACCGCAGCTCAACCTCAGTCGATTTCCCAGAACTTTTCTTTAGTATGATACAACGTAAAGCAAGTAGGGATAGAGAGGCCTGGTTGTGATGGACACTGGGGACAGTAATACCGATTCTCCTGCCGCTTTCCATGCTTCAAGCACACTTTACAGCGACAAAATTGACGATCCTTTTTTGGGTGTTTTGGGAATGCAATCAGCGAAGTGTCACTCCTGCAGCCTTGGCACATCCTCCAGAACATATGAGGTGGAGGCTGCTGCTTCTGTAGCAGCAGTGAGGCTTTCAACTACAGACAACTGGAAGTCAAGTAAAGTAATGAGTCTTCCTGTGGTTGTATAATGGTAAACAACATACGCATTATATGTTGCCATCTGAATCAGTGAATCAGGTGGATAAAGAGTTTCTTGTACCAAGTGTGAGTTTTACAACATGCATTGTATGGTTGAAGAACCTGGTCATTCTTGTCCACTCTGCCCATGTACTTATTGTAATCAAGTATACAGATGGGCTTGTGGACTTCGGTCGTCTGACCCCAAACCGTGATGGGGGAAGTGCTCTCATCATGAATTGTAGTGAGCACGTATACATCATGTCTATCCAAGAACTTGACTGCGAGCAGTTTGTTAGAACGCAATGCAGTGCTCTCTGATATCTGGAGCTTCTTGCAAACAAGCTACTGTGGGAATCCTTTGTGGTTACAATGAACTGTACTGCAGGCCACAGTGCCAGCCTTGTAGAGCTCACTGAACAGCTCTACACATGTATAGAAATTGTCCACATAAAGGTTATAACCTTTGTGAAGAAGTGGCTGGACAAGTTCCCATACAATCTTACCTGTGACCCCTAACGCAGGAGGGCAACCTACAGTGTTTAGGGTAGAATCCTTCCCTGTAAACACTCTCAAGCTGTACACATAGCCAGAAGAGCTCTCATACAGCATGTACAGCTTTATGCCACAGCAAGCTCTTTTGCTCGCAATGTACTGTCTGAAAAGCAGACGTCCTTTGTACAGAATCAAGGACTCATCAACTGCTTAATTCTTTCCAGGAGTAAAGATCTCTGGAAATCTGGCCGACAAATGTTCCATGACAGGCCAAATTTTGAAAAACCTGTCATGGTCTGGATTGTCCTGGGGCAATGAAGCAGAATTGTCATTGAAATGCAGCATGCGTTGCAGTAGCAAAAAATGATCTCTGCTCATGTATGGTGCGAAGATGGGAGTTACCCAAACCGTGAGAGTCGTCCAGTAGGACTGCAAGGTGGGTTTCTGCACTAACCCCATTTTGAGCGTAAGGCCCACAAATATCTTCAACTCCACCGGCGAAATGGGAGTCCACTGGCGTGCCCTAGAATGAGGCTCTAGAGTGCCTCCACGCTCCCTCAGAAATTGGTCTGCACGCAAATTTGTTTGCTGCACAATTTCCTGGAGGAAGTCAACATCCAAAAATAGATGCATGTATTCGACTGGCAAAAAGTTAGCTGTATCAACTTTACATCCAGAGTCACCAGTAAAAGGTGGAATTTATTGCTGAACTAAACAGGGGGGCTGCCAAGAGAGCACTCTCTCTATGCTTGCGGCCGCATACACCTTCTCTCTGGGTTTGGCTAACCTAATGTTGTCTCGCTGCACAGAATGTGCTGGTGAAGGGACAGCACAGCTGTCATCATTGTCTCCTTCAGACTCACTGGAAAAGGTGTCGTCGGATGGGACTCCGCCAACTAAAAAATCACTCCCAGATTCTTTCCCATCATTCTCTCCCTCAGATGCTGTTTCAGTATCTGCTGTCTCAGTCTCTGAGCCTGCATCAGAACTGTCCTCCATAACCCGAGTTAGGGCTTGATCAGCAGTCATCCAAGAGACGCCATCTCTGCTACTGGCTAAACTGTCCCTCTTAATTACTAGCCTACGTAGAAGGCAGATAGTCACAAAATTGCTTGTGGGTATGTTTGATGTGTCCAATAGGAAATGTCGTCAACTTACCTTCGCTTCTTCTCCAATTCGGCAGATTCTCTGAAAACACTGAAAAAAAATAAAAAGAATGTATTACTTCACCTTACCACATACCTATCATCACAGCATTTAGCGCTGGTGGCACCCAGTGCTACAGTCATTTTTGGTGCTCTGCCTCCCATTACCTCCTCTTCTAATTCCCTCAGTACCACCCAGCAAAAGTGCCCCTCATATCTCCATAGTCCCCCTCGCATAACATTTGTTTTAACCCCTTCCCCGCCACGGACGTAATGGTTACGTCCATGGCAGCGCCCGTGTGGCGCCATGGACGTAACCATTACGTCCTGGGACTGGCAGTCGGGGGAAGCGCTAGCGCTTCCCCCGAGGGCCGCCCCCCAACACCCCCAGGCCAGGGCTGAAAGGGGAATCCCTTCCCCTTTCACGCCCACCACCCCCCCACCCCCCCCATGACGCCAGCGCGCGATCGCGCGCTGATTTCAGGGAAAGGGGGAAAGACGCGCTGGAAGCCATTTGCTTCCAGCGCGTCTAAGGGAGAAGGTGAGTTTTTCACCTTCGTGCGGGGTGGGGGTGCTCTCAGAGAGGCATCGAGGGAAAGGAAAGGGTTTTCCTTTCCCTCGATGTCTCTTTGAGCATTCCTGCTGCCCGATCGCGATGCGATCGGGCAGCAGGAATGCCCACTAGACACCAGGGATTTCAGTATGTGTGTGTGTGTGTGTGAATATTAGTGTAGGGGAGCGACCCCTTGGGCAAGGGTCGCTCCCCTTTGGGGGCACATGCATTTTACGTAGTTTCTGCCCCCCCTGGGGGCAGATTGGCCCTATTTTTAGGCCGATCTGCCCCCAAGGGGGGCAGAAAGCCACTAGACACCAGGGATTTTATTGTTGCTTTGTATTTTTTGTGTTGGGGGGCGGCCCCTTGGGCAAGGGTCGCTCCCCTTTGGGGGCACATGTATTTTACGTCGTTTCTGCCCCCCCTGGGGGCAGATTGGCCCTATTTTTAGGCCGATCTGCCCCCAAGGGGGGCAGAAAGCCACTAGACACCAGGGATTTTATTGTTGATTTGTATTTTTTGTGTTGGGGGGCGGCCCCTTGGGCAAGGGTCGCTCCCCTTTGGGGGCAAATGTATTTTACGTCGTTTCTGCCCCCCCTGGGGGCAGATTGGCCCTATTTTTAGGCCGATCTGCCCCCAAGGGGGGCAGAAAGCCACTAGACACCAGGGATTTTATTGTTGATGTGTATTTTTTGTGTTGGGGGGCGGCCCCTTGGGCAAGGGTCGCCCCCAGGGGCCCTCATGTATTTTTGGGCAGTTCTGCCCCCCTTGGGGGCAGAGAGGCCTATTTTTTTAAGGCCTTTCTGCCCCCAAGGGGGGCAGAATCCCAATAGCGCCAGAAATAGTATGTATGTATGTGTGCTTTGTGTTGGGGGGTGGCCCCTTGGGCAAGGGTCGCTCCCCCCAGGGGCGCAATGTATTTATTGTCGTTTCTGCCCCCCTTGGGGGCAGATTGGCCCTATTTTTAGGCCGATCTGCCCCCAAGGGGGGCAGAAAGCCACTAGACACCAGGGATTTTATTGTTGATTTTTATTTTTTGTGTTGGGGGGTGGCCCCTTGGGCAAGGGTCGCCCCCATGGGCCCACATGTATTTTTGGGCAGTTCTGGGGCAGAGAGGCCTATTTTTTTTAGGCCTTTCTGCCCCCAAGGGGGGCAGAATCCCAATAGCGCCAGAAAGATATGTTTGTATGTGTGCTTTGTGTTGGGGGGTGGCCCCTTGGGCAAGGGTCGCTCCCCCCGGGGGCGCAATGTATTTATCGTCGTTTCTGCCCCCCTTGGGGGCAGATTGGCCCTATTTTTACGCCGATCTGCCCCCAAGGGGGGCAGAAAGCCACTAGACACCAGGGATTTTATTGTTGGTTTTTATTTTTTGTGTTGGGGGGCGGCCCCTTGGGCAAGGGTCGCCCCCAGGGGCCCACATGTATTTTAGGGCAGTTCTGCCCCCCTAGGGGGCAGATATGCCTATTTTTTAGGGGGGCAGAATCCCCATAGCGCCAGGGATACTATGTGTGTGTGTGTGTGCTTTGTGTGGGGGTGTGGCCCCTTGGGCAAGGGTCGCCCCCCCCCAAAGGGTGCAATGTAATCTGGGCGATTTCTGCCCCCTCCCCTTGGGGGTAGATTGGCCTATTTTTTTTTAGGCCCATCTTCCCCCAAGCAGAGAAGACTAGACACAGGGGAAAATGAAAAAATGGTTAGTGGCGGAGTGTTTGTCAACTGGCGAAGTATTTGCTTTTATGATAATAACAGTTTTTCTCCTTTTTGTTTTAGTTGAAAGCTTTTGCTGACTTTGCTGTGGCTTGTTGCAGTTTTGGCAGTAGTTGTCCTGCGGTTTGCGTAGTTGCATGTTTTAGGTAAGTAAATAAATTTACTCCAAGTGAGTATTGTTGCAATGCATGAATGACATGTTTGTAGGTGGTGTACTGAATGCAGGATTGTGTGTGAAATTGTCCTTAGAGTTATGCACAATGATTATTGTGTTGTCTTATGTCTAATTTGCTTTTTTTTTTCTCTTTTTAGTGGGATATCGTTGGTGATTGCTGTGGCTGTGCAGAGTAGTTGCTGGTGAGTCAAGCTTTTTCAGGCAAGTGAGCAGTATAGTTTTTGAGTTTATAATTCTTAGTGATAAACCTATACTTTGTTACTTATCTTACACAGTGCTGGTTGTTGGTGGTGTATTTGTCCAGTTAATTTTAGTAGGAAGGATCATGGCCAGCCGTAGGATGACCGCTCAGCAGGTTGTTAGTGTGCTTTTTGAGTCATCTTCTGACCATGAATATGAGACTGACTCTGCATCTGAGGCAGAGGAGGAAGTGCAGGATTCTGGAAGTGAATTTTCTGTCAGAGATGAATCATCTGATGATGAAGCCACTCTCAGTGCTGATGAAGGGCCTGTTTTAGAGGAGGACAGTGATGTGCCAATGGTGCAGGAGCCAGCGGCTGAAAGGCTTCCCATTGGAAGACCTGACGCATGGGTTGCACCAAACATGGAGCAGCCACAGTTGCCTGCGTTTACTGGTTTTCCAGGGTGTCGAGTTAATACGGAAAACTTTTTGCCCGTCAACTTTTTTGAGTTGTTTATGGACGATATATTTTTGGAAGAGATTGTTGAGCAGACTAATTTGTATGCAGAGCAGTTTTTGAGGGACAACGCTGCCAGACTTAGGCCACACTCTAGAGCTAGCCGGTGGATTCCCACAAATCTGGAAGAGTTGAAAAAGTTCTTGGGTTTAACTTTTTTGATGGGGCTGATAAGGAAGCCGTCGCTGTCTTCATATTGGTCTACTAGTCCCTTGATGGCAACTGCTATATTTCCTGCCATCATGAGTCGTAACCGGTATGAGCTTCTTCTTCGGATGTTGCATTTTGTAGATAATGCTTTAGCCTTGCCACGAGATCATCCTGATTCTGACCGTCTTTTTAAGATTAGACCTGTCCTTGATCATTTGGTAGATCGGTTTTCAGAGATCTATGTTCCAGGGAAAGAAATATCTGTAGATGAGTCTTTGGTCCTGTTCAAGGGTCGTTTGGTTTTTAGGCAGTACATTCCTAGCAAGAGGGCACGGTATGGAATTAAATTGTATATGCTGTCAGAAAGTAGTACAGGATATGTTTATAATTTCCGGGTCTACACTGGTAGGGATTCCAATATTGACCCCCCTGGTTGTCCTCCCACCTTTGGAGTTAGTGAGAAAATTGTGTGGGAACTTGGTAGACGACTGTTTAACAAAGGTCACCATTTATATGTAGATAACTTCTACACTGGAGTTCGGTTGTTCAAGGAGTTGTTCAGAGTGGACACTGTTGCTTGTGGCACAATCCGCTCTAATCGGAAAGGCTATCCAAAAGAGCTTGTCTGTAAAAAACTTGAGAAGGGACAGTGCAGTGCCTTGCGGAATGATGAGCTGCTAGCTCTGAAATTTGTAGACCAGAGGGATGTATACATGCTAAGCACCATCCATGATGAGAGTACTTCACCTGTGGCTGTTTGGGGTCAGGTTGCCGAAGTGCGCAAACCTGTGTGCATCTTAGACTATAATAAGCACATGGGTGGTGTTGATAGAGTAGATCAGAGGTTAGAACCTTACACTGCTGCTCGTAAGTCTTATGTGTGGTATAAGAAATTAGCGCTTCACTTGTTCCACTTGGCAACTTTTAATGCTTTTGTTGTGTTTAAGGATAGTTCTCCAGAGTCAAGGATGACATTTGTGAAATTTCAGGAGTCTATCATAGCTAGCCTTGTTGTGCTGGAACAGGCAAGAGTTCCTAGAGAAGCAGTGGTGGAGGATGTGGCTAGATTGAAAGATCGTCACTTTGCTGAGCACATTCCTCCCACGGCCAAAAAAAACTTTCCTGCTAAGAGATGTAGAGTCTGTGCTCGAAGAGGTATCAGGAAGGAGACTAGGATGTACTGCCCTGATTGTCCTTCAAAGCCTGGGCTGTGTGTGGGTGGCTGTTTCAGGAGCTACCACACACAGAAGAATTATTGGGAAATTCCGTGAGCGTAAACTGGTGTTTTATATTTTTATATGTTCGGTTTCACGGTTGGCATCAGTCATGTATTCAGTTAGAGCTTTTGTGTTTGTAGTTTTGTACTAATTTATGATTAGTGGTTTCTTTGTTGTTTAAAAACAAAAAAAAGGGGATGGCATGTGTAGAGTGGCGCTTGGCTGGCGGCGTGGGTGTGGTGGCGCTTGGCTGGCGGTGTGTGTGGGGTGGCGCTTGGCTGGCGGTGTGTGTGGGGTGGCGCTTGGCTGGCGGTGTGTGTGGGGTGGCGCTTGGCTGGCGGTGTGTGTGGGGTGGCGCTGGGCTGGTGGTGTGTGTGGGGTGGCGCTTGGCTGGTGGTGTGGGTGGGGTGGCGCTTGGCTGGTGGTGTGGCGCTTGGCTGGCAGTGCCGGCCAAACGCCAGTCCACACACTCATCAGCTGGTGTGATTGCTGTATCAGGCATGTGGGCGTATGAAAGTGATGGGCCCTTGACGGGCGCTGTCTGTGGATGCGAGTCTTGTAATGTGCTGGGCCCGTGGCTGGCGGCGTGAATGGTCTAGTGCATGTCATGTATGAAAGGTGTGTGAATGGACTGTAAAGCGGTTGGTGCCTTGTCGTGGCTTTACAGCTCACGAGCTGTGAGTCATTGGTTCAGTTTTTTGGCCTTTCAGTTATTACCAGTGCATTTCACTTTTGTGAAATCTCTTGTTAATAAAATTTGATCTACTGAACCATCACTCACCCTCGTGCCAAATCTAAATAGTATGTGTGGTACAAATGACAAAACCTGCTCCGCTGTAATCAGGCGTCGCAGCACACTTGAGACACACTAGGTGCCTCAGGTGGGACCACGATGATGAAGCATGCCACCAACTTGGTTGGTGGGTGAGGGGTCTTCTTCACATAACCTAAGTGTGTTTCTTTTCACAATTTTAGTGTTTGGCACATCACGGACGTATGTGCACACATCAAAGTGATATATTCCAAAAATACCTGTGTTTGGGGGGGAGGGCCCACCTATGTTTTTGGTCCTGGGTGCGGCCGTCATGTAGGGAAACCTACAAAACCCAGAAACTTTTTAAAACTAGGCACCCCAAGGAGTCTAGGGAGGTGTGGCTTGTGTGGCTCCCCCAACATTTTCTTACCCAGACTCCTCTGTAAACCTCACAATTTGCATAAAAAAGCATATTTTCCTGATTTTTCTTAGTAGGATCACCGCTCCAGCACAAAATTCCTACTCCCCAGTTTTCCCCTCAGTCTCCCAAGTAAAATGACACCTCACTTATGTGGGTCCCCAAAGCAGAGTCCGTCTAAAGATGTATAAAAGAATATGCCCTTATAAACTTGCTGTGCTATCCCTTCTATCCCTTCAGGTTTTGGGCCTTATTATGTTGCAGGCACCTGGGCCACCCACACAAGTGAGGTATCATTTTTATCGGGAGACTTGGGGGAACGCTGGGTGGAAGGAAATTTGTGGCTCCTATCAGATTCCAGAACTTTCTGCCACAGAAATGTGAGGAACATGTGTTTTTTTAGCCAAATTTTGAGGTTTGCAAAGGATTCTGGGTAACAGAACCTGGTCCGAGCCCCGCAAGTCACCCCTCCTTCGATTCCCCTAGGTCTCTAGTTTTCAGAAATGCACTGGTTTGGTAGGTTTCCCTAGGCGCCGGGTGAGCTACAGGCCAAAATCCACAGGTAGGCACTGTTTTCTCCCAAAATTGTGGATGTGTCCACGTTGCGCTTTGGGGTGTTTCCTGTCGCAGGCGCTAGGCCTACCCACGCAAGTGAGGTATCATTTTTATCGGGAGACTTGGGGGAACGCTGGGTGGAAGGAAATTTGTAGCTCCTCTCAGATTCCAGAACTTTCTGCCACAGAAATGTGAGGGACATGTGTTTTTTTAGCCAAATTTTGAGGTTTGCAAAGGATTCTGGGTAACAGAACCTCGTCCGAGCCACACAACTCACCATCCTTGGATCCCCCTAGGTCTCTAGTTTTCAGAAATGCACAGGTTTGGTAGGTTTCCCTAGGTGGCGGCTGAGCTAGAGGCCAAAATCTACAGGTAGTCACTTTGCTAAAAACAGCTCTGTTTTCTGTGATATGTCCACGTTGTGTTTTGGGGCATATCCTGTCGCGGGCGCTAGGCCTACCCACACAAGTGAGGTATCATTTTTATCGGGAGACGTGGGGGAACGCTGGGTGGAAGGAAATTTGTAGCTCCTCTCAGATTCCAGAACTTTCTGCCACAGAAATGTGAGGAACATGTGTTTTTTTAGCCAAATTTTGAGGTTTGCAAAGGATTCTGGGTAACAGAACCTGGTCCGAGCCCCGCAAGTCACCCCTCCTTGGATTCCCCTAGGTCTCTAGTTTTCAGAAATGCACAGGTTTGGTAGGTTTCCCTAGGTGCTGGCTGAGCTAGAGGCCAAAATCTACAGGTAGGCACTTCGCAAAAAACACCTCTGTTTTTTCCCAAAATTTAGGATGTGTCCACGTTGCGCTTTGGGGTGTTTCCTGTCGCCGGCGCTAGGCCTACCCACACAAGTGAGGTATCATTTTTATCGGGAGACTTGGGGGAACGCTGGGTGGAAGGGAATTTGTGGCTCCTCTCAGATTCCAGAACTTTCTGCCACAGAAATGTGAGGAACATGTGTTTTTTTAGCCAAATTTTGAGGTTTGCAAAGGATTCTGGGTAACAGAACCTGGTCCGAGCCCCGCAAGTCACCCCTCCTTGGATCCCCCTAGGTCTCTAGTTTTCAGAAATGCACAGGTTTGGTAGGTTTCCCTAGGTGGCGGCTGAGCTAGAGGCCAAAATCTACAGGTAGTCACTTTGCTAAAAACAGCTCTGTTTTCTGTGATATGTCCACGTTGTGTTTTGGGGCATATCCTGTCGCGGGCGCTAGGCCTACCCACACAAGTGAGGTATCATTTTTATCGGGAGACGTGGGGGAACGCTGGGTGGATGGAAATTTGTGGCTCCTCTCAGATTCCAAAACTTTCTGCCACAGAAATGTGAGGAACATGTGTTTTTTTAGCCAAATTTTGAGGTTTGCAAAGGATTCTGGGTAACAGAACCTGGTCCGAGCCCCGCAAGTCACCCCTCCTTGGATCCCCCTAGGTCTCTAGTTTTCAGAAATGCACAGGTTTGGTAGGTTTCCCTAGGTGACGGCTGAGCTAGAGGCCAAAATCTACAGGTAGTCACTTTGCTAAAAACAGCTCTGTTTTCTGTGATATGTCCACGTTGTGTTTTGGGGCATATCCTGTCGCGGGCGCTAGGCCTACCCACACAAGTGAGGTATCATTTTTATCGGGAGACGTGGGGGAACGCTAGGTGGAAGGAAATTTGTGGCTCCTCTCAGATTCCAGAACTTTCTGCCACAGAAATGTGAGGAACATGTGTTTTTTTAGCCAAATTTTGAGGTTTGCAAAGGATTCTGGGTGACCGAACCTGGTCCGAGCCACACAAGTCACCCCTCCTTGGATCCCCCTAGGTCTCTAGTTTTCAGAAATGCACAGGTTTGGTAGGTTTCCCTTGGTGGCGGCTGAGCTAGAGGCCAAAATCTACAGGTAGTCACTTTGCTAAAAACAGCTCTGTTTTCTGTGATGTGTCCAGGTTGTGTTTTGGGGCATATCCTGTCGCGGGCGCTAGGCCTACCCACACAAGTGAGGTATCATTTTTATCGGGCGACGTGGGGGAATGCTGGGTGGAAGGAAATTTGTCGCTCCTCTCAGATTCCAGAACTTTCTGCCACAGAAATGTGAGGAACATGTGTTTTTTTAGCCAAATTTTGAGGTTTGCAAAGGATTCTGGGTAACAGAACCTGGTCCGAGCCACACAAGTCACCCCTCCTTGGATTCCCCTAGGTCTCTAGTTTTCAGAAATGCACAGGTTTGGTAGGTTTCCCTAGGTGCCGGCTGAGCTAGAGGCCAAAATCTACAGGTAGTCACTTTGCTAAAAACAGCTCTGTTTTCTGTGATGTGTCCACTTGGGGACTTGGGGGAACATAGAATAGCAAAACAAGTGTTATTGCCCCTTGTCTTTCTCTACATTTATTCCTTCCAAATATAGGGGTGTGTGTAAAAAAGACATCTATTTGAGAAATTCCATGTAATTCACGTGCTACTATGGTCACCCCGGAATTCAGAGATGTGCAAATAACCACTGCTCCTCAACACCTTATCTTGTGCCCTTTTTGGAAATGCAAAGGTTTTCTTGATAGCTATTTTTTACTCCTTATATTTCAGCAAATGAATTACTGTATACCCGGTATAGAATGAAAACGCACTGCAGGGTGCAGCTCATTTATTGGCTCTGGGTTCCTCGGGTTCTTGATGAACCTACAAACCCTATATATCCCCGCAACCAGAGGAGTCCAGCAGACGTAACGGTATATTGCTTTCGATAATCTGACATTGCAGGGAAAAGTTACAGAGTAAAAAGTAGAGAAAAATTGATGTTTTTTTCACCTCAATTTCAATATTTTTCTTTTTCAGCTGTTATTTTCTGTAGGAAACCCTTGTAGGATCTACACAAATGACCCCTTGCTGAATTCAGAATTTTGTCTACTTTTCAGAAATGTTTAGGTTTCTGGGATCCAGCATTGGTTTCATGACCATTCCGGTCACTGACTGGAAGGAGGCTGAAAGCACAAAAAATTGCACAAATGGGGTATGCCCCAGTAAAATGCCAAAATTGTGTTGAAAAATTGGGTTTTCGGATTCAAGTCTGCCTGTTCCTGAAAGCTGGGAAGCTGCTGAGTTTAGCACCGCAAACCCTTTGTTGATGCCATTTTCAGGGGAAAAACCACAAGCCTTCTTCTGCAGCCCCTTTTTCCAATTTTTTTGAAAAAAACGAAATTTTCACTGTATTTTGGCCAATTTCTTGGCCTCCTTCAGGGGAACCCACAAAGTCTGGGTACCTTTAGAATCGCTAGGATGTTGGAAAAAAAGGACGCAAATTTGGCTTGGTTAGCTTATGTGGACAAAAAGTTATGAGGGCCTAAGCGCGAACTGCCCCAAATAGGCAAAAAAAGGCCTGGCACAGGAGGGGGAAAAGGCCTGGCAGCGAAGTGGTTAAAGTGCAGGTAACGCTTGCCTTTACTAATCCAACTGCCACTAGACAGACATATATATGTATATGTATATATGTATATAGATAGATATCACTTTTATATATGTGTGGTTTTCCTGGGGGCCAATTCCCGGAAAACAACACATGAAAAAAAAAAAAAAAAAAAAAAAATATATATATATATATATGTACGTGATCAAGGCTAGGGCTGAAACGCGTTGTTTTGGGAGGAAGCATTGGTGAATAAAGTTTTTGGACCTCCACTTGGTGTCCGGGAACTCTCTGCATGTAACAGGAGGATTGTTGGCAATAATATGTGGATGGCTAGGTCCACGCCTGGACCGCTACTGAAGTAGCAGCCTCAGATGTCTATATATATACATACACACACACACATATCTCTATATAGATATATATATATATAGAGAGAGAGAGAGCGCGAGAGAGAGACACTAAGGGGCATATTTATACTCCGTTTGCGCCGGAATTGCGTCGTTTTTTTTTACGCAATTCCGACTCAAAACTAACTCCATATTTATACTTTGGCGTTAGACGCGTCTAGCGCCAAAGTCCATGGAGTTTGCGTCATTTTTTAGCGTGGACACCTACTTTGCATTAATGATATGCAAGGTAGGCGTTCCCGTCTAAAAAATTGACTCCGAGGCATGTGCGCCATATTTACACTCCTGGGCAAAATTCATGCCCGGGAGTGGGCGGGTCAAAAAAAATGACGTACGGCCGCTTTTGCGCCGTTTTTTAGTGCCTGGAAAAGGCAGGCGTTAAGGGACTTGTGGGCTCTGAAGGAGCCCAGAGGTGCCCTCCCATGCCCCCAGGGACACCCCCTGTCACACTTGCCCACCCCAGGACGACACCCAAGGCTGGAGGGACCCATCCCAGGGACATTAAGATAAGTTCAGGTAAGTCATTTATTTTTATTTTTTTTGTGGCATAGGGGGGCCTGATTTGTGCCCCCCTACATGCCACTATGCCCAATGACCATGCCCAGGGGACAGAAGTCCCCTGGGCATGGCCATTGGGCAAGGGGGCATGACTCCTGTCTTTGCTAAGACAGGAGTAATTTCTATGGGGGTTGGGAGTCGAAAAGAATGGCGCAAATCGGGTTGAGGCGAAAAATTTGCCTCAGCCTGACTTGCCCCATTTTTGGACTCCCAAGCTCCATATCCCCCTACGCCGGCGCTGCCTGGTGTACGTTGTTTTTTTCCACGCACACCAGGCAGCGCCGGCGGCTAACGCCGGCTAACGTCATTGATTAAATACGGCGCCCGCATGGCGCTTCAGAATGGCGTTAGCCGGCGCTAATTTTTTTGACGCAAAACTGCGTTAGCGCAGTTTTGCGTCAAAAAGTATAAATATGGCCATTACTCTCCACATAACCTTTTTTTCATACATGGGTGCTTTCCCTTGGCAAAGCACACATGTATAAAATAAACTGGCTCCATAGAGGGTCTGCCTAAAGGCTGACCCCCAACATTTTCTATGTGTTTTTTTTTTATTCCCTCGGGGTGCCCGAACGCCCCCGCAGGGAAAACTGGATTCTTTTTAAATTCCCCAGGGGTCAGCCCGTGTTCGGAGGGCCGACCCCGTAATTTATTTTTATTTTTTATGTTACCTTTTTTTTTAATCTGGTGGGCGCGATTGCCCCCCAAAGCAACCCAAACGTATATTTTTTTTTAGATAGTGCCCCCACGGGGGCAGCCCATTTACAAGGGGGCCGACCTCCCCAAAAAAGATCACTGGTGTCTAGGGGCATTTCTTGGCCATGGATCGCAGCCGCACTCTGATCCATGGCCAGGAAATGGTGCCAGGGAGGCATCAATGGAAAGACGAGAGCCTCCCCTTTCCATCAATGCCCCCCTGGCATCTGGGGAGGCCGTTTTGGCTTTTTTCTCCCCACCAGAGTAGGAAGAGGACGCTTACCTGCTCCTCTGCTGCTCCAGTGGGGAAAAATGTGACGTCAGCGGGGTGGGGGGGAGATGCGGAAGTTGTTCCATATCTCCTAGACAAAAATAAAATAAAAATCCTCCGGTGCATTGCACCAGAGGATTTTTTAACACCCTCCCTGGTGTCGGCCACTGGTCGTGAGCCGCACCAGGGAGGTATTGCGGGTGTCGGCCAGTGGCCGACGCCCACACTTAACGGGTTAAGGTGAGGATAATGGAGACTCTGCTCCTTTTTTTTATATTGTATAACTTGTCTCTTGGCAGTGGGAAATGTAGATATTATGTATGTAAGGTTATCGCATGCAACATTGTGTTCAAGCGATATGTAATATTACGTTATGGTACCAGAGTGTTTATCCCAGTATAAATTTGGAAGATGTCAATGTATGTGATTCAAAATTGGGAGTCTAATAGGTGTTCCAATATATATATATATATATATATATATATATATATATATATATATATAAAGAGAGAGAGAGAGAGAGAGAGTGAGAGAGAGAGAGAGGAGTGGCTGAAAAACCCATGTCACTAAACTTTACCCTTCAATTAAGATCTGGACACCTGAATCACTGTCCTGGGACGATTGTCCAGAAGGCATTCCATGGTTTACAAGATGCATGGTTTCAGGGTTATCCTCTCTTGAGTGCAGGGGAAAGTGACCAGTTGCTACCAACTTAGTTTACTGTTCAGTGTTAATCAATTGTGATTAACATTTAGAAATAGTTGAAGTGTTTATATTTTTAAAGTATATTGATGATGAATATGCTTGTGTACATGTAAATAAAATGCGCCCAGAGTAATGTCATTATGTAATGTTGTTGTGACATATAGGGGTCATTACGACCCTGGCGGACGGCGGTATGTTGGCGGTAACACCACCAACAGGCTGGCGGTGTTCCGCCAGCAATTATGACCGTGGCAGAATTGCCACGGCCATACCGCCGGCCCCTCCATTTTCCCGCCAGGATTCCGCCTGGAGGTCATAATCCCCAGGGCAGCGGTGCTGGGATTATGAGTCCCTGACTGCCGGCCTGTCCGTGGCGGTACACACCGCCATTGTAAGGCCGGCGGTAAGGGGACTTGTGGTGCCCCTGGGGGCCCCTGCACTGCCCATGCACTTGGCATGGGAAGTGCAGGGGCCCCCAGGCATAGCCCCGTCGCGCATTTCACTGCCCGAATTTCGGGCAGTGAAATGCACAACAGGTGCTACTGCACCCGCTGCACATCAGCATTGCCGCCGGCTCTATTACGAGCCGGCTGCAATGTTGATGTGACATTTCCGCTGGGCCAGCGGACGGTAACACTGTTACCGTCCACTGGCCCAGCGGAAATGTCATAATAGGGAGACAGGAATACCGCCGGCAATGGCGGTATTCTGTCTCCCGCGGCCTCGCCGGTCTTTTCAAAAGACCGCCAAGGTCGTAATGACTCCCATAATGTCTAATATATGACTAAAAAGTCAAATTGCTGGATTTCTTATTTGAGAGGACTAGTGTAAGAAATTAAAAACATTGAGTGGACAGATAAGATTAGATTATAAAAGCTGCTAGGAATATGGGGGAATATGGAGACTCTTTTAGAACACATGCAAAATACCTTTCCAGGTGATCAGAAAATGTTTCAAAAGTATTGTAAGGAATGGTATAGGGCCACTCAGAAACACATGTATCCCTGATCAGAGGAAGGGCCATTTGATGATAAGGTGTTAGAACACATTGGGCCACATGTACACTGCCATTTAACAATTCTCATTGCTCCGAATATTTATACTCAGTAGAGATTGTAATTTGCAAACTTATAAATAGGAAATCAAAAATAGGGATTACCTATTTACAATTCCTATTGAGATGTACATAGCATTTCTTATATGCAAATTGGGCATTGAGGAAATTCAATTCCCATTGACTTCATATCAATCGTATCCATGTACAATTTAAAAAAATGCACCCAACGATACATTTTTCAAGTGAAATAGAGCACATACATGCCTTTAGGCCCTGTGTGTGCTCTACATGTGCACCACTTGTTTGGGTGCATCACAGGGGGCCTTTTGCCTACAGCCATCCTTGGTTTTGCATTATTAAAATTGCAATTTCCTGAGAGGAAAATTGCTATTTTGGGAGACCAAAACTAGACTATTGTCACAGATAGCATGGGATTTTTTAATTGTTATTTTCTAATAGTGATTTCTACTTTCTAGGAATCACTATTGCGAAAAAGGTGTTTTGGTAAATATAATTTGTATTCCCTTAGTAGTGATTTCTGTGGAGTCACTATTTAGGAAATACAACATTGCATCTGCGTCCACCTGGCCGAATGTTATACAACTCAAGAGTAAATATGCAGGAATTAAATTACAGAAGCAAGAATCTAACTTAGCCCTAAGGTGAGTCTGTAGTGAAAAGTTTAAGGACTCCTCTAATGCCGACACATCCAGTACCCGGTCTGCTCTTTCACGTCCATATCACTCTATGAATACTTTACCCAAGTTACCTGGTATTTATCCATTGGCGCTGCTACAGGAAGCCAGAGTGGGATTTCAGAATCCTGAGGCTGAGACACCTTCACAATATCAGAAGGGATCCTCTAGTGTTGCCCCACAGATGTCAAAACTGAAACACAAGTACTCCAAGACAACAAGTAAGGGTGGGTGACTCTTAGTTTTCAAAGCACAGTTTACACCACATTTCTATCCAGAATCTCCCCAATAGGGTAGACGTGAAGAGCAGAGTCCAGGAGAAAGTGGAAATCAGTCCATTGTTTTATGACCAATATCACACTTTTTACAGAAGAGATATATACCCCAATGGGTAGTTAAAGAGCAGATGTATGCCCCACAACAGAGAGATGTAGATAATGCTAAATGTAATAACCATGTAGACAGAACTGTTAGTTTGATGCAATGGCCAATATCCCGAGAAAGAGCTGAGGATTTTAGAAGGACAACAGATAATTTACCACCTTGGCAGAAGGAGAAGGGAAGTGTAATAGTTTCACCAGAGAGTGTTCTGGAATGGTTATCACAAAATGAGGATAGAAAATATTTGAGGGAAGCAAGATGAGAAGGATATTGTGATAATTTGTCAGAATAGGTTCAGGTAGTTTTGGGAGGATGGTAAATATAGTAGAGTCAATACATAGGCATGTAGACAACATGAGTGAAATACTTTGATCTCCAGAGGATAGGCACCCTACTTATGACATTAGCACTCGAGAAAGGCCCATTATCAATCTTGACCATACGAAGCAAGCAATGGGATTCCCTCATCTCACTAACACTGGAAAAGTAGAGCAGTACATGTGCCCTGAAACTAAGAGACCCTAAGCAACAGAGCTTGAGCAGTTGTGATTTCAAAGAACACATGGTCAGCCAAATGCAAAGATGGGATCTTATGAAGCTATAGGGGGATTGACACTACATGATAGACCAATGCAGCAGATGAGTGTTCAATCAGTTCTACATGTCTCTGATCTCACACCTAGAGAGATAGTTTCCAAATGGGAAAATATGTGGTACAGTGCTGTACCCTTTGTAGTTAATTTAGCAAAATAGAGTGAAGGTTTAGCCCCATAGATGAGGCATTGGCCACAAGAAGGGTCTTTTGATCCATGTGAAATGGCAAAAGCTGAGGATTGCATTATTTATGGTGAGTGAGATCCAGACTGGGATTACCCCATATTCAGAAAATGTTTGCTCATGTGTCAAAAATATGCCAGGCAGTACAAACCCAACATTCTATTACTCGCGTGTATTAGATGTCCCTGGTACGTACGGATCCTGGAGCACCTCATTGTATTCCTTGGACACAAATGGACAAGGAAAATCTTAAGAAGTTGTTACTACCGCTTACAGGGAGAGCAAAGAAATGGATTAGGTCTTTTGACAAGCAAACTGCAGGCTTAACCCCGGTATTAGGGGATGTAAAGAGTTACTTAGCTCTCTTATAGGAGGTGAAACAGATACTGTTTCTCATTAGGATGGAGTGGGAAATGTTACCCTCACTGAGACTAGGTGTGATGGTCCCCTATTCAATTTTATTTGGACAGTAGTATATTGAGGAGAGATCTTATGGCTAAATTAAACATGGCAAATCAATTAGAGCTTGATGGTACTATGATTTGTTCTACTCCTGGAGTTCTCCTTTCCAGGATCATGGGTTTTACAGTAGATTCTTGTACTGGAGATAAAAGTAGAGCTTGACCCATTGATGGAGAAGCATTTATCACAGAGGTATACACAATAATAGCAGAAACATCCAACTTATTGGGAAGGGAGGTTCAGTTACCCAAAGAATTCCTTTTCCGACAAAAAGGTCAAGATTCTTGGATACTTGACAATGAGTTGATACTGCAAATAGAGGTGTCTGAAATAACACTGACCCATGGCGCTCTGATAGCCTTTGATCACAACCATATCCTTTGTGCAACTGTTATATTCATTGAGCTGGGTAAAATGGTTAAGGAAATACTGGATGATCAACAGTTTGATGATGATTCTAAGAAAACAGGTATAGTCTCTCAGGATGATATACCATTAGGTACAATATTGCAAGTAATGAAGCCCACACCAGGTAGAGCTTTGGCTGCCGTTAGGGGTGCAGATCGTTGCCAGGTACCAGACACCTTACGGACTAAGGGTGCCCATGATGTAGGCTTTGTTTGTGCTGCTACTTCATTCAGAATTACCCTGAAGTTAGGTACTATCCTACCTAGGGTGAGACAGTATCCCCTTTCTAAAGAAGTAGATACGAGCATTAGCCCTACTATCAAGAAATTTACGGGTAATACATTGAGTATGGTTTAAGACCTGCATTCTCTGAATGATGTAGTGGTACCAAAATTATCAAAGTTCCAGACCCTTCCATTATTTTGATAAATATACCCCAGGATGCTAACTTTTTCTCATAGATGTCAAAAATGCTTTTGTTAGCATCCCTCTCCATCGAGGCAGTCATTTGTTGACAGCGTTCTCCTAGTGCAGGACTCAATATGTGTTGTTGTTTGCTTCAAGGGTATTGTGAATCCCCTAGTGTTTTGAACAGGGTGGTGAAAAATGGTCTGTCAATCTTTCATTGTGACAGTATATTGTTACAGTATGTCGATGACATTAATTTGAAGTACTACAGAACAACAGTGTAGGAAAGATACTATGGGCCTCATTATGAGTTTGGTGGCCGGACCACCGGGCAATCATGGTGGAGGTCTTTCAGATGGTGCCAAAACCACCGGATAATGAGTACCCCATGGGGGTTGGCGTGGCTGGTGGTGTGAGGCAGGGGGCAGTATACTGGAGCTACTGCTGGCCATGCTTCCCTACTTGTCGGCATGATGGGTGGACCGTGCCCATGCACCATGTTGTGCATGGGACACAGTGTGCCCCCAAACTCAACATTTTTGGGCTGGCCCACATGGGCCTCTGCCTCATCCTGCAAACGGCCATATCCCTTGAGGCCCCCCATTTTGTGCCCCTTACCTGCCTGACCACCAAGCTTTCCATGGCAGTGGGATCACCATTGAAATCTTGGCGGTCCTGCCGGTCGTAAGGACCATGGCGGTCCCAATTGTGGGACCTCCAACACTGGCTGCTGCATTTGGGACTGCCGCAGTGACTTTAGTCGTGGTGGCAGTCCTCTGGCGGTTTTCTGGCAGTCTGAGTTTCAAACTCGTAATCCAGTGGTTGCACTGCCAAAGTTGCTGCGGTCAGACTGCCACTGCTACCATGGCGGTTTATGGACCTCCAAACACGTAATGAGGCCTTATGTCTCATCTGAGAGGATACAAGGCATAGAAAGGCAAAGTTCAGTATTGTCAGGAGGAGGTCCATTACCAAGGATAGTTATTGTCAGCTTCTGCTTGACCAGTAACTCCTGAGGGAGCAGCCTCTATACTTCAAATGACTGAGCTAGAAACTGTTGAGGGAATGCAGAAGTTTCTCAGTCTATATAATTATGTGAGACAATGGGTCTTTGATTACAGCACTTTATTAGCAACCTTGCTGATGTATATTAAACAAGAAAAAGGCAGAAATGATAAGATAACATGGACACCAGGAATGAAGAAGATTTTCAAAATTGAAAATTGAGACAATGAATCACCCTGTTTTAGGGACTCCTAATTACACTAAGGAGTTTTATCTCTTTTGCCTCTGAAATGGTCAAGTGATGATGGCTGTTCTTACGCAAAAATATTCCTTAGGATATAAACCCATTGTATACTTTAGTAGATAGTTGGATTCAGTGTTGAGAGGACGTTATCCTTGTGCTCAAGCTCTCTTCACTGCAGCCTTGGCTGTAGAGAAGAATACCCACATTGTTATGGGGTACCATTTATGCAGAACATGCAGTGTTTGCTAATATTCAGAAGGCTAAGACTACTTTGAAAACACACACAATATCAGGATATGGAATGATTCTATAACTGCCATCTTTGAAGGTTGGAAGTGTCATACAGTAAATCCTGCAACATTTTTTGCTCATCCTATATTAGACTCTGAGGATGATGCGCATGAGTGCACCATATATTCCTAATGAATCTAGTCAAGCAACAGACAATCCTATTCTCAGTGGTATTGTCTATTTTGTTGATGGTTCCTCTACTGTTGATCAGGATATAGGAGTCAAACAGACAAGTACAACAGTAGTAAGGGAAAACAGCGTGATTTTTCAGTCACAATCCCTATAGTGGAGCAGGTAACGCTACCAGCACATTATTCTGTACAAGCAGCAGAATTGATAGTCTTGATAGTGGCTCTCAAGCAAGGAATAGGAAAAGTCATTGCGATCTATTTTGATTTGGCCTACGTAACTACCACTGTACATTCAAGCATTATGAGATGGAGCAGGAGAGGCTTCCTGAAGTCAGAAGGGAGTCCTGTTATGCATAGGAGTATCTTAGTGGATTTATTAGAGGCACTTGCTTTACCACAGGCAGTAGCAGTCGTGAAGTGTATGGTACATACAAACAGGCAGGATTTTGTGTCAAGAAGTAAAGCATTAGCAGATTGGGAAGCTAAAGATGCAACTAAGTGCCCACCCCTCTCAGTGACATCAGGCACAGGACATGTCCCTGTTTTAGTAGCCTAGACTGCCTTGCCATCTGAGTGGAGTCAAACACTCCCACAGATAGTGTTACACCTCATTATGCTGAGACAGCATGTTTACGTCTTCAAAATTACAGGAAGCTGCTCCATTGCATTAGAAACAGTTATGGGAGACTGGAGGGCGCTCCTAGTCAGGAGACCATCCATTTTTTAGGCAAATATCTACAGGTAATCCAGTGGTGCCTCAAGCTTTTCTCATGATAGCTTTTGATCAATTGCACTCACTAGCCCATATCTTGAGACATCATTTGCCGATACAAATAGCACAAGACAGGTTTATTACCAAATTGTATGATATGCTTACCATGTACATCCATAACTGTACAGTTTGTCAACAATTCTCTCAAAACCCCAGATTGAAGGTGGTAAATTATACCATACCACGACCACAAGGTCCTTTTAAGGCTCTCCATCTCAACTTTGTGGACATGAAAGACAGGTGAAACAACTATTTGCATCTCATAGTTTTGGTTTGTCCCTTTTCTCCATGGGTTGAAGCAGAACTGTAAGTCCACTGTAAGTCAGCTGCTACGTTTCTGATCTGTGAGGTGGCCCCCTGCTGGTGAATTCCAGAAGGGATAATATCTGATAACAGCACACACTTTGTTAATGCGACTTTCACACATCTCATGACAATGTTAGTGATAAAGCATAAACTATCTTCTGTTTATCATCCCCAGAGCAATGGCATTGTTGAGCACCCAAGCGGCTTAACAGAGTATAAGATCAGCAAGCTATGCACCATGTTGCATAAAAAATGGTTGTATTGCTTAACATTAGTACTATTCTCCCTTAGGAACACACCTAGTTCTGACGTTCACCTAATACCTCATCAAATAGTGACAGGAAGAATTATGAATACGCAAACACCTGCCACTAGACATAAAGTACAGGGACAAAGCCGACCTGAATTTTCAATGATGAAATGCATGTCTATCTGTCTGTGCTAACAAAAGCTATAAAGTTAATTTCTAAACAGGGTGCCAGAGGAAAGGAAAAGCGTACCACCACTGACGTCAACCTCCCAAATTTGCACATAGATGACGTGGTGTATGTGAGGAACTTTGTCCGGGATTTGAAAGACCTGAATTTGACAGTCATTTCACAGTGAAGATATTACCTCCCACTGCCCTCAAGGTAGATGACATGAAGCAATGGATCCATCTATCAGATGTTCAGATGAATTCTGCTTCACACCAAGGGATTAATATATACTTTTTTAGTGCTGCATTTTTGGACGCAAAAGTGGCACAAACTTACAAAATTCAATTCTGTTGCACTAAAATAGTATAAATCAGGCCCTAAGTACAACCAGCAATGTAAGTGGAACAAGAAGGAAGAAGAAGTTTGTAGTTGTAAAAGTGCCCCCTCCTACTCTGCCCATGGACAATTTTTTTAACCAGCAAATAGAAAGTTATGCAGTTTTTTGTTTTTTCCCTTCTTTTCTTTTGACACTATTGTTTCTACTATTGCTTCTTTATAGTATTGTATATTTTAGTTCTAATATCACAGCCCTACAAATAGAACTGTCCACTCATATTAATGTACCTCATAGTATTCATACTAGGTTGTTTGATTGTATGTGGTATCACCAGACATTCAATCAGAAAGTAGCAATGAATCATGCTTTTTGTGCTCAATAATTCCTAATGCCACAGGATCAGACAGGTTATACTCAACTAGTGAAGTACCCCTAGGCACAGCTTTATGGGGGTCATTCTGACCCTGGCGGTAAATACCGCCAGGGCCGGGGTCGGTGGTAGCACCGCCAACAGGCTGGCGGTTCTCCGCCGGGCATTCTGACCGCGGCGGTACAGCCACGGCCAGAAGCGGAAAGCCGGCGGTGTACCGTCGACTTTCCGCTGCCCATGGGAATCCGCCATGGGGATTCTGACACCCCATACCGCCCGCCAGGAACAGGATGGCGGTATGGGGTGTCGTGGGGCCCCTGGGGGCCCCACAAAGAATTTCAGTGTCTGCTTTGCAGACATTGAAATTCGCGACGGGTGCAACTGCACCCGTCGCACCTTCCCACTCCGCCGGCTCCATTCGGAGCCGGCTTCCTCGTGGGAAGGGTGTTTCCCACTGGGCTGGCGGGCGGACTTTTGGCGGTTGCCCGCCAGCCCAGTGGGAAACCCAGAATGACCGCCGCGGTCTTTTGACCGCGGTACGGTCTTCTGGCGGTTCCCGCTTGGCGGGCGGCGGGAGCCGCCCGCCAAGCTTAGAATCAGGCCCTATGTCTTTTGCATCTCTACCTCTGTGGGATTAAGGCTCAAGTGCAGGCAATACTTTGTTTGGGTAGTACAATTTATAGTTAATAGTACAAAATATGACTCTTTATCATAGGTTTTATATATCCTGACAGACAGACAGGACATTAGGGATGAGATAGCATGAATAAAGAAAACAGGTTGTCTTAATACTGCAAAATGGATACAAATGATTTTAGGTTTAGGGTTTTTAGAAGAACCACACCAGCCCACAGAGATGAGGGGTTGTTTACTAAATCCTTCACCTACAGATTTTGCTTGGAGGACAGGCTTTAGAGTTATTGGATCAGCTTATGGCCATGATCAATGGCATTCTTACACTGCATTTTCCTGTATGGCCATGTATTTATGGAATGGTACTGATATTAGTGAGGATGCAGTAAAAAGTGTGTGCACATATGGGATGATAATGTTGCGCCAATATACTTGGATGGATAGTACAGTGAATCCTTAGACAGTCATGAGGTTAATGTCTGTTTCTTAATGTTTCAGAGGAAATGGCACCATTATTGTATGACAGAATATCAACTACAGTGACATGATAGATTACACAGACATGGGGTGCGCCTCCAACCTCATGGACTGTTTTTGGCAGTGTGGAGAGGTGTTGTACACTAAGTTACTGCTGAACTGAAGAGGGCTCTGTCCACTAGTAACTTTGCACTCCTTTGTCTATGTAATTCAAGCAGTTAACCTTTCCATGCTACAGAAACACCCCATGAGCCATCCAATGACTTTGCTACATCACCACCAAAGGAAAAGAGCTGCAGAATATTATGGAAGAATCTTACCCAAGAGTACAGGTTGTTCAATGATGCTCAGTTATTCTTTGGAAGCATTCTGCAATTTGTTCAGGTTGAGGCAACTGCTTAATGGCCTCAAAAACTGCAGACATCAGAATAGTATATAGTCCTGATGAGAACATGGTGGATAGTCCTGGTGGACAGTCCTGGCGGATACTCCTGAGGAGAACATGGCGGTTTGGACAATGGAGATCCTTGTGTGAACTCATACAAATAAATGTATTGTTATCACCATTATGCACTATATATCATTATTATGACAAATTATTCTAGGGAAATTCTTAATTACACATAATTGGAACACTGTGAGGCTCTGCCTCCTGTGAGCCATTCTAATTTCTTAGGCAAATTCCTCTACCCTGATCTTAAACATTTTGCATGTCAGAGGCCAATTGTACTGCTTACCTTGCTCAATAACCTTTTGAATTCTCAGGATATTATAGGGCAATTTATATTCTTCCTCGCTGGAACAATTTACTGGAAATAAGCCAGAAGGTCTTTAGTCCAGTTGGGGACCCATCATTCATCTTTGTCTCTGCATGTGCCATGTACAAATTATAGTGAATTGCAGCAGTAATTGATCTCTCACAATATTACATCACTCTGCAGTATTTAGAAATATTGAAAACAGACCAGCAAAAACTGCAGGTTGTCACAGCTCAGCACACCCCTAAATCATTAAAGGAATATACTAGTACCTTGACATAAAATCCCTAAGGCCACACTCCATCTTGAGCAGGCCAAGACTCCATTGTCTCTATTTTCATCTAATCATCACCATGGCTGCCTTTGATGCAGATGTTGCTTGTCCATATCTTTCCGAGTACCTGTGAATGTGTCAAGTCACTTGATGCAACAGCAGTCTGGGACAAGTGCTTTGTTCTCTTTATTTCAAGGTCAGGTAATAAGAGCAACATAAACAATTTAGTCTCAATTGACATGTTTTACCTTAATTGTATGTGTCTAAGACTAGCATCTTGATACACACAGATTATGTCAGACATTTTTTTGTGCAGTTATTTAGCATGAACTTGACCCAAAGGTATTTGAGTGCCTTAAATGAGCACCAGTTTCATTACACAAGGACATAATCATTTTTGGTGGGCACAGGGAGATTAATTGATTTGCCCACAATCACAGGATGTTGAGCTGACTCTGAGACTCAAACCTGGTTCCCCAGCTCCAAAATCAGCAGCTCTGGCCGTTATGCCACATGCTCTCCTTGAGGTAATGCCTGAAATTCCCTTAACAGCTAAGCCACAGTCTAAAAAACCCTAAACTGACCACTTGGCAGGAGAGGTCCTTTGACCCACATTATCTTTTAAGATACTGCCAGAGGATCATGACAGAGACTTCCAGACTATCGTCATGCCTCAGCATCCCATTGTGCTTGGAAAACTGATACCGAGCCCAGTTCCGGAGGAGAGAAGCTGATGCATGGTTTCCTTTTGAGGGGGCACCCTCTATTGATAATTAGAACCTCTTGCTGTAAACAGGTATGCAGTGCATTGATTCTCCCTATTAATATCTATATTCAATTTATATACATGCTCTCATAAAATAGCACATAGAAGTACGGTTAAGGGTGTTAGGTAGCTTGATGATATTTCCATATGGTAGCCATTTCATATTGTTTCCATTGTTCACAACATGCCTTAGTGTTGTTTTAATAATATTCTGTGTGGTTATTTTATCTGTTCTAAGCAACGGGGAGCTTGATGAAATAAACACTTTTAAGCCTAAAGTGTATTATTTGTGTGTGATATTGTAAAGAACAAGGTTGGGCTTTCAAATTACCAGTGAGTCTCTGAATCCGTGTTTGGGGGCTTTTAGTAACAAAAAAAAGCACAGATACCATATCAACTATGTTTTGAGTGGGGTTGTGTGGGACTACAGCAATCTGTTTGTCACATTAATTGCTGGTGTATTTAACTACCTTCACTTATGACATCCATGATCGTGTAGAGCTAAACCAGAGTGTTAGTTTATGCAACAGCCTCACCAACTCTCCCTTTACACCTGCTGCGTGGGGACAGACCTAATGAAATTTGATCAAATTAATTGTTTTCCCCTTTCTATCTTTTGTCCCAACCTCCTAAACTTCTTAGATACATTTTATGAATGTATTCTTTCATCTTAGGTTCATGTGAGACAGGTACTGGTATGTCAAGGCAAATGAAAATGCTTTATTAGGATCTGACATATTTGAATGAATAGAACAACAATAAAGGAGTTTCTTTGATACACAAAAACATCTTGAGTTCCACCAGACCTCAGAAAACCACATACCCTTAATATATATTTGAAATACGAAATTAGAGCCCACAAAACACTGCCTGCACGTGTTTCACATTTGAGAGTCTTGCAATTTTCAAATAAATGATGTGAAGTTGAGAATCAGTTCACTTTGCCCACCCTACAAATGAGCAGAACATGTTAGGATGCAGTTTGCAGCACTTGGGTTTCTTGCACTATTGTTTAGAATCAAATGCATCCTTGTGCTCAAAATGGATACAGAGACACAATTCATGTTAAAATGTAAAAAATGCAGGTTTTGTATTTCACATAACATGCAAAAAATTTCGAAGTATTTTTGTCATTACTCAAAAGCAAAGTACACAAATTTCAGCACCCCTAATCACCACCATTTTCTGTCTCCCCTTGAGTAGTCCCTTCACTGGTAAGTATGTCACTTAGCTACATGTTAACTTGAGGGTATAGAGGCGAATGGTGGTCCACCCAGATAGCTGAAATAATGTGACACAATATCCTGCTATAGGCCTCAGAAAGCCTGATAGAGCCACTGCAGCTTCTGTTTATGCCATGGATCAAGGTGAGTCATTCAGTAAACAAAACAACTTTCTCTCCCTCATTGGAGGGATCTGATAATGTAGTAATGACTATGCAGGAAACATTAAGGAGCTAGTAAAAAGAAGGACATGTACAAAGGTGACTAATGTGACCCAAGATTCTGATATTCTGCCAGTACAGAATAATATGAAAATCCAGAATCCTGATAAATGTATACTTAACTTAAAAGTAATCTTTATGACTTTAAAAATAGAAAAACACAGGTTCATTAGTTTAGATACTGGGGCTTGATTCACAAGGGAAATATTACTCTTTTGTGTAAGTTTACAACTGTTTGCTATTTACAAATGGATTTTGTAACTGATATCTTTATGACTGTGAAGTCTTCTTCTATATATATATATATATATATCATCTGTAATAACGCTATCAAATTATACAGGTAAAGTACTGTGAGGAATCTAGTTTGGTAGGTCCCTGGCCCTAATTGTCTCAATGGTGGCTTTTCACCTGAACTAGCCAGGTTACCATTTTATAACTTGATTCTAAAGGCAACAGGGAAGAGGAGTCCAAGGCTGACCCAGTGAATACATTGAGCCAACACTGCAGACCTCAGCAACTCTCAAAATACCAATAAAAATAATTGTTTAGTCAGCAATTGTCTATAAAAAGGAAAAGTAATTTCATGGAGACAAACATTAAGAAAAAATTAAATTATTTGTGTGAAGGTTTTCAAAATAAAGTTACAAAGCATCCCTAAAAACCTTGTCAAATATTTATATTGTAAATAACATTTTTTCCAGAGATACGTCTGAGGCAACCAATACTGTAAATCTAAGATATTTCTGTTGTTTGCAAGGAAGCATATGACAATTTGTCCCTAACCCAAAAATCCAACAATAATCCTAAACAAGCCAAGTGCATGAATGTGCAAATACACCTTTTCAGGGTTGTCAAACCAGATTGTTCACTTTTTTCTGCAACCTATTTTTGCTGGATGTAGATGTTACCCCACTTGTTACAAATAAAGTGCATGTGCTAGCCCTTTAAACACAGTTGAAATGACTGATGTCTTCAGGCCTACCACATGTAGCCTGGCAGAAACAGCTTGATTGACCCATTTGGTTTTATTTAATTAATAAATGAGGACTTTGGAGGAGGATTTACTCTGTCACAAACGTGACAGATATCCTGTCCACCATATTACATTTTCCATAGGGTGTAATGGAATTGTAATATGGTGGATGGGATGTCGGTGACATTTGTGATGGAGTAACCCCCTCTGCCAAAATCTAAATTTGACCTATAACTTTTGACCTACCTAGCTACAAAATGTATTTAAATAAAGACCTATTTATATAATTAATAAAAATCCAAACTTATTTTGCAGTCTGATTAATAATAAATAGATTGAGAATACCCTTTAAAAAAAGTTTCTTTACACTGTCTGAAGATTCAGAAGGCTAATTTGCTTTAGCTCTCAAGCTCGCCAGATAAATCCCATCCACTCCATGGCCTGATTGAGTTTGAAAAAGAGGCTGCTCCCAGGAGGGGGGCAGTGGCCTGGGATTGAGGATGTATTTTCCTTCACCCTGAAGGAAGGCCAGCAGGGGTAGGCTAAAGAATTTACTTCAACTATGCAAGTACATGTTATGTGGCTCCTGAAAAAAGCCACAGCCTTTGTCTCTCTAGTCAGGCCTCCACCAAACCCAATGGTAGTAAAGCTGTCCCAGGAACCATTTTTGAGTGACCACAGAGGAGGAAACAGCTCTCCCCCCTCACCATTTCTCTGACAAATAGTCTTTGCACGATGAGAGAAGTGGCTCTCCGTCTTGAATTTTAGATGCACTGTGAGATTGATTACATTAAGGCAAGCAGGAACTGCTGAAAAAAAAAAGGTAGGATTGATCCTATTAATTTTGTTCTGTATCGGTTAAAGAAGCACCCCCACTCACTAGCTAGTGCCAACCATGAAGATGTCATCCAAAATTCCAGCACCTTAGAACACTTGCTAGACCTGTAGAAGTAAAGAAGAGAAATAGACCTGCTATCAGTGACCAGAGAGTGGCCTTGAACAACTGTTTCTGCTCCTTCCTATGCGAAGGAAAAACACATAGACTTCAAGGGTCAGTTGGCTGACCTGTGTGGTTACAGGAGAACAACAACTTGCAAGAGGCCTTTTCCATGAAGTACCTAGCTGAGCAGTAGAAATAGACCTGGACTGGACCTTGCTGCTAGTATCTGAGAATCTCTAAGTGTCTTCCTCTGAGGTCCTGGGGGCTGTGGAAAAGTACTTCTGTGTTTTGGCCTGCTGAAGAAAATTTTGAAACTTTCCTTGAGAGCTTCAGCAGGAGAAACTGGAAGAGATATTTAAACTGTATTTCAGCAGCATCAGATTGGATTTCATATTTCCCCCCCTCAAAGGTCCCAGCACCTTTGAAAAAACAACTACGTCACATGGATTGGGACTTAGAAAATGCTCAGTGAGAAATTTCCAAAGCTCAAGCAGAACCAATCAGTTTTAGTTAACCACTCTTTTGTCCTACAGTACCAGATTCATTTTTAGTGGCAGCATGTTTGGTGAGGATTTCTCTTCTCATAAAGTGGCAAAATTCCATTCCCTGTTGGAACTTTGAACCCCTTTCAATGATTTTCATCAAAAGAGTGACAAAGTCAGTTTCTTAAGTGGAACTTAGATTTTATTTCTATCTGTGAAAGATTGGGTTGTTGGTTGACTGGGGTGTGAACAATGGCCAAGTAGCACCCACAATTATTGTCAGGGTAAGGCACGAGCATACCTCAAACTAATCTGTGCTCAGTCCCTGATAGCTTGGCATAGAGCAGCAGTCAGGCTAAACATGAAGGGAAGGTGTAATGTATTTGTGCAACTCTTCAAACAAGAAAACAGTGCTAAAACCACACAAAAGGATCCCATACTAGAATAGAACAGTAGAGTAGATTTTCATAAATCAAACAAGACAGAAATGACAAAACTACAATTTGTAGAACCGGAAATACTGAAGTTTTAAGTTTTATGTACAGATAGCACCAAGAAGCACAAACCACTATTGGAACCCAGGATAGGGACAAAGTCAAAAGTTCAGGCTGACCACGATGGTGCATAGGGCAGCTAAAAGGACCCAGTTAGGCCAGCTGAAATAAGTACCTTAAATCCTGGTTGAAGATTATTGTGTGGATTCACATCGAAGATTCGTTGTGCAGCTTAGGTGATGCCTTGGGTCTGAGATGTGGTGAGGTTCGGGTGCAAGGCCCTGTTTCACCAATGTTGAGGATCCCGTTGATGGGACTTGTGATGCAAAGGCTGGTGTTGGGGATGCATTGCACAGTCAAGGCAATACATTGGTTCTGGTGAGTGGTGAACCTGCCATGCGAGCTTTCAGCATTCGCGTTGAGACTGCTGTCATAAAGAGATGTGAGGATCTGCTGTGGGGAAGCATCAGTGCCTCTGAAAGAGATGCATCCAACCCAAGATGTGGGATGCAGCCACAATGCAAGTTTTTTGTGACCAGTCCCTTCCAGGCAGCAGAGGCAATGTATTGGTTTTGCTCAAGGAGATGCATCGGTTCTGCTTGGGGATGTGTCTCTCAGTAGAGAAGATGCATTGGTTCCACTGGAAAGCAGCTTAGGCTCCCTTCTGTGGGTCCAGAACTGGGTTAGTACCATCTGGTGGGGCAGACTCATATAGTCCAGGTGCAGAAGCAGGCTGATTTTATGTGCCTGATACTTCAGATCAGGAGGCCAGCCAACTAGCCCTTGGTGTCACTCTGACTTCTGGCTTCAAGGGATTTAGGTCCAGTCCTTATCCCTTCAAGGCAAGAGAGCAGTAGGCAACAGGTCATCACAGCAAAGTAGGAGTCCAGCAGCACTGCAGTCTTTTATATTGGCAGAGCATCAACAATTCCAGAAGTGTGCTAAAGTGGTGGTGTCCGAGGTCCGTTTCTTATATCCAGTGGTACCTTTGATGTGGTGGAGACTTCAAAGACATGTCTTTGATGTGTGAGATGTCCTGCCCTTCCTGCCTTGGCTCCAGACCAACTACAGGGGGTATGCTATCTGTAGTGTGGGGACAGGCACAACCCATTCAGGTGTATCTGAGGCTGTGTCCAGCACCTCTCTCCCATCCTGCTGAGGATGGCCCATCAAGTCACACCTACGCTCCCATTGTGAGTGGCTATCTAGGAGGAATACACAAAGCCCAACTGATAACTACATCTAGTTATGTGACCAGAGACGGGCTGCAGGTACCATATGGCTAAGGCAAGAACATTTCAATGTTGTAAATGTAGCATTTTCAGACTTGCAATTTAAAATCTGACTTCACCATTAGTTAGCATTTAAAACTGTGATTCCAGAGACACCAAAGTTGAAGAAGTTGTCTCTTCCCATTTCAAAATTATACTTATAATGTGTAATATGGAAATTCCATTGTTAACCTATGGGAGCGATAGGCCTTGTAATGGTGAAAAACACATTTAAGAGTTTTTCACCACCAGGGCATATCAAACTTAAACGTCCTACTTTTTAATTACATTGTACCCTGCCCTCTGGGCCGACCGGGCCCTACCATAGGGGTGACATATATTATAAAGGAAGGTTTAAGCCAGGAAAAAGTTTTATTATGATGGAAACAAGAGTTCAAAACTGCACACACATGCTCCGCAATGGCAGGAATGAGACATGGTTAAGGGGCTATTTGGGTAGCCCAGTCAGTGCTGCAGGCACACTACTAGCATTTCATTAAAAGGCCCTGGGCGCAAATGGTGCACTTTATGAGGGACCTATAAGCAAATTAAATATTTCAATTGGGTATATGCCAATGTCACCATGCTTTAGCGAAAGAACACAAGCCCTTTAGCACTGGTTAACAGTGGTAAAGTGTGAGGATTCTAAGACTAGGAAAAACAAAGTCAGAAACAACAGGAGGTCTGACCGCAAAATGTTAAGGGGAAACCACAGCAAGGATGCCAGGTAAAACACTAAGACTCAAATTTAAGAAGGCCTAGTGCCTCCTTGCACCACATTAGTTCAACAAGGCCAAATTTGCTGCACCAGATTTACAAAGTGGTGCACTGCATGCATTGCACCACTTTGTAACCCCTTGCACCACATTATACCTGCACCAGGCATAATGTATGCAAGGCAGTTGTTCACCCATTTAAAGGAAGGCAAAACTGGCACAGTGGAATCTCTGAGATTCCACTGTGCCATTTTTAAGAAATAATTTTAATGCTTGCACAGAGCAGCCGTCAAAAGGGAGCACACCATCATTCCTAATGGGCCCCTACTGTACCTTGCAGGATTAGCAGCAAAATGTGCCCCTATGTACCGTTCAGGATGAGCACCAAAATGTTTGGCGCTAAATACTGTAATGTAATACAATAGCATAAAAAATGTTGACGCTATGGTCCCTAACCTGCTCCTTGGTGCACTGTAAGTTTAATATGGCACACACATGGCAGCGCTGGGGGGGCGATAATGGGTGCAAGAAAAATGTTGCTGCATATAATGCCGCACCACTTTTCTTAAATTTGGACCTATCACTGTGATTTCCAGACTTTTCACTAGGATTAATTCACTTGCTCTATCGAACCAATGGCTCCATCACTATCAAGCTCAAACAGTACCCGGTCCCGGTCTACCATTCCATATCAATGGCATTGGTGGTTTTTGGTGCTATTTCATTTTAAAATTTCTGATACCCCCTTTCTGGATTTCTTATCATTTTGGTGTCATTCAATGTATTACATTGTTATCACTTGGTATCTTTAATTTATTACTGTTTTAGTACTGCACAAATACCTTACACAGTAATCTAAGTTAAGCCTGTCTGGTGTGTAAAAGCTACCAAGAAGGTTATGTTCAGAGTAATGTAGTGGCTTTGAGGGTTCACCCCGAGAAGGAGTGTTAATATTCTTTGAGGTAGACAGTCACCGATCCTAAATATTGATCCAGTTTCTCACAATGAACATATATTATTTCAGAATAATATATGAATACCGATTAACTTTGTTAAGCTATTCCTGATTTGAAAATGAAAGCAATATTTAACATTTACAAATAAAAACATAAGCATATTTGCTTCGATAATCAGCACATAAAACTGAACCTATTGACTTTAAAATTTAAAATAACACAACACTTCCCATTTGGAAAATCTAACACACATATGGACCAAACCTAAAACATATATCTGTTTCTTACAAGATTGCCTCCAGATACCAGAACACAAGGAGTCAGCTTTGTCGTATCCTTTGAACCTGAGATCACACTGACATGAGTGGCTTGGGTACCTCGAACCACCTGGGCAGCCGTTTCTCACTCTCGAGAGACTTACGGTCAGTAAATTCTTTGTGATTTTTGATGCAATGCAGGCTATGCTGCTGCCCATAGGTGAGTACTGAAAAAAAGAACTGTTGCCTTGTGGATATGCGATCTCTGTAGTGTATCTGCTTTAAATAATACATTTTTAACACCGTACATAGCTTACAGTCTGGGCCAAAGCTACTGCAGCTCCCGTGGCCTCCCTTATTAGCTCCACTTTTGCAGGTACTTCCCTTGCACAAGGATTTAAGTTTAAGAAGGGAGATGATATGTCCTGTGATGGGTGTCACACCCAGCAAACCTTGTGGTGTGACATCATCCCTCTGCACAGTATTGTTGCTGAAATGAATTAGCACCCTGTTCTGCTTTTGGGGTAGAAATGCAAAGGCATCTCAAACCAAACTGAAACTTAATCAAACTTCTTGCAAGGATCTCACATCCAGTCCTGCTTGTTTTCTGTAATAATGTTGAAAGGAACCCCCTGCTGGGAAGCAGTTACTTAAATGTGGCCACTTACATTTCCAATTCCTAGTAGCATACTTCTCCCTAATTAGAAAGTGTACAATGATGCCTATAAAGATTTCACTCTCACATTCTTCCTCCAGCCGAAGATGTTTAACATTTCTGATATGGGCCTATTGTTTCTTGGAGCCTTTTATCTGGTAGCTGGTACAGCAGAGTAATATATTCTCTCATTCAGGTGCTTCAAAGCATGAGTGTCATTAATGGATGGCTCAGAAAAATATGCTATTCATATAATGTGTTAAGAAATCCAGCCATGTTAAAAAATGCTTTATATCTGTTTTTAAGCCAGAATCCTTTTTGCACAAGGCAACAATGTCAATTCTTGTATTATGTTTAAATCTGAAGATTGTTTTGAAAACACAGTTTACACAAAGTGACAGTGCAAAATGAAAAATGTTTCACCGTGAAAGATGGGGAGGCCTTCTAAGATTCTAATTAAATCAGGACAATGTATTTTGCGGCCTCTTTTTTAAATTGCTACCTGTACCCAGATGAAATGCTGAGTTATTGGCTTTCTCACTCAGTCTGCGCATGTTTCATGCTCAGCTTCTCAAAACTCCTTATCTCACCTATTTATAAAAGTAGGGTGAAATTTTAATTGCACCCGACTTATTGATGTAATTTTGGTTATCGTATTTCAAGTAAAATGTATGCAAAACTACAGAGACTGCACCAATATGACACATTGCGTAATTTTGGAGAGAAATTTTAACAGAACATACCATTCAGGTATTTATTGAGCAGCATTTCACATAGATTTTTTTACCCAAGCTGACCATTTGTAGTTTTTGAGTGCAAAAGTACAAACTCGAATGGGAACGCCAGTGTTTTGGACATGTGCAGCAGTTTATTTACCTTGGGTGGTCAACTAGCAATTCAGGTTGATGCTTTACCAAAGCAGTTCGTTTGGGTCTTTTTTTTCAAACTCAAAAGTAGAAAACCTAATGCTTGTGACAGTATATTGTCTGCGAGCAACATGAAATCAACTTGAAATTACGTTTTTCAAGTTGAATTTTTTAACTTTTGGGTCAATTTTTGAGTGTGAGATGAATCTTACTTAAACACCCATGATTGTGAAGCGTTTCACATAATTACACTACATTAAATTATGCGAGTTTTGCCTACCCCCACACAAAAGCGAACCTAATTTTAAATGTTTACATTGGATGTTACAATGCAAATCCATTTTGTCAGGACTATTACATTGGGAGTGACAGCATTATGGATTCTCATGTAACAGCAGAGGTCCAAAAACCAAGAACTTGTGGGGTTTTGAGGTAGAATTAAAATGCTCACAATAATTCAGTAAATTCTGTGAATTAGATATTGTGAAGTATGTCTACATTTTCTAAAGTTGTGTTAAAAAAACAAATTTAAAAAAGGGATCTGACACATCAATAATAAAGAGTAAGTGGGTGTGTCTTTCATGTCTTTTAGCATCTTTCTGAAGTGTTCCTCAGAATTTAGGGGCATTTCATTATACCTCACAAAATAAAAGGGTGACCTTAGCAAAGTGCACCTAGTATAGGCCCCCATCACCATCTGGCACTGAGCAGCAAAGGAAAGTGATAGGAGATAGCATTTGGTGCAAGCACAGCAACAATAAATGGTAGAGATTACTGTTCATAACTAGTTCTTCTCTCTAATTTATACTTTACACTTGACAGTGGTAATGATAATTATGGTTGGTCAGCCAAATTCACTGACAGATAACCATTGGTTGTTGCTTCTGTGAGAAATTTAAATCCTGACCTGTTCTCGTTCTATTTTAATATACGAGGTCCTCTTATGATTTACCTTTAACTATAATGGTTGATTAGCTTAGATATACTACTGGAATACGATATCCTGAGATTCCAGGATTTCCTATATTCTCCTTATTGTCTGTAGTGGGTAGTAATGTATATAAACAAATAAAACTAATAGGATGACATTCAAATGCGTTTTTCTAAAGAGTACTAAAATCAATTAATAATTGATGTAATATAAAAAATACCTAACATGCAGTTGTGTAGTTGTAGTTAGGTCAGAGCTTATGAAGAGGATGTTTTTGTCTCATGAACGACTTTGGCACCATTTGACAGTTCTGCATAAAAAAATTCTAAATGATCTATTATCCACATCAGCTCCTTCATGGAAAGTTTCAACCTGTTCCATTATGAGTGTGGAAGAAAAAGGATGAGTTTCAAAAGTGCATATGTATAATTTCCCATGTTAATTTTCAGCAGAAAGTTGCTTTTCAATAGAGAAAAAATACCTGAATGGAATTACACCAAATTTGACAAAAATGTACTCACAAAGCATGTTTTTTTGTAATTTGATGTAAATGCATTCACGCCTTTTTTGGGACATTAACATTTAAAAGGACAACCGGTTGGACTTGTAAGTGTTAACACTCAAAAAAAGTTAAGTATATCTGTATAGCTGGATTCACAGGACTTCAGCGGTAGTCGCTCAGTAACAAAAAAATAAAACATAAGGGCTTGTGTTTCACAGAGGTAACTTTTTCTCTTGTCATCCATTATGGTATTGCAGAACTGGTCCTGCTACTGTGGTACCAAGTGATCTGATTGGAAGGATGCAACTCAGTCCTGAGACCTAAAATAAAACTGGACAGATACTATAGGTGGGGTAGTGTGGACACTCCCTGGACCTCAGAACCATGTCCAATGTTCCAAAAGTACCCCCTTAAGCAAAAACGAGAAAAATAATGTAGGTGCCAGTACCATGTTAGAAGTGCCTGTTACCAAAGTACCCACCACGGACCTTCCCTGTGGTAACAAAAAAATTTTTTTGTGAAAAAACAGCAACCAGACCCTGTGGTTAAATGCTATTTTGCAGGCTGTAGGTTGTGCACAATGGTGTTTTGGCACCTGCAGTGAGTTGAGCAAAAGGCCAACCTACCCCTAAAGGTTGTGCACAGGAAGGACTTGTACACACATTAAGCATTCAGCACTAGTTAGGTGGTTGGGTCGAAGACTTCATCAGAGGCTCTTAGCTGCAGTGGGTTGGGCAGTTATAGCGGGGTTGCTGTAGGGTCTGGCCAGAGGCCCTGCTATAAAGCCCATTCACAGGGGAGCATTGGCCACAAGTTGTGAAATTGGGGATGGGTGTCGGTTCACATTTGAATATGATCATATAAATCTAAAAATTCACTGAAAAAAACAAAGGATAAAGTTATGTTATAGCTAGGTATGGTGAGACTTGAACTTACCCCTGAAATTCACTGCAAAAACAGCTATGCACTTCTTATGATCTCACATATTACTTCACTAATGACATGTTAAATAACATTGATTGTAACATTACTTATGGCATCTCAACTGACATTGTTGAGTACATCACTGATGACATAATCCAGTCATTGCAACTGCATCCTGTAGTGTTTGTGGACTTGAAGTACTTTACCAAGCTACATCTATGTTCAATCTTCCATTTCCAATCATATGATAATGGACATAACCTTTGACAACATCATGAACAGATATCTTATATGCTCAGTAACCTGCATTTGGTGGATGCTACCCTCTTTTTACTGCTATTTGTACACTATTTCCCATAGCATCTTCATCCTTTTCAATACATCAGGGACCAGCAAATTTAAGTCAAAGGGCTTCACAAGTATGCATATGCCATTGATGGATACCTTCTGCGAGATCCTATGGTCAACCCTTGTAGTTTGCTAAAATGCACACTTTCCTGAGATGAGCACAATGTCACACAACCTTATAGCCATGCGTATAACTCCAGTTGAGTTAAACTACATTTAAGTGGCTCACCCATCTTTCTACATTATTTAACAATTTGTATTGCCTCAACATCTTCAGCAAAGTCCTGGAAATAGACATCTACACTTCTAAGTGTCTTTGTTACATAGAATATGTAAATAGTATTGTGTTACAACTATTTAATAGGGTCATGTGCCCAGACATACACTAGTTGATAATCTATTGTCAACAGACTGTGGATTTCAGCAACAACTTACTTTGACTCATACCTCTGCAACCCACATCAGGTGGGCTCAGCCCTTGCCTTTTTTAACTTGGAGTACTACTTGCATTACATGTTTTACTGATGTGTAATCAGAGGCACTTAACTCTAAACATCCATAACCACACTTACCTCCAGGAATATGCTATTCTCATTCCATGCATGGAGGACTGCACACACAGTAGATCTATGCTGTGTATAATTATGATATGATGAGTGATGTCATCAGTGATGCCATCAATTATGTCATTTACAATGTCATCAGCGATATAATTTAACGTGTTATGATTGATGACATATATGAGGTCATAAGCAGAGTAGGGAGGGGGTTCAGGTTAAAGTTAACTCAGTCACCTGTATGGGCTATTAACACATTTTTTTCAAATTTCAACACCTAACTGTAATGTATATAATGCCTAACCTTTGTTTTCTTCTGTGAATTTCTGTTTTTTGTGTGTAAGATTTGTTTACCATACTATAATGTCACTTTAATTGTTAGATTTGTCAATGACTACAAATAAAAAGAGGGAAAGAATTTGGCCTCCTCTCTCATCTAACTTTTTATTCCTACTCCTTCATCTTTTTCTCTCACACACATCTCTTTCCTCAATCAATCAATCAGTGTTCTTGTATAGCACAGCTAATCACCTATTCGGGTCTCAAGGCACTAGGAGAGGGCAATTGCAATTCATTCAAAGAGCCTGATCTTGAGGTCCTTTGTAAATTGAGGCAGAGAGCGTGATTGCCTGAGATGTAGCAGAAGAGCATTCCAGGTCTGTGCAGCGAAGTAAGAGAAGGCTCTTTATCCGGCAGAGTTCTTGTGGATCCTTGGGTTGGTGACCAGGACCAGTTCAGCAAAGCAGAGGTGTCTAGTGGGCATGTAGAAAGACAGGCGTTGGTTGAGGTATGCGGGTCCAATGTTATGGAGGGCCTTGTAGGCATGCATGAGGAGCTTTAAGGTGATTCTTTTATTCATCAAGAGCCAGTGAAGATCTCTCAGGTGAGCCATGATGTGGCTGTGGAGGGGGATGAACAGGATGAGCCTGGCTGAGGGATTCTGCATTCTCTGCACTTTCTTTTGGAGTTTTGGGGTGGTGCCGGCATACAGTGTGTTGCCATAGTCTAACTTGCTGGTGACAAGCGCCTGAGTGACTGTTCACCTGGGCTCGATGGTGATCCATATGAAAATCTTTCAAAGCAGGCACACCGTGTTGAAACAGGAGGATGAGACAGTGTTGATTAGGTGGTCCATTGAGAGCAAGGAGGAGGAGGGCAAGGTTGTGTGTGTGGTCACTGGGTGTGGGGGTGGGTTCCGAGCACTGAGGGCACCAGGAGTCGTGCCAGGTGGAGGGGGTGGAACCCATGAAGAGGACCTCAGTTTTGTCAGAGCTGAGTTACAGGCAGCTGTCCATCATTTAGGCAGCGACTGCCTTCATTCTGTTGTGGAAGTTGCTTTTAGCAGCTGTAGGCTCGTTGATGAGGTAGAGGATCAGCTGAGTGTCGTCAGTGTAGGAGACCATGTTGAGTTTGTGGTTTCTTTCCTTTATCTTTCTTTTATTTTTTATTTCTCTTCACCCATATATCCCTTTCCCATTTTTATCACCCCCATAGTCTAAATTGTTCTCTCCTCTTTGCATCTTTTTTCACTTATGCTATTTTCCACCAATATCCTTCCTTTTGCCCCTTACACTTGTCTCTCACTTTCTACAACTTTTGTCACCCAAACCCTTTTCTTTGTCATCTCTTCTCATCCTTCTTCCTTTTACTCAGAGCGTTCCTTCCTCTGTCTTTCTTGAAGTTCTTCCTTAATACCCCACTCACTGTTTCCATTTTTGTCTTTACAATACCCCTTCTTTCTTCCCTTTTGCAATCTCCCAACCCCTCCTCTCTCTACAGAACCTACTTTTGCTTTTTTGATCTTTGAATACAGGTAAAAAATGCAAAGACATCCACTACAAAAAAGCATGACAGAAGTGCTCAAAGAGCCTACATGTGGAAATAAACAATTATTTTGCAGGGTTTTTTTTTAAAACAAATTAGGACGAGTCATATCTTACCAAACACATTTTTTAGGCCTTGGTTTACAAGGATACTCTGGCATTTCAGATTTAGGGTGTTCCAGTAGAGATAAGCTGCAAGTATGATTGTAATTGTCTTTCCTTCATCAGTAACACTTCAGACTCTCACCACTTTATGCAGCACCCTGGAAATGCAAAGAATATCAAATCGAGGCCTCTTAGTTCAGGTGCAGAGGAGTCAGACTGTGATGAATCAAATCAGCAAAATTCAACGTGATCTTCTGTTATCACGTTGAATTTGTGATGCCTTCAATGTCCTTTGATAGATTTATTACAGTTGCCAATTGCTCCATCGCAAATGGGATCCGGAGATGGCAGAAGGGCAGTGATCTGTAGTTCCACATTGAGTTGGAAAATGCTCAAACAAGAATCATCCAAAGTTTTTCCTCACGACTGTGAGTAGACTTAGCGAAATTTGCTCAAAAACATCACCAGCGATCCTGCTCTTTTTGCTATTCAGTCAATTCACAGTCAAAATCCTTTTGACATCGAAGAACAATGTCATTTTAGTTTCCTGATCATTTCTCTTCTTAGCAGGTTTTCAATGTTCTTTTCGGAGGTCGTGCCAGGTACAAAACCCCTTGTGTCAGCTGTATAAAGGTCAGTGTGGTGTTGAATCTGTCATTTACGTTTGTTGCTACTTCAATATTTCTTATATGGAACGTGACTTTTTAAATTTGGGATGAAACAGTTCCTGGGCTGGAATCAGGAGGTAGCTTTTACTATCCTTGCATAAAGTGTTCTAATCTTAGCGGAGTTGTGATCTTTGCAATCAGTAACACTATTTTTAGGGTCGAGCGTGCAAGTGCTCTGTCCCAGTTGTATTCTCTCTGTGGGCTTTTATCCACGCCCATGTCACGTCCATCACTTTTGTTGGTTTGTGGGCTTGCCTTTTAAAATGCACTTGATTTCATTAGTGAAAGGCATGCATATGTCATGCCTTTTCCAGTGTTTAGCCCTCCTCAAGAGTACGGGCCAACTACTGAAAACATACGAGGCTCTGGGCCGTATTTATACTTTTTGGCGCACAACTGCGCCAACGCAGTTGTGCGTCAAGAAATTTTACGCCGGCTAACGCCATTCCAAAGCGCCATGCGGGCGCATTATTTATGGAATGACGTTAGCCGGCGGTGCTGACTGGTGTGCGTCAAAAAAAATGACCCACACCAGGCAGCGCCGGCGTAGGGGAAAATGGAGCTTGGGCGTCAAAGAATGGGGCAAGTCGGTCTGAGGCAAAAAATCTGCTTCAACCCGAATTGCGCCATTTTCTTTTACTCCCACCCTCCATTGATATGACTCCTGTCTTAGCAAAGACAGGAGTCATGCCCCCTTGCCCAATGGCCATGCCCAGGGGACTTCTGTCCCCTGGGCATGGTCATTGGGCATAGTGGCATGTAGGGGGGGCACAAATCAGGCCCCCCTATGCCACACAAAAAAAAAAAAAAAAAAACTTACCTGAACTTACCTTAAGTTCCCTGGGATGGGTCCCTCCATCCGTGGGCGTCCTCCTGGGGTGGGCAAGGGTGGCAGGGGGTGTCCCTGGGGGCATGGGAGGGTACCTCTGGGCTCCTTCCGAGCCCACAGGTCCCTTAACGCCTGCCCTGACCAGGCGCTACAAAATGACGCTAAAGCAGCTGGACATCATTTTTTTTGACCCGCCCACTCCCGGGCGTCATTTTTGCCCGGGAGTATAAATACGGCGCACATTCCTCAGAGTCATTTTTTAGACGGCAACGCCTACCTTGCATATCATTAATGCAAGGAAGGTGTCCACGCTAAAAAATGATGCAAACTCCAAGATCTTTGGCGCTAGACGGGTCTAACGCCAAAGTATAAATATGGAGTTAGTTTTGCGTCGGATTTGCGTAAAAAAAAAAACGACGCAATTCTGGCGCAAACAGACTATAAATATGCCCCTCAGTGTTTTTAGTATGGTTTCTGGACTCCTTTTACTCTTTATTTCGTAGACAGCGCAGTCTCACTGAGCAGTAATTGAGTGCTTTTCATGACTACAAGTTTAATTCTATTGTTTATCCTAGCACTCCTTCAAGGTTTCACACAGTGCAATCGCGCTTTTTTCGATCACTATGCAAAGGCAAAACCAGACCGGTCGTTTTGTTCTGATTAGTCTCCTTCATGCACATGGAATGGCGCTTTAAATTGTCTTCCTTATGTAAAATTGTTTTAATTTTTATTTTCAGTTTATGTGCCAAGAAAATTCCAGTTAGTTTACAACACTAAAAGCCCTAACTCAAGCAAATGCATGAGCCATTGCATTGCAAATGCTTTTTTGTATTTGTATTTCATCCACACTTTACTGCACGGACACCTTTAAACATTGCTCACTGAACCCCTTATTCATGTTAAATTGTTCCTCTAGTAAAATGAACCAATCAGAGACAATATACATTTGAATGAAATGTAGAGTTTTTGGTTGCGTATCTGTACACGTGTATTATTGACTCAATTGGACGGATGGGATGGGATGATCGTTTGTTTAGGGGTTCCTTTGAATACATATACATTTTACAAATAGATCCGACAGAACTATTCTTAAGTAAAAACATGATTGACCCAGACGATTGAGGGAACTGAGTGGAAATATGTATACCGCATACCCCAAGAAGAGACTGGAGCTGGGTTGGGTAAGGAGGTGGGGAAGGGGTCAGATGAGAAGGATTCTTTGCAGGGTTTAATTGGCTTTGTAATCTGCCTTGTATTGTATGGTGTAGGAGCATTTTTCATCAGATCATTGGACTCCCTTGAGGAGATATGCAGTTGGAAAGGTGTTTTGTTTAGCATGACTAGTATGCTTGGTTTTGCTTAGGCGACATGTGTCACACATGGTGCACTTGCAGGATCTGAAGGGTGTGTGTGAAAGGGTAGTATTATTAATTTATAAGTGAAGAGCTGACTTTAATGAAAGTCAAAATAATCTAGCGGATTAGACAGTATGTTCAAAAAGTCTGCTTTAGAAAGATAACACCCTAATGCATTCTGGGAGTTGTAGTCTTGGCTCATTTCAACTCACCCAATTGGGCCAACTCTGTCTCCAGAAAACGTATTGTAAAAGGAGTGGAAAATGGTATTCCTGGAGACACAGTGGTTTGGTAACCGTGAAATAACATATGTTGAATGTATTTAATAATTTACACATGCTCACAGTGGGAGTAGGTGGAATAAAGTAGTTGGGATACAATTTCAACATCAAGTATCACATCCTTTGAAAACGTGAGTGTCCTAGGACAAGCCTGCAAAGCATTTTCCGTGCAGAATATGAAAATAGTAACGTTTTTTGTGAGTTTTTAAAATGCAAGATTTACATTTTGAGGCTAGGCGCCTATATTTTGGATTGCGTTTGCAAGCGTACTATTATTCACTTAAAAACAGGGCATCAAAAAGGCAGGGCTCTCATAATCCTACACTCTGTGAACCATACTCGGCAAACTGGAAGGCCTCTGACTGCCCAGATTAGTGCTTTGGTGCTAGTACAGTGTTATGAAAGTACTATGCGAATGTTAAAGTGCATCACACTGGTGGTCCTCGCATTTCCATGCAGGGTCTCAGGCAGGCGCTCAGGAAGAGAGATGCCAGCACCCTGTTTTTTTTAGGGTCGGGGGCGCAAGCACTCTGGCCTCTTGTAATCTCTCTGTGGGCTTTTAACCACTCCCACTACTGCAATTCATTCTTAGTTGGGCTTGTCTTAAATACTTTATTAGTATAGGTACATATTGAGAAATGTTCCTCCTTTGTATGCTGAGTGCCCTCCCAAGCACTTTCACTAAGTGAACATTTGTGTTGGCCATCACCCTATGTCACCCTTCCTCCTGTTACAGGGTGTGATGGCCCCCTCCTCCAGTTTCGGTTTGCCTTTCATTCCAGTTAGGAATTTACAACACTAATAGCTCTAACTTGAAAAAAAGCAAGACCCATTGCATTGCAAATGCTTGTTATCCTTTCAGCCAGGACCTTAACAACGGTATTTATGACTGCATTGAGCATTGCTATACAGGGATAACTGAAAGATGCAAAGTTGTTCTTTCTAGTTGTGACCATTAAGAAATGTCACAGCACAGTTACATTTAGGGTGCCCGAATTCTGTGGATTCTGCATCCGACACAGAAATGTTAAAAGTTTTCCTTTATTATTTGTACAACTCCACATGGAAGCTATCTTCTCTTGGAGCCTTCCCTGGAGACATGTCTTCAATGGTCTTTTGTGCTGCAAAGATGCAACTTTTGTGTCTTTCATCCAGTGGATAGCATCCTGGTGATTGTAAGGAATTATTCTTCCAATCCGACCACGTAGGCCTGATACGAGCTACAGAGAAGAATGAAGAATATTTCAAACTCTTTTGTAATTTCCACAATTTGCTTGAATACTTATTCTGCTTTTCTTGGTGATCCGTATCAACATTTATTATTCTGTATGGGGTAACTGTTCATCCAAAAGTCTGTTACCCTTTTTGTCATGTTCATAATATTTCCATTTTATTCTTACTAGCACATATTCAGTCCGGGTGTTGATGAAGATGGCTCTTTTTCTTTTTGCATTTTAGAATGGAGTCCCTCATTCTTTTGACACGGTTACATGATTTCCCAGCTTCCAATTGAAATGTGGTCACATATGAATCAGCCTTTGCACTTTTATAGAATGTTTGGGAGGTGAAACTGCATTTCTCCTCTGACAACCTGTGTTTGAAAACATTCTTGGGACACAGTTTTTGGGTGGCAAGATGAGCCCTCAAAAGACATGAGCAATAGTATTGGTGCATGTATTGAGATGTGGCCCTTTAACTCTGAGCAGTGGGGATAGCTGGCAGTAGAGTACTGTATATAAAGAAGAAATCTATTTATGTACACATGGTGTGCAAAAAAACCCAAAATGATAGCCTATGTCTTGTGGGTGTAGAAGTCTCTAGATATTTTCAAGAGCTTGGTCTAGGCTTGAAATTCAAAAGCAGATCCGTTTCTGTCCCTTAACAAAGTCAAGCTTCACTGATCTATATATAACAGTATAAAGACATAAAAAATCCAAAACATTTCTGGATATTTTGGGAAAGAAGCATACTTTGCTTTTTTAAAGAGCATAGATCTGGACTATCACTACAGTTTTATCCTGTAAAGCAGTTTTGACAAAGAAGTATGTGAGAAAGTGGGTTTCTGGTGGAGAAAGGTGAAACCCTACTCAAGCAGCAACCACCATCCTTGTCATAGTGAACTCACAATCAAACCCCAAATTTACCTGTGCTCAACTCTCTGGTAGCTTGGCGCAGAGCTGTCAGGCTTAATGTAGATGTAATTTGTAATTCATTTGTGCAACACTTCAAACAGTAATAAAATGAAAACACTACATAGACGGATCCCACACCAAATTAGAAAAATAGAGACCAAAACACCAAAATCCAGCCAGTAGATTTGGAGACATGCAATTTTAAAGATTTAAGTGAAAATAGTGCCAAAAAGTGAAAAGTGCCACTCGTAGCTCTCTGGTGATGTGAGACCGGGGGAAAGTCACCAGTTCAGGCCGACTACAATGGAGCGCGGGTTGGACACCGGGACCAGGTTAGTACTTCTGAAAAGTTACGTTCTCCGAACAGCACAAAAAGACCCATTCGCAGTTGAGGGGGCCTTGATAAGAAGAAAACCACCACAGACAGTTGTCTGCCTGTCTGTTTCTTCTCCTCAATTTCAATATTTTTGTAATTCAGCTGTTATTTTCTGTAAGAAAACCTTGTAGGATCTACACAAATGATCCTTTGCTAACTTTAGAATTTTCTCTGCTTTTCAGAAACGTTTAGCTGTCCAGGATCCAGTATCGGTTTCACACCCATTTCTGTCACTAACTGGAAGAAGGCAGAAAGCACAAAAAATTGGTAAATGGGGCTATGTCCCAGTAAAATGCCAACATTGTGTGGAAAAATGTTGTTTTCTGATTCACGTCTGCCTGTTCCTGAATGCTGGGAAGGTGGTGATTTTAGCACCACAAACCCTTTTTAATGCCATTTTAAAAAAAAAACAAAAAAAAAACACAAGCTTTCTACTGCAGCCCTTTTTCCCCATTTGTTTTGAAAAATGACATTTTTTATGTATTTTGGCTAATCTCTTGGTCGCCTTCAGGAGAACCCACAAACTCTGGTTACCCCTAGAATCCCTAGGATGGTGGAAAAATCACACAAATTTGGCATGAGCAATTTATGTGGACAAAAAGTTATGAGAGCCTAAGTGTGAACTGCCTCAAATAGCCAAAAGAAGGCCTGGCACCTGAGGGGGAAAAGGCCTGGCAGCGAAGGGGTTAATGCAGTGCTGACCAAAGTAAGTTATTCAGAAGAAAAGTTGACCTTACTAACACTTTTAGTGATTTAATTTATAAAGAAACATGTAAGAATATGATATTTTTCACAAAATTGTTTTTATTTAAAGGCATTTAGATTACACAAAAGTGGCCCAGAATTACAGCATATTGTATTGGGATGCTGAAGGCAAACAAGGGATGAAAAGGGCACTTGATTAGCTTTATTGAAGTGTATTTAAACATAACACATATTGTTAGAAATGGGGTCTTTGGTTGGCAGTCAGGTTTCCCCCTGTCCAAGCAAGGACCCTCACTCTAGTCAGGGTAAAGGAGAATCACCCTCAGCTAATCCCCGCTCACCCCCTTGGTAGTGTGGAACAAGCAGAAAAACAGGAAATATTTATCTAAACAAAACACAGCCAAAATGACAAAAATCCACTATACACAAGTCAAGTTATGAATTATAAAACAGAGTCTTAAATCCTGGATAAAACAGTAATAACACTGATAGCGTTCAAAAGTACCTGGGAAAAGTCAAAATAACACTGCATGGGCGAGTGTGCGTCGAAAACGGATAGAGATGTGCTGATTTCTCACCCCACAAGCCAGACCATGCGTTGTTCCTCCTCCAGTCGCGTAGGCGTGGGTCATTTCTTCTCTCCGCAGGAAAGCGATGCGTCGATCTGGACAAGCACATCGTGCCCGGGCAGGCTTTGCGTTGTTGTTCAACGCTCAGTGAGGTGGCGTCAAAAATCTTGCTGCATGGTATCAGCAAAATCGCTCTTTTTGGGTTGCGACGATTTCAGCCACCATCAGCAAGTGTTGCGTATCGTTTCTTCAGCTGCGTGCGTCGATCTTCCAGCAGTGATGCAGGGTGGAGCATAGATTTCAGCTGCAAAGCCGGCGGCACGTTGTTTCTCAGCCAGGTCTCGGAAGGTGCGCCAACATTTTCCCCAAACGGCAATCTGTGCGTGGATTTTTAGTTTTAGTATGCCAGCTTCACCTTTCAAGGGCCCAGGAACTGAATAGGGCACCACCTGGCATGAGTCTCAGCAGAGAGTCCAGGTGCTGGCAGGAGAAGTATTTGATGGCCCTGAGACTTCAATAACAGGAGGTAAGCTCAGGACAAGCCCTTGGAGATTTCTTCACAAGCAGGAATGCACAACAAAGACCAGTCCTTGTCCCCTTGCACAGGCAGAAGCAGCAACTGCAGGATAGCTCCACAAAGCACAGTCACAGGCAGGGCAGCCCATCTCCTCAGCTCTTCAGCTCTTCTCCAGGCAGAGGTCTCACTTGATGTCCAGAAGTGATCTAAAGTCTGTGGTTTTGGGTGCTCTTCTTATACCCATTTTGGCGTTTGAAGTAGGCCTACTTCAAAGGAAAGTCTCTCTTGCTTGTGAAATCCTGCCTTGCCCAGCCCAGGCCCCGGACACACACCAAGGGATTGGAGACTGCATTGTGTGAGGGCAGGCACAGCCCTTTCAGGTGTAAGTGACCACTCCTCCCCTTCCTCCTAGCACAGATGGCTCATCAGGATATGCGGGCTACACCCCAGTTCCCTTGGTGTCACTGTCTAGAGAGGTGCAAACAGCCCATCTTTCAAACTGACCCAGACGGGAACTCACAAACAGGCAGTCACAGAATGGTTTAAGCAAGAAAATGCCTACTTTCTAAAAGTGGGATTTTCAGACACATATTCTCAAAACCAACTTTAGTAAAAGATGTATTTTTAAATTGTGAGTTCAGACGCCCCAAACCCCACATGTCCATCTGCTCCCAAAGGGAATCTACACTTTAATTATATTTAAAGGTAGCCCCCATGTTAACCTGTGAGAGAGATAGGCCTTGCAATAGTGAAAAACGAGTTTGGCAGTATTTCACTGTCAGGACATATAAAACACATTAGTATTCGTCCTACCTTAACCATACACGGCACCCTGACCATGGGGCTACCTAGGGCCTACCTTAGTGGTGTTTTACATGTAAGAAAAGGGAAGGTTTACGCCTGGCTAGTGGGTACTTTTGCCAAGTCGAATTGGCAGTTTAAAACTGCACATAGACACTGCAGTGGCAGGTCTGAGCCATGTTTGCAGGCCTACTAATGTGGGTGACACAACCAGTGCTGCAGGCCCACTAGTAGCACTTGATTTACAGGCACTGGGCACCTCTAGTGCACTGTACTAGGGACTTACTAGTAAATCAAATATGCCAATCATGGAAAGCTGATCAACAATACAATTTGCACAGAGAGCATATGCACTTTAGCACTAGTTAGCAGTGGTAAAGTGCTCAGAGTTCAAAAGCCAACAAAAACAGGTCAGAAAAAATAGGAGGCAAAAAGATTGGGGTTGACCCTGCAAAAGGGAAAAAGTCCAACACATATATACAGAAATATTTGCATACGTACAGGGAAACATTTATGTAGAACAACACACCTCACAGCATGCATGCACACAAAAGCCATCCATTATAGTCGCACCCATGTACACAAAGAGACATCCATGAAGGCACACTTGCACAAAGACAAACAGACATGCAGGCACACACACTCTTGCAGACAAAATCTAGACAGGCACAAATGTGGGCAGAGATCGCAAAAGCTCTCATTACGAGTGGCCCAACCGAAGATGCAATAATTATCACCCACTTAAAAAACAACCACTAAAGGATCAGAATTTAAAAGGTGTGATCATTCTAAAAGATCACAATATGTTCCCTTTAAAAGAAGCATCACATGATGAGTTTTTTTTGTTTAGCACATCAAAATCCACACCACATCTAGCCATATTTACCAAGCATTTCCCACTAGTATATTTGGGCTGGTTGGCTCTGCTGATTTTCACCGGAGGAAAATTGAAGGGATGTCGTTAGTGTAAGACTCGTGATTAGGAACCCTGTGCAAACATCATGAAGGGATTGAAAGAAAAGGCCCTCTTGGCATGAGGCTCCTAGAGACACACACAGATACTAATACATGCAGGCATACCTAATACCTACTCAAAGATACAAGTCGATTTCAATCTTTCTCTCTATTCCTGGCTCCATTTTTCTTCCTTCGCTGCTTTTCCGGCCTCTCCTTTCCTTTTCCCACTCTTTCTTTACCCTACTTTCTTTTTTCACGTTCTCCTCTTCATTTCCTGTCTCGACAGCCACTTTCCTTCCCTTCATTGCAACATCAACATTTTTGCATTTCCCAATGCTTGTTTTGAAGAGATATGATATAGCTAATTCACAGTAAAGAAAGGAATGGGGCACAAGCATGCAAAGTTTTACTAAATGTTGTCTGGTATTGGAAGCTTCTTCCATAAAGTTAAGATTTAAATAGTTTTCTTTTCGTTCAGACGGCCGGCTCCAATAGGTTTGTGTTCGTGCATCTGCCCATTGTAATAGTGTTGCTGTTACCTACAAAGAAGTCTGGAATACAATCGAATCATCACTTTTCCAATTACCAAAACAACATCTCCGAACAAACAATTACATTCTTGACACTGTTTAATTGATATATCCTTGTTTTGAGGCTTGAATATGTTCTTCTGTAACATGGGTTTATTCTTCTAAACTGATCTGAAGCCCGTTAGTTAAAACTATGAGTAAGTTAAAGCTATTTAGGCAGACCTTCTCCGAAATAAGATGTCTTTGAGAGAGAAGTCTGATTAATGGTCCATGATTTATTGGTGTGCAGCGCGAAAATCCATTTAGCGGCTTTTTTTATAGGGGTCCTGCCATGCGGGATGAAATCATAAGTACCTTATCTCCCTCAGGCCTACTAGGCATCATGATTTTATTGGAAATGTGTCGATTAGTGATTTTATTTTCGACTGTTTCTCTGCTTCTGTATAGGCGACGTCTTACCGACAAGGATTAGGAAAGCATTCGTTCTATAATATTTTTGATTTGTGTAAGTTTGTGTTCTTGAAATATTATTAGGTAATTGTTAAGTAAAATTTCGATTTTTTTTCGTGTTATTTTTAAATTTGCATTTCTTTATGCATGAAACGTGTAAGAATTTGCTTTTCGAGCAAATATGCTCAAACGTAAATCAACAATACATTTGTTCAGCAGTGGTCGCGTAGTTATTGTGTCGACCAACTCATTTCAAGCAAAAATTAAAGATTGAACTAGCAATAACTGGTGATTGGGGCTAATAGGCCCTATCCAGTGTGTCAATTTGTAAAGCGCCTGTTCACTTGAATGTACCTTGAAGAAACAGAAATTGCAACAACTGCTATTCGTCCCCACCCGCCCCCTCCGCTCCGCTGGCCTCGCACTTGCTGCCGTCCCTCGCACCCGCCGCTCCACGGCGGGTGGGAGATCTTTCTCCTTCCTGGCGGCCAAGACCTGGAACTCCCTCCCCACCAGCCTCAGGACCACCCAGGACCACTCCGCTTTCCGGAGACTCCTAAAGACTTGGCTGTTCGAGCAGCGATAACCCCCCCTTTCCCCCCTAGCGCCTTGAGACCCGCACGGGTGAGTAGCGCGCTTTACAAATGCTAATGATTTGATTTGATTTGATTTGATTCGTAGTTCTGTGAAACGGGCACAAACTGCGCTAACATTAACAGCGTTATAAAAAGCATAAGTCTTATCGAGCAAGTCCAAAGGGACGACAAAGGGTTTCAAACTCTCCCAGTATCATTTAATACGTATCAACTTCCATAGTTAATATCACTATTTTCGAAAAGGATGCTTTATCTTTTGACTATTCTGATAACAATAGGTCGAGTGCATTTAAAAAAAAACTTTTTAAATGTAATGTTTTACATGGAACAGGTTACAATGAACGTACATACGAATTTGACATCAAAGAAAAGTAATCTAACAAGGAAACTGCTTGGCCCTGCAAAAGTTGATCAAAGACACAAACAGCAATACCAAAGAAGAGAAAATATAAAAATCTAAAATACATTACTTTTGACCCACTGTAATTTTACATGTGACATTGCCTGTGGACCACAACAGATTAACCCCTACATGCTGGGCCTCCAATGAGTTCTTTTTGGCTGTTTTGGGCATTATGTGCTTAGTACTCCATAACTCAACACAAGGTATCCATTCCAGATTTATGTCCTTCCCAACATCCTAAGAGTTCTAAATGTACCCAGAGTTTGTGTATTCCCCTGGAGGGGACCAAGAAAATAGGCTAAGTTTTTAGATAAATAGGAACAAAAGGTTCTGGATGAAAGTATCTGTTTTTTCCCCTAAAAATGGCATCAAGAAACGGTTTGCAGTGCTAAAGTCAACACATTCCCAGCTTCACGAAACATGCAGAGCTGAGTTGGTTGTGCCCTCAACCCTACTTCCAGTTTGTGGTGAAAACCAGTATGAAATCCATGGCAGATCCAGGAAAGCTATAGATTTCTGAAAAGTAGATACAATTCTGAATTCACCAAGGGGTCATATGTGTTTTCTCAAAGAAACCAACGGTTGAAATAAAGAATTATTGAAAGGAATAAGAATAAAGGGATATTTGTGACATTTTCATCTATAAATGTTTGTCACAATGGTGGGTGTACAAAAGCAATGTACTATTACATCCTCTAGACCCTTCTGGTTGAAGGGATATATAAGGTTTGTACTCTAAGAACCCAAGGTACTCAGGGTCAACAACTGACCTGCACCATACAATGGTTTTCCATTATGTACTGAGTATAGACGAATTCATGTGGTCAAAGTAGCAAGGTGGCAGCATATTGTGGTATGAGTGGGGGGGTCTTACCATGTAATACTAACACGATACCCAGAAGTGGACCTTGGATTCACACCAGTAAACCTTAGCTCAGTACTGGTAGAGTGGCAAAGAGCAGTCAGTTTACTTAGAGGAACATGTTAAGCATTTCACAACACCAACGTGGACGATAAGTAATTGATACAACTCTAAAGAAACTAGACACCAATTTCTAAAAACTAAACAGATTTTTATAGTAATTTAGACACCAAAACGGTTTCGATATGGTGCAGATAATCAAAATTATCAATTACAGAGCATTAAATAAATCAGTACTTTGGAGAGCCATCAATTCTATAATTGCGGTCAATGGGAGAAAACAAAGTATGCAATCGGTCACTTGTGAAGCGAGTTCTGTGGAACCCACCTGGGATTAAGGTCTTGTGGGCCCACAGATCAAGCAATAACAGACAGTACAATTGTACCTGGCTTGATAGGCCAGGATGCAGAGTGGTGTTGTCTGTCCTTGGTGCTGAGTGAGAATCGCAGTCTTGGTTTACGCACCTTAGCTAAAGGTACCTTGCAGGCCTAATTCAGTGAAGCCTTTTGCTTCTTAAGTTAGGAGTTGGCCTTGGATCAGGAAACACCAGGCATAGCAGGTAGGTGACACTCAGGTGACTTGGGTGCAAAGGGGGTTCTAGCTGTCCTGAGTGCTGAATGGGATCCATGGGTGTTGGTTTTATCAGGCATGCCAATGCAGGCTGAAAGAAGGTGCAAAGATTGGACAATGGAGCCACTGAGGTGGGTTGTTGCATGGTGGCATTGGTTCCCTGGGCCTGCTGTGTCAAGTAAAGCAAGTAGCAGTTGGGCTGACTACCAACAAGCCTTGATGCAGACAAGCACAGCGGTTTGTGGAGCCTTCTTCCAGAGGACCAGGGGAATGAAGCAGAAAGCTGAGCCTCATGAGTGTCTGTTCTGCAGTTCTCTGAAGGTGCCTGGCCAGTTACTTTTGGTTGGCCACACTTTAGAGCCTGGTGGTCAGTTCTTTGGTGATCATGTAAGTGCAGTATGGTCCTGACGTCATCAGGGATCTAGGGCCATATGTACGAACACATTTTCCCATAGACACAGAATGGGTAAAACCCTTTGCTACATCTGGCCCCTAGTCCCTCTAGTCCTGGGGAATTCTGGTTTCAGAGGAGTTCAGCTTCCTTTTGGAACTGGTCTCTGGTCCGGGGTGAGTTGAAGTCCAGTGGTGTGCAGAGTGGCTGACCGAGGTGCAGATAATGCGCCTCTTCTTTGTGGAGTACTACCTTGTTGTGGAGTCGGGTTTCTTCTTGTTTCACAGCAGATCTGAGTTTCTGGTGTCAGGCGTGCCAGTTAAATCCTAGATTTAGGGATGCTAAGGGGTGTGAGGACCAATGGCGAATGGGCATCAAGTCTGTGGGTAATCCGTCCTTAAGAGGACCACATCTGGTGGGAGGTCATCACTATACTACCAAGAACCCACTATTTGTAAGCCTTTTCAAGATGTGTTGGACCTGGCCTTGCAGGGTCAACCACAATCTTTTTGCCTCCTTCCTCCTAATGTTTCTGACCTGTTTTTGTTGGTTTTAGGACTCTGGGCACTTTACCACTCCTAACCAGTGCTAAAGTGCATATGCTCTCTGTGTAGATTGTATTGGTGATTTATCCATGATTGTCATATTTGATTCACTAGCAAATTGTCATATTTGATTCACTAGCAAGTCCCTAGTAGAGTGCACTAGAGGTGCCCAGGGCCTGTAAATCAAATTCTACGAGTGGGCCTGCAGCACTGGTTGTGCCACCCACATTAGTAGGCCAGTAAACATGGCTTAGACCTGTCACTACAGTGTCTGTGAGTGCAGTCTTGAACTGCCAATTCAACTTGGCAAGTATACCCACTTGACAGGCCTAAATATTCCCTTTTTATACACCCCTAAGATAGGCCCTAGGTAGCCCCATGGACAGGGTGCAGTGTATGGTAAAGGTGGGACATGTACCTATGTGTTTTACATGTCCTGACTGTGAAATACTGCCACATTCGATTTTCTCTGTTTGCAGGCCTCTCTCTCTCATGGGTTAACAAAGGGGATGTCTTCAAATGTTATAAAAGTGCAGATTCCCTTTGAGAGCAGATAGAAATTTGGAATTTGGGGTCTCTGAACTCACAATTTAAAAAACATTAGTGACGTTTTTTTTTTTAGATTGTTAGGTTGAAAATGCCACTTTTAGAAAGTAGGCATTGTCTTGCCTAAACCTTCTGTGACTCTGCCTGTTTGTGGATTGCCTGTCTTGGTCAGTTTGACAGTTAGGCTGTTTGTGAATTCCCTCTAGACAGTGACACAAGAGAGCTGGGGTGTAGACTGCATATCCTGATAAGCCATCTGTGCTAGAGTGCAGAAAGGAATGGTCACTCACCCCTGAAAGGGCTGTGCCTGTCCTCACACAATGAAGTCTCCAACCCCCTGGTGTGTGTCTGGGGCCTGGCCTCGGCAAGGCAGGATCTTGCAAACAAGAGGGACTTTGCTTTGAAGTTTGCCAACTTCAGAGGCAGACAGGGGTATAAGTATTGGACCCAATACCTCAGACTTTAGATTAATTCAAGGATTCAAAAGGAACCTCTGCCTGAAGAAGATCTGAGAAGTGTTGCCCTGGCCTGTGACTGTGCTATGTTTGGCTATCCTGAAGTTGCTGTTTCTGCCTGTGCAAGGGGACAGAAACTGGAGTTTGCATTCCTGCTTGAGAGGTAACTCCAAGGGCTTGGAGTAGAGCTTGCTTCCTGTTTTGAAGCCTCAGGGACAGCAAAGGCTTCACCACTGAGTTCTGAGTCTGCCTGCTATGGGTTCTAGCTTTCCAGAGGGTGCCATTCCAGTTCCTGGCCCCCTGGAAGTGAGTTTCTGGAGAAAAGCCTGTCTAACGATGCTAGACGCTGCCATGCGACTTCGTAAAGGATGCCGCTGCCCGTAACCGTAATGCCACCTGCCCTGAGGCCGTGTACCTTGCAGAGTGCAAGGACCCCGATGATTCTGTAGGCTTTGCGTCGATGCAGCCGCTGATCCTTCCCATCTTCCCTGACTTTGGAGTGTCATAAATCGGACTTCCGTGACATCCGATGCCATCGCAGAGCCTGTAGCAGTGTGGGAATGTGACATTATCATATCCCCGTGAGGTCGCCCCATAGCATTGTGACTTCACTGGACTTCATGCCTGCCAGAACCAAGAGCCAGACTTTTCAACCAGCGCCGCTTGACTGCCACCGCTCTGCAGTAAGGACCCAATGCTGCTGCACAACACCTCTGCCCTTCTGCCCTGTGGCACCGGAACCAATGCTGGATTGGATTCGGCGACGCCACTCTCCCCAGCCCTGTGCACTAGCCTGTTTTCTACTTCTTTGCTGAGGTACTGTACCTGAGGGTTGAACGACTTCATAAACTGTGCCATTGGTGTCACATTGTAGGAAACGACTCAGTCACAACGCTGCTCAATACCAACTTACAGCATTTGTGCCTCTAGGCACTATTTTTGTAATTTTTAAGTGCTACATTCATATTTCTAACTGTTTATTGTGGATTTGTATCGTATTTGGTCTTGTTTATTTAGATAAAATAATAAGTATTTTTCTAAACCTGTGTTGTGTCATTTTGCAGTGGTTCACTGTATTACTGTGTGTGTTGGTACAAGTACTTAAAAAAGTGTCTCTTAGTTAAGCCTGCCTGCTCGTAACGAGCTACCAATGGGGTGAGCGAGGGTTAACTGAGTGTGATTCTCCTTTACCCTGACTAGAGTGAGGGTCCTTGCTTGGACAGAGGGTAACCTGACTGCCAAACAAAGACCCCATTTCTAACAAGATGACACAGGCCATCTGCCATGGTATACTCCAGCTGGCCCACCCTAGAGGAGTGGTCAGCCTTAGGGGAATGTCCATCTCCTGATTAGCTAATTACCCCACCTGTGAGCCTCAGAAGGTGCCTGGGGAAGGGGAGACTTTGTCCTCAAGTGGGGGACAAATTCCTTTGTCCAGCAGTGGCAGTGTAGCCTTTGAAGCTCACTGTCGTGATGGGTCTGATCACAAGCCATCCTGGCAGGGTGGAGGTGTGACCTCCTCCTTCCACAGGGATTTGCCCTGACCTCTGGGAGTGGCACACACTCTCCAGCATATAGTCAAACTTCTGACTTGATGGCAAACACCCAGGAAAGCCCGCTGAGGCATGCAAAAGCTGGCAACTCAGTGGGCATCCTCTGAGGAAGCCACCTGGGTACATGCTAGGTAAGCCTAGACACAAGAAATATGTTCAGCGTTAAAAAGCACAGAGTTTGACTCCAAACATGAAGGAATTCAGTTGGGTCATCATGAAGCTGGACATCTGGGGTTTGCCTGGGTGCCAGCCCATGTTATACCATGGACCTCTGGTCACTCGCGGTAGTATTAAGTTTTAAATGCTACTACACTGGCATATATGCTTGCACATATATGTCCACACTCATAACACAATGAACCCTGCCTCCTGGGCTATGGGAGGCCTAGTTTAGGGGCGGGTTATGGGCAGTGAGGTGGCTCTGCCTGCATTTGGTGTGAGCAAAGTTTAACCCGATCAGGGGAGCTGCTCATGCAGGCTTTTACTCGGGTCATTCAGGGTGGCACAATCAGTGCTGTAGCTCTGTTGTCCCCTTTATCATCCCTGCCCTGGGTACCATTGATACCATTTACTAAGGCCTTACAGGGGTGGTAAAGTCCTTGCCGATTGGGATTACCAATCACAATTGCAATTTAAGGGAATGCGCACTGGCAATGGGCTCTGATTAGCAGGCCTCAGTGCACTTTCAGATCAAACAACAGCATCAAGCAGCAAAAAGTACAGGGTGACCATTCAAAATAGGCACTTTATAACAGTGAAATGTGTAGAATGAAAAATGGGTATAAAGGAAGTCTATGTTTTTGTGAAATGGGTACAAGTTGTGCGAGTCTGGTTACAACTCTAAATATGCGGGCACCCGTACTAACATCGGATTTAGAGGATACTTTACAAACTGACTTATTTCTTACATGCTGGCTCACATTTTGAAGGCACAAATGCAGCTAAAATTCAATTGGTAATAACAAATGTTCCACTATTTTATGCTCCACTATGTCTTCTCATAAAAATGGTATCTCATTTGTGTGGGTAGACCTAGTGCCAAAGACAGGAAACAGCCCAAAATGTAACATGAATACATCACATTTTTCCACTCAAAACTTGCAAAGTGGGTAGCTGCATATTTTGGGCCTTAGCTCTGCCTGTATGTTTGAAAAGATAGCCAACTTGCACATTTTTGAAAATTATACACCTGGGGAATTCAGGGTGGGGTGACTTGCATGACTCTCACCAGGTTTTATTTTACACAGAATCCCTCGCAAACCTAAATATTGACTAACAGCACATTTTCCTCACATTTCTCTGATGTAAAGTTCTGGAATCTGTAGGAAGCCACAAATGTACTTTCAGCCAGAATACCCCCAAGTCTCCCAATTAAAATGGTACCTCATTTGTGTTGTTAGGCCTAGTGTGCGCAACAGGAAACAGCCCAAAACTCAACATGGATTCATCACAATTTCCACTTGAAATTGACCCCTTTTTTGCTAAGTGGGTAGCTGTGGATATTAGGCCTTATCTCAGCGGACACCTATGGAAACCTAGCAAACTTGTACATTTTTTAAAACTAGACACCTGGGGAAATCAGTGTGAGGTGACTTGCATGGCTCTCGCCTGTTTTTTTTTTTTACCCAGAATCCCTTGTAAACCTCAAAACACATCTTCCTCACATTTCTGTAATGGATAGTTCTGTAATCTGTGGAGAGCCACAAACTTCCTTCCATCCATCATTTCCCGTAAGTCTACCAAAAAAAGTGGTTTCTCACTTAGGGGTTTAGGCCTAGTGCCCCAACAGGAAAAGGCCCAAAGTGCAACGTGGACACGTCAGATTTTTCCACTGAAAACTGACCCATTTTTTGTAAAGTGGGTAACTGAGGGTTTTGGGCTCTAGTTGAGCTGGCAACTATAAAAAAAAACTACAAATCTTGCACATTTTTGAAAACTAGATACCTGGGGAAATCCAGGGCGGGGTGACATGCATGGCTCTCACCAGTTATTTTTACCCAGAATCTCTTACAATCCTCAAAACTCATCTACCTCAAATTTCTGTGATGGAAAGTTCTGCATAACCATAAACTTCCTTCCAATGAGCATTTCCCCAAGCATTCTGATAAACATGGTAACTCACCTGCATGGTAGGCCTAGTGCCTGTGACAGGAAAAGGCCCTAAATGCAACATGGATACATCCAATTTTTCCACTGACTAATGACCCTTTTGTTTTGCAAAATTGGTAGCTGTGGACTTTGGGCCCTAGTTCAGATTACACAGAGGGAAACCTAGGAAAAATGCAGATTTTTGAAAACTAGACACCTTGGCGAATTCAGTGTGGGGTGACTTGCATGGCTCTCACTGGGTTTTTTACCCAGAATCTCTTGCAAACCTCAAACTCAAGCCAAATATTTCCTCCCACCCTGAGTTCCCATGCGTCCCTTAATAGAATGGTACCCTACTTGTGTTTGTAGGCAAGGAGACCACAACACTTAAAGGCCCTAAAGTACAACACTCTAAAGCACAACATTGAGTAATAAGCAATCAGGGTAGCTGACGTATTTGGGACACAATTGTGGGGTCCCCCTTCCAAAGCAATAAACCACAGACATTTTTGAAAACTAGAGAACTAGGGGATTACAGGGTAATGTGTTCGCATAGACCTAACAAGGATTTCATACTCACAATGCTCTCAAACTTTACTTGAAATCACACATTGCCCTTATATTTCTGTGATGAAATCTTCTGGAATCTGCATGAATCCCAGAAATTCGTACCACCTAGCGTTAGCCCAGTTGTGCAGATAAAAACGGTGCACCCGTTGTATGGCTGGGACTACAGCTCACATCAAGAATGGATCAAACCAAAGTGAAAGAGAGCCACTGTGAGGGAACTCCCATGGACCTTTGTTTGATCCATTCCTGTCTCAGGCAGGGTAATGGTCCAGATGTAAGAGGAAATTAGAGAAATTCATTGATAGTGACAACAAGATGACCCAGAATAGGAGAAGCTATATAAGAGATCATTTAAATGGTTAGAAAAGTACAGAGACATCTTCCTTGGAGAGATGCCCCCTGGGAAGAAGGCCATATATATGATTTTTTTTTTTAAAGCAATCACTAGCATTAGTGCAGCAGGCGCTGTGGCAGTGAAGCCAGGGGTGTGAGTGGTCACTGGATCCTACTTCTGACTATCTTACTTTGAAAAGGGGAGCACAGGGGGGCATTTTTTCTTGCTAGCATTAGAGCCCATGTCAGCTTTGCTGCACATGGAACAGGGTCCAAGCAACAGGCTAGATGTATTTCCATTTTACTTTTTACAAAAAGCAGCAGAAACCATACTTTGGTTGGTGCCAGGCCTAGAAATGATGCCCATGTAATGGGCAAATTAGAAAGCCTGCTTTGAAGCACTGTAGGTATCAATGGTGCTGGAACTATGCAGAATTATAACTGTTTTACTGTCATGTCTTTCTTAAATTAGGGGAGCAGTGCATACTTGCTGTGCCAGTTTTGCTTTGGACCTCAGAGCAATGGCCAAAGGGAAGGGAAAATTGAAACAGGGGACACCTTGATTTGTGCATCTGAGAGCTATGAGGGGGAGTGTTGGCATGACATGGGAGCCCACTTTGTTAACAAAGGGTAGAGCAGAGAGCCTGCTTCACAAGGCAGTAGCTGTCATTAGTGAGCCCATCGGTTCGAGGATCTCACAGCATCTCAGTTATGAATGTAAGCCACTGGGAAATCTCTGTCAATCAAACTTTTCACCATTACTTGCAAGGAAGAGTCCCAGGAAGCAAAGTTTTAATAAGAGGCTTTGGCATTCATACTGGGCCTATTAAAAAAAATACTATGGCTAGGTGTGACGTATAGTCATAGTATTTATGGCTTACTCCAGAATGTCTAGAGTGAGCCAAGATTACTACAACATGTGTCAAAAATCACAGGAAGCAAAGTTCCATCTGTTTAAAAAGTGGTCATTCCTGAATCTGTAACAAACAATCATTGCTTGACGAGTCAAAACATTTATGGGTGCCAATTTATCCTCCTCCATATAAGGCTATTTTTAAAAATTACCTCACAGTTCAGGATCTTGTGACCAAAGGAATTCTCTATCTCTTCAGACTGACTGAGTCTGTGGTGATTTCTCTTCATTTCCATGTGCTGAAAGGATGTTGACTATTCCGGTGAACCTAAAAGCAAAGGTCTAACATAACACATTCAGGGCCATATTTAAAAGGCCCCGTGGCACAGGGTGGCACAGTAAGTGCCTTGCTGTGCTACCTGCACCACTGGGAATGCGCTGTTTCTACAAGATATGGCACATTTCTGTCCTCTCCTCCTGCACTGGGGATGATTGTTTTTGTGCAGGAAGCGTCACCATCCTGCACAGAACAATCAACGGAGGCATTTTCCTTCCTCTAAGTGTGTGCAGAATGCAGCACACAAAGATAGAGGAAAAAATTGGGAGAAATAAAGATATTTCTCACCGTTGTGTCACTCTTATGCCACCCCCTTATGCCAAAGCATTGCAAATCTGGGAATGCGTAAAAATTAATGGATGTTTCATGGGAACAGCCACACCCATAGAAAAGCCTCCCTGTGCAAAGTGAGGCAAAGCAGTGACTGGCCCTGCGTTGCCTTACTACATATCTACAAGGCAATGAAAGCCACGCAGAGTGGCTTTGTGTGGCCTTGTAGATATGGGTAAGCAGTCAGCAAAGCAGGTGCGTCACTTAAAGTAGGCTGCTTGTAAATATGAGCCTCAGTGTTTCTCACTAAGGCCCGTATTTATACTTTTTGACGCTAAACTGCGCTAACGCACTTTAGCGTCAAAAAGTTTAGCGCCGGCTAACGCCATTCTGAAGCGCCATGCGGGCGCCGTATTTATTGAATGGCGTTAGCCGGCGCTAGCAGACCGGCGCTGCCTGGTGTGCGTGGAAAAAAACCACGTACACCAGGCAGCGCCGGCGTTGGGGAAAATGGCGTTAGGGCGTCTTAAAATGGTGCAAGTCAGGTTGACGCCCAAAAATCACCTCCACCCGATTTGCGCCATTTTTAACGACGCCCAGACGCCATTTACATGACTCCTGTCTTAGTAAAGACAAGAGTCATGCCCCCTTGCCCAATGGCCATGGTCATTGGGCATTGAGGCATGTAGGGGGGCACAAATCAGGCCCCCCTATGCCAAAAAAAAATATAAAAAAAATAAAAAATTATACTTACCTGAACTTACCTGAATGTCCCTGGGATGGGTCCCTCCATCCTTGGGTGTCCTCCTGGGGTGGGCAAGGGTGGCAGGGGGGGTCCCTGGGGGCATGGGAGGGCAGCTGTGGGCTCATTTTGAGCCCACAGGTCCCTTAACGCCTGCCCTGACCCAGGCGTTAAAAAGAGGCGCAAATGCGGGGTTTTTTGCCCCGCCCACTCCCGGGCGTGATTTTTGCCCGGGAGTATAAATACGACGCATTTGCGTCGCAGTCATTTTTTTAGACGGGAACGCAAAAAAATTACGCTCTTTCCTCATACTTTGGCGCTAGACGCGTCTAACGCCAAAGTATAAATATGGCGTTAGTTTTGCGCCGAATTTGCGTCGAAAAAAACGACGCAAATTCGGTGCAAACGGAGTATAAATATGCCCCTAAGATCTGTTTCAGATCGGTACACAAATGAATCAAATCCATATGAATAAATTTGTTTTAGAACCGGTTCTCTCCTAACTGTCACGATGATGGGGCTCAAAGAAAGGAAGCTCTCTTCAAGCATGTGCACTTTTTCATTTGGATTGTACTGCCCACACTGGGTGCGTTTCGCAATGCAATAAATGTGAACCAACATACAATCTCACCTGTATGGATGCAAGATTTGAATTAGTCATTTTCACATGGTAGGATTTAATACTAAGAAGAATCTTTTTATATGCAAGATAGATTGTAGGTGTAAATGTCCTTTCTTTATACACTTGTACTCTCATGTGATAGGTGTATGGTTGCAGTATTCAATAGCACACTTATATTATTAACACCAGGCCTTATTCAAAAATCCATGTCAGCTCTACAGAGGTGTGCAAAATGAGAGGAATATCCAAACACATGTAGGCTGTGGGTTTCACCAATCTATTTCTATTTTATATACCATGCAGTATAAACCCATACAGTTTTACTCACTTGAAAAACATGAGTGAGTGCATTCTCAGGTTAAAAAAGGGATGGCTGTGCACTTAATGTAGGTAGTAGAGGAGATTTGTCTCCACATAACTAAGCATTTTCCATGAGTTCAAATATAGCGAGTCGTTTTTGCAAATTAAAGTACAACAAGAAGTCCAATGAATTTTAAGAATAACCTTGTAAAAGCTTTGGACTCCAGTCACTGTTTACTCATACTTCAAAGGAATAGATAGCCTTTAGGAAGTGTCAGGGTTTGTGGGACATAACGTTATTAAAATATGGTGCATTCAATTTCGTGTGGATAGGATAAACAAAATGAACGTTCATGTGGGAGCACAAGCAACCTGTTAGTAATTACAAAGGCAAAACGTGCAAATGCAACCATTTTTAAATCCAGGTTCAGCTTTCAAAATGATTATGACTTGGATCTGAAAATGCACACTATACAATGAACTAAGGACTAACCGCAGCTGTTCACATGCAATAGTATGTTAGTATGGTTCATATGCCCAGCATTGAACAAACTATCTGCAACTTAATTCAAATAATGTTTGCTGACTAGATACATTGGTATGAGGTTGAATGCAGTCTGTTTACCACTCAGAGGAATCAACATAAATGTATCTGTATTGGGTGTTTGCACTCTCTAGTCTTGATGTTTACTGCTATGATATGTTACAGAAAAAAGTATGTCACATGGTTCACAGTATTCCTCTAATCCATCCAATGGCATTCAGTGACACGCTATTGATGCATACAATATTAATATATTCAAAAATATGAGAAATTAAATATTATTAACAAAAAATATTGTCTTCCTATACTTATCCAATAAAACAAAAAAAACTGAGACCACAACTATTGCTGTTAAAAATATTAATTTGTACTAATATTCAAAACATAAATATCAGAACAAAAAAATATTATTACCTTCACATCAACATAAAAATAGTCAAACATATTGTCTCAGACAATATAGACTTCTATATTATTGCAAAAATATACATTATTATTAAAAACATGGCAGCAGCTAGTTTTTACATTGAACAAAACATTAAACTAAACATTAATGAAAACATACATATGTTTTAACAATATAAAAAATATTGGATCACCAAAATATATATAAATCACCCCAAATAGAAATGTAACTCAATACCTAACAACATGAGTTATAAATAATATTTACTTAAACTGCAAACATTTCTACAACAATTTAAATCTTAATATAGATAAATATTATATAATACAATTCAAAAGTATCAAACTACATATTAAACATTGTCTTGTAAATAAAACATAATTTAGTGTTTGCCATAGAAAGACAGAACTGGAAAAGCAATCAAACCAAAATAGAACTAACCAATAAAATGAACAACGATCTTGAAAACTAAGTCAAACAAAACATTCTACTGCAAAACAATCCCAGTCACAAATCACAAAGAACAACATTAAAAAAATGTAAATTATTATAAAATACAAACTCAACCTAAAATATAAACCTAATTACCTAAACCTATAAAACTACTAACAAATAAACACTTGAAATGAAAGTGATGTTTTAATGTACTTCCAACACAAAAGAAAGCACCTGCTCCACATTACAACATCTGCAACAGAAAAGCTACAAAGAAAGTTTGAAACATCAAAGAACAAGGATGTATGTATAAATAAGAAAACTAATTGCATAATTGATATGTATTTACAAAATGTATAAAGATTTTAAAATTGTAATTCTTTATACAATGAAACTATTTTCAGACAGAATGACAGAAAGAGCAAAGTAAATAACATCATAGAAAGGAATGAAATTATTAAGTTACATGGCCTACAACTACAATCAAGAAAGTACATCTTTAGAAACTGAAAATTGGAAATGTACTAAATATTACTCTAATGCATGCTATGGGAGAGTCACTACAAAGATGATACTGTAATTAATGTCAGGGAACACAAGCACCCCCCAAATGCGACAAAAGTAGAATCAAGGGAGATATTGATACACCTCCTGTTCCAAGATGCCAAAATACTCAAACACTTAAAAATCACACATAGGGCCTTATTATGAGTTTGGCGGTCTTACCGCCAACAGGCTGGCAGAGAAGTCTGCCAAATTATGACTTTGGCGGTATTCCCTATGGAATACAGCCAAAGCAAGTCTGGCATCGCCACTGTGGTCAGACTGCCACAGACGACTGAAGGCACCAGCAGGCCGACTGAGACCATGTTCCTGCCAGACATGTTACAAGGCTGCACACCTTCAAGATTTCTGCCGCGGTCGCACCACCACAAAAACCTAGGAGCCACTCACTTCCAGGAAGCCATACTTGACTGGAGCAGCCATTGAACCAAAACTAGATGTCATGCCCCCTGCTCCTGCTTGCCAAAAGACTACAGAATCTTCACCACTGCCAACCAAAGCAACAGTAAGTACACACACTCACCTCTTACAGTTGTATATTGTTAAATGTTGTTTACTTACATATCATACCATAGGGACGGGGTGGGAGGGCTACAGTCACATGTAACTGTACACTGACATGCTCACTCACATACAGCCACACAGACACCTGCACATACACATCACACATATTACAGCCACCACTCACACACACACAACTCATCAAAAACACACACCTTTATGCACAGAAACACAGCACAGACCCAGTCTTACAGAATACCATACAACACATCAACATGTCACAACAACATCACAATTACACAATCATAAACACAGTGGCAAGCAACCACAATGGACACTACCAAGGACACATCACACATACCACATAACGAACAACCAACAGCGAATGAACACACACAATTACACATACAACTTACCAATCAACACACATCACAAATCACACAGCACATCGTAACTATCATAACATGCACAATACACACACACTCACACAAAGCACACGGAGCCACACACCACAAAAATTAACACATGTCAACACAAACACCATACAGTGACAACAACATGTCTGCTACATGCACATGCCCATCACACAACACATACCCTATCCCTGGGGGAGATCAGCACTACACACACCCTCACATACTACCGACACAACACAGGAAGCACAAGCACTACACACAAAAATACTCACATACAACCAATGTTGGCCAGGGACAACTCTAACCTAGGAAAGGAAATGCAAGACAGAGATGTGACCAGGAAACCAACAACTGGTTGGTCTTAATATATTTTTCACAAAATGAGATTAAGGTCAAAGGCCATAGCTTAGTCCAAAATCCATGGATTGTGCCCCAAAGGCACATATTGGTGCCCCCAACTTGACTCCTGACTGCCATGTAACCTCCACAGGTAGGGGCATCAAGGGGGCAGGCAGGTATCTCAGGGATGATCTGGGGGTTGGTGGTGGGGGGGTATTTGGGATTGGGCTTGTGAGGGGACGTTGTGGATTTGGTTTGGAAGGGGGTTTAGGTTTAGGCTTGAGAAGGTTGGAGCTTCTTGGGAGGAGTAGACGTCTTGGCAGGGGAGGAGCATAGGTATGTGCAGGAGGGTAGGGGAGACCTTGGAGGAGGAAGGTATGGCCTTTGGGAGGGACTAACACATTTAGAGAATTCACTGGGGAGAGGAGTAGGGAAAAGGGCAAACTCAGAAAGGAAAGCTTTTTTACACACACAGGGACAGTTATAGAAAAAGGGTGTGGGTTTGTAGGGAGAGGGAGTGGTTGTATGAGATGTTGGTGTGGATGTTTTGGGTGCATGCTTGTGGGAGGTATGCTTGTGTGTGGTGGGTGAGTAATAGCATTTATGTGTTTTGGGCTGAGGGGCGTGGAGGTGCTGGGGAATGCTGTGGTGGGTGCATGGCTGTCTGTTGGGGTGGTGACTGCAGGTATGGTGGATGGGTTGCATGTAGGAGTGTCAGTGGTTGTGGTGTCCATGGTGACTGTGGTAGATGTCTGAGGGTCTGCTGGGATGTTGTCTGTGGGTAGGATAGGTGTAGTGGCTGAACCTGTGAATATTGGTGTTATGTCTACAGGTTTATCTGGTGTGCTGTCTGTGATGGTGGGGGTGGTGGGAGTATCAGGGCAGGTAGTGACTGTTGCTGTATGTGCTTCTGAATGTTGCTTGTGTGTATGCCTGTGGTGCATCCTGTGATGCTTTGGTTTGTCTGCGCAACCCTTGGATGCTGAGGTGGATGCATGCATATCTGTTTGTGTGCTTTGGCTGGTCAGGGAAGGGGGGATTGGGAAAAGGAAGGTGGAGGGGGGACAGTAGACAAAGGGTGTCTGGTTGCCATCAATGTGGAGGCCACAGCATAAAATGATCTCTGCAGACCAGCTAGTGCACTGTGAATGTCCTCCAGAAACACATTTTTCTGTTGTATCTGAGTTGCCAGTCCCTGGATGGTATTAACAATGGTCGACTGACCCACAGAGATTGACATCAGGAGCTTAATAGCCTTTTCACTGAGGACAGCAGGGCTAACAGGGGCTGGGGCAGAGGTGCCTGTGGCAAAGGAGACTCACACCCTCTTTGGTGAGCTGGCACGGCCAACTGGGTGGGGAGCGACAGGGAGGGCAGTGATAGAAAGGGGGGGTGCACAGAGATGGTGCTGGGGTAGTTCCAGATGGGTTGGAGGAAGATTCTGAGGATGATGAGGTGGATCTTGCCTTACCCGTGTCACTCCTCTCACCCTCCGGGCCACTGGGTCCCTCAGTGTCAGTGACATCTTGACTCGAGGCCCTGTGGCCAGTAACTTCCCTACTCAGCTGTGTCCTGTCTCCTTCGCCTGCTGAGGCTGATGCTAGAAAACAGAATGAGATGTAGGGCCATCACACTCTTTAAATACACTGACATCACATTGTACACATCTTTAACATTACATCTAGTAGGACTACACCCCCAGGTACAGCTAGGTTAGTGCCAACGTCATGTTAGAACAAGATACAGTCTACAGCCCTATATAACAATAATGTTGCACCGGCTAAGCCATCTCTTCCACACCTACAATACCATAATATCAGTAGAGCAATGACACTAACCATTCCATGTCAAGCTGACTTGGCAACATGATTGTAGGTTCCTAACCACAACAACATAGTTAAACAACAACCAAGCTATGGAAAATAGTGGTAACATTGATTTCCACATATCACATACACAAAATCTACACAGACTTGCAATTTGACATGATGGCATGTACCAGGAAAGGAACCTTATCATATGCTAAACACAAGACAGCATGTTGCATACAAGCTACAGCCATTTCATGTCACAGAGTTCACAACCTTTACAATTGAAATGTCCAAACATGAAACTACTCTATTTGGGATATACAGATTTGGAGTATGACAGAGTCTAAACACGTCACCAGCACATGTAACAATAACGATGTAGGAAACAAAGGGGGTTATTACAACTTTGGAGGAGGTGTTAATCCGTCCCAAAAGTGACGGTAAAGTGACGGATATACCACCAGCCGTATTATGAGTTCCATAGGATATAATGGACTAGTAATACGGCTGGTGGTATGTCCGTCACTTTTGGGACGGGTTTAAAACCTCCTGCAAAGTTGTAATAACCCCCATAGTATGTGGACCTACTCATCTTAGACATTGTCCACTTGTAAATAAATCCTTTCCCACATATAAGGCCTATCTAGCCCAGAACATTTACCTACAGACAATGACAGGTAACACAACTACTCTTTAAATACAATGGACACCTGTCATGTGCACAAAGGCCACATACAGTTCAACGCATCATGATGAGTGGCATCATCACTATCCAGAAATCAGACATGAGTAGTCTTGCATCTGTTAAAAAAAATTATCAGTATATCAATGACATAAAGCACACTTGAGGCTACCATGATAGAGACATACACCTTGATGCAAGCCAATTGACTGACAACACATACCATTCCACTCACATGTGCATGTGAACTGCCACACCTGCACTGCAATGTAGTCAGTGCAAATAATAGGTTTCAATTAAAAAAAACATTAAAAACATGTCCAAAATAGTGATACAAAGTATGTTTAAGACACATTACAATGTTGATTCATGACAAAACCTTACAATGTACACATGATGTTGGCAAAAGCCAGTAAATGTTGTAACTGTTAAGAAGATGTCTTGTCCTTTTTATCATGCATACCACACACTGGCTAAGGAATTAGCTGTGTAGCCACCTACCACCTACAGAACATGATCAAGGTACTAACATGTAGGAAAGTACCCTCTTTCTTGGCATGTTTACCCCCATTTTCTGCCTGATGTCAGTGTGCTTGACTGCGTTCACTAGGATCCTGCTAACCAGGACCACAGTGATTATGCTCTCTCTCCTCTAAATGTGGTCATTACTTACTGTTAACACAGTATTTCAACCACAATTGGCATACTGGTGCCCCCTTATAAGTCTCTTGGTACTTAAGTACCCAGGGCATTGGGGTTCCAGGGGATCCCTATGGGCTACAGCATATATTTTGCCACCAATAGGGAGTCCATGCAAAGGCTTCTGCAGGACTGCCATTATAACCTGTGTGAAAAAGTGCGAGCACCATTTACCGCTACTTTCACTGCACCATGTCACTTATAAGTCACACGTATAGCAAGCCCTTCAGCCCTGAGGGCAGAGTGCAAAGTACCTGTGTGCGAGGGAACCCCTGCATTAGCAAAAGGTGCCCCCACAATCTCCATGACCAATTTTCCAAACTTCGTGAATGTGGGGGTACTATTTTACACGTGTACTGGACATAGGTCACTACCTATGTCTAGCTATATAATGGTAACTCCAAATATAGGCATGTTTGGTATGAAACATTTTGAAATCATACCCTGAGGCTTTTGCAAGCATTGGTTGCATGATTCCATGCACTCTGGGGGCTCCTTATAGGACCCCCAGTACTGCAATTTCAGCCTTCTGAGGTTTTCCAGGCAGCCCCAGCTGCTGCCACCTCACAGACAGGTTTCTCTACTCCTGTTTCTTGAAAAGCTCAAGCCCAGGAAAGCAGAAAAAAGGATTTCCTTTGAGAGAGGGATTTTACACCCTCTCCCTTTGGAAATAGGTGTTACATTTTTGGGAGTGGTAGCCTCTCCAAGCCACTGGAAATGCTTTGAAGGGCAGATTTGGTGCTCGACTTCTATAGTCCAGTCTACACTGATTCGGGGACTCCCAGTCTCTGCTCTGGCACAAAAGTGGACAAAGGAAAGGGGAGTGACCACTCCTCTGTCCATCACCACCAAAGGGGTGGTGCTCAGAGCTCCTCCAGAGGGTCCCTGGGTTTTACCATTTTGATTCAAGGTTGGCAGGGAACTCTGGGAGCATCCAAGTAGCCAGTGCCAGCAGGTGATATCACAGCCCTCCCCTGATAGGTGACCAATCCCCCTTTCAGGGCTATTTAGGGTCTCTCTTTTGTGTGGCTTCTCAAATTCGGATTGCAAGACTCCAGCAGGAATCCTCTGCATCCTCCACTTCAACTTCTCACTGAAGAAACTGCATCTGGACACCCAGGAACTCTACAAACTGCAACAAAGAAACAAGACTTCTTCTGCAACATTTTATCTTCAACTCCTGCCAGCAACTGCAACTGTTTCCCAGTTGTGCATTCTCTGAAGACAGCCCATCTTCAGCCTGTATCAGCAGAGCAAAGGAATCTTCCTTGGGGTGAAGGAGTCACTCCCCTGCTTCTGCAGGCACCAACTGCAAAGATGACTGGCTGCATGGATCCTCTCTCCTGCTGAGCTGTGTGGATCCTCCATCACAGCACTGTAGACTGAAGTAGTCGCGACGGTCCTCATGTCCAACTGTCAAACTTTGGAGGAGGTAAGAGCTTGCCTCCCCACGCAAGACAGTACCCTGTGGAAAACTCTAGAGTGAGCATGGCGGTCCGCTAATCGTGCAGACCGTGGTCTCTGCCCTCTGCTCGATCGCCGCCTGCTCTCCTGCCTTCGTGGATGGCTCCCACCTGCATCTTCATTTCGCCTGAGAGGGCCTGCACCGGATTGGTGTCCCAAGGCAAGGGGATCCCTCCGGGCGGGCTGAGACCACAACATGCTTTTCCTCATTGCTCCCCTCACGCTGGCTCCGGGCAGCTTGGTTGATCCGCCGGAACAGAGGGGCGGTGGCCACGCTGTGCTTCCAGGGTGGCCGGGACAGAGTCAGCACAGGCTTGTTCCTGACTCTGCCTTGACTGGAACAGGACTGGCAAGAGGAGTTGTTTCCAGAGCCCCCGTCACTAGTGACTTTATCAAGGATAGTCAGGATTACTCTTCTATATGCCAGGCTGCCCAGGTTGAATATCTCTGCATGAACCCTAGGCACCCATCGGGGCTTGGAGCCAGGACATGGCAGCAGGGTCAGAAATTACCTCTTTCTAAGCCCGGTTTGGATAATCCGGCCCCCCCAAATAGCCTCAACTCAATTATTGTTAGGCACAGGCCCAAGGAATGAGCACGCTGTTATAGGTAAGCCCCCAATTTATAATTATCACCATCATTACTTTGCGAGAGAGGGGCACCTTTGCAAAATAACCAAGCCCCATTGACTAAAAACACTGGAAGAATCACTTCTGGGAGAATTAAAATCACTCCCTTGCTTAGGTTTTCTTTTAAGGTACAAGACCATACCAATCCCTCTACTCAACAGAGTGTGCCTACCTCCCAAGTAAACATGGAGGCCATTATGGCAGGAGTGTCACCCACTCCGTCAGACTCATTTCAAAGTTTTGTTACTCGGGATATAGGACAAGGTATAGTTGGGGGGGTCCCTTCATTATCACAGGAGGCAGAGATTGTATGAAGCAGCATAACCCACACGGATACTTTACTTCAGTCATTACTGTAAGAGATGAGAGACAAATTTGCTGTATCTGAATCTAAGCAGGCTAAAATTCAGGGAGTTTGCGATAATCTTGATGCAAAAATGTCCAATCTGACGGAGAGATTAGGGACTATGGAGTCCACTATTGGTGTGTTACGGCAGAAGTGGAGTCCAACAGACATGAAGTCCAAGCCTTAAAATGAAGCGAGAAAGATCTGAAGGATAAATTAGAATTCTTGGAGAATCAATGCAGGCGGAACAACCTTAGATTCTTGAATATCCCACAGGGAGTGAAAGGAGACAAAATTAAAGGTCTAATTATAACCTTAATTAAAGAACATATTTCAACGGTAGCCTCCATCGACCTGGACTTCAAAATACTGAGAGTCCATCAGGACCCTTTTAAGAGAAACCCTAACAGCGATAAACCCAGGAAGGTGCTGCTTAATTTTGCCTCACACTGAGTGAAAGAGCAGATTCTTACAGAAGCTCTCAAAGTTCAGGGTTTCAAGCCTGAGGTTTGGACTTTCTCAATAAGATCTGACATGTCCAGGGTAACGCAAGATCAACAATGGGAGCTGGGGAAGTGCATGCAGGAGCTTAAGACCTTGGGTGCTACTGCACAACTGAGGTTTCCTGCCACCCTGAAGGTAATGTTGATAAATAAAATGCACAATATGAGAGATGCCCAAAAAGTCATGGCACTAATTGAACAGATAAAAGGGGAGCACTAGCGTGCTGCAGAGCAGCGGGGCTCAAGTGAAAGATGAACAACCCATTAGGTTTTAAAGGAGGGAGGGTCGAGGGAAGGGTAGTTTTGCGTCGTCATGTAGTAAAAAAACTTGGTTAGTATTTGAGATCAATAAAGGCTCAGCATTGATAGCCACAGTTTGGGAAGCATATAAGGCCTTCATTTGTGGGAGATTGATTAGTTATGCAGCCTACAGGGCTAAGAGAACTAAAGCCACAGTAGAGACTCTGGAGGGTAATCCAGGAAGTTAAAAACTCACTTGAGGGCTTCTTGGAATTAATAGTAAGGAGTAAATGGGAAGCTAGTAAACTGGTGCACTATGAGTATGGTGAAGATTGCGGAAGGTTACTAGCTTGGAAAACCAGGTCCGACAATGTTAGGAAAACAATTTAAGATATAATGATAGATGAGTTGGGGAGAATTTCCCTAGAAGATCAAGATACTGGAGCAGAGTTTGTTAAGTTTTTCAGGAATTATACAGGGAAGACACAGTGGCATCGATGGAGGTGACTGATTATTGGCTGAGGGGAGATATCCTCCCTAGGATAGAACCAGATAAGAATCAGATTCTCAATCAATGTTTTCATTCCAGCGAGGTAGATAATGTTATTGTGGGGTTGAAAAATAGGAAGGCTCTGGGCCCAGACGGAATGCCAGCTAAAGTATACAAACTCCTGAAAGAAGAACTTGACTCAGTTGATGAATTCGATATTTATAGTCTTTCCCAGTTCCGACTTCATGGAACAAAGCTATTATAACCTTAATAATATTAAAGCTACAGAAAGATGCTAGGAGATGTGAGTCGTACAGACCCATCTCATTGCTTAATAATGACTATAAAATGTTTGCACTATTACTCACCAGGAGGCTGGATAATGTGATTGGTGACTTGGTACACAACAATCAGAAAGGTTTAATGAAAAATTGGCACTTAGGGGATCAGAATCATGATTTAGTTTCCGCAATTGATATCGCCACTACCACTATTATTCCTCTCACCATATTAATAATCGATGCCGCAAAGGCATTTGATACAGTAAGCTTGCTTTTCCTGCAGACAGTAATGGAACGCAACTTAGGAAATAATTTGCTTAAGGCAATCAAAGCTATCTATAAGGCACCTACAGCCAGGGTTTTGGTTAATGGTATCTTATCCTTACACTTTAAAGTTGAATGAGGAACACCACAGGGTTGTATTCTTTCTACTCTTCTTTTCAATTTACATATTGAACCTTTGGCTATGAGAATTAGACTAAGGGGGTCATTCTAACCCTGGCGGTCGGTGACCTCCAGGGCTAAAATGACGGAAGCACAGCCAACAGGCTGGCGGTGCTTCCTTGGCCATTCTGACCGCGGCGGTAAAGCCCGGTCAGAAAAGGGCAACTGGCGGTTTCCCGCCGGTTTACCCCTGGCCCAGGAAATCCTCCATGGCGGCGCTGCTTGCAGCGCCGCCATGGGGATTCCGACCCCCTTACCGCCATCCTGTTCCTGGCGGTTTTCACCGCCAGGAACAGGATTGCGGTAACGGGTGTCGTGGGGCCCCTGGGGGCCCCTGCAGTGCCCATGCCACTGGCATGGGCACTGCAGGGGCCCCCTAACAGGGCCCCACTAAGATTTTCAGTGTCTGCAAAGCAGACACTGAAAATCGCGACGGGTGCCACTGCACCCGTCGCACCCCTTCGACTCCGCCGGCTCCTTTCGGTGCCGGCATCCTCTTAGAAGGGGGTTTCCCGCTGGGCCGGCGGGCGGCCTTCTGGCGGTCACCCGCCGGCCCAGCGGGAAAGCCAGAATGGCCGCCGCGGTCTTTTGACCGCGGTGCGGTCATTCGGCGGTTCCCGCTTGGCGGGCAGCGACCGCCGCCCGCCAATGTAGGAATGACCCCCTAAATCAGAGAATAATACCCTTTCAGTATCAAGGATGGGTTCTGAAGGAAGCCCTATCTGCAGATGACCTCCTGGTTTACACGCAGGATCCTCAAAGCGCTTTTCCAGCACCTTTTGAAATGATAGCTGTTTTGGGGGGAATTTCGGGCTGCTTACTTAATACTGATAAATCTGTTGTAATGACTTGGAATGGTCCACAGGACAGTATATTAGAGAAAAATTAAATTTGTTATCTGGGGTAAAAGTGGTCAAAAATTTGGCAGAGGTGGCCCAGGTGAAATCTTTTTAGGGAAACAAAGAGGCTCCTCCTCCAGTGGTCACATTTACATCTCTCCATTTTAGGTAGAATAAACTTAATAAAAATGGTGATACTGCCAAAATGTACCTTTATCTTTAATGCTATCCCCTTATTTTTTAAAGCTGACTGGCTACGGAAATTGCAGGGTGAAGTAGTCAGCTTCATTTGGTCTTATAAAAATCCAAGAATAGCCTGGAAGAAACTGAGGAAGAAGAAGCTAGATGGAGGAATCACACTTCCAGATTTTCAGCTCTATTACTGGGCATTTCAACTGAAAAACATTAGACCACTATTCTCTAAGGAATACGGATCTTCTCGGTTGCGGGCGTTAACAGGGAGCCTCCGGTAGTAGGGCACACATATTCTCTATAAATTTGGCCAACCTAGGTGTTACAAAAAAGTAAGATTAAAAGTTCTTAATACTGCTTGTACGACATGCTTTGCAGTGAGAGCGAGACTGGGAATCCTGTATTACAGTGAGTTGGCTTCAATTTGGAATTCACCTAGTACACTGATATGTCTGCAAGATGCATTAGCTACTCTATTGATGGAGGGAGGAATTGTGCGAGGGGGACAAATAGTTAGTTGGGGGTCTGCAATCCCTAGGAAGTCCCCATCGGAAGCAACAAATGCTAATCAATCCAGGATCAAATATATACATATTAAAAGCTGAGTACAAGGAGAGCCTGAGGCCGGGCATTTCACATGGTGGGAAAGTGACATCATAGGCACCCAGAGATTAAAGAAAGAAGTTTCAAGGTGGTACTGGGTATTAACACAAGCCGAAAATACCTCTCTTCCATTACACATAGAGGGGTGGAAATCAGCACTGGACGTCCCTCATTTTTGGCAGACATCGGTGAATACACTTCGGTCTGTGGTAAAATCCGCTCCCTTATGGAGGAATGACTTGTTCAATGTGTACTGGGTGTATTGGACTCCCAGAAGGCTTGCTAGAATAACATTTGAAAGGAAGAGTATTTGCCCATAGTGCAATTTACAGGGTGCAGTTGACCTCCACTTCTGGTGGCAGTGTCCAGGAGTTCAAATATTCTGGGAAAAAGTGGGCAAGATTATCTTATCCATCATAAACAGACGAGCTGTGATAACCCTACCAATGATTGTATTTGGATTATATGAGGGTTTCAAGAGAAATATACACAATAAATTGGAGAAGCCTCTGGTGCACCTTTTTTTTAACTTGGTGCTGATAGCACAGCGGGAGATATGCATTAAGTGGATCTCTAGTCTCCCCCCCTATTTATACTGATTGGCTATTGTCAGTAAGAGAATCTCTGACCTAGATTATACTAATGGCTCAGTTAAGTGTCAGAGAATGTGGGAACCTTTTCTGGCCTTCTTCAGAGCTAATCTTCTCCGTTTACAGTCTGGGGAGACATAATACAAATTAACTCTTGGTATTTGATTATGGTAAGAGTCCAATGATTTAGCACTAAAACACAACAGAGAGGAGGTGGGGGTGCAGATCTTTTATGACTCTGCCCCTTACCTCCTCTCCTCAGGTTGATGGAGGCTTCCCCGTTGGTGTCAACCTTTGGTCTAGGGATCTGATCAGGGTCGGGACACATTATGGCTCCTCCTGTCTTTTGTTATAAATGAGGACTCATCCTTCTATGAGGGTCTTCATACATCTTGCAGCTCTGACACCCAGCACTCTATCCGGTGACACACAGCTTCCTGAGTGGTTCTCTGGCGGCGTGGGAGCCTTTGTCATAGTGCTGAGTGGGCCTCTTCTGCACCTTTCTTGTCCCCATGCCTTCGGGACTCTTGTATGCACTGCCTGGTATTCTGTGGGCTCTCTGAGTTGCTGAGAGCCCCCCCTGACTTCCCTTCCTGGGTAGAGTCCATTTGGTCCTTTCTGGTCCCAGGCAGCACCATTTTCCGCCAACCACGAGCTTTGTGTGTGCCAAGGCTTATTAGCGGACTCCAGCGATGCAAACCAGACTGCAATCCTCCATCCGGCGTGGGACATCACATGCACCAACCAGGAATCCAACTCCGTCTTCTTGGGTGCAGTACTGACTGTTCTTCTTCACCAATGGTTCTTCTTTTGCAAGTTCATCCTGGTTAGCAGGGGCTACTGTTCTTCATGGACTCTTCTGTGCTACTTGGACTTGGCCCCCTTCTTTCACAGGTCCACTTCTAACTATTATGATTTTCACTAATTAAACTGTTTTCAAACTTTTTATGGCTATTTCTGCATAATAGTGTATATAATTTGTGTATTACTTACCTCTTAAGGGACTACAGTCTCTATGGTATTTTTGGTATTTGTGTCACCGAAATAAACTACCTTTATTTTTGTAACACTGAGTATTTTCTTTCATGTGTGAGTACTGTGTGACTACAGTGGTATTGCATGAGCTTTGCATGTCTCCTAGATAAGCCTTGGCTGCTCATCCACAGCTACCTTTAGAGATCCTGGCTTCTAGACACTGCCTATATTTCACTAATATGGGATAACCGGACCTGGTATAAGTGCCATAGGTACCCACTACAAACCAGGCCAGCCTCCTACATAACAATCGTAGCTCTTCTATTGGTTCAAATAGAAGTCAGGCAATACCTCCATATTTACCTAAATATTGGATGTCCAGTCAGATGAGACATTGAAGGGGCCAAAGTACAGCCCTCACTTACCAAAGGGCATCACCTCCTAACAGCTCTGAGGAAGTTTAGCAAGTATGTCATGTGAAATGTCAGATGGACATCACAGCCTCACTTGAAGCTGTCACTCATCAGAAACCTTTTGAAAAGTAGAAATGACACTATGGGGGTCATTCCAACCCTGGCGGTCGGTGTTAAAGCGGCGGCCAACCCGCCAACAGGCAGGCGGTCAAAAAAATTGAATTCTGACCCTGGCGGAAACCGCCAACACAGACCGCCACTTTAACACTCCGACCGCCATGGCAGGACAAACAACAGACAGGCGGGAGACAATGTACCGCCCACCCTATCACAACTCACCAATCCGCCACCTTTTCCGGGGCGGGAGCCCTGCCGATAAAAACACGGCGGAAACAGACTACGAACGGGAAAACGCTGACCTCTACACACTCCACGAGGAATCTGGACAGCATGGAACCAGAACTACACATCCTACCAGCTATTGTCTACCTGCTCCTCTACCAGGAGCACGAACGCCGGCGCAGAAGACAACGGTGAGTACTGCACCTACGACACAGGGGAGGGGGGAGGAGAAAAGATTACGGGCACACACATACGCAACACACCCACCCTCACCCACAACTACCTACACATCAATGCAGAGCAACAACTCATAGTGACACCCCCCAAACCCCCCAGAAGAATGACAAGACAAAATAAAATGATCATAAAATTCAAATATATTGTAAGGCTAAGTAAAAAATTATTTCCAACATCTATAACTATATACACATACGTAAATTGTCCTGTCCAAATTGGGTTTCAGTCATTGTACGTGGGCCAATGGGCCTCAACACATGGGCAAAGCCCACACAGGAGACCTGAATCCATTGGAGAGAACACTGCGGGGGCATCAGATAGAAAAACTACAGGCACCTCAGGGGGAAGGGAAGGGGAGGCACCTCAGCCACATGAGTCCACGACGCCAGATCCACGAGGGGCCTCCATGGCCACTGTCCCATCCTGGGGAGTGCAAAGCCACAGTCTCACAAGTCTCTACAGTGGGTGGCTTGCCCACTGTTACATCCTGGGGAGTGCAAAGCCACAGTCTCACAAGTCTCTACAGTGGGTGGGTTGCCCACTGTGCAATCCTGGGGAGTGCAAAGCCCCAGTCTCACAAGTCTCTACAGTGGGTGGCTTGCCCACTGTTACATCCTGGGGAGTGCAAAGCCACAGTCTCTCAAGTGGATTACAGACTCCACTGGTACTGGAGGAGGCATGGTGCCCAGAGTGCATCGTGCAGCCCTGCCCGACACAGATCCGGGCCTGCCCCTTCTGCCAATGGGCCAGCGGTGCTTGACTTGAAGGGCCCAGCGGAGCGGTGCTTGAGATGAAGGGCCCAGCGGAGCGGTGCTTGAGACGGTGGTGCCCAGCGAAGCGGTGCTTGAGATGAAGGGCCCAGCGGAGCGGTGCTTGAGATGAAGGGCCCAGCGGAGCGGTGCTTGAGACGGCGGTGCCCAGCGAAGCGGTGCTTGAGATGAAGGGCCCAGCGGAGCGGTGCTTGAGATGAAGGGCCCAGCGGAGCGGTGCTTGAGATGGCGGTGCCCAGCGAAGCTGTGCTTGAGATGAAGGGCCCAGTGGAGCGGTGCTTGAGATGAAGGGCCCAGCGGAGCGGTGCTTGAGACGGCGGTGCCCAGTGAAGCGGTGCTTGAGATGAAGGGCCCAGCGGAGCGGTGCTTGAGATGAAGGGCCCAGCGGAGCAGTGCTTGAGATGAAGGGCCCAGCGGAGAGGTGCTTGAGACGGCGGTGCCCAGCGGAGCGGTGCTTGAGATGAAGGGCCCAGCGGAGCGGTGCTTGAGATGAAGGGCCCAGCGGAGCGGTGCTTGAGACTGCGGTGCCCAACGAAGCGGTGCTTGAGATGAAGGGCCGAGCGGTGCTTGAGATGAAGGGCCCAGCGGAGCGGTGCTTGAGATGGCGGTGCCCAGCAAAGCGGTGCTTGAGATGAAGGGCCCAGCTGTGCGGTGCTTGAGATGAAGGGCCCAGCGGAGCGGTGCTTGAGATGAAGGGCCCAGCGAAGCGGTGCTTGAGATGAAGGGCCCAGCGGAGCGGTGCTTGAGATGAAGGGCCCAGCGGAGCGGTGCTTGAGATGAAGGGCCCAGCGGAGCGGTGCTTGAGACGGCGGTGCCCAGCGCAGCGGTGCTTGAGATGAAGGGCCCAGCGGAGCGGTGCTTGAGATGAAGGGCCCAGCGGAGCGGTGCTTGAGACGGCGGTGCCCAGCGGAGCGGTGCTTGAGATGAAGGGCCCAGCGAAGCGGTGCTTGAGATGAAGGGCCCAGCGGAGCGGTGCTTGGGATGAAGGTCCCAGCGGAGCGGTGCTTGAGATGAAGGGCCCAGCGGAGCAGTGCTTGAGACGGCGGTGCCCAGCGGAGCGGTGCTTGAGATGAAGGGCCCAGCGGAGCTGTGCTTGAGATGAGGGGCCCAGCGGAGCGGTGCTTGTCTTGAAGGGCCATATTCAGCGGTTCTTGAGACGGCGGTGCCCTGTTCAGCGGTGCTTGTCTTGAAGGGCCCTGTTCAGCGGTTCTTGAGACGGCGGTGCCCTGTTCAGCGGTGCTTGTCTTGAAGGGCCCTGTTCAGCGGTTCTTGAGACGGCGGTGCCCTGTTCAGCGGTGCTTGTCTTGAAGGGCCCTGTTCAGCGGTGCTTGTCTTGAAGGGCCCTGTTCAGCGGTGCTTGTCTTGAAGGGCCCTGTTCAGCGGTTCTTGAGACAGCGGTGCCCTGTTCAGCGGTGCTTGTCTTGAAGGGCCCTGTTCAGCGGTTCTTGAGACGGCGGTGCCCTGTTCTGCGGTGCTTGTCTTGAAGGGCCCTGTTCAGCGGTGCTTATCTTGAAGGGCCCTGGTCAGCGGTGCTTGTCTTGAAGGGCCCTGTTCAGCGGTGCTTGTCTTGAAGGGCCCTGTTCAGCGGTGCTTGACTTGAAGGTCCCTGTTCAGCGGTGCTTGTCTTGAAGGGCCCTGTTCAGCGGTTCTTGAGACGGCGGTGCACTGTTCAGCGGTGCTTGTCTTGAAGGGCCCTGTTCAGCGGTTCTCGAGACGGCGGTGCCCTGTTCAGCGGTGCTTGTCTTGAAGGGCCCTGTTCAGCGGTTCTTGACATGTGTCTCCAGGGCACCATATCCGGCCAATATATGGAGTTCACTCGCCATCCGACTTCTCGCTTGCGGGGCCCTCCTGTGCTGGAGTCCCGGGCCCATGGGTGTCCTCCTTCACACCCGGAATGGGGCTGGTGGGGCCCTCCTGGGCAGCTCGCCTGCTGCCGGACTTGTCGGCCGTGCTGCCCTTGCCATCCTTCCGTGATTCTCTGTGGCCCTTGCCTCCCTTTGTAGATGTGCCAGGTGGCACCCCACTTCCTGACGGTGCCAGGGTAGTGCCTTTGGAGGCTGCCGTCTCTGGCCTCTCGCGTCGGGCCTTGCCTTTCTTGGATTTTTTTCCAGGGGGTGGGCTGGCTGTCCCTTTACTGCTGGCCGATGTAGCTGCCCTTGAAGGTGGTGGACTCCAATATCCTTGTCCTATGGTCCTTGTAGGTCCAGGGGTTGTGGTGGTTGAGGTGCTGATTGGACTCTTACGAGATGGAGGGGGTGGGTCAGGTGATGGAAAGAGGTTAATTTTGGACAGGAAAAACTTTTTAGGAGCAGTGGGAAGGGTAGGTGCAGTGGGTATGGGAGTGGAGGAAGAGGATGTGGTTGTAGGAGAGTCAAGTGTGGTGTCTTTGGGTGCAGGTGCTTGTGACGGAGGCTGTCGTGAGGTGGATGGCTGTTGGGTGGGTGGCTGCCTGAGTTTGTGTGGTTTGGAAGAGGGGGTGACAGACACACTGGGAGAGGACACAGGGGACGTGTAAATGGCAGTGGGGGTGGTGACTGCACGTGTGCGGAGTGTTCTGGTGGGTGTGCTGGTGATGGACGTAGTGGCTGATGATGTTGTGCATGCAAGTGTGAGTGGAGACGTCACAGGGAGGGAGGAGGGAGACGAGGAGGAAGGGGACACAGAGGAGGCAGTGGCTGTTGGTATGTCTGCATGTGGCTATTGCTTGTGTGAATGCTTGTGTGATGTGTGGTGCTTATGTCTGGATGAGCTGCCCTTGGGTGTTGAGGTGTGTGCAGGCTGGTCTGTAGGTGTGTCTGGGATAGGCAGAGGAACAGGGGAGTGGGACTGGGTGGAGGAAGTTGGAGGAGGGAGGCAGGAGACAGGGACAATGGCTGCCGTCAGTGCTGAGGCCAGAGCGTTGAACGATCGCTGATGGGCAGCCTGACCCGAATGAATGCCCTCCAGGTATGCATTGCTCCGGTGCACCTCTCTTTCTACCCCCTGGATGGCATTCAAAAGGGTAGACTGCCCAACAATGAGCATCCTGAGGAGGTCAATGACCTCCTCACTGAGGGCAGCAGGGGTAACTGGGGCAGGGCCTGAGGTGCCTGGGGCGAAGGAGATGCCCGCCTTCGAGCGGGCACGGGGCGAACGCTGAGGGGCTGCTTGGAGGGCAGAGCTGGTGCGCTGGGTGGCGGCTGTACCTGTTGTTGCGGTGGGCACGGATGTTGCCGCCACCACAAGGGAGCTCCCTTCCGAGGACGTGTCTGTGTCGCTGATGTCTCCATGTGTCCCCGTTGTGGAGCTCCCCTCGCCCTCCGTCTCACTGGTGAACTCCGAGTCGGTTGCATGGCCCTCCAGGGCCATGTGAGATGCAGCTCCCTCGTGCTCCGATGCCACTTCTCCTCCGCCTGATGATGCTAATGCACACATGAACAGGAAGAGCAGCAAAAAAGGGGGGGGAAATAAAGACATGTTGAGTGCTGCATGCATTGGCAACACAGCTGGCGGATAGGACAGACACAGAAGCCCCCTGCACTACGCCGCGCACTTGGGGTACACTACTCAATCATTGGGACTTGGCCTACAAGCCTATGGATGACAACTGCACACATAGGTGACACAGGGCCATGGATAGCTGTACTTGGCACCCTACAGAGGTGGGGGGCGGGGGCACAGGGCCATGCCTTACGGAGGGGCCTAGCCTACAGAAATCGCCCTGGCCTAGGGATACCCAAAGCCCTCCTCCCCCACCCAGACACCTCCACTGCGCGCTAAAATAGCAGAATGTGCTGGTACTCACCCCCTTGTGTCTGCTGTGATGTCCTCACGTGCCCATCCAAATCTGGGTAGGCCACCGCCAGGATCCAAGACATCAGGGGGGTCAATTGACGAGTGGCACCCCTCCTACGTTGGGAGGCCATCCCCAGCAGAGCCTCCGCGGTCTTCCTGCTCCCGCGGCCGATGTCCTCCGACCTCTTGCGGCAGTGGGTGCCCCGTCTGTTGTGGACCCCCAGGGTCCGGACGTCCTTGGCGATGGCACGCCAAATGTCGATTTTCTGATGGGTGCTGACCTATGTCACATGTACAGGGGGAGAAATAATATTGTCATAATTTTCTGCATGCTCGATGTGAGTGTCCCCCCATCCCCACCCTTGCCATGTGGCACATGCTCTCATCCGTCGTTTGATGCATGCCTCAATCGCTCCCCTCCCCACCATCTTTCATCCACCCGACTCAACACAGGCATTGCCCCCAAAGCATGCTCCCAGTGTACTTACCTGTTGGTCTGGAGGACCGTAGAGTAGCGCATACTGGGGGAGGACCTCATCCACGAGTTTCTCCAATTCTTCAGAAGTGAAGGCAGGGGCCCTTTCCCCAGTCGCAGCAGCCATTGTATCTTCCAGACCGAGATCACAGCAGCACTTGCAGTATAGGTCCTCTCCTGTGGATGATCAGGTCTCGAGTGATTAAGCAGATAGAAAATGGCGGTCACGTCCGCGGCGGTGCGTACCGCGGCGGTGCATACCGCGACTGCCGGCGCACTTCGTCATTGGCTCCTGAAACCCATAGGGTTCAATGTTAACCAATGCGGCTTTGCGCCGCGGTCTTCGACCGCCTACCGCCACAGTGTGCCACGCCAGCGCATTGACCTCACATCCCATTGTCGCACTTCACAGGTCAGGCAGCCGCCATTTCAAGGGCCCACATGGCTTAATTTCTACTGCGTCACACATGCCTAGGCCTTGCATCGACACTCATACAAGCCATTCAATGCATAGAGAATCGTGTACTGTGCAAGCTGTGGGAACGTACCTGTGGGTTGATTGACTCTGTGCTCGCTGTTGTCCTTCCTAGGCACCGTCCGCTGGGACTTGCGAGGAGATGGAGGAATGTTCCCGTGTACAGACCGCTGGTGGACCTGTCGACAATGGAGGAACGACATGTCATTCTGACATACAGGCTTGACCGAGCCACTATACACAAACTGTGTGCCCAGCTGGAGCCAGACCTGATGTCACCCATCCGCCAACCCACAGGGATCCCCCCTCTAGTGCAGGTGCTGTCAGTACTCCATTTTTTGGCAAGTGGGTAATTTCAAACAACAGTGGCCATTTCATCAGGGATGTCTCAGCCTGTTTTCAAAGGTGTTGTCCAGAGTGTTGTCTGCCCTGCTCAAACACATGCGGAGATACATCGTTTTCCCTGAGGTGGGGGATTTGCCTACAGTGAAGGGTGATTTCTATGCCCTTGGACATATTCCCAACATCATTGGTGCCATTGATGGGACACATGTGGCTTTGGTACCCCCCAGAGAAAGTGAACAGGTGTACAGGAACAGAAAAAGTTATCATTCCATGAATGTCCAGGTGGTCTGTTTGGCTGACCAGTACATCTCCCATGTAAATGCCAAGTTCCCTGTGTCAGTGCATGACGCGTAAATCATGCGAAATAGCAGCATCCCTTATGTGATGGAACAACTACAGAGACACCGTGTGTGGCTAATTGGTGACTCAGGTTACCCCAACCTGTCGTGGTTACTGACCCCAGTGAGGAATCCCAGGACAAGGGCAGAGGAACGGTACAATGAGGCCCATGGGCGTACTAGGAGGGTGATCAAGCGGACCTTCGGCCTCCTGAAGGCCAGGTTTAGGTGCCTGCATATGACAGGTGGATCCCTAATGTACTCACCAAAGAAGGTGTGCCAGATCATCGTGGCCTGCTGTATGCTTCACAACCTGGCTTTGCGACGCCAGGTGCCTTTTCTGCAGGAGGATGGTCCAGATGGTGGTGTTGTAGCAGCTGTGGAGCCTGCAGAGAGTGAAGAGGAGGAAGACGAAGAGGACGACACAGACAACAGGGACACAGTGATACAGCAGTATTTTCAATAACACACAGGTAAGAATCAACACCGGCATTTTACATTTACTTACAGTCTCCTGCCTATCTACTCTCTGTCCTTTTCACCAAGTGTATGCTAACAGAGTTGTGCCTTTCCCTTCCAATTTCAGAGATGTGGGCCCCACTGCGTGACCTCTGCTTTGTTTGCCCATGGACTACAGCTGTGTGACAGTGGTATGTTGTCATCACAATGTAACTGGTCATTTTGGCACGTTTATGTCTAATACATATTTTCAAAAATACAGGCAGACTCCAGATTATTTGTGTGCAATAAGTGTGTTTATTAAAGTGCTCAATTTTGGGACATGGTTGAAAATTGGTGATGGGTGATGGTGGAGGAATGTCCATGGCAGAGTCCAGATTCTCAGTCTCACAGGTGCATTGTCCATATGCCTGTGATCTCAGGCCCCGCTTGTGGGGTGGTTCTTCTTCTGCAGGAGGTGGGGTTCTGGTGGCCGGTTGTTCTTGTGTCGGGGCCTCCTGTCCACTAGCGCCGGCGGAGGTGGTAGCCTGTTCCTGGTCCATGCTAGTGACAGGAGCCCTTTGTGGTGCCACATGGTCCCGCAATGTGGTGACAATCTGGTTGAGAGCCACAACGATGGTGCCCATTGCGGAACTAATGTTTCTCAGTTCTTCCCTGAACCCCATAAACTGTTCCTCCTGCAGTACCTGGATCTCCTGGAACCTGGCCAGGACCGTCACCATCATCTCCTGGGAGTGGTGGTATGCTCCCATGATGGAGGTGAGGGCCTCGTGGAGAGTGGGTTCCCTGGGCCTGTCCCCCCCCCTGTCACACAGCAGCCCTCCCAGTTCCCCTGTTTCCCTGGGCCTCTGTCCCCTGGACCGTGTGCCCACTACCACTGCCCCCAGGTCCCTGTTGTTGTTGGGGTGGTGGGTTAACCTGGGTGCCTTGTAGTGGTGGACACACCGCTGATTGACGTGTCCTGGAGACAGAGGCATGGGCCCTCTGGGTGGGTGCTGTGCTGGTGTTCCCAGAGGGGGTAGGTCTGCTGTGGCCTGTGGCTGTCTGAGGGGAACCGACTGTCCCGAGGTCCCCGATGGGCCGGGCTGGTCATCTGGGTCCAGGGAGACAGAGCTGCTGTCAACACTGGGGGCCTCTTCTGGGGGTGGGATGGACATTTCTTGACCCTCCTGGGCGGTGTGGTGGCGTTCGGGTCCTGCAGGGGTAAAAGAGTATGGTTATTGCTTCTGTGTGTGCCATAGCGTGCAATGGGTGGGTGCCCGTGTACCCCAGTGCTGGCATTCCTTTGTGGGGGCTGTTGTGACGGCGGTTTGTGGGGGTGATGGGTATGTGCAGTGGGCATGCTTAGGTGATGGGTGTCGATGGTTTGTGGTGGCATGCAGGGTTTGGTGTTGGGATGGGTGGGTTGTGATGGTGAGACATTAGCAGGGAGGATGTGTGATGGGGGTATGAGTTGGCATGCTGGTGGGTGGGGGGGATGAAGTAGTTGAGATTAGACTTACCAGAGTCCATTCCTCCAGATACTCCTGCGAGGCCCTCAGGATGCAGGATGTTCAAGACCTGTTCCTCCCATGTTGTAAATTCTGGGGGTTGAGGTGGGGGTCCGCCGCCAGTCTTCTGCACCGCGATGTTGTGCCTGGATACCATGGAACGCACCTTCCCCCGTAGGTCGTTCCACCGCTTCCTGATGTCGTCCCGATTTCGTGGATGCTGTCCCACAGCATTGACCCTGTCCACTATTCTTTGCCATAGCTCCATCTTCCTGGCAATGGTGGTGTGCTGCACCTGTGTCCCGAAGAGCTGGGGCTCTACCTGAACTATTTCCTCCACCATGACCCTGAGTTCTGCGTCTGAGAACCTGGGGTGTCATGGGGGTTCCATGGTGTGGTGTGGATGAGGTGTGGGGTGGTGTTTGCGGTGATGAGTGTGGTGAGTGTAGTGGTGTGTGGTGTTTTGTGCGTGGTTGTTGTGTGGGTGATGGTGTAATGTGCCTCTGTGTGATGGTGTTCTCTATTCTGTGCTGTCTCTCTCTGGGCTTCGTCTCTGATTTGTGGTCGTAGGGGTTTGTGGGTGATGTGGGTGTGTGTTTTATAGTTAATTGGGTGTGTGGGAGTGTTGTGTGTATGTGTCTCAGGTGTGTGTATTTCAAATTGTCCACTGTGGCTGTGTTTTGGAGCTGTATGTGTATTTTGAGCGCGGCGGTGTGTACCGCCAATGGAATACCGCGGTTGAAAGACCGCCGCGTGGATTCGTGGGTCGTAATGGCATGGGCGTATTTCTGTTGGCGTGACGGTGGAGGTTTGGTCTTCGCCAGTTTAACGCTGGCCGTTGGTGTGGCGGACTTTTGTGGATGTCGGGTTTTTGGCGGTTTGCCTCTTGAGGGTCAGAATGACCGTGGCGGTTTACCGCGGCGGTGTTGTGGCGGCCTTCATACCGGCGGTAAGCACCTTTTACCGCCGAGGTCAGAATGACCCCCTATGTTGCACATAGACATGGAGCAAGGGACATTGGAATGGACTGAGGGCAAAGATATGGACAACTTACCACCATAATATTGGGAGTATGGCTCTTTAGATGGGAAGGAACAGCTAGCAAGGTATGAAAAGCTGTATTTTGGTACACATATGACATAGTCACGTGAGCATCATCACATTCTTCTGTACAAAAGGGGATAACACAGGAGAGTAATATGTCACTAAACACAATGGAGTGTGCAATCCTATGTACCAATGTGGAGGGCTGTAGGATCTGAGGATGTGTTCCTTGGAGACCTTTGACCCTTTGCACTTACCACATTGTCACAGCTTAGATTATATCACTTCATACACTGACCTGGCAGAGAGATGAAAATGTGTTAAGTCACTACTTTACCCCCTTGTGGCTGCTGTGCTGCCGTCAAAAGTCCATTCAACTCAGGGTATGCCACCGCCAATATGCGAGCCATTAGGGGGGTAAAGCTCCAACGGGGAACCCTTCCTCCTTGGAAGGACATCACCTGCTGGGCCTCTGCAGTCTTCCAGGCTGAGTGTCTCTGGTTCTCCTACCACTTCCTACAGTGTGTGCACAGCCAACTCTGGATCCCCGCATGCAACATACCAAAACAAGAAGGGTGAAACAAAAGTTACATATATTTCCTCCAACATCCCCTTATATTTTGAATGGTAATCTGCAGTCAGGCCATGTGTGAAGTTTGATTCAGGCATACAACATGCTTATCCAGCACCAGGTGTCGGCTATAAACATATGACGAGACCACAAGCATGTCTTGACATTTTTTTTTGTGTGCAAGTATTTGTTACACCACTTTCAATTCAATTATCTGCTCCCCTGGTGCACCATAGAGCTGTTCATACAGAGGTAGGACGTCCTCTACAAGCTTGTCCACTACATGTGCCCAGGGCCTGTAAATTGAATGCTATTAGTGTGCCTGCAGCACTGGTTGTGCCACCCACATAAGTAGCCCCTTGACCATGTCTCAGTCCTGCCACTGCAAGGCCTGTGTGTGCAGTTTCACTGCCACTTCGACTTGGCATTTAAAAGTACCTGCCAAGCCTTAAACTCCCCTTTTCCTACATATAAGTCACCCCTAAGGTAGGCCCCATGTATCCCATTGGCAGGGTGCCATGTAGGTAAAAGGCAGGACATGTATGTGTGTGTTTTTTCTGTCTTAGTAGTAGAAAACTTCTAAATTTGTTTTCCACTACTGTGGGATGCCTACTCTATTAATAGGATAGCATTAGGGCTACCCTCATATACTATTTGAGTCATAGATTCTGATCAGAAAGGAGTAACCAGGCCATACTTAGTAATGCCAGAATGATAATAGGAAACCCTACTTATTTGTGAGGTTAGATTTTATATGACTATTTTGGAAATCCATCTGTGCCTTATGGCCTGTCTCCAAACCACGTCTGGGCTGTTTCACAGCTCCCTTGTGCATTTCACCAAGACAACCACAAACACAGGATATGCAATCACACCTGCACTCATCTGCATACTGAATGGATCTTCCTAGGCTGGTAGGGCCTGACACATTACAAAGGCTAGCGGCCTGCCCTCACACAACGGACTGCCAACCCCCCTACTGGGATCCTGGCAGACAGATCTGTATTGAAAGGGGACCCTGTGCACTTCAAAACCACTCTTTGAAGTCTCCCCCACTTCGAAGGCATTGTTGCATATATATACTGGGTCCCTGACCCCACCAGAACAGACACTTCTGGACCTGAACCTGCAACCTGTCAAGAGGAACTGCCTGGCTGCCCAAAGTACTCATCTGGTCTGCTTTGCTGAGGACTGCTGCCCTGCTGTTGTCCTGCTCCCTTGCTGCCCTCTGACTTTGCTGAAAAGGGCTCCTCAAGGGCTTTGATTGAGCTTGATCCTGTTTTCTGAAGTCTCAGAGCCAAAAAGACTTATGGGGTTATTACAACTTTGGAGGAGGTGTTAATCCGTCCCAAAAGTGACGGTAAAGTGACGGATATACCACCAGCCGTATTACGAGTCCATTATATCCTATGGAACTCGTAATACGGCTGGTGGTATATCCGTCACTTTACCGTCACTTTTGGGATGGATTAACACCTCCTCCAAAGTTGTAATAACCCCCTTAATCTCTTCAAGGAACTCCTTGCGCACCAAAAATCAATGCTCAGGTTGCCAAAACGACACGCAGCCTGCCTTGTGATGGGAAAATCACTACACAGCCGAACCAGAATGACGCAGCCTGACTTCCTGAGTAAAGATTTGTTGCATTGCCTGCCTTGTGACCTGAAATGCACCGCACAGCCCTACCTGATTGATGCAAAGCCAAACCGGAATTACACTGCCTGACTTCCCAAGTGAAGAATCAATGCAGGCCCTGCTGTGTGCCAAAATATTTGACGCATCGCCACACTGGATCAACGCAATGCCTGTGACTTCGTGCCGCATACCCAGGATTTCCACGCATCATCCTTGGGCCCACACCCTATTTTTCCATGCATCTTCTCCTCGGCGGTCTCTGTGCGTGTTATTTTTTATGCAAACCAGGTAGTCTATGAAACCAAGACACAACTGTTGATTTCTAAGATTTAAGGCTCTTTTTTATCTTCCAAAAGTGAGATCTCAACTTGTGCTTATTGAATCTTAATAGTTTTGACCTTAATTTAACCATATAAATATCTTATATCTGTCTAAACCTGTGTGGTGTATTTTTGTTGTGTTTTCAACGTGTTACTTTATGGTTTATTACTGAAATACTTAACACATTGCCTTCTAAGTTAAGCCTGACTGCTCAGTGCCAAGCTACCAGAGGGTGGACACAGGATAATTTGGATTGTATGTGACTTACCCTGGCTAGGATTGGGGTCCTTATTTGAACAAATGTAAATACCGCTGCCAACTAGAGACCCAGGCCCATATTTATACTTTTTGACGCTAAACTGCGCTAACGCAGTTTAGCGTCAAAAAGTTTTGCGCCGTCTAACGCCATTCTGAAGCGCCATGCGGGCGCCGTATTTATGGAATGGCGTTAAACGGCGCAATCAGACCGGCGCTGCCTGGTTTGCGTGGGAAAAAACCACGTAGACCAGACAGCGCCGGCGTAGGGGGAAAATGGCGCATGGGCGTCTTAAAATGGGGCAAGTCAGGTTACGTTGGAAAAATCGTCTTAACCCGACTTGCGCCATTTTTTAACGACGCCCATCCCCCATCAACATGACTCCTATCATTGTAAAGATAGGAGTCATGCCCCCTTGCCCAATGGCCATGCCCAGGGGACTTCTGGCCCCTGGGCATGGTCATTGGGCATAGTGGCATGTAGGGGGGCACAAATAAGGCCCCCCTATGCCACCAAAAAAAAATATAAAAAATAAAAAATTATACTTACCTGAACTTACCTGAATGTCCCTGGGGTGGGTCCCTCCATCCTTGGGGGTCCTCCTGGGGTGGGCAAGGGTGGCAGGGGGGGTCCCTGGGGGCATGGGAGGGCACCTGTGGGCTCATTTTGAGCCCACAGGCCCCTTAACGCCTGCCCTGAGCAGGCGTTAAAAAGTGGCGCAAATGCGCCGTTTTTAGCCACGCCAACTCCCGGGCGTCTCTTTTGCCCGGGAGTATAAATACCACGTAAAGTCCTGGGAGTCATTTTTTAGACGGGAACGCCTCCCTTGCATATCATTAACGCAAGGAAGGGGTTCACGCTAAAAAATGACGCACATTCCGGGAACTTTGGCGCTATTCGCCTCTAACGCCATAGTATAAATATGGCGTTAGTTGGCGTTAGTTTTGCGTCGAAATTGCGTAAAAAAAAACGACGCAATTTCGGCGCTAACGGAGTATAAATATGGCCCCCAGTTTCTAACAGACATCTGTGCTGAAACTAGGAAGTTAGCAGCAGTACTTCACTATGTGGTCATTGGCATTCTCCAAATCTATATGTGGGAAATAACAATAAAAGGGACTTGTGTCATGTATATTATACTTTGTTCATCCAATATCTAACCTTGTTAGACAGTACATGTGTAATGACCATTGCACAGGTTTTACATAAGAGAGAAACATTTTAGTACAAGAGTTGTTATACATGACAGTTGTATATGGTTGAAAAATCACACTAACACATGATCCATGATATTTATTGAGGAGTGCCCAGCAAAATGAGTGATTAGAAACAAAAAGAACACAAAGAAAACTGTGAAGGGTTCAGTCATTGTGTATGAAATCATCATGGTAGCTGCTATACCATCTAGAAACACACGTCTAGTGTCATTGTAACATAGTAAATTGAAGATAAGTTTCAGAACAGTCAAAAGGGTGAATCTGTGCCACACAAGGGGAAGAAATAAATAAAGGTTCACTTCCTGGCAGCGGTTTAGATCTTGGCATCTGCTACACCTGGCTGTCTGAGTGGAAGTCCACATTTTTTGGAGGGTTTCTTCACCTACAGAGAGTGGGGTGTCTGAGGCATTCCCGTCCCCTAGCAGGGCCTCCATTCCACTAGCTGCCACAGATGTAGAAGGGCCTGATGATTTATTGCTAATGGAAGAGGCCTGATGTTCCGTACAAAACCTACTCAGGGTGGTATTAATGTCTCTCAACAACCCAGCAATGGAAGTCAGGTTGGCATTTTGAGCATGCCACTGCTGCATAATTTCCTGGTGGTTGTCCCTCTGCAGCTGTTGGATCACCCCCATCATGGTCGGTACCTGGCCATCAATGCCTTGAGAGTGTCCGTAGGCTCCTAAGACTTGGGAGATAGTCTTGTGACCAGGTGTGTCCCTTGGAGCCCACATCCTCCTGCCCACACCCTACCCCCACATACCTGTGCCACTGTCACAGTGTACCCACTCCAACTGGTGGCAGGTTCATCCTTGTAAGGGGTGACAACAGGAGACTCAGGTACCTGTACTGGGAGGCACATGATGGAATACACTGTCCTTGAGACACAGGTTTGGGGGCAAATGGTTGCCTGCAATATGGATGCAACAGGGCTGGAAGGAGTTAATGTGGGCAGGGTGAGGCTCACAGTTGCTGAACGTCCAGGTGTTCCAGATGGGCCAGCTTTGTCCTTACTGTACAAACTTTCAGGGGACGTCATCCAGAGGGGTAGTGCCTGTGTCTGGTGTCCTCTCCATGGTGAAAAGGGCAAGGCTACCTGTAGGAGAAGTGGAATACATAGTTGCTGTAAGTGATGCAACGTGTGATGTTTAACTTTGACAACTTGACATGCTATGTGACATGCACTCATTGCCTTTACATGATTCCCTAATATGACAATGAAAGCTGCTTCAAAATCAGAAAAAAGAGTTCAAGCAATGTGGGACACACAGATTTGCAATTGCATACACCATGTTCTAAGCTCGTGGAGGATGTTGGTGGTTAGATAACTGTTGATTCCCTCATATCTTGTCTGAGTAAAGACATGAGAATGTACATTTATCTCCTACTAAGGTGAATGGCATAATTGATTCAACTAACAGCCGGACAATGCACAATGATGACAGAGCTGGCTAACAGTTTGGGAGTTACCATTTGATCTGGGCCTCTGTATGGGTGGCCTGCAAGTATATCCAGTTTCCCATATAGATTTCTCCCCCCGGTGAGTAAATAATATTGTTTGGAAAGTTATCTCAAAGGCCAGTTGTTAGACCTGACAGTCTTACGGTGGTCACCCCTAACTTTTTGCCTGCCTCCCTCCACTTTTTTTATACTGTTTTTGCTGGTTTTTAGACTCTGCACACTTTACCACTGCTAACCAGTGCTAAAGTACATATGCTCTCCCCCTTTAAACATGGTAACCATGGATCATACCCAATCGGACTACTTAATTTACTTATAAGTCCCTAGTAGTGTGCACTATATGTGCCCAGGGCCTGTAGATTAAATGCTACTAGTGGGCCTGCAGCACTGATTGTGCCACCCACTTAAGTAGCCCCTTAACCTTGTCTCAGGCTTGTCTTGCAAGACCTGTGTGTGCAGTTTCACTGCCAATTCGACTTGGCAATTAAAAGTACTTGCCATGCCTAAAGCTCCCCTTTTTCTACATATAAGAAACCCCTACAGTATGCCCTAGGTAACCCATAGGGCGTGGTGCTGTGTAGGCAAAAGGCAGGACATGTACCTATGTAGGTTACATGTCCTGGTAGTGTAAAATGCCCAAATTGTTTTTACACTGATGTGAGGCCTGCTCCCTTCATAGACTAACATTGGGGCTGCCCTCATGCATTGTTTGAGTGGTAGCTGCTGATCTGAAAGGAGTAGGAAGCTCATATTTAGTTTGGCCAGAATGGTAATATAAAATCCTGCTGACTGGTGAAGTTGGATTTAATATTACTATTTTAGAAATACCATTTTTAGAAAGTGAGCAGTTCTGTGCACTTAAATCTTTCTGTGCCTTACAATCCACTTCTGGCTTGGTTTAGTTGACAGTTCCTTGTACATTCACTCAGACACACCCCAAACACAAGATACTCAGCCTCACTTGCATACATCTACATTTTGAATGGGTCTTCCTGGGCTGGGAGGGTGGAGGGCCTGCTCTCACACAAAGGACTGCCACACCCCCTACTGGGACCCTTGCAGATAGGATTGAACTGAAAGGGGACCCGGTGCACTTCAAAGCCACTCTTTGAAGTCTCCCCCACTTCAAAGGCACATTTGGGTATATAAACAGGGCCTCTGCCCCTTCCAACTCAGACACTCACTGGAGAAGAAAACTGGAACTAGAACCTGCATCCTGCCAAGAAGAACTGCCTGGCTGCCCAAAGGACTCACCTGACTGCTTTCTGTGAAGGACTGCTGCCTTGCTGTTGGCCTGCTGCCTTGCTGCTCTCTGGCTGTGGTAAAGAAGTGCTCTCCAAAGGCTTGGATAGAGCTTTGGTCTCAGGACCAAAAATGCTTCACTCTTGCAACTAGACTCCTTGTGCGACGAAAATTAGATGCACAGGTTGCTAAAACCGACGCACAGCCTGCCCAGTGGTGAGAAATTCACCACACGCCAAACCGGAATGACACAGCGCGACTTCTCAAGGAGAAGATCGATGCGGCGCCTGCGTTGCGACCCGAACTTCGACGCACAGCCTACCGGATCGATGCACAGCCGACCTGGGATGATGCAGCCCGACCTCCAGAGGGGAAATTGATGCAGCGCCTGCCGTGCGGGAGAAAATTCCTCGCAACGCCCACCAGATCGACGCAGCGCTTGTGACTTCCCTCCGCAAGCCCAGTATTTCATACACAGACCCCGGGGTATCTGAAAAAAACGCAACCTGAAGAGGATACACGACCGAGTCCCGGAAATCGATGCACAGCCATCCCTGTGTGGAAACTAAACAACGAATCACTGTGTGCGGCCCGAGAAATCGATGCACACCCCTTTGTTTTTACACTTTTCCTCCTATGGGGCCCTTTCCGGAGATTTTTCACATGAACCAGGTACTTTGTGCTTGAAAGAGACTTTGGCCCTCATTACAACATTGGCGGTAAATGCCGCTTACCGCCGTGCAGAAGACCGTCAACACACTGCCGCGGCCGTGGAATTCCGCCACTGCTATTACGACCCACAGCTCAGAACCCGCCAAAATCTAGACACCCATACAAGTCCGCCACACCAAAGGTCTGTGATAAACTGGCGATACCAAAACCTCCACTGTCACTCCAACAAGAATACGCCCACACTATCACGACCCACGAATCCACGCGGCGGTCTTTCAACCGCGTAATTCCATTGGCGGTACACACCACCACGCTCAAAATATACACACATTTACAAAACATAACCACATTGGACAAATCGAAATACACACACCTGATACGCATACACACACCACTCCCACACACCCAATACAATATAAAACACACACCCACATTACCCACAATCCCTTACTACCAAACATTTTGAAGAAGCTCAGATAGACAGCAGAGCAAAGACAACACCAGCATACAGAGGCACACAACACCATCAAACATACACATCCACAGACAAAACACCACACACCCCTAAACATCACCCCACACATCACAACACACACCACCTAACATCACCCACACCACCCCATGGCACCGAAGGACACCCAAGGTTTTCTGAGCAGGAGCTCAGGGTCATGGTGGAGAAAATCATCTGGGTAGAGCCACAGCTATTCGGATCACAGGTGCAGCACACCACCATAGCTAGGAAGATGGCGGTATGGCGCAGAATCGTGGACAGGGTCAACGCAGTGGGACAGCACCCAAGAACACAGGATGACATCAGAAAGAGGTGGAACGACCTACGGGGGAAGCTGCGTTCCGTGGTCTCAAGACACCACATTGCGTGTCAGAGGACTGGCGGCGGACCCCCACCTCCTCCCCCACAACTAACAACATGGGAGGAGCAGGTCTTGGCTATACTGCATCCTGAGGGCCTCGCAGGAGTAGCTGGAGGAATGGTCTCTGGTAAGTCAAAGCTTTAACTACTTCATCCCCCACCCTACCTGCATGCTATCACATACCCCCACCCTTTCCCTCACCCCCATCACTCCAACTCCTCACATATGTCCCACTATCACAAACCACACATCCCAACACCAAGCCCTGCATGCAACAACAAAGCATGGACACCCATCACCAATGCATGTCGACTACATACCCTCACAGACCCCTAAACAATTATCACACAAGGTCCTACACAGGAATGCAAGCACTGGGGTACAGAGTCACCCACCCATTGCACACCATGGCACACACAGATGCAATAATCATGCCTTTACACCCCTGCAGGACCCCTACCCAATGTCACCGGACAGCAGGTTCCAGACATGTCCACTCCACCCACAGAAGAGGCCCACAGTGATGAAAGCAGCTCTGTCCATCTGGATCTAGATGACTAACCCGGCCCATCTGGGACCTCGGGACAGTCGGTTCCCCACACACTGGCACATGCCACCACAGAGCCTCCCCCCTCAGGAAACACCAGCACAGCACCCACCCAGCGGGCCCATATCTCTGTCCCCAGGACACGTCAAGCAGCAATGTGTCTACCACTACAGGGAACCAAGGCTAACCTACCACCCCAAGAACAGCAGGGACCTGGGGGCAGTGGTAGTGGGCACACAGTTCAGGGGACAGAGGCCCATGAAAACCAGCGAACTGGGAGGGCTGCTGTGCGACAGGGGGAGGACAGGCCCAGGGAACCCACTCTCCACGAGGCCCTCTCCAACATCATGGGAGCCTACCATCATTCCCAGGAGACGATGGCAACGGTACTGGCCAAGTTTCAGGAGACCCAGCGGCTGCAGGAGGAACAGTATTTGGGGTTCTGGGAGGAACTCAAATCCATCAATACCACCCTGGGCACCATTGTAGGGGTGCTGAAGGACCACATGAACACCAGGAGGGACACTCTGGCACAACAAGGGGCCCCTGACACTAGCCTGGATGATGTACTGCCCAGCACTTCCACCGGCGCTAGTGTACAGGAGGCACCGCCACAGGACCACAACACCAGCACCCCACCCCCTGCAGATGGAGAACCACCCCGCAAGCGGTCCCTGAGATCCAGGACAAAGACAGAGAACAATGCCAAGACCCTGCCAAGAAATGAGACCACCCTGAATGTCATCCTTCTGTCCCACTTTGTCACCCTGTCCATCCTAAAACTGCCCTAGCTCCACTTCCTATGCCCCTTTGGACAATGCACCTGTGAGACTAATAGACTGGACTCTGCCATGGACATTCCTCCACCGTCACCCCTGACCATTTTACAACCCCCTCCACTATTTATCACTTAAATAAACACCCTTAAATCACAAAACAATCTGGAGTCAGTCTGCGCTTTCACAATTGTGTATTTGCAATAACTGAGGGAAATAACAATGTCCATTGTATTGTCAACATACCTATGTCACACAGCTCTAGTCCATGAGGTAACATAGCAGAGGTCACACAGTGGGACCCACATCTGTGAAATCGAAAGGGAAAGTGACAAATCACGGTCCATACACTGGGTGAAAGTGACAGACAGATGAGAGGTCAAACAATTTTAGCAGATGTAGGAGGCAGTGATGTTTCACTGGAAGTATTGATGGTTTCACAGTGTTTCTGTTGTCTATGTCCTCTGGAGTACTGACAGGACCTGCACTAGAGGGGGGATTCCTGTGTGATGGCGGATAGCTGACATCAGGTCTGGCTCCAGCTGGGCACACAGTTCCTGGATTGTGGCACGATCAAGTCTATAGGTGACTATTACATGTTGCTCTTCCATTGTCGACAGGTCCACTAGCGGTCTGTACACCAGAGGATGCCGCCATCTCATCACCTACCCCAGCGGACATGCTCTATGGATGAGAACAGCGATCAGAGGGTCAGCCAACACTAAGGTATGAAAGAAACAACTCTATTGCAAACATTTGTTAATCTGCTATGTGCCTGTCTTAGTGTGAATGCAAGGCCTATATATTTGTGACACATTTAAAATTAATGGCATGTGGCCCCCTGAAAATGGCGGCTGCCTGACCTGTAATGTGGGACAAGGGGATATGAGGTAACTGCGCTGGCGTTGTACACCTTCGCGGTAGGCGGTCGAAGACCGCAGCGCAATTCTGCATTGGTTAACATTGGGCCCTATGGGTCCCAGGAGCCAATGAAGATGTATGCCAGCGGTGACGGTACTCACCGCCATGGACAAGACCGCCATTTTCTGTTTGTTCACTCACTTGATACCTGATCTTCGACAGGAGAGGACCTACACTGCAAGTGCTGCTGTGACCTCAGTCTGGAAGCGACAATGGCTCAAGTATCTGAGGAAAAGGCCCCTGCCTTCACATCAGAGGAGTTGGAGAAACTAGTGGATGGTGTCCTCCCCCAGTACACAGTACTCTACAGTCCTCCAGACAAACAGGGGAGTACACTGTGAGCATGCTGTATGGGCAATGCCTGTTTGGAGTGGTATGGATGGGAGATGGTGGGGGGGATGAGGCGTGCATGAAATGACGGTGAGTGGATGTGCGTCAGGGCAAGGGTGGGAACGTGGGCCAATGACTGTGACGGTCCGGACAGTTATTGTTTTTCCTTTTCCCCTGTACTATTCCTGTAGGTCAGCGCCCACCAGAAGAAGGATATTTGGCGTGCCATTGCCAAGGACGTCCGGGTCCTGGGGGTCCACCACAGGCGGAGCACCCACTGCTGGAAAAGATGGGAGGACATTCGCCGCTGCAGCAAGAAGACAGCGGAGGCCCAGCTGGGGATGTCCTCCCAATGTGGGAGGGGTGCCCATCGCACCATAACCCCGCTGATGTTCCGGATCCTGGCGGGGGCGTACCCAGAGTTGGATGGGCGCTTCAGGGCATCACAGCAGCTACAAGGGGGTGAGTACACTCACATCCATCTGATTCAGCACACATTGGAGGTGTCTGGGTGGGGGAGGTGGGCAGTGGGTTCCCCTAGGCTGGTGCGAGCCTTGTAGGCAAGGACCCTTTGTGAGGCAGGCTCAGTGGCACCCATCCACACCAGTGGTAAGAGCCATCTACACCTAGTCAGGCTCCTGTGACTTGCATATATGCAGCAATCAGGCATTGGCTTTGTACCCCATGTCCCTGTGATCAATTAGGGAACTCAAAGTGCATGGCGTAGTGCTGTGTCTGTAGTGTCCGCCAACGGTAGGCCTCTTCCCTTCACCTCCCCCACCCATTCCGTCCCCTCGGGCCCGCCTTTCTAGGTCCCAACTCAGCACCTCAGCCACCACATCAGCGGGAACAGTGGTGCCAGCAGTAACCGGCTTCTGGAGTGCGCCAAGCAGCAGGGCAGCCAGTGTCCCAAGAATCGAGGTCAAGGACATTCCCCCACCTCCAAACCAAAAGAAGTTGCCCAGAGGGAGAAGGTCAAAACACCTGCCATCAAAGGCTCAGCCAGGACAACAGTTGGGAGTGGCAAGACAGCTGCGCCACCATCCAAGGTGGGGAAGGGCCAGAGAAAGAAAGGGAAGTCGCCGCCAACCTGCACGGCGTACAAGACTGCCACCGGCACGCCACATGCACTGCTGCCACGGGCACGGCCAGCAGCACCCAGGATACTGTGCCCTTCACCTGCACTGCAGACACTGTGCCCTTTAGCAGCAGCAAGCTCAGTGAGGCCACCAGCACCGCCGCCAGCAGCAAGCTCAGTGAGCCCCCCACCAGTACCGCCGCTCAGGACACTGCCACCAGCAGCAAGCTCAGTGAGGCCGCCACCAGCACTGCCGCTCAGGACACCGCCGCCAGTAGCACGCTCAGTGAGCCCCCAACCAGCACCGCTGCCCAATGAGCGCTGCAAGCACCGCCGCTACTGAGCCCGCCGCCAGCACTGCCAGCGACCACGCCACATCCTGTGCCAGTGGCACCACCGCACACATGGCTGCCATCCCCAGTGGTCATTTGTACGAGGCTGGTGGTCAGTTCCAGGGGTCTGGACAACTTCCATGTTGCCCCACTGTCAGTGGAGTGTCAGATCCACTACCTCAGTCCTTGGCAGGATGAAGCACTCTGGGCACAAAGCCCCCTCCAGAACCAGTGGAGAAAGGCAACCACTACCTCAGTCCTTGGCAGGATGAAGCACTCTGGGCACCAAGCCCCCTCCAGAACCAGTGGAGTATCACATCCACTACCTCAGTCCTTGGCAGGATGAAACACTCTGGGCACAAAGCCCCCACCAGAACCAGTGGAGAAAGGCATCCACTACCTCAGTCCTTGGCAGGATGAAGCACTCTGGGCACAAAGCCCCCTCCAGAATCAGTGGAGTATCACATCCACTACCTTAGTCCTTGGCAGGATGAAACACTCTGGGCACAAAACCCCCTCCAGAACCAGTGGAGAAAGGCATCCACTACCTCAGTCCTTGGCAGGATGAAGCACTCTGGGCACAAAGCCCCCTCCAGAACCAGTGGAGAAAGTCATCCACTACCTCAGTCCTTGGCAGGATGAAGCACTCTGAGCACAAAGCCCCATCCAGAACCAGTGGAGAAAGACATCCACTACCTCAGTCCTTGGCAGGATGAAGCACTCTGGGCACAAAGCCCCCTCCAGAACCAGTGGAGAAAGGCATCCACTTCCTCAGTCCTTGGCAGGAGGAAGCATTCTGGGCACAAAACCCCCTCCAGAACCAATGGAGACTGTTATCCACTTGAGAGACTGTGTTTTGCACTCTCCAGGATAAAGCAGTGGGCAAACCACCCACTGGAGAGACTTGAGAGACTGTGCCTTTGGACTCCCCTGGATAAAGCAGTGGGCAAGCCACCCATTGTAGAGACTTGAGAGACTGTGCCTTTGCACTCCCCAGGATAAAGCAGTGGGCAAACCACCCACTGGAGAGACTTGTGAGACCGTGGCTTTGCACTCCCCAGGATAAAGCAGTGGGCAAACCACCCACTGGAGAGACTTGTGAGACTGTGGCTTTCCACTCCCCAGGATAAAGCAGTGGGCAAACCACCCACTGGAGAGACTTGTGAGACTGTGGTTTTGCACTCCCTCCCCAGGATAAAGCAGTGGACAAACCACCCACTGTAGACACTTGAGAGACTGTGGCTTTGCACTCCCCAGGATACATCATGGGCATGGAGCCCCCTTGTGGAGCTGGTGTCGTGCACCCATCCGGCTGAGGTGCCCCCCCTTCCCCCTGAGGTGCCTGTTTTATTTTGATCTGATGCCCCTGCAGTGTTCTCTCCGTTTGGATTGGGTATCTTGTGTGGGCCTCGCACATGCATTTTGGGCCCAGTGGTCCACGGACTATGTAGGTGCAGTACATGAACTTGAATTCTTGGTGTACATATTTGTTAATAGTTTATATATATTTATGAGTAATGTATTTTTCATGATTACAATCATTCAACTCATTTTCTTTTATCCTTGTGTTCTTCCAGGGGGGCGAGGTGGGAAATGCAATGTGTCAGCATGTATTGGTGTGTGTGTTGTGTGTGAGGGTCGGGGTGGGGGTGGTGCGTGTTGCGAGTGTGTGTCACTATCTTTTCCCTCCCCCTCCCCTGTGTTGTAGGTGCAGTACTCACCGTGGTCGTCGCCGCCGTCGGTCGTGCTCCTAGTAGAGGAGCAAGAAGACTATCGCAGGGAGAATTTGGAGTTCCTGCTCCATGGCGTCCTGGTTCCTCGTGGGGTGTGTAGAGGTGATAGTTTTCCCTTCCAAGTCCTGTTTCCACCGTGTTTTTGTTCGCATTGAATCCTCCCCGGAAAAGGTGGTGGATTAGCCTCTCATAATGGTGTGGACAGTACATTGTCTTCCGCCTGCCTGTTGGCGGTGACCGCCATGCTGTTTGTTTCTACCGGCATGGCGGTCGGAGTGTTAAAGTGGCTGTCTATGTTGGTGGTTTCCGCCCTGGTCATAATTCCATTTGTTTTACCACCGGCCTGTTGGCAGTCTTACTGCAGCTTTACACTGACCGCCAGGGTTGTAATGAGGGCCTTTGTTTGCATTAAAAATACTTAAGACACTTAATATCACTTTTCAGTCATGTCTATACACTTACTTATTGCATCTTTGATTGTTTTGACCTGCAAATATTCAGATAAATATTATGGGCCATATTTATACTTTTTGACGCAAAACTGCGCTAACGCAGTTTTGCGCCCAAAAAATTAGCGCCAGCTAACGCCATTCTGAATCGCCATGCGGGCGCCGTATTTATTGAATGGCGTTAGCCGACTGGCGCTGCCTGGTGTGCGTGAAAAAAAACCACATACACCAGGCAGCGCCAGCGTAGGGAAAAATGGCGTTTGGGCGTCCAAAAATGGGGCAAGTCAGGCTGAGGCAAAAAAATCGTCTTAACCCGATTTGCGGCATTTTTTTTTGGCGCCCAGACGCCATTAACATGACTCCTGTCTTAGCAAAGACAGGAGTCATGCCCCCTTGCCCAATGGCCATGCCCAGGGGACTTCTGTCCCCTGGGCATGGTCATTGGGCATAGTGGCATGTAGGGGGGCACAAAGCAGGCCCCACTATGCCACAATTTTTTAAAAAAAAAAATACTTACCACAGCTTACCTTTTCTTCCCTGGGATGGGTCCCTCCATCCTTGGGTGTCCTCCTGGGGTGGGCAAGGGTGGCAGGGGGTGTCCCTGGGGGCAGGGGAGGGCACCTCTGGGCTCATTCTGAGCCCACAGGTCCCTTAACGCCTGCCCTGACCCAGGCGCTAAAATCCGGCGCAAATGCGGGTTTTTTAGTCCCGCCCACTCCCGGGCGTCATTTTTGCCCGGGAGTATAAATACGACGCATATGCATCGCAGTCATTTTTTAAGACGGGAACGCCTACCTTGCATATCATTAACGCAAGGAAGGTGTTCACGCAAAAAAATGACGCTAACTCCATGAACTTTGGCGCTAGACAGGCCTAACGCCAAAGTATAAATATGGAGTTAGTTTTGCCTCGAATTTGCGTAAAAAAAACGACGCAAATTCAGCGCAAACGGAGTATAAATATGCCCCTATATATTTTCTAAACACTTTGTGGTGTATGTTTGTGGTGCTATATTGTGTTATTGTATGATTTATTGCACAATACTTTAGACATTGCCTTCTAAATTAAGCCTGACTGCTCAGTGCCAAGCTACCAGAGGGTGGGCACAGGATAATTTTGATTGTGTGTGACTTACGCTGACTAGAGTGAGGATCCTTGCTTGGACGGGGGTAATCTGACTGCCAACCAAAGACCCCATTTATTACAGCATTTTAGTAGTGAACTCAGCTATAGCTGTGTTTTGCTTATGATAGTACTGGTAGTGGGTGATAGCATTGCTGTCATTGCCATGGAATGTTAAATAGTGGAGCATTCAGGATGGCTTATATTGATTGTTAGTTTAACATACAAGGCAATTTCACTTGTAGCACACTGTTCTGGTTTTCTTAGAGGTGGAACAGTGTCTGCTGGGAGTTGTAGTGCTGTCACTCCCTGTACTTCACATGCCATACACAAACTCTTTGGCCACAGGTGAAGGGGGTATTTAGTCATATGAACATAGGGGTAGTGGATGGTTTTGTCATTGAGGTGGGGAAAGGTGATCAGTAAGCATGCAAGACAAAACTTTTTGGTGACATGAATGGTGCAATGACTTACCAGACTCTTACCAGACTCTACTCCCCCAGGTATTCCTTCCAGGCCGTCAGGAAACAAGATGTCCAAGACCTTATCCGCCCAAGAGGTGAAAGTAGGGGGAGAAGAAGGGGGTCTACCGCCAATCTTGCTGATCGCCAGCTGCTGCCTAGCAGCCAATTAACTTATCTTCCATCTGAGGTGGTTCCACCTCTTCCTGATGTTCTCCCTTGTACATTAGTAACTGCCTACAGAATTCACTCTGTCGACTATCGTATGCCACAACTACATTTTCCTGGCTATTGATGTTTGCTGGACCTGTGCTCCAAAAATTCATGGCTCCACTCTGATAATGTCGTCCACCATGACCCTCAACTCATCATCAGTGAAATGTGGATGTTTTTGTGGGGACATGGTAGTGGTGGATGAGATGGTGAGGTAGTGAAAAATAGGGGATACAATTGTGTGATGAAGTGTGGGTGCTGTGATGTGAGTGGGTGACAATTGTGTTTAGTGTGAGGAACTAAATTGTGTGTGTTGTGCAGGTGTGGGATGAGTGCTGTGTGAAATGTGTAGGGGTGCCTATTGTGTACTTTGGTATAATTTTAATTCTTTGCTTGTGTGTGGCTGTGTGTCACGTTCTGTTTGCAAAGGATTGTGGGATATGAAGGGGTTGTTATATAATGTTGTTTGTAGGTGTGTCGTGTATGTAGATGTGTGTCAGGTATGGGGTATTAAAACTTCCCAGTGTGGTGAGATGTTTTTGGCTGATGCGACTTCAGACTACTGTGGGTGGCACCACCAATGCGTTTCCACTGTGGAAGAACTGCTCCTTTGATTTGTGGATCATAATGTGATTTGAGGTTTTTGGGTGGACTGGCAGCACTGGTGGTGGGACAACCTCTTTTCCATCCTTCAGTGTCCTGGCAGTTTTGGAAATTTGTTTGTATTTTGGCAGAGTTAGCTGTGTGACTCTTAATATGGTGGTCAGATCACGGACAACATGGTGATCTTTTGTCAGCTGTCACCGCGGTGGTCTTGCCAAAAGACCATCAAACTCGTAATGAGGCTCATAATTAGGAACTCTTCCTGTTTCATGACAACCTAAAAAACAATTACCAAATTCTTAGCTAACCCCTACAGTTTACAAATAGAAAGTAGTTTCTACCAACAAAACAAACACCAACTAGGACCCAATATGGATTATTTTCAAGAAATTTCGGTTGGCAGATTAGATCACTCCATACACAGATGTTAATCCAAATTCCAAATAGCATGGTGGAATGTCTATGACAGCAACTTAGCACAGAAAGCGAAAACAAACAACACAGTGGAATGATGGCACAATACCTTCTTATCCATTCACACGAGGCAGAACCAAAACGATACGCTATACATTTATAGAAGCTCTACAAAAAGTGCAAAGCTACAAACAACTTCACCTAAATTAGTAAACAAACAAAAAGAATGTACAACATGCTACAACTTAAAGTAATGACAAAAAAGTAGATTACTTAGAAGTAATAGCCAAAAGCTTACTATAAAATAAATACTAACCGGCAAAACTCCAAAAAGTATGGAATCATATTAACCAACATTACAAATAGTTTTTATGGAAATAATAAACACAATATTACATTGCATCAGTCAAAACATTAAAGAAAACTCCAGTTTTAAATGAATCTGATAAAATAAAACATTTTGTGTATTATTTATATTAAAAACGAAACCTCACCAACTAGAAACCTCAAACAACATAGTGAAAAATAATTACGACATATAAAAGATATAATACCAAAAGTCATAACACTAACATACCTGATAAAATATTTAATTTCACAGCAAAAACAAATAAATTAAATATGATTTATTGTTATGTAACTGTGGGTGATCATTTGTCCCCAAGTAGTCAAAATGGATAATTCACCAAAAACAAAAAAAATAGTTATCAAAAATCCCAAGAAATGCAAAGATAAAACCAGTCCAGTAGAGATCCTTTATAGCAATCTAAAGCATCTAAGAAGAATACAAAACCTGAAGAAACTGTTTAAAGAAAGAAACACACCTAGAGACCCGTAAAACGTAAATCAAAGTGAAAAATATTGATTTATTAGAAGCCAAAACTGAATTCCTTCGAAATATTGCTAAAACCAAATTTCTATTGCACATGTTCTTGTATAACAAAAACGGCAAAGTAAAACAGAATATTTACCAACAAAAATAGTACAATAAAAAAAATCTATACATTCCACATAACCCCTTGACAGCCAAGGATGTAACGGTTATGTCCTTGGCTACGGAACTGAGGCGTCAAGGACGTAACCGTTATGTCCCGGTACCAGCTCATGGGGGGAGCGCTAGCGCTCCCCTCATGAGCCTCCCCTCAGTGCCCCCACCGCAGGGATGGAAGGGGAATCGCCCCCCGTGGCACCTGATGCCGTCAGCGTGCGATGGCACGCTGACCTCAACAGAGGCCTGCCAGCGTGGATAGGAGGAAAAATGCTTTCGCATTTCTCCTCTGATGACGTGGAGGGGCCAAGAAAGGCATCAAAAGAAAGGAAAGCTATTCCTTTCCTTTGATGCCTTTCTCAGCATTTCTGCTGCCCGAAATGCCCACTAGACCCCAGGTATTTTTTTTTTGTGTGTGATTTTGATATGAGGGGAGTGGCCCCTTGGGCAAGTGCCACTCCCCAGGTGGCCAAATTATCTTTAGGCCATTTCTGCCCCGCCCGGGGGGCAGAAACCACTAGACACCAGGGAATTTTTTTTGTTTGTTTTTGACACAAGGGGAGTGGTCCCTTGGGCAAGGGCCGCTCCCCAGGGGGCAAATATATTTTTAGGCCATTTCTGCCCCTCCTGTTGGCAGGTCGGCCTAATATAATTAGGCCGATCTGCACCGGGGGGGGGGGCAGAAACCACCTAGACACCAAGGATAATTTTATTTTTTGTTTATGTTTATTTTTGATATATGGGGAGTGACCCCTTAGGCAAGGGTTAATCCTGTGGGAGGCAAATTGCATTAAGGCCATTTCTGACCCCCCTTGGGGGCAGATCGGCCAATTTTTGTTAGGCCAATCTGCCCCCCAGGGGGGAAGAAACCACTAGACACAAGGGATTCTTATTTTTTTTGCATCAATGTCACCCAAGTGGAACGACCCCTTAGGCAAGGGACGTTCCCCTAGGAGGCAAATTCATTTTAGGCCACTTCTGCTTCCCCTGGAGGCAGATCAGCCTATTTCTATTAGGCCGATCTGTTTCCGGGGAGGCAGAAACCACTTAGGCACCAGGGATTGGTGTGTGTGTATGTGTGTGTTTTGATTGGGGGGGGCAGCCCCTTGGGCAAGGCTCTCTCCCATGGGGGCAGATCAACCTATTTTTGGAAGGCCCATCTGCCCTCCAGGGGGTCAGAAAGCCCACCAGAGACCAAGGAAGAGTTTTTTTTTCTTTTTTTTCTTCCAAATAAGTGGGTGGGGGTATGGCCAAACCCCTACCCAAATAAATGGGGCCAAAGTTGTTCTGCCCACCAGTGAGCACATGTTGCAATTACCCCCATCCACACCCTGAGGGGGCAGAAAGTCTACTAGATGCCAGGGAATTAAACAAAAAAAACAACCAGTATGGGCCTGGTTATGCACCCATCCCAGACGATGGGGGTAACAGTTTTTCAGCTCTCCCCCTGCACACTAAAACATCTTATCCCACAGCAAGCAAGAGGACATTTGATTATTTTTGGTTTTGGTTTTACATTTGGGCCAGGAGGGTTTAGCTAACTCTCAAAATAATCCCACTTGGAATTGTGAGGGCTGCACTTTTTGGACTTTGGGACACTACTATGTAGAAAAATCCACATGACCTAGACACATCTGAAAACTAAACATCTGGGTGATTCCAGGGTGGTGTGCTTCACATACACCCCACACCATTTTCTTAATCACAATGCCCTGCAAACCTCCAACTTTGCTGGAAATCACACATTTTTCTCACATTTTTGTGATGGAACCTTCCAGAATCTGCAGGAATCCACTAAATTTCCACCACACAGCATTGTCTCATCTATACCGATAAAAGTTCTGCTGCTGCAAAATGTTTTTTTCAAACTGCTCTTTTGGACCCGCTTGGGTTCCCCCTCAATTTTGACATGTTTTTGGCTCTTCTCTGTCACAGGCACTTGGTCTACCTACACAACTGAGGTATAATTTTGACCGAGAGACTAAGGGCAACATTGGGTGGTAGGAAATTTGTCCTGGTGCGGTGATCACTCACAGAAATGTGGGAAAAAATTGTTTTTTTAGCTAAATTTGAGGTTTGCTGAGTATTCTGGGTAAGAAAACACTGGGGGATCCACGCAAGTCACACTCCTTGGACTCCCTCGGGTGTCTAGTTTTCAGAAATGTCTGGGTTTGGTAGGTTTCCCTAGATGGCTTCTGAGCCCAGGACCAAAAACGCAAGTGCCCCCCGTAAAAACAGGTAGTTTGGGATTTGATCATTTTGGTGTGTCCAGATGGTGTTTTGGGGCATTTCCTTTTGCGGGCACTAGGCCTACCCACACAAGTGAGGTATCATTTTTATCAGGAGACTTGTGGGGAATGCTCAGTGGAAGTAAATTTGTGGTTCCTCTCAGATTCCAGAACTTTCTGTCACCGAAATGTGAGGAAAAAGTGTTTTTGGGCCAGATTTTGAGGTTTGCAAACAATTCTGGGCAACAGAACCTGATGAGAGCCCCACAAGTCACCCAATCTTGGATTCCCCTAGGTGTCTATTTTAAAAAAATGAGCAGGTTTGGTAGGTTTCCCTAGGTGCCGGGTGAGCTAGAGGTCAAAATTCACAGCTAGGCACTTTGCAAAAAACACTTCAGATTTCAATGTAAAAATGTGATGTTTCCATGTTGTGTTTCCTGTCGCGACCATTAGGCCTACTCACGCAAGTGAGGTACCATTTTTATTGGGAGACTTGGGGGAACGCAGAATAGCAAAACAAGTGTCATTCCCCCATGTCTTTCTTTACATTTTTTCCTTCAAAATGTAAGACAGTGTGTAAAAAAGACGCCTATTTGAGAAATGCCCTATAATTCACATGCTAGTATGAGCACCCCGGAATTCAGAAATGTGCAAATAAACACTGCTTCTCAACACCTTCTCTTGTGCCCATTTTGGAAACACAAAGGTTTTCTTGATACCTATTTTTCACTTTTTATATTTCAGCAAATGAATTGTATACCCAGTATAGAATGAAAACCCATTGCAAGGAGCAGCTCATTTATTGGCTCTGGGTACCCAAGGGATCTTGATGGACCTACAAGCCTTATATATCCCCACAACCATAAGAGTCCAGCAGACGTAATGATATATTGCTTTCAAAAATCTGACATTGCAGGAAAAAGTTAGTGTAAAACGTGGAGAAAAATGGCTGTTTTCACCTCAATTTCAATTATTTTTTATTTCAGCTGTTATTTTCTGTAGGAAATCCTTGTAGGATCTACACAAATTACCCCTTGCTGTATTTAGAATGTTGTCTACTTTTTAGAAATGCTTAGCTTTCTGGGATCCAGCATTGGTTTGACAACCCTTTCTGTCACTAACTGGAAGGAGGCTGAAAGCACAAACAGTAGTAAAAATGGGTTATGTCTCAGTAAAGTGCCAAAAGTGTGTTGAAAAATTTGGTTTTCTGATTCAAGTGTGCCTGTTCCTAAAAGCTGGGAAGATGGTGATTTTAACACTGTAAACCCTTTGTTGATGTCATTTTCAGGGAACAAACCACAAGTCTTCTTCTGCAGCCCTTTATTCCCATTTTTTTGATAAAACCAAAATTGTAGTACATTGCTAGTATGAGCACCCCGCAATTAGCAATTTTTGGCTAATTTCTTAGTCTCCTTCAGGGGAACCCACAAAGTCTGGGTACCTCTAGAATCCCTAGGATGTTGGAAAAAAAGGACGCACATTTGGCATGGGTAGTTCATATGGACAAAAAGTTATGAGGACCTAAGCACAAACTGCTCCAAATAGCCAAAAAAAGGCTTGGCACCTGTGGGGGAAAAGGCCTAGCAGCGAAGGGATTAATCATCAAAAATTAAGTAACATAACACTATATCACATAACATATTGATGCATTACTAAACTGTTTGAGAACCTAAATGAAGACAGTGGTGAAAAGCATTACAGTTACTACAACTAAAAGTACTAAAACCCCACAAACAACACTATGGCCCTCATTATGAACTTGGCAGTAATCGCTCCCGACCGCTGTGGTGATGATGAACAAAAAACCACCAGTGGCGATGGACTGCACACTGCCAAATAAAGATACCAAAAACATGTACTGCCAAAAAACTGACAACCTCCACTCACTGCCAGGGCCAACGACAGCGGAAAGGCAAAACACAGCACCCCGCCACCGCCATTCCTACAAACCCCCCACCCCCCAAATAATGATGCACAAATCAGGGCAGCGGACAGTGGATGCCAAACGACCATTGGCGGTAATGACCACCGTAGACAGAAATGTGAGCCACCAAGAACAGAAGCATACAGTGGCAAATGTGAAAAGAACACACCTGACACATATCTACTCCACCATAAAACGTACACATACACAACCCACAATCCATTGCAATGCCAATAGCACCACAGAAATCAACACCACAACCCGCAAACACCCAAACAACTACCACACAAGCCACACACACAACACAACACCCACAACACACACCATGGCACCTAGTAGGCACCCCCGCTTCATTGACAGGGAGCTGAGGACCATGGTGTACAAAATACTCAGGGTCGAGCTGCAGCTATTTGGGGCACAAGTGCAGCAGACGCCCTTGGTCAAGAAGATGAAGCTATGGCAGAGGATTGTCAACAAGGTCAATGTTGTGGGAATCCGTCCACGCACAAGGGATGCATCAGGAAGAGATGGAACGACATGGAAGGGAAGGTGCGTTCCATGGCATCACAACACAACATCGCTGTACAGAAGACTGGTGGTGGTTTCCCACCTCCTCCCCCCAAATACACCGACTGGGAGGAGAGGGCCTTGGCTATCCTGCACCTGGAGGGCCTCACTGGACTCCCTGGAGCACTGGACTCAGGTAAGTCAACTACACCTGGAATACACGTATCACCCCATCTCTCTCACTATCCCCATGCCCCCATCCCCTACCCAGCCGACAACACCCAGACACTCCTACCCATGTTCACTGCATGCCCACAACCCTCTTACAGATCACCATCCAACCGTGAAAGCAACACCCCCTCACTAAATGCATCCAAATGAACACCAATGGACCCTTCATGCTACTACACGGGAAAGGAACCACCATTAACCTGTAAGCAGTGCTGCAAGGCACAAGTAAGTGCAGGACAGCCACATCTCTATTCTCTCACACAAAGGCACCACCTCCCTTGCCACCCTGATGGAGACGTCAAGGAGTGCCAGTCCTCCACCTGAAGATGAGCGCCCCACTCAGGAGAGTGCAGAAGAATGTCTGGACATAGAGGAAATCCCTGGGCCATCCCACAGCCCTGGACAGTCACCCTCCAGAATCCCCACCAGGACACAACTGACTCCCCTACCAATCCACCACCACCATCAGCTCTTGCTCAACACCCCCACACCAGTGCCCCCAGGCCGCGAACTGGCTGCCCACAAGTACAGAGGCCTGAGTCTCCACCCACCACCAGGCAGGATGATGATGTGCCCAGTGCAAGTAAGAACTAGCAGACCTATGCAGGGGACACAAGTACAGGGGGCTAGGGCCAGTGGGAGGGGAGGAGTGGGATGGGGGTGGCCCTAAGAGGGATGCTGCTGCCCCAGAGGCCATTGCTGAGGTCCAGCATACCACCATTCCCAGGACAGGATGGGCCAGATCCTGGCTACGATGGAGGAGAATCAGAGGCTGCAGGTAGCACACCATCAGGAGTCCATGGAGCAATGGAAACAGCTCAGTGCTACCATGGTCACCATTGCAGGGGTGCTATAGTGCCAGTACCACAGCCAGCCTGAGTCCTCCACCTACCAGCAGGCCCCTTCCACTAGCCAGGACAATGCCCTACCATCCACATCTGCAGTTGCTAGTGGACTGGTAGCACTGCCAGAAGACTCAGAGGACACCAGAACCCCTCCCCCTGCAGCCCAGCTTCCCCCTCACAAATGTGGCCTCAGACCCAGCCATCCCTGTGAAACACCAACCAATACCAAGCCCACCACCAGGAAGTGATTCTGCCCTGAACTGTCTCCCTTGTGTACCACTGAGCTACTTTGTCGACATGCCACTGCCATTTCACCATCTTCCAATAGGCCCATGGACTATGCCCCTGTGCTACCAACAGCTGTGGAAAGGTACCTGAGTAAATTGTTCACCGAGGGCCCACTCCTTTCCACTGTCCCATCACTCATGGATGTTTTGACTTTTAATGAATACATTTGTGCACTCAAAATATCTGTCCTTCATCAATATGAGCAATCAAATGTAAATGTGGATATATTAGCCTGTTTCAATAATAATGCTGTTTTTATTGCACGAGGGGGTCTATCAGACTGAAGGGTTTGAAGTATGTCACACTGTACATTTCATTGTTGTAACACACATCTCCTTGACCATTCATGAAGGTTACACATCACTGGTAAGGGACACCACAGCACTTTGAACGTTAGTCACCCTGAAACAATGCAGTAAACCCATTTGCATAATAGAACAGTATCTGAGAGTCACTGGAAGTATTGCTGGATTAATTGAGTTATGGAGTTGATGTCTTCCCCCTCCTCTTCCCCATCACTCTCATCCATCCCCTGAGGTGGCAGGGGTGGTTGGACAGCATCTTCCTCACCCTGTAGTAGGATAGCTTTCCTCAAAGCCAAGTTGTGCAGCATACAGCAGGCCACCACTTTCTGACACACCTTGTCAGGGACATAGCACAGGGATCCTCCAGAGAGATGGAGCCAACACAATCTTGCCTTCAGGAGTCATATGGTCCTCTCTATCACCTTCCTAGTGTGACCATCTGCCTTATTATAATGGATCTGTGGTTCTGTCCTGGGATTCCTCACAGGTGCCAGGAGCCATTGCATGTTTGGGTAGCTAGAATCCCCTAGAAAAGTTGGCGAAAGAGGGTTGAAACACACACTATCTACTTGCATTTAGCCTGCCTGTCAGCTATGTAACTGATCCAGTGTCATACACACTCACATATGAGCCAAGCTCTGTCCCCCTGTAGGTGTCCCATCATGTGTGGCACACTACTGTTTCTCAGGACGAAGGAGTCACGTACTGATCCTAGGAACCTTGCAATGACATGAGTAATGTACTGATTAGCAGTAGACATCAATTGGACATTCATGGAGAGAAAGCTTTTACGATTTCTGAAACACCTGTTCATTTACTCTTGGGGGTATGAGGTCTATGTGGGTACCATCAATGATATCTATCACAGAAGGGATATTAGCAAAAGCATAGAATCCAGATTTGATGGAGGTGAGATCTCTGGACATAACTTTGTAGGTGTTGCACGAATGAGGTGAGAAAATTAGACATTATGTGGCTGAACATTGGTTGAGATACACCGGCTGCCATGCCCACTGTAGGGATGGCTTGGGGATTCCTATTAGCTGGCATCAGAACAGGCTCCATTTGTGCACAGAGTTCCAGGATTTTGGCTTGATTCAGGCGGTAAGTGATGATGAAGTGACGTTCTTCCATGGTGGCCAGATCAACCAGGGGTCTGTAAACAGATAGCGCTCTCCCTCACCACCTGGGTCTGTACCTATGCGGGTGGAAGAGAGACACATTGAATTGCGACATACAATTCAATGACAATATTCCACCATTCATCTTGTACGTGCAATACTATTGTCCCTCACCCAGACACAGAGAACTTGGTAATCCTGTCGGCTAATGTCTGGTGAGGTGTGAATATTTTAGTGCATCACAGTGTAGCCACACTTCCCACTATGATTCCATGAGGAGGATCCCTGATCATACCCACACTCGACAAAGGGGAGAGGTAATGGAGCCATGGATTAGGAACCCGGACAGACTATGAAGGCATGGTGGAAGCAAAATGGCATACCTGCCCTACAGGTAGTGTAGTGTAGGAAGTGACTTCATTCCTCTGGCATTACTCGTCATGGCGGTAGGCGGTGCTCACCACTGTGCCCCTCTACATTGGATAACATTGGCTTCTATGGGGCCAATCAAGATCACCGCCGGCGGTGATCGTGCACACCCCTGTGGTAAATATTGCAGTTTTTCAATGCCCTTGCCACTTTGCTCCTGCACCTCAAGAGGGACGGAACTCCACTGCGTGAGCTGCTGTGTCCTGACACTGGTCCTTAGGATGGCACATGTTACAGGGGAACTGGTCCCGGCCTTCACCGCAGAGGAGCTGGTGAAGCTGGTGAACAGGGTCCTACCCCCGTATGCAAAGCTGTATGGGCAACCATAGGCCCAGGTAAGTTGCTATCTGACCTCCATTAATGTGTGAGAATGTGGCAGATGCTAGTAGGCGTTTTTGTTGGCTGTGTGGATGCTTACCCGTAATGTGTCTGCAGTTGTTGTCTTGGCTATTGTCAAAATGTGTGTCTCCATGGGCCATGTTAAGTCGAACTGGCATGGCATTTGTGTATGGGGCACACACGCTGACATCTGTTTCTTTACTCTGTGTGTCTCATACAGGTCAGCGCCCATCAGAAGAAAGAATTATGGCAAGCCATCACCATTGAAGTGCAGACCCTGGGGTCTACAACTGGGAGAGCACCCACAGCAGGAAGCGGTAGGAGGACCTGCGGCGCTGGGCATGGAAGACCAGAGAGGCCCAGCTGGGGACGGCCTCCCAACGTGGGCGAGCTGCCTGTCACACCATGAACCCTTAATGGCTAGCATACTGGCGGTGGCCTATCCCGATTTGGATGGGCGCTTGAAGGCAGCACAGCAGCAGCAAGGGGGTGAGTACTAACACTATTGTGATGCTACTATGCCAAGTGTAGTTAGGTTCCATGGGGTGCATGCAGTTTACTGCCAGGCCCATAGACAGGTGGGTCCCTGCAGTCCTGCCCCCCTCTTCATCTGTGGGAAAGTGTCCTTGGGTAGATATGCCTGGGAATGAAGGCCTGTGAGGGGTCTCCTGTTTGGGCTATTGGTTTAGATGTAGCCTCATGAATTAGCAGATTTGTTGTCTTGGCATCATCTCTCATTGTATCCCATTGCAAAGTATATCAGAGTAGAGGGCCAGGATGGTCATGTAGTGTACTGCGTGATCATGCCTAGCAGTTATGGGCACATTAATGTGAAATATTGTGTCTGCGGGCGGTTAGTGCCTGAGATGGGTGGGGGTGTATTTGTGCCAACAGGTATGATTGATCTTGATTTGACATACTTCTTTCCTGTTTTGTCCCCCCCATGCTCTTGTGTCCTTGTGCCCGTGTGTGCTTTAGCATCATCTGGCAAGGGAGCAGAGGCACAGGCGAGTGGGGATGCTACAGCCCATGGTTCCCAGGAGGCAGAGTCCTCCAAAGTCATGGGGACCAGTGGGTTGGAGGGCGAGGGGAGTTCCACGGGGAGGCAACTACCACTGGAGGTAGTGACTCCGACACCTCCTCTGATGGCAGCTACTACTTGGCCTACCCATTCTCTAACATCTTCTCCCACCCCCCATACCATCACCGCCCTCCCAGTAGCTCACCAGCGAGTAGCCTGTGCCCGCTCACCCAGGAGTGTGGGCGTCTCCTTCGCCCCAGGCACCTCATCTCCTACCCCCATTGGCCCTGCTGCCCTTGCTGAGGAGACTATTGACCTCCTGAGGAGCATCTCTGTAGGTCAGACAACCATTGTGAATGCCATCCAGGGGTGGGCATCAGAGATGCAGCAATTCAATGCATTCCTGGAAGGCATTCATGGTGCCATGCCTGGCCTACTTTGATCTTTTCAGACTCTGACCTCTTCTTTGATTGCAGCCAGTGTCCCTGGTCTTTCTGTCCCTCCCCACCACCTCTACCCCTTCCAGCATACCACTCCCTTCTCCCATCCCAAGCCCACATCCAGACAGCCATGCACTCAAATCAACACCCAAGAAACAGGCAGACAAACACAAGCTCCACACACCCTATCACATGCAGGCACACACCCAACATTCCAAGGCAGACACAGCAACATCCACCTCCCCCACTGTGTCTACCCCCTCCTCCCAGGACACAGAAACGCTTGCAGGCATCCACTCCACACATATCCACCAAACAAGGCCATACTGTACAGGCACCTGCATACAAACACAGCAGATCTACACCTCGTACCACCACTTCCTCAACCTCCATTCCCAAACCTGTCTACAAGACCCCTTCAGCTGTTCCTCAAAAGCTTTTCCTCTCCCATGTTGACCTGTTCGAACTTACTGGTCCACCACGTCTTGTCCGTAAATGTTCCCTTGGCCCCCAAAAACCTACTCCTTCTTCATCCAAGTCCTCCTCAGTCCACCCTACCCATTCCTGTGCTCCTTGCCCAGAGAAGAAAAAGGCACATGTTGCCCCTGGTCCCTCTGCCACCCCCAGTCCAGGCCCACTCCTTCTCCTCCCAAGGTCAAGCCAAACTATCTCTGCCTCCAGAGCCTACGCCCTAAACACCCCCTTCCAAACCTGAGTCCCACCCCCACTACTCACTGCCCCTGAACCCTGAGGTGCCTGGCTGCCCCATTGATGACCCTTCTCAGTGGAGTGTTCCTTTCCTTCGTGGGAGTCTAGCGTGGGCTATATTTGCCCTTGCAAGACATGTAAATAGATTGGCCAATGGTCTTTTTTGGACAGTTATGGATCACTTTAGAAATAAATTGCGTTGCCCATTAGAGGTGTTGTTGCTGTGTTGCAGCATTTCACTGTGGGGGGGTGGTGTGCACAGGTGTGTGCATTGGTGCGGGTATTTGTTGGCTTGTGTCTGGTAAGTACATTTTGTTAGCATTGCAGTGTGGGTGGGGTGGAAGGTTGTGTAATTGGTCCCTTTCCTCCCTTGTGTGCTAGGCTGCAGTACTTACTGTTGTCATCTTCATCGGCGGTCACGGACCTGGAGGAATATGGCAAGGAGAAGCACTAGCATTAGTTCAAACTCTCGCTCCATGTCGACGTTGGCGTGTTCTGAGTGTTTTCCTTCATATGTCTTGTTTCCACCGGGCTTCGAGTGGCAGTGGTTGCGTGCCAGAACTGATAGCGGTGTGCTGTTCATACTATGGTGGTCAGGTTGGGAGTTTCCGTCTGGCTGAAAATGGCCTCCACCGTCGGTGGCAGTGCTTCCAAGATAGAAACGGTGGATGGGCAGCTACTTGTTTCTCAGAGCTTAATTTGTAAAATATTAAGTCCAGGTGCTCACAGTTTTTTAGGATGCCACACCTACTTTCCCCCAGATACACCCACTTCCTCCACTGGCTCCACCCGTGTCCACAATTGGCTTCACCCACATTCTCAAATGACACTGCTGAAAGCCAGATGTAACCCGATCTGAATTTCAACAAGGGAGCCTTACCCAAGTGAGTCCCTTCCTACACCACATCCCAGAGCAGCACCCACAGCCTTCCCTCTTCATCTCCTAACCCTTGCTCCCTTGCCTCATATTTTACGCCTCTCTGTTCTACTGGCATTTTCTATCTTGGGCCGGCTTCTTCTCTGACTGAACTCCCTCAGCCTTTCCCTCTCTCGTGGCCCTGAAGCAGGTATGTGCAGAGCCCAGATGGGTCTGTGTGGACTTTTGAACTCCTGAGGAACTACCTGGTAGTGGTACCATACAACAATACCGAAAAGCACCCTCACACAACGCTACACTGTGTTCGCTACAGATCCAGGCGGAGAACATAGAGCTTTGAGGATGCAGGCTGTTCCCTGTATGAAGAACAATGGGTGCACTGTCACTGCACAGATACATTGGGTCCCAGCCCCTTGAGAGGCATCATGTAGTACTTTGATGCCAGTCTGACTATGAAGGACAAGCTTCAAAACACTCAAAATACACTTTTACCGACGAGGTGCATCAGGCATGTCACATGTAGTGCTTCGATGCCATTGTGCCAACCTGTCTGATGGACAGTAACAATGATTCACAACAGTCAAAACACACTTTTACCAAGTGCGACCCAGACCCTACAGCACATGGGGACTTTTATCAATTCCACACGAACATGTATTGCCACATGGAACAAGAACCATGCATTGATACATACAAGACATTTTTGTTACACAGTACTCAGCCGGCCCGCCTAACACACAATTGTGATGCAGGAAGGGTCTTTACCCAGTTACTTTACCACATTGACATTTGTCAATACACTGGCATTTTTCAGCTTTACCACACATATGTCTTACCACCACAAGACCTTTACCAGCAGAGGGACATTATCACAAGTTCCTTAGCCCTGTGGGACTTTGATCATCCTACTACACATCTGTTTCACTGGACCTTTACTACATACATAGGACACCTTGTCACTCCCTCTATTAAAGAAGCATCAATGCAATGCACTTGCAGGGCCGAAGGCTCACACTTTCAGTCGTAAAATTGTAATGGAGTTGGTTGCTCACTGTTCACAGGCAGGGTACACAAAGACAGGCCAAGGGAGACAGCTCACAAAGTTAGCATTTTCTCACCAAAAATATTCAAGCACATACTTAGTAGTGACTCAGTTTGCAATTATCATTATGCAATAAAGTTGAGATTACTGAAGGCTGTACATGTCCCATCCACCTAGGGTAAGCCTCTATTTGATTATACGAAAACACTTCTGCCAGTGGGCAACAATAATACATACTTGCTTACCCAACCATTCCAATAAAGATAATGGAAGCTTCCAAACCTAGAGTGTTCAGTTGCCACCTTGTGATTTAGTACTATATAATTCTTATGACTGATCCTATAATGCACTTGTGAAGTGCAGAATATGTGAGAGAGTACTACCACCATATCACCACACTCCACCTGCCATCATCTTCCAAAGCCTTTGTCTCCAAACAGACTGGATAGTCTAGAGTTTTCCACTTTGTAGAACACTTTCAGCCCCATTTAAAATCTGACCACAATTGTAGGGGCTGAGAGAGCATGGCTGCCAAATTAGGAAAGGAAATAATATAGCAGTACAACTTCCACTACAAATGATGCAATTTGTAGCTATACGTACAAAGTTTATATTGATAGAGAAAGATAACCAATATCTTCCTTAATAAACAAGGAAATCCATTGGCTGATACTGGACACCTTGGCAAATGATCTACACTACGCGCAAGGTCAATAAAAGTTTGCAGCAATGGAGGCCTAAATTATGCTGTAGAGTTGACTTAAATATGCAGAAACACAAAGCAAAATATAAGGCACCATGTGGCACATTTGGTGGCAATAATATGCTGCTACGTTGTAATTTAAAAACATCTTAAAACTGAGCAACTGTTTCACCTCATTAGTAGAAGTTTAACCAATGATTATAGCAATCAGCAAATGCCCTGTTAATCTTTTGGAAGGGGTCTGTAGCTGCGCAGCAACTGGCGTGGCACTTTTCAAAGGAATTTTTGATCTGAACTAGAAACCAAAAGTTTCTTTTTGTTGACATCTTGAAATTATGTAATAGATACTGCAGTATGTAGCAACTGCAAAACATCTGTAACTATTTAGAAAATGTTTCTGCCGCAGACTCAAAATGTTCCAGTGGCCCTGGCTGCTAGGACATACAAGTGTTATGATGCACCCACATTGCAGCTCCTTCTCCAGGTCCCCAGATGGGGGTCTGCATAATATTGCTTTATAGAGCTCTTGACTTATCAGAGCAGGCAAACTTGACAGTAAACTTTGGGTATAGATAAAGAGGGTATACGATGCCCCCTTTTAAATCATACCTTGTTAGTCATATATACTAAAGATGTAAATAAATTATTATATTAGCTGCATGAATGTCAAAGAATCTTTGGAGACCGTCCTACCAAAAGATAAATTCGGTATTCCAGACAGTTTGAGGAGGGGACAAGCAGGTTTGCCGGGCAGAGAGGCCAGTAAAGGAGACAAGCAAGTGAGTATTAGCAAGAAAGAGGAAAGCATGAAAGGTGCTAATATACTCAGTAAATTTGTTTCATAGGAAAGGCTGGGGCGGGCTGATTCAGGGAAGCACTTGGCAAAGAGATTGGGTAACCTCCCGCAGGTCCCTGAATGCAGAGAACAAGACATTATTGATAATTTTATAGCGACTAGTTGTAGAACTACTACTGGTCTCACCTGTGACCTGCTGCTTCGGTGGCACTGGAAGATGCAAATTATGGTCCTACTCCTATTGCTTCTTCTACAGCACGTGCAGTGTATACTGCGATGACAAAAAAGTCACTCACACCCTCCTTGCCCCACTCTAAAGGCTGCGCAGCATGCACAATTTGAAATTCATGACGTAATGTTGGCGGGTCACTGTCCTGCACAGAATGACTTGTGCTCTAATCCTCTACAGGCCTGAAGTGCTACCATGCACAGGCTGCACAGCACTGCAATTATGAGTGTGTGTTGGCAGTTTTTTAAACAGTATTATTACACATCGTCGAGAGGAGGTCAGGCAAGGACTGCCCCACTGTTGGTGTTGTCTGTTGGTGGGCCCAGGCCACGAGCACCAGCATCATTTTTGGCCTGCAGCTGGACTCAGTTCAATGCATGCAAACTATTCAAACAGTAAGCTACGCACTTTCAATTGCTCCAACACGTCGCAAACTTGCATTAAGTTTGTCCTCGCAAAACGCACGGATCTGAACTTTTCAGGACCAAGACTGGACCAGGATGCCTCGACCCCAGCCCAGCTCAAGGCACCCATCAGCCCGCCCCGCCCTCTACCACTGTAATTAACCAAAGGGAGTGAAATGCTCCTTGAAGGGCAGGCATGCACTAGTACTGACATCAGTAACATGATGCAGCCATCATGCCCGAACCGGGGCGAGCCATCCGCTGGGGCATACCACCAGGAAAACATGCATCCGATTTCCAACACTAGAAGGACAGAACAGGTAAGTAGTGGTACATTTATTTTTAATAATTACTGGGCCAATCGCACAAGGGGAAATAATTTAATAGCCCTGGCCCTGTTTACTAAGTGCTGGTACTAAGCACTGGAAGCCACCGGCACAAATTAAGCACTGCTGTTTTTCCTATACTTCATTATCTGGCAGTCTGCACCGCCGGCCTGTTGGCAGTAGTTACCGCCACCGCTGGTGGTGCGGTGATTACTGCCAGGTTCATAATGTTCGTAAACAAATTATTACACATGAGAAACACATACAACATACAATACTGTTTAAATATAAATTACATTGTTTATTTAAGAATATATATATTTTTTAATTTCTCAATATATGTTTTATAGCTAGAAATCATATAAGTTAAAAAAGTTAAATATTTATTAAATACAATTTGAAAAAACAAAGGACAACTGAATACTTTATGTATTTTCTTTATTGAACTGAAATATGTAATAATAATGCAATTTACTACATATATACAATCAACAACTATATTAATTATCTTTCAAAGATACTAAGGAAATGACATAGGGGGTTATTCTAACTTTGGAGGAGTGTTAATCCGTCCCAAAAGTGACGGTAAAGTGACGGATATACCACCAGCCGTATTAGGAGTTCCATAGGATATAATGGACTCGTAATACAGCTGGTGGTAAATCCGTCACTTTTCCGTCACTTTTGGGACGGATTAACACCTCCTCCAAAGTTAGAATAACCCCCATAGTCTACTCCTACTACATAGAAATAGATTTCAGCAAAAGAATTTAACAATTAAAGTTTTATAGTAAACATCCAAACCCAACATAAAAAATGTTGGAGAAAGTATTGGACACCAAAAGTGGGCAATGTGTACTTTGCCCACTGTAATTTAAACCATTTTGGGTAAGATGTTGGAACTAAAGGGTTAAATAACATATTCCCACTCCAAACTAAGCCATTCCAGGGAAGGTGTTGGAAGTAAAGGAGCAACATTTACTATTCCATCTCCAATCAAAGCCATTTTATAGAAGGTGTTGGACAATAAAGGTGTGCTATTTACTATTCCCCACTAATCCAAATCAATTTGGGGAAGGCGTTTGACACTAAAGGAGTGACATTTAATAGACTCGCTCCAATCTAAATTATTTTGAGGAAGATGTTGGACCCTCTGTGGGGGACATTTGTTATTTCCACTGCAATCTAAACCATTTTGGGGAAGGTGCTGGATATTTTAGAGTTTAAATAGACAAGTGATACTCAAGAGTCACATATACTTTTTATATAAAATTAAAATAAAATAAAAAAGTACTTAAAAGACACAATCATCAACACTAAAAGCCTATATATTCATAACAAACTTTAATATATAAAATAATGTGATAATCATTATTTAAAAACAATGCTCAAATGTGTATACATATGCACATCCAAGCTAGTTAAAAGCAAAAAAAAAAGCTAGTAGAAACTCTGAAATAAAAAATAAATGGTTAATCCTCAGACACTAGCAATCAGTGAATAACAACCTAACCAGGATAAAAACACGTGTAACCATGTAGTAATGCTTTAGGAAAGGTTTGGACCTACGGTAAAAGTTTCCTAGGGAGGCCAATAAGAATATATAGTGTTTTTCTTGCTTGTGCCCCAGAGACTCCAACTTCCTGTTCCTTTCCAGCAGGCTCCTCCCAGTTGTTTGACAATCTTCTGGTCACTTTTCACTTGGATTTCGAGCTGAAAGGATCACTCTCTTATTCTGCTGCATATATACCATTGGATTTAAGCAGTTTGTTTTTGTGATATTACAAGTAAGTTAAAATGAACTTTTGTATAAGGTTGTTGTTTGTTTGATAGAGGGCATGCATCCGGTTTTCTTTGGACCTTTATTCAGTTTTTAAAGTTGATTGTGATTGTGGTAGGTGGCGTGGAGTTTTAGTAGGGGCCTACTTTTTGCATTTCATTTTTCATGTTTTGTAAAGGAAAAATATTGCACAGTTCACTACATTTTCTCCATGTTTGTTACATTCGTCACTTTCAATAATTTTACTATGTGGCCTAGTCTACCAATGGGCCACCCAGTCAGTAGGCTTATTACTAGCCATTAGTCCCTGAAAGAACTGTTTATGTAGCATATGTTGCTTTAATTAAACATCTTTAGGGCAGGGATGTCATTGGATTACAGTGAATATGTGGGTCTTTGTATTTCATGTTGTTTCTCTGCAAAAGGTAAATAGGTGGGGTAACATGTGATGCCTTGCGAGGATGTGTGTAGATGTTTCTGGAATTGCTTTAGTGTTACCATGCCTCCCTTGTCTGACCAGTGTGTGCGTGAGTGTGTTTGCCACAGGCCACCATTTGTCTTTGTTCTGCATGCCATTTGGCCAGGTGCCATTTTGTGTTGTCAGTGTCAGTGTACATAGGCCTGAATGTGTTCTTTGGTTTCCATTCTTCCTTGCTTGTTGGTTGACTACGTGGCTGGTGGTCACTTTGTATGGCTCGCCAGTGTGTTTTTGCCATTGGCCAGCATGTGTTTTGTTGTGGCCATGCCTCCGTGCTTGCTCTTGTTTGTTGAATATGTGATTGGTGACCATGTTTTGTAGCAGCCAGTATGCGTTTGCCATAGGCCTGCCATAGGCCTGCATGTGTTCTTGTTGTGGCCATACCTCCTTGCTTGCTGTTGTTTGTTGACCATGTGGCCAGTGGCCATTTTGTGCATCCAGTCGGTGTGCTCTTGCCATACGCTTGCATATGTTCTTTGATCTCCATTCCCCCTTCTTGTTGTTGTTTGACGATGAGACAGTAGCCATTTTGTGCAGCCTGTCAGTGTGCTTTTGCTATAGGCCTGCATGTGTTCTTTGTTTTCAATGTCTCCTTGTTTGCTGTTGTTGGTTAGTTAACCATGTGGCCAGCGGCCATTTTGTCTAGCCACTAGCCAGAATGCTTTTGCCACAGGCCTGGTTGTGTTCTTTCTTGTGGCCATGCTTCCTTGCTTGCTGTTTTTGTTTCATCATGGGGCCATTTTGTGTAGCCAGCCGGTGTGCTTTGCCATAGCCCTGCATGTGTTCTTAGTTCTGGCCACGACTCCATGCTTGCTGTTGTTGTTTGGTTATGTGGCCAGTGGCCAGTTTGTGTAGACAATCAGTGTGTTTTTGCCATAGGCTTGCATCTGTTATTTGTTTTCCATGCCCCCTTGCTTGCTTTTGCTGGTTGACCATGAGACCAGCGGTCATTTTATGCAGCTACCCTATATTTCAGTTTTCAAAGCCATTTTCTAGGGAGATTTATTTGCAAGGGTGCTAGCTTTCTGTTTTTTTTTTTTTTTTTTTTTTTTTTTTTTACTTTTCCCTGATAGTTTAATAATATGCTTGCAGATCTTTGTAGTATATGTATATTATGAACAGTGTTTTATATTATATGCATTTTTTGCATTTTTCACCTGCACCTCCTTGCCAACCAATTGGGTTCTCATAGTCCTGTAGTACATCAGCACTTATTTTTATTTTTTCATTTTTTGTTTGCATTTTACTTTCACCATCCAACTACTGCCTGCCATAGGTGCACAGCAGCACAACAACATTCATTTTTAAGGATAATTCAATTTTACCATGGACCCCCTGCCTGCCATAGTAGGTGCACATGCACCAGCATCATTCATTTTTGAGGACTATTCCATTTCCCCCTCGGCCCCCTTGCCTGCCATAGGCACACACCAGCCCTTATTTTTTAAGGATTATAACATTTTCCCAAGCACCTCCCTGACACAGTCCGGAGACCCTCCCTTAGAATAGAAGCACATAAAGCAAATTTACATCTCCATGTTTTTATCCTGATTAGAAATTACATTTAATGGTATGGTGGTGTAGTTTGACTTTGTAAGAGATACACTATTGTTGTAAATTATTTAGGATAATCACAGATAACCAATCACACTAAATTATATTGTATTTGTTTGTGCTAATTCAAACTGCAAAGGTGCCAGGCTTCACTAAATGTTTTTCTTGCTTTTTTGTTTTTAGATTCAGAAGAGACATTGCATACAGTACTGCCAGACAGAAGGCCAAATTTGTTAGGATCCCGCTGAGACCTGCATCCACCCCAACATCAGTAGTAGTATTCACTGCAGAGATGTACTGGACAGCACACCCACCTACTTCCAGTTTTTTATCAGGAACTGGCACACTTAGAAAATTCTCATTCCCAGTTTAGGACTTTTTTTTACAATTCACAAGCAGAAGAATAACATTGTAGTGTGTTCCATTTGTCATGCATGTTTTCATAGGTAAGCCTGGTTCACACCATGATACATATGAAAAAAACATCATACAATCGGATGGGAGGAGAACCCTAAAAATTGTTACAGGTGTTGGTGCTGAAGGTGAGGAGAGTAGGGGATCAGCTCCAATCAGGGAAGGAAGTGAAGATGATTACCAAGAAGAAGTTGACAACTTTACGCACAGCAGCACTGTCCCCAACTGTGCACCATTATCCCCCACCTCAGCAACCTCAAAATAGCACAAAAATCAAATGGAGACACCACAGCATATAGTGACTGCTCCAAGATGCACATTGAGCCTACCACCTCTTACTTCTCAGAAGTAGCCTGTGTTAGAGGGACCAGTAAAGAAAAATATCCAGGCTATTATTATAGGCATGTTTTGGCAGGAGGTGTCCTACAACCACTACCACCTAACCGCACAATTGTACAATGGTAAGCTGATTAAAATATTAGTTCTGGACCTCCTTCCTTTTTCTTTTTTGGAAGGAGTGGGATTTTTAGAATTTGGGGCAGCCATTTGTCCAAAATGGAAGGTTCACTGTCAGACCAATTTTGCCAGAGTTGTTGTTCCAGTACCCCATCATGATGTGCTGCAATAGGTTGGACAAACTTTGCAGCAGAGTGCTTTCCACACTAACCACTGTGTGACAGACATGAAGACCAGTTGTCAAGCAACTGATTACGTGTCTATCACTGCACACTGAATCTTTTTTGCAGGGGTTAGGCTACAACTATCTACACGTATCATAGCTGAACAAACTTTGAAGTGCACTCAACAGCATGCAACAGTAGACATCTTCGCCATGTAGAAATCCCATACAGGTGCTAACATCTTAGAAGACTTTAACAGCAAGGTGTTTGAATGGCTGCGACCCAGAGGTCTCAACATTAGATTTGTTGCCACGGACAATGGCAATAATCTAGTTAAGGCCATACATGGTGGCTATTTCAGGGTCCTCTGTTTGGTGAACTGCATCAACCTGTTTGTGCAGGACTTTCGAAAAGAAGAAGACATAGGGGGTCATTCCGACCCCGCCAAAAGGCCGCCCGCCTGCCCAGCGGGAAAGCCCGAGCAACGATGAAGCCGGCTCCGAATGGAGCCGGCGGAGTTGCTGGTGTGCGACGGGTGCAGTGGCACCCGTCGCGATTTTCAGTGTCTGCTAGGCAGACACTGAAAATCATTATGGGGCCCTGTTAGGGGGCCCCTGCACTGCCCATGCCTGTGGCATGGGCAGTGCAGGGGCCCCCAGGGGCCCCACGACACCCGTTCCCGCCATCCTGTTCCTGGCGGTTTTTACCGCCAGGACCAGGATGGCGGGAAGGGGCTCGGAATCCCCATGGCGGTGCTGCGAGCAGCGCCGCCATGGAGGATTCTTTGGGGCAGGGGTAAACCGGCGGGAAACCGCCAGTTGCCCTTTTCTGACCGCGGCTTTACCGCCGCGGTCAGAATTGCCCATGAAGCACCGCCAGCCTGTTGGCGGTGCTTCCGCGGCACTCTGCCCTGGCGGTTTTCAACTGCCAGGGTCAGAATGACCGCCAAAGTCAGCAACATAGTGGTCCTCTGCAAAAGAATCTGAACTTATTTAAACCATTCTTTTAAAGTCCGGAAGCAGCTGAGGTTCATTCAGCGTGATAATAGAGTACCAGTTAAAGCCCTCATACAGGAGGTGCCAACACAATGGAACTTGACAAATTACATGTAGCAATGTCTGCTTGAGCAGCACAGATAGATCAATGACTATGTCATGCAAAGAGATGGAATGAAATTGGGAAAAGCATGACAAAGAATGTGGACATGTGGGGCCTAATCATATGCCTGACACAGGTGCTACTTCCTTTGGAGGCTTTCACATGGGAAGTCAACAAGGAGGACAGTACTATGGGCCAAGCTATCCCACTGTTGAACCTGATACAGGACCAGTTAAAAAAGGTCTCACAAAAGTTCACATGTGAGCACAAAAACGTTCATGCCTTGGTTGAGAGATTATTCCTTTGCTTCACTCTTAATTTAGGGTTGCAAAGAAATATTGTGTTGTCCTAACAGCAGATCTGTGCCACAACACTTGATCCACAGGGCTAAAAATTACTGTTCACTTTCATTCCTTTCCCAGTGTCAAGATGGGGACACTCACCCGAAAATCATGATGTCTGCAGGGGCAATGCCCCCCCCGACCTCCTGGAACACTTCTCAGAACTTCCTGGTAGACACAGAAACCCCGGCAGGTGTACCAAAAGGAAAGGAAGAGAAAGAGACAAAACACTGCCACGTCTTGCTGGTCCAGCCAGGCACCCTGTATTTTTGGAGGGCAGGTCGTTGTTGACAGAGTGATAGTAGAGTTAGTGCACTCAACTTCCTTGAAACTGAATCTCTCTTTCTGATATGGGCACGGGAGCGGTAGAAGAACACCAGGATGCTCCAGCACTTTTCATGGATAATAATAACTGTTGGCACAATTACTAACACTGCATTACCAAAAACCCAAACTGAGTACCACAATAATGAGTACTGTGACGCAAGGGCTGGCTTCACAGAGATTCACTGTTGCACTCTACAATTAGAACTGTGGTTGCACTTATCATGCACAAGAAAGAAAAGCAAGGGCATTAATTATATCACATATAACTTTCTTGCATGCATCGGGTTAAACTAAAAGGAACAAAAACAATCCAAGAAATACAAATGTCCACTCTGGGTTTAAACATTAGGGTGGCACAGGCATAAATGACACAATTAAATCCAAGAGTTCCGCTATTAGAGAAAGAAAAGTCACGTAAATGATCTTTTGAAATTGCACTGTCACTTTTTGTCACTTTTTGTAGTGCTTGAGCTCGAGCTGATTTCCTGAAGCACATTTAGGCAAGTAACTACAATATTAATGTAGAATGTTCAGAAATGCATTTGTCTCTTCAAGATAAGCACTCTGCCAAAATACGAGGTCTGAAATACACCAGCTGTTCTAGGAAAGCGCAGTGCTCAAAGAACAAACTCCCTGGAGAATACCAGTCACTTAGCTGCAGTCTTTTTTGGAGTGCTGGAGGAATCCCTGGTGTCAGCTGGTACAGGAACGTAGAAAAGAATTGCCTCGAAAGTCCTGAATACGAGGATGACAGCAGGTGCTGGACTGCCAAATCAGATGCTGAGATCAGGAAGCAAAACAAATCCAGGCAGAGAGGCATGCTTCCCTCTGCTATTTATAGCCAATCAGGAAAGCAGTTGAGTTTCCACATGTGGATGAGTCATCACACCCAATTAGAAGCACATGGCTACACCACACCCAATTAGAAGCACATGTCTACACCTGCTCACATTAGCAAACAGGCATTGGTAAAACAAGCATTGATAAAATCAATTGCGGAACACAGCACATTTTGTTTACTTAGAAACATGAATGTTTAACCAAGAACAGAGATATGATTTAACCCTAATCCCTGGGGATGCTGACAGATAATGCAGGAGGCCCTTTGGGGATTCCTGACACCGAGATGGGATGTTTTATAATACAAGATGTAGATTGTTGAGCATGCCGGAGACCTGGAAGAAGAATGGCTGCAAACTAGAGTCCCACTCCTGACGAGAGGTTTTGGGATGCCACCTTTAACTTCCAGAGACGGCAGTCCTGTTATCTGACATCAGCCAACACCAACAACAAGAACACTGTCAACAGCAGCAACAACAGAAACAGAAGAATCACCCCTAACCTCTGCATTGTCTTGTTTTCAAGTGATAGGTGTTAAATCCTGGGCAGAGAAGAAGGCCAAAAAGGTTGAGCAAGTGAGAGCATCAAACAAACACAAATCTACACAAAACACTCAAATTCTGTTTCTCTTCTTGTTATTTAACAGCAGTGCACTACATATCTATCTTGCTCAGTTTGGGACGAAGTTGGACTGATTCATTACTCAGAGTCAGGAGAAAGATGGGAGAACTCAGAGTGGGTCTACCTCAACAGTCAGAAGAAGGAAGTTATGGACTTCAAAGGGAAACCATGATGATGATGATTCTGAGGCCCAGCTCTGTGGGCTGGAAAGAGCTGAGTTTATTCGGAAAATGCTGCTGAGTTGTGGCTCAAATGTGAAACTCCTCTTATCTGTTTGCAGTTGGGCGGGTGCTGGTTGTAACTGGAGACAGACTTGTCAACATCAACATCATTCGGCCCTTGTGGTATGTAAATCTTTAACATTGTTTATTACTCCACTCCTAACTGTGACAAGTCCACTTCTCCTGACACAAGGATTTTGTAAGTTTAGTTTTCATTGAATACTAGCTCCCCATTGCTCAGAAGAAGTTACAATTGCTTCTTTTTGCCATAATATCAGGTTTTTGTGTCAAGGTGGTAGTCTGGTCTCAGACAATCTTTGTAAGGTTGTGAAATATAATGAATCCACTAACTCTATGTTTTCTTTCACTTTAGTTGCCTATGATGGATAATCCTTCTGATTAATCCTACAGCTGGGGTTCACATCGGTGAGAGTGGGACCTTGCTTGTAAAGTCTTCCCTGTTAGCTTGCTAGCCGGCTACTACTGCTACCACCACTATTAAAAAGGCACCTTCGGAAACCCTACACCAACTTTTTGAAAATTGAGAGAGGTGAAAAACATTGCTTCATCTTTGCAGGTAATATGACTATGGCATGGATTGAAATCAACTAGTTTAGTCTGTAACTAACTTCTTTTCTAATGAAGATGTTGTTTATCTAGGTTTTTGTAGGCAATAAAAGCATAGGCAATGGCATACCCCCCTAGTGGTCAATATAGTTACAGAGGATAATAGGACAAGGATATAATATAACTAACTGGTATACAGTTTGATAAAAGTATTAATAAATGGGCTGTGCTAAGAGGCGGCAGTGCAAAGTAAACAATTTTAGGCATTAATTAAATAATAATTCACCTGTAATTTTTTCTGAACCATAAAATTAAAAATAACCCTCTTTATCCACAACAGACCACTCCGCACCCCAAACAACCCATCGCCAACCTCTGTCCAAATGTCCAAAGTAAACCAAAGTCCAACATTCCTTTCCCAATTCACACCCTCTCCATCTACAACAAAGTCCCACCAAATCAACAAAAAATGAAAAAGGGCATCAGAGGGCTTAGATTGAAGGCTTCTCACCAACCGCCAGAGGCTTGCCACCGCACAGCATAGCAGCACCAGCTGCCGAAGCATGTGGCTTTGGAAGCAATCTGAGTAAGGCAGGCAGCAGTAGTGGTTTGATGCCATCCATCTTGCTGCTAGGATAGAGGCATTGGCTGCAGGGCCTTGGCCAATGGCAGCAGTCTACTGCTGTTCTACTTCCAGAGCTACCAGCCGGCGATATTCATTCTGATGGCCTCTATCCATTGCCACCATGGACAAGATGCTGTCTCCTGCAAGCAGGAGAACCTATATCAAGCAGGGAAAAAAATAACAAATTGTTAATATTACTCTGAGCAAACACTTTTTTATGTATAGTGGCATAGTAGCAATACATTGCTGGTCCCCTACGGCCATTGGAGTGTTTGATGGTCACGGGGGCAGGGTAAAGTTTTCCCCACACATGCCTCATATTAAAAGGAATTGACTGGTTGCAAGTAATTAAGCCAGAATGACACTAGAAAAAGCTAGGTCATTTTTTTCTTTAAAAAACTTTCAGGGTAAAAGAAATCAGAACAGACACTTAGGGATATATTTAAGAGAGGTGGTGCTGCACCTAATGCAGCGCCACTTTCCTTGGGCCCCTTCGTGTCACCCTACCACCACCATGTGTGTGCCATATTTAAAATATGGCACACCATGGCATAGGGTAGGGGGCAGGCTTTAAAGGGGCCAAACAAATGGAGCAAGGAAATCACTTAGATGGACAATTTCTCATCTTACTTTAAGTCCAGTAGCCCTGCTGTTCTCAGACTGCCTTTCAATTCCATCCTGACACCAAAGAAGGCATAAAAGGTATACAATGAGGGTATACTGTCTGCTGTCACTAGACAGTGGGGAAATGATGCCCTGCAGGACAAGAAAATGAATGGGATACAGGATTTATTTGTCACATTCGTCACAGAGTATCCTATACACCAAACTCTAAATCAGGCACTTAGTTCCACTTTACTCCCTGCCATTGCCCTCCACCACAAATTATTTTCAATAAATACGTTATCTTGACAGTAAGGAAACATACTCTACTGCAGGGTAAGTTGGAGGGTTTAGGGTACGTAGAGGTTTTGCTAAGGAATGGAGGGTTTTCACTGATCATCATTATGCTAAGCCTTAGCTTAGTCAGTCACTGTAGTTGATAAATGATACAAGGAAAACATTTGAACAGGCATAAATCCCTTATGGGAGCCATGAAATATATATTTAAAATCACTTGGCTAGAAAAATGTGGCACATCACAAGAATGCTTTTTTTCAATTTTTTGGGTAGGCTGGGACAGAAATTAGGAAAGAGAATGAAGGAGTGAATTATTAGGAGGTGACTGAGTGGGCCCTAGGAAGCACAGTTTATTTATAGATAATGCATTGAAAACGTTGTAAATGACACATTCACTGAAAAAGACACACATTTCACAGTCAACACTACAGTGCTGAGTTGACCCATGCTGCAGTTAGTTATGGCTGGTGAAATACCATGGGCCGGGAGGTGATAATGAATGATGGGTGTGCTCTCTGCCTTGCTTAACAAATACAATGATGATACTTAATTTGTCAGTATAATAAGCAAGCAATGTGCCTTACCAAATGCCCTTACCATTGCTGGGACTCCTCCCCCCAACCGCCTCCTCTGATGCTTCTGGTGCACTGATGCTGACCCTAGCACAGGCAGTTTGTCCAGGTAAAAAAAAGTAAAACATGCATTATACATAAGCTGCCCCCCCACGCTTATTTTTTTCATATGATGTGGCAGTATCCCATAATAACTAGATGTCCATCCACAATTGAACAAAAACATTTGGCTGTTTTGGAAACCACTGTGCAGCTGACTCCCAAACTGGTGTTGTTGGGCATGGTGGGGGGCATGAGTGGTCTTTGGAGGGGAAGAGCCTTCCTGGGCATCATGGCCTCAGTGACCAATAGACACATTGCCAAGGCATTGAAACCTCAGAAACCACATCGGATGGCTCAGTGGCACCCTGGGATGGATTGCTGTACCAGAGAGGAATCAATTTATAAAGCTTTTGGCTGCCCTAAGAAATGCATGACAATCTGGGGTAAAGGGGGGGGGGAATTTTGGATTGATTGTCTAAATGTATGATGCACAATATATGGTTGTTTAACATGTGGGAGCTGAAAAGTGGAAGTAGAGTCTTAAACTTTGAGAAGTGTTGAAAACCTCTCACTTCTCCAATATATATTGCAATGCCTTCAATGTACATACCTTCTTCTGGTGAAATCAATAAAAATTGTCCATCAAAAAAATATTGCTTTTCTCAATCAGATTGCTCATAGTACTAGTATTGAGTTCACCTATTCCTAATTTCCTAAACCTAAAACCTATTACAAGGTTCCTAAACTGCATTTAAAAATACTAGTACATTGCAACAAATGATCGGTGCTATGTTCTCATATCATTCTCAACCCCATTTGATGGACCAACTCAGTCTCTCTTTTATTTCAATGCATAAATGCATACTACACGTGTCAGCACTGTGAGATTGCTTGGGGGTCTAAGAGCTATATAAAGAAAGGCACAGAGAATGCAAACTCACTTTACTGCTACAAATATGTCATTGACAGGAGAGAGGAGTCCGCATGGCTTCTTAAATAAGAGAGTGCCCACAAGTGTGATTAGGTTGTGCTGAGCCCCTGGCTAGCTCAAACATGATCACATATTATTCATAACGTAAACATAACTTACCTCTGAGTGGGAACAGCATGCTATTAAAATATATATATATATTGGCAATGTAGAACAGAAAAAAATATTGCTCACCAAGGACCACAACCTCGATGCCCAGCAGGTCAAGTAGGTCCTGTTCACTATAGATTATGGCCAAGCAGTAGTGTACAGCTGATGCACTGTGCACTGCACCCCAGTGTACCTGCCCATGCATCAGTGCACTTTACTCCCCAGCAGCAGAGGCTCCCACAACGCATACACCCTCCCAGGCCTGCTGCTAACATGGAGAAGAGATGGCGCTGTACAAAACAAATAGGAGCAGCCACCTCAAAAGAAATGGGCTGAGGGTGCACCCCTTGGTGGCCATGGCAACCACAAGATTTGCAGCTAGCAGGCACACTGGCACCACTGCTCCCTGTCTCATGGCTGTCACCCTGCTCTGCCATGGTGCTGGGTGGGTAAATAAAAAAGTAAATAGGAAGAGGAAAGAAAAAGAAAGGAAGTGCTAGGGAGGTAAAGTGAAAACTAAATGAAAGTACAAAAAGTCAAACAAAAAGAAAAAAAGACAAGATCTTAAAATACATTGTATGAAAGATGGCCCTTTCTGCAGGGATACCCTCTAACTTGTTGCCTTTCTCCTCCTATTTTTCTGACCCACTTTTTGTTGGCTTTAGGACTCTGGGCACATTACCACTGCTAAAGTGTATGTGCTCTCACCCCTAAGACTTGGTCCATTTGGCTTACACCTGTTTGGCTTCTTTAATTTACCTGTAAGGGCCAGCAAGTTAAATGCTACTAGTGGACCTGTACCACAGATTACACTACCCACAGAAGTAGCCTTTCAAACATGTATAAGGCCTGTCTGCACAGTTTACTGCCACACTGACATGGAAAGCCAAACCCTTGCCAAGACCTAGACACTCTTATTGCTACACCTAAGTCACCACTAAGGTAGGCCCTAGTTAGCACTATGGTCCTGGTAGTGTGTATGTAAAAGTTAGGACATATACCTTTTGGGATTACATGTCCTTATAGTGACAAACAGCCTATTTAGTTTCTCACTCCTGTGAGTGTAGGATTGCATTATTCATTCCCTTCAATATGTCCAAGTGATCATTTCTGATCTGTAAGGAGTAGCGTGGGCATGTTTGGAACAGTAGTGGAAAATTGTGCTTATTTGTGTAGGTGGATTTTACAGTACTATTTTAGAAAGTGGCATTTCTTTGTGTTCATAACTCTGGTACTTTGCAGCATGACTCCAATCAACATCTAGGGCAGGGTGACAGCTCAACTTTGTGCATACTCCCCAGACAGCCATCCATCAGGGAGGGTTAGGTGTCGCAGGGTTATATCTGCATATTGATGGTCTTCTTGAGATAGGAGAGAGGGAGGCAGGGTGCACTTTACACTTGTATAGGCTGTGTTCTGCACTCACACAAAGGGCTCATTTACACCCTACTGATATCTGGAGCCAGGTCAGACAGGAAGGGGGGAAATTCTTGGAACTGGTCAGAGCTGTCTGGAACCTTCTCCCACCTTCTAGAAGCTCCGTACTGAGAGTGTAAGTAAAGAGGGTGTATACCCCTGATCAAAAGAGCACTTTTGGAACTGGGACCGAACCTCTGTCAGAAGGACTGCTGGACTACACAAAGAACTCATCTGGACTGCTCTTCTTTTTTTGCCCTGCGGCCTGGTGTCTGCTGGGTGGCCCAAAGGACTCATATGGAATGGTTTTCTGTATGTTGCCCAGCTGCCCTATGGACTGTGGGGCCACTAGATCCTGTGGGACTGCCAGGAGGAACCACCATAGTAACATAGTCCCCTATCTTCACAACCCTACTCCTATCTCTCTCCCTAATCTCCTAAACCTCCTAACACTCACCCCCCTCCACCCTTAAACCCCCCTCCCCTAGCTCTTCTCACTCTACCTGTCCCCCCTCCCTCCCGCTTTCCCGCCGTGACCTCCTGCACGCCCCCGTCCCCCAGCTCCCATTCGCCCCCAGCTGACCCCTCCCCCCCTCCTACCTCATATGGCGGCCGCTGCGCGACAGTGGTAGCGACCCTTGACCCAAGGGTAGGTCGCTCGCCCTGCTGTTGCAGCTCCTCCAGCTCCTCCAGGTTCCTGAGTTCCTGAGACCCACCTCACAGTAAGTACCCCCCACCTCCCAGCCCCTGGCCCTGCCCCGCGCTACTCACCCTCTCTCCTGCTCCTGCTTCTTTTCTTCTTTTCTTCTTCTCTGTTCTCCCTCCTCGCTCCTCTTCTGTAATCTTCTTCTGTACTCTTCTTTTCCCTGTCTTCTCTCTTCTTCTGTGTGCTTCTCTGCCTCTCCTTTCGCCTCTCCTCTTCTTCATCTTCTTCTGTGGTCTTCTGCCCATCTTCTACAGTTAGGAGCACACCTGCCTAACATCCCAGCAAATAATCTGCCCCATTGCATCATGATAAATGTAGTTTCCTCAAAAAACAAACTCAGTTACTTTTAAATATTTCACCTCTAAATAGGTGCAGCCTTTGCTGTGCATCTCTGGACACATGTGTTGCTGGGATGTTAGGCAGGCGTGCTCCTAACTGTTTGTGACTTTAAAAAGGCTCCCTTGAGCCACTGGGCTGACGAGCTCTGGAGCATGCCAGTGAAGAGGTATTGAAACCGGATGATTAATGGCAGCATTTCCAGCACCCCGCAAACTTGTTCTCTGCTGAAGAAGGGATTAACCCAGAAACACATGTGTCCAGAGATGCACAGCAAAGGCTGCACCTATTTAGAGGTGAAATATTTAAAAGTAACTGAGTTCGTTTTTTGAGGAAACTACATTTATCATGATGCAATGGGGCAGATTATTTGCTGGGATGTTAGGCAGGTGTGCTCCTAACTGTTTGTGACTTTAAAAAGGCTCCCTTGAGCCACTGGGCTGACGAGCTCTGGAGCATGCCAGTGAAGAGGTATTGAAACCGGATGATTAATGGCAGCATTTCCAGCACCCCGCAAACTTGTTCTCTGCTGAAGAAGGGATTAACCCAGAAACACATGTGTCCAGAGATGCACAGCAAAGGCTGCACCTATTTAGAGGTGAAATATTTAAAAGTAACTGAGTTCGTTTTTTGAGGAAACTACATTTATCATGATGCAATGGGGCAGATTATTTGCTGGGATGTTAGGCAGGTGTGCTCCTAACTGTTTGTGACTTTAAAAAGGCTCCCTTGAGCCACTGGGCTGACGAGCTCTGGAGCATGCCAGTGAAGAGGTATTGAAACCGGATGATTAATGGCAGCATTTCCAGCACCCCGCAAACTTGTTCTCTGCTGAAGAAGGGATTAACCCAGAAACACGTGTCCAGAGATGCACAGCAAAGGGTGCACCTATTTAGAGGTGAAATATTTAAAAGTAACTGAGTTCGTTTTTTGAGGAAACTACATTTATCATGATGCAATGGGGCAGATTATTTGCTGGGATGTTAGGCAGGTGTGCTCCTAACTGTTTCTGCCCGTCTTCTGCCTTCTGTTCCTCGTCTTCCGTATCTTCATCTGTGATCTTCTGCTCTTCTGTGATCTTCTGCTCTTCTGTGATCTTCTGGTCTCCTGTTCTTCTGTTCTTCCGGTTTTCTGTTCTTCTGTTCTTCCGGTCTTCTGTTCTTCTGTCTTCTATCTTCTGCCTTCGGCTCTTCTGCCTCCTCCGTCCTCTTCTCCCTGAGCCTGCCCTCCTGCCTCATCCCCCTCCCTCACTCGCCTCCCCCTCTCTATCATCCCTATCTAACCCGTTCGCTATCTACCTCCCTCACTCCTCCTATCTACCTATCTCTCTATCTCTCTATCTCACTATCTAACTCCCTCACTCTCCACCTCCTCCTATCTACCTATCTCTCTATCTATCTATTTCTCTATATATCGATTTCTCTATCTATCTATTTTCTCTATCTATTTCTCTATCTCTCCCCCCTTCCCGCCACCCCCTCTATTATCTATCTTCCTATCCTCTCACTCTACCTCTCACCCTCACCCACCTCTACAACCCCCCCTCCCCTATCTTCACAACCCTACTCCTATCTCTCTCCCTAATCTCCTAAACCTCCTAACACTCACCCCCCCTCCACCCTTAAACGCCCCTCCCCCAGCTCTTCTCACTCTACCTGTCCCCCCCTCCCGCTTTCCCGCCGCGACCTCCTGCACGCCCCGCCCCCCAGCTCCCATTCGCCCCCAGCTGACCCCTCCCCCCCTCATACCTCATATGGCAGCCGTCTGCGCCTGTCCGCGCCTGGCCCGCGCCCAGCGCCACGACCCCTGGTCCCCAGCTCTCCCAAGACCACTGATCCGCTACGACCCCACCACCCTCCACGCCCTCAACCCAGGGCGCTCCAACACCTGCTTCCAAGCTCACCCCAAACTCACCCATGGACCCTTCGCCTGCAACTCCTGCAAACGCATCTTCCACCACGCAACTAAAACGACCACAAGCCCACGCGCCATCAACCACCTCAAGTGCATCCTGGTCAACGCTCGTTCCGTCCACAAGCACGCCGTTGAACTCTGGGACCTCCTGGACTCCACAGCAACGGACGTCGCCTTCATCACGGAGACCTGGATGAACGCCTCCTCTGCTCCAGACATCGCCACCGCCATCCCCGAAAGCTACAAGATCTCCAGAAAAGACCGCACCAACCAAGTAGGAGGAGGTATCGCCATCGTCTTCAAAGACTCCATCAGCGTCACCACCTCCACCGAAGACACCCCTCTCGCCGCTGAACACCTGCATTTTCAGATTCACACCGACCCGAGGACCACCCTCAGAGGATCCCTCGTCTACCGTCCTCCTGGACCACGCGCCTCTTTCAGCGATGCCATCGCCGACTTCATCTCCCCGCACGCCCTCGCCTCACCGGACTACATCCTCCTAGGCGACCTTAACTTCCATCAGAAACAAAACAACGACCCCAACACCACCGCCCTGCTCGACAACCTCGCCAACCTTGGCCTCAAGCAACTGGTGAACACCGCCACCCACATCGCCGGACACACGCTTGACCCTATCTTCTCCGCCAGCAAACACGTCTTCTTCAGCCACACCTCCGCTCTACACTGGACCGACCACAGCTGTGTACATTTCACATTCCGACGCGAGACCCGCCACCTCCGCACTCAACCCATCCCTCGTCGACAATGGAACAAAATCCCCGATAGCAACTCTTCTCCGCACTCGCCGCCAACCAACCCACCCTCACCACCGACCCCAACGACGCAGCCCTCAGCCTCACGAACTGGATCTCCAACTGCGCAGACAACCTTGCTCCCCTCAAACGCGCGCACCGACAGGCCAACACCAAAAAACCTCTCTGGTTCTCTGACACCCTCAAAGAATCGAAGAAAACTTGTCGCGCCCTCGAGAAGGCCTGGCGCAAGGACCACACCGCTGACAACATGACCGCCCTCAAGAATGCTACCCGCGAACACCACCACCTGATCCGCGCTGCCAAAAGGAACTTTTTTACCGACAGACTGGACAAAAACAGCCACAACAGCAGAGAACTTTTTAGCATCGTCAAGGAGTTCTCCAACCCCAACGCCAACGCCGTCATGCCCTCACAAGATCTGTGCAACTCCCTTGCCACCTTCTTCCATCGCAAGATCAGCGACCTCCACAACAGCTTCGGACACCAGACCCAACCAAGCATCACCGAACCCACACCTCCGACCATCACCCTCAACGACTGGACCCACATCAACACCGAAGAAACCAAAACCACCATGAACTCGATCCACTCCGGCGCTCCATCGGACCCCTGCCCTCACTTCATCTTCAATAAAGCAGACAACATCATCGCCTCGCACCTCCAGGCCGTCATCAACTCCTCTTTTTCTTCTGCTACCTTCCCCGAATGCTGGAAACACACCGAAGTCAACGCACTACTAAAGAAACCTACGGCTGACCTGAGTGACCTGAAAAACTTCCGCCCCATCTCGCTCCTCCCCTTCCCCGCCAAGGTAATAGAGAAGGCCGTCAACAAACAGCTGACCACCTTCCTGGAAGACAACAACCTGCTTGACCCTTCACAAACCGGATTCCGAACCAACCACAGCACTGAAACCGCCCTCATCTCAGTCACAAACGACATCAGAACCCTGATGGACAACGGTGAAACAGTCGCCCTCATCCTCCTCGACCTCTCGGCTGCCTTCGACACCATCTGTCACCGCACCCTAATCACCCGCCTCCGCTCCACCGGGATCCAAGGCCAGGCCCTGGACTGGATCACCTCCTTCCTCTCAAACCGATCCCAAAGAGTCTACCTCCCTCCATTTCGCTGAGACCCCACCGAGATCATCTGCGGCATACCTCAAGGCTCATCGCTCAGCCGACACTCTTCAATGTCTACATGAGCCCCCTCGCCGACATCGTACGCAAGCATGACATCATCATCACCTCCTACGCCGACGACACCCAACTTATACTCTCCCTCACCAAGGACCCTGCCAGCGCCAAGACCAACCTACAAGAGGGCATGAAGGACGTCGCAGATTGGATGAGGCTCAGCCACCTAAAGCTGAACTCTGACAAAAACGGAAGTCCTCAACCTCGGCAACACCCCGTCCGCTTGGGACGACTCCTGGTGGCCCACGGCCCTCAGCACCGCACCGACCCCCGCAGACCACGCCCGCAACCTCGGCTTCATCTTGGACCCTCTTCTCACCATGACCAAGCAAGTCAACGCCGTGTCCTCCGCCTGCTTCCTCACCCTCCGCATGCTCCGCAAGATCTTCCGCTGGATCCCCGCCGACACTAGAAAAACCGTGACCCACGCCCTCGTCACGAGCCGCCTGGACTACGGCAACACCCTCTATGCTGGGACCACCGCTAAGCTCCAAAAACGCCTGCAACGTATTCAAAACGCCTCGGCCCGCCTCATCCTCGACGTACCCCGCAACAGCAACATCTCCACACACCTGAGACACCTGCATTGGCTCCCAGTCAGCAAAAGGATCACCTTCCGACTTCTCACCCACGCACACAAAGCCCTCCACAACAAGGGACCGGATTACCTCAACCGTCGCCTCAGCTTCTACGCCCCCACCCGTCTCCTCCGTTCCTCGGGCCTCGCGCTCGCTGCCGTCCCTCGCATCCGCCGCTCCACGGCGGGTGGGAGGTCCTTCTCCTTCCTGGCAGCCAAGACCTGGAACTCCCTCCCCACCAGCCTCAGGACCACCCAGGACCACTCCGCATTCTGGAGACTCCTGAAGACCTGGCTTTTCGAGCAGCAGTAACCCCCCCCCCTTTTTATCCCCTAGCGCCTTGAGACCCGCACGGGTGAGTAGCGCGCTTTATAAATATTAATGATTTGATTTGATTTGATACATGTGGTGGTTTGCCTACTTTGGTCCCTTTGCTACGTATAGCTGAAGGCGTTTGTTTGGGTGCCTAAAATGGGGTTGGCCGTAGGGCCTGGCCTGTGGCCAGGTCCTATGGCCAACCCCAGCACACAGCTAATGACCGTGCATTATGGGGGGTTGGCTTTATGTATGGTAACTACCTTGTATTAAACTAGAATAGAAAATATTTAATATATTATTTTAATTGTTAATTTTAAAACATGACAAAAACATATTTTATTTAACAAAATAACATTAACATGTGAGTTAGAAATTGCTACTCAGACTCCGGTGATATAAACATGTTCAAAACTATAGAAAGGGAAGTCAAAACCTTTTTACTTTGCAGACAGTAGACAAGTTGTAGCAGTTTTATTTAGGAATCTAACTTTTACAAAAATTTCAAAAAGAGTCTTATTGGTGGAAGGGAAAAATTGTTCTATTATGGATGCACCAAACATAGGAAGAAGTGCACAATGAGGGATTACATTTACTATTCCAAATGCAGTTCAACAAAAATGGTTAAGTGTATAATTGCAGAAGAGTTCAGAAAATACTTTGCTAATTCAAATCCACCAAACATTAGGATAGTGTAGCATTTAGATGGATTGGATATACTATTCTAAAACACATTTAACAAACAGTGGGTAAAGTGAATAATTCAGGGTCTGGAAAAATTATTTATTCTAACTCTAATGCACACATCATGGTGTGGGCGCATTCATTTGATGGAATACATTGACAACTCAAATTTAACATAAGGTAGGAAAGTGTATGAATATAGAGGGTATCTTTCGAACTCTAAACATTGAAGAAAGAATGTGTTTCTGCTGTGGTTATGGCATCTCCATTGCCTGCATGCCCAAAAACCATGAGATTTGAGTAATCCTACAATTCCGAGGCTCAGATTAACCACATGAATCCCACAGCTGCAGGTTGTGAGTTGCTACTGAGCTGTGGCTGCCTTCACTTATGCTCCTGTTCTCCTAGCTGTTGCTCCTTGCTCCTCCAGCTCCAAAATAAGAATCACCAGCTGAGGGTTTGCAGTTGACTTTTAAATCTATTCACAGCTTTTACACTTCAGATTCTTGTTATTTTGTCTTTTCCTTTTTTACTATCTATGTTTCTTCCTTTGTTCCTTACTCATTTTCCCAATCTATTGTGCTTCCTGCAATTTGATGTTTTGATGTCACTTCCTTTTTCTTTTCTTTTTCCAAGTGCATATTTCATTCTGGGTGTAGGGTGCACTTCAAAATGGCTGTGTTCCTTGGCTTCTCCCCTCACTCGCTCCACGTGCTGAACCTGACTCCTTGCTCCTTATGAATTTGACTTTTCAGAATCTGGACTTCTAATTTTCTTCAACCCACTTCAGTCTTAATCCAGCAAGGAGGTTTTGCATACTTTTGGCACTTTCCTCTGGAAAAAGGCATCTGCTTACCATGTATACCAGTGTGTGGTGATATTGTGGCTTCCAGATACAGTCATCCATAAATTGGACAGTGTAAGATCAGGGCCGGACTATGGGTAAGCATGCCGACCTGAACAGGTTACAACTCCTAAAATGTCTGACACTTTCCAGCATAGATCTGGTTGCTGACTATACAAAAGAAGTGAATAATGGAATGTTTGAATTAATCTCAGTCACTGGCAATTACTCAAGGCTGCATTCCATCATTATTTTGCCCACCACGCCACCTGAGTTTGGACCAGCTATGTGAAAATCAGTCTTGATACTTCTCCAATAGGAACAGTCCAGCCCTGAACTAGAACACAAGCAACGCAGGGCTGGTTTCGCCCTAGGTCTGGTTGCTGTCCTTTAGCAATAATCCCTGAAATGGATCATTCAAGGATCCAGAATGCCGCCCTTCATTAAGCAATCTATTCTAACTCTTGTGACCTTCTTGCCATCAGCCCTTCAACTTCTAACTATTCTGGAGATCAATCAAAGTTGAAAGCTATTTTGGGTGACCTGGTGGGATTATTTTGTCTTTTGACCCAAACAATTCTCCTTCGACAGATTCAAAGAAAGCATTCAGACCTGAACAGTGGTTAGATTTAGTACTCTTAATGTTAGCAAAAATATTGTGGAGGGTTGTTTTAGGGGCAGAGAAATATATTATTTCATCCTGATCCACCAAACATTGGATAAAATAATCATTTGAATGGATTGGATTTGCTATTCTAACTACAGTTCAAGGCACTTGGGTAAAAATATTAATTGGGGGAGAGGGGAAAGTATTGTATTCTAACTACAAATCCCCAAATTGTAAAGAAAGTGCATAGTTCAGAGGGAGTGCGTTTGCTACTCTAACTCCGATCCACAAACATGGAGGAAAGTGGGTAATGGAATGGGTGGAAAATATAGTATTCAAACTTCGCTAAACATTAAGAAAAGTAGATCAACTTGGGGGATAGACAAATGTATTTATACAGTGGGGAGTCAACCCAAAGGGAATTTTGAGTGTTTTACACAATACAGAGTATATAAATCCAACCACCACGGATAATGAAATATATTTTATAGGGTAAATAAATATAAATGTATAGTATACAGCTATGTGCAATGTACAATTGCATGATCCAGGGTGTGGGACCTCAAAGGGAAGTCCAGGAAGTGTAAATCCTATTTTGCTCCCTGAATTAGGAAGTATCAATCTCTATTAGCATCCATGTCCAACACTAATGTTAAATGCCAGAAGGAGGCCAGATTTGCCAGACTTGCAAAGGTGACTTATGCCCGTACAATTAATCTAAGTGACAACCTTTTATTAATTAGCCACTGAAAAGTCTTCAGCCATTTCATCTCCTTCTGCAGCTCAGCCTGGTCAATTTTGTTACAAACATCAAAGACATCACAATACACAGTCATCTTCCTCAGGTTTATCGATCAAGTGTTCAAATTAAGAAAACCGTCTGAGTTGTGCATTGTCAACGCTGTCACTAGTAAGTTAGTCTGACTGGTAAAACAGGGAGAAGTAACAGAACTAATCAAACATTTAGACTATACTTTCTTTACTATAAAATTGTTCTGCGACCACAAACGTCTTGGCATTCGTTTTTTACTATTAGAACTTTTGTCTTTGCCTACAGAAATCTTCTCCACTGAATTTTAGAGAACTATTTCACCACAACTCAAACAGACTTAGAAACTCTCTTCAAATTCAAGCAGAGTTTGCAGGAACAACCATTTTTCCGTTATGCCTGAAGGTGTCAAAAACAAAAAATAATATTTCTTTAAAGTAATAGACATAGGCCCTCATTATGACATTGGTAGTAAATGCCGTCTACTGCAATGGCGACGACCGCCAACATACCGTTGCCGTGGCTACCAGCCGCCAACCTCATTATGACCATAGATGGAATTCCCCCAGAAGGCTGGTGGAATTCCATCGATGGTCATGTGGCAGACTGCTGTAAGGTGGCGCTGCTGCCAGCAGCAAAACCAAGCCAGCAAAACACCACCTATCATATCATGGAACATGGCGGTGTTCTGCTGGTGGCCACTGCTGACGGTAGCAGTGCCCCTTCCAGTTCCCTGTTGGAAGACCTCCTCGAAAAAGGTAAGTTGGGCTTCCGACAAGGGAGGGGGGTGAGGGGTGTTGTGTGGTTTTGTGTGTGTGTGTGTGTGTGTGTGTCTGGTTGTGTGCATGAATGTGTCTGTGAATACATCTGGGTGTGTTGTGCTGTTTGCATGGTTGTATGGATGTGAGTGAATCTGTGTAAGAATGGTGAAGTGAGTGCATGTCTGCATGTCAGTGTGATTGTGTGTAAGAATGTGTGCGAGCATGTCTGGAAGTATGCGTGTCTGAAAGCATGTATCCCAGTGTGTGTATGAATGCGTGTATGCCAGTGTGAGTGATTGGGTGCATGTGTGGTGCGTGTCTACGGGTGTGTGCGTGTATGTGGGTGGGTGTATGTGTGAGGATCGGAGGGGGTGGGGGAGTTTGGATAGAGGGGCGGGGGGTGGAAGGTATGTGTTGAGGGCGGGGGAGACGCCTACTGGTGACAGGCAAGGAATTCACTGTCACCGATAAGACATACTGCCATGGTTTTTGTGGCATTAGCAACGGCACGAAAACGATGGTGGTAGGCAGGCTCATGTTGCCGTCAGCGGTACTATGCCGGCAGCCTGGCTGGAGGTTGACATCTCCGGCCCAGTGGCTGATACCGCCATGGCGGTATGAGTGGAGAAGTGGCGGGTTGGCTGCAGCCAACCTGCCATTCTCATAATGTGGTGGTATGTACCACCAGCCTGTTGGCGGTACTACTGCCACATTTCCACTCACCTCTAGGGTCAAAATGACCCCCATATAGGATCTTCTCTCTTGCTGTGACAGAGAGAGATGTTTATTACTAATAAGCATAGGTCACAGATGGTTATCCCTGTCCACTGCTCTATTTTATGCCAGCTGCGCATTTGTGCCAGCCGTGCACATTTGAAATCGTAATTCTTTGAAAGTTGTGGGGCATAAAAGAACATACAACTCAAAGCTGGTGCACTTTGCCTAAACATTGTCAGGCCAAAAGCATCAAGTCTGGGAAAGAGGCACTATGTTCTTCTGTTATCAGTGAGTTAAATTTGAATATTAACGATTACTATTGGGGGAAGCTGGAAAGCTCCTCAAGACAGGCTCAGCTGTGGACCCCAGTTCTAGTGACCTAGGACTAGAAGCTCTTCAAAGTAGATGCAAATCGATGTTGTCTATTTGCTAGAATTGCTTTCAGGGCGTGCTAAATACTTCTTGACAAATTGTTTTTGCTCTAGGTAAACAGTGAATTGTTCTAAGACATTCAAGATCGGCTCCCCACCAGACTTCTATCAATTCGACCCCAGAGTGCAGGCCTGTGTCAAAAAGGATGTCACCATCTTTAAAGAGGCTATTGAGCACAGACAGAAGTAACTTTGGGCCTCAGTAAGTTCCGTGGAAGAGACACTCATCTCCTGATTAAGTATCACATACAAAAAAGGTGACGTATGCCTCAGTGAGCACAAAGGTGGTAAATGCAACGCTGAAGATCAGTGATTAGCTCGTGGAGAGAAGGCACCATGTGACGCCGCTATGAGAGGTGCAGAGGAGATCCTATAGTCTTAGTGAGCAGCGCTGACAGAGAACTGGGTGTTTCAGTCAGAAACAATGTCCTTCGTAAAAGAAAATACTTTAATAATGTATTCCATATGATGACAGACCAACAAAGGTATGTTTCCATTCAAGTTCTTAAACAAAAAAAATGCGATGCGACTGTCAGACCAAGGGGCATATTTATACTCCGTTTGACGCACTTTCAGCGCAAACGTTGCCCCATATTTAAACCCTGACGCCCGAGCCGGCGCACAAGGAAACTGGCGCTATGTGCGCCAGTTTTTGGAAGCGGCACCCCTTCCTGCGTTAATGACATGCAGGGTAGGCGTTCCCGTCCAAAAACAGACGCACACAGCGTTGCGTCGTATTTATGCTTCAGGTCAAAAATCACTCCCGCGCGGCAGGCGGCGCAAAAAAATGGCGCAAAGCACGAATATCGTGAAATTTTAACGCCTGGGTCAGGGCAGGTGTTAAAATGGGGCAAACACACCTGTACTTAATCAGAACACACAGAACAAACAACAGAGCAGCAGAGCAGCAACAGGGAGACATGGAGGTGCTTTTTCTTCAGCGTGCACGGAGACGCAGAGCCCTGCAGCAACAACAGCAGCTACAACAACAACAGCAGGGACCCCAAAGACAGCGCAGAATGCAGGAGAGGATATCCCGCCCAAGAACAACCCTGCATGGCCTCAGGGAACGGGACATCATCCAGAGGTACCAGTTGAACTGGCAGGCCATTCAGCAGCTGCTGACAACTATTGAACAGCAATTGGCCCCCACTTTAGTGACTCCACGCACTATCCCAACCGAAACAAAGCTGCTTGCCGTACTTCACCTGCTGGCAAGTGGCTCCTTTCAGACAACTGGTGCCCTGGTTGGTGGAATATCACAACCCTCATTCTCCGCCTTTTTACCCAAAGTACTGGATGCCATCATTCGCCTGACACCCCGCCACATCTGCTTCCCTAACACAGTGCAGAAGCAGCAGGAAACTAAACAGGGGTTCTACGCCATCAGTGGCTTTCCGCACGTCCTTGGTGCAATCGACAGCACACACGTACGCCTTGTGCCACCTGCTGCGAGTGAACACTGCGAGTGAACACCTCTACCGCAACAGGAAGCACACACATTCAATCAACGTGCAGGCCATAGTCGATCACCAAGGACTGATCACCAACATTGTGGCTAAATATCCTGGGAGTGTACATGACGCATTCATCTTCCGTCACTCCACCATCAACCAACACTTCCAGGATGGACGGTATGGCAATGGACTACTTGTTGGTAAGGACAAAAAACAAACTCATATACACACTGCTCAGAAACCCTCTAGGATAAACAACACATACACCACAATAGCAACACCTAGACAGGAACACACTGAGGTACTCACATCACTAGCCATGTTTCACAAGTCACCATTGAACCTCTCACACATTGGAATTTACTCTACAGCTTAGTGTGAAGACATTAATGACTGTGGTTGCCTAAATGTCACCTTGCAAATTTGAAGGCTCACAATAACCTGTACACTAATACAATGCATAAGTTTAAAGGGATTGGATGGCCTGGGTATGTTCATATGAACATTTCTAATACACTTTCATGTTTCAACTCTGCATGGAACTATCATCACACCCCCAGTGAGGACACACGGACACCTGTATCACAAGTCACAATGCAAGGGAGGGCACACTGTACTGGAGAAACCAATACATCCTGCTGACAAACAGTTAGCCAACAAACACTTGCTCAGCCAAGGGAAAAAAACAATGCCAAAGTTTTCACCAACAACCAGAGGTTGTCACATTAGTACACAAAATAGTCACAGACAACACAACACAACTACTGCCATCAAAGATATGTACAACAGTGCCTCCTACATCTAATTGATACCATTCTGTGTTTCTCTTTCAGCTGATCAGGGGTATGGCATCCAGCCTTGGATAATGACACCATATGGGAACCCAAATACTGCTGCTGAGCGGGCATACAATGACGCCCACAAGAGGACACGCAGCATTGTGGAGCGGACCTTTGGGATCCTAAAGTCAAGGTTCCGCTGCCTTGACATCACTGGAGGTGCTCTACTCTATTCCCCAGAGATGGTCTGTAAGATCATACTCACTTGTGCCATATTACACAATATTTGTGTAAAAAGGAACATTCCCCTCCTTGAACCGGACCCAGACATGCCTGAGGATGACGAAGAGGAGGATGCTGGCCTGCAACAGGAGGGGGAACAACCTAACACGGCAGCAGGAGTGCGTAGGCGCCAACAGATTGTCAATAATTTTTTTTCATAATTTATTATAATCACTTGTATTCCACACTTGTAAATAAACACAGATAAGAGACACCACATCATGCTTTGGCCTATTCATTTCTGACCACCTTTATTTTGAAATTGCTGAAGATGAATGTCGTCTCATTGAGCAAGAATGCTATAACATTCATCACACCAAAAAAAAACATCACAAATGTATGCACAGAGGGTAGGATGTGACATGATACATTACCATACACAGAGCACAACAGGAGTACAAATGTGGCAATTACACATGCCGGATCCAAACAACTGAAACAGTCTCTCATCCAGCCCAAAATTGGAGATCATTTGAAAGTCACATCACACGTGTTCAGAGACAGGGTGGGACCATCCATGTGTACGTGACCATGTCATCAATGGCTTCTCTCAAGTGTGTGATATGAGCAATACCCAATTGGTACAACATCAGCTGCCACTAACTCAGGAGGAGACCTTGAAGTCACAGTGACAACATACACCCAGACAGGTGATAGTGGATCCACATTCCCACACACATGTACACATATGTCATACAATCAACCTAATAATTGAAAGTAAACCATCACAGTTGTGTCCCAGTTTGAACCTAGCAGGAAGATTGTAACATGCCACTAAACCAGTTTATGCAGAAAGGGACACAGACAACAACAAAATTATTCTCATTATCACATCTGGAACGCTGAGAGTCTTGCAAACATAGTCATTTGAAAATGGTATGCAAGTTTGCTCCAATTCATCATTACTGCAAACGTCAAATGGGCTAATGAGATGAATGAATGGTCAACAGTCATTCATACCATATGGCCTTACATTAGCCTGCTGCTGCAGGTTTGCCATGATATAATAAATATACTCCATGGATACAGTAGCTATTCTGGATGGTCAAATCCTAGGGTGCTGGGGGCCTAAGTCCACCTCTACCGCCCCAAAACATACAAGAATCATGTACTTGTGAACTAAACACATGCATAAGGCACATGTGTGGCCTACATGTCATAAGTCCAACACAAATCTGAAACACAAAATCATAATGGGACATGGTTAGCCCCATAAAAACTGTAAGTGACTCTTCCACTCCCTGTTAGGACTACAGATAAAAGCATCACCATCCTAATTGTGGACACATTTTGGAGAAGGAATACATCATGGTATCCCATCCATCATTTCAAAATAGCCATCAGCAATTAACCCAAATATGTTGACAAATATGGTCAATACATTAGTTAACGTCTCCAAAACATTAAAGTGTGAATGCCTTCTATACATAAAACAACGGACATGTGTCATATCCAAACACAAATGTGTATCACATCGCACCGTTTGACCATGACAAATCACCTTTCCAAAGGTAAAAACATGAAGACATAAGGAAAAATGTGCTCCATATTCTACGCATACAGCATGGGCGTCATAATTTGTTCACGTACATGAGTGCACACAATGCAGAGTCAAATACGAATGTATCCAAAAGTGTCTTAATATTTCGCCTTCAAAGTATAATTTACATCATCAATTTTTTGGACTCTGCATCATGTGCACTACTGTACGTGGAAAAAAAATGACGCCCATGATGTATGCGTGGTAAAATTGACGCTACATGGACAATATGTTGGTCATCTCATGTACATTAAAAAATATTAATATTCATATCATATTTTTTGACTCCGCATCATGTGCACTACTGTACGTGGAAAAAAAATGACGCCCATGATGTATGCGTGGTAAAATTGACGCTACATGGACAATATGGTGGTCATCTCATGTACAATAAAAAATATTCATATTCATATCATATTTTTTGACTCCGCATCATGTGCACTATTGTACGTGGAAAAAGAAATGACGCCCATGATGTATGCGTGGTAAAATTGATGCTACATGGACAATATGTTGGTCATCTCATGTACAATAAAAAATATTCATATTCATATCATATTTTTTGACTCCGCATCATGTGTAATGTAATGCGTCCCAAAAAAATGACGCACAATTGTGTATGCGTGAAAATATGACGCATAACGGGAAAATAAAAACGGCGGCCATTTTATGCAGGAAGTGATGTAATAGGATATCCTGTTTACCAAATCTGTACTGGGAGTTAACTTTCACTTTCACTTTGCAGTCTCAGATTTATCTAGACTGTGTGGTTGTGTGAAAGGTGTTGTCCTGTGTTTTACTGCTTTTGTGTCCTGTGTCCCTTGTATTTTGTCTTTTTGTCAATCTATTCTTGTTGTATAACATTGTCTCTGTCTGTTTAGTCTTGTTTTGTCTATTCCTGTGATAGTTTGTATTGTCTGTGGGAGTCTGATGTGGGTAGCATATTTGGGGGGTTAGTTGGGCTATTTTTCTACTTTTTCTTTTTCTTTCACACCTCTACCTTTCCCCATTTCCCACTTTTACTTTCATATTTCATTTGTCCATTTTTCGAGCTCTAAATATGTCAGGTAGGCCTTGCCTGTCCAGGATGGGTGAAGATGAATTGGGGGGATTCATGTGGCTAGTTAGCCATTTCCTCCCACTGATGCTGGAGGCTGGGGGCCGTGTGATTCCCCTAGGAAAATCCGGTGGGAGAAGGTGCGCCATCATCTGGTCCGGGTCTACGGGAGCATGCGAAATGTCCATCAACTCAAGCACCGCTGGGCAGATCTGATCACCAGGGAACAGGACCTGCTGGACCACCTGGGACTCCGGATTGGTGGCCATGTTGGTGAGTACTAATCAATTACATGGGAAAATTAGAAATCTGTGTGGGAACATGTGATGATTGTTACCCAATCTGCTAAATAAGTAGCAGACTGTGTGTAATGCTAGGTAAACCTAGGCCCATGGTTATACACATATATCCCCATTTTTGAAAAACATTTTCACGCAAGAACAGCAGAAAATTGCAACTTCTAACTGTATTTTGCTAAGTAGCCCCCTCTCTGCGTAACTAAATGATGCAAATGATGCGCTACAAAGGTATACATATGTGCCCTAATGTGTATTTGTTGCAGAATGTGTATGAAGACCAATGCTACCAGTCCGATGGCTCATTTTTGCAACACATCCCAGATGCCTGTAGCTGTATGTAATGTAGTGTTGCAGTTGTGTCAGAAAAGCAACACGTGAACGGCTCTATTTGTACTCTACTGGTCATAATGGCCAGTGAGTAAGTCATGTTGAAACAACATACCTACATATGTAGACGCCATAGCTAGACAGAAAATTAGATACCCATGATGATGCTATACATGTGTGTTGGCTTCACGTCACATGAAGTTAGTTATGTTGTCCACACATATGTCACATGTGTGTGTGGTTGCTGTGTGTTGAACATGTCCACCTAGCCTGTTTGATTGTGAGGGGTCATGCAGTCCTCATGGAACCAGTTTTGGAATGTCTCTCTGGGATGCACATGCTGAGATGTATGGATAACATTATTGGTGGGGCATACTAATGGAGGATTAACTTGGCCAACACATGACTGTCCTGGCCACTGCATGTGTGTAGTAGGGTGTGTCACTGTAGCAGGAGACTCATCCAATGATAATGTTGAATACAAAGTCATCCATGCAGTATGAGCATGTCTGAAAGTCTATCATTACCATGTCATATTCACACAGTGTCATTGTAACTTAAATTAATTGTCAGTTCACCCAGTCTGAGTATATTCTTCCTTTCATGCTTTACAGGTGGACCAGCCCCGTACACCGTGGGAGAGGTGGCACATTTTGACGAACCCGATACCTACAGTGAGTGTCGCCTGAGTGCCATTTTCATTGTTTGGTAAAGAAGCATGATGGATTACTGTGTGTTCAAGAGAATTCATGATTTGATGCGCTCGCTGTTCATTGGCATTGTTGTTTTAGTGTGATATCAAATAGGACTTCTGTTTCTGTAAAGCAATACCTAGCCATCTCTCAGTTTGAGGGGCTGTAGGTCATTCCAGTTGTGCGGCAATGGGGAATGGTATGACTCATTTGGAATACAGTGGTCAATGTTAGACTTGGTCAGGGACTTGCCATGAACTGATCTGCATATCAGACTGACAGTCTCCCAGATAGCTTAGGCACATGGCTTTGATGACAAGTGCTTCTTCCTAGTTGAGGATGGACTGTGTACACTGTAGGTCGGATCTTCCGGGGGCATGTACTTCCACAAGGTGAACTAGAAGTGTGTGTGACTTGAGTGCAATGGCCTAGGTGTTCTGTGGAATCATCAGAATGGGTGTTCTACCTCCTCTGTGTGTGTTGTAAAACATGCCTTACTGATAGTATGTCATGTTGGCCTAAGTCATATCATTTTGACATCACACCCTTGACCCCCTCTTCACCTCTAGCAACCACATTTCCTTCAGCCACACCTCCGAACTCCACTGGACTGACCATCACTGTGTCCACTTCACCTATAAGAAAACCACAGAGCAACACCGCATCCAGCTACCTCCCCACCGCCGCTGGGGCAAAATCACCCAAGAACAACTGACCAACACCCTCGTCAACAACCTTCCACCCGACGCAATCGACCCGAGCACAGCCGCCATCAACCTCCATCAATGGATCCTCGACTGCGCCAACACCCTTGCCCCTCTCAAGAAACCCACCACCACCCAAGGAAAGAGAAAACCAGCCTGGTTCACAGACGATCTCACCACCTCCAAAAGCAACTGCCAGAAACTCAAAAAGAAATGGATCCAAGAACGCACACCCGACAACCTTGCCGCCCTCAAAAACGCCAACCGCGAACACCACCAACGGATCCACACCGCCAAGCGCGCCCACTTCACCGAACGCATCAACAACAACGCCCACGATTGCAAAGAACTATTCGGCATTGTGAAGGAACTCTCCAATCCGAAAGCCAACTCCAACGACATCCCGCCCTCCCAGAAACTCTGCGACGACCTCTCCACCTTCTTCCACCAGAAAATCACCACCATCCACGACAGCTTCATCACCGGTCCACCGCCAGACCCCACCCCCGACGTCTCCTCCCGCGACTGCCGCCTCACCGCCTGGACCCACGTGGACGAGGCAGTAACCATAGCAACCATGAACACCATCCACTCAGGCTCCCCCACGGACCCCTGCCCCCACCATGTTTTCAACTCAGCAAACGCCACCATCGCCCCCGAACTCCGCAAGATCATCAACCTCTCCTTCACTTCTGCCACCTTCCCGGACAGCTGGAAACACGCAGAAATCCAACCCCTCCTCAAAAAACCCAAGGCTGACCCCAACGACCTCAAAAACTTCCGTCCGATCTCTCTCCTCCCTTTTCCAGCGAAAGTCATCGAGAAGATCGTCAACACTCAGCTCACCCACTTCCTCGAAGACAATTCCATCCTGGACCCCTCACAATCCGGATTCAGACGAAACCACAGCACTGAGACCGACCTCCTCGCCGCCACAGATGACATCAGACATCAAATGGACAACGGCGAAACCTCAGCCCTCATCCTCCTCGACCTATCAGCCGCTTTTGACACCGTCTGCCACCGCACCCTACTGACCCGCCTCCAGGAAGCCGGCATCCAAGATAAAGCCCTCCACTGGATCTCATCCTTCCTCTCCGACAGAACGCAGAGAGTCCGTCTCTCCCCTTTCCGCTCCAAAGCCACCAACCTCATCTGCGGCGTCCCCCAAGGATCCTCCCTCAGCCCCACGTTGTTCAACGTCTACATGGCCCCCCTCGCTCAACTGGCCCGCCAACATCATCTCAGCATCATCTCCTACGCCGACGATACCCAGCTCGTCCTCTCCCTGACCAAAGACCCGCTCACCGCCAAAACAAACCTCCACGAGGGACTAAAATCTATCGCCGATTGGATGAACAACAGTCGCCTGAAACTCAACTCCGACAAGACGGAAGTCCTCATCCTCGGACGCACCCCCTCGGCCTGGAACGACTCATGGTGGCCCTCCGTCCTCGGACCCCCACCCACCCCTGCCAGCCACGCAAGAAACCTCGGCTTCATCCTGGACTCCGCCCTCACCATGTCCAAACAGGTCAGCGCCGTCTCCTCCTCCTGTTTCAACACCCTCCGAATGCTCCGCAGAATTTTCAAGTGGATTCCAACAGAAACCAGAAAGACGGTGACCCAGGCCCTCGTCAGCAGCAGACTTGACTACGGCAACGCACTCTACACAGGCATCCCAACCAAAGACATCAAACGCCTCCAACGTATCCAAAATGCCTCCGCCCGACTGATCCTCAACATACCCCGCCGAAGTCACATCTCCCCTCACCTAAAGGAACTCCACTGGCTCCCGGTAGACAAGAGGATCACCTTCAAACTCCTGACCCACGCTCACAAGGCACTTCACAACACCGGACCCTCCTACCTCAACACCAGACTTCACTTCTACACCCCAACACGTCAACTCCGATCCGCCAACCTCGCCCTCGCCATCGTACCCCGAATCCAGCGCAAGACATCCGGCGGCAGATCCTTCTCCTTCCTCGCCGCCAAGACCTGGAACTCTCTCCCCACATCCCTTCGCCAGACCCAGGACCTCCTCGCATTCAGAAGGCTCATCAAGACCTGGCTCTTCGACCGATAAACCAGCAGCACTCCCCCCCCCTCAGCGCCTCGAAACCCTGACGGGTACATAGCGCGCTATATAAATACTATGATTGATTGATTGATTGATTGTGGACCTGGGATGTGACAATGTTTGGCTGACTACAACGTGTTGCTAGCCCTTCATAGGTGTTGTGTGTGAAGGCACATACTTGTGGAACTTTCAAAACACTCCTGGGTGTGCATTGAACATGGGATTGTTGGTTGTTCTTCCCACACCACCCACAAAGACTGGGATGTTACTGTGAAACAGGGTACCTAGGACTGTAGCAACCAGTATGTTACACGTACTTGAAACCTTTTGTGACTTGAGTGAGTACCTAGGGCCACATGTAGCAAAATGTCTACACGTTGCAAATGGCATAAATTTCTGTTTGTGAGTTGCAAACGTCTGTTTCCGATTCCAAATTGTTATTGGTGGTCATGAACATGTTAGCAAAATGCTTCTCAAATTGCTAAATATTAAGGGGTTTACCAGACCTACTTGCAACTCACAGTGGTAGGCAATCCCATTTGCAAGCGAGTACGTGGTTGCAAAGTGAGTCGCTGTTATCATCCACTTGAAGTGGATGGTAACCCACTTGCTAACTGGAAGGGGTCCCCATTGTAACCCTTCACCTTTGTGAGTGGACCAAAATAATCCCGCACAAAACAGCCAGTGGTCTAAGGGACCACTAATTACCGTGAAATGATCCAAGATTGAATTTGTTGTGATTTTTAACTAATTGCAGCTCATTTTCCTTTCAGGTAAACGGCCTACACTTGGGGAAAAATAACCTGCTTTATTTAAAAGCAGTCACGTCCATGGAGGTCTGCTGTTCCCAGCAGGCCTCCATCCCCGTGAGTGCCCATAGTCGCTAAGGTGGCGCAACTTGGAACGCACATCATTGATGTTCATGAGGTGGGTCTTAGGGACCCCATAGCGACTCGCAGACGGTGTCAGAGACACCGTTCTGCATTGCAAATTGCTAGTTGCATTTTCCAAATTCCTACATCTGGCCCCTAGTGTGGACATATGATTCTGGGCCAGGGGTTCAATCTTAGCACACAACTAATTCCAAATGCCATTGAGTGAGGAGTGTGATTGTTATCACATAGAATGACATATGTAGTGAAGTCAGTATGCGGAAGAGGTGGTGCCATAATGTCAAATGCCTTAGGTATGATTTGGATGAGTAGTTTAGGGGGATGTCATACATCATTAAGAGACATGGATATGCTAGGTGTGATATGCCCTTATGTATGCATGCTTCACATGTACTTCCTCTGAGCCTTTCCGTGAACTATGTTGTAACAATTGCTGTAACCAATACATTTCTAGTAATGGACAAATGACCCATTGTGGTATTCCACCCACTGGAAATCCAAAGCTAAATATTTGCCTTTTCTCTTCACAACTGCAAACCTGAGTGCCGCTGATCGCAACCATTTTGAGCGCCGTGCGATGAGATACAGGCACATCCTGCAGGTGCAGTGTGGGTATCGGAGGATGGCCCGCAAGTACCATTCAGATCGGGCCTCCAGGGCGTGGTGGGCCACACCACAGGCTCCCCCAACGGTGCCACCAACAACCACAGACACCACATCCACCAGGTCTTCCCAAGTGGACCCAGCAACGGACCAAGCATCTTCCTCCAGACCTGGACCCAGCCGTGTGGTGGGAGCAGGACGGTCCCGTGGCCACACAACTCCTGCCACAACATCCACCTCCACCGGCACGCAAACCAGCACTGACCCTCCTATCGACCCAGCGGCCTTCCAGGCATTGTCCCGGAAATTGGACAAGTTGATTAGAAAGGTGGACAACCTGACGGAGGACATGAATGAGGTCAAAAAGAAGGTGCGCTCCATCAGGCGCACACTACAGAGGGCAAACCTGTAGTACGTTTGCCCTCCTGAACTTTTACCCCTCCCCTCTCACCTCTTTCCTATTTTATACTGTTAGTTGGGTTTGGGGGGTTAGTTATAGGATAAGTGTAGGTATTGAGCTTAGTTAGTGTTAGGTAAGAGGGTGGGGGGTCCTTATTCTTTCTATCTTCTATTTTTGTGTGGGAGGGTGGGTGTGTGGGCAATGTTGGGATTCCTGTTTAAATAAAAACAAATAAAAAACAAACAAAAAAAACACAAAAAAAACATTAAAAAAAAAACAAACAATATATGTTTGTATAGGATAGTATAGTATGTGTGTAGGTTAGTAAGTGTTGTCCTGCATGTGTCTTGTCTCATAATGGTGGGTGGGGGGTTGATGTTTAGATCGTTTCGTTACATGTGTAGAGTAAGTTTAGCTTAGGTTAGTTAGGGACAGTTGTGGGTTAGTAGTAGTCAGGTTAGATTAGTGTAGGTTTACCTTTCCCTTAGTTGCCTCTTTTATTACTTCTTTGAAATAAAAATTTAGTTAACCCTTTACATGATGCGTTAGGTGCTACATTATCCTGGCCTTGACATCAGTGTAGCAGAATGTTTTAGTATGACATTTGTGTCCTATGCTCGCTATCCCCAGGCTATTGAGGTTTAACATGCCAGCTACCCGTGTGCTAACTTGGTAAGTATCCACCATGTGGGAGACCCACCATTGGTAGTGTGCATTGATCATCAAGGTTTTGGGTTGGCATGTATCCTACTTCACAAAGAGTGCTTCCAGACTTGTTATTGTAGGTAACTAGATAGGTCGGACAGCAGTGGGAAGTTCAGGGAGATCTTTGTAGATGAGGATTTGTTCACACTCTTGTCTTGTTGCTGTCATTGCTGACCTACATCATGTGTGTACTGATTCAGCATGAATTTCCTTCATGGAAGTATACGCCGTAAGGGTGATTGATGCAGTGTAATTTGTTTATGATTCCTTACATTTTACAGCATTAATTATAATTTTAGTATTGCATGGTGCCTACATTTCTCAGCCACCATTAGTTGTCTAGAATAGCTATAGATGGTGCATCATTCTGTCCAACACAGCATGATTGTGTGTGCTTAGTCCCTTCATCAGTTATTTTCCTCAGTATAGTAAGGCTATGATGCAATCCTGGCCGATGCACAGATGTTTCAGTATACATGAAATCAGGACAGTAGTATAGAGAATCTACATGGTTGCCACACAGCCACTTTGGAGTTATGTACTGCACATTTGAAGTGTGAAATAACACAGAGACACAATAGGTGTGCAAGTGATATTTATTTATAGGTGGTGTAGTGCAAAATGTCCATTCACAATGTTAGCTGAGTCCGTTCTGGTGCATTCTTACATGGTGATCCTACAGACGGGGTGTGGATGATGCTCCTGACATGCTGGGGTGATGTCACAGACAGTGCAGAGGAACAGGAATTGCCAAATAGTAGGAGAGAGACATTCACTGGAAACTGGGACAAGTCATACAGTGGATTGCCGAACAGTCATTGAGTGTAGTTGTAGTGAGACTGGCATGTGTCAAAACGTAGGACCTTGGTCAGAGTAGGCCATGGTGCAGGGACTAGGGCTTCCGGGTACTCTTGCGTGTGAATGTAATCTGTTCCATGTCTTCTTCTTCTGATGTGTGTGTTGCCTGGTGTGTCCTTGTGGTTGTTGGTTGTGAAGGGGCAACACACACCTCAGTGTTAGAAGACATGGAGGCAGACATCCCGGGGGCTGCTCCCTGTCGAGTAATGAAGGGCAGTACTGCAGCAAGGAGGGCCTGCTGGTTTTTCAGAATGGCAGCCACATCACGATGGTAGGCAGCCAGGTCGGCCCTGAGGGGTTCTAAGTTGCATTCGTGCACACGTTGACTGGCTTGCAGTTGGAGTTGTTGTGTCAACTGGATGACAGCTGTGCAGATTTCCTTCTGTGTTTTTAAAAGTTACTCCAAGAGCGATGTTCGTGCTTGCATTGCAGCTGCCTGATCTGCAGTTGACAACATGCACGAACGCACCCCCTCAAGGCTGGCTGCCATAGTTTGCATCCCCACCCGCACCTCCTTGGCCAGCTCCCGCTGGACCCCAACGACTGTTCTTTCAAAGCTGGTGCCAGTGTCGTCAGAGTCCTCAGCTGTGTTGGAGCTGGCAGGTCTTACAATTGGGGTGGCGGGTGGTTCTCCTGTGGTGGCTGCTTCTTCTGTGCTCCTCCTTGTGACTGAAGGTGGGGTTTGGAGGCTTTCAAGGACCATTTGAATGGTCTCTGGTGGGAGGTTGATGGTCTCGTCATCCATGTCATCAGGGAACTCATGGACAGGCAGATCGGCAGGAGATCCGTGTTCCTCTGCAATGAAACAGGGTACAATTAGTGTGTCTGTGTTGTGACAATTTTGCACTGAGATACAAGCCTTTGGATGCCTTAACTTTGTACTCTGTGTTTGTCTTGGTATCTGCTGTCCGTCATAGGGCATTGTTGTAGGCCTATGGCCCACCTGTGTGTCACATGTATGATATGGAGCTATCAGACATGTCTGCCAGGTCGCCTCTAGGTGTTGCTTTGTAATAATTTAGGAATAGGCTTTTTTTTGTCCTACTCCTCCCTCGGTGTTTAACTATTGTTATGGAGGGACATTTTGTTGGGTGTACTCTCATTATCCTACATGTGATTCTTGGCTTTCTAAGCAGCAGGATAGCTAATGGTGTGGGGGACTAAGTCTGACCCACTTGTAAATAACTCTGTCACCCAGATATTTCATTTTGCTCAGACTAACTAGCAGTGCCTCTGGTCTCCCACATCAAAGGAATGTTTAGACATCCGAGCGCATGACATCTTTGGAACTTCTCAGGGAAGTCGTGGTCACTCAGATCCTACACAATTATGTCTTTTCCGGTATGTTCCCATACACAAAGGACAAAGACAGTATTTGTTTAATATGAAGTTTCATTGTACAACTGACTTGTAGAAATTTAGGTGTGAGCCCCAATAACCCAAACAATACACACTGTTAGAATTTAAATAGTCCGCAGGAGAGTAATACATTAGTACACAGCTATCATGGTGCCTAACAGTTTCTACTCTCCCTCTGCTTGTTCTATGTATAGCACAGCATGTTAAGTTTGGAGCTTGCCTGTCTGAATCACAGGGGAGACATCATCCCTCATATCAGAGGAATGGGCTGTGATCTGGTTGTGCATCAGCAGCAAGGCAGGCAGCATCTAGTTGTGATTTTCTGTTTGGAAACTCCCTCTTGCGTATCTTGGGACAAGGAAGTGATTTTAAAAGTCATATGTCATGGTGATGACAAAGTTTCCCCACGCAGGAATGCCAAACCTTAACCCCTACCACATCTATCAGCAACATACCAGACTGTATCCTTGACTGGGGCACAGAGTGAATATGTTCTGGCAAACTCCAGTGCAGAAGTAGGCAAAACAGTGTGATTTGACTAATTGACCACACCTTAAGACTGGCTATTTGCTACGTTAACTGATAGGAAGGGCAATGAGAATCATTTATTGCAAAGTGCTCTGAGGCTCTTAGATGTGAGCAAATGAGTATAAGTTCATTCAGGGTAAGATGCACAAAGGCCTAAAGCCTGAAGCTAATGCGCAATGTATACGTTTCACTTGCCACAATACACTTTGACTGACTGTGGGTGTTGTGACTGCCCTGCCAGCACACTTGCCTCTCAGGCCCTGCCCCATACACTTTTTATTCACATTGCATGAACTGTACATGTTACGTGGCATTACCTATGCATGTCAATGTTAGGATGTGGTATGGATGTAAACATTGCTGATGTTTGAAGATGATGTTGGGTCATGTGTGTCTTACTGGATTTGCCTGTTTATCGTATGAATGTCCTATTTGTTTGTCAGACTGTGCAGGTGTGTTTCAGTGACCAGTTGCCTGTGTCCCCTCCTCAATGTTGTTGTCTGAGCAGTATGACATTAGTGATGTAGCCTTGTTAGCCAGGCACGTGAGGGACCCTGACGTATGCAGCATGTGTGTGTCGTTAGTGCTGTGTGGCTCCTATTGCTGGTTACTTAGGCTTATGTATGTGTCAGGTATGGACATTCGGCATTTGAGTGTACTGGTACCTTTGTCTTATTTCTAGGAGTAGTTGCGGATGTCATCCTCACCCCCTAATTTAGGTATGTATGTTCCAGGGGGGGGTTCCTGCCATTTGGTACTATAGCTGCACAGAGATGAGAGGTGTTATTGTCAACTGTTGTGGCAGTTACATTGCAGTTGTTGTTTTTGCTACTGCATTACAGATAGGGACCTAGTTGATGTAGATTAGATTTTGCACTACAAGTGCCTGGATGTGGATTTGAGGTAGTGGCCTTCCCACCTGTCACTGCTTTCCCTTGGCTCTCTTGTTGTAATTACAGGATGTCCCCATGGGACTGTTGTTGTTGCTGTATTTTGTCGTGCCCCAGCTTCGGTCAGTACTGGGCATGCCCCCCTGCTGTGCCCCTTTACCCATGCCACTTCATATATGTGCTAAGTTACATGCATTGTGTAGTAGGTATCCCCCCCCCTGCTTACAGTCCCCATTATTGCATTTGAATTCCCCATGCGACTTACCCTGCATGTGCGTTGTGTCGTGGTAGTCTGCGCTGTCCAGTCCTTGAATCCCTGTGACGATCTCCTCCGGGATGACGGCTGCGACCATCTCCTCCATGTGGTCCAGGGCCTCCTGTTGTGCTGGACTCCCCCCTCCAGTCTGCATTGCTGCCTTCCTGTTCCTGGCCATTTTCTCTTTTGTCCTACGTTTGCAGTCATGCCAGCGTTTCTTACACTCAGTGACTGTGCGGCGTTCTTCAGCCACACTGTTAATCTTGTCCACTATTTGTTTCCAGATGGCCTCTCTCCTACTGAGTGGCAATCTTGAGGAGATGAAAAGTTGGTGCTGGTGTTCCGCCACCTCTTTCACCAGGATTTCCTGCTCCTCTTCACTGAAGCGACACTTTCTTTTTTTTTTTTAAATGTCCTGGTTCCTGTATGGATCCTCCTGGCAGGTTCCTGGTCTGCTCTCATCCTCCTGGGGTCTGTTGGGGCATCTGGGATCCATTTTGGCTCTCCTCTGCTGAAAGGGCAGTTTTCGCGCAAAAATGTAACGCAATAGCGTGAAAAAAAACAGCGTTTTCACAATTGCGCTGTCGTAAATCGACCCACAGTGATGTGCGTCGCATTTACGTTGGTTTCCTTTACGACAGACGGACGCTGTGTGCGTCACGAAATAATGACTCCCACCTGTTGGTTGCGCCGCCGTACGTCAAAGTATAAATTTGACGCCCGCATGGCGCTTCAAAATGCCGTTAGACGGCGCAAATTTTTTTTACGCAAAACTGCGTTATCGCAGTTTTGCGTCAAAAAGTATAAATATAGGCCCAAGTGTCACATCATCATCGTGGGAGTGTTCGTTTCGACTGAAAGCAGCCTGATCCAGTTCTAGTCAAGAGGGAGGGAAGTTGGTCCTTCCGTCAGCACAGCCAGCCAATAGCCCCAACCAATCCTGGAGCTGCTCTCTTACTGCTTTTAGCATGAGAGAAGTGCCAAGACTGGTTAGAGCAGGCTAAACCAGAGCTCCTTTTGGCAATGGGGGCCAGTGTCTGCAATCTGTCCAGTTGTTTAAAACAACTTGGATTAGTGCAGACTGGAATGAGCATGTCAGGCTGGTTGTCCCAAGATGGCCGGCCAATCCAACATGTGCACTTTAAGCTTTACCCTGCCCTCGCACTTGAGCTGAAACAGCAGCACTTTAAAAAAGGCCATGTCATGATAATCATGTTATTACGTTTGCTGCTGCACTCGCAGCAGGCGGGGAGACACTCCTTTACCATAAAAGCGGAACCACTCCTGCTTGAAATGTCATGCACAATGCGACTCCGCAGCATTTGCTTCTTACAAATATGATGCACTCACACCAGTCAAGGGTTGTGTGAAATTCGCAGATTTTTTTTTTTTTGCAGATTTCCATTAAATTTCAGGAAAATTTCGTGAGATTACGTAAAATTCTGCCAAACGTAATGAAACATTAACACTGTCTTTTAGTGCAAAACATGTTCTTCTGTCCGTTTTGAAAGTGAACGATGCATTTCACGCACAAAAAAATGCACCAGCAACACAAATGCTTGAGTAACAGCCACCTGCAATTTAATTGTTTGTGTTGTTCGTGCGCCCCTGTACAATGTTAATGCGCAGTGGAGTAATGTCGTAATTTTATGAAATTAACACGAATGTTGGAACGCACATTTCCCAAAAATATGTGAATTACATTGGAGTAATTTAAATTTCGCTTGTGTCTGGTGAATACATATACATCTTTGTATATTTTTTTAACACAGGACATAGTTATAGCAAAGCTGAAGCATGAAGATGAAACAGTTGATAGACTGTCAAACTGATCCACAGATCGGTGTTAAAATACATTTCTGTTGTAGTACATCTTAAAGGTTTTTATTGTCAGTCTTACATTCTAAGCACCCCCTTGTGTTTCACACGCAAAGGAGCAGAGGCAAATAGATAGGGTGGCTGCTCATGGTCACAAAATTCGATCAAAGTGGAAAGCCAAGCCTCCCGTATCTCATTGCCTGTGTGTACTATTCAGCCACTAGAGCACATTGCTTCTCTTAATGCACCTATTGTTGAAATCAATGTGAGCCCACAGGTCACACGTTCGTTTACAAGCAGGTCACCGCAGCCATTAATCTCTCTACGGCTAATTGAGTGGAATTAGTTGAGGCATAAGCAATATCTGTTGCGAGAGCGCAACGCAATGGGAGTTAACACTTTTCGAAATACTGTTTTAATGGAGAAATAAGTACTGCAATGCATCTATCAAGCTAGACAACAAGGACGTTTTCGCGACCTTGCATTCCTGTGAAATATTGTGCTAAACAACTCAACTGACGTTACATTTCTATTCCTTAACATGAAAGGAATATGTGAACGAATGGTGGGATATTAAGTAACTGGCTATCCAATAAAAAATTCATGCTAGAGCCCTCAGTCTTCAATAAGTAAAGAAGAAGAATTAAGAGAAACACAAACGTTCGTAACCACTGTGGCAACATTGTGTAGTTTTGCCATGGCTGCATTGAAAGCAGTGGAGTAGCCAGTGTGTCACGGAACTAGAGCAAGGACGGTGTTGCCCCCCGTGGATGTTGTTTGAATTATAAAATGCAGCAAAAATCATGGTTCGATGGGCCCCCTAGGCATTTGGGACCCGGTGTCACTGCAACTGCTGCACCAGTTGAAACCACACCACTGATTAAAAGTGCAAGGCACAGTCCTCTCGAACTCGCTTTCACGCCAACTCACTCCCACACCACCTAGGATGCAAAGTACACGATTTAAGATTCCTAATATCCCCAACGGGTCCATGGTATCACCAAAAAATATTCTTACTTATCTTTGTGAACACACGACTTTACCTTCCCTGATCAGATCTGATTACCATTCCCGTCGTACTTAATCTAGCCACAACCACAGCTGCCTAGTACCTGGCACTTTTGCAAAGCTTTTCTATCTTTCACCTACACTTTGCAGTGGTTGGCACAACAATTGTGCTTTTGTTTCCTTATTAACTACACTAAGACTAATGCTTTACTGTTGAACAGTTCTTTCTCCTTAATTCTGTATGTCTATCCTTCCTAAAGGGATTCGATGATACTATTTAATTACATATAGGAGCTTTAACAACATACGAATAATGATAATAATGTTCTTCCGTAAACTTATGAATATGGAATTAATGATATGTTATATTTTCTTCCAGAAGTACCACTTGTTTTTAAATGATGCATCTTGGTGTGGCATAATGTTACATAGTGCTTAAATGCCGCGTCGTCGTAGTGACATAGAAGACATAAACAATAAAACAATCTTAATTCAGATTATTGCTACATTTAACTTTATGTGTTAATGACACTTAATAGGTAACTGAGAAAAGCTCCAATTTTAACACTGTTGTGTTTAATTTGCAAAGAAGGAGAATGATTGGTTCAGCAAGAAGCGTATCTGCAGAAGCCATCAGTGTACATCTAGATATTTTATTTGCGCACATCTATCCCGTTTAAGCAATTTAACATTTACCAGAACTTCTGTTCCGATCATACAATCTTCGAGTGACTATCAATAATTCATTGAACCCTGGAAAGGGTATTTTTTCAAAATCTACTTCTATATTTCGAGCGGAGAAACTTGACAAAATCGAATAAATGTCAGCATGTGACCTTCAAGAAATTACAGAATTCTGAGCTATCAGGAGACTGTCTTGAGTGCAATGCTATAACAAAGAAGTATATAAAAAAAGTATGATGCACAATGGTATCTGCAATCAGTTTAAACCACATGTTTTTAACACTGCTATGAAAATCCTTTCAAATTATACTGCAACAATAAAGACAAAAGGATTATCAATTGTTTCTCGTATCGTACTTCTTATTTATTTACAGATAACAATTGTATCCTTGTGTTACACAAATGTATGACCCTACTGAAACTAGGCGTTATGCAAGGCACAACTATACCGAGAAAGCAAAAGACAAATTATGGGCCCCAACTTTGGCTTGTAGGAAACCGAAATTCCCCCTACATCTGAAGGAAACTCTAAATACAGACCACAATCCCCCAGCTGAATGTTCTCCACTGTAGGGGTGTTATCGTGGAAAGAAATACAGACCATTGATTCTACTCGTTGTTTAGGGTTTCTTCTAGAAATTGGAGGGTTTTCAGCTCACTTCATACTCTAAATTAGACTCCTATTCACTGTAGTGTAGTATAAACATTTAGGCCCTCATTACAACCCTGGCGGTCGGTGATAAAGCAGCGGTAATACCGCCAACAGGCTGGCAATAAGAAATATGAAATTATGACCAGGGTGTAAACCGCTCAGACAGACAGACACTTTAACACACCGACCGCCAGGGCAAAATCAACAGGCACCACGGCGGTAACTGCCAACAGCCACATGGAAGACAAAGTACCACCCACAGTAATATAACCCACCTATCCGCCACCTTTTCTGGGGTGATACCAACGACATCAAAAGCCTGGCAGAAACACTGCACAGAAGGTAAACGACTCACCTATGGACACTCAAGGAAGAACCACGCCGCCATGGAGCCCGAGTTGCATCTTCCCCATGCTCTTCTACCTTCTGCTCCACTATGAACACCAATGCCGGCGAAGACAACCACAGTGAGTACTGCTGCCTAGCACACAGGGGAGGGAGGGAGGAAAAAGAGAGTGACACACACACGCAACACGCAACACCCCCACCACCAACACCACACACACACAACCAGATGTAATAACATTACATATTCACCCTGTACCCCTCAGGAATAATGCAAGGACAACCAAAATAGTGTAAAAAGAGTGTAATAAGATAAATATATTAGTAATACGTGCATCCAAATAAAAAAGTATACATATATTTACAATGCAAGGGACACTGCCTAGTCCTCAATGTCCGTGGGCCACAGGGCCACATCACAAAGTCCAAGGCCCAACCTCACTCCTGCAACAACACAAAGAGAACACTGCAGGGGCATCAGGTCAAAAATAGACATGCACCTCAGGGGAATGGGGAATGGGGGGACACCTCAGCCGGAAGATGGTACAACGCCACTGGTCCTGGAGGGGGCAACATGCCCATCAGTCTGTCCTGGGGAGTGCAAGGCCACAGTCTCTCTAGTGGGTGATTTGCCCACTGCTTGGTCCTGGGGAGTGCAAGGCCACAGTCTCTCAAGTGGGTGATTTGCCCACTGATTGGTCCTGGAGAGTGCAAGGCCACAGTCTCTCTAGTGGATGGCTTCTCCACTGGTTCTGGAGGGGGCATTGTGCCTATTGTGCTTCATCCTGGGAAGGATGCAGTGAGTGGATGGCTTCTCCACTGGTTCTGGAGGGAGCGTTGTGCCCAGTGTTTCATCCTGGGAAGGATGCAGTGAGTGGATGGCTTCTCCACTGGTTCTGGAGGGGGCATTGTGCCATGTGATGCAGATATTGGGGAGAGCAAGGGAGAGAAGTCTCTCAGCTGGGTGGCAGACCCACAGGATTTGCAGGGGCCAGGCAGTACAACAGCCCATGGATGCAGGACTACACATTGTCCGCCGGCGGTGATGGCTGCTCAGTGCTGGCAGTGGGGGTGCTGTTGGCAGTGTTGGCAGTGGTGGTGAAAGGCTCCAGGCCATCCCCTGCAGCCTCGGATGGCTGCCCACTCGGGCTGCTGGCAGTGGTGCTTGTGGGGGTGCTGGTTGGGGTGCTGGCAGTGGTGGGGGGAGGCTCCAACCCATCCCCTGCAGCTTCAGACAGCTGACCCACCATGGTTGGTGGTGGGGGTTCCGACTGAGTCCCAGCACCAGGCCTCTTGTCCTTTTTACTTGCTTGTGCAGGCCTCTTGCCCTTCCTGCCAGCAGCTTGGGATGGCTCCTTGCTCCTCTTGCTAGCAGCTGAGGACTGCTCCCTGCACTTCCTTTTACCAGCTAAGGTTGCCTCCTTGCCCTTCTTTGCAGCAGCTGGGGGTGCCTCCTTGCCCTTCCTTGCAGCACTTGGTGCAGGCACCCTAACAGTGTGGCTGTCTGGCGCCCAGGATCCTCGCCCACCTGGTGTAGCTGTGGACACTACTGTGCCCCTGGACTGGGTGTCTGAGGTGCTTGCCTACATTCTGACCACCCTGGCTTGACACGAGGGAAGGGGTGGGGGAGTGCTAGGGAAAAGGTCAAAGGTGGAGAGGAAAAGCTTCTTAGGGACATTGGGGCTGGAAGAGGGAGATCATCTGGGAGTGGAGGCAGGGGGGAGTGGTTGTAGGAGGTGTCTGTCTGCTGTGTTTGGGTGCAGGTGCATGGGTTGGATGCTGTTGTGAGGTGGATGGCTGTTGGGTGTCTGAGTGCTTGGGTTTGTGTACTTTGGGTGGAGGGCGCACCGACATAGTGGGAGAGGACACAGAGGACGTGTGCATGGATGTGGGGGTGGTGACTGTCAGTGAGAGGCATGTGCTGATAGGTGTGCTGGTGATGGGGGTAGTGGATGAGGGTGTAGTGCATGCAGGTGTGAGTGTAGATGAACTGGGAAGGAGGTGGACAACGAGGAGGAGGGGGCCATTGTGGACGCAGTGGATGTTGGTATGTCTGCATCTGGATGGTATTTGTGTGAGTGCCTGTGGGATGAAGTGTGGTGCTTGCGTTTGCCATGTCTACTCGTTTGTGTTGTTCTGGGTGCATGCTCGTCTGACTGTGTGCTTGGGATAGGTTGGGTTTGAGGGGAATGGGATTGGGTAGAGGAAGTTGAAGAGGGGAAGTTAGAAACAGGAACAATGGCTGCCATCAGAGAGGAGGCCACAGAGCAACCATGCCAGTGTGAATGTCCTCCAGGAATGCATTTGTCTGTTGCAATTGGGCATCCAGCCCCTGGATGGCATTCAGAATGGTTGACTGCCTAATAGAGATGGATCGCAGGAGGTCAATAGCTTCCTCATTCTGGGCAGCAGGGCTAACTGGGGCAGGGCCTGAGGTGCCTGGGGTAAAGGAGATACCTACCCTCCTGGATGAGTGGGCACTGGAAACACGCTGAGGGGCTGCAGGGAGGGCGGTGCAGGACCGGGGGGGTGGAGGCTGTACCTGTAGCTGGGGTGGGCACAGAGGTGTCTACCACCAAAAGGGAGTCCGCCATGGTCCCACCTGTGCCCTCACCGTTAGTGGATTCAGCCTCCTGGGCCCTGTAGGATGCAGCTCTCTCCGTCGCTGGTGCCTCAGCTCCTCCGCCAGATGATGCTAATGCACATAAGGACAGGGTGACAAAAAAAGAAGGGGAGGGCGAGACAAAGGATACACTTGGTCAGTGGCGCAAACAACACCAATGTTGGCGTACACGACACAGGAAACAGCCCGACAACATAACGCCGCGGGGTTGGATACCCGCCGAGCATATCACGACACACACATACCAATCCGTCACTATACAGCCACACACACAAGTCCGCCAGCTCAAAGGTCATTGATAAACTGGAGGTATCCAAACCCACACTGTTACGGCAACAGAACTATGCCCACAGCATTATGACCCACGAATCACCACAGCGGAAATTCAATGGCAGTAAAGCATTGGCGGTATATACCGCCCAGCTCAATATACACACACACTAACAAAACAGCACCACATTGGACAATTCAAATTACACACACCTGACACACATACACACACCACACCCACACCACTATAAAACACACACCCACACTACCCACAACGCTTGGCACCATAAAAACACTCCAGATTCTCTGAGGAGGAGCTGAGGGTCATGGTGGAGGAAATCATCCGGGTAGAGCCACAGCTAATTGGAGCACAGGTGCAGCAGACATCCATTGTTAGGAAGATGAGCTATGGCGGACAATCATAGACAGGGTCAACGTCGTGGGACAGCACCCCAGAACAAGGGACGACATCAGGAAGAGGTGGAGTGACCTATGGGGGAAGGTACGTTCCACAGCAGTAAGACACCAACTAGCTGTACAAAGGACTGGAGGTGGATCCCCACATCCTCCCCCACAACTAACAACATTGGAGGAAGAAGTCTTGGCAATCATGCATCCTGAGGGCCTGTCAGGAGTTGGAAGAGGACAGGACTCTGGTAAGTTAACTCTTTACTACCATCACCCCCCTACCTGCATGCCATCACAAACTCCCACCCCTACCCTCACTCCCTTCACTGCACCACCTTCCACATACCTCACCATCACAACCCACTCATCCCAATACCAAGCCCTGCATGTAACACCAAAGCATGGACACCACTCACAGACCTACATGGACACATATCACCACTGCATGCAAACTGGCGAGAATCACCTAGCCCAACAAATAGCTACTCACTCAAAGGCAAATCTGCCAGGGAACAACAACTACAGAGGGCAACACACCCATGCACATGATGTCACATGCAGAAACAATAACACTGCTTTTACATCCCCACAGGTCCCCCAGCCAATGTCACTGGAGAAAAGGTGCCAGCAACATCCAGTCTCCCTCAGAAGAGGCCCACAGTGATGACAGCAGCTCTGCTTGCCTGGATCTGGATGACCAACATGGCCCATCAGGGATCGCCAGACAGTTGGTTACCCAGGCACGCTCTCACACCAGCACAGAGCCTCCCCCCTCAGGAAACGCCACCACATCACCCACCCAGCGGGCCCATACCTCTATCCCCAGGACATGTCAATCAGCAGTGTGTCCACCACCAGGCCACCCCACAAACACAGGACGATCAGGGACCTGGGGTCTGTAGCAGTGAGCACACAGTTCAGGGGGCAGAGGCACAGGACAACAGGGAAGCTGGGAGGACTTCTGTTTGACAGGGGGAGGACAGGCCCAGGGAACAAACTCTCCAGGAGGCACTCAACGCGATCCTAGGAGCATACCACCATTCCCAGGGCACGATGGGCCAGATACTGGATAAGTTGCAGGAGAACATGCAGCTGCAGGAGGGACAGTACCAGGGGATCAGGGAGGACCTGAAGAACATTAACACCACCCTGGTCTCCATTGCAGAGGTGCTGGCAGACATGGCCAACACAATGAGGGAGGCAGTGGCACCCCACCAGGCCTCTGCCACTAGCCAAACCAATGAACAGCCCTCCACCTCCACTAGTGGACAGGAGGCCCTGCCACAGGACCAACCCTGCAGGAGAAGAACCACCCCACAAATGTTCCCTGTGATCCAGGCAGAAGCCAGAGACTATTGCCAAGACCCCCACCAACATATAAGACTCTGCTGATTGTCACCCTTGTGTCCCACTTTGTCACCCTGTCCACCTTGAACTGCCATTGCTTCCCTTCCGGTGCCCCCTTGGACAATGCACCTGTGATACTAATAGAATAGAACTGTACCCTGGACTTTCCTCTATCATCGCCCCAGCCCATTGCACATCCCCTTCTACCTCTTAGCATTTAAATAAACACCCTTTGAAAAAAATATAGTATGGAGTATGTCAATTGATTTAAGTATGTATTAGTTCAACAAGGTTTAAACATTGAAAATCAACTGTACAGAAATTTTAACATAGGAATGACCTGTAGTTGGCTGCAGTCAACACACCAAGAGTGATAGAAATGCCAAAGGCTACAGTGAGTCGCCATCAAAGTGGGAAAAACAGCCTGCCAGTGATAATGTCAAACACAAAAATGTCAATTAAATGTGAAGTTACACTTTCTTAGCTGCGTTTCATTGGAAGTATTGACAAATTATTTCACTTCTATTGTCCTCATCCTCATCCTCTGCCTCCTCATCTTCACTGTCCACAGGGTCCACTGCTGCCAAAAGGCCATCTCAAGCCTTATCCTCCTGCAGAAAAGGCACCTGGTGACGTAAGGCAGGGTTGTGCAACATACAGCATGCCACGATGATCTGGCACACCTTCTTGGGTGAGTAGTACAGGGATCCACCTGTTAGATGGAGGCAACAAAACCTGTCCTTCAGGAGGCCAAAGGTCCTCTCAATAATTCTTCTTGTTCGCCCATGTGCCTCATTGTAACATTCCTCTGCCCTTGTCCTGGGATTCCTCACAGGGGTCAGTAGACATTAGAGGCTGGGGTAACCAGAGTCACCTGCAAATATTGAGGGACAACTGTTAGCCACACACCAACCCTTAGGGCCCACACCATACCCATACACCAACACCCACTGGGTGGGAACCAGGGCTCACCTATTAGCCACACCCTTAGCCTCTGTAGTTGAGCCATCACATATGGGATGCTGCTATTCCTCAGGATAAAGGCATCATGTACAGACCCAGGATTTTTCGAAATTGATGTGGGAGATGTACTGGTTCGCCAGGCCCACCATCTGCACATTCATGGAGTGAAAGCTCTTTTGATTTCTGAACACCTGTTCATTTCAACAAGGGTTGGGGGGAAATGCTATATGTGTACCATCAATTGCCCCAATAATGTTGGGGATATGTCCCATTACATAGAAGCCAGCTTTCACTGTGGCCAAATCCTCCTCCTGGGGGAAAGCAATGTAGCTGTGCATGTGTTTAATCAGGGCAGACAACACTCTGGTCAGTACTATTGAGAACATTGGCTGAGACGTTCCTGCTGCCAAGCCCACTGTAACTTGGAAGGAGCCAGTTGCCAGGAAATGAAGCACTGATAACACTTGCACAAGAGGTGGGATCCCAGTGGGGTGACGGATAGAGTATATCAGGTCAGGCTCCAATTGGGCACACAGCTCTGTGATTGTGTCCCTGTCCAGTCTATAGGTGAGTACTGTATAATGTGTCTGTCCTCCATTTGTTGCCAAGTCCACCAGGGGTCTGTACACAGGGGTATGTATCCATCTCCTATTCATCTACATTAGTTGCAATCTATGGGGCAAAATGGTGAGGAGCTGGTTAGTATCTCTTATTTCCAGCCACTACACTTCAATGCATGTTGTGATTGTAACAGTATTTTGTTGGAGATGTCCAATTGATGCATATGTGTACTGTGATGCAGTTTGGAGCCAAGGGCGCCCCCCCCCCGAAATGGTGTCCGCCTTTCCTGTTTGGAGGCACAGGTGGAAATGAGGTAATTCCGCTGATGTTGTGCGCCATTGCGGGAGGCGGTCAAAAACCACCATGCAACTCCTCATTGGTTAACATTGGACCCTGTGGGTTACAGTGGCCAATGGTGATGTATGCCGGTGGTGATGGTATGCACTGCTGCGGACGTAACTGCCATTTTCTATCTGTTCACTCACTTGCTACCTAACCTTCAACAGGAGAGGACCTACACTGCAAGTGCTGCTGTGACCTGTGTCTGGAACTGACTATGGCTCATGTCACTGGGGAAAGGGCCCCTGCCTTCACCTAGGTGGAGTTGGAGAGACTGGTGGATGGGGTCCTACCCCAGTACCAAATGCTGTATGGGCCTCCAGACCAACAGGTGAGTACACCGTGAGTATGATGCATGGGGCGTGAACACATGGAGTGCTGTGTGTGAAGGCTTCATGTTGGGGGGTGTTGGTGGATGGGTGCTGGGCAGCGTGCTGCATGTATGGTGGGTCATGTCTGTGCTAATATGGATGGTAAGGGGCATAGTGGGCCATGAGTGTAACAGGCAGGACGGTCGGACTAATATCTTTCCATGTGTCCATTTCCCTGCAGGTCAGCGCCCATCAGAAAAAGAGTATATGGCGTGCCGTCTCCAAGGACGTTTGGACCCTGGGGGTCTACGGCAGGCAGAGCACCCACTGTCACAAATGGTGGGAGGACCGGAGATGCTGGGTACGGAAAACGGTGGAGGCCCAGCTAGGGATGGCCTCCCAATGAGAAAGGGGTGCCCGTCGAACCCTGACCCCCCTGTGGCCCACATACTGGTGGTGGCCTATCCGGAGCTGGATGGGCGCTTGGGGGAATCACAGCAGCCACAAGGGAGTGAGTACAGTGCCCCAATATACAACTTGCGCATGGTGTGGTGGTATCCGGGTGGGCGATGTGCACCTGTGGGTGCCCCTAGGCCAGGCCTGACATTGTAGCGTAGGTCCCATGTTGGGCATGGTTCTGATGTAAAATACCTCCAACCAAGCTAGTAGGCATTAACTACTGGGCAGGGGTCTAGGGGTCTCAGTCATACTGCAAGTGGTGTTAGGTGTCCCTATCCCTCGGCTGGTGACAAGCATTGGGACTGGTAGTGCATTGCATAGACTTTCCCAGGACAAGAATAATGAAGATACTGACTAGAGTGGAAGTTGCAACAATATTGTTACCTGGCAAGCCGGATGATGAGGACATTGCAAGATGGACAAATCAACAATATGAGAACTGAGAAATATTAGAAATCATAGATTTGCTATACTAATTACATTTTACATAGTGTGGAAATACTATTAGCTGACCAATAGGGAATTAGGGGATAGTTTAGATGACTTTGCTATAACAATGCTGAAGAGGGAAAAGATTCAGTGAGAGACAACTCATTCTGACATTCTGAGAGAAGACAGATCATTCTGCCATTCCGATATTCTGGATCATTGGGCTCAGATTCCCTGACTGAGAGCCTGATGCCCTGCTGATCGACTGATGTCCTAAAGACGAAGACTGATTCTGCTTTGCTGATCCATACCGAGGATAGGTATACCCTGAAATGTGATTATTATACATATTTACTTTTCCTTTCTAGGTACCAACTGCTCTGTTTTGTCTATGACTCTACCATAGTTAGATGTTTTTGCAAATTGGTGTTACTAAATTGTTTTGCATGAAGTCCAACATGCTGATGCTAATCTGATTTTCGTTGAGGATCCTTATGTATGACAATAGAGACTAATGGTTGATGGATTTCTCTGCTTAACTTCATATATTTCATCTTGCTGATGCAGCTGGCTCTGCTATTGATTTGCACCGTAACTTTAGAATGTTTTGTAGTTCAAGCTTTGATTAGCTTGTGTTTCTTCAGCCACTTTGTTTCTGTATGTGTTTCGTTTGATTTTGAGATTAATCTACATGACATTAGCATTGTTAATGTAGGGAAATAAACATACTAAACCTTTACTAAAGGGGTGGATATTCATGGCTGAAACGTCATGGTGCGTGATAATTACTGACTCTGTTGATTATTGATTTTATTGATTACAAATGATTGTTAATTATTGTGTATCTATTATTGATGTATGTACTAGAGCTATGCTAAGAACTTCCCAATTGTGAGTCAAAAGGTTCATCGACCTATTCGGATCCCCTTATAAATTTACTTAATAAGGTCTTATACTCTAACAGTTATGGTAGCAGACTGATGGTTAGTCTCCTTAAGAGCTTGCCATAGATGTGTCCTAATGTGCCCATTATGGAAACAACTTCACATGGAGCAGGTGATTCCGAGACCAATACTGGTTCAGACTGATCCGACTCCGATTTTGCCTCAAGTGCAGCCGCAGGTAATGCCGAGAATTATGCCAGTAACAGGGACACAGTCAGACATGACTCCGATGATGAATCAGAGTATGGGAGTTACTCTCCCACAGAGTGTAGGTGCCAGAGCAGCTTCGGATGCTATATCACTACCAATTACTGTTGGTCCAGTGGTACCATTATTTGCAGAAAAGAAACTGACTGTAAGTGAACAGGGAGCAATGACCCAGAGCACAATGAGGGTAGGACTTAATGAACATGTTCAGGTAGTCTCTCCTGTGGGTCAGATTTTTGACGGATCAAGATCAATTACTAGACTTTAGTCCCTTTGTAGCATTTCCAGATACGGTGACAGGGCCAAATGTTAGCCAGAACTTGAAATTATTGACACCGCAGACTCAGAATGCAGTTACACAGCAGGTACCCCCGGTCCTAGCAGGTAACTTTTCGTTACAGGGACTGACAGCTCAGCAATTAACTGAATGGTTAGACAAGCTGAATACCCCACAGAGTGCCTCTAAAGCAGAGGAGTATTTGAATTGTGCTAGGCTAAGCATGGAAGCTGGTGAACTCATTGAAGGCACTACGGGGTGAATAGGTTTGAATCCTACACAGAAGGAGAGTTGAGATCTTTGTGCCCAAAGATTATGAGAGAAGTGAGCAAATTGTATTAGATATTAGCAGATTTAGCAGAGAAGTAAGACATAGAGATTGGGAAAACTACGCATTTGAGAAGGAGTTACAGATTAGATTTCGAGGTGAAAGAATTTGAACACATGAGATCTTCCGGAATGAAGGCACACCTTAAAGAACTGCTGCAGAGTGCTCAGACCTGGGGAGCATTAGACAAATAGGAAGGCAGAAGGGTAAAGAAAAGGGACAATAGAAAGAGGGACTCTTTGGAGCTGACTGAAAATGTACAGCAGGATAAAGATCCAGTAAAGATCTTACCAATGAGAGAGATTCCAGGGAGAAATTTTGTTCACAGCCCTTGGAGCAGAAATGACATTCTATCATTTACAAATGATTATCCAAAATTGAGAGAAAAGCCAGTAGAGTGGAATCAGCAGACAGACAGGTTTGTGAAACTTGCAAAGTGTTTGTGGGAAGACTTGAACACATTACTAGAGATAGTGGTTCCAGCTGACTTGTGGGTCGAGTGTAAAAGGAGTGTAGACTGGCCAACAAGTGAACCGGAGAGAGACAAAAATACAGGTGCACCGCCTCCTAAAGTAATGAAATATTACTATAAGGTGATTGAGTTTCTGAATTCGAGAATTCCGTACAAGAATATTGATTGGCAGAGAATTGCCCGGACAGTTTAGGAAGCAAAAGAGTCAATACATGCGTATTATGAAAGCTTGTTGCAGGCATTCAAACATTGCAGTGGTACAGAAGTAATTGAGGCGAAAGACATGTTTTATTCCAAGTTCAAATTTGTGGAAGAATTGAGACCTGAAATTAGCCAGATGATTAAGAATCATAGGCCAGATGTATCAAAGTAATTTGCATTCGCAAATGGTGCGAAAGCCTGTTTGCGAATGCAAAAAGCCCTTTCAGAATGTATCAAAGGCATTCTGAATGCAATTTTAAGGAATCGCTAAAATAGCGATTCCTTAAAGTTGCGACAATGTTTAGAGAGCCGCAAATTGCGACTCTCTAAATAAGAAATCGCAAATAAGGAATCCTTATTTGTGAATTCTTAAGCACATGTATGAAGCAATTCCTTAATGCGAATTGGGCATTAAGGAATCGCTATTACCACCAAGTTGAACTTGGTGGTAACCATGTGCAAATTTAAAAAATGCATTTTTAAAATTTACATGTAAAGCACATGCCCTTTTGGCATGTGTGCACCTTAATGTTTTTGGGGTGCAGCAGAGGGGGCCTTAGGCCCCTAGCATCCTGGACATTGCATTTCCCAAAATTGCGAATTCCAGTTAGGAATTCACAATTTGGGACATGCAAAATGCTCTCAAATATGGGCCAACAGGCCCATAGATGCGAATGGGGGCCGGTATCGCAATTTGCAATTCAGTAATAGCATTTGCGATTTTTATGAAATCGCTATTACCGAATCGCAAATATGATACATTGGATTTTGCGAATCAGAAATAGCGATTTCTTAAAAATCGCTATTTCTGATTCGCAAAAGGCTTTTTTCATACATATGGCCCCATGTGATTTGCTGGCAAGCAAAGCCAATTGATGAGGGGTTGCACTATGTGAGGTACTTTTGTGATGAGATTGAGTTGAAGCAGAAAAAGTTGAAAGAAAAAGCAATGGTGATGCAGATTAAAGCAGCTCAAACAGGAGTCTAAGGGAATTTTTCGCAGCAGTTGCAACAGCAGCAGCAGGGAAATATGACGTTTCAGCCATAGATGAGAGGTAGAGGTGGTGGAGGTAATATGAATCGTGCTCCAGACATGAATGCTGTAGTGGTTCAGAATAATGTGCAAGGAATAGAGAAGCTATTGACATGTCACATTTGGGGAGCCGTGGGACACTGGAAATGGAGTGTCAGATGATGGTGCAGGAAGGAGTTGTTCAGCAGATTAATGACATCAATTCATTCCAGAATGTGACAGGACTGAGACCCTAAGGGGTCCTACTCCAAATTTGTAGAATAATGTGACTCAAGTACAACATTTTCAGCCCATGCAGCAGGTGCAAATGCCCTGTGCACAAGTGTCATAGTTGCAGCCGATGCAGCAGTAGGTTCCGTTAGTACCTAGACAGCAAATTCAAATACCTCAAGCCCCGATGGAGCAGCAACAGATGATGCTTTCTTAACAGGTCACAGAACAGAGGCAAAACAGAAGTAGTAAAACAGTGCATCAATTCCCATTATACAGTGATGATGGAATACATGGTGAATGGACGAGTGATAGTTCAGATGAGGAGCAACATGTGCTTGTGACTTCCTTAGAAGTAACCGGAAGAGACATTGATAACCTGATTTTACTTTTGAAACCTGATTTAGACAAAGCTGCTAACCAATTTTCACAAGGGTTCCTGGAAGTGAAACTGCTGAAAGAAGAGTTGTCTATTTTTGATTTCTGCTGCAAGTTTTTCTAAATTGATTCTGATTTCTGATTCTTTACAGATCATGAGTAATATTAGTCAACAAGGTAGAGATGCTAGGTGCTGTAAATACATGATCATTGGTTTGGCGGTTCTGTGTGGGATATTGTTTGTGGTATTAATTGTGAGTATGTCTGTTCTTGATACTTCTGCTTTTAAGACAACTACTGCACTAACTGCATTAGAGAAATTGAAATTAGATGAGACATATTTGCATGAGTATACTAATGCACAGGGAGATCTTTCTTTTAGCGTTTTTTTACGCTTATTGAGTGAGCATATTTAAACAATGGATGCGAAGAATTGTTTTGTGTGTATGCAGATTCCTTCATCAGTCGTGGAAGGAGTCACATATCATAGCTTACCTTTAACCTACGGGATAAGTTGTAGTATGGTACTAACAAGGCTTTATAACCAAGAATACATTCAGTACTTCTACTCAAACAATGACGTTGTGTTTTCGTTTGTCCCTATAAATAGGTATTTGAATAGAGTAGCTAAGGATAATGACATAGTATTAGTTAGAGTTTTCTTTGATCCTACATTAAAGTTTGGCACAGCTTAAGTGCATAGAAATAACTTGACATGCTTGCTTTCACCTTTAGAGAAGAGCTTTTTAGATCACACAGATGACAGAAGAAAAGCATTAAAGGAGAAATTAGATAAAGGCTTAGAGAAAAGGACTTACATGAATGATTATGCTTATAGTGCAATTAAAACGCAAGGGAAATTAGCTTTAGATGTGCAACACATAGGAAAGCTTTGCATATATAGACCTAAATCGTGCACTGACACTTTATTTTTGGGAACAAATGAATGTAGGCATGTGTTTTTGTTTCAGAGTAAATGGACTTTTATGTTAAATGGACAGGACCCTGCAATTCCAGGGATATACTATATTTGTGAACTTAATCCTCATTACCATCTTTCAAGAGGATGGTAAGGGACGTGTTATTTTTTGGATAGTTTTCCCAAAGATTTATCAAATGGAGGATTTTAAAAAGTTTCCGAAAGTGACTGAACTGTATCATAAGAGACTGAGGAGGAAGTCCTCTTCTGTTATAGTAGGAGATATATTTGGAACTGTGATTCCTTCAGTGGGAGTCCTTCTGAATTTGATAAAGATTTAAAAGTTGTCTACTATTGTGGATATCATGCTGACAAATTTTTCATGGGCCACACTGCTGATAGCTACTGAATTAGCTGCTGATAGAGCTACGACTCTTCAAAATCATCTTGCTTTAGACATTCTTTTTGCGAAAGATGGTGGAGTCTGTAGAATGATTAATTCTAGGCATTGTTGTTCCTATATTCCAGATAACAGTAAAGAGATAAGAGACTTAGGGCCACATATACGTACCTTTTTTCTCATCGCAAACGGACCGATTGGCAGAATCTGGCCGTTTGTGAGGATAAAAATGCTTTTTGGTACGTACGGACTCATTTTTGCGATTCAGTAATTTATTTACTGAATCACAAAAAGGGATTGCAAGTCGCAATTAGGAAGGGGCATTCCCTTCCTAATTGCGAGTCGTAGTCCGATGTACGATTGTTTTGTGACTGTGAATGCGGTCACAAAACAATTGCAGTTTGCAACAGTTTCAAACTGGTGCTAACCCTTTCGCAAATGGAAGGGGTGCCCATGGGACCCCTTCCCCTTGGCAGCAAAAATATTTTTTCAGAGCAGGCAGTGGTCCCAAGGACCACTGCATGTTCTGAAAAAATGAAAACAAAACTTTTCATTTGTTGTTTTTGAAATGCATCTTATTTTCCTTTAAGGAAAATGGGCTGCATTAAAAAAAAAAAAAAGCTTTATTTATAAGCAATCACAGACATGATGGTCTGCTGTCTCCAGCAGGCCACCATCCTTGCGAGGGCGGCCATTCCCAATGGGGTCGTAAATTGTGACCTACCTCGTGAATATTCATGAGGTAGGTCATTTGCAACCCATTGTAAAGTACACTGTTGTACATTCAGTTTTGCGAGTCGCTAAGACTCGCAATTTGTGAGTTGCAAAACCGAATCTTTGTACATGTGGCCCTTACTTACTAATCTGACTAACGCAAGCGCTGATTTGAAATAATTGAAAGAACCAGGTGTTTGGGAAAAGGTTGGAAAAGGGTTTGCTTCAATGGGAAATTGGCTCATCAACATTTTGAATGGGGTACTGTTGAAAATACTGCAAGGGATGTTAAATGTTGTGGTTTGTTTATTGGGAATATGGGGATTATGCAAATTATGCAAAAGGATTAAATAGAAAAAGTCAAAGAATAATTAAAGGAGGGAAGAAAAGAAAAGGGAGAGCAACATTATGAAGGGATTGAATTAAGAGAAATTTAATTGATGAGAAAATTTGTGGGTAATAGTTAGTGTGAGGACATATTTAGTCATCAGAGGAGGGATTGCCAGTGCAGGTGGTTTTAATAACAATTAATAATGAGTGTTCATGTATTTTGAACAATGAGTTTATGCAGAAAATGAAATAACATAGAAAAATAATGCACGCATTTGAAAGTGTGACCACGAAGAATGGCCACCAATCTTAATGAAGTGTACTAATCAATGATTAATACTTATGAAATATTGAATATATTTTAGACTAATGCAGTAATATGTCAAATTAAGGGTTATGAAGTATGCTTTAGCGTTATTAATTGTAGGCCTTAACTTAGCGAGTGTCTTGGCCTATTTTAATAGGCCTTATGTAGAAGCTCTATTTCTTAGCGTTTAATAAAAATGCTGAACCAAGTGAATTAAACTGTGAAATGTCTTTGTATTGTTCAAATGTGCTCAAAACTGAAGCTTTTCATGAGAACCAACTGCTATGACATGATGTTCTTTCTAATGCAACATTGTATGTGTAATATGTGTGAGACTGACCTTACCAGGGCAAGAACAATGAAGATACTGACTAGAGTAGAAGCTGCAACAATATTGTTACCTGACAAGCCGGATGACGAGGACATCGCAAGACAAAGCAATCAACAATATGAGAATGGAGAACTATTAGAATTCATAGATTTGGAATAGTCGTTTTATTTGACAGAGTGTGGGCATACGATTAGCTGACCACTAGGGAATTAGGGGATAGTTTAAATGACTTTGATATAACAACGCTGCAGAGGGAGAAGATTCAGAGAATGACAATTCATTCTGACATTCTGAGAGAAGATAGATAATTCTGCCATTCCGATATTCTGGCTCATTGGGCTCATATTCCCGGACTGAGAGCCTGATGCCTTGCTGATCGACTGATGTCCTGAGGACGAAGACTGATTCTGCTTTGCTGATCCATACCAAGGATGGGTATACTCTGAAATGTGATTAATATGCATATTTGCTTTTCCTTTCTAGGTACCAACTGCGCTGGTTTGCCTCTGACTCTACCACAGTTAGATGTTTTCTGCATTGGTGTTACTAAATTGTTTTGCATGAAGCCCAACATGCTGATGCTAATCTGATGTTAGTTGAGTAACCTGATTTATGACAATAGAGACTAATGGTTGATGGATTTCTCTGCTTAACTTCATGTATTTCATCTCACTGATGCAGCCGACTCTGCTATTGATTTGCACAGTAACTTTAGAATGTGTTGTAGTTCAAGCTTTGATTAGATTGCATTTTTTCCACCGCTGTGGACAACCAGTGTTGTTTCTGTATGTGGTTCATTTGATTTTGAGTTTAATCTACATGACCTCAGAATTGTTAATATAGGGAAATAAACACACTAAACATTTACTAAAGGTGTGGTTATTCATGACTGAAAGGTCATGGTGTGTGATAATTACTGACTCCATTGATCATTGATTTTACTGATTAATGATGATTGTTGATTATTGTGTATCAATTATTGATTTATGTACTAGAGCTATAGTAGGAACTTCTTAATTGCGAGTCAAAATGTTCATCAACCTATTCGTGTCCCCTTGTAAGTTTACTTATTAAGGTCTGATGCACTAACACTCCCATATGCCTGCTAAATAAACCTGTTCATGTGAAATGTTAAATTTGATGAGAAAGAGGATTGACATATAACCACTAAGGAAAAATATCATTTAATAAAATGAACCTGTTGTTTATCAAATCTGATTGTGTACGCACGCCTGTTAGAAATCTGAATGTACAAAGGAAGGGGCGATGAAATGGTGCAATTGTACAAGCATTTTCACAACAAGTGTATATGCATTCTTGCATATCAGGTTCAATTAATCATTTGCACATGTGCAGCAATCTGAAATGCAAATGGTATCAACATATTTGTGCATTTTATATGGGTGATGTTATACTGGGAATGACTTGTGGAAGGCATTTTACCCAATGCTTAAAGCCAAAAGGACTACTCTGCAATTTCACAGAGGAGAATGTGTGTGATCCACAAATGCTCAGTAACATGGGGCTGGAAATGCTCTTTTTGCAGGGCTAATCCAAACTTTTTGCCTTCTTTCTCATTTTTTATGACCTTGCTTTTCTTGACTTAAGGACTCTTGGCACTTTTTCACTGCTGACCAGTGCTTAGGTTCATATGCTCTGTATTTAATATGTGGTATCACTGGCTTATCCACAATTGGCATATTTAAATTACTTATAAGTCCCTAGCAAAGTACACTGCATGTGGCCAGGGCCTATAAATTAAATGCTACAAGTGGGCATGTAGCACGGATTGTACAACCCATTTAAGTACCCCTTTAAACATGTCTCAGGCCTGACACCGCACAGACTGTGTGTACAGTTTTAAACTGTCAATTCAACCTGGAAAGTTAACTGACTTGCCAGATCCAGACCTTTGTTTTTATTACAAATAAATCACCCCACAGATATGCCCTGGGCAGCACCATGGGGAGGGTGCAGCGTATTTAAAAGGTACGACATATACTTCTGAGTTCTACATGTCTTGGTCATGAAAAACTGCGAAATTCTTTTTTCATTTCTGCTAGCCCATCTCTCCCATAGGTTAACATTGAGATTTCCTTAAAACATCTTTTAAGTGTAATCCCCAAATGGAAAAAGATAGAGATTTTAAGTTTGTTTTTTCTGAAATTCCAACTTATGGTTATAGTAATATTGATGCAGACAATGTAATTGTACTTCAAGATATGTGTACGTATAACAGCAAAATCGCCTAACTGTTGTCAAATTCACCCAATGTGACCTCTTCATCCACCCTCCTTGTCAGAAATTTGTGGTCAGTCAAGCTCTGTGACCTACGCCTGAAGCAACTGATTGACAGATCACAGATGGGGTGACACATAGCCCATAGACAAACAGAAGAGGAGGAAAAACCCAGATCAGTCCCTTAAATAGTCAGGACCACCACAATGGTCCTAAGAGATTGGACCCCAATAAAACACATTCGGGCACATGAAGTTAGGAACACTCAGCCAATCAGAATACAGCACACACAACAATCAGTGATCACATGCTCCCCATGCCAGACATCTGGACATATAACCTACTTGCCCGCATTAACATTCACACAAGGTTGAGACTCACCTGCACACTTTAACAGATGGTCAGATTTATGACTCTGTTACTAGGCCTGGATCCCTTTGTCCAAACAATGCATTACATTTGTTCATGATGCTTCAATAAATGTATACCAATGTACATCAGACCCAAACTCTGTACTGCTCTCCCGGCTGCTGCGTTTAATTAAACCAACCGTTCCTGTTTTGCCAAACACCTCTTATCTTTAATTATTTAAGGTAAATCAACAGTAAAGGTGGATTTTGAGTTGCCAGTCTGAAAATGGCACTTAAAGAAAGTTGGGATGTTCTTACTTTAACTGTTCTGTGCCTCTGCTAGTCTCAGAATACACACCTGGGTTGGGTGACTGCTGGGCTTTGTATATTACCTCCAAACAATCAAATAAATGAAGCTGGAATGTGACATTTGCACCCTGATGGTCAGTCACCAGACTGGTGAGTCTTACTGAGGAAGATTGGGAGGGAGGAGCTGACACTTGCACCTTAAAAGGGGTGTGCCTGTCTCCACATACAGACGTGCATACCCCCCTGTAGTGAGTCTGGAGCCAGGAAAGAAAAGGCAGTGACTTTGTGACCTTCAAAAGGCTTCTTTGAAGTCCCTGACACTTCAAGGTCACATTTGGGTGTAAGTACTGGACCTCTGACACCATGAAGTTAGCTCATGTGTGGGTCTTAACGATACTCTGCCAAGAAGAGGAGTGGGTCTGCCAGGTGGGTCTGCTACTTTTCTAAGTGCGTTGTTGTGTTGACCTGCTGCTGGTTGATTCATGTTCTGTCAGAATGGACTGCCACTTTGCAACTCTCTCTGCTGTGTTGACCTACTGCCTACTGCCTCTTGCCTTCCAGTGAGAAAGACTGAACCTACTCTCCACAACCTTAGTAACTCCAAGGGCTTGCTTGCTTGCCCCCTGTTCAGGAAATCTCAGGGTCATCAAAGACTTTGCCTCCCTACAACTACTGCTGGACTCTGCAATCCGTGAGTCATGCAACCAAATTCTACAAGAATCAGTACATGTATGATCAGCACTTCATTCTGTGAAGATCATCGCTTCATACCTGATCAGTGCTGCAATCTGCAAAGGCTGTGTGCCTATTGAAATCACTGCTGCTACGCCACTGGAATTCCACCCCATTCAACTCAACAGAGACGCATTGTCAAGGTTACCTGGGGTATGCCAGTGATGCGAGTCCTGACTGCGAGGCCCGCCAGCCCGCCTACATAAACAAAATCATTGTTGTGTGATCTATGTCAGCAACCTACCTTCCAGGAAGACACAACCACATGGGCCCTGCTTAAGAGGCACACCAATGGCACCTCAGCCCCACTTCTGCATCAGCACCAATGCTTCAGTCTTTCCATCATCGATGGCCCCTCAAGTAAAAGTACTATGATTCAAGGGGGTTCTGTGGGGTGCGAGTAGATGTCCTGCACTCCCTCGCAGGCAGCTCTAAAGGTGCAGTTACTTCAGTCTGAGTGCCTCCCTAGACGTCCTCCTACTTGCTAGTGATTTTGGGATATTGTGTTATTAGGATACCAGGTGACAATCAGGTGACAACCTCTCTGGAAAACCCCCAATTTGGTCTTGTAACTTTTCACCAGTCTAGCATGACGGCCAATAACATTTACAACATAAGAAACGTTCCAAGCACTGTTTTACATGTCATTTTTAAAAAGTTATAATTATAAATTTATTTCTTGGATTTTTTTCATTGTGGTATTGTTTTGATCAATCAAATATATACTTTTTAAAAAGCTTAGTGCAGAGTCTTTTTAGTGCTTTAGTGTTTCTCTGTATTCCAAATATGCACAAATGTTTTACAGATTGTTTCTTAGGTTAAGCATGTCTGCTGTGTGCAAGCTACAAGAGGGTGAGCACGGGTTAATTTAAGTGTGTATCTGACTAACCCTGATTAGGATTGTGGTCCCTACTTTGACACAGTGTAAACGTCTGCCAACTAGAGACCCAATTTCTATCACCAGGTACTTAGTATGTTACAGAAATAGCTCCATGAAGTTGTATTTTCTCTCTGAAGTGGCTTTGATGAGCAGTCACAGGTGTCACTTAAAGTATAAATGTTGAGATATTAAACGGTATAACACCACACACTCGCAATAAAGGTATTTTATTTAGAAAAACGTTTATGTTATCAAAAAAGAGTAAACACTATAATAACTTCTTGAATGAACATATATGTACAACATAAGATGAAACTAAGCTTGGCCAACATAGCTATACCGTGGTTGAGCCATGCTAATCAGTGCCTCGCCTGACCTGATTTCGAGCACACTGGGGGCCTAGTGGTGGTAAAGTCAGAAGGATAACCCTAGAGTCCCCAGCACACCTGTCATAGGAATAACAATACTTCAAATATTTACTCTGACTTCCAAGAGGGTGGCATTGCAAACCAAGAGCCAGTTTAACTGGCCTTGGCACTAGCTCATTTGGGCATGAGAGCTGTTGCATACAAGATATACTGGATAAAGCAAAACTGTTTCCCATATCAATACATACACTTCAGAAAACTTAGACTTCTATCCATTTACGCTAATGACATGGGCGGTAGGCAAGGTCACAAATAAGTGACTCCTGATGAGAGACTGCTTTTGTTAAATGAAAATGTAAGCCTGAACTTTCAAAACTTGGGTTAAAAGGGAGAGACATAGTGATGTAATACAATACAAACACCTCCCTGGAATAAGGCATCAGTTGGAGTCAGTCACGACTGAGCTCATTAACTACTACTAGAGACAAGGCAGACAAAGCACTGGTGAAACTAAACAAAAAACATGAAGAGAAAGCAGGTAGGTTACAAATGGCACAATTCCACCCAAGGAAATCACAGACCTATTCCATCATAACTTCTGCATGAACTGCGCCTCTCATCAAGTGTAGCATGGATGCTGTTTATATAGTAAAAAACTGTTCTCATTGCACTGTAGCAGAGGTGTAGTATAGCTCATTAGTTTGTATAGAATAACCAAGTCCTCTCTGACAAACTCAGAAAATAAAACAAGGGAATTGTGTACTGATTGTAGGAGCCTGGAACTAAATGTGCAGACCACAGGGTGAAAATGTCTACCAAGAATAAATGCGTATGTAGCACATTCTCGTGTTAGAGGAAAATATGTAAAATTCACCACCAGAGAAAGATGTCAAGTTCAAAAAGGAAATCTAAAATGGACACTAAGTGCTGGCCGTACAACATATCATCATGTGTAGTTTCTGCCCTTTTTATGCAAGTCATTATTTTAACTTAGGTATCATGTACACTCACAGATTTTGACTTACAATATACTTCATAACATCCAAATTCATCCATGTGTTACACTTTTGATTCTAGGGGATTTGTTGGTGGTTCTTTATAAATACACACTGAAGTCGATGTAGTTTTGAACAGTAGGATCATTCTTCTCAGAATCCTCTTCATGCCACATGGTTTGCAAAAGTTTGCGGCAGGGAGTTATCTATCAATAGTAGCAAAGCACTCCCTAGAACAATATATTTTCAATGCCATTTTTATTTGTATAAATGCCCTTAAAATCAAGTAAGAAAAAGTGAAGCAGTCAGATAGAGTGGACTAGCATGCATGAAAACATGCTCTCCCTTCCCTCAGCTCATTGTCTCCTCTGATTATCTTTTTATATACCAAACTTTCTTTCAGTGGCGGCCGGTGACATTTGAAAGTGGTGGGCGTAAAAGTTCAGCAAAATGTGAACTGTCGCGAGTGAGCATAGCCAGGAAGCCCGACACTCTTACAGGAGGCTCGGGGGGGGGTTCTCCCCCGTGAATTATTTTAAAATAGAGTGCTCAAATGATGCATCTCTAAGTAAATTTGAGAAAGCAAGAAGGTTAATACAGCAATAGTGAAATTGAAGTTATGACATCAATAAAGAGACTTCATATGATAAGGATGTTGGTAGCTACTTATTCAGTATAACTAGAGAACTTCACAACAGACCGAGATAACAATGCTGAGTTCCTCACAGATTTCCCTATTTATTGATATAACTTTACAAGTGAAATCTACTGAGGAAATAGAAGTTATTGTGATTTGTCAAACTAGACACAACGTGACAGCAAGGAATAAACATTAAAAGGCAGTAGGGCACCTTACAAGACCCTGTAGGTCTCATTCAGGGGATGAAGAAATATGATATGGCCTGTAAACAAACTATAAAATAACATCCTGCTTCTTCAGTTCCACTTTCCACTCTTTGTTAGCCCAGCACTTAATTTTCAACCCTTGTTCTAACACCCATGCTAATTTTGTAATGCAAATATTTACCCAGGTATCAGATGAAAAAGGTTATCACCATGTAAAATAATATCCTCTAACCTGATGTTCTAAACGCACACACACCATGGACATCATATGGATTTTTTAGGGGGCCCTGTTCAGAACAGTTTTACATTTATAATCTAATTTAAGGTCTTTCATTTCCTCTTGGCCAGGTCACAGAGTGCAAAGGCGCACTCATCCAAATTCTAAATGTGTTCACATCTAATATCAAGGGATAGTGACTTGTGTTGTCAATATCATGATATAGCAGCAGCTCACTAATATTACTGCAAATAATCTCTGTGACACCCTCCCATTTCTCACATGTGAGGTCCTGCATTGATCTAAAAGAAACATTTTTATGGATGCTGCATGAAACATAAACACAGCATTACTCTGCAAAATGTCTCTAACAGACTCTCACACATCATCCATATTTAAAATAAATTAAAGAAAAAGTGTATTTAAAACACTCATTCAAGACATATTCTAGGTCATTAGGGCAAGACTTCTGCAGAACAGAGCTGGCACTATCAAGGGCCCACTTTACCCATGCGTTCAAAGGGTCTCTGACACTCACCACTGAGTCCTTAAGTATACCAACGCATAGAAATGTGATTTTGTTTTGGATTTACAGCTCCTCTGGGGAGCACCTCAATTTTTAAAGACACACTCTGTTGTGTCAACTTGCCAGGATTCAAAGGGAAGAGCAGGGAAGACCCCCAAAATCAGCCTGCTTGTTATGTCATTTCAAATTACCAGATTTGGCTGGAGCCGGCAAAAAACACTACCTCCCGCCACAAACAATGACAAGCACAGGTCAAACGTGCGCGATCGCTCACAAGGCTGCAAACGTAGGTTACACGCAAAAACAATACTGCAAGTAAATATTTCCAGGCCAGGTGGCAGGTATCAGTAATAAATACCTGCACGGTATGGGTATAACCTGCCAGGTCCGTGATTCCATGAAGACTGACATTAAAGTTTGACACATTTTCATTAACCATTATAATTAGTGTTTTTTAATGTTGTGACCCTTCATTTAAGCTTGGTCCATGTGTCGTTAAATTGTAATATTTCATTCTAATATGCCTTTGTGCGCTGTTCATTTTTCCGTGTCTTTCTCTATTGCTTGGTGTTCGTTTTACACCTGTCGTGTCCGGAAGCAAGGTATAACAAAGAGACAGACGGCGTGTCACACATGTGCGTGGGGTTCATGTGGCCGCTGTAGTGCCGACATTCTCCGCAGCCTATTAAAGTCGCCGTCTACCAATTGATTCTGGTCCACTGGACTCCTGATTAACTATACACATTTCATAAACTGTATAAATCGAGATGCAGACATATTTACGTATATAAGTCTGCATGTATGTAGCAATGTTCGTGTGGGTATGTGGGAATAATATATATGCATATATGTATGTTCCGATGTGTTTCACGAGAGTTTGGGCGCATTCATGAATGTATGGGAATACTTGTGTCTACGTATAAGTGCGAATGTATGTGCATGTGTATGTAAGTATATATATATATATATATATGTATAAATATACATATATATTTGCATGCAAGTGTATTTGACATGCAGGTGTATGTTCTCTCGCTTGAGCATAGGCATGTACATATGTACATGTACAATCTATTCATGTGCATGCAGGCATTATTACATACATGTACATTTGAGGACCCGCCCCATGAAATCCTCTATAATGATCTCATGCAAGAGTGCCACTTGGTGCAGCCGCAGGGGTGCGGAGGTGCTAGTGACTAACCTGACCTTTGAACCCAATAGGACACACGTTTCCTTACCTGCAAGTCGAGGAAAGCGCCAACCTGCACCAAGCGCTGCTAACGTTACACTATGTTACGAGGCTTTCCACTGAAGAACGCTAATAGGATTATGACCAGCGAAAGTTAAAGCTTGTAGTACCCAGTGTGAAACTTGCAAGAGTAGAAGCACACATCGTGAGACGCGAGCACTTTCAGAATGACTCATGGTAGAGGAAACTGTGAGCAGAAAAGAAAGTGAGAAAAAGCTAAGCACTTCAGGGCTTGAATCAAAAATGCCCATGGCTAACTTGACCTCCGCGTCATCAAGGGGTGAAGACTAGGCCTTGATGCTGGGTCTTTGCTGAGCTGATGACCTCACAGGCCTCATGTCTGTGAGATTATCAGCCCAGCAAATAGACTCACTTTGGGCCTGCCTACACGGGAACAGTTAAAGTGAGCGTGTGATGTCACGTCACTTCACTTGTCCGCAGTGTCGAGCAACAATAATGCTGGTGTTGGTGAGTGGGGGAGATAGTGCCCCATGTGGTATAAAGTTACAAGAGGGTATTATTTTTTAATTTAAAAAAAAATGATCGGTTTGTTTTTAAAGGGGGCGGAGCCCCGACGCCCATGTACAGACACTGCCACTGCTTTCTTTATAAGCATTGCGGCTGATTTTTTGCTTCACTTACGAGTATGCAAATTAATACTACAGTGGCACTCTTTCTGCACTCTTACATACCTTTGTGAATCATCCTTGAAACGTCTAAATCGCTATTAGCAAAAGAGTTAAGCATCCTTTCTATTTGTTCTACCTGTATAAAGATCACATGAATATTCCCATTTTCTCCAATTTAATATGTTTTTGAGACAATTCACATAAGGGCTGTAAGAGTGTGTAAAAGAATGCTAAAAGGGCACTACCTTATATACCTTATGACTTTACAAATAGGCTCCTCTATCTCTCTCTCTCTCTGTTTCTCTCTCTCTCTCCCATTTCTTAAAATGTTCTTTGGATGTATCTGGAACTGTACTATGTTTACTTCAAATATTAGGGATACTAACTTTTCAAATGATTTGGGTTTTTTGTGCTATCATTGCAACATTTACAGTAGCGAACATCAATGAAGCATGTGCAAAATTTGTACCGCCACGAAGGATGCAAAGTAGAGTTTTGCCGCATTTGTGTGAAAATCGTGTCGTTTGTGACAGCACGTCGCGATGCCAAACCTGCAAAAAAAATCTGAAAAACTGCATATATTTGCCATTCTTCTTAGAAAAACAGGCAAAATATGTATTTCATAGGCAAAGTATGCCTATATTTTATATATCTGAGGAGTTCTATATTTGTTCAACTTAAATGCAAATATGTGAGTATCGTATTGACACTTAGGTAAGTATATCCCACAAAACAGTTACATCAAATGCTTTTACTGTAAATATAATTTAATACATTTGCAAAGGGACTTTGAGAAGAAAGCCATGCGAAAACACGAGATGATTATCTATTTGTTAGTTCTAACTAGTCCCCTTTAAATTTTGATTATAGAAGGAATTGGTTTCATGAAAACACCTTTTTTGGGTTGTATGAGCATAGTGATGGAAAATCATAGCTATAACCAGGCGATTATTTATTGGGTCACAAGTGTAAAAGTTAATGTACCAATACTTCTATCCCTTTTCTCTCCAGATGGATTGCAGCAGTAATGAACCTTAACTGATTTCTCTTCATCTGGCTTTTAACTGCTGAAATTTGAAGAGAGAATTGTGAAATCAGACATTCATAAAACCTCTATGTGGCATTTTTCTGCACGCTCAGTTTTGGCAATTTCATGAATCATGCATATTTATGTGTTACTTGATGTGATGGGCTCAGGCTATAATCTCATTGTGAACTGAACCGCACTAATGCACAGGCACAATGTGAAAAAAGAGGACAGACTGTTTTACTTCACGCTTAGAATAAAATTACGGTCTTGGACTCCGTAGTCTCATTGCTGTCATTCACCTTCAATGACAGGAACACAGATTCAATGATATGTGCCTTGCTATACTTTATAATAGGAGGTCAAACACAGCAAATGAGGTGATGCAGTGACCTGCAGCCAGCACGAGCATTTTCCAGCTGGCAATATTTCCTGCCCAGAGGGACAAAAAACATAATCTTTTTATTCTCATGGGCAATGTAATCACATAGTCCAACATCAGATTCAAGATTTGGAAGAACGGGTATTATGTTTTTCCTCGAGCAACAGCATGATTTTATCTGTGGCTGTGTATTCGAGATATTTTTATTTACCAAGATGCACATTCAGTGTGTTTGCGTGAAACTTATGTAGCATGGCTACATGCAAGTAAACAATCCTTTTCATAACTATGTTGCTAACATAGAAATTGTTTGGAGGCAGCAACATAACATTATTACAAGCAGCTCCCAGGGTACTGGTTTCCCCCGTGTAGAAATGCGCCATATTCCTTGGCATGTTACCTCCATTTTTACCGGTATGTCAGTATGTTTTTGCCTGTCTCACTGGGATCCTGATGGTCAGGACACCAGTGCTCATAACCTATGGCCTAATTTGTATGCCTGTGTAGTGCCTAACTGTGTCACTGAGGTTCTGCTAACCAGAACCCCAGTGCTTATGCTCTCCCTGCTTTTAAATTTCTCACTATAGGCCAGTGACTTCATTTACCAATTTCTATTGGCATACAGGAGCCACCTTTTTAAGTCCCTAGTATATGGTACCTGGGCACCCAGGGCATTGAGGTTCCAGAAGATCCATATGGACTGCAGCATTTCTTTTGCCACCCATAGAGAGCTCAGACAAACCCTTGCACAGGCCTGCATTGCAGCCTGCGTGAAATAACGCACATGTTATTTCACAGACATTTTCACTGCACTTAAGTAACTTACAAATCACCTATATGTCTAACCTTCACTTGTTGAAGGTTAGGTGTAAAGTTACTAAGTGTGAGGGCACCCTTGCACTAGCAAAAGTGCTCCCACATAGTTCAGGGCCATTTCCCCGGACACCATTACGTGTGCACTACATATAGGTCAATACCTATATGTACTTCACAATGGTAACTCCGAACATGGCCATGTAACATGTCTAAGATCATGGAATTTTCCCCCATTCCAAATCTGGTATTGGAGAGCCAATACCATTCATTCTGGGGGCTCTACCATGGACCACCAGTACTGCCAAACCAGCTCTCTGTGGCTTGCACTGCAGCTACATCTGGTGCCACCTCACAGACAGAGTTCTGCCCTCCTGGGGTCTGCAACAGTTTCCACAGTGTGCACGCTCTGGGGACTCCCTGTCTTCATCCTGCACCAGAAGGTTCGACGAGATCTCCTCTGGAGTGACGGAGTCACTCCCCTGCTCCAAGCAGGCATCTTTCAAGGTGACGACCGGTACCCTGGGAATCCTCCCACACTGATGAGCGTGCTCCTAAGGACACAGAGGATGGACATCATCGACATAGACTGTCCTGAGGTCCTGCTGAAGCAATTTGGAGGAAGTAAGACCTTGCCTTCCCTAAGAGCGACAGTACCCCTGTGTACTACGTCTTCTTCACCTCCTGAGGCCTCTGTGCACTCTTTGCAAAAATATTTTGTGCACTGCCTGGCCCAGGTCCCCAGCACTCCATCCTGTGATGCTCAACTCACTGATTTGTTCTCTGGCGGTGTGGGACCTTCTTTTGTTGTGCTGCATCAACTGCATTTTGCACCTCCTTTGAACCCAGATCCTGCAACTCCTGGGGGTGCTGGCTGGTATTCTGAGGGCTCTCTAAAGTGCTGAGAGCCCCCTCTTCCTCCTCACACAGTTGAGGCCCCCAAGTCCCTCCTGGGTCCATACAGCACCATTTTGACGCAAAATGCACTTTTGTCGGAGACCAGGCTTATTGGCGATTTCCAACATAAAATCTCACCTGCAACGATCTTCACACCGTGGGACATCTTTTGCACCATGCAGGAACACGCTGGCATCTTCCTAGGGTGCATTCCTGCAGCCTTCAACTAACCATGGACTCTTCTTTTGCACCCTCTTCTGGGTTGGCAGGGGCTCCTGTCTCCTTCCTGGAACTTCTTTTGACTTCTGGGCTTGGTCCCCTTCCTTTGCAGGTCTTCAGGCCCAATAATCCAGCAGATGGTCTTTGTAGACTTGGTTGGCTGCTGCAAAATCCCCAAAACGAGGTGTAGTGTGTCCTAAGGAAACTTGCAGTACTTTACTTCTGCTTTTCTGGGCTGGGGTAATTTACTTACCTTTACTGTATTCTTACTCTCCAAGCGATTCTGCACACACTACACTTGTCTACGGGGAAATTAGTGATTCACATTCCACTTTCTTAGTACATGGTTTGTGTTGCCCCTAGACCTATTTGTTCCCATTGCATTCTATAGGATTTCCTAATGTTTGCATTGTTCTATCAATATTTACTTGTCTAATTTTGGTGTGTAGTGTATATATTGTGTATAATACTTACCTCCAGAAGGAGTATTGTCTCTAAGATATTTTTGGTACTGTGTCACCCAAATATATACCTTTATTTTTGGTAACACTGCTGAGTATTGTCTTTACTTGTGTATAAGTGGTATTGTAGGAGCTTTGCATGTCTCCTAATTCAGCCTAAGCTGTTCTGCTATAGCTAACTCTATCACCCTTAGCTGCTAGAACACTACTACATTTCACTAATAAGGGATAACTGGACCTGGAATAAGGTGTAAGTACCCAAGGTACCCACTACAAACCAGGCCAGCCTCCTGCACCCCGTGCTCCAGAGGGTCCCCTTGGCACAGCTGGCACTATGAACAGGTGGTGGGTCTCTGGCCTGAGAGCTCCTGACTGGGCCTAGGGGAGGGGGCCACTCCAGTTTTATTACACCACTGTTTGGAGGATGAAACATAGACATTCTAGCTGTACATTTTTGGATGAGCAAAAAGTAGCTATGGTTGAGGAGAAAGATTTCTACTAATTTGGCCAAAAGTTAAAAGACTGAGACCAAATTCACTGAAAACGGGTGTCATTGAGGTGAATAATATTAGATCTAGCAATCACATACTAGTGTTAAACCATAACTAAGCACAGCTGGAGGGTCTCTGGCCTGAGAGCTCCTGACTGGGTTTACAGGAGAGGTCCCCTCCATGTACTTTGCAGGGTGGTCCCTGCATCCATTTTGGATGAGCAAAAAGTGGCTATGGTCGAGGAGAAAACAGATTTCTACCAATTTGGCCAAAAGTTGAAAGACTGAGACCAAATTCAGTGAAAAACTGGTATCATTGAGGGACATGATATTATATCCAGCAATCACATACGTGTGCTAAATCATAGCTTAAAACCATGGTCGTGGAATATCAGGGTGTGAAGCAAGGTGAAAGGATTAAAAGTGGGTCGCAATTTGACCTAACTCATCAATAATGATGTGATAAGTCAAAAATGTAGATTCTCTTTGATTGGGTGCCATCACAGGTATGGTGGCCTTTTGGACCCTGCAGATCACAATGTCCTTGATTGCGCTTTAATATAGTACATTAAAAAATACAGCCTGCTTTATTTACAGGCAATGGGCCTGAGTTTATGAAAAAAAAAAAAAAAAAAAAAATTTAACAAAGTTTGTCCACATTCACAAAGACCCCTTCTCGTTTGTCTATAAGTTGTCACCTCCTTTGAGTCTGTAAACTATCAATGGTTTACAACCGAAATTGCAGTCACAAACTATTGATACATTAAGGCATATTTACAAGCCCCTACTGCCACTGGAGCTTCACTATTTGTGATGCTCTGATGGCGCTGTGCACTGCGCAGTATTTACAAATAAGCATTAAGCCATTTTTTGTGGCTTAAGGGGCCACAAGGGGTGTTGCTGTGGACATTTCACAGCAACACCCATTGCATTTTGATGCTGCCCCAGTTTTATAAGCTTGAGGCAGCACCAAAATCTAACGCCAACCCATGGTTGGCATTAGCACGGCACAATGAGGAGAAATGCATTAATTTCTCCAGATATTTTGCTCTTTCTATGTTTTTTTAAAATTCTGCAGCACACATAAAAAGAGCAAATCTCCATTGAAAAGTATTTTTGTAAAGGAAAGTATTCCTCCCTGAACAAAAACAATCTCCCCTGCAACAGGGCCATCCTTCAATTATGGTGCAAGGATGGATGCATTGGCACTCAGCAGCTAATTTAGCACCTATGGTGCGTTCCGACATTTTAGAAGTAACGCAACTCGACGCTGCCAACTTTTGTGCAGTCGACACACTGCAGCACTTGTTGTAAGTGTGCCCCATAGTATTCTTTATTAGAATTTTGAAGGGCCATTCCAAATGCGCCTTTTCAAAATTGTGATTTGGAAAGCATCTTCAACCCTATTTTTTGATTCAGTAACCAGTTACTGAGTGGTAAAATAGATGAAGTGCTTTTCAAAAAGCCATTTAGCAGTTACAAACCCTGTGATTTCCCAAATAAAAGGTTTTGCAAACTCTAAACAACATTGTGCTACTTACCCCTCCTAATCAATTTAATAAAATCATTGAAGTGATGAGTAAATGAGGCACTTCAAACAGGAGCAGCAGCAATTGATCAATTGATTCTTAAGTATTTTCCTGCACCTTCAACACCAAGTTCTAAAGAACAACTCAAGCGTTATATGCGATATTCATGGAAAAGTATATGCGTGTTGCCGGAATATGAGGCATTGACATTAAAATCATTCCTGAAGGGCAATCTGAAAAAAATGATCCTTGAGGTGGTTAATGTAGATATGGAACCAGATACTGCATTAAGTTGTGAGGGCTCAGTAGAGGGTGTGAGAGTGATCCAAAATCTCAGTTCAGAATTCTTATTCAACATCTCTATCCTCAGACTATCCACCCTCACTGTAAATGAATACCTCACAATTCTTAAATTGATAACATATTTATGGGCATGCTGCTTTAAAACCTTAAAATAGATACACTGTAGCATGTTTTCAGAGGTGTAGTAAGCTATTGGCAGACTGACTTCATATTCAAAGCTAATAGATTTGAGGGCATTTTCTTTTTCTTGCAATTCTCCCACTTGCCTTTGTCAGTAGTTGCTGACAAGTCCCTTGCAGTTTATAAAGTCATGTTACACAGCAAGTACAACCTCCAAAATATCTTGTACACAAAACAGTTAATCAATGCTGAGCTATCACTTATAGAGACTGTTATTACAGGGTACTATGAGAAAGGATCAATATTTGATGGAACTGTAGAATGCAGAATTTAAAGTATGTTGAAATGAGTAACATAAAGCATAGCTTTTCCTTTAATCCTTCTACATACATTGATATATAATTAATAAGTCTGTGAGACGCAGAAATAAATATTATGTGTATTATTATTTGTCTGTAGGACTTCCAGACATATGAAGATGCCAATGAAAGAGCAGATAAATCAACAGTACTGCAAAGGGGAGACAGTCTTTACTATGAGGCCAGAAACACGCAGACTGTAACCATGCAATCCTTATCACAATTGCCCTGAATCACGCATGTGCCTGAACCACATAAATGTGTGGTTAAGGCAACATGCACATGCGTGATTCAGGTGCACAACGGGTCGAGGAACGTGGTGACTGGGTAAGTGGGGCTGGGATTGGGGAGTGTTTTAAAGACAGGCTTGGGTCGAAGAGGCTGGGGGAAGGGTGAGTTTTGGGGGGCTTTTTTTTTTACGGGGTCAATGTTAAGGCTCAGGGTGAGGGGAGGCAGTGGCAGTTTTTAGGGCAGGGTGGGATTGGAGGGCTGAGGGCTGGGGGTATGGAGCCATTTTCGGGGGCAGTTTTAGGCCTGAGGGTGGGTGAGGGGGGAATTTAGTTTTTAGGGGTACAGAAGGTTTTAAGTCTCAGGGCGGGGAGGGTCTGGGGCCACATTTTAGAGGTTGAAGTTTTTCAGGGTGGGGGAATGTTTTAGGGCTAAGGGCGGGTAGGTGGTGGAGTTGTTTTGTTTAAAGTGTTGGAGAAGGTTTTAGGCCTCAGTTCAGGTGGTTGTCTTTTTTTTAACAAGATCCAGGGTTTTAGTGGGGTTTGGGGTACTTTTGTTTGCAGGGGCAGTGTGTTAGGGCTTAGAGCAGGGAGGGGCTTAGGCTTTGGTTTGGGGTAGCAGTATTTAGAGATAGGGAAGTTTTAGGCCTCATAGCGGGTGGGGGTTTGAGGTACTTTTTTGAGTAAAGAGGGAGGGTTGTATGGCTGAACCATGCATGTGTTTACCGGATATACCTTTACTGGTCATGCTTTTACAATGACATTCATTGTAAAGAGATGCATGGAAAGGGCATGCATGGTAAAGAGTCAGTCATGGTTCTGACCACGTAGTTCATCCATACGTAGTTCTACCATGCTTGGTTCAGTCATACAACCACTGATCCACGCATGTGTTTACCACACATATCTTTACTAGTCATGCTTTTACAAGGAAATCCGTTGTAAAGTCATGTGTGGTAAATACACAGTTGTGTGTCCAACTGAGTTGTTCAGCCATGTGTTGTTCTACCATGCATGGTTCAGTCATACAACCATACAAAGAAATCCCCAAACATCAAACAGAGCCAGATAAAGGGAATGATGGTATAAGAAAATACCCAGTCTTTTAAAAAATAAATAAATAAAATCATGTAAACTTATGGATGTCAGTAGCATGCAACATGTGTCAACATGTAACAAACATCATGTTATTCTTCAAAAACTGATAACACAATAAAAATGCGCCTAGCCAGATAGATTCAAGAAAAATCAATTTAAATAATTTAATCAGTAGTTCTTTCTTAGAAGAGTAGTGTCTAGTGATATAATAAACTGATTAATTCACTGAAGAAAAAATATCTTGCCAAATGTTCAAGTTAGTAAAGCAAACTTTTGCAGTAGTTTCTAAGGAGTGTAGAAACACATTTTGAGTACTCAGGCATTGTTTAGTGAGGAGAGTTATTTACAAGAAAAGCAGTTAATCTTTGCAATTGACAGAGATGGTCGTGGATATGAAATCAATGAAGGTACACTGATTGAAAAAGGAACATTTTGTGCCCAGAAATGTAGAACTAATGAAGTATTAGGTCAATATCCTCATAATCCAGTATTTGAATGGAAATGTAGAAATGCATGCAACATAAGACAACAGTCTATTGACAAACCTGGACTCGTCTTAAACAAATATTGCAAAGGAACTGTGAAACAAAAAATAAAATTACTCCAAAGCCCTGATCCTTGTTCAGTTAAGAGACTGATAATCCTTCCAGGATATTCATCAGCTTGATTACCACAGCAATACTTACCAACATAAGTGAAAATTATCTGCTCACCAAAGTAAAATGCACAGCCTTGTAATAAGAGTGTATTTTGTAAAAAAAATGAAAAAAAAATCCAGTTCTTCAGCTTCAAAAAGTCAATAATATGCTGTTGAGAAGTAGTAATTCCAGAGTCAAATCTGAAATAGATGACAGTCAGATGCAATACATTTAGCTTGAATGGCCAAGGCAAAGCAGAAGAAATATATGAAATTTATAGCATTCATCTTCTACATTTCAGATATGATGGGTGAAGTTTTAGAATTCTACCAAATGAAGAAAGTGAAAGGAGAAACAGTAAGGGTCTGGGAAAAGTGCTTAGAAGCACTGTATTTCCCATGCTGTTTCCTGCAGGAGATGGTGGTCATTACAATGAATGTCTACTGAGGATTCCTGCTTCAGAATATAGAACCACAAGAGTATATTCTGAAAATCACTGCTTTTGTTAAAACATACCACACATTTTCCATCTTTTGTTTGAAAGTGATCAGTCAGTGGTATCTTCTGCTGTGCTGATGAGAACGGGCCAAGGTTTAATGACATTACTGTAAGAGATTTTGTGGAAAAAGGACACGGTAATGAATATGTGCTAGAAAGTAATTTGATTAATATTATTTCTTGTCAACATGGAACCAATGAATATTGGGTTAGTCACAATGGTGATCTAAAGTGTATACTACACAATCTAGATGTACCAACCTGGTTTGTTACTTTGAGCTGTCCAGAGTATGCCTGGGATGATATTCATGATTTTCTCAGCAAACATTCTAGATATTTATTTCAATCTGCAGGTGAATTATGCTCCAGTGATGCTGCAAATGTTCGTAGTAACTTCAAGTACAGAGTTGAAGCCATATTCAATTTTCTCTGCAACAAAAGGAATCCATCACTAGGTGAGGTTATAGACTCATTCTATAGAAAAGAATACCAAGCTAGAGGAGAAGCAAATATACATATTTTATTGTGGGTGAAAGATGCACCAAAGTTGGTCAAAATACAGGTGAATCATTGTTTTCATTCATTGAGCAACATGCAAGTTGTGGTATTTCAGAAGAGCCTCCAAACATAATTCTTGGGCAACAAGTCTTGGAATTCCAGTCCCATATTTGTGGCACATTTTGTTAATGGGAGTACATAGTAAAAAGGAACTACTACACCAGGCATAGTTTTGGATACCACTACGCCTGTAATCTCTAAAGGAAGAGTGAACAGTTTTATGTCTGTAGTCAGAAACACATTATTATTATGCATAATTTTATAGCATATGGCTACATTCAAAAAGGTTTCCCAGTGCTAGGCTCATCTACAGATAAAATACAACTCTGCTAGCCATTAAAGGAGAATCATATTTAGGAGAAATTGAATGCTAAAACAGCCATGTTTTAAAAAGTTAATGAAACACAGTGAGTTACTGACCCCCTCCCAATCTGGATGGAAAATGAAGGCTCAACCTCCTTGGTGAGATTTCCTATTTCTAGGAATTGTGGCCAACCTAGAATCACTGGCAGGCAATGAGTGAGTGGTGATGAGACACCAACACTATTAGATAGGAAGCCTGGAGTTTGCAATGCATTTGTGAACATAGCTTCAATTATTAGAATGCACCCTATGCTCTATAGGTAACCAAGGAAGTATCTAAACTATAGTGGATGTAGAAGTCAGTTTAGGAGGGTGGAGCAGAAGCCGTGCAGTGCACTTTGAACAACCTGGAAACATTTTTGTAGAGTTTTCCCACCCCGAGATATAACACATGCCCGTAGCCCGGTCTAGTATTCACCAAGGCCTGGACCACAGTTCTCGGAGTTGCAATGGGAAGACAGTATATAATCTTTCTAAGACATTTTAAAATGCCAAAGCAAATGGCAGCAGCCTTATTAATTTGGAGACTCATAGTGAGTTTGTCATAGAGCTACGTTCCTAGTTTTTTTATGCCCAACACTGGACTAGAAGGACTTCCCATAATTGGAGGCCACAATTGAGAGTCCAAGGAATAGAGGGATTCCTCACCAACAGTGCCTCAGATTTTCACCGTTTCATTTTAGGGAGTGGTGTACGTCCATGCTGACCCTTGATTAAGGCATGAGTTTGGAGTGTACACATTGTAGATATCCTTAGCTGACAGTGATACAAGAATTTGTTTAGCATCCGCATATGAGAAAAGTGTGAGTCCACAATTCTTGACCATATCTGCCAACGGCTTAACAACTAAATACTGGTACTGGAAAATCACCTAAAAATACATACAACCTGAAAAGAAGTGAGGATTCAAAACTTATCAATGATTACATTCTAGTAATTCTGTCTATGTGAATGCCAACATGGATATTCAGTTTGTAGCAGACATTTCTATTCCTGTAGCTCAATACTTTACTTGATATAAAACAAAGTCAGTAAAGAAAGAAATGAAGGATGTGTGGGAAGAGGTAGCAGCAAACATGTCCTAAAGTGAAAAGGTCATGACAAACTCAGTTCGCCAAGATTATACAGGAAGACAAAATCAATAATTTGGGCTAGTTTAGGCCTGGCATCAACACGAAAACGTGTTGAAACCATTACCCCGAAATTGAGATTGAATATCCTGCTCAGTTTGATCCAGAAAGCACTTAGCTTCTTAAAACAAATATGATGGACACTTAAGACCAGAAGCGAAGTGTCCATCCAGAAAACATCTGTTTGTATGAAGTACTGCAGTATTATACATACAGAAATAATGTGGATGAGAACATTGATCACGGAAAGTTTGGAATGACTCACTGCAATGAAGGTTTAGTGAGACATACAAAACTAAACTCATTTATCTTTGTAAATTGAGCTATCAAACATGTGACATACGAGAATACTTTTACCTGGCTCCTTTGCAACTTTTTAAACTTTGACTTTCAGAAACTGAACTTCTAGGTGACTATGACTGTTATGAAGATGCTTTCGGTGCAGTCAAGAATAGCATTTAATGCAAAGTGTTCCCCACATAACAGAAAATGTTAAGTGATTAAAGCCAACAGGAGAAAACAGTTGCTATAGAAGTTGCAAAGTACAGTTCACAAGATGGCCAGAGTTTGGAGCCTTATAGTCAAGATCCCCTTAGTCAGCCTGTCATTGAAAATGAGGAAGCTATAACAATGAATGAAGTAGAAAATGGTATGGGACAAGAGTGGAATGAACACATAACTGTGGAATTTCATCAAGGCCAACAACTCCCTAGACAGCTACCAGTCTACCCTCCTCAGCAAACACAGCATGGAGACATTCCTCATGGCAGCCACCGATGACATTGATTAATCTTAGACCATGGCCACACCACTGCGCTCATACTCCTCGACCTCTCAGCAGCCTTCAACATGGTCTCCCACAGCACTCTACATACCAGATTCCATGACATAGGAATCCGCAGAAGAGCCCTGGAATGGATCCACTCCTTTTTCTCCAGGAGGGTGCAGAGGGTCAGACTCCCACCCTAGACATTCAGACCCGCAGGAGTCAACTGTGGAGTCCCTAAGGGATCCTCACTGAGTCCCACACTGTTCAACATATACATGGGCCCTCTCGCAGGAATCACCATCATTTCCCTCACTGACGACCCGGACACAGCCAAAAGGAATTTTCACTCAGGAATAGAAGCCGTCACCACCTGGATGAAAGAAAGCTGCCTCCAGCTCAGCTCTGACAAAACTGAGCCCATCATCTTCGGAAACACCACCTCAGCTTGGGACGGCTTCTGGTGGCCCACACCCTTCAGTGCCCTCCCTGCACTGAGAATGCCAGCAACCTAGGCTTCATCCTATACTACTCCCTATCCATGACCTGTCAGGTAAACTCATTTCTCTCCTCCTGCTGGCACACACTCTGCAAATTTCAGAAGATCTTCAGATGGATCTTAGCAGACTGTTGCAGGACAGTCACCCACGCCTTAGTCACAAGCAAGCTCTACTACGGCAACACCTTCTAAATCGGCACCTCGACTAGAAACATCAAAAAACTACAACTCATCCAGAACCCCGCCACCAGACTCATCCTCGACCTCCCATGCTGAGAACACATCTCCCAACACCTGAGGACCCTCCACTGGCTCCCAGTCAAGAAATGGAATCACCTTCAAGCTACTCACCCACACGTACAAGGCCATACACAATGCAGGACCAGCCTACCTGAACCACTGTGTCTCCTTTCAAACCCCCGCCATATCCACCCATATGGCCCTGGCCATTATCCCTTTCATCTGCAAAACCACCGCTGAAGGACGATCCTTCACCTGCATCACAGGAAAGAGGTGGAACAGCCGCCCTCTGCACCTCAGGCAAATCCTGTCGCTCAACATCTTCAGGAAGAACCTCAAGACGTGGTTCTTCGGATGAGGCCCCCCCCCCCTCCCAGTGCCTTGAGACCTTCATGGGTGAGTAGCCGCACTTTACAAAGATTGACTGATTGATTGATTGAGAAAGTGTGATCTCACAACTAAATGAAGAACAGCTAAAGAAAGCAAATAAAATCTATAGAGCATGGACTGCTGCATGATAAATGTGAATGTACTTATAAAACATCAAAGCCAACACTTCTCAATGTTAGTGGTCAGGTAGGTACAAGCAAAGGTTTTCAGACTAAAGTGCTGACTTCGTTAACTGAAAAAACAGCTGTAACACATCAAGCATTGTGACTTCTCCCACTAGACTAGCTGCTCGCAACAATAAATGAACCACATTGCGCAGACTACTTATGTTGCCTGTGGAACATGACAACAAATTAGAGTGCCTAAAGTTATTGTGTGATGATTGTCATGAAGTTTCCAGAGTTCTGAAGAAATTGAAAGTTCTCAATATTGAAGAAGTTAGCATGGTATCAAATCTTATGCTAGCTTTCACCCAGCTGAGGATGCAAGAGGTCCTCAGAGCTGACTATGATATTTTGTTTAGTAGTAAACATGCCAAGTCTGTCAAAGGTCAATCAGTCTTTAAATAAATTGTTCCTGAACAAACTTAAAAGTCATTAGAGACCATTGGAAATGTGAACATATGGTTACATTTCCAATACACTGAGATATCAGAAAATATGAGACAGGCAGCAGATGTGGATATGGTAACTTATTGAAAGGCACGAGAATACGAATAATTAGCAAACAAGCTAAAAACTCTGTTGCATCTCACACAACTAGATTTCTATTGCCACACAGGAAGTCACCAGCTTCTGTAATGCAACACTGTTTGAAAACAGATTATATGCCTAACAGAGGATAGTTACTGTGAGTAATAAAGATAACATGAAAAATCAAGGTTTAAACTTACCACTATGACAATCAGTGGTAAAGAACCTAGAATCACTAAAGAAAACAGTTTCACAAACTGCTGGTTTAGAAACAACTCTAAACCAATGTAAAAAAATAGGAATAATTTGAACATCGAGAAGGGAGTTGTGAATGGTGCAACAGGGAATGTGATAGATTTCATTACATATTCCATTAGAACAGAGTATGTTCTTTGATCACATTAGGGATGGAAAAACATATTGGAAGGTGCATTGACAAATTTCTTCTGGTAAATGATCTATATGTGAAAAGCCAACAATTTCCTCTGTGTTTGGCCTCTGCTGTCACCATTCACAAATCTCAAAGATTAAGGGGCCGATCACGAGTCTGGAGGTCACAAGATCGCCAGACTTGCTGTGGCAGTCAAACTGCTGTGATGGTCTGACAGCCACATTATGATGTGGGTGGGCAGACCCGCCAACCTATCGCCGTTCCCACCAGGATCCAAGATCTCAATAGACTGGTGGTGATCCTGGTTATAATCAGCCAGGGTGGTACTAAACTAAGTGCCACCCTCCTGATTACAACCTTGTTCTCTACCAGCCTTTTCATGGTGGTTTACCACCATGAAAAGGCTGACTTAGAACAAGTGCAGGGGGCCATGGGGGCCCCTGCACTGCTCATTGGCATAGGCAGTGCAATGTTCCCCCTACCCAGCACCCTTGAACTGTGCACTGTCTGCCACGCAGACAGTGCACATTTGAAGCAAAAAGGATGGATTCTTATTTTTCTAAAAAATAAAATTCTGAACCAATCACAATCCTTTCAGTTGTGTTTCCTATCCCTGACCTCGCACAAGTGTATCATGAGATTGTAAAAAAAGACTTGGACTATATCTTCAATACAACAATGGATAATACATTTTCATAACTTACTCAACATCTCTCATGTGGTACATTCTCCAAATTGCAAGAAAACACTGTTATTAACTTAATGCTAAATGTAAAATCTTGTGAGTGCTTCCCGAGAGCTGAACAGGAAGTACAGCCCACTTGAAGTCCATTCAGGGGAATGTGCATCTGGGTCCCTCGAGCATCTTGCAAGACTCATCACTTAAAAAAAAAAAAAACATATTTTAACACTATTCGATTATGTAATAGCATTAAGTAACAACTGAAAACATGATAAAGAGCAACATTTAATACATTACAATGAAACTAGGAACGCCAAGATCTTCCACATTTCCTGCAAGTGACTCACAAGCTTCTCACAATAGTTATGAAACAAACTTTGAACAATCAAAAATTGATTGCTGGTAACATATCTCAATATGAAAGTTACAAGAACTGATGAAATACACAGTCTCAACAGGTTAATATTACTATATTAATCTGTTTAACCCCTTTGGTGCCAGGACTTTTCCCCCTCATGTGTCAGGCCTTTTTTTGGCTTTTGGGAGAGTTTGGACTTAGGCCCTCTAAACATTTTGTCCACATAAGCTACCCACGCCAAATGTGTGTCCTTTTTTTATAACATCCTAAGGATTCTAGAGCTACCCAGAGTTTGTGGGTTCCCCTGGAGGACACTAAGATATTAGCCAAAATAGAGCAGACATTTTTTTTTAAATGAGAAAAAGGGGCTGCAGAAGAAGGCCTGTGTTTTTTTCCCTGAGAATGGCATGAACAAAGAGTTTGCTGTGCTAAAATCACCATCCTCCCTGCTTTCAGAAACAAGCAGACTTGAAAACCACATTTCTCAACACGATTTTGGCATTTCACTGGGAGATACCCCATTTTTACTATTTTTTGTGCTTTTAGCCTCCTTCCAGTTAGTGACAGAAATGGGTGTGAAACCAGTGCTGGATCCTGGACAGCTGAACATTTTTGAAAAGTAGACTACATTCTCAATTCAGCAAGGGGTCATTTGTGTAGATCCTACAAGAGCTTCCTACAGAAAATAAAAGCTGAAATAAAAAATATTGAATTTGAGGTGAAAAACAGCTATTTCTCTTCATGTTGTACTCTGTAACTTTTTCTTGCAACGTCAGATTTTCAAAAGCAATATACCGTTAGATCTGCCGGACTCTTCTGGTTGTTGGGATACATATGGCTTGTAGGGTCAATAAAGGAGCTGCACCTTCCAATGGGTTTTTATTGTATACCGGGTATACAGCAATTCACTTGCTGAAATATGAAGAGTGAAAAGTAGATATCAAGGAAACCTTTGTATTTACAAAATGGCACAGGATAAGGTGCTGAAAAGCAGTGGTTATTTGCACATCTCTGAATTCCGGTGTTCCCATACTAGCATATGAATTACAGGGCATTTCTCAAATAGATGTCTTTTTTACACACTGTCTTACACTTTTCCCTCACGTTTCAGTGATAAAAAGTTCTGGAATTTAAGAGAAACCACAAATTTCCTTTCACAAAGCATTCCTATAAGTCTCCCAATAAAAATGGTACCTCACTTGTGTGGGTAGGCCTAGTGCCTTAGAAAGGAAATGACACAAACCACTATGTAGACACATCAAAATTAACAAATACAAAACTACCTGTTTTTGCCGGTGAGGCACCTGCGTTTTGGGTCCTGGGCTCAGCAGCCATCTAGGGAAACCTACTAAACCCAAACATTTCAGAAAACTAGACACCTGAAGGATTCCATGGAGGTATGACTTGTGTGGATCCCCCAGTGTTTTCTTACGCAGTGTCCTGAGCAAACCTTAAATTCAGCTAAGAAATAATTTTTTTTCCATATTTCTGTGTGGGATCACTGCACCTCTCAGCCTACCGGTAAAAATGATACCTCACTTTTGTATTTGGACCAATTGCCTGTGACAGGGAAGAGCCAAACACATGTTGAAGATGAGGGGGAACTAAAACGGGTCCAAAATGGCAGTTTGGAAAAAAACATTTTTAGGCTGACATGTGGGGCAACATTTTTATCGGTATAGATGTGACAATGCTTGGTGGTAGGAATTTTGTGGATTCCTGTAGATTGAGGAAGGGTCCATCACAAAAATGTAGGAAACATGTGTGATTTCAAGCAAAGTTGAAGGTTTGCAGGGCATTGTGGGTAAGAAAATGGTGTGGGGTGCATGTGAAGCACACCACCCTAGACCAATCTAGATATTTAGTTTTCAGATGTGTCTAGGTCTTGTAGATGTTTCTAGATGGCAGCATTCCAAAGTTCAATAAGTGAAGCGCTCACCATTCCAAGTGGGACAATTTTGAGAGTTAGCAAAGCTCTCATGGTCCAAATATAAAGCTAAAAGCCAAAATAATCAAAGGTCCTCTTGCTTGCCATGGGACAAGATGTTTTCATGTTTGAGGGGAGAGCTGCAAGACTGTTACCACCTTCAGTTGGGGTGGGGGAACAACATGCTCATACTGGTTGGTAGCCACCACCCCACAATTTCTTTTTTTAATTCCCTGGCATCTAGTAGGCTTTCTACCCCCCTGGGAGTGAATCAGGGCTGATTGCCCCATCTGCCACCAGTGAGCAGAAAAACTTTGTACCCATTTATTGGGGGTGGGGGTATGGCCATATCCCCACCCCCTTTTTTTTAATAAAAATTTTCCCTAGTCTCTGGTAGACTTTCAGCCACACTTGGGAGAAGATGGGCCTTACATAAATAGGCCAATCTGCCCCCAAGGGGGAGAGAAATGGATTAAAATAAATTTGCCCCCAGGCTAGTGACCCTAGCCTATAGGGTTGCTTCCCTTGTGTGAAATTGGCACACAAAAAAATCCCTAGTGTCTAGTTATTTCTGCCCCCTTTGGCGGCAGGTTGGCTTCAGAAAAATAGGCAGATCTGCCCACAAGGAGGGCAGACATGGCCTAAAATAAAATGCCCCACCAGAGAGCGACCCTTGCCTAAGGGGTCTCTACCCATTGGTAAAAAAAAAAAAAAATCCCTGTTGCCTGGTGTTTTGTGCCCTTGTTGGGGGCAAATCGGCCAATTAATAAAGGCCGAACTGCCCCCGTGGGGCAGAAAAGGCCTACTAATCAAATGGCCCCCTGGGGAGCGACCCTTGCCTGTAGGGTTGCTCCACTTATCAATATAAAAAATAAAAAAAATCCCTGGTGTTTGGTTAGTGGCTTCTGCCCCTGAGAGGGCAAATCTGCCTAATTGATATAGGTCAATCTGGGGGGGGGAATAGCCTTAGAAAAAATGCCCCCCCTTGGGGTGTGACCTTTGCCTAAGTGGCGCTCCCCTAATGCCAATTAAAAAAAAAAAAACTCCTGGTGTCTAGTGGCAGCACGATCGCTATGCCATTGTTCTGGAGGAATGCTCAGAGAGACATGAAAAGGAAAGGAAAAGCCTTTCCTTTCCTTTTCATGCCCCTCTGACCTCCCCTGCCCCCGTAACGAGGAAAAGCTAATCTGTTTCTCCTCGGATCGCACTGGAATGGGAGGCTACCTCTGATGAGGTCAGCACGTGATTGTGCACTGACATCATCAGACGTCACTGGGAGATGGGGGGGGTCAGGGTGTACTGGGAAACGATTCCCCTTCCAGCCCTGCCTTGGAAGGGGTGGGGTGAGGCCCTCAGGGGGAGCACTTCTCCAGAGGGCCTCTACCAGGACGTAACGGTTACGTCCTTGGCACCTCAGCGCCTCAGCAAAGGACGTAGCCATTACATCTTTGGCAGGGAAGGGGTTAATAAGCACACATTTTTTAAGAAACATTTTACAAACTGTAAACCATTTTTTGTTATGTTACAATAGCAAAAACATTTCAGTTTAAAAAAATCTGCACACAGGATTAATTATACAGTCACTCTTCCATGCATACACTCATAAAATAAATTTATTTACTTTTTACTAATTTAAAAACCTTAAAAATTCACTGAGAAAAACAAAGATTAAAGTAATGTTATGGTTAAGTGAATTTCTCAGTGACAACATTAACACTTCAAACTAAAAGAAACACAGACATTTTAGCAGTTAGCAGCACTAACTATAACTTGTGCCCCCGCCATGCACTGCTGATGACTTCACATGTGACATCACTTTTGACATGTTGTATGACATAATTTATATCACTGATGACATCTTAAATCTCTGATAGAATATGTTTTAATAGAGATAAAGTATGATTCTTTCCTAAAACATTTGTTCTCAACAATATATTGAAATATAAATGTGTTTACTACAAACATTCTAAAAGTATAGGGTATAAATTAACTTACAGCTTTCAGTGAACCTTTCAAAACTGTAAACATTTGGGTCAGATGGACTGTGCAGAAAAAGTGGTCATAACTTGTAGACCTACTAACATATTTTGGGTATGAAAACTGAGACAACAATAGGTCACATTGAAAAATCACCATTCTGAGGCACTTCAGAGCTACAGACTTAATAAATATTAATTAGGCAGAGTTCAATTTAAGTCATCGTGTGATTGGCTACTGGTAGAACGATGATGGGCTGCAAGTGGAAAACGTTCTTAAGCAACCTGTGTACCTTTGGCACCAGTTCACCTTTAAAAAAAATCAATTTGAGAAAACATCAGGGGAAATGGCAGCTGCTCCACGGACCACGAACTCCTCCCCCAAGACTTCCAACACAATTCCCAGTTGCAAATCAGTACCTCCCTTCTTTGAGGTGTTCTGCACTTATTCATTGGATTGCAACCGGAATTGCAGTGGCACGCATACTGAAAGCAATGCATAATGAATTGCAGTTGCGAAGGAACGCCCGTACCGAATTGTGATTCGGTATGGGTTTGGTATGTGAGGACAAGGCATTTTGTATTCACAGTTTTTTCGATTCTAAATTTTTGTTCGTACATCTTGTCCTTAGTTTTAACAATGCATATCAAGCAACATATGTGATTTATATTGCCATCTTGGGGTTTGGGTGATATTTGCAAACAACATGTTCTGCTTTAATGTCATCAGAAACCGTTTAAAGACAATGCTGGACACTATTAGATCGTTGCTTTTTAAATGTCCTTGATGATTATGGAAGTAGAACTTATGTAGCGAGCATAGTGACTTTATAGATCAATGGACCAATTGAATGTTTTTTGTTCATTTTAGTGAAATTAACGTACATTTACTGTCTATCACTTATATATTAATATAGAGAAAGATACCCAATATTACTGAACTGATAAACTGTGATGTAGACCATTGTAACACTGCTAAGAATTTTAGAAAAATAACTGTTTGGGTGGGATGTTCTTTGCTGTGAAAATTTGATTTTAAGAGTTACATTCATAGACATGTTATTTTTTGCACGTGTTATTAAACTCTTTTCATTAGGTAAAGTGTTATTTTGTGATTGTAGCCTTTCATGGTGTGCACAGTTTTCGCATTGCTTCGGCCACTAGATGCTGTCGCAGCCTTAAACCTGACCTTTTTTATCAGAATAAATTACATTCTGCAGGAAGAAACACAGAAAAAGGGGAAACGGTCGGATAAAACACAACGTTACTATGAATGCCGTAGGCACTTATTCAGGCATCGTCTGATGTACACTGTAGTAATGTGATTTTCAGAAAAAGCCAGCAGGGACCGGTCAATCCAGTGTCCCATAAAACTGGTTTAGGTTTCAATTCATTGAAGTCCATCAGTCAGAAAGGGATAACAATCAATGTTGCCAGGCTCACCCATAATATTTGTGCTGTGAGGTACCGGAAGAAAGTAGAAGAGTCTTGAACCCTATTACAAGCTATATAAATCAACAATTTCATTCTGCACTTACTAAGATATGTATTTCAAACAATTGGAACAATAGCAGCTATTAGTCAGATTAAGCAGTAGTTATCAAGAAAATAATTTAATGACTACACATGAAGCACAGAATGAAAGGATTGAAAATATTGGGCCACTAAATAAATCAATCTATCTATCTAACTATCTATCTATCTATCTATCTATCTATCTATCTATCTATCTATCTATCTATCTATCTATCTATCTCCACTAAAAAATACAAAGGTTACAGGGACAGTATAGTTAGGTAACAGCATAAAAAAACATTACAAGGTCACTAAAAGAACAAAAGCTTGCAAGTACGTTATAGTTAGTGTGAAATGTCACCTCTAAAAAAAACATTGAAGTTCAGAAGTTATAGTTTCCTGAGTCAACTGTAACTTACACCCCCCACAATGCACTGCTTATGACCTCACATATTACACCATTTGTGACATGATCAGTGACATCACTGATAACATCTCAAATGACATCACTGATGACATCTGTGATGACATCATCCATTGAGTGTGTTTCAAAAATGTTTCTGAGAATTAATGATAGATACTAAGCTACTGCATAAGTTATATTACAGTTCCTTCTGTACCACTGATGAGTGATACTATTTCTAACATATGTGATCTGAGAGGCTATTGGAGTGTCAGAATCTGTGTGTGAGTGACTGGGTGAGTGGCTGTAGGGATGGGTGAGTGGCTGTGTGAGTAGCTTTTTAGTGAGTGAGAGGGTGTGTGAGTGCTTGTATGTGTGAGCGACAGACTGTGTCAGTAGTTGCTTTGGTGAGTGTGTGTGTGTGTGTGGCTGTATGTATGATTAAGTGGATGTTTGAGTAGCTGTAAGGGTAAATAAGTGGTTGTGTGAGTAGCTCTATGGATGAGTGAGTGGCTGTGTGAGTAGTTGTACTAGTGTGCGTGAGTCGTTTAAGGGTGAGTTAGTGAGTGGGTGTGAGATTGGCTGTATGGGTGAGTGAGAGGCTCTGTGAGTCTCTGTACGGATGAGTGAGTGGGTGTGTCAGTGGCTGTATGGGTGAGTGTGTGCGACTGCATGAGTGAGTGTGCTCTTGTGTCAGTGACTGTACAGGTTAGTGAGTACATATGTTAGTATCTGTATGACTGAGTGGGTGTGGAAGGATCAGTGGGTGAGTTAGTGACTGTGCTAATGGTTGTATGGGTGAGTGAGTGGGTGTGAGTGAGTAAGTGTGTAAGTCAGATAGCCTGTCTGAGGTATTACAATCACTAAAGGCATTAATGGGATTATAATATAGTGGACGGGATATCCGTCGTGGGATATCCATCACGTTTATTATGCAGCAATCCCCTCTGCCAAATTCTTCATCACACCCTCAGTTTTTGATGAGTGTTTGATTGGCTGTATTCATTTATTTGTAAAGAAATGATTAAGGAATGGGATTCAACAAATAATTGAAAAGGACAACATTCAAGCAGGGTTCGAGACTGTGCTTGGTGACAGTCGCTAAGGTTAGGGTTAAGTTAGGTTTCAGTTGTGGAGTTTTTAGTATTCATTTACAAGTCTAGAGTTTGATTTATAACTCGCGCCCTCTCGATCCAGACTTTTTTGTCACAAATGTAACTGCTACTACTACACAGATATTATCAATGATGTTACCAAAGATGTCGTGAGTGTTGTTATTTGTGGAGTAATTACCAGTGCATGGCGACGGCACAAATTATAGTTATCTTAGGGCACAAGTTATAGTTACTTGAGATAGCTCTAACTATAACAGTTGAATTTCTATGGGTTTGTATGTTTGAAAAGTGAGCCTAACTATCACATCCCTGTTACCTTTGGTTAAGAATGTCAATGTTTTTTCAAAATTCTATTTCTTAACTATAACGTCCCTGTAACGTTTGGTTTTTCAGTGAATTTCTATGTTTTTTAAAATGTAATTTTCATTTCTATATGTTAATTCCACTGCCACCACATACAGCCTTTGGCCCTGCAGTTAATCCCTACAACCATCCAACCCTACGGCCGTGCTAAGCAGAAGTGGGCTGCAGCAGCAATACCTATGACCACCCAACTCCGTGCTGTGAGAAAATATTTTTTGGGGGGGGAAGGGTGCAGCATGGCCCCACTCCCCAGGCCAAGCTCACCCCCAGGGACCCAATACCCTGAGGTCCAGCATAATTTTGTTTTTGGGGGCACATGGCCCCCCTTCCCGAGCCAGTCTTGATTGAGGGGACCCCATCCTCGCAAAAGGCCTAATTATTTATTTTTGGGTGCCAGGGGCGTGTGTGGCCCCCTGCCCAGGGCCGATCTCAGGCCAAGGGGACCTCATCCTCCGCAGCCTGGCCATGTGACCTGTTGCCCCCCAGGGCACCCAGTGATAATGTTGGGGTCAGTGGTGGGAGCCTGAAGGCCCCAGCAGTCCCAGATGGATCCCCACCACCTGTGGGAGCCGGCATTGCTGTTACAGAGTGGGAGCACCCAAAGCAGCTCACTCTCTGTGAGAACAGTTTCCTATTTCTCCCTGCCTGCATCTTTGCAAAACCTTTGATCTTCTCTAGTCTTCGTGAACTACTTTCTCATGAAATGTGTCAATTATATTTGAGCCTAGAGTGGGAGTGAATTTGGGCTTTGGCTCGAATTTAGTTAAAGCCCCTCTACTAAACTCTACCCCTTGTTCAGTTAACATGGCCTCTACATCATTATTGTTACCACCGTCACTCCTGTAATTCCACAAGGGTCATGAGACAGTCAATATCCCCAATTGTCAGACCCTTTACCACTGTTGAAGGGGTGCACCCTGTCATCTTAAAGGTTGGGTTGCTTGGATTAATTTTGCAAAACATTTGACGTTTCAGTTTTCTAGTACATTTAAAAACATCTATTCTGGGAGTCGCAAAGTCATACGGTCCTGTTGGGTAGAAGGAAAGGCCCATATGATGAATACTGAGTTCCACTGTTGTCAACTGTCTCATGGATAGGTATTTGCTAGGTATTGATTGAGTCCTTTCGAGGACAACTTTATTTGCACATGATTAATGGCCTGTCCAGCCGTGAAAGCAGAACAACTGCAAAAAGGAAGCAGGTCTATGTGACTTTACTACATTGTCACATATAGAGCAACAAGATGGAACATTATCAGCAAAACCCAGTAACTGTACTTTGAATTTGCCCACTGAGGTGTTTTAATGTGAAAGGATGTTTTGTTTGGCTGCAGCAACCTACAAAGGATGAAAAATAAATCTACTAAAGATGAAATATAAATGTGCAGGACTACCTTTACCAGGATGCAATCTGTAACTCACTTAGAAGCCCACTGTGGGCTGAACTGGTATTTAATCAAGTAATCAGGTGCCTGCAATTATTTGCTGAACCAAAGCATTTGGCCTGTGAACAAGGATGGAGATGTCTGAAACACATAAGGCCTGGAGAAATGTTAAAAAAGAATTGTCTGTATGTTGCTGGCTTTGTTGCATTCGAAAATAAATTGTAACCTGTTTTGGGAGTGCGCTTTCTTTCGAGGACAACTTTGTTTGCACATAATTAATGGCTTGTCCAGCCTTGAAGGCAGCACCACTGCAAAAAGGAAGAAGGCCTGTGTGACTTTACTACATTGTCACATATGGAGCTACAGGATGGAACATTTTCAGCAAAACCTGGTAACTGTACTTTGAATTTGCCCACTGAGGTGTTTTAATGTGAAAGGATGTTTTATTTGGCTGCAGCAACCTACCAAGGATCAAAAATAAATTTACTTAAAGATGAAATATAAATGAGCAGGACTACCTTCACCAGGATGCACTTTGTAACTCACTTAGAAGCCCACTGAGGGCTGAACTGGTATTTAATCAAGTAATCAGGTGCCTGCAATTATTAGCTGAACCCAAGCATTTGGCCTGTGAACAAGTGCGGAGGTGTCTGAAACACATAAGGCCTGAAGAACTGTTAAAAGTAATTCTCTGTCTTTTGCTAGCTTTGCTGCATTACAAAATACATTTTAACCTGTTTGGGAGTGTGCTTTCTTTTGAGGACAACTTTGTTTGCACATGATTAACGGCCTGGCCAGCCGTGAAGGCTGTACCACTGCAACAAGAACACCAACAGAGAGAGGGGAGGTCCTTGTTACCCCACTGGATTAGGGACAATAATAATGCAAAACATCAAAATATCCAACAGGGATAAATCTATACCAATTATCTAAGAAAAAAACTAAATTTTGGACTCAGTAGTAATTTCTTTATTACAAATAAATCAATTCAATCATAGTGTCAACAAATCACCTGTACACCTAAAAGAGTACTACAGAGAATCAGACTATATACAAATCCAAAACAACCCTAACATTCAAAACATGCACTGTGATACATAAAATATAAGCTGCTTAACCATCGAGTGGCAAGCAGTCACCATTCCAGGTAGTGACAGTTGTGGGAGGAAAGTATCCTGTTCCAGTGAGAAAAGTCAATCACTGAAATAAAAGTGAAATAAAAGTCCGATCCAATCCCCAAATTGTTCAATCCAAATGTTTCAGGGATTCCAACAGTCACTCCTTAGTACGGTATAGTCGACACATTTCGGCCTTAACAACTACGGCCTCCTCAGGACAATGAAGACAGTGCCTTAGCTTGGAGAATTCAGTAGAAGCACAAGCAGTAATTTAAACGTGCATGCAGCCGGACTAATGCTTACTATCAAGAAGTTGCCAGCCATCTTTAAGCAGAAATCAGAGATTCGCCGCATTAACCACTGCAAAAAGGAAGCAGGTCTCTGTGACTTTACTACACTGTCACATATAGAGCAACAGGATGGAACATTTTCAGCAAAACCTGGTAACTGTACTTTGAATTCACCAACTGAGGAGTTTCATTGTGAAAGGATGTTTTGTTTGGCTGCAGCAACCTACTAAGGATGGGAAATACATCTACTAAAGATGAAATATAAATGTGCAGGACTACCTTTACCAGGATGCACTTTGTAAATCACTTAGAACCCCACTGAGGGTTGAACTGGTATTTAATCAAGTAATCAGGTGATGTGAATTATTTGCTGAACCCAAGCATTTGGACAGAGATGTCTGAAATGCGTAAGGCCTGAAGAAATGTTAAAGACTTCTCTGTATGTTGCTGGCTTTGCTGCATTCCAAAATAAATTTTAACCTGTTTGGGAATGCGCCTTCTTTCGATGACAACTTTGTATGCGTATCTATATATATATATATATAAATATAAATATATATATATATATATATATATATATATATATATATATATATATATATATATATTCACTTAAAAAAGCAAAGGTAACAGGTAGGTTATAGTTAGGTTCTGGAGCAAAGTTTGTAAAATAAATAGGGAGGTCTCAGTCCTGCACACCGAAGAAGGAGGAGGCAGTAAGGAGAGCAAGTGCTTTCGCAAATCGAGTTGAGTTCTCCCGGGAGGCTACCTGAGCCTCCACCGGGAGAGTGGAGATACTGATAGTGGTGAAAAAAATGTAACAATGGTAGCAGCTTTTTGCATCTTTTGTGGTAGCCAACAATTTGGAAGTTGATGGTGGGAGGCAGGAGTGGCTTATCTGCAGCCCACGGCTTACTCCAGTTCTGGCTTGCAGCTGCTCATCATGACTGAAACACCACAAACATGTGTGCTGAAGCCAATGCCTAGCGCCTAACTTTTAACACTGCTGAAAATACCACAGCACCCTATTTTGCTTGTCAATACTCTGTTGTGATGTTATCTGCATTCTGCAGGTCCAACTCATTGTGATTTAACCAGTGCACCAGTTTGCTGCCAGTCCACCACCAGTTCGCCATTGATCTGGCCTGGTGGTTTGTGTTCCGTCAACAGTTTTTTGTACTGCACCCTGTAAGGACATAAGGACATAAGGAAGTAATGTATTTTCCCTTCTGGCATTGGTGCTTCACTGACCAAATAAGAGTAGTCCCCGCTATTCCCAGACAATAAAACACCCCTAATCATGGCTTTTAAGTTTCTTCAGGCTCCTGCACAGGATTGGAGATTAGTCACAACTACTGGCGCACCAGAAAAGCAGTCCATGCTTCAAGCTCTGAGCCTCTAGCTTAGGAGGCAAGAGGCAGACACAGTAATAATAATCAAATAGCCAGTGGTGCGAGTGGTTGTGGTGTTAAAGCTAACACTCGGGGTTGAACCAGAGCAGTGTGGAAGTGGTCTGGCTAGGTCCAGGTGTGGCTTGCAACTCTGTGTCCTAGATCAACCAAACTATATGCAACTGTGGACAACTGTGCTGAATCGGGCCAGTAGCGTTTGCACTGCTACCTACTCACTTTCTAAACCACAACTACCTGGGCCCGAGCCAATGCCACCCACCAGGACCTCGTAAGACGGCAAAAAAGTGCTAATGAGGAGTAAGGACCTAAGCCTAACGGAATAAGTTCAAGGACCAAGGATTAAAGACAAAACCTAGGTTGTGGATGTCTCCAGCATTTCTGCAACTCGTTACAGAGACCTTTATTACCGATGTTCTAGTGCCATGGTAAAAAATAGGGGTCTAGCACCAGCCCTAGCACAGACCACACCAGTTACATTAACATCGACAATTGAGAGCAGATCGTCCAGCCCAAGAGGTACCCAGACCTGGACCGGGGACTCCCTAAAGAGGTACAAGATTGCAACAAGATCCCGTGCAAAAAAACACAACCCAAACCCAGTAGTACAGGTGACAGCGCCCTCCCCTGAAAAGCAAAGTCAACTGTATTATTTTTAGGAAAGGATACATATTCTCAATACGCATCTTCTAATTCCCCAAAACCAGCACCTATAGAACCATTGGAACACTCAACCTTGACTTCAGTGCTCACCCAAGCCTTGCCACATTAACATGATTCCTCTTGTCACTTCCTGAGTAGGGGCAACTCAATCATCAAACTGTCATTGGAGAGAACAATAAGTGCATCACTGGAATATAATCCAAGATGGAACTGATCTCCATCCATCTCAAAGGCTGGATACAGTTTCCAAGTTGATCTAAATTCTACAGGTTTTCCATCCTCTGAGTTGCACGTCACTCAGGCATCCCTTTCCCCGTATGTCAAGTAACAAAGCAAGCACTGGGGTGTCCCTTGGGACATTTGGGAATAGCGGGGAGCAAGTAACCTTACAGCACCCCAAAGACAATGTGCTGCATCTGGAGAGGAGTACTCCAGAAAGGCTTTAAGCCATCAGTAATTGTAACTACCTGGACAACAGTACCCATCAAAGCACCACCACACCAAGCCCCAGCCATGGAGCAAGTATCAAAGTTTCTATGCAGCAATACAACTGGTGAGCTTCGGCTCAAAAACCTTAGGCAGACGGAGACTCAAAACAGCTGCTGGAAATCAGACCAATCCACTTTCTCTACAAATATTGACTAGGGCAACCTACTGGTCTCAATTAATTCCACCCTGATTGACACAATACATTTCTTGCCATGGCAATCAAATAAACTGAAACTCCAATTGGATCTGATTAATACCAAAGCAATATCAATAACCTAGCTGGAGTACAAGTTAGACACTCTAGATATAGGTGAGCAACTTGATAATAAACCCAGGGAGGGAGTCAGCTTGTGACACCCAATTGTAGAAAAATTGAGCACCCTCCCAGAGGTTCAATCCACCATGATAATGGACTGGAAACAGTAAAACCAAGCACTCAAATGCCATACCAAGCAGCGACTAGTACATCGTTTTTTCTTGATACCACTGCATCCAGCTCACAAACAGCTCTTGGCAGTCCTGTCAACAAGGAGCAGCCCAACCTGCCTGGCCACAATAATTGACCCCATCCACTTTTGATACAGAAGCTTTTGCAATCTCTGAAGGTCCGTTAAGGAAACTTGCTTGCAACTGAAAACCCACCCTACATGACTCCCAAAACACAACTATTCAGTTAAACTGCCTGGTTACGTTAGTTACTGCTACTACAACATCCACCAAAGCACTACTGAGTGCAAACCAAAACACAACTACTCAATTCGACAACCCAGCCACTTTAGTCACTGTTGCTCCCACATCCACTGAAGGACAACCAAGTCAATCCACTACTGACTGTAGTAATCAAAACGTAACACCTCAGTTGGACAATCCTTGGATCAGACCAATATCTAAAAGATCAAGGAAAAGACTGAAAAATGCCCGTAACAAAGTCATAAAACAACACCAAACAGTGTCACAAAAACTGGAATCTCAAACTCGGATGAATTCAAGAAGCTATACCTCAGCCAGGCTGTATACCATTTTCCACGGAATGTCTGCACCAAATAATTAGCCAGTGGGGTCGACACAAACCGACCTCAAGTATCTATCACATTGTTCCTATCAGTACCAGAGTATTCCGTAAATCCAGTAGACCAATCAAATGCCCGGGATGCCCCCTCTCTGATGCAAGGCCAGACAAGGAACAAATGATCAGCCTGGGCTAAAGCCTGAAATTCATCCATGGAGAGTAATAGTGCCACAAAAAATCAAACAATCTCCCAATGTGGCCAATATACAAACTCGAGTAAACCAGCACTTAAATGAAATAATTTGGGACAACCACAGCCTTTTCAGTAACAATAGTAGCCATACAGTGTCTAGTGGTGATTGAATATTTGCAAAATTGATCCTCACACAACTCTATGCCTTGGAGGGCCAACATAAGATGCTAAGTAGAATCAACCTGTTGAGATTGCTCAAAATCTTTATGAACCTAGCAAAAATATCTATTGACAATATTTTGGGTGTCAAATATTTCAACATTAACAAATGGCTCAAATGGGCCCGAATCAACAAGTCTAACGCTCAAATCCTAACACTAGGGGCAGATATCCTGTCTAACAGGACCCCTTTGAGGAGTGGGATATAGAGATCATGAAACCTGTGGTCCCAAAATACACTCATCCATTGAAGGAACTAGGGGCCAGATGTAGCAACGTAACAATTTGCGAGGTGCAAAGTGCGAGTCCATGCGACTCGCAATTTGCACCTCGCAAATTGGTATGCAGTACGGTGTCTCAGACACCGACTGCAACTCGCTATGGGGTCGCAATGACCCACCTCATGAATATTCATGAGGTGGGTCGCAAATTGCGGCCCCATAGCGAGTATAGGCACTCGCAAACATGGAGGCCTGCTGTCGTCAGCAGACCTCCATGTTCGTGACTGCTTTCAATAAAGCAGTTTTTTTTTTAAGTGTAGCCCGTTTTCCTTAAAGGAAAACGAGCTGCACTTAAAAAAAAAACGAAACCTTTCGTTTCGGTATTTTTTCAGGGCAGGGAGTGGTCCCTGGGACCACTCCCTGCCCTGAAAAAATATTTTTGGGTCCATTCACAAAGTGGAAGGGGTCCCATGGGGACCCCTTCCAATTTGCGAGTGGGTTACCATCCACTTGAAGTGGATGGTAACTGCGATACCATTTGTGACCGCGTACGCGGTCGCAAATGGTATTGCATACCACTCAGACTCGCAAATAGGAAGGGAACACCCCTTCCTATTTGCGATTCTGAAATGCATATTGCGAGTCGGTACCGACTCGCAATATGCATTTCTGAATAGCAAAGAGGCTTTTGCGCCTTGCAAACGGCGATTTTCGCCGTTTGCGAGGCGCAAACCCTTTGCTACATCTGGCCCTAGGAGAGCAGTTAAGGCCCAGGCCCTTCGATTCATTATCCTCAGAGGGGTATGGCAATTCTCAACTCGATCTAGCACATAATAAATTGAGGATATCATGCTCCTGTGGCAATCAAGCCAGTCCAACAAGGAGAATAGCCCTAAACCAAATTGATAAAACAAAAGTTAGGAAATTACTGATGTTAGCTGTAAACCACACTTCTATTCTATTTGGTGAGTCTTGTAAAGTTCATAGCTACCTAAAGGCCCCTCAGTGCTAGAAAATTCATCATTATAGCTGGCTCTCCACCAAATGAAAACTAGTTACTGTAAAGCCTGGTTTTCAAGTCCTTACAAACAGAGCAGGGAGTGTAGTATTTAGGGTAGCCAGTGTCACTGCTTTACCAAGGAGTTCCCACTGTTACACATGCCTGTAAAATTTACAGGGTATTACCAGTGCCTTAATTTCGAACATTTGCACTTTGTTCATTTCTTAATACCATCTCAGCACATTGGAAACACCTCCGTTTTTTTGACACAACAAATAAATCTATACATAGACCATTTTTATTCTGCACAATCAGGGTATCAGCCTTTGGGGCCATGTGTATATTTTCTCAGCTAATTGCCTAAGCAAGCACATAGTGGTAAAAATCTTTTAAAAGATATGACAACATTGTTTGAGCCTCAATGTACATCTCAACGCTTTTCTCCATGTTGCTCCGGAAGACCGGATTAGGTAGACTTAAAATAAGACGTGTGGGGTTGATTCTGGATTGAGTCTCCTATGGACAGCATTTTATACTTACTAGAGATTGCTAAACATGCTTTGTTTTCAACATCTCCAAGGCCCGTAAATATGTCTACACATTGTCAACAATTGAGTTAATAAAATCACATTTTTTTGTTTTTTGTTGATGGGGTCAGTCCTACTTTAGGGTGGGGTCTAGAACCCATCTGCGTTTAGAATCCGGTGGTGCCTTCTCTCTATACGCTATAAGATATTCAAACTTGCTTTTTAAGGTTAATCTTTTTCTCTCTCTTTGTTTCTCTCCCTCTCTCTCTCTCTCTCTCTCATTTTCATGCACCACACATCTCCTACTACCCGTCTTTCTTGCACTCTCTATACATCTCACTCCTATACTACTCCCTGTTCTGTTTCTCCCAAACCCTGGGACTGCCTGTTATGCTACATAATACAATGCGTCCATTTTGTCTTTATTTGACAACCCCACCCCCGAAAAAAGATGCATAATAAATGGGGAGTCTGTAACAAAACAAGCCGGGTCCTGTTCACAAACATCCGCTTGGGTGTTTTGTTAGTGACTTCCAGACTATACACCCAGCAGGTGCTGCAATTTTGCCTGAGACAACACGTTTAACATAGGGCCAAGGCCTGTGAGTGCTGCTGCATAGCGCTTGCCACATTGTTAGACCAGGAGCACACAACTGGCAGCTGACTAGGGTGTTGTCACCATACAAGTGAGCCCACACAGTAATGTGATCCCTCAGAAGTGATGCCAATGCCATGGAAGGCTTCTGAGGGCCCCGAAGTTCCAGTAACGGAAGTGACGTTAGTCTAGGGGTGGGACTACTATCACTGTTTGTTTGAGACCTATAGTACCCCATTATTCTACTAATAGCCTATGGAGAAAGCTCAGAGGCTGGGACATCCTCAATACCCATCGCCTAGTCATCATATGTCTATACACCTCTGCCTGGGTCAGAATCAAACTAACTTCAATGAGGGACCCAGGAAGTGTAAGATGAACAACAACCTCAAGCAAGGCGGAATGCTTGCGATTCTGATATTAAACCTCTTCACTCCCGACATGGGTGCAAAAATGAAAGAATTGAATCTCATCTCACAGAAAATTGGAAAGACCAGGCTACAATATTACAATACGCAGATGACATTGTCCTCTTGGATCACTCTAGAACTGGTGAACAGAGAGCTCTAAATGCTTTGCATAGCTATAACTTTGCCAACAAAATGGTGGCAAACAGCTCCAAGACAAAAATCCTAGTCTTTGGTAACCCTATCAGAAAACCAAACTTTAAGTGAACCAAATGCTTGCAACTATTTGGGCTTCTGACTAACATCTAAAGAAGGACCCACATTGCAATTGAGGCATGCCCCTACAGTGGCTGGGTCAATAATAATCAATATCTGCAAATTGATTAACGCTTTGGAAAGCCTGTTTACTGGTGCAATAAGGCTTCTACAGGCTGCAGTCCTGTTACCAATGATTAGCACTTTGCCAGGAAGCCTACCTGGGCCAGCTAGTTCACACCTTTGGCAAATACCAAGTCACGGCATATACAAATTGTCTTCTGACTTCCATCGTACCTTTAGAGCTGTACGATAGGACTGGAATTTGGGCTAGTGGCCCAAATTTAGGCAAGCATGGAATCCTTTGTAAATTATTGCTGCAGGGTTAAAGAGCCCCATAAAACCATGAAAGCCACCTTTCAGTCCATCTTTGCTGAAGAAGGCTCTCAATATTTACAGTGCTAAATTGATACACTTCAAATCAACCAGACGGTATTGAAAAAAAAACTCAGCTTGTGTTTCCCACTCAAAATCACACAAAAAAAACCGAAAACTCTATTGAAGGCAAGCAACATGATCAGGCTTAATACATCAAGAATTCAGCAAGCGGGGGGGCATTCATAGGTTACTGCATAATCAGATTGGCTCAGACTGTAACCATATTTCTCCAGTATTCTTTTTAAAGGCTTCCTTAAATAGATCATATTTGCAAGGAAGTAAATCTGAGAAGACAAAATCTGTAAATTGTAGTCTGTGCAATTATAAGTTTGAGTCTTTCAATAATTTACTGTGCTGCTGTCCTTCCCTTTTGCTACCACGACGTAGACTGTTAAAACCACTTTTTCTCACCCAGGGCATTCAAATGTGTAATGCAGCTACAAATTCGATGTTCACTATTACGGAGCCGATGGAATTGTCAGAATTCGGCAAATACATCAGTATTACACAAAAATGCTTAAAAGAGGTGAACAAAGGCTGTAATCTTACCTAGAGACATCGGGCATTGGAACTGGCTATATATTGACACCTAACTGAACCTGACATGCTCAGCTGAGACTTTGTCCTAGGAAAAGAATAAGGGGCATATATTTGAGAAAGTAGTGCATTGGTCCCGATGCATCACTTCTTTTGAGTCGTCCTTACCCCACCTAACAACACCATGATTGTGCATTTTTCACAATACTGTGCACCATGGCAGTCGGTACCACAACAGTGTCAGAATTTGTAAAACAATATGGATAGTGCACCACTGCGCAAAGTCAGTAAAGTCCAGTAACACAAAGTTGTCTTTTAAAAATCTTCATTTTTTATTATTGCTTTTTCTTGAACAAACGAGCAATCAGCCAACGCATTTCGTCCTACACAAAAGGACTTCTTCAGGGCTTATATTTGCATGGTCTTTAAATTGATTGTCTTTCCATATTATTGGAATTAAATGTCCAACCTATTATTACCCATAACATAAGGGATCAGCCATGTCCGTCCCGGTCGGCAAAGAAAGTGAACACTTTAATACATGTTCCAATGAGCCAATTGCGAATTGTATCTTTTGTCCTTTCACAAGCTTTGAGTTTGTTTAACTTTTTGTGCCAGTGTTTTACTACTTGAATTATTGCTACATTTTATGTTGTATAGATTTTTATTTATCATACAATAAAAGTATTCCTCCTTTCTATTCCTGCTCCTCCTCAGACACTACCTGCAGCCTTGCTCTGCTGAACTTTCCATTCTCAGAAATGTTTCCCCAAAATGTTCTTTAAGTCCTAAGGTAAGCACCCACCAGGCCCAATCTATTTCTCATATCCGACCCACACTCCATCGCGGTGTGCCATAACTTTCAACTGTGGCCCGATCTCATATGATTAGATGTCTGCAGTTGGTGGTTTGTTCATTTATGTGCTAATTTTTACCCTAAACTTAAAAAAAACAAATCTCTGTTCTACTGATTAGATTTTTGTTTGTTTAGTGTAAAATAATCTATTCCCAATTAGTGTGAGATTTTTTTTTTATTTTATTTTCATTTTATTGCTGTGTGTGTTCTACATAAGTACTTTACACATTGCCTCTAAGTTAAGCTGGACTGTTTCTGTGACACAATGCTATAGAATTAAGCACAGGTTAACCCATTTGGTGCTGTGGACGTAATGGTTACATCCTCAGCTGTGGCGCTCCTGTGCTGAGGACATAACCATTATGTCCTAGCACCTACCCACGAGGGAATCACTGGCACTCCCCCCATCGACCACCCACTCACAGAACTCCACCGGTGATGGCAATGAAAGACTTTCTACTGCCACACCAACCCCCTCCCTCAGCGATCTGATGACACTGGCACATGCACAGCACACCAACATCATCAGAGCAGGGAGGCACTGCACTAGAACTAAATATTACAGAGTGGTTAGAGGAAAGGCAAGTTTGTTTCCTCCAGGGAGGGGTTGGGGCAGCAAAAAGACACTGGGGGAAAGGAAGGAGTTTTCATTTCCCCTGATGTCTCTTTTCATTGCACTCCTGCTGTGCGATCATGGCTGGGGCCCAGCAGGAATGCACCCACTAGTCTACCAGGGATTATTTGTGGCATTGGCAGTGGCCCCTTGGGCAAGTGGTGTTCCTTTTAATTGTGGGCAAACTTTGAGCATTTCTGCTCCCCTTGGGGGTAGATCGGCCATATTTTTAGGCAATCTGCTCCCAAGGAGGGCAGAAACCCGCTAGACCTAAGCATATGTTTATTTTGGTTTACGAGGGAGCTGCACCTTAGGCAAGGGTGCTCCCCTTATTTTTGGCATTATTTTGGTCATTTCTGCTCCCCTTTGGGACAGATCGGCCATATGTTTAGGCCAATCTGCTCCTAACAGGGGAAGAAGCCCACTATATACCATGAATATGGTAAATTGGCATTTGGGGGGAGAGGCCTCTTAGGCAAGGGCACTCCTCCTTTCGTTGTGGGCATTATTTTGACAGTTTCTGCCCCCCCCTTTGGGGCCGATTGACCATATTTTTAGGTTGATTTGTCCCAAAAGGGGGACAGACAACCACTATACCAAGGGGTATGTTTATTTTTGGTCATTATTGTGGCTGTTTCTGCTCCCCTTGGGGGCAGATCACCCTATTTTTAGGTCGATCTGCCCCAAAGGGGTCACAAACCCACTAGATGCAACTATATGTTTATTTTGGCATGTGGGGGAACTGCCCCTTAGGCAAGGGTGCTCCCCCTTATTTTTGGCCATTATTTTGGCTGTTTTTTCACCCCTTGGGGGCAGATCAGCGCTATTCTTAAGCCAATCTGCCCTGCAAGAGGATCAGAAACCCACTATACACCATGGATATGGTAATTTGAAATGTTGGGGACGGCCTCTTAGGCAAAGGAACTCCTTCTTTTGTTGTGGGCATTATTTGGGCAATTTCTGCGCTCCTTGCGGCAGATTGGCCATATTTTTAGGCTGATCTGCCCCCAAAGGGGGGGCAAACACCCATTAGACCCAGGGATATGTTTATTTAGGCATGTGGGGAAGGTGTCTCTTAGGTAAGGGTACTCCCCCTTATTTTGGGGCATTATTTCATCTGTTTCTGCTCTCCCTGAAGGCAGATAGGCCCTATTTTTAGACCGATCTGCCCCAAGGGGGGCAGTAACCCACTAGACACCATGGATATGGTACTTTGGCATGTGGTGGAGCAGCCCCTTAGACAAGAGTGCTCCCCCTTTTCTTGGGCCATTATTCTGGTATTTTCTGCCCCCCCTTGGGGGTAGATCAGACATATTGTTAGACCGATTTGCTCCGAAGGGGGTCAGAAACCCGCTATACCCAGGGATATGTTTATTTTGGCATGTGGGGGAGCTGACTCTTAGACAAGAGTGCTCCCCTTATTTTGGGGCATTATTTTGGTAATTTGTTCTCCCCTTTGGGGGCAGATCGGCCATATTTTTTAGTCCAATCAGCCACAAAGAGGAGTAGAAACCCACTATACACCATGGATATGGTAATTTGGCATGTGGAGGAAGACGCCTCTTAGGTGAGGGTACTCTCCCTTTTGTTTTTCTGGGGGCAGATGGGACATATTTTTAGGCTGGTCAGCCCCCGGGGTGGGGGGGGGAGACACTCACTAGACACCAGGAATATGGTAATTGGCATGTGGGGAGCAGCCCTTTAGGCAAGGGTGCTCGCCCTTTTCTTGGGGGCATTATACTGGCTTTTTCTGCCCCCCTTTGGGGAAGATCAGCCATATTGTCAGGCTGATTTGCCCTTAAGGGGGGCAGAAACCCACTAGACCCAGGGATATGTTTATTTTGGCATGTAGGGGAGCTGCAATGGTGCTCCCCCTTATTTTGGGACTTTATTTTGGCAGTTTCTGCTCACCATGGGGGTAGATCGGCCATATGTTAATTTGGCATGAGGGGGAGCGGCCCTTTTGGCAAGGGGGTTCCCCCTTTTTTGGGGGGCTTTATTTTGGCTTTTTATGCCCCCTCCCTTGGGGGCAGATCATCCATATTTTTAGGTTGATCTGTCCCCAAGGGGGGCAGAAACCCACTAGACACCAGCCATATTGCAATTTGGGATGTGGGGAGTGGCCCCATAGGCAAGGATGCTCCTCCTTTTTTGTGCATTAATTTAGGTGTTTCCGCCCCCCTTCGGAGCAGATCAACCACATTTTTAGGCTGATATGGCTCCAAATCTTCCCCCAAGATGGGCAGAAGCCCACTAGACACCAGGGAAAGTTATTTGCGCAATAAGAGTAGCGCCCCTTTGGCAAGGGTCGCTCCTTTTTTATTTGGCCACATATTTTGTCAGTTTCTACCCCCCCTTGGGGGCAGATCGGCCATATGTTTAGGCCCCCCCCCCCAAGTGGAGCACAAAGCCACTAGACACTATGGAGTTCTATATTTACTTGTTGGGGAGAGGCAAGGGTTGCTCCACTTCATTGGAGCAATGTTTTGGTCATTTTCTGCCCCCCACCAGGGGATGATTGGCCATATTTTTTTGCCCATCTGCTCCCAAACGAGAGGTAGAAAAATACTAGACACCAGGGAAAGTTTCTGCATTTGTGTGTGTGTGTGTGTATGTGTGAAATGGAGTTCAGCTGACAGTATTCGCGTAGTGGTGTTTTGCTGGCAGTGTTTGTAGAATGGTGCCTGGCTAGCGGTACAGGTGGGCTAGCTGGTGGTCCATGTGGACTGGCACTTGGCTGGTGGTGCATGTGAATTGGCATTTGGCTGGTGGTGCATGTGGACTGACGCTTGACTGGCGCTGCATGAGGACTGGCTCTTGGCTGTTGGTGCAGGTTGACTGGCCATAGGCAAGTGGTTTATTGTGTTGGGCCCGCTACTGTCAGTGTGAATGTTTTTCTGTGTCCAACGCATGAAAGGCATGTGACTGGACTGTAAAGCGGTTGGTGCCTTGATGTGGCATTACAGCTCACAAGCTGTAAGTCAGTGGTTCTTTCATCTTTTGTTGAAATTATTAGCAATGACATTTGCTGATTTTGTTTTGTAAATTAATTGGTGAATAAAGTTTTTTTTATGAACCACTGACTTACCCTCATGTCAAATCCAACCAGTACGCCTGTGATTGACTAGTAGATGGGTGTGCAGTAGTGTGTTGGCTTTTTTTTGCTTTTTATCGTCCATGCATAGTCTCTCTGCAGAGAACACCTTTTTGCCTTTTTTCACATTTTCTTTTTAAACTGCTTACTAAGAGAGTTTTATGTGGTGTGTTTTGTGTGGATTTCACAAGGGTTACCTTCCCAGAAGCACTTGTAAATGGTTGATTAATTGACAAAGCATATTGTTTCATCATATCTCTGTGAGGAAAAGTTGTGGGATCACCATGCCAGAACAAATTTGCAACCAATTAGCGTTCCTCTAGATCTCCCGATAAAAATGCTACCTCACTTGTGTGGGTGGGCTAAGTACCCGTGGCAGGGAAGGGCCCAAAACATATTGTGGACACATCAGAACTATCTATCTCAAAACAGCTTGTTGTTTCAAAGGGGTTACTTGCGTTTTTGTCCTGGGCCTGGCAGCCATCTAGGGAGACCTCCCAAACCCAGACATTTCTGCAAATTAGACACCCGGAGGAGTCCGGGGAGTTGAGGCTTGTGTGGATCCCCCAAAGTTTTCTTAACCAGAATCCCCTTCAAACCTTAAATTTAGCTAACAAAATCATGTTTTCCACACATTTCTGTCTTACATCACAGGGCCAACACCAGAACCAGTGGAGAGATACATCCACTACCTCAGTCCTTGGCAGGGTGAAGCACTCTGGGCACAAAGCCTCCTCCAGAACCAGTGGAGAGATACATCCACTACCTCAGTCCTTGGCAGGATGAAGCACTCTGGGCACAAAGCCCCCTTCAGAACCAGTGGAGTATCACATCCACTACCTCAGTTATTGGCAGGACGAAGCACTCTGGGCACAAAGCCCCCTCCAGAACCAGTGGAGACTGTTATCCACTTGAGAGACTGTGGCTTTGCACTCCCCAGGATAAAGCAGTGGGCAAACCACTTACTTGAGAGACTTGAGAGACAGTGGCTTTGCACTCCCCAGGATAAATCAGTGGGCAAACCACCCAATTGAGACATTTGAGAGACTGTGGTTTTGCACTCCCTAGGATATATCAATGGGCATGGAGCCCCCTTGTGCAGCAGTGGCGTTGTGCGTTCATCAGGCTGAGGTGCTCCCCCTCCCCCTGAGGTGCCTGTATATTTTCGATCTGATGTCCCAGCAGTGTTCTCTCTGTTTCCAGTCAGGTATCATGTGTGGGCCTCGCCCATGCATTTTGGGCCCAGTGGTCCACGGACAATGATTAGTACACTATCCGGACTTGTGTAGTTGCTGTACATATTTGTATATACTGAATTGTGACTTTTGACTAATGGATTTTTAATGATTACAATTGTTACAATCATTTCCTTTTATCCTTGCGTTCTTCCAGGGGGTGGGGGAGTGTATATGTAATGTTGCTGCATGTATATGTTGTATGTTGTTGTATGTGAGGGTGAGGGTGGGGGTGTTGCATGTGTGTGTCACTCTCTTTCCTTCACCCCTGTGTTGTAGGTGCAGTACTCACCGTGGTCGCTGCTGCCATTCCTACTTCTGGTAGAAGAGGAGGTAAACCAACATGGGTAACACATGAAGTTCGGGCTCCATGGCGTCCTGGTTCCTCGTTGGGTGTCGAGAGGTGAGTGTTTTCACTTCTGTGTACTGTTTCCGCTGTGCTTTTGATGGTGTCGGTTCCGCCCCAGAAATAGTGGTGGATAGTCCTCTTGTAATATAGTAGGTGGTACTTTGCCTCCCGCCTGTCTGTTGGCGGTGTCCACCGCGCTGTTTGTTTCTACCGCCGTGGCGGTCGGAGTGTTAAAGTGGCTGTCTATGTTGGCGGTTTCCACCACGGCCGTAATCCCATTCTTTTTTCCGCCGGCCTGTTGGCGGTATTACCGCCGCTTTAACACCAACCGCCAGGGTTGTAATGAGGGCCATAATGTACTCAAAGGGGGTGCTCCCCCATTAGGAGGGGCCAGAAAAATTGCACAATTTTTTGGCACTTTTAGCACCTGCTCAGCTATGCCCCATTTTTGTTCTCCAAAATGCTAAAGTTTTATATCTGCCATCAAAGGACTGTAATACTGAATATCGACCACAACAAGGTGGTATAAAAAAATCCTATGTAGAAGGGATAGCATTGCCTAATGTTAGACAATACTAAGAGGCAGCACATTTGAGTGTAATCAATGACAAATGCAAATGCCTATGATTATGGAGCCCTTTCATCTACATCTTTGTTGTCTGTACACTTTCAAATGAACAAGCTACAAGTTTAATCAGTGATTTGAGCGGAGCACTCTCTTGTCCCACAGGGCAGGCTTTCCTCACTCTTTCAATATGAAAAAATAGGGAAAATATAGTTACAACTGGGTTAATCTCTTTTCTTACAAAGTTTGTGAAGATTCCTTCAGGGTGATTAAAACACATCATTTTAAAGTAGGATGCTCAGAGGACATGGCTGGCAGCTGGAGAACATAGAGTCATCGGGCTATTGCTCCCATGGTGACAATAGGCCGGAAGCCACAACAGGCATCTAAAGGCAGTGAGCCTGCAGGAAGGAATATGGTCCGGTGGCAGGATGTCAACTTATGATCTATTCAGCCTGTGAGGTGCTTCCCCGAGGATTTACCACCCTGAGATCTACTGTAGCGGGGCAGCTCATGGACATCAGGGTGTGTAGCAGAGCGGACCTTGGAGTGATCAGCTGGCTCTTGACCCTGTAGACAACACTGGAGAACTTCTCTTGCCCCCTCTAAATGCACTGAATGTTGCAGCTTTCCAGGTGGCAGCTACTCCGAGTGCACAACGCAGCCGGGTAGAACGTTTCAGAGAGGTAGAAGTCTGAATTTCTGGGTCACTTGGTGGCCCTCACTGTTTCCCAGAGTAGTTCTACTCTGCTCCATTCTTGGCATTTCTAAGGAGCATGGCTACCCACAACAGGCCTCCAAGGGCAGATGACCTTTAACAAAATATGAGCCACAAGCATTTTGTAGAACTTGAATTCTTCTTGCTGCGTAGTGAGGACTTCCAAGATAAATAAAGTTATCAGTGTCCAAATGTGACATAACTAGTGCTTGCACCACAAGTCTACGTGAAGGCACAGGTTACAACTCAAACATTTTCCAGAGCATTTTCAAGATGTCAAAACAGCTGGCAACTAGCTTTCACAGTTGTAACTCCAAAGTGGGCTTGTCATCTATCCATATGCCCACACTTTTTACTGCTGTGTTGGGAGTAGGATGGCTACCTGGGGATTCTGACCAGTACATCACTGATTAACGATTACGGTGATTTCCAACCATCAGCATCTCAGTTAACTGACATTCATTCTATTAAGTCATTGAAACAAAAATTACGCTGACTGGAGACTGCACCAGTTTGGGGTGAGGGAGTTGACAATCTGACTATCATTCGCATATGACACTATTGAAAGGTCATGTGATTCTATAATCTCAGCAAGATGGCAAGCATATAAGTTAAATAATATAGGGTCAGGAGAGTGCCCTGAAGTACCCCACACTTTAAAGAGTGGGTTTCTGAGGAAAATTGTTCTAGAAAACCTGAAAGCTCCTGCCATCTAGAAATGACACAAACCATTTCCGGGCTAAGCTGGCAACTCCAGCCTGCTCCAGACTGTGCAATAACATTGGATGTCATGCTCTATCAAAGTCCTTGCTAAGATCCAAAAAGTATCACAGCGGCTGAGCCTATGCCACTTTCACTTGTAATGTGACTCTACAGGTAGCTTCTGGATGTGCTGCCTCTTTCTTGCCTCTTGGCAGGTGAAGTCTGCCCTGATGCATGCAAATTTTATTACGGAAGAGGTGTTAGAGACCAAAGGCAACTTAAAAACAGGGAAAGCAACCAGGGAGGATGGGTATCTGGCAGGGTTTACACAATTGTCAAATCCCTAGTTTCTCCATTTCAGTGCAAGGTTTCTTCACAAGCACTTGTTACGGATAGACTTCCTACTAACTTTACTATGACTAGGATTTTCTTAATCACTAAACCGGATAGAGAACCCCTACTTTGCACCAAATTTAGACTAATCCCTGATTAATCTGGATGCAAACATTTTGGTGAAAATATTGGCTGGCAACCCGAAAAGAAGTATTATTTCCCATGTCCACCCTAATCAAGCTGGATTTTGTTTCAGGGTTGTACTTCTACCAGTCATCTCAGACTTGTGTTGCACATATTTGGCAGGTGAGGGACATTGATAATGAGAAGGTACCCCTCTCCATTGATTCTGAGAAGGCTTCGATAGGCTGGGGTAGGGAATACCATCTCGTACCAAGGTGTGGATGGGCTCTGCACATACATTTTTTATATGGGTGCAAAGTATATATTATGACATGGAGGAGGTTGTCAGTTCTGATGATGCCATGTCTCAGTGCTGTTTCGATTGACACTAGAGTCCCTGCAGTAGATTGAAGGCATACAGAAGGCGACAGAAAACCACAACAGTCCTGTATGCAGATGACATTACTTTGATACTGTCCTGCCCTCACTCTCCGCAAAGCGATAAGTGACATTAAAATAATTGATCACTTCTCTGGCTTCTCAGGTTATCGTATTAGCTGAGCTAAACGTGAGGCCCTTACCCTCACTCGGGCCAAAGTTTCTGCATCCTTAGGTGAAATGCCTTTCACATGGAAGCATCAGAGTCCTAAATTCCTTGGGGTACTTGTTAACAGAGGCCTAGAGGGCATTATTCAGGTCAATTTTCTCCCTTTGATGAAAAAAATCACTGCAAACTTAAAAAAGTGAGAGCGCATAAATTTGTCCCTGTGGGGGATGGCAGGTAGTGGAGATTAACAGAGCACTCAGATTTCTTTTTTTGTTTTGAATGTTTCCTTTACTAACCCCCAAGGACCTTGTATGATGAATAGATATATTTAAGAGATTATTTATATGGGGTGAAGTGAAGCATGGCTGAGAGACCCAAAACTATATGCCACTACAAAAATGGAGGAATTACAACTGGCAAATATGAAATGCTGGAGATTGCTCACCAGATAGCCAAATCTCTATACGTGATCAAAACTTACAAGGAGGTGCTATTTTTGATTCCCCTGGTGCACCATCTCCTGGGAGCAAAGGGGGACCTAGTGACATATTATACCAGATCACAGAAAGGTTCATAGGATGGCAATCCTGCCATATAATCCTCCAAAGTGGCCTTGTGAAGGGATCAGATTCCTTGCATGCAAGTGCACCCTGTAGCATAATATCAAAATCAGCGTTGGTTAGTCTGAGGTCCTTTGGTCTATCTGGAAAGGCTGGAATACTTGCTGTGTGGCCAATATGTTCAAATATGGACACTATGGTCTCATGACCATGCACATCTGGAGGTAAAAATAATTGAAAGGAGCCTTGCTTGTGACACTTGGGATGGCACCATATGCACTAACACCATCTCCCACTCACAAATATAATTATATATGGAAAGATGTTTCAATGTTTACTTGAGAAATCTGAACAAATTAAGTGAAAGAGATGTGTTATGCTTTGCACATACTCTGGAATGTAAGTTTTTTCAGTAATGACTGTAGCTTTTTTATTCTAGTGGGAGGTTGAAATTGCATACATTTTTCTAGAAAGCAGTGTGCCGGGCTCTTTCCCTCATCTGATAGTGCAGATCCCAAAAAGAGGACACTCAGAAAAGCAACTTTTGTTTTCTTGAAATTGAATTCGGCAAATCCCCAAACAATGTGATTTTCATCTGTGAGAGAGATGTCAATGACATAAGGCATCACCTTGGGGTCAAAATCATGTAATATTGATCTTACAAAGGCTTTGAACAATCCTGGACTTTTCTTATAACCTTGAGGGAGGTCTCAAAATTTCATTTTAGAGTCAAGTGCACTGAATGCATTCAAATCTTTACTTCAGCCACTAAGTTTTGGCAGAAAAAGCGGTTGGAAATATCAAAGGTTGTTCTGTATTTTGTACGCACTAAATTGTTAATAAGTGCAATCTATGTGTATATTTGTGAATGACTGTTTAGATGTCTACAATCTAATACTATTCTATAGTAATGGTCTGGCTTAGATATGGGGAAAAAAGGGGTATTCTTTAGTGATACACAGGGTTCTATTTCTCCCTGGTACTGAAGTTGTGAGGGTATTTCTCTCACTGGTACTTTAGTGTCGTGTTTAATAGGGTATAGTGGTTTGATCTGTGCAGTTGATCTAATTGGTGGTACATTGGTAAGAGGATTCCTTATCCCACCTCACATATTTGAGGTAAAGTGCTAGAGCCTGCGCCAATGCCCAATCTGCAACGTAGGCTTCTTTTGGGTCACCTGGAAGGAGGTCTGAGAAAGACGTCAAATTGACGTCTTCGCTTTGTGGGAGACTACAGACAATTTCAGGTGGCCAATATTTTTCTGCCAGGAGGATATCGTAACAAATTGAATAGTGTTCTCAATGAATCCCTTAATTTAAAATTTTAATTTGCAAACCCTGTTCGGTGGGTAGATGCGCCTGTCCTCACTTTCAAATTCAAGAAGGTCGTTAGTTGATGTCACATCCAGAAGCTCTTGAAGATTCTGGCAAAACTATTGTGACGTTTGCCGCACTGTCTAGCAGAGTCGCCGTCCACATCGTTTTCTTCAGCAAATGTCTAAAAATATATGTTGTTTTTCTCCGAAATGGCTGTAATCTTTTTTTTCTTCAACTGGATTTTCTGTTGGGGTTTCTGTTGTGGAAGTTTCTCTTCCTTTTTGATTGAAACTTCAGATCAGCGAGTCCTTTTTTGCTTTCTCACACTCATTTATGTGTCCTGTCTGCCCTCCTCTCTCACTGTGTTTTTTGGGTGAGTCCTGTAAGGAACGCGATTGGCAACTATATTGGTATCTTTTAGGAATTTTTTATGTTTCCCTATTAAGATTGTAGCATTTCTCAGAGGTTTCTGACATGGAAATTCTCCTCTTTCTTTTTATTGTCTTTATTAGGCTTCTATTTGTCCCAGCATTTTTTAGAACACTCTTGTGCTTGTTCTGTAGAGTCCTTTTTGGATCTACCTTGTAATTATGGTTTGCCTGGACTGACTCCCAGACTATCCGGACCTATTATGTTATAGGTTTCGGTGATAATCTTAAACAGCTTACGTTTTTGTTCCTGTTGAGGAATGTCCCAAAGCCACTGGTGTACTGCCAATGTGACTGCTTCCCCCTCGAGATTAATTAATACAATTGAGGACACTATGGAAAAGTTCCCATTAATTGTATCCCCAAGTCCAGGGCAGGGACAGCCCCGTATTCATCTTAAATTTGTTTTAGAACTTCTAGAAGATTAGCTTGTAGTTAGAAATGGAGCATCTGGTTGGCTAAGGTATGCACCTAAGCCAGGCAGGACCCACCCACTCTAGTCTGGGGAAAAGGGATTTGCACATCCAATATAATCCCTGCTTGTCCCTTGGTAAATTGGCATGAGCAGTCAGGCCTAACCCAGAGGCAATGTGTACAGCATTTGCACGACACCCACAACACACGTGATGCAATAAATACACCACAAAAGAATACAACACCAAGTTAAAATAAACTGCATTGCACAAAATATAATTAGACCAAACACATGTCAGTAATGCCCTGCTATCTTAGCAGTTGATAGGACAGTACGCAATAGTTACTTTGCAGAACCAGCAGTAGTCACATGCAAAATATAGGTTACTTATTATTCAGCAATATAAGCAGTAGTCAGGAATCACATTACTAAATAAATACGCTTGTCATAGAAATATCATAAATGCCCACATCAGGAACACTATAAAACATACAGCTTGTCATGAAAACATATCAGCATGGAATGCCCATAAAGAGGAACATCAGCCATATGTGTTCCCTCATATCAGAAACAGGTTAGCATAACAATCCACAGAAAGTCAATGAAAGGAAAATTAGGAAAATGTATGGTCCCTGCAAAGCACCTGTTTTTGTGAAGATAAGGCACCTCTAGTGCCACGTAGAGGACAAAGTGGACCCCGCGCTCCACTGCACAAAACAGGGGCCTCACAATGATTTAGGGTGAAGGGGGGCAACACGCACCCTATCCAACTTTTTTAACAGGCCCCTCCTGGGGCCTGCAATCTCTGCCCCCCCCCCCCGGGCCAGAGCTGGCCCTCAAGAGGGGGACCAAAGCCAGAAACAATGATATAGGCAATGGTAGGCGCCTCACCCGAATCTCATAGCGACCCCAAAACAAAAATGAAGGACCCACCCACTCTAGTCTAGGCAAGGGAGTTGCACATCCAAGATAACCCCTGCTTGTCCCTTGGTAAATTGGTATGAGCAGTCAAGCCTAACCCAGAGGCAATGTGTAAAGCATTTGCACAACACCCACAACACATGTGATGCAATAAATACACCACAAAGGAATACAAAACCAAGTTAAAATAAACTGTATTGCACAAAATATCATTAGACCAAACACATGTCAGTAATGCCCTGCTACCTTAGCAGTTGTCAGAACAGTACGCAATAGTTACTTTGCCGAACCAGCAGTAGTTACATGCAAAATATAGGTTACTTATTAGTCAGCAATATAAGCAATAGTCAGGAATCACATTACTAGATAAATATGCTTGTCATAGAAATATCATGAATGCCCATATCAGGAACATTATAAAACATATGGCTTTTCATGAAAACATATCAGCATGGAATGCCCATAAAGAGGAACATAAGCCATATGTGTTCCCTCATATCAGAAACAGGTTAGCATAACAATCCACCCAAAGTCAATAAAAGGAACATTAGGAAAATGTATGGTCCCTGCAAAGTACCTGTTTTTGTGAAGATAAGGCACCTCTAGTGCCACGTAGAGGACAAAGGGGGCCCCCGCGCTCCACTGCACAAAACGGGGGCCTCACAATGATTTAGGGTGAAGGGGGGCAACACGCACCCTATCCAACTTTTTTAACAGGCCCCTCCTGGGGCCTACGATCACTGGGGCCCCCGGGCCAGAGCTGGCCCTCCAGAGGGAGACCAAAGCCAGAAACAACGATATAGGCAATGGTAGGCACCTCACCCGAATCTCATAGCGACCCCAAAACAAAAATGAAGGATCATACAGTGTGTGGGGAGTCTCCTGCAAGGCTTCCACCCCACCCCGTCCTTCCGAAATAACATGGGGCAGGGGTAGCCTCTGATGAGGCTTCATTCCCCCCTGCCCATCTTGAAGACAACTGCGAGGGACTCCGGTGGGGTGGGGAGCCTCCAATCAGGCTTCCCTCCCTGCCCGTCTCCGTCGTCTTTCAAAAGGCCTGCCCAGGCCGCAACAGTGAGCAGGCACCAAAGTAGGTGCCTGCATGTGCCCCGAGGGTGCTCCTCGGAGTGCGCTTCGCTCCTCTGATTGCTATCAGAGGTGTTCCGGTGGTCCCAGAGGCAGCGCAAATCCGAGCACACTCATAAAAGAAAGCCGAGTTGTGGCGGTGAGTCCCTCACAGAGGCAATGCCCTTTTCAAAGTGCAACTGGCAATAAAATGACAAAATCGCTTTCTAAAGCGATTGAGGAATTATGGCCACAGCGCTTTCAAGCGCAGAACAAGCTGAAAGAAAGCGCTCTCAAGGCGCTACTTGATGAAAGGATGCACTCATTGCACTTTACGAAGTTGCAGGGGTCAGGGGCTACAGCACCCTGCTCCTGGGGGCCAAAGTTCAATGGAGCACAGGGCAGCAGGGCCCAGCAGCAGGCCAGCGCAAGGTGGATGCAGGGAAGTGGCAGTTCCTCACAGTGACCAGGCAGGTCACAGGTCAGCACAGTAGCAGCAGTCCATGGCGATTCCTGGTGAGCCCCTCCAGCAGCATTCTGTGTCCAATTCCAACATGTCACCAGTGTCTTCCAATTGTAGGGAAATCCCCTGTACCTATACTCTGGGGTGTCCCCTCTCTCCTCCAGCACAGGCTTCAATCATCATTTGGGGTAAACAACCCTTTTGTGTGAGGCCAGGGCACAGCCTTTACAGATGCATGTGTGCCCCACCTCCTACTTCTCTCAGCCCAGGATGACTATTCAAAATGCAGATGCACCACTGTGACACCTCCACCCTCCCTGTGTACAGGCTGTCCTAAAAGTATGCACAAAGCCCAACTGTCACTCTGCCCAGACCTGGATTCGAGTCAAACTGCAAAACACCAGAGTCATAAGCACAGATAAATGCTCACTTTCAACAAGTGGCATTTCGGTAATGATAATAGAAAATGCACCTACACCAGTAAGCTGCATTTCTCACTACCATTACAACCTTACCAAACTTGCCTACGCTACTCCTCATAAATCAGACAATGCCCCTTAAAAATAAGCCAGGGCATTTTCAATGCAATCCTATGAGAAGGCAGCACTCACAGCATTGAGAAACCAAATAGGCTGTTTGTCACTGCCAGGACAGGCCACGCTACTAGGCACATGTCCTGCCTTCTACATACATAGCACCCTGCCCATAGGGCTAGCTAGGGCCTACCTTAGAGGTGACTTATATGTAGTAAAAGGAGAGTTTTGGGCCTGGCAAGTCAATTTTGATTCAAGCTCCCTGTGCACTCAGGTCCTGCGCCAGCAGGCTTGAGACAGGTTTGAAAGTCTACTTCAGTAGGTGGCCCAAGCAGCACTGCAGGCCCACTGGTAGCATTTAATGTACAGGCTGTGGGTATAGAGATACTACTGTACAAGGGATTTACAGGTAAATTAAATGTGCCAATTAAGTATAAGCCAATGATACCAAGTTTACAAGGAAGAGCACATGAACTTTAGCGCTGATAACTAGAGGTAAAGTGCCCAGAGTCAAAACGTCAGCCAAAAAGGGTCAGAAAAATTAGGAGGAGAAGGCAAAAAGTTTGGGCAATGACCCAGTAGAAAGGGCAAGGTCCAAAACAAGTGTTGGTGTACCATGTGCAGTAGTATAGAGTGCAGCAAAAACTGCACCCAAAGTGGCACATTTGCCCCAGAGGGAACCATCCTAAAGGGCCAGTACACAGTGAAAATTCTAATTTCATTGTGTTTTGTGTGTACCTTATCCTTTATAAATGCACAGTCACAGGAGTTATCCCTGCTGTAGCCAAATATGATTGCACTAGAGTAGCCCTTGCTGGATGGTGTTTAAGGTCTGCATTATGTACTGTATTAAGCATCTACATATGTCTACTAAATAATTATATAAACAGCACATGCCTGCTACTGTCAAGTTACCCTCATTAGGGTGTGGTGAATATATGGCCAATTCCTGCCTTGTAGGACCTTCATTACTTAAAGGACCTAATCTAATGTTTAGTGTAACACGTGGTAGGGTGCCATCAAGCTATTTCTGGTGTTCTTGATAAGATATTGGTATTTCCAAATGTGCATATGTCATGTATGTGCAGGAGTATTTGCTGCTGTATAATTGTGAAACGCATGTGAGTTCCCATCAACTTGTGTAAATATGATCAAGGAATACAAAAATGTAAGTTCTGTATGCATCGTAGGCCTCAACAATGAAAGGAACTTCCCCACCTCATCAGTGAACCCATTATTTAATGTGTTGTGTGAGAAGTTGTCTCATGTTTGCTGCACTTGCTACATATTGAGGACCCACCATATTTTAAAAATAATTAGTTCAGAGGCAGAATCACCAATTTGGGGAAATCCTTTTTTAAGGTTCAAGCTTGAACAACCTACAGCTTATTTAGCAGAGGAACATATTGCCCTAATACCATGGACATCTCTGTATAAGGTGTTTAGGGTGTCTTTACATGTAATGAGACAGAGATACTCGAAAGATCCATAAAGTTACTGCCTAACCAATGTTACTACACTACAGGCAGAGGTTTGAAGATATATATGAAGCTGTACACTTCGAAAGGGTTACTTATAAACTTAATGACAATTCACATAAATGTGACCTTTTTTGACATGCTGAATGGAAGAGGAAGGTGAGGATGGTGGACTGAATGGGGGTAGCCATGTTGATGACCCTGAGTTTTCTCAATATGGGTGGTAGTGCTCATAGGTAATCTCTTAGACCTGTTGCCAATTACTAGATGGGACGAGGGGGTTATAATTGTTGTGTGTAGCTTGTGATCTGTGGTTTACGACATAACAGACAGCAGTTTCTGGAAAACAAATGAACAATTGTTATATAATAAAGTGGATGCTCAATTTCCATCTTCTGCAGGGGACTCGTGAAAGAACAGTGTCAATAATCTTTTCTCTGAATGCGCTCTATCGATGAGAAACATGCTGCTTGCCACCTGAACTCTGTGTAAACCCCTAAAGTTTGTTATAATACAATTTAAAAAATGATCAACCCTTTGCTTCTATGAATTTTACATGAGCAGTATTGACTTGTGCACACCTCTGTTTTAGCAGGCAGATTCAGTCTGTTTATTACTGTCTACATTATCAATGAACTTTATGATTGTGTCTGATGTCGACCTGCATGCCACTCTTAATGACATGTTACCGCCTTCTCAAGAAATCAGCCTAGACTGTACCACTGGCTTCACATATGTATGCATAAAGGGGTTTTGCCTAAACTTGACCCTCATGGTTTAATGTTAAGTATATAGCATGTTTATAAGTTTTATTTTAGCATAAAACACACTTAAATAGTTTTAATACTGCTTCTATACTTCTCTGACAAAGGCATAGAGCAAGAATCCCTGGATATCCATACCCCACAACTTTTTCATTCCCATTTTTCTTCACTGCAGTAATGCTTACTTTCTCCCATATATTTGCGGAAGTTATCTTATTCATGCAGCCTTTTTAACTTTTTAATCTCGCTTTCCCTATGAGTTTTAGACATTTTGTGGATTATTTAGATCTCTTGATATGGCCTGCTAAGCTGGCCCTGGTGCAGAGATCGCACTTCTGTCGAGCCACAGCACACTCCCTGCACACATCAGGGTTCTGTGGTTTCATTCTTACTAATGTGCGCCTGCTGAACCTCAGGATAATTTTCATCCGAAATGAACGCTGAGGCTATTGTGTAATGGCAGACTGCATGGCATTTATTGTTTTTGGGAAAGTAAACAATCCCCTAAAGAAAGTAGTGTATCTCTCAGAATGCAAATTTAATGACCACGATGAATAAGGATTTTTTCCCATGTACCTGGAGATCACTGTTGGTTTTTCTGTCTGGGCTTGACACACCTCACATGTCAGACATGTAAAATGAAAATCTGCATTGAGAACTCCATCTTAAGTAGGATGAAAGGCCTAATGCATTGAAATCATTGGCCAGGAGGCAAATAGGCTACAGGCAGAGATTGTGACCAGCCTAGCAGTTATCAACTCCATTGGTGCATGAATAGCAGTTCCTGCCACTTTGTGGCATAGCTTCCACTTTTCCATACTCTAAAAGAGATCCAGTTAGAAATTGGGGTTTTGGTTGTCTGGAGTGTGAGCCCAGGTCAAGCAGCAACCACAAGTCTTGCCTGGAAAAGGCACAAACTAACCCCAAATTAAACTGTTCTCAACCCCCTGGTACATTGTCACTGAGCATGCAGGCTTAACTTAGAGGCAAAGTGTAAAGTATTTCTGAACACTTCAAAGAGTAACACAGTGAAAACACACCACAACAGAGTTAGAAGAAAGAGAGTATAATTTATTATATAAAACCGAATGACAAAAATCCAATCAGTAGAAGTGGAGTTATGAATTCTTTTACATCAAACTGCTATAACGTGCTTAAAGGTATAAAGCACCAATAATGTCAATCTGTTTGCGCTGGACCAGGTCAAAGTCAATAACTCAAGCCGAATGCCGCAGAGCACTCATCAAATACAGTCCCAGATCAGTCAAGCTGAAGGTTTACCTTCTCAAGCTTTGTATGATGAGTCCAGTTCTCATGGAAGAAGGCTGCAAGAAGCAAAGAAAGTGCCGCTGAAGGTGATCACCAAAAGTGATCCGGTTGTGGCGGATGGGTGGAATGATACCTCACTTTGGTGGTCATCCACAGCGATCAATGTTTGCTAGGTGGAGAGACAGGCTGACAGCAGCTTGCGCTGATTTTTGGTGGGAGCAGTGCAGTTCGGGTGCGAACAGGGACACTCACAATCGTGAAGAGCCCAAAAGCTTGAATTGAAAAGTTCAAGAGCCAAACCAAGGGCCCAGGACCTGAGAAAAACTTGCTAAAGAAACTTGCTAAAGACAGTTCAAGGAGCAGTGGGGAGCCTGCAATTTCCCTGAGACTCAAATCAGGAGGCCAGCAGACTAGCCCTTTCAGTCATTCTAGGGACCTAGGTTCAAGATTGAGTTTCAGGTCTGTTCTTCTTCCCCAGACAATAGGGCAGCAAGAAATAGGTCAGCATAGCATGTCAGGAGTTCCTATAGAACAACAGTCCAGCAGAGTGGTAGTCCTTGTAGCAGCACAGCAGTGCTTCTTCATGGCAGAGGATTAACAGGGCCAGACGTGTACTGAAGTGGTGGTGCCTGATGTTCTTCTTTTATACAATGGTGCCCTGATTCTGGAAGGTGAACGAAGCTTCTAAACAGTGTCTTTGAAATGCATGCAATGTCCTGCCTCCCCTGCCTCAAAGCTGGCTGAAATGACAATGCAAGGAGGTTACGCCACTTTTGCAGATACAGGACACTGCCTATTCAGGAGTAAGTGAGCCTGAGCCCACTCTTCCCTCCCATCCTTCCAATGATTTCACATCCAGTCACACCTAAGCTCTCATTGTGTGTGGCTGTCTAGAAGAAATACACAAAGCCCAACAGCCACCTACACCCAGTCAAGTGACCAGAGACAGTCTGTAGGCATCAAATGCCTAAAACAAAAAAATGTTAACTGTACAAATGGGACATTTTCAGAACTGTCATTTAAAATATGAGTTCACCATAAGTTATGATGTTAAATTAGGATTCCAGTGACACCAAATATGAAGCATTTATCTCCTCTCATTCGGAAATTACACTTATAAAAAGTATTCGGCAACTCCAATGTTATTCTATGGGAGAGATAGGTCTTGGAGTAGTGAACTACTAATTTAAGAATTTTTCACTACCACAACATGCAAAATTTACAAGTACATGTTCAATTTTTTAAATGTATTGCACCCTGCCTTCAGTGTTTTTTCTAGGAATTATTTATTTGTATTGAAAATGAGTTTGTGGGCCTTTCAAAGTGTTTATTACACCAGGTGGAAATTTCCATTTAAAACTGCACATACACGCTTTGAAATGGCAGGCCTGAGACATGCTTTCCAGACTACTTAAGTAGATGACACAATCAGTGCTGCAGGCCAACTAGTGCATTTAATTTACAGGCCCAGGTACATGGAATTCTACCTTGATTGTCAATGATATAATATTACCATGTTTTAATGAGTGAGCACATGCACTTTATCACTGGTTAGCAGTGGTAAAGTGCACAAAGTCCTAATGCCAGCAAAACAAGATCAGGAGATTATTTTTATATAATTACATATCTGTTTTTGGTTAATATGTTAAACAAAAACAGTTGTCTTATTAACAATATGTCTTGTTACTGTAATCTTTAGTGAACTTAAAATCAACTTTCTTTCGAAATACAGTCTTAAAACGCTGCAAAAGAATCTCGTATCACTGGCAAGCCTTTCTAGAGCAGCTTGGGCTTCACGGTGGTCTTCCACTAAGAATCTGAGATCTCATCTTAACTCTCCGCTTCATCCTGAGCAAGCAGGGTGCCCTTTTCTAAAGCATTTTGTTTCTCTTTCCCACGATGCCAAATTACTTTACATTTTATGGGACCGAACAGGCTGACAATTCCACGTCTGTCAAAAAACACTCTACACTGTCATTACACTTTCTTTTCAAGTCTTATCCTTTTCTATTTCAAGGTCATACTTCAGCTGTGTCTCCTACAGAAAGTGCTCTATAATTATGAGCTTTCCTGCATAGCTCAGAATAGCAAGAATAGCCTGTTGTTGACAAAGAGAAATACATATTTTGTGAAGTGTTCAAAAGATAATCTAACACTGTATTTACTTGCATGGGGAAGAACACTTGTCTGAGAGACTTTTACAATTACCATTCTCCTTTTCATGTGAACAAATGCCATTTCGCATATACACAGCGTCCCTGACTATCAATGCTCGTCTCTCACTGAACGTTAATTCAGTTCTATCACCAGCCTGTAAAGGAAATGCAAACGAAGTTAAAGTACTGATTATATTTAATAAAAATGACGAAAAACTTGAAAATAAAGGAACAAAAGATGCCTAATTTAGTAAAATATAGTTTATTTGCAAACACATTTCATGTATGAAAGGGAATGTTACTGATTTGTATTGGTTCTAAATGTTTTTCACTCAAAAACAAACATATAGTTTAGGGTGTACCAGGTCTTGCGTAATGAGCACCGTTTCTTCAGTTATGCACACAGTGTTTATATTTTAAATATAAAAATTGCAAGCTTCTTGCTACAGCTGTCCTGTTTTACCAAGTGGGCAATAACTAATTTCACAGGTTATTTCATACAGTTGTCGTATAAAAACACGCCTTTCTTAAGCAAGTTTTATAGTCGTGACTTGACAGATGAAAGCCCATCCAGACATTTATGTTTTCCTGAGATCTAACCAGACCATTAGCACATAAGACAACTATGTAACCTGGAAAGAAGGGGCTATAGAAAATAAAAATATGTTGTTTTCATTTCTCTTGACAAACTATGGAATAGTAAAACATATATGCGATAATGTTCGTGTCAAGCGTTTAAGGGTACTCTTTTCACATTCGTTCTCCTAACATAATCTAGTAGTTTGAGTACGTTTAGTCTCATGAAAAGTAGTAAAGTCAGGATCTACTTATTGGTGCTTTTTCCATCTCAACCAGAAATTGCTAACATTGCACCCCTTCAATGCATATCTCATTGCATGCCTGGCATACTGATTATTTGCAATTTAGTTTTCTAAAATTTCAAAATTCTATTTCATTTTACTTATTATTTTCAACAAAATGAGTTTAACCACTTCGCTGCCAGGCCTTTTCCCCCTCCTGTGTCAGGCCTTTTTTTGCCTATTTGGGGCAGTTCGCGCTTAGGCCCGCATAACTTTTTGTCCACATAAGCTAACCAAGCCAAATTTGCGTCCTTTTTTTCCAACATCCTAGGGATTCTGGAGGTACCCAGACTTTGTGGGTTCCCCTGAAAGAGGCCAAGAAATTGGCCAAAATACAGGGAAAATTTTGTTTTTTTCAAAAAAATTGGAAAAAGTGGCTGCAGAAGAAGGCTTGTGGTTTTTCCCCTGAAAATGGCATCAACAAAGGGTTTGCGGTGCTAAACTCAGCAGCTTCCCAGCTTTCAGGAACAGGCAGACTTGAATCAGAAAACCCAATTTTTCAACACAATTTTGGCATTTTTCTGGGACATACCCCATTTTTGCAATTTTTTGTGCTTTCAGCCTCCTTCCAGTCAGTGACAGAAATGGGCATGAAACCAATGCTGGATCCCAGAAACCTAAACATTTCTGAAACCTAGACAAAATTCTGAATTCAGCAAGGGGTCATTTGTGTAGATCCTACAAGGGTTTCCTACAGAAAATAACAACTGAAAAAGAAAAATATTGAAATTTAGGTGAAAAAAACATAAATGTTTCTCTACGTTTTACTCTGTAACTTTTCCCTGCAATGTCAGATTATCGAAAGCAATATACCGTTACGTCTGCTGGACTCCTCTGGTTGCGGGGATATATAGGGCTTGTAGGTTCATCAAGAACCCGAGGAACCCAGAGCCAATAAATGAGCTGCACCCTGACGTGCGTTTTCATTCTATACCGGGTATACAGCAATTCATTTGCTGAAATATAAAGAGTAAAAAATTGCTATCAAGAAAACCTTTGTATTTCCAAAAAGGGCACAAGATAAGGTGTTGAGGAGCAGTGGTTATTTGCACATCTCTGAATTCCGGGGTGACCATACTAGCATGTGAATTACAGGGCTTTTCTCAAATAGATGTCTTTTTTACACACTCTCCTATATTTGGAAGGAAAAAATGTAGAGAAAGACAAGGGGCAATAACACTTGTTTTGCTAATCTATGTTCCCCCAAGTCTCCCGATAAAAATGATACCTCACTTGTGTGGGTAGGCCTAGCGCCCGCGACAGGAAACGCCCCAAAGCGCAACGTGGACACATCCAAATTTTTGGAAGACAACAGAGGTGTTTTTTGCGAAGTGCCTACCTGTAGATTTTGGCCTCTAGCTCAGCCGGCACCTAGGGAAACCTACCAAACCTGTGCATTTCTGAAAACTAGAGACCTAGGGGAATCGAAGGAGGGGTGAGTTGCGGGGCTCGGACCAGGTTCTGTTACCCAGAATCCTTTGCAAACCTCAAAATTTGGCTAAAAAAACACATGTTCCTCACATTTCTGTGGCAGAAAGATCTGGAATCTGACAGGAGCCACAAATTTCCTTTCACCCAGCGTTCCCCCAAGTCTCCCGATAAAAATGATACCTCACTTGTGTGGGTAGGCCTAGCGCCCGCAACAGGAAACGCCCCAAAGCGCAACGTGGACACATCCAAATTTTTGGAAGACAACAAAGGTGATTTTTGCGAAGTGCCTACCTGTAGATTTTGGCCTCTAGCTCAGCCGGCACCTAGGGAAACCTACCAAACCTGTGCATTTCTGAAAACTAGAGACCTAGGGGAATCCAAGGAGGGGTGACTTGCGGGGCTCGGACCAGGTTCTGTTACCCAGAATCCTTTGCAAACCTCAAAATTTGGCTAAAAAAACACATGTTCCTCACATTTCTGTGTCTGAAAGTTCTGGAATCTGAGAGGAGCCACAAATTTCCTTCCACCCAGCGTTGCCCCAAGTCTCCCGATAAAAATGATACCTCACTTGTGTGGGTAGGCCTAGCGACAGGAAACACCCCAAAGCGCAACGTGGACACATCCTAAATTTTGGAAAAAAACAGAGGTGTTTTTTGCGAAGTGCCTACCTGTAGATTTTGGCCTCTAGCTCAGCCGGCACCTAGGGAAACCTACCAAACCTGTGCATTTCTGAAAACTAGAGACCTAGGGGAATCCAAGGAGGGGTGACTTGCGGGGCTCGGACCAGGTTCTGTTACCCAGAATCCTTTGCAAACCTCAAAATTTGGCTAAAAAAACACATGTTCCTCACATTTCTGTGGCAGAAAGTTCTGGAATCTGAGAGGAGCTACAAATTTCCTTCCACCCAGCGTTCCCCCAAGTCTCCCGATAAAAATGATACCTCACTTGCGTGGGTAGGCCTAGTGCCGGCGACAGGAAACACCCCAAAGCGCAACGTGGACACATCCTAAATTTTGGGAAAAAACAGAGGTTTTTTTTGCGAAGTGCCTACCTGTAGATTTTGGCCTCTAGCTCAGCCGGCACCTAGGGAAACCTACCAAACCTGTGCATTTCTGAAAACTAGAGACCTAGGGGAATCCAAGGAGGGGTGACTTGCGGGGCTCAGACCAGGTTCTGTTACCCAGAATCCTTTGCAAACCTCAAAATTTGGCTAAAAAAACACATGTTCCTCACATTTCTGTGGCAGAAAGTTCTGGAATCTGAGAGGAGCTACAAATTTCCTTCCACCCAGCGTTCCCCCAAGTCTCCCGATAAAAATGATACCTCACTTGCGTGGGTAGGCCTAGCGCCGGCGACAGGAAACACCCCAAAGCGCAACGTGGACACATCCTAAATTTTGGAAAAAAACAGAGGTGTTTTTTGCGAAGTGCCTACCTGTAGATTTTGGCCTCTAGCTCAGCCGCCACCTAGGGAAACCTACCAAACCTGTGCATTTCTGAAAACTAGAGACGTAGGGGAATCCAAGGAGGGGTGACTTGCGGGGATCGGACCAGGTTCTGTTACCCAGAATCCTTTGCAAACCTCAAAATTTGGCTAAAAAAACACATGTTCCTCACATTTCTGTGGCAGAAAGTTCTGGAATCTGAGAGGAGCTACAAATTTCCTTCCACCCAGCGTTCCCCCAAGTCTCCCGATAAAAATGATACCTCACTTGCGTGGGTAGGCCTAGCGCTGGCGACAGGAAACACCCCAAAGCGCAACGTCGACACATCCTAAATTTTGGAAAAAAACAGAGGTGTTTTTTGCGAAGTGCCTACCTGTAGATTTTGGCCTCTAGCTCAGCCGGCACCTAGGGAAACCTACCAAACCTGTGCATTTCTGAAAACTAGAGACCTAGGGGAATCCAAGGAGGGGTGACTTGCGGGGCTCGGACCAGGTTCTGTTACCCAGAATCCTTTGCAAACCTCCAAATTTGGCTAAAAAAACACATGTTCCTCACATTTCTGTGTCAGAAAGTTCTGGAATCTGAGAGGAGCTACAAATTTCCTTCCACCCAGCGTTCCCCCAAGTCTCCCGATAAAAATGATACCTCACTTGCGTGGGTAGGCCTAGCGCCGGCGACAGGAAACACCCAAAAGCGCAACGTGGACACATCCTAAATTTTGGAAAAAAACAGAGGTGTTTTTTGCGAAGTGCCTACCTGTAGATTTTGGCCTCTAGCTCAGCCGGCACCTGGGGAAACCTAGCAAACCAGCGCATTTATGAAAACTAGAAACCCAGGGGAATCCAAGATGGGGTGAATTGTGGGGCTCTGACCAGGTTCTGTTACCCAGAATCCTTTGCAAACCTCAAAATTTGGCTAAAAAAACATGTTTTCCTCACATTTCAGTGACAGAAAGTTCTGGAATCTGAGAGGAGCCACAAATTTCCTTCCACCTAGCGTTCCCCCAAGTCTCCCGATAGAAATGATACCTCACTGGTGTGGGTAGGCCTAGCGCCCGCGACAGGAAGTGGCCCAAAACACAACGTGGACACATCACATTTTTTCATAGAAAACAGTGCCTACCTGTGGATTTTGGCCTCTAGCTCAGCCGGGCCCAGGGGGGGCAGAAATGGCCTAAAATAAATTTGTCCCCCACCCCCCAACCCCCCTACCCCCCCGTGAGCGACCCTTGCCTATGGGGTCGCCCCCCCTTGCGTGACATTGGTGCCAAAAAAAAAATCCCTGGTGCCTAGTGGTTTCTGCCCCCCTTGGGGCAGATTGACCTACAATCGGCCAATCTGCCCCCAAGGGGGGCAGAAATGGTCTAAATACAATTTGCCCCCCAGGGGAGCGACCCTTGCCTAATGGGTCGCTCCCCATCTCTACAAAAACAAACAAAAAAAAAAACACAAAAAAAAAAATTTGCCCTGGTGCCTAGAGGTTTCTGCCCCCCCGGGGGCAGATCGGCCTAATACCAATAGGCCGATCTGCCCCCAGGGGGGGCAGAAATGGCCTAAAATAAATTTGCCCCCCCCAACCCCCCCGGGGAGCGACCCTTGCCTGCAAGGTCGCTCCCCTTGCGTGACGGCGCAAAAAAAAGATCCCTGGTGCCTAGTGGTTTCTGCCCCCCTTGGGGGCAGATTGACCTACAATCGGCCAATCTGCCTCCAAGGGGGGCAGAAATGGTCTAAATACAATTTGCCCCCCAGGGGAGCGACCCTTGCCTAATGCGTCGCTCCCCATCTCTAAAAAAACAATCAAAAAAAAACTCACCCAAAAAAAATTTTGCCCTGGCGCCTAAAGGTTTCTGCCCCCCCCGGGGGCAGATCGGCCTAATACCAATAGGCCGATCTGCCCCCTGTGGGGCAGAAATGGCCTAAAATAAATTTGCCCCCCCACCCCCCCCGGGGAGCGACCCCAAGGGGGGCAGAAATGGTCTAAATACAATTTGCCCCCCAGGGGAGCGACCCTTGCCTAATGGGTCGCTCCCCATCTCTACAAAAACAAACAAACAAACAAAAAAAAAACACAAAAAAAACAATTTGCCCTGGTGCCTAGAGGTTTCTGCCCCCCCGGGGGCAGATCGGCCTAATACCAATAGGCCGATCTGCCCCCAGGGGGGGCAGAAATGGCCTAAAATAAATTTGCCCCCCCAACCCCCCCGGCGAGCGACCCTTGCCTGCAAGGTCGCTCCCCTTGCGTGACGGCGCAAAAAAAAGATCCCTGGTGCCTAGTGGTTTCTGCCCCCCTTGGGGGCAGATTGACCTACAATCGGCCAATCTGCCTCCAAGGGGGGCAGAAATGGTCTAAATACAATTTGCCCCCCAGGGGAGCGACCCTTGCCTAATGCGTCGCTCCCCATCTCTAAAAAAACAAACAAAAAAAAACCCACACAAAAAAAAAATTGCCCTGGCGCCTAAAGGTTTCTGCCCCCCCGGGGGCAGATCGGCCTAATACCAATATGCCGATCTGCCCCCTGGGGGGCAGAAATGGCCTAAAATAAATTTGCCCCCCCCACACCCCCTGGGGAGCTCCCCTTGCTTGACTGCGCAAAAAAAAGATCCCTGGTGCCTAGTGGTTTCTGCCCCCCTTGGGGGCAGATTGACCTACAATCGGCAAATCTGCCCCCAAGGGGGGCAGAAATGGTCTAAATACAATTTGCCCCCCAGGGGAGCGACCCTTGCCTAATGCGTCGCTCCCCATCTCTAAAAAAACAAACAAACAAAAAAAAAAAACCCACAAAAAAAAAATTGACCTGGCGCCTAAAGGTTTCTGCCCCCCCCGGGGGCAGATCGGCCTAATACCAATAGGCCGATCTGCCCCCAGGGGGGCAGAAATGGCCTAAAATAAATTTGCCCACCCACCCCCCCCGGGGAGCGACCCTTGCCTGCAAGGTCGCTCCCCTTGCGTGACTGCGCAAAAAAAAGATCCCTGGTGCCTAGTGGTTTCTGCCCCCCTTGGGGGCAGATTGACCTACAATCGGCCAATCTGCCCCCAAGGGGGGCAGAAATGGTCTAAATACAATTTGCCCCCCAGGGGAGCGGCCCTTGCCTAATGCGTCGCTCCCCATCTCTAAAAAAACAAACAAACAAAAAAAAAACACAAAAAAACTATTTGCCCAGGTGCCTAGAGGTTTCTGCCCCCCCCTGTGGGCAGATCTGCCTAATACCAATAGGCCGATCTGCCCCCAGGGGGGGCAGAAATGGCCTAAAATAAATTTGCCCCCCTCACCCCCCCCCCGGGGAGCGACCCTTGCCTACAAGGTCGCTCCCCTTGCGTGACGGCGCAAAAAAAAGATCCCTGGTGCCTAGTGGTTTCTGCCCCCCTTGGGGGCAGATTGACCTACAATCGGCCAATCTGCCCCCAAGGGGGCCAGAAATGGTCTAAATACAATTTGCCCCCCAGGGGAGCGACCCTTGCCTAATGCGTCGCTCCCCATCTCTAAAAAAACAAACAAACAAAAAAAAAACACAAAAAAACTATTTGCCCAGGTGCCTAGAGGTTTCTGCCCCCCCTGTGGGCAGATCGGCCTAATACTAATAGGCCGATCTGCCCCCAGGGGGGGCAGAAATGGCCTAAAATAAATTTGCCCCCCTCACCCCCCCCCGGGGAGAGACCCTTGCCTACAAGGTCGCTCCCCTTGCGTGACGGCGCAAAAAAAAGATCCCTGGTGCCTAGTGGTTTCTGCCCCCCTTGGGGGCAGATTGACCTAAAATCGGCCGATCTGCCCCCAAAGCGGGCAGAAATGGCCTAAATACAATTTGCCCCTCCAGGGGAGCGACCCTTGCCTAAGGGGACGCTCCCCATCTGTAAAACACAACAACAACAAAAATCCCTGGTGCCTAGTGGTTTCTGCCCCCCGTGGGGGCAGATCGGCCTAATAAAAATAGGCTGATCTGCCCCCATGGGGGGCAGAAATGGCCTAAAATAAATTTGCCCCCCAAGGGAACGACCCTTGCCTAAGGGGTCGCTCCCTTTACGTGAAAAACAAACAAACAAAAAAAACTCCCTGGTGTCTAGTGGTTTCTGCCCCCCTTGGGGGCAGATTGGACTCATAAAAATAAGCCAATCTGCCCCCAAAGGGGGCAGAAATGGCCTAAATATAATTTCCCCCTATGGGAGCGACCCTTGCCTAAGGGGTCGCATCCCACACCTAAAAAACTAAAGAAAACAAATAAAAAAACAAACAAAAAAAAAGTATCCCTGGTGTCTAGAGGTTTCTGCCCCCACTGGGGGCAGATCGGCCTAATAATAGGCCGATCTGCCCCCAGGGGGGGCAGAAAAGGCCTTAAAAAAAAATGACCCCCTGGGAGCGACCCTTGCCCAAGGGGTCGCTCCCTTCTGTCAATTTCATAGAAAGAAAAAAAAATCCCTGGTGTCTAGTGGGGTTTCAAAAGCCGGATTGCAAGCAATCCGGCTTTTGAAACCCTTGGAGAGACTTCAAAGGGAAGGAAATACATTTCCTTCCCTTTGAAGCCCCTCCGGGCCTCCCCCACGTGATCGAAAGAGAAATGCTGAGTATTTCTCTTTCGATCGCGCTGGAAGCTCTGCTTCCAGCGCAATGGGGGAGGTTGTGTGATTGTCAGCCCTGACCTAGGGGGGTGGGGGGCGGCCCTCGGGAGGAGCGCTAGCGCTTCTCCCGAGGGCAGCATTCAGGACGTAATGGTTACGTCCATGGCGCCACACGGGCGCTGCCATGGACGTAACCATTACGTCCGTGGCGGGGAAGGGGTTAAAATACTTAGATATGGATGAGTTAAATAACACGAAGATTCAAAAAATAAGTAAGCTGCGATTAAAATACATGCGAAATGATACCAATATATACAACATCGGGTTGCACTTTTGGGGAACAAAGATGCACGACTGTTGCTTTGATTTGGAAGGCCTGGGAGCTTTTGACTACAAAGTTCAAGGCTTCTGCACTCCACAAATACCCTTCAGCCGTTATTACAGAGCCCTGTTTGCCCGGAAATTACAGCCTGAAAACACGGTAGATTCGAACCTTTAAAAAAATATATTATGGCCCATATTTATACTTTTTGACGCAGCGCCATTCCTACGCGCCATGATGGTGCCTTATTTAAGGATTGACGTTAGCAGACGCTGGTCAGAGTAAAAAAAAATGACTCACACCAGGCAGCACCGGCGTAGGGGAAAATGGGGGTTGTGCGGCAAAAAATGGTGCAAGTCAGGTTTTAGTAGAAAATCATGGCTCAAACCGGACTTGTGCCATTTTCTTATGCACAACCCCGTTGAAATGACTCCTGTCTTAGCAAAGACAGGGGTCATTCCCCCTTGCCCAAAGGCCATGCCCAGGGGACATCTGTGCCCTGGGCATGGCCATTGGGCACAGTGGCATGTAGAGGGGCCCTAATTAGGCCCCCCTATGCCACTCTAAAAAATAAAATAAAAAATACTTACCCCAACTTACCTGTACTTACCTGAGATGGGTCCCCCCAGCCATGGGTGTCCTCCTGGGGTGGGTGAGGGTGGCAGGGGTTGTCCCTGGGGGCAGGGAAGGGCACCTCTGGACTGCTTTCATGGTCTGAGACCATGGAAGTGAGCCCACAGGTCCCTTAACGCCTGCCCTCGCCCAGGCATTAAAAAACAGCGCACATCAGGCTGTGCGCTGTTTTTTAGGCCCGCCCCCTCCCGTGAGTCAAAATGACGCAGGAGTATAAATTAGGCGCATAGGCCTTAAAGTCATTTTTGGGATGGGAACGCCTACCTTGCATGTCATTAATGCAAGGTGGTTTCCCGCATCCAAAAAATGACACACACAGAGGTTTTTTGACGTGGGGTCGGGCGTCATAGTTTAAATATGGCGCAAACAGAGTATAAATATGCCCCTAAGTTTGAAGCTAGATCTTTTTACCAGGAAGAACAGCCATACGTTTCCCATCCTCACTGTGTTAATTGTAACGTGTTCGTTCATTCATGACTTGCCCAGGAAGAAACCAACAATTTATATTTGATTGTTTGCCTGACTGATTGACATAGAACCAGGTTAACGGTCCCCCGATTGACTGACATTAATTTTGATTAATAGTGTCTCCAATGGAACTTGTATGTGCTTTGCAATAATTTCATATTAATGAATACATCGATTTTCTTTAAAAAATTAACTTATTTCTTTTTTAAGTGTATTATTGGTTGAGATTGTTGTATATTTAACACATCCAATTTCTTTTTAGAATCGTCTTCTTGCTCGAGCCATGACCCTAAGGTTTATCCACGGCTTCAACAGAGTCACCTGTTTACGGAATAGGAAACATCTCTCAACCATAACTCAAATCATTCAAATATCAGCTGTCTGCCTCAGTCATCAACATATTGCTCGTATTAAAACCCTTGTCATTCATGCTCAGCGAAATACAATGCTTTTGCTGCAAACTTAAAAAAAATGATCCTTACAATAGTTTCTGTCATGCACATTCAACAAGTAGGAACAGGCCATTGGTCTGCTCTCCCACTCATCACCATCACCTTGGATTTCCCTGCTTTCATATTCAGCAAGCTACTGCCCATCTACCCTCAAGAACTGCAGTATACAAAAAGTGATTGATAGAATGCTTGAATTTATCTCAGAAACTCTTGATTTCTCGGGTCACACTGCAGTCCATTGTTATTTTGCACTCCATGCCACCTCAGTTTGCAACCAGCCATATGAAAATCAGCATTGTCCATGCTCCATTAAGAACCATCCTGCTGGAAATGCCAGGCCATGTCCTCGCTGAACCGGAACACAAGCAACCTAAAGACTGGTTCTATCCTTGATTGGGCCTATCAATCACTTATAGCTTGGCTATAGTAGCACGGAGTGAAAGAGACCATGGATGATAATAATCATCCCACTTAGGATGTCGCACTGAAGAATACAAAACGTGATGGATGGAATACTAAAATGGATCTCTACCACTGGTAATTACTTGGGGCTGCATCCCAGGCCATCATTATTTTGCACACCAAACTACCTCAGTTTGGAACCACCCATAAAGAAATCAGTCTTTGACCTGCTTCAATTGGAAACGTCAAGCCCAAATTGACAGGCCAGGTCATACCTGAACCAGAACACAAGCAACCCAAGACCTATGGCTGGGTCTGAACTGAGGTGGCATGGTGGGCAATGGAACAATGTGCTGGAATGCAATGATGAATGATTGCCAGTGGTTAAATTCATTGCAAGCATTCCTCTTGTTACCTTGTGTGTGTCAAATGTATGGCCCTACATGGCAAGGGTATGACCAGATAAAGGTATTTTTTTCTTGGTTTTGTGCAAGCAAATTCAGAACTTAACTATAAAGTACAGTACTGGCTGCAACATTAGTAGACAGTTGTGGCTGCCATTTTGGGTTATGGTACACGGTTCCTGGACCTGAAAAATAAAATAAAAAGTGGTGTAAGGGGTCAGCGTGGAGGTACCAGACCCCAGGGGTGTGACATAGGGGTGTTTCAGGGTTAAAATTATAAGTTTTACATTTGTTTTTTTCACCTTATGTGACATTTGTAAATACATCGCAATGCTCCACAACTATAACGTCCCTGTAACCTTTGTTTTTTTATATATATATATATATATATATATATACACACACACACACACACACGCACAGGTACTTTTGGTTAGACCAGCTGTTCAATAGGAAAAGTGGTTTTTTTTTTGCTGCTAATAGCTTTTGCACTATTTGATCAATTTCCACAAAAGATTTTTAAAAAGGTGCTACTTTTTGACTAATTTGTGCATGGGAAGTTATGGGTTGGTGATCCAGGATCAGTCTAGGTTGGGCCAAGAAAAAACAGGGGTCTCAAAAGGCAAAATCCCCATGCATTTTCCATAGACGTCGTTGAGATGGGCTAAAGCAAAAGCTGCTGAATGGAATTCCCCCAAATTCAGCAGGAAGCTAGATCTTGTGTAAACAGTTTGTACTTTTTGTGATTTGGTATAAATCCGTTCAGTAGTTCTTGTGAAATTAAGGGTAAATCTCATTGTATATTTTGACAGTTGGGCTTGTGAGAGTCGCTGACAGCAGTCACAGGACTCAGGGACTTAGGGTCTGATTTAGAGTTTTGAGGAGGGGTTTCTCCATCCCAAATGTGACAGATATCCTGTCCTCTGTATCACAAGCTCCAAAGGCTACAGTGGAATTGTAATATGGCAGACTGTATATCCGTAATGTTTGTGACTGAGTAACCCCTCCTCCAAACTCTAGCTCAGGCCCTTTGTCCCCTTTTCTGAAGTTATAAAAAATAAGGATATATGGGGCAGGGTAAGGATATCCTAACCCCTCACCTCATGGGGAGCCCAAAGAGACCCCCTCCAGGGCCAAAAAGAAAAAGAAATGGCAAAAAATGCTGCATTCATGCAAGACTCTCACAGCATTGGTAAAAAACAATGGCAATCAGGCCAGATTTGAATACTTTTTACCCCATGGAGCATACCCCAGTGGATGATTTTTTAAAGGGGAGGGGACTGTGTGTCCCTCATTCCTGATACTCCGAAGGCCCCGGAGAGCCCAACCCCTAGGCTGACTTTACTTTGTAGGGGGAGGAGGGCCACATGGAACCCATCCCAAGTACTCAAGAGTATTCAGGGAGCCCACTCCCAGGGCTGACATGATTAAAGAAGGGGAGGCGGGTCACAGGGTTCCCCCTCCTTGTGCCTCCAAAGGCACTGGGGAGCCACCCCTAGGGTCACAAATTCACAAAGTGGGAGGGGGCCCCACTCCTTGAGCCGGACAACTCCCCAGGGTGTCCACTCTGAGCCACAAAGGGCCCTGGGGAACCTATCCTAAGGGCTGGCTCAGATGATATGTCTCAGGGGGACCACCCCTGGGACATAGCAGTTTCCCTGCCCCGAGCAGTGCAGGCAGGGAAACCTTTGTCTGCTCTCACTTGTCGGGCATATTTTTTAATCTCCTGATAAGTGGGAGAAAAAGCCAAGCCTGTTCCCAGCTGGATAGAGTTTCAAAAATGCCCCTGCCTCCTGGGAGAAGATTTTAGATCTTTTTCCCTGCCCGAAGTGATGCATAGAGGGAGCAGCATTATTAGAAGCTCCTTCCAGGAGGAAGCAATGCTGGCTCTCACTGGATGCACTGAGCTGACTGGGGCCTTGAGGGCCTTGTGGCTCCCTCCAAAGCCTCTAACTATAGTTTGGGAGCTGTCCTTGGTAGTCACCAGAACACTGAATTTCAATGGTGTCAGGGCTCAGGGGATATGGTCCCTTGGGCCAAAATGCGTCACAGGAAAGGGGCAGTGTGCCCCCATCTCCTGTAAAATATCACCGTGCCCCAGGAGATGGGGTTACTGGGGACAAAACTGGCCTGGTTAGGGGGGCTGTATGACCCCTCCTCCTACAAATATGGGCAGGCCCTTGGGACCCTACCCCCTCCTCATAAAAGGTGCAGTGGACCCTGGGGATGGAGTCTCCAAAGCCACAATTTGCTTAGGAAGCTGTGCCACATGCTCCGTCCCAATAAGATTTTCTGCAGGCCCTGTGGCATATGGTCTACAGGCTCAAACTTGGCCGGGGGGGAAGTTGCATGCCTCCCTTCCAAAACAAGCACACTGAGCCCTGGGGGATATGTTTCATGGGGTCGAAATTAGCCCAGGTAGGTGGGTTATATGCTCCCCTCCCTGAACAAGGAGAACAGGCCCCAAAAGATGGGGTCCTTGGGGTTGAAATTGGCCTGGAGAGGGAGACCATGTACTCCCTTCCTCTGAAAGCTGTGCCCAGCCATAGGAGATGGGGTCCTGACAGCCTTATAAGGCTTAGGGTGGAAGGCCACATGGTTCCTCTCTCCCCTTTATATAAGTGGCCATGGGGTGTGGGGTCACCAGGGACAAAATCTGACTATGTATGGGGCCATTCATGCCCCCTTCCCTTTAGGTAAAAGAGTGACCCTGGGGGATTGGGTCCCCATGTCCTAACAAGGCTTGGGGAGGGAGGCCACATGGCAACTCTCTCCCTTATTTAAATAAGTGGCCCTGAGTTTTGGGGTCCCCGGGGTTAATAACAGATCACAGAGGGCATACGCAACCAGTCTCTTTAAATAAAATAAATTGCTCTGGGGATGGTGTCCCCAGGGCCAGGCCCTATGGTCAATCCACCACTGCTCGCAGCAAAAGGCTGTTCTCAACATGGGGTTGGCTGTATGATGGTGTGTTGGCTGCAGGGACTATGCCGCAAGTTTGCAGTTATTGCAGTACTATGCTGAATTATAATGTTATGAGATGCTCAGCCAAGCCTACACACTTCAGATTATTGGCATTGCAAACGATATGTAGTAACCTCTTTTTATGGAAATATTCACATTGCAATACATATCCCACAATGACTCATGATGGTCAGGGCAAATTTGTATGTATAAAAGGTGAAATTGTAAATGGAATTAGCAATCTTGATAAAGACCAGGGTCTTCAAAACACTTTGGTGTGATTGTTTGGATTTGGAATAAAGATTTGTGATTTCCAGTTCAAGGAATATGGCCCCATTTGCTTTGTTTGGAATTAATTTGGGGTAGATGGCCAACCCCTACATTTGCAGCACTAATTGAGTGTGTTGTTCGTTCTTGACCATATTGACACTCCTTATACATATTTATTCACTTTAAAAACCGGTGGTTAGAGTAACTTTTAGACTTTTCATCCTTGGTGTGGTGTCCCCTAACTTTATGCCTCTGTTTCCCAGGTTGATGATGTGTACTGGACTGTTTTTGTTACTCTGGGCACTTTACCACTGCTATCCAGTGCTAAAGTGCAAGTGCTCCTGAAACAATTGTGTATGTAATTTTCTTCCCATGATTGGCATATTTGATTCCCTGGTGAGTCCCTAGTACAGCGCACTAGAGGTGCCCAGGAGCTGCAAATCAAAGGCTACTAGTGGGCCTTCAGCTTTGGTTGTGCCACTCACATTAGTAGCCCTGTAAACGTTTTAAACTGCCAATTTGACTTGGCATGTGTACCCACTTGCCAGGCCTAAACCTTCCCTTTTCTTACATTTAAGACACCCCCAAGGTAGGGCCTAGGTAGCCCCATGGGCAGAGTGCAGTGTATGTTTAAGGTAGGACATATACTAATGTGTTTTATATGTTCTAACAGTGAAATACTGCTAAGTTTGTTTTTCACTGTAGGCATCCCTCTCATAGGTTAACATGGTGGCTGCCTTTAAATATGATTGAAGTCTAAATTCCCTTTATAAGCGATAGACATGTGGAGTTTGGTGTCTCTGAGCTCACAATTTAAAAATACACCTTTTAGTAAAGTTGGTTTTAAGATTGTGTGTTTGAAAATGCTACTTTTAGAAAGTGGACATTTTCTTGCTTTTAACCATTCTCTGACTCTTCCTGTTTGTGGATTCCCTGTCTGGGTCAGTTTGACAGTTGGGCTGTCTGCACCTCGCTCTAGACAGTGACACAAAGGGAGAAGGGGTGTAGCCTGCATTTCCTGATGAGCCATCTGTGCTAGGAGGGAGGGGAGGAGTGGTCACTCACACCTGAAAGGGCTGTGCCTGCCCTCACACAATGCAGTCTCCAACCCCCTGGTGAGTGTCTGGGGCCTGGCCTGGGCAAGGCAGGATTTGGCATTCAAAAGAGACTTACTTTGAAGTAGGCCTACTTCAAAGGAGAAGTTGGGTATAAGAAGGGCACCCAAAACCACAGACTTTAAAACACTGGAAGACTGGAAACAAGAGGAACCTCTGCCTGGAGAACAGCTGAAGAGCTGAGGAAGAAGAGCTGCCCTGCCTGTGACTGTGCTTTGTGGAGCTATCCTGCAATTGCTGCTTCTGCCAGAGTAAGAGGGCAAAGAATGGACTTTGTGTGCCTTATATCTTGAGAAGAAATCTCCAAGGGTTTGATTTAAAGCTTGCCTTCTGTTGTTTGAAGTCTCAGGGACAGCAAAGACTTCTATCTACAAGCACCTGGAGTCTCTGGAGAGACTCCTGCTCTGACAAGTGATACCCTATCCAGTCCCTGGGACCTTGAAAGGAAAGCTGGTGAAAATTCAAGGAAATCGACTTCGGATGACTTCAGACCGACGCCGCTGCTGAATCCGGTGACACTGCTTGCAACCGACTCTGTGATCTTCACTGGAACGCAATGATCTTTGCGGGCCCGACATCGATGCAGCCCCGCAAATGTCCGCGACTCCGTGGAAGTCGCCACATCCTGTGACCGGTGCCGCTTGAAGTGTGCGGATTCAACGTTTCGCACAGACGCCGGGATCCCTGACTTCACGTATCGGCTTGTTTTCATTTCTTCACCAAGGTACTGTACCTGGGGGTCTACGCGACTCCATGTCCGGCGTTGCAGGTGTCGGATTGTTGGGAACAACTCTGTTATGACACCGTGTTGACACCTCATCAAAGCATTTTGTGTTTCTAAGTGCTATTTTTTAGCTTCATTTTTTAAAATTCATAGATTGACTTGTGTATTTCGGATTTTTGTCGTTTTGGTCTTGTTTTGTTTATTTTTCTAAACTGGTGTTGTGTCATTTTGTAGTGTTTTGCAGTGCTAAGGTCCTTGTGTTCTCTCTCTTAAACATGGTCATATTGGCTTATAATTTACTTATATGTCCCATCTAATGTGCATTACATGTGCCCAGGGCCTATAAACTACCTGCTTATGCCACCCACTTAAGTAACCCTTAAACCAAGTCTCAGGCCTTCCATTGCAGATCCCGTGTGTGCAGTTTTATACTACCATATCAACACAAATCTTCCCCTTTTATACATATGTCACCCCTAAGGTGGGCCAGGACAACCCACTCACTGGGCAAGGTGAAAAGTCTTTTAAAAGACAGAGCATGTACTTTTAAGTTTTGCATGTTCTGGTAGTAAAGAATCTCCTGAACTAATTTTTCACTACAACAAAGCCTTTCACTCCTATAGGATAACATTGGGATTACCTTAATACATTGTATAAGTGTAATTCACAATCTGGAAGAAATAGGTTTGATGTCTCTGGAATTACAATTCCTAAGACATCAACAATTTAAAATTACAATTTATGGTGAAGTCGGATTTTAAATTGTAATTCTGAAAATGTCACTTTTAGAAAGTTGGCATTTTCTTACTTTAGTCATTTGGTGCCTGTTATCTGTCTCTGATCACATGTATGGAGTGGGGGGACAGCTGGACTTTGTATACTTCTCCCAGACATCCACACAGAATGGGACCTTAGGTGTGACTAATTGGGGCCATAGGTATCCTGATGGGCCATTCTGGCCAGGATGGGAAGAAGAAGCTGCATATGGTCCGACACTTACACCTGACTAGTCTGTGTCCTATCCCCACACAAAGGGCTGCATAACCCCTGTAGTGAGTCTAGAGCCAGGGCAGGAAGGGCCTCTGTGCACTTCAAGGCCTCTCTTGAAGTCTCTCCCTCTTCAAAGGCCAAATTGGGTATAAGTATTGGACCTCTAACACCACCAAATCGGTACATGTTTAGACTTGTGGATACTCTGCCAGGAAGAAGGACTGCTGTGTTGGTACCATGAAAACCACTCTGCTACTCTGCTGGACTCCTGCTTTGCTGTGCTGATCTGCTGCCTGCTGCACTCTTGCCTTGGAGTGAGAAGGACTGTATCTTCATCTTGCTATCCCAGAACCCAGAGTGACTCCAAGGGCCAGCTGGCTAGTCTCCTGACTGAAGTCTCAGAGACATAAAATACTTTGAACCCACCTACATCTATACCTGGGCTCTGCCATCTGTAAGTCTCCCCTACCAAATTGTGCCACCCCAGTCCTAACCCTTGGAAGGGGGCTTAGGTGTCTAATGAAGTTGAAATGATGCATTGCAGCCAATGTACATATCGGAACTAGTACATTGCCCCTGTTGCATGGGTCAGAACCACATCAGCTCCTTTGCGTAGAATAGAGCCAAAGCATCACCTCTTCAGCACAGATCAACATCAACACATCACCTTCGAAACTGCTGCATCTCAGGTTTGATGAATTGTGGCTACTGCGTAAAGAAAATAGATCCATCTATGCAATTGTGTGGGAAGGATCATTGCATCATCGCCACCTCGGAGATCAAATCCAATGAGTCACTTTAGCGTGATCTCTGCATCTCTGACCTCAATGCAACCAGGATAGAGCTACTTTTGCTCTGTGAGCCTCACCAGGTCCCTGAAGCCAGCCCATGCTTCATAGTCCTGACATAGTCCTGGTCCAGCATGACCACACATCTCCAGTTGGCGTTCTTTGTTTCTAACTGCTATCTTAGTTTAATCTTTAATATCTCAAGTTCTACTTCTTAGATTATGGTCATTTTAGTCTTTTGTTTTATTTATTTAATTAAGTTTTGATGTTTGTGGAATCTTTTTGTGTGGTGTTTTCACTGTATGATTGTTTGAAGTTTTTCACAAATACTTTGCATATTGTCTCTTAAATATTCATCCTTTTAATTGAAATGCATTGTGTTCTATGGGCTACCTAGAGCCCACTTTAGCAGCAAGGTATCTGCAATAAAATATAGGTCTAAGGCTTAGCAAGTGAGTTGTATTGCCAAGTCCATTTGGCAGTTTCAAACTGCATTCAGACTGCAATGGCAGGCCTGAGATAGTTTCTGAAGTACTAATTAAGTGTGTGGCACAATACGTGTAACAGGCCCACTAGTAGCATTTAATTTACAGAACCTGGGTATATGCCATATTAATCCACAAGGGATTTGTGAATAAATGTAATATGCCAGTCAGGTTTAAGCTACTCAAATCATGTTTAGGGGAATGAGCACAAGCACTTGAGCACTGGCTAGCAGTGGTAAGGTGTACAGAGTCTGAACGCCAACAAAAACACATTTCCGGCCAACAATGGAAGTAAGTAAGCAAAAGGTTTGGGCGACGTCCACCCTAAGGCTGACAGGTCTAACCTGTTAGGATTAGCAGGATTCAAAAAAGGAAAGAGTACTCTTGGATGAGCCCCAGTCTGCACTGGCGAGGAACTCTAGAAGTGAAACTACTTGGACTTGGTGAATTTATTGCTCCACGGCCAGTGGCACCAGCCTCCACACTCCCTCTGGGAGACAATAGAAGGGTGGATATCCTATGGGCCCTGGAGGAGATAATTTCCACCGATGTTCTATAGACTGGTTGAACAGGAGGTGTCCCCAAAATGAGGACACCCTAAACTCTTGAAGAACACACAGATGCCCTGTAAGTGGCCATGAGGCAATGTGATTTGGTGAGCGAAGACAGGAAAGGTCATTTGCCTTGAAGCCTTTGAGGGACTGCTCAGGTAGACTCAGATCAAAGAGACACATGGAACCCAGACAGAGGAGAAGGTTCTGGAGCTTTAAGAAGAAGTATTATTAACAGCCAGTGAGAATCTAAGGGGCTGGAGGACAAGCAGGAAACATAAAATGAACTCTGATAGTGAATAGAGACATGTCTCCAAAAGTAAAATGAGCCTAACACCATCCCATTGTCGCAGGAGAGAGAAGTAGTCCTTATGTTTTAGGCTTGATCAATGGGTTCCTAAGAGTGCTATACCAAAGAAAGCATACCTCATTTTGTGACTTCTTGTTTTTTCCTCGGGAGGATGTGACTGCATGGGTCTCATTGGGGGTAATTGCGAAGGTCTGTACTTGATGTTCCCTAAGCCAGATTGCATTCATAGGTCCAGGGCGGGGAAAGGAAAGGCCATAGATGGGAAATAGCTCCATGATGTATGTGGCGGTCCCTCATCGCATCATTTTTGGTTCTGCAAGCGTCAGTCCCCCCAGGGGAGAGACTGTTTGTAAAGCACCTGGATGGCATGGCACTGTGACGTGTGTCCTCCACTCACTGGGACTGAATCTGGGAGGAGCAGGGAGGACACTGTGCAATGATTCTTGCCATTCCATCTGGGAACAGGACACAGAAGACCTGCCATCTAACCGGCTTATAGCATAAAAAGAGCTACGCAAGGAATGAGGACTGCATGGCCACACAGTCTTGGACTCTTGAGTTGCCTCACAATAGTGAATGTGAGTACCAAAGGTATGCGCTAGTGAGCAATTAAAAAGAAAATATGACAAATCTTCTAGGGCTCCAAACTGCTTATAATCAAGTGCCTGCAGGTGAGAGAGCATCCAAGATGGCACTAGGGTCACTTTAAAAAATGTGTACATTATGAGCTAAAAGAAATGGGGTTGTTGGTTGAGTGGGGTGTGAGCCCTGGTCAAGCAAATGCAAACCTTGTTAGGGTAAAGCACAAGCAAATTACAAATTAACCTGTGCTCAACCCCTTGATAGCTGGGCACAGATCAGTCAGGCTTAACTTAGAGGCAATGTGTAAAGTTTTCTGCAACACTTCAAACAGTAACAGAGTGAAAGCACACCACAAAATGATCCCACATCAAGTTGGAATAATAGAGTAATTTTAATAAATAAAACAAGACCAAAACAACAAAAATCCAACAGTAGAAACAGAGATATTCAAGGGTGCCACTCAAGAGACACAAGGTCAATGCAAAACCTAAATAAGATTTATCAAGCCGCACAATGCTACCTTAAGTGACCCTGTGTTGCTTGTTAAATCTAGAGCAGATCACTGCCTTGCTCTGCAGCAGGAAGGCGTGCCATGAGTGGAGCATGGGTATTCCCAGATTTACCAACATTGGTAGACCTAGGACTGTGTTAGAATTTTGCACTCCCCCACCTAAAGTAGTGGTGCAATGAGGATAAATATCTTTATTTCTCCTTCGTGTTTCATCTTTATAAGTGTGCTGCATGAAAAGGCTGGTGGAGAACAAGTGCAAGGGACCACTGGGGGTATCCTGTGCTGCCCATGCCTAGGGCATGGACATTGCAGGTGGCATCCTCCCCATGAGTTTAGCAGTTCCGTGTTGGGACCGCCAAACTCATAATGAGCACCTATGTTCTTATTTCTCTAACAATTTCAGGCATTTTTTTGTGAGGGCTCACCCAAAAGAGCACCTGGAAAGCTTAAAATCCTTTTTAGATTTGTTAGGAGATTTTACTGTGCAATTATGTTAGAGGGGATGCCACGTTCATGATCAGCTTGATGCTAGGTATCGTTTAAGTACCCACTTCGAATATATGCAGCAAGGGGTTTTGCTTGAGGGCATTATTTCAGATTTCAATCTTGATCAAGCCAGGGAAGATAGGGATGGGAACACAATCCTCGCATTTATTGGTAGGGGATTGAATACCACTATTGATTATACTTTTATTTCTGCTTATTTGGCTCAGTGTGTTCTGTCCAGTGGTGTTACGTGGTATCAAGTCAGCAACCATAAGCCACTAAATCTGATGTGGAATGGTGTAAAGGTGAGGTGGTTGATCCCATAGTAGGCCCTAGTAATACTGATGTTTTCCTGCAGGACCAGGTACGTAGACTGAAATGGAGAAAGGTGGTGCCTGACCAATTTCTTAAGGATTTATTTAATAATGTCAAAAAAATTAGCACCGGCTAACGCTATTCTGAAGCGCCATGCGGGCGCCGCATTTATTCAATGACGTTAGCCGGCGTTAGCCGCCGGCGCTGCCTGGTGTGCGTGAAAAAAAACGACGTACACCAGGCAGCGCCGGCGTAGGGGGATATGGAGCTTGGGCGCCAAAAAATGGGGCAAGTCAGGCTGAGGCCAATTTTTCGCCTCAACCCGATTTGAGCCATTTTTTTCGACTCCCAACCCCCATAGAAATGACTCCTGTCTTAGCAAAGACAGGAGTCATGCCCCCATGCCCAATGGCCATGCCCAGGGGACTTCTGTCCCCTGGGCATGGTCATTGGGCATAGTGGCATGTAGGGGGGCACAAAGCAGGCCCCCCTATGCCACAAAAAAATAAACAAAAAAAACACTTACCTGAACTTACCTTCATGTCCCTGGGATGGGTCCCTCCATCCTTAGGCGTCCTCCTGGGGTGGGCAAGGGTGACAGGGGGGGTCCCTGGGGGCATGGGAGGGCACCTCTGGGCTCCTTCCGAGCCCACAGGTCCCTTAACGCCTGCCCTGGCCAGGCGCTAAAAAACAGCGCAAAAGCGGCCGTACGTCATTTTTTTTGACCCGCCCACTCCCGGGAGTGAATTTTGCCCGGGAGTGTAAATACGGCGCACATGCCTCGGAGTCAATTTTTTAGACGGGAACGCCTACCTTGCATATCATTAACGCAAAGTACGTGTCCACGCTAAAAAAGGACGCAAACTCCATGGACTTTGGTGCTAGACGCGTCTAACGCCAAAGTATAAATATGGAGTTAGTTTTGCGTAAAAAAAAACGACGCAATTCCGGCGCAAACAGAGTATAAATATGCCCCATAATCTCTCATTATGATTCTAAATCTTAACTTAACACACATTTTTAATGCAGCCTGCAAGATTGATCGACCTTTAAACTGGTGTAGCTCCATCATAATTCCAGTTTTTAAGAACGGGGCAAGATTAGACCCATGATGTTACAAGGCAATATTTATTTTTGGCCAGGTCTTAAGTAGAGTGATACTTACCAAGAGGTCAGAATGGCTAGAGCAGCATGTTATTTCTAATCTACAATATGAATTTAGGGCAGGGAAAGGCACTATAGATCAGTGCCTCAATTTGCAGTTGTTATTGGGAAAATATACTATAGCCAAAAAAGGTTCACTGCACCTGGCCTTTATAGATAGAAAAAAGATAGATTCAAATTGTGGTTGCTACTGATTAACATGGGGATGGATCCCAACACTGTGAATTTTTTGCATGACCTTCACAGGGATCTCTCTGCCACTATAAGATATAGGGCCTCATTATGATTTTGGAGGTCAGATCGCCAGGCCACCATAATGGCGACTGCCAAAAGACCACCATGTTGATGGTCATACGGACCGCTGAATTACGAATTACTCAGGCAGGACCAGCAAAAGCCAGCCTAGAAAGCCACACGGCCAGTCCCATTGAGGGCTCGAAATAGACAGTCCGACCACTAGCACCGACAGCCCGTCAACCAACTACTGAACGTATTACAAGTCAAAAGTCCCAGGGGCGGACACCTATGACGGTCAGCCAATTGCAGCCGAAACCATGGAAGTTCACTGTCAACAAAGAAATACACAATACTAGATTGCATCTACAACGCCTAACACACAAGCCAGAGCACAACCAAAACTTACTAGACCATAGATTAGGCACCCCCACAACTTTCCCTAAACACATATCCCACACCCTCAACACACTCTTATTCCCAATCACATCCATTTGCACAACCCAGTCCCAGTAACTCACCGTCACCTGTCCATTTGCCACCCCTCATTTTTTTATCCCCACAATTTCACTGAATATGAGTTAAGAGGCGTGGTGGTTTAAATCATAAGAGTTGAGCCACATTTATTTAGAGCCCAAGTCCAGCACACTACTTTCACCAGGAAAATGGAAATGTGGCAAAGGATATTCGATAGAGTGAAATCTGTAGGCCCCACCCTGCAGACAAGGGACAACATCAGGAAGAGGTAGAGCGACCTCAAAGGGAAGGTCCATTCCATGGCACCCAAGCACCAACTGCATATTCTGAAGACTGGAGGTGGTACCCGTCCTTCTCCCTTACAACTCACATCCTTGGAGGAGTAAATCTTGGCCCTCTTGTATCCTTAGGGCTTGACAGAAATACCTGGCTGAGTGGAGTCTGGTAAGTCACAACACACACACATCACCAAAATGTATTGTCATGCATGTTTACTGATCACAATTTCCACCTTCATTGTCACCCCACTCACTAGCCAAGTGTCCACCTCTCCATAGACCCCAGTGTGGCATCTCATAGGTGAAGTAGCCCCCCCTTGGGGAATAACATCTGTGTACAGTTTGTGTAGTTCATGGATTTACAGCACTACAGTTTCCAGCAGGCACTGTTCTACTATTCCAAAAACCAGAACCATGTATCCTTTTCTAAATTACCTTGTTTGTCAGCTCCACATTGAAATGTACCCACCTGAGAGGATGGCATCAGTAAAGTGTGTGTGTAGTATAGCCACTGACAGGACTACATCTCCCAGCAGGCACTGCTACTCTACTCAGTCAGCCCAGGGTCCTCTGCAACAAATTCAACTCCCAATAGAAGTGTTCTCCCTTGGGAGGATAACATTTGTATAGTGAATATAGTACATGGACTGACAGGACTGCTGAGGCCAAGGAGCACTGCTACTGTCACTCAACTCAGCCAGCCCTGTGTCCTCTACTCCAAAGACCTTTGTTTGTCAACTCCCAATTGAAGTGGAGTCACCTGGGAGAATTACATTTGTACAGTGTCTGTGTAGTATAGGTACCGACAGGACTGCTAAGATCAAGATATATTACTGCTGTTACTCTACTCAGCCAGCCCTTTGTCCTCCGTACCAAAGTCCCTTGTAAGTCAACTCCCAATAGAAGAGCACCCCCCACAGAGGATAACATTAGTATAGTCAGACTAGCACAGGGACTGACAGGACTGCTAAGGTCAGGAGGCACTGCTACTGTCACTACATATACCAGAACAGTGCCCCCACCCTGAAGACAACAGTACCACAAATCTCAAAATTTGTGTACTCATTGGGGGGGTGGGAGGCAGCTGTTAGGCATTGTGAAGCAGTGCGAGTGACAGGACTGCTAGTCATAGCAGGCAATGCTCCCCAAACTACATACAACACAACTGTGTCCTCCCCAAAAATACACCTGTGTACCAAATCATCATTGAAGTGCACACACCATCAATATAGTGTGTGTAATACAGGGGGTTGCATGGATGCACCTAAAATGAGGCACCCTTACTGTCACACCATACACCAGCCAAGCATACACTTGCTAATATATCTTTATTTCGAAAACCACACATGATGTGTACACACCTGGAGGGATGGCATACAACAAGTGCATGAAGTACAGGGAGTGATATGACTGCTAAGGCCAGGAGGTTCTGTCTCCCCAAAGCCAAGTATGCATCTGTTCAAATATCCATGTTCATTAACTCACTATGGAAGTGTACTCATCTGAGGGGATGACCTATGTGTACTGTGTGTAGTACTTAGAGTAACATGACTGTAGGTCCCAGGAGGGCCAGTACCTATAACTCCAGTTACCAGGCCAGGGGACATATGCCAAAATGCATCTGTCTGTTAACTCACAAATGAAGTTTACCCACCTGAGTGGGACCAAGATACAGTCCAGGGTAAACTCTGTGGTGTGGCTAAACACTTGGATCCATCTTGAGTCGCTAAACCAAGATGAAACTATTGTAAACAGGAAGGACAGCTCAACCTATGTGCAACAAAAAAAAAGGAAAAATAAAAGGCCTTTGCTAAATGTCACCATAAACTATTAGAGGTAGATGTCACAATGCAACCATTGTAACTCTCACATCAACAGGTCTTGCTGCCACTGGGAACTTCGAGCCCACTCAAAAGACTCCCCCCATGGATGAAGACCTCAGTGAGGATGACCCTCTTGGTCGTCTAGACGTTGAGGACCATTCTTGCCCATCAGGGCAACCTGGTCAGATGACACTTGTGACCCTCATCATGAGCACATTGACTCTTATCAATCCATTGCATCTACGTCACTGGCAGCCATTTGCCTACCAATCTGGGCCCGAGGACTGTGATAACCATCTTGTGCACCCCGATCAGGACCCTGAGTCACAGCAAAACACCACTGACAATGATGGTCCTGAAACCAGTGGTAGGGGGCAAGCTGTGCCAAGGGCATAGGCAACTGGGGGTAGGGTGGGATGTAATAGGCCAGTGGAATGAGGCTACTGGGGATGGTCCTAGCCAGGACACCTTCAGCCAAGTCTTGGGAGCCTATCAAGAATCCCAAGGTGTGGTGGGCATTGTACTTGGCGAACTCAGGGAGATTAAACAGCTGCAGAGGGACTTCCATCGTGAGTCTCTAGATAAGTGGAAGGCCACCAATACCATCCTGGCCTCCCTAAAAGGGGTGTTCAGGGAGATCAGCAGTACCGTGATCAGGGACACCCCTTCCTTTGGCCAAGCAACACCATTCCCTTCAACATCTGTAGCAGCCACTGGAAGGGAGGTCCTGTCAGGGAAAGGCCTCATCCCAGACACCCCTTCCTCTAGAGTCGAGCCAAGAATCCAGGAGTTGCTGATGGCCAGAAACCAACCACTGCCAGCAAGGGACCTCTTCCTGAAGGAACTGCTTTGTGCGCCACATATTCACTCTGTTGCCTGTTTAATGACCACCTTTCTTGTCCATGGTAGTAGGACAATGGACTTTGGGCTTCAAATGTTGAGGCAGCTACTAATATTATTACATCCACCATGACTGATTCCTCCACTTTACTTTTCTGTTGCATCTCTCAACTATTTCCTGCACATATGTCAATAAACTCACCTATAACTAAAACATTGCCTGCTACGTTAAGTCCCACATTTTGAAATGTTGAAATATGAGTCCATGTGATGCACATAAGAAAGACCAGGATGGTAAAGGCAGGAGAGATATTTCTCAGGTAATGTCATGCTGAGGATTACTAGCAACACAATGATAAACGTGTGTGGTCACACCAAACATGTAAATGCACTGCACAGTACATAGACTGATAAAATGTTAGAATTTCATAGCTAAAAATGGCTGAAACAGATTGAGCCAGGCTAGACATCACAAGGTACTATCCCCCAGACCACAGAAGAAAGGGCTTTATCAGACTGTGTCCCATAGAATAGGCTAACATATTGGTGGATGTTGTCACCAGCGTACACCTTTTCACATAGCAAAACCAGGTCTGCTAACATAACATATGCCATGGCACAGGGAGAGGGCAGCACAACAGTCACTGATCATAGGTCCATCCTGTTACAATCACCAAGCATCTAGTGGAATGACACAAACCTATGTCATTGTTGTGGCACAGGCATTGTGGCCTGCAGTGAGGAAGCATGTCTATAGCTACAAAAAGGTCATACCAATCATTGGCAACACAATGTGAAGGGAGAATGCATTAATTGCACTTACCATCTGATCTCACACATGAGGCAATAGGACCAACACACCACAGCGCATTGTGCAGTTCAAAATTCTACCCACCCACTATCCAATCTGCACTGGCACAGGACTTATAAACCTTAAATCTGTGTCCAATATTACCTGGAACAATCCATGTTCACTTCATATGTCATAACAGGAACAGATAACTGACAATATCACAACTCTGAAATGCCCACATGAGGATGGCATGGTGAAGGTACCTGGTCAAAATACAATACAAGGAGTTTAGGCAGGGAATTTCAAACATATGTCCAGAACCACATGTCAAACATCATTGGATCTACTTACATTGCAATGAGACTGACACAAACACAGCAGATAATCAGGCTAATTAAATGTCCATGTCTGACTTAGCAATCAAACCTTGGCTATCTACTGCAAAGCTCCTGTCTTTTGGAAGATACACACTACTCAGCACATCATGACAACCACAGTTCCTCATACAGTCACAGTGATCCCACAACATTAGATACTTAATCACAAGTAAAGTAGTGATTGATGAGATCTGCCCGCAAGTCTTCAACTTTCTCTTCATCATTGTCATCCACCTTGACATTTCAGGATTTTCTCACTGGGTGGCAATGCTAGCTCCCCCTTATTGGAAATGTATTTGATATCCCTCAGCAGGGAAATAGTGTGGAGCATGAAGCAGGCCATAATGATATTACACTCTTCTTCAGGTGAGTAGAGGTGGGCATCACACATGGACAGGATAGACCCTTTCTGAACCTACCATGCCAGTCCCTCATTGTTACACCTGTGTAATGACTGAGTTTGTACACTGGCAGTAGCCTGTCTAAACTGTATGCAGAGAATCATTCTCGTAGGGTGTGAGTTTTTTAATGCATTCATGCCTAAGGAGTCCACCTTTCAGAAGCAGTTTGGTGTGTCCTATAGTTCCTCAGATTTCAATCAGCTTGCTAGAGAACCTTCTACTAGATGTCTGTTGACCTACATTGTTAGTGGAGGCCCTGAGTGGGGGGAGGGATGGTCTGCTGATTGGCAGTATTTGTAGTCATGTCCCTGTAATCAATGGCTAGTATGGGCCACAGTTGGGCAGTTTTGGCAAAAGAAGGATGTTCTTAGCTTTGTGTACTGATGTCTGTGACTCAGCCATTTTCGAGGTGACTTTTGTACATAATTTCTTGTCTTGTCTTTTGCATCCATGAAGGTCAACACGCTTCAGAAGAAGGGAATATGAAGAGCCATCACCAAGAAGGTGTGGACCCTTGGGGTCCACAGTCGCGGGCCACCCACTGTCACAAGAGGTGGGAGGACCTGAGACACTGGGCCCTGAATATCACAGAGGTACAGCTGGGGATGTCTTCCCAATGTGGGCAGGGTGTCCGTTGGACAATGACCCCGACTCTAATGGCCTGCATTCAGTGGTGGCTTACCTGGAGCTTGGTGGGTGTTTGTGGGCAGTACAGCAGCCAAAAGGGGGTAAGTACACAACAAATTCATGCCTGTTCCATTGCCAGGTGATTGAGTGAGGTACTGACTGCTCCCCAGAGAATTAAGAATGAGCCATGTATCATACAGTGGATGAGAGATTGTTGTGTTGACATGCCATGTTTATCAAATTGGTGTTCCTTGCCTCTTGAACCTGGTATCTAGTACAAAACTGTGAGGAATCTTCAAACCACTTACTTTGCACTGACCACACATGGCTGTGTGCAGTAATCATTCATGTACTGCTTGTTGTTGTTGTGGGTGTAATTCTTAACCTACAGATCACTACCCTTAAATGTTTCAAGCTAAATTTGAGCAGTCATGGATCACTGTCCTCTGATATTTGCCTGGGCATAAGTGTATGTAGACATCTGCCAATCAGCAGCTAGTTATCCTCAGTATTTGGTGCCTCACTGCAGTCTGTGACCTGTAGGTGTCCATCATAGATGTGACGTGGCTAATCATTTGCAGATCTAACAATCTACTTTCCCTTTGTAAGTGGGGGATGTCCATTGACATATGTTCTGTCCCATGACTGTTGCCACCATTCCTTGTGCCTGCTTGTTAGCATATTCCCTTTTCTCTCTGGGAAACATTCATGGTCTGCAAGTTTAATTCACGTTCTACCTATGTTAATAGGGTGATGTCTGTATTCTCTCACATATATGCATGCACAACTGTGCAATTAGACAGTTAGAATGGTGGTACATTTCATGTTATGCCACAGGCAGGAGTGAGTCACCATTGTTTATTGTCTGACAAATACCTTAATGCATCATAGTATGTCATTTGCCATACAGAACTGCAGTGGCAATGAGGGATATAACAGTAAGGCCCAGATTGTAGAACAAATCTGTATCTATCTATGTCCTTGATGTGGATTCATGTGTAAAACTGCACTGCAGATGTGTAATGGCTGAGGAATGTGTCATGACTGTTGGCATGCAACCTAGAGTATCTTTCTGTGATGTTGACATAACTTGTATTTGGGGATAGTCATGTATCCACAGACGGACACCTGGATTGGCATGTCCTTGATGTGGATAGTGATGTTGCTGCTCATTGGACAACAAGTTGTGGCCCTTCTATTACTGATTGCAAGTTCTGTCTCTCCCCAACATGCAAAGGACAGATGGGTACTACATTAACACTCAGATAATGTCATTGTAATGGGTGTCAGTCATTAGTGGTGACTACCCTGGGGCTTACTGATCCCTTGTTTTGTGTATTCTGAAGACATCTCTTCCTGACATGTTGAACCTCATGTCAAAAGTGTTCCTTTCAATGGCACATATGTCGCCTATCTGAGTAATATGGATACTATCTCCTTGGCTCTTATGGGACAGATGTCACTTATTGAAGTGTACATTGTTGAAATGTTTCCAGTGTGACAGGGGTATTTCCATGGCAGCTACTCCAGGATATTGCACTTTGTAATCAACATTGAAGCATTTCATGGCATCATTTCTAGTTGTTGTTACAACATGTATGTGCCAAATAGATGTGTGCAAGACCTGTGTGTGATTTGTGAGAATGGACTTTACTATGGAATACCAATAATTGACAAATGTGACACATTTGGCACAGCTTTGAGGATGGAGAGGTCTCCTACTAGTTCAATGGTTACTCTGATTGCACAACTTCAGCCATACAATTGCAGTTATCTGAGATCCTGATTTTCCTGTGGGCAACTTTGGTGAATACAGGTGGCATGCATGTTTTGACACACGTATGTGGCACTTATGTGTAAGTTTTTGCTGGGGCCTACCTGACATGTTAGTGTTGTATGTCAAACAGACTTGTAACTGATGTGCTATAATGGACATGTTCTGACCCTATATCTCTTTGCATGTGCAGCATCAACACAGTCAAATGAAAGAGATGGGACTGAGCCAAGTGGGGAAGCATGTGGCCATAGGACCTCAGATCAAGACACTACTGACACCAAGGGACCCAGTGGATAAGGGGGCGAGGGGAGTGCCACAGAGGAGACAGGAACATCATTACAATTTTCAGAGTCCTCCTCCAGTGGCCACTTCCACGTGGTGACTGACCCATCGGGGACTCCCCAGTACCATCCTTGCCCACCACCCCCATTCTATCACTGCCATCCCTGTTTCTCCCCACTGAGTTTGTGTGCCTGCTCACCCAAGAGGGTGGGCAGCTCCTTTGCTGCCCCTGTTACTCCTGCTGCCTTCAGTGTGGAGGCTATGGACCTCCTGAAGAAGTATCTCTGTGTGTCAGACAGCCATTGTGAATGTCATCAGGCATTGGCAACCGAATTGCAGCAGACTAATGCATTCAAGGAAGGCATTCATGGTGCAGTGTCTGGCTTACAGAGATCTTTTCAGGCTCAGGCCTCCCTCACATCCCCACCTCACTCTTCCCAATCAAAATCCGCAATGTCTCTACTTATCCTAAGCACACAGACTTATCCACACACACCCACCTCAATACACAAGAGAAGCACACACAAGCACCACAAAACACACCAGCACACAACCAAACAGCAGATGCCCACACACAACGTTACTCACCACTTTCCCAGACACCTCCATCACCCCGTGGTAACACACACAACATAAAGCATTCCCACTGGCACCACCACAACAGTCAGTGGCACACCTACCATACCTAGCATACCAGCAGACTCCACCCCAACAGACACAAAGACATCTACCATAACCACCATGCCTGTAGACACCACCAAAACAGTCACACAGACATCCACCACATCCACCATACCTGCGGACATCATCCCAACAGATACACAGACATCCACCACGACTAGCATACCATACCAGCAGACACACACACTTACCTACCACTAACAAAACCCGGTACCTCCAACTTTCAGCCCCAAGACACACAAATGCCCATAGTCACCCATGTAACAGATACCACCCAAAACACAAGCATACCTCTCACACCCAAGACATCCACACTGACACACCAGACAACCACTTCCTCAACCTCCAAATCTCCACCCCCTTCTGCTGACCACCCCCATGTTCCTAAGAAAGTTTTTTTGCTTGACCTTGAACTTTCCCTATTCCCTCCCCTGTCCCAAGCCTAAGAGACCCTGACCACCTCCCAACACATCCCTTCTACCTCCGGGTCCTCCTCTGTCACACCTGTCCCCGTGCAAGCACCCATTCCCCCTCAAGACAAAACCCATCCATCCTAAGAAGCAGTTCATCCCTCCCAAACCCAAACCCACCCATCCCAAATCTAACCCCCCCACCAAAGATGATCCCTGAGGTGCCTGCCTGCCCGCTTGATACCCCTTCTTTTGGAGGTTCCCTGGTAGTTAGGAGTCAAGTGACAGCACAATGATGTGCCTGTTTACATTTCAAAATGGACTTGCCAATTGCCTTGGACTTTTTAAGTTTCAATGATAATGAACCCAAACTGTTGTTTTTTTGGGGGTACGCATTGGTCATGGAATTCCTTTTTTACCTCTATGTTGTTCCTGAGTAAATTGTGTGCCTAAAGTTGAGTGTGTTTCAGCCGGCTTGCTGATCAATTTGCTGTTGTTTATAGTATTTAACTTTGTAGGCAGTGCTGGTGACCCCCAAGATACGGGAATACATTGGCTGTATAGATATGTGGGTGTAAATGCTATAGTGGTGTTATAGCATTGTGTACTGTTTGCTATGTTACGTATTTCATCTTGTGTTGTCCACTGTGAGCATGTATGGTGTAAGACTTGTCCCCCTGATAAGGATTATGGATTCATCTAACGTGTGATAGCTTGAGCTTTGTTTGTGCAGACATGGAGTGTGTTCAGTTGTGCTACCATTGTTTTCATTTGACTGTTCATGTGTCCATTTAGCTGTTTGTACCTTGCAGCTACATCATGTATATGTATGTCCCATGCAGTTGGAGTTGTATGTGTTTTTATGTCTTGCACTTTCCACATTGTGCAGATAGGCATGTTGTTTTGGTATAGTATTGTTTGTCCCTGAGACATATGTATGGTCAGTTCCTGTGTAAATGTTGTTTAAGGGGCATGTGCACAGTGAAATGTTAACCAGTACAACCTCCTTCCCTGAGTGCTCCTGATGCAACCCTCCCTTAGTGCAGGTATTGTTTGCATACTGAGCTTTGCAAATTTGTCTCTGTCTATTGTGCATCCTATTGTACTTCCATTGTGCTACAATGTGAGTGATGTGTGTGCATTGTAGGGTTGTTTGATGGGAGTGGAGTTTGTGTTCCATGCCACATCCATTCACAAGTCCATGGCATGTGAGCGTGTGAGATGTATTTGTAGATGTGATGTTGCTGTGTTGTTGGTACGGAGAGACATGATGTTTTGTCCACTTCCCTGTCCCTGTGCCTGAGATAAGCAGGCATGTGATGTTGTGTCCACTTCACTGTCCCTGTGCCTGAGATAAGCAGGCATGTGTTTTTGTGCAATGTTGCAGTGCAGTGTGAGTGACCTGCCCAAGGGGGGCATATTGAGTAATGACACAGGTAGGTGTACTTATTGGTTGTGTCCCTGGCGGTGTGGATTTTGTGCACCTTCAATGCTCATGAGCAATGGCAGGACATGTGTGATGGGCTCCATGGCTGCACCGGACATGTAAGGCTGCCTTTAGGTGAGTGTCTCCCTTTATACTCTCATGAGGGTTGGGCCGCCATGGTCACATTGATGGTGTGCAATCCCATAATGTGTCTGGTGGAAACACAGGCTCCGACAGGCTGTTTGTGAAGCCTTGTGACCCTGGTGGTCTGTGCTGCCTCATGGTGCCTGCGAGAGAGCAGCAGTTTTTGCTTCATAGGTCTACATGACTCATAATATGGCAGTCCAACTGCAAACCTGATGGTGGTCAGAACACCAACATCGTCATGGTGGTCTACTAACTGCCAAACTTATAATGAGGATCTAAATGACTAAGGGCCTCCTTTATGATGCCCTATCAGCACACTGCAACACCGGAGTGTCATTTTATTTACACTGCGGTGGCACTATCCCATATATACAAGGTCATTCAAAGCCACCTTCTTTGGCTTTTCATGGTCTTGTAAATATGGGCCCCTTCCACCCCTAAAACTGAGTTAAAGGGGAAATTCAAGGGTGTTGCTGTGTGTGTTCCCATGCAACACCCATGCATCACTAAAGAATCCAATGTATTCCCAGATTTACAAGTCTGGGAGTGCTTCAGATTCCTACACCACCTTAGAGGTGGTGTAGAAGTTACACAATATGGAGAAATATATTTATTTCTTCCCATTTTTTCAATTTTTTCCTCTTACTATGTGTGCTGAGTTCTGCAGCACACATAGAAAGGAGAAAACACCTCTCTTGATTGTCATTCACACATTGCAGGCATCCTTGCACCATGGTGCAAGGGTGCCTGTGTTGCTGCTAGGAAGCAGTTTGTGCACCAATGCAGAGGAGAGGACAGACATGTACCATATATTGTAGATATGGCATATTTCTGCCCTTTCCCAGTGGCACAGGCTGTTGCAGCAAGACACTTGCTGCACCACCCATCCACCACGGGGCTTGTAAATGAGTCCCTAAGTGTGAAGGTAAAAACGTGGCAGGCCCCAAACACTCATTGTTCCAACCTACGCTCAATTGAGGTTGGCCAAAAACTTTGACTTAAAATAGCGATTTTTTGTGTTGGGACTTGGTTTTGCGTGTCGCATTTTGCGTCTCGCAATTTGCAACATGAAATACCAAATCACAATTAGCGATTCAGTATTTCAAGTAGGAAATTGCAAGACGCAAAATGCGACTCGCAAAACTAAGTCACAATTCGATGCATCAAAAAATTGCAAATTGCGATTTTTCGCAGAATGGCCTGCACATGCAAAATACCACTAAGTGAAACCAGGTGGTAACCAGGTGCAACCTATATAAAGAGTCCCAGAATGCCTCATTCTCTTTTCCACAATGGCTGCACTCTACGTCATGGCGAGGAGAATGAGGATCTTGGCAGGTTTGAGGAGAGGGAGGAGGAGACAAGAGCACATTTTCAGAGTGTGAATTACCCTTTTTGACCAGACTGAGGAGGAAATATATGAGAAGTACAGGTTGAACTCAGCCATGATACTTGATAGCTGAGCTACAACCCATACTGAAGCGCACAACACATAGGACTCATAGCATACCCTCCCATGTGCAGGTATTATACTTCCTGTACCTACTCACCTTAGGGAGCTATCAAGGGGTCATAGCAGCAGCTGGAGGAGTATCGCAGAGTGCTCTCTCTACATTTTTCAATGCATTTCTCAACGCCATGCTGAGCAGGATACACCAGTACATCAGATTCCCCCACGCCCCAAAAGGAAATACAGCAGACAAAAATAGATTTCTATCAGATAGCACAGTTCCCCCACGTCCTAGGTGCCATAGATGGGACACATGTTGCAATCTGTCCACCATCGGCCACAGAGTATGTGTACCGCAACCGTAAATACCAACATTCAATGAATATACAGGTGATATGCAATGCCGCCTACATCATAACTGATCTTGTGGCCAGGTACCCAGGGAGCACACATGATTCATACATCTTTCGCCACAGCGGCATTCACACAAGACTGCTAGCTGGGGAGTTTGGTGAAGGATATCTACTAGGTATTGTCCCTCTGTACACTGGCGCATTGATGCAGTTGTGACGTAAGATGGCTCACTTACTCATTATACCCTCTGTTCCTTCCAGGAGACAGTGCCTACGCAGTGCGCACCTACATGATGACGCCCTACTTAAATCCTACAACACCAGCAGAACGGAGATACAATGCAGCACAGAGGACAACCCGCAATGTGGTGGAGCGCACCTTTGGCCTGCTGAGGAGTCGCTTCAGGTACATCCACAAAAGTGGAGGTGCACAACAGTAGAGCCAAGAGACGACATGTAGAATAGTGGCAACATGTGCAATCTTGCACAATATAGCTACCACCAGGGGCATACCTGTGGAAATATCTGATTCAGACTCTGATGAGGATGATGATCCCATACCCCCCTACAGTCAGAAGACAGGACCAGTGCAGCAGAGGGCAGGCAAAGGCGTGCTGACATCACGCACAACCATTTCAGATGTAAGTAATGACAACACAACTTCACTGACATGTGTACTGGTAGTTAGAATATTTATTACCTTAACATCAGGTAACATATGTTTCACTAGAAGAAAAAATAAAATAACATGTGTCTTAAAAAAAAGCAGATAACAGTAGCTCACTATTGAATCATAGTTTACTGTATCACACAATAAGAAAACAGTCCCCTGTGGCCATTACTGTCACTTTCTATGGCCACGCAAGCCACTCGAGTGCGCAGTGGCCTGCAATGCCTAGCATCTGTGGTGGGCACTGCTATGCTGCTGAGGCTAGATGTGTCCTCTGTGTCCCCTAATCCCAGTTTACCAGTTTATCCAGCATATTGTCCAGCACAGTAGTGATCTGAACCAGTCCCTGTGCCACATCTCTACTGCTGTGCGCTGCCTCCACCTGTGCGGCCACAGCATGCCGCAATATGAAGGCTGTTGAAGTAGCGAGGCAATTGACTGAGCGACAGAAACCACCAAACATGCCCATAAAACACCTCTCCTGTGTGCGGTGGCTGTCTCTGTCGTGCCGCAGCTCTATGCACAATTCCCTCACTGCAATTGTCAGCTCCCTGGTGTTCTCAGAAGCTTGGATCTGTCCCTCATGCAGTTTTGTGAGGTTGGAATTTAGGCACTCCAACTGTAGATGTAGCCCCCCCATGTTGGCATTGTGTGCCTGCATCTGCCTTTGTAAAGCTGATATTTTCCTGTTTTGCAGGCACTGCTGTTTCAACATAGCAGATTCCTGGCCACCGAAGACTGATGGCTCCTGCTTTCATATGCTGTGTGCCTGCATACGAAGGCCTCCTGCGGGGTGTTGTACTACGCTGGGGCTGGGACTCCTGCATAACAGTGCATCTGCCAACTGGAGAAGGTGTGTGGCCGTCATCCCGCATGTCGTCAGAGTCCTTGCTCAATTCAGGTAGCGGTACAGCCCTAGCCCTGCGTCTGATAGAGGCTATATTCTGTGACTCACTGGTGTTTGAGTCAGAAGCAGGGTGGGTTTCAGTATTCCCCACAACGGCACTTGCAGATACTGCTGGGCCTGGGCCACCTGCAACGACGATGTGCAGCATGTCATTTATGTATGTATCAACAAAGGTTACACAATGGTAATAAATGTGCTGTTACATCATATCACAATGTTGTGGGTGTTGTGTTCTTCTGGGTGTCGCTCGGCCTCATTACATTCTATGTGCTACTTTCAGCTCTGGTTTGTGGACTACCACTCCCATAAGGCATTGTTGTGCCACTTCTAAGATGTGGAATGGACCACGTATCACAATGCTGTACACTACTTGCTAATTCCTAAGGGGCATTTGTACATACACATATGGGGTTACATTTCAATATTGCACTTACCTTTATTGGTGCTTGGTGTGCTGGATGTGTCAATGTCAGTGACCCCACTGACAGCTTCTGGGGGAGTATCGACTCCACCAGGTCTTCCATCAGGGTGGAGGGTGTCTCGGTGGATGGTCCGCCTGCTGTACTCCTTGCCTCCTGAAGTTTTCTTGCCACCCTCTCCTTGGCACGGGAACGCAGGTTGTACCACCTCTTCTTGATCTCCTCCACAGAGCACTGCGCAACTCCCACAGTGCAAATTTTTGTTTGAATGTCTGCCCAGAGTCTGCGCTTTTCACTCTCAGGGACCTGGAGTGAGCTCTTTCCAAACAGACGGTCATGGCTCCTCACCACCTCCTCAGTGAGCACCTCCAGTTCCTGCTCACTAAACTTGAGTTTCCTTTTCCTCTCTCCCTTCTCCTTTCCCTGTGCAGAGGTGTCCATGGTGATGTTCAGTCCTGCCTTGTTCACAGACTTGCTTACTGTGTCTGGGCTGTGTCTCTCTCAGTGCTCCTTTGGGTGTGGCACCTGCAAACTGCCTGTGATTACTCACTTCCTGCTTGTGATGTCATCAGGCTCTGCCAGGTGTGCGATTCGGTATTTGGGCCTCGCAAAACACAAATAGTGATTTTTAAGAAATCGCGAATTCCGATATGCAAATATGTTACATAGCATATTGCGACTCAGAAATAGCGATTTCTTAAAAATCGCTATTTCTGATTCGCAGACGGCTTTCGTGATACATCTGGCCCTAAATGCTTTAAACTCCTATCTCCTAATTTAAGCTTGACTGCTCATCAGCCAATCTACAAAGGACTGAGTGAGGATTTATTTAAATTATTTATGAGTGTGGTTTTATTACTAGCTGTGTGTACCTACCTGCACCTACTGATACACCCCTTTCCAACACTATATAAATGGCAAAATACTTTGGGCCTGATTTAGATTTTCCCGTTGCTACTGCCAAACTGCCTCAGTGGCAGAGCAGAGAAGACCATCAAGTCAATGCTGTTCCACCCAACATATTTAGATGTTACAGTCCTGAAGGCGGTGGTTCTGGCAGCAGTTTGCATGCAGAGAGAGGACACTGGAGGACCCAATGGACATCGGGCAATGTCAGTGGCTGTGGAATACTCGTAAGTCAAACACACAAACTGTACCTTTGCCTTATGTGTCGCCCTGCATCACACACAACACAACACAACACATACATACTATTGTCCATTACAATTCCACCACAACATTACATTTACATGCTGCAAACACACATTGCCCATGATGAAACAAACACATACTATTGACGTTGCACCCACACACGACAACCACACCAACCAACTCAACTACATATTCATCAACACAATCACACAACATCACAACCACACACATTATGACAACTACAGCCACACAACACAAACCTGAGTGTTGCACAAAGCAAAACAGCACATGTAACATCTCTGCCATATGCAAGTGGCACACATACTGACACAACCACAGCACCCACCCTAGCTCCTTCCACCTCAACCAACCAATTGCAGCACACACACACATTCAGATCTCACACACACAACGTGAAACACAACATGCCAGGTATAGGGCCCCTTGCAATGTGCACACATGAACACAGGTGAAAGCCATCATTGCACTATCACAGTGGTAAAAACATTAATTTGTCAATGAATGCTGACACCAAAATGACATTTCTGTATCTGTGCAATATGTGTTGTGTACCAGTGTGTCTTTATTCATGTCTGACCCACTCGTGTCCCTGACATATGCATGTTACAGTAATCTAAAAACATGACTGTAACATCTATATGTCTGCACTGGCCTGAAGCTCAAGTGCAATGACCCTACAACAAATACACAGCCAATGCAGGTTCCCTGTGTTCATGTCCAGCGACGTTGTGGGGGGTCATGTATTCTCTGTGGTCCAGTTGCAGAAGCAATAGAGGGTGTTGGTCTGTCATGATCAGCCAGAAACAGACGTGGAATTAGGAAAAAAGGTGAGTTTTACCCCCGTAACACCCAGTCCAACATCAGAATTGGAGGTCAGGCCACCACATTTTGTATGGCAGTAAAGCACATTTGAATCTGCACAGAAGTAAGTGTGGCAGGAGTTGTGGCACCAGCCACTCTTTTCTATGGTGCCATGGCAGTGGATGGGAATCCTTGGCGGAGTCGACAGGACTCGGTGGGTTATAGTCTATGAGACTGCCAACATCGAAATTGGGCAGTCATACTGCCAAGCTAGTTTCTATCAAAAAAGTGCTGGCAGAGCCATTACCACCAACATCTAAATCAGGCCCTTTGTCCCTTTCTAGCTAGGCCTGGATATCAGTGTGCTTATGCTTAAATATTTTGCTAGAAAAACAGACATTTGAGGTGAGAAAATGTGTCACTGGTGTTGTAGGATGCTCTATATAGGAGCTGCCATCCACGTACATGTTTTTTTTTCTGCATAGTGTATGCATCGTGTTAAACCTGAAAGGGTAATGTTTTGACTTATATAGGATGATCCCTTGTGTCTAAAAAAAAATAAACCTCTCTTAAAAGCTGTAATAACAGCTTTTATTCATTCCTTGTTGTCTTGGATGGCATTGTATCAGTTCAAACTCTAATATTGTGCCCAAAGTTGTAAAAGGTATTTGCCATTTTCAGCTCGGCATAAATACCATTAGCTATTCACATGCTTAAAGACTTTGCTGTATAAATGGCAAAAAACGTTGTCCCGTTCTAGCTATACATGGATGAAACTATGCTGATCATCTGCTTTAAAACTTGACTAGAAAAACTGACACTGGGGGTGAGCAAATTTAGAGTGTCACTGGCATTAGAGTGGGCTCTTTGTAGGAGCTGCTCTCCACCTAAACGTGGGATCTACCCAAAGTACTCTGCTTCTTTTTTTTCTTCGCATAATTTATGTGCCAACCTTACACTGAAAGGGTGCTTTATTTTGACTTATACAGTGTGTTCCCTTGTGTATGAACAATGCTAAAACTATCTGATGAGCTGTAACAATATTGAAACATGTATGAGGGGTTGTTTTTGTTAATTCCAGGTTGGCATGGATGTTTTATTTTACCAGTCAAAAGCTGTAATGTTGTGCCTGAGCGTTAAAATGCATTTGTTATTTCATGGCTCAGCCTGGATGCCACTAGCTAAATCAACACTTAAAGACTTTGCTGTATAAATGGCAAAAGACTTTGGGTCTTATTACGAGGCTGGTGGTCCAAAGACTGGTCAGGTGGTTGTTATCAGCCAGGGTAGCGCTGAACTCAGCACCGCTCTGCTGATTACAACCTTGTTCTCTTCCAGCCTTTTCATGGCAGTCTTACGTCCATGAAAAGGCTGGTGGAGAACAAGTGGAGGGGGCCAAGGTGGGCCCCTGCACTGTCCATGCCCATGTCCCCCTGCCCATCACATTTGAAATGCACATTGTCTGCTGAGCGCAATTTAGAGCCAGGAACAATAGCGCTGCACCTATCCCACTAGGCTGACGGGCAGGAACTTTGGTTCAAGTGGAAAGTTGTAATAGGGCTAGTGGGGAGACCGCCACCTCAATGGTGGTCTCCTCACCACAGGTTTTTCGTTCAGGTTTTCTGACTGCAAAACTCAAAATTAGGCCCCTTTAACGCTCGTTATGGACAGCACTGTGCTAATCCTATGGTTACAAACTTCCCAGGAAAAATGATAAATCAGGTGAGCAAATTGAGAGTGCTGCAGGTGTCGTTGATCACTCTCTATATAGTAGCAGCTCTCCACCTAAACTTTGCTGCTTTTTTGGTTCTTTTTTTAATATATATATATATATATATATATATATATATATATATATGTAGATAGAGATATATAAATATGTATATAACTATGCGTGTGTATATGTGTATATATACGTACATAAATACATAAATGTACAATTTTACTGAAAATACAATGATTAATGGGGCATTATAGCTAGGTGAAAATATCAGTTAAAACCGACTGATTGAAACTGAAAAAACACTAAAATAAATTGCACATGTTTATCCCATGTAACTATAACTCATGCTCTAAAATAACTGTAACTGGTGCTCCAGCCATGCAAAATGTTGGCATCAATAATGTCAGCAGTGGTTATCAAGTAATATCATAGATCATGTTATCAGTGAAGTAATATATGAGATAATTAGCATTGTATTGAAAAGGCACATGTTATAGTTCTTTTAAGGAGGATAGACAGTTACTTACGATAAACATAACTGATGAACTTCAGTGTTTTCTTTAGAATGGTACCGACAATGTCATCTAATTATAACGTCCCTTTGACTTTTGTAGTTCTTCAATGAATTGGTAAGGTTGTTTAATACCTAACTATAGCTGTCACTTTTTAAGCAAAATTATAAGTTTTTTTTAAATACATAACTATAACTTCCACTTTAAACATAGTTTTTTCAGTTAATTTCTAAGGTTTTTTAATGTGTCACTATTAATATATAAATGTCAAGCCTATTGTTTTTGTCAAGGGGTTAGTACAAAATATGTAAATAAATATGCAAATAAAACATTTATTATTAAAGGAATACTAAACATATTTCCGAATCTTTTTTGTACTCTTCAGGTCACATTCTGAAGCCATCAAATCAACCATAACAGGTCCCTGAATTCCCAAGTTGAAAAACAAAAGCTCCAATTTTGCCAATGCTTAAAAAATTATCAACTTTCACTTTTCCAGGGGCATGTTATACACACACCAAGAAATATTTTTAAGTATTTCTTTGTGGCTGCTGTTTTCCCTGCAGCCCCCAAATTATGGTGGTGTCCCTTCCAAGGTAGTTTGGGCCATCTATCATGACTCTAAATATAGTTAAATTATCCAATGAAAGGCATTATGGGAAGCTCCTTACCGGAGCAATGACTAAAAAATGAACAGCTCACACCACTTATTTATTTTTTTTTCTTTTGGGGTTTTGTTAGTTTTTTTGTGTGATGACATAAAAAGCTGTACCCAGCAGGAAGAGTTGGCTAGCAAAGGTGGGTGAGTCAGTGGACAACTTAATGATGTACACAGCTAAATACCAGGGATGATATGGGGTAAGCTACCACGGAGGGGGGGTTTGGTGCAGAACCTGGTTTACTTTAAAAATTCCCAGAATTTCATTGAAAAAAACAACAATTATAGTGGCATTATAATTATGAATAGTAATTATATATTACTTTGCATTAATATAACAGCCAATCACTGAAAAAAAACAAAGGTTAAAGGTAAGTTACAAGTAGGTGACAATGTCACTTAACACATACTTTTTAAACTAACAAAGCCATTGAAATTCACCAGTTATAGTTATCTCATATAACTATAATTTGTGTCCTATCAGTAACTATTACTCTTTAAAATTTTGGAGTGAATCCATTGTTCTTTTAAAAATACATTGAAATGTTAAGAATAAGCTTACCATCTCTTTTCTAATACTCTTTACATTTTTGGAGTGAATCCATGGTTCTTTTAAAAATACATTGAAATGTTAAGAAAAAGGTTACCATCACTCTCCTTTGTTCTTATTTCCAGCAAGTTAATACATGATATATTTGAATTGTATATGCTTAAATGCACTTGATACATTTCATATAATTTAATACATGTTTTTGAATTGTACCTATTTGGCATGCATATTGATTTAGGACCTTTCTCAATCTCTATTTTTTACAGATTCATAGAGATCTTTCATGTCTATTTTACTTCATTCAGCAAGCTGCATTGTGGACTTCATAGTCTTATTAAGGATACTGACTAGCTGAGCTAAAGAATGTCCCCTGTTTAACTTCATTTTTATTAAGCACTCATTATGAATTAGTTGCTATTCTTCTGCACTAATGCAATTTTTTGCGTTATTTATACCACTCAGTAAATACAGACATGGGACCTGGAATTATTTTGTGTGTCCTGTAGCATTGGAAATAATGATTAGTAACACTGAACCTTTGATTTTGCCTTGAGAATTAATGGCCAGTATTTTCATGCTTGCACAGAAAAAATACACAATAGTAGTAAATGGGGTGAATGTTTACTTCAAAGCTCATTTGATTATTGCCTGATATAGTCAATGTATGTTTATGGTGAGGTGGGATTTTATACTAAAAAGCTGTGCTTATTCTGCTTATCTCTTTGATGCCATTTAACAAATCTGGCTTACATTAGCTACAGAAGGAGCAAGATGGTGATGGCGTAGGGCCGTTGTTTGCAGGCCCCACCCCTGACACCGTGTGAATGAACGCCTCGCTGCAGAGGACACGGAGCTGCGATGCTGAGCTGGTTAGGCAGCGAGATAGGCTCCGGGAGGCTCGATGCTACCTGGAGCCTGTATTCCAGGATAGAAACGCGGTTTGGAACGTGAGGCAAAGGATCAGCCCCTTGGCAGTATTCTATGGACTCTGGTCTCACCAGTGAGGAGCATACTCTTTCACATAGTAAGAGAGGCAGAGCGCTAGCATACCATAATAGAGAGAATCGGTGTAATGATAGGAGACTGGCCAGGGTTGTCGTCTAGCTCCTGTAAAGTGGATATGGCACCTAAGAGTACACGAAGCATTGGAGAAAAAGTGGAGCGGGCTCGCCAAACATGAGCAGCAAAGGATTGCAGTAAAGGATGCCCGGCAGGTAGGAGGTCTGTAACAGGACCGACTAAATTAAACAGTAAAATTGGTGGTGTGACTTTTAAAGATGTGTCTAGTATGGGCAGGGTGGCTCAGACCAACTACAAAGCAAAGGGTAGACAGCAGACCTCTATTACTCATATTTTTACTGGTGGAGAGCAAGAGAACAGTAACGCAAACCTTCCACCCCCATCTAAAGACGCGCTTATTTGCATGAAGTAGAACTCAGAATCGATAAGCCCCATAGAGGAGCTGCCACGAGCCTGCCTAGGGCCTTTGGGGGGCACCCTGGACTCTGACATGCAACAAACTAGGGCGGAGAGTTAACTAGATGAGTCTAGGAGCTTGAAGTAGCAGATCTAAGGAGCCATCGGGGGCAGCCACCAATGTAAGCATGCAGATGCAAATGAAAATATATAAAAAAGGTACTCAAGACATTTAGGGCACTGCTGATGAGCCCCCAGAATTCCACAACAAAAAGGGGAAAGAACTAAGGGCAAGATGTAGGTAGCATTCTGCATGGTGCAAACTGCGAAAATCGCAGTTTGCGCCATGCAAAATGCGCATCGCAATGCTCATTCCCATTTTGCGAGTCGGTACCGACTCGCAAAATGGGAATGCAACTCACAAATTGGAAGGGGTGTCCCCTTCCTATTTGCGACTCACAACGCAATGCTAAATTGCTTTGTGACTGCGACCGCGGTCGCAAAGCAATTCGCAGTTACCACCAGTGTCACACTGGTGGTAACCCATTCGCAAAAGGGAAGGGGTCCCCATGGGACCCCTTCCCCTTTGTGAATGTTGCCAAAAATGTTCTTTCAGAGTAGGCAGTGGTCCAATGGACCACTGCCTACTCTGAAGAAACGAAACCAAATGGTTTCATTATTTTTTTGTATTGCAACTCGTTTTCATTTAATTAAAAAGCAGTCACAGACATGGAGGTCTGCTGTCTCCAGCAGACCACCATCCCTGTGAGTGCAGGGAATCGCAATGGGGTCGCAAAATGCGACCCACCTCATTAATATTAATGTGGTGGGTCTTTGCGACCCCATTGCGATTTGCAGACGGTGTCTGAGACACCGTTCTGCATCTGAATTTGCAATTTAGAAATTGCGAGTGGCACCGACTCGCAATTTCCGAATTGCAAGTTCAGAATTTACTACATCTGGCCCTAAGTTTGGAAGGTGGTGAAGGCATAAAAGGCCAGGATATGGAGATTAGAAAGTCTGAATGGGACTGAAAGAATATGGACTGGTCTAAGATTAGATATATAGGATTAGATAAATTCTACTCATTAACCAAAGATTGAGAGGCCATTAGTAGTGGTTGTAATCAAAGCAAAGATGAAGAGAGCATTTCATGAGGTTCTGAGAGCCTATCATCGGATACAGGCCCTATAGTAAAACAGCAGTGATGACACCGCAGGTGCACAAAGTCGAGATCTGGCTCAACAGTTGTAACAGAGCCCTCAGGATGGAGTGCTGTGACCCTTAAGTGGGACTACTCAGGAATCAGACTCTCGAGTCTGGAGAAGGACCCTGAGGCTACCACGCCTCCTAATGCTTATGCAGGAGCAAAGAGTGTGGGCGACCCTTTAAGCAATACAGGTAGCACAGACACAAAAATGCTACAATTGATTTATGGCACAATAAGGGAACTGCAAACTGAAATGCAAATGGAGAGACTGAGAGCCAAGGTGGCTTCCAAACAACTGCAGATTATGGTGCGAAAGGTAGCTAAGACCTGTGGGGAAATAGAAGAAAAATACAATGGAGAACAGAGCTTCTATAATGGAGGCAGAGATCGATGTATTGAAAGAGCAGGTTGAAACACAAGGAGGGCAAACAACTGATATCATGTGGAAACTGGAAGACTATGAACACTGGCAGAGAAGAAATAATTTGCGTTTCTTAGGTATAGAAGAAGGAGTGGAGGGTAACGATATCAAGACATTCATGATCAATCTCTTATGCAACGCTTTTCCAGAGCTCAAAAAATGGGATTGGGAGGCAGAAGTTCAAAGGGTCCATAGAGCGAGAGAACACAACCCTGAATTCAACCATCCAAGAGCCATATTGGTTTTCTTTGGTAACTACCTGCTAAGACAAGCTATCCTTGAAAAGGCCCGCCCGGATGCCCCATGCTCACTGACAACCTTATCTTTTTTACCCGACCATATTAATCCATGTTACTATAGAGCATAGATGGTGGCTGTGACAACTGATTAAGCCTTATCAGGACATGGGGGGAGGACTCTTTGAGTATTTACCTTTGAGATTCAAGCAAAGGAGTATCTGGATGAACTGAATTCACAGAATCCTTTGAAACCTGAGCAGAAGCAGAAAGAACTCTAATTTGCAACAAGGATGTGTATTAACACATTTGGTGGTGGTACAGACCGATCGGGGGGCCTGTGGACGGCAGTTCGGGACACCATCATTCAGGCCATTGGGGGTCTGATTACTCCAATGGTTGGGGGGGGGGAAGGGGGGTGGTGGAAGGGTTGGGGGGTGTAGGACGGTTGGGACAAGGGGAAGAGGAGGGGTAGGAGGATGTGTTGGGGCAGAGGGCAGGCATTATAAAAGGAAAGGATGACTGGGAATTGATTATTGCAGGGGATGTAGAGGGAGGAGGAAATTGCAAAGGAGAAAAGGGGAAGAACAAGAGACAAGGAATGCAGAAGTGTGATGTTTGGTATAAGAAGGTGGTAGCCAGAAATGGTAAAATCTTTAAGACTATTTACAACTATATATGCCCAAAGGTAATTGGTGAGAGGCGATGGACAAATGGCTAAGATATGATTTGCATCTATAAATATATGTGGGCTAAATAATGCCCAGAAAAGGTGAAGAATTGCTGAAGATTTGAAAACACTGAGAGCGGATATATACTGCCTACAGGAGACACAAGTAGAGTATTGCAATAGATCTATCTTAGATTCCTTAGGGATGAAGGTAGTGATTTGCACCGAACAGAATGTTAAGACCAAAGGAGTTGCTATATTGGCTGGCAGTAGGCAATATAAGTTCACAAAATGGATTCCAGATAAATACGGAAGATGAGTTATGGTAGACTGCCATCATAGTAAAGGATGTTTTATCTTATGCTCCCTTTATGGGGCAGTGATGGATGATCCATCAATATTAGATTTTATATCAGTAGAGTTAGAGGAGTGGCCGTCCCCCCTATATAGTTTGTGGAGATGTGAATTGTAATGGCTCTTGGGATGGTTTACAAGATCTAAGGGGTACCAGTCCCAATGGATAATATGGATGTAAAGTAGAGTATATAAAGCTCCCTGTAGCCTGCAAAAAGAAATAGGATTGGAGGATGTTTGGCCAAAACTTTGCGCACCAGACTCTGGGAACACATATTATTCAGCTCCACATGTGAAATTGGCCCAATTAGACTACTTTTTGATATTCCTCGAGTTGTTAACAGGGACACGTATGGAAATATATCCACGGTTTATGTCAGACCATAATCCGCTAATATTAAAAATAAATATGGAGGGCTTTAAATATAATAGGAGGGGTAGACCTTCGAGAGAGGGCTTCTTAATGATCCAGAATACCACCACCACATGAACATATGGCTGAAGGAATTTCCTGAAATGAATAGGGGACTACTTCAGTGGAGACTGTATCGGGCACTTTAAAGGCAGGGATAAGTGGAGAAACTTTGAGTTTCAGTCTCAGAAGGCAGAAGCATACCCAAAGAGTCTAATTAAGGAAGCACATTTAAATCTCAAAGAGGCAGAACGTCAACTTACCTTAGTTTTTGAGGGGGGCATGGAGGTTAATGCTGCCCTACAGAAGATTGCTATTGCTAAAGCAGCAATTAATGAGATCTGAGCAAAAAAGCTAGTGGAAAAATACCTTTCAAGGCGTTCTGAATGTAACGAAGATAGTGAGAAGACGGGCTGCCTACTGGCGGTACGGGCACGCCATAAGGCAGCCACTTGTGTCATTAGAGAAATTAAGGATCCACAGGGACGGATTGTTTCTGACCCTGAAGGTATTAGGTAGGTTTTTTTACTTGTAATATGCAGAACTTGATAAGGCTTCCCATTCCATAGATATGCAAGCAAGGTATAGGTTTTTAAGGACTATTGAGGTAGGCAAGCTCACAAAGGGGGAACAGGAGGCACTGGGGGATAGAATCAACATGGATGAACTCAAGGAGGCAATTCAGGGACTTCCCACTGGAAAAGCTGTAGGAAAAATGCAATCCTCCTAGAATTTTATAAATATTTTAAGTCTCTATTGCTGCCTGTAGTGTTAGAACTGTTTATTCAGGAGCAAAAAGGCAGCAAAGCTCCCCCTTCTGGTCTTCTGTCAATATAGTAGTATTTTTAAAAAAGGGAAAACACCACAAAATTCTAACTCGTGCAGGCCCATCACATTAATAAATAGTGATGTCAAGATCTACTTGCTGTTATCTACTGTTATTAAGAAATTATTCACAGCAAACCAACATAGGTTTTTTCCGGGGACGGATACTACTGATCAAATTAAGACAGTCATCACGCTGGCGAAACTATGGCAGTGGCATTATTAGATGCTGAAAAGACCTTTGACTGGGTTAATTGGGATTATTTGTGGAGAATCCTGGAGGCGTATGGTCTGGGAGATAAATTCTTGTTGGCAATAAAAGCTATTTATGTGCATCCGAATGTTCGGATACAACTCATGAGAGGGCAATCCGATAGTATACAAACTGGGCGGGGCAATAGACAGGGGTGTCCATGTTCCCCATTGTTGTTTGCATTTTATATTGATCCCTTGCTCAGGCAGCTAGAAAATAACCCAGCCATTTTTCTAGTTCGTAGGTATGGATGGAATACCAAGATACTAGAATATGTGGATGATATAGCTGTCGTAAAAGCTAACCCGGATGAAGCTCTAAAGGAAACAGCGAAGGAGGCAAGTAATTTTGGAGACTTTTCCAGGTATTTATTGAATAGAGAAAAAACTCAACTGTTGGTTAATAAGTATACAACTACTCACGACACTTGTAAAGTGGCCCACGCAGTATATTTTTGTATAGATATTAGCCCCACTGTGGAAAAGAACTTGACGCTGATTTTAGGGAAATCTAAACAAGATTTTAGCAGATGGAACAACTTGTCTATAATGGGGTGATGCAATATGTTCAAAATTATATTTATGCCTAAAGTGCTGTATCTCTTTCGGACAATTCCATTGGTCTTTGAAAAATCATGGTTTATAGCAATAGATCAGCTAGTAGCAAGATTTGTCTGGGCGTATGGCAAGAGTAGAAGAGGTAGCAAATTTATGTCCTTACCTAGAGAGAAGGGGGCATAGTCCTTACCAAATTCAAAACTATATCAACTGGTAGCTGCTTTCCAATGTATGTGCCCATTGATGGTGGGCAAAAGAGGTGTGACAGGGGTAGGATATCGGTTAAATATTTACAAGCTACTAATTGGACTGATATCTAATGGTGGGTGGTTGGCTTTGGTGGAACCCAGTTATTATACAAAAGTGTGGTTCAAGGTATTAGAGGACACTTTTAAATGTTGGAGCCCTTGGAGGAAAAATGCAGGACTTGGTAGGGTCAACTGGTATATGCCTATACACAATAACCTCTCTCTTCCAGAGATATTGAAAGATCACTGCTTTGCCAATTGGAGCTCACAAGGGGTTCAGAGATTAGGATATTTTTATGAGGGAACTGGGATGAGAACAGTTGAGGATCTCCGAGAAAGGTATGGATTGGAGCAAAGGAAATGTTTAAAATATTTGCAAATAAGAGATTTTCTTATGTAAGAAAAGTGGCAGGCCAGAGGGGTTTGTAAAATGCCCACTCATGGAGATGTTAACAGGTAGGGCCTGTCAATAAGTTCTTTATATTCAACACTCATATCGGAGCAACCTAATGATCTTGATAAATACAGCAAGAAGTGGGAAGGTAGCTTAAATTGTGGAGGCACTACAATTTATGAATCCCTTGAACTTGGCTTTACTATTTTAATTTCATCAGCACTGCGGGCACAGCATTATAAGACAATATATGACCTATATTTTACCAATCTAAAATAGCTATATGGGGAAGGTTGGAGGATACTCATTGATCCGAGATGCCAGGTATTTGGGGAAGATATCATACATATGTTTGCTACCTGCACAAGATTGCAACCACTGAAAGGGGAGATCAAACAGGTTTTAAGCGAGGTGGTAAGATATGATGTGGAGCTTAAGATACGATGTGAAGCTTACATCAGATATAATGCTTTTAGGCATATCAGAGGAGGTAGGAATGGCTGGGTCACAAAAAACCTTTGTTTTTTTGTCAATGGCTGTTTATCAATTGTGTGTCACATCTGCATGGTTAGACCCACAACCCCTAACATTTCAGCAGTGGTTGGGATGAACTCTATTTATATATCATTTGGAGACTGCACTTTATCAACGCAAGGGCAGGAATGCTAGATGCAAGGAGCAGGTAATATGGGGACTCTTCGGGGATTGGGTCAGGTCTAGGCAGTGTTCCCTTGCCCTGCCAATATGTGCACGGATACTCTCGCTCACTGGTGAAACAGTGTGCATTTGGAAAGGAAAAAAGAAAGAGGGAAAGAAAAATAAAGCACAAATCACTTTATTCTGAAAATATTGTATGCTTGTTATACCGTATGGAAGTTTTTTTTTTTTTTTTTCTTACTTTCTCTTCTTCCCAATGTTTGTAATCACTTGATTCTTACTCATCCAATTAAAATAAAAAAAGAAAATAAATTTACCCAAATAAAAGATAGGGATAATGACAAGAGGAATGATGAATACAGTGGAGAAAATATTAAATATATATATATATGTATATATTAGGAAAAGTGTATCCGGTTATTGTTAGTCATGCCTAGTATCATGCAGATTTGTCGAGAGGTGAAGCTAAAGGGAGAGGTTTAATATTTTAACTTCCACCAAAGTCTTTGCTCTCCTCTACAAAATAAACTTGAATGGAAACTAAACATGGCATGAAACTAAAACTGTATTCGGTCAAGAGACTTTGCTTGGGTAGTGTAAATCTATTCAGTAGTTTTCCAGCAATGAGCATTACCAAAATTTGCCTGTTGGCTTAAAGGGGTTAAACAGTTTGAGATATCCTTACACTTGGCAATGTGTTTTACTATTTCGCCTTTAGTCTTTAGTACTGTAAGACTAATTTACATGCATTTTGACAGATATTTAACATGTTTAGCCTCCCCGTGGTATTTCTTACATTTGTGTAAATTTGTGAAAGTGACACATTGACATAGAATGCCAAAGACGTTTTCATTTGTTAATAATTCTGCCATCACTTGACAAATCCACATAAAATGTGACAGTCAATTAGCATATTAACTCATCTGTGGGTATGGCAGTTCAATCACGAGGGTGGGAAAGTTAGAAAGTTGGCCAGACACATTTTCAGTTGATAATAACATTGCTAATATTTAAGGTTTATGCATGAAATTTAAGAAGCTTTTAACAAGATAAACTCATTTCAGAACTCTCGTGTTTCATGGATATGAAGTACAAAAATGGGTCAATAGGGAACAGTGTTAAATATATGGATCATAAAGTTTTTTATTTGCTGATAACATTGTGCCGGTTGTAAGGTGCAAAAGATGTTATAGGCACTTACCAGCTTTGGTTTGCTTTGAATATTTTGGGATTAATGCAATTGCATCAAAAAAGAAATACTTAAGATGGGTGGGGGGTCAGAAAGGAAACGTTTCAGATTTTTTCCCTACTGAAATTTCTGTTCTTTTCTGCAAAAAAAGTTGATAGATAAAATTATACTAAGGGTACCATTAATTAACAACTTTACTCAACGATGTGTTTTTGCTTTGTTTGATATAAATTGTGCAGTACATTTAAAACAAGGCCCCACATATCTCTAAAGGTCCCCAAACTCAGCTCAAATTAGGGCTTCTTGACACAAAAAAACAAAGCTCAATGCAAAACTTATACATACAAGGGATCAACTTCTGCTTAGGTACCCGCATTAGGTAGTGCAAAGGGTTTGGTCATAGGCCAGCCTCAGTGATTGGACCACCTACATGGACAACCAAAGAATTAGTGCATTAGGATATACCACCATCGCCAGATTGAATTTAGTGCTTGGCAAAATACAGTGCGCTGGGGTGGCTGTCACCTCTAGTGGGTGGGGGCCAGGGGCTGGCAGTAAGCTAGTGTCAGGCTGACCTTGTGCCGGCGATCTCTGCAGAAACAGATGGACAGAAGGTATGCTCCCAATGCCCCTTCACGGTTACATGCACAGAATTGCGAATACAACTCTTGCCACTCACTTGTTGGGGAAAGAAGATGGAGAGAAACAGAGACACTGCCTCACATGATAATAATGCTACTTTCTTATTCTTCACCTTCTTGCTCCTTCACATCCTCTCTGCATGTATTTCCTAGGGTCATCGTGATGTGATTCATCTGCGATTAAACACAAAGAATTGCGTAACAAACATTTTACATCTGCTATAACTTGTAAATAAACGTTAACAATGTCCACTCATTCTCTAACTATTCTTCTTTGAGGTCTAGCTTCTCTCTGCATTTGTAGAGTTAAAAGAGAGAAATTACTCCTTCAAATATCATGGAGAATATTCCAACTTATTAACATTTATACTGTTCTTTCTTTTCAATTCCAATAGGTATATTTATGAGGGGTTTTCAATGCATTTGCACGTGCAATGTGGTACATATATGACGCAAATCCCATATTCGATTTGTGAAGCCATGCAAGGCTACCTTGCATGGCCGAGTGGCTTCATGAATCTGGAGTAATGCAACACATTACTGTGCCCTGAAAAGGCATTCCATGGATCCTTCCCTACACAAAAGCAATTCTGCATGCAACTGAGGCACCCTTGCACCATGGTGCAAGGGAGTCTGCATTACGCTAGGCAGCAAAAGGGGCACCAGCTCAGTGGAAAAGGCATGAATGCATCATACTGACTTAAATAGGTAGCATTCTTGTCCTTTCTTTGTCATGCAGTGTAGAAGAGCAAGGTGACTTGCTGCGTTGCACTGTGTGATGTTTTCATCAATATTCCACATAATCTCTCTTAATTTCTAAATCTCACAGTACATTTTTCTATTGTCACTTATCTCTGTTTTCCTGGAAGAAACATAGGATGCCACTGTCCATGTCTTTCTCTCTAAGTAAAAGTCTCTGACAAGTTCCCAGTCTTATTTCATGTCTCTTTTCTGAATCATTGAAGAGACAATAACCTCAAATTTGTGTCAGCCTCCTCATAACGCATGCATTTATGCACATGACTTCCAAGTAAAAAATGCTAAAGGTACCTTCCTTGAAGAAATCTTTTAAAATTAGGAATTACCCGCTCTATGCACACAACAAATGGGGAATATCACTGGGAAGGAACAATTCCTTAACAAAACTTTTTTCTTTACAGGAGCAAAGATAAGACACTATTGTTCTTTCAGAGTGACAGTTGAAGTGCACAGCATGGACTTCATGCATGCACATTGTCTTCTTTGCTGAAGCTTGCGCTGAGAAAAACAACTAGGATGTTGATTTACTGTTTAGTCTGAATGGCAGCCACCATTTTGGATTTCTTGCTAACAGGATTTCTGAGCAATGTTAGACCTGGGTAGCGATGTATCAATTGTGGATATCTCTTGTTTTTAGACACCCTCCCTTTTTGGACCCATTTCAACTCCTTACTTCAGACCATGGCAATCTCATTTCTGACAGCCAGAGTTGGACCAGAAACTATTAGGTGGTAGTCCCCAACCCTTTTTTGCCTTTAGCCCTCCTGTTTTGCTTAATTCATTTTTATTGGTTTTGGTTTCAGGACTCTGTGAATTTTACCCCTGCTATCCAGTGCTAAAGTACTTGTCCTTTCCCTTTAAACACGGTAAAACTGGCTTACACCCAATTAGCACTTTGTATTTCCAAATATGTCCCTTGTATTTCTTTCTCATCATATTTATTAAAATGTACTCTATTTTAATTAGTGTGGGATTTTTCTTCAATTGTGTTTTGATGTTATTTCTGGTTGTGCGCTGCATAAATACCTTACACATTACCTTTAAGTTAACCCTCAATGCTTTTGTGACAATCTGCCAGTGGGATAAGCACAGATTAATTTGGGGAATTTTTATGGTTCACCATGACAGGGATTGTGGTTGCTGCTTTAGACGAGCCTTCACACCCACAACTAAAAACTCAATTCCCCACAGCAGAGCACTGGCTATACCCAAGTGTGGGTTGGCTGCAGTCTTAGCTGCACCTAAGCTCTGTTGTGAATGCCAGCTACATATGGCCAAAGGTCATGCCCAATGAGCATTTGCTGCATGCAATGGGTTCGGTATAAGCCTAAACATGGAAACAGCCCTGTCTTCAAACCTCGCAACACACAACTGAAAGTCATGTGTAGAGATAGAAAAATCTTTCATAGATCTTTGAGGTAGTACAGCATAAAAAACAGGAATTCACAGAAAAATAAAATGTTAAAGGTAAAATGAAGCTATGGTTAGGCATCATTATGTTTACTTATTCATGCTGTAATATGCACTGCATTTAAACCACAACCAGCTTCTAACCCCCACTGCAGACATTCAGCTGTCTACAGCTGGCACTGGCTTCAAGTCTGAGATATTTGCCAGACCCTGCACTTAACGGCCACAGGTTGGTTTTTAATGAGTTTTATTATTGGTTCCCAGAAGCATCTTTTTTGTTTCAGATTTCTTAGTTTTTGACCCTTTTTTACCAAACTTGTTTAGAACTTTAGTGGCACACAATGGCTTGTATAACTTTAAACCTTTTTTTAAATTTTCATTGGGACATTTCTTTTGCCCTTCCATCTTTTATTTTCCAAATCTGGGTGTTAGACCTAGCAGCTTTGGCATTGTCTCCCCTCTCTTTTAACCTCTGCTTCCTATGTTTTGACTGTGTGCTGGACTTTGTTTTTGCTTGTTTTGGTATTCTGTGTGCTTTACCACTGCTGACCAGTGCTAAAGTGCTCCCTGTGTAATTTGTATGTGCAATTGGCTTTTCCATGATTGGCATATTTGATTTACTAGTACGTCCCTTGTAAAGTGCACTAGAGGTGACTGAGGCCTGCAAATCAAATGTTACTAGGGGGCCTGCAGCATTGAATGTGCCCCCCACCTGAGTAGCCATGTAAACATAGCTCAGACCTACCACTGCATTGTCTGTGTGTGCAGTTTTTAAACTGGCAATTGAACCTGGAAAGTGTACCCACTTGCCAGGCTCAAACCTTCCCTTTTATACATGTAAGGCACCCCTAATATAGGCCCTAGGTGGTAGCCCATGGGCAGGGTGCAGTGTATGGTAAATGTGGGACATGAATGATGTGTTTTACATGTCCTAACAGTGAAGTACAGCCAAATTCAATTTCCAAGGCCTAGCTCTCTTATAGGTTAACATGAGGACTGCCTTTAAGTACCTTTTAAGTGCAGTTTCCCTTTGGGAGCAGATAGAAATATGGGGTTTGGGTTCTCTGAACTCACATTTTAAAAATACATCTTGTGGTGAAGATAGTTTTTAAATTGTCTGTTTGACAATGCCACTTTTAGAAAGTGGACATTTGCTTGCTTAAATGACTTTGCCTTCTTGTGTATTCCTTGTCTGGGTCAGACTGAGAGTTAGGCTATTTGTGAATCTCCAGTAAACAGTGACACAAAGGGAGCTGGGGTGTAGGCTGTATATCCTGATGAGCCATCTGGGCTAGAGCGGAGGGAGGAGTGGTCACTTACACCTGAATGGGCTGTTCCTGCCCTCACACAATGCAGTCTCCAACCCCCTAGTGTGTGTCTGGAGCCAGGCCTGGGCAAGGCAGGATCTTGTGAACAACACAGACCTTCCTTTGATGTTTGCCAACTTCAAAGGCAGAAAGGGGTACACGCAGCAGACCCAAAACCCAGGCCAAGATTCAGATTCACTTCAGGAACCAAGAGAAACCTCTGCCAAGGAGAAGGGCTGAAATGCTGAGGAGTAGTGCTGACCCTGCCAGTGACTGTGCTATGTTGGGCTACCCTGCAGTTGCTGCTTCTGCCTATGCAAGGAGACAAGGACTGGACTTTGTGATATATTCCTGCTTGTGAAGAATCTCCAAGGGCTTGGACTGAGCTTGTCTCTTGTTTTGAAGTCTCAGGGCCATTAAAGGCTTTTTCTGCCAGCACCTGAACTCTCTTCTGAGACTCCTGCCCTGCCAAGTGCTGCCCTATCCAGTCCCTGGGCCCTTGAAAGGTGAAGCTGGAAGAATAAGGAAGGAAATCTATGCACAGGAAGCTGTGCCATCACCGTGTGGCAGGATTTCTCATGCATCATCACTGGGAGTAAAAGTCATCCGAGAACCTCTGTGGATGTGAGGTGCCCTGTCTGGAAAGATGACACATCTCCTACCAGACCAGAGAAGAAATGACGCACGGCCTCACTTACGAGTAAGGAGTCAACGCATAACTGACTTTCCAACCCACACTCACCCATGCAGCTTAATTTTTTATGCAAACCAGGTACTTTGTGTAATAACAATGTTTCCATTCTATGGGTTAATATTCTATTATTTTGAAAATTCATAACTTTACTTTTGTAAGTTGGATTTCTGTTGTTTTGGTCTTGTTTGATTTAGATAAATATTGCCAATTTTTCTAAACTGGTGAGGTGTTTATTTCAAAGTGTTTTCACTGTATAACTGTGTGTTGGTACAAATACTTTAAGCATTGTTTGCAATCATCGAAACGCTAACATGTGGTAGCCTGTGCCTATTGGGTCTGCAAACTCTGGAAGGAGTTTGTGGACCCTTTGCTATAAAGCCGATTTTTCTATGTTTCAATTTGGGGATGGGAAGGGCTTCTAGGGTGCCTTCCACTGAGGTCTTTGAGTCAACAAACATATACATTCATGCCATGCTAGAAAGATAAATGTGGCAAAATAATACTTTAAAAAAAAAATTAAGTCACCTAATAAACACAGATTCATATGTTTAAATGTTATAGTTCAAAATTACTTTTACATGAGTAAAGATTAACACATATTAATGCCTTACAGACTCCATTCTCGAATCACTTTATGAAAGAAAACAGAGAATATACTCAAAAAATATAATTACAGCATACAACAAAACAGCATGGCATAAACAACACTTTCAAATGAGCAGAATGTGGCATGTTAGTTTCTTTTTCCTTTTTATGACCCATTCAAGTTTTCACCTCTGATGAATCATGTCACCTCCACATACACAACAATAGTAATAAATAGCATGAATATTAAGCACATCCTTATACTGTATGAGCTTTATATATCTCTGGGATGAAAGCTCGCATGCTGTCAAGATGACATGATGTTTTGGATATTTCAATGGAGTATTAATGGATTTGTAACAATGATGGGTGTGCTGAAGCCATTATTGTAAACCCGATGCCAAATCAATATTTATGAGGACTAACTTGAGGTGTTTAAGATTAACAAGGTGCCCCGGCTCTGGCGGTAACATACATAGGCAGTTTAAGGATGTCGAGCTTGCTCACTCATATGCTTAGTGATGAGTTTGCAAGATTAACTCCTATTGGTCTTGTGCTTTCTTCCAAAGGACCCTTCTGATGCATTTGTCCCAGTCAGCATACCTGAGATATATTTAATCTCAGATGCAAAGAGCAGAGTGGTGAATTGTTTAATTTACTATTTATTGTTCGGAGCAACGACAATTAAATAAGCATTCTATAGTTTAGGTAATTGTAGGAATACTGTTGATGTCAGCCCAAGCCAGTTTATTAAAAGGGTTTTTGCAAGGTAGTATAAACAAGAATAAAATGATGGTACTTTGGTCAAATAGAGTGTTGCTGTTAGACCTGGCAGCCTTAAGGTGGTCACCCCTAACTTTTCTGCCTGCCTGCCTCCCTCCACTTTTTGGACACTGCTTTTGCTGGTTTTAAGACTCTGCGCACTTTACCACTGCTAACCAGTGCTAAAGTGCATATGATCTCTCCCTTTAAACATTATGACATTGGATAACACCCAAATGGATTATTTAATTTACTTATACGTCCCTTGTAATGGTCTCTGTTTGTGCCCAGGGCCTGTAGATTAAATGCAACTAGTGGGCCTGCCCCACAGGTTGTGCCACCCACTTAAGTAACTCCTTAAACTTATCTAAGGCCTGCCATTGCAAGGTCTTTGTGTGCAGTTTCACCGCCAATTCGACATGGCATTTAAAAGTACTTGCCAAGCCTAAAACTCCCCTTTTTCTAAATATGTCATCTCTAAGGTATGCCCTAGGTAACCCATAGGGCAGGGTGCTGTGAAGGCAAAAGGAAGGACATGTACCTGTGTAGTTTACATGTCCTGGTTGTGTAAAAGTCCTACATTTGTTTTTGCACTGCTGTGAGGCCTGCTCCTTTCAGAGGTTAACATTAGGGCTGCCCTCATACACTGTTTAAGTGGTAGCTGCTGATCTGAAATGAGTAGGAAGGTCATATTTAGTATGGCCAGAATGGTAATACAAAATCCTGCTGACTGGTGAAATTGGATTTAATATTACTATTTTAGAAAGGCCACTTTTAGAAAGTGAGCATTTCTCTGTACTTAAATCCTTCTGTGCCTCACAATCCACGTCTGGCTAGGTTCATTTGACAGCTCCCTTGTATGTCCACTCAGAAAAACCCCAAACACAGGATGCTTAGCCTCACTTGCATGCATCTTCATTTTGAATGGGCCTTCTTGGGCTGGAAGGGTGGAGGGCCTGACACTTACATGTCAAAGGAAAGTAGCCTGCCCTCACACAAAGGACTGCCACACCCCCTACTGAGACCCTTGCAGACAGGATTGAACTGAAAGGGGACCTTGTGCACTTCTAAGCCACTCTTTGAAGTCTCCCCCACCTCAAGGGCACATTTGGGTATTTAAACAGGGCCTTTGCCCCTCCCATCTCAGACACCTCTTGACAAAACACTCTTGTCACATACACTTCCTAGAGAAGAGAACCTGAACCAGAAACTGCAACCTGCCAAGGAAAACTTACTGGCTGCCCAAAGGACTCACTGACTGCTTTCTGAGCAGGACTACTTCCTTGCTGTTTCACTTTTGGCTTGCTGCTCTCTGGCTGAGCTAAGATGTGCTCTCCAAGCGCTTGGGTAGAGCTTGCCTCCTGTCCCCTGAAGTCTCAGGACCAAAAAGACTTCATTCCTGCAAGAAGAAATCCCGGTGCGTCGAAAATCGATGCACCACCTGCCAGAAATGATGCACAGCCTGCATAGTGGTAAGAAAATCACTGCAAGCCGAACGGGAACGACGCAGTCCGACTTTGCAAGGAGAAGATCAATGCAGCGACCAGAAATTCAACGCACGGCCCACTGGATAGACGCATAGCTGAGCCGGAGCAACACAGCCCGACTTCCTAAGAGGTACCAACGCAGAGCCTACCATGCAGTAGAAATTTCCACGCTTCGCCCACCGGATCAACGCAGCCCCTGTGACTTCGTCCTGTCAACACTGGATTTCAGTGTATCATCCCTGGGGCATCTGAAAACCCCGCAACCAGAAGTGGATCGAAAACCGAGCACCAGAAATCAATGCAAAGCCATCCCTGCGTGAAAAATAAGTGACGCATCACCGTGTGCAGCCCGAGAAATCGATGCACACCTCCCTGTTTTCCACGCATCTTCTCCTCTGCGGTTCCTTGCAGAGATTTTGAATGCAAACCAGGTACTTTGTGCTTGCAAGAGACATTTGTTGCTTTTAATAGACCAAAGACACTTAGGCCCTCATTACAACATTGGCAGTAAATCCCGCTTACCACTGTGCAGAAGACCGCCAACACACCGCTGTGGCGGCGAAATTCCGCAACAGCTATTACGACCCACAGGCCGGAATCTGCCAAAATCCAGATACCCACACAAGTCTGCCACACCGAAGGTCAGTGATAAACTGGCGATACCAAAACCTCCACCGTCACGCCAACAGGAATACGCCCACACTATCACAACCCACAAATCCACGTGGCGGTCTTTCAACTGCGGAATTCCATTGACGGTACACACCGCCGCGCTCAAAATACACACACTAATACAAAACACAACCACATTGGACAGTTCGAAATACACACACCTGATACACATACACACACCACTCCCACACACTCAATACAATATAAAACACACACCCACATCACCCACAAACCCTTACGACAAAAATTGAGAAAGAAGCACAGAGAGAGACACCACCATCAACAATAGTAGCATCCACAGGCACACAACACCATCACTCACACAACCTCCACGCACCTCACACAACACACACAAATGCATCCCCTCACACATCACAACACACACCACCCCACACATCACCCACACCACACCATGGCACCGCAAAGACACCCCAGGTCCCCAGGGTCATGGTGGAGGACATCGTCCGGGTAGAGTCACTGCTATTCGGATCACAGGTGCAACACACCTCCTTAACTAGGAAGATGGAGCTATGGGGCAGAATCATAGACAGAGTCAACACAGTGGGACAGCATCCAAGAACCAGGGATGACATCAGGAAGAGGTAGAACAACCTACGGGGGAAGGAGCGTTCCGTGGTCTCAAGACACCAGATTGTAGTTCAGAGCACTAGCGGCGGACCCCCACCTCCTCCCCCACAACTAACAACATAGGAGGAGCAGGTCTTGGCTATACTGTATCCTGAGGGCCTCGCAGGAGTAGCAGGAGGAATGGACTCTGGTAAGTCAAATCTTAACTATTACATCCCCCACCCTACCTGCATGCTATCACATACCCCACCCTAACCCTCACTCCCATCACTCTAACACCTCACATATGCCCCACTATCACAAACCACACATTCCAATACCAAGCCCTGCATGCAACAATAAAGCATGAACAGCCATCACCAAAGCATGTCCACTACACATACTCCCACAGATCCCCAAACCAACTATTACACAAGGTCCTACACAAGAATGCAAGCACTGGAGTACAGGGTCACCCACCCATTGCACACAATGGCACACACAGATGCAATAATCATGCCTTTACACCCCTGCAGGACCCCTACCCAACGTCACTGGACAGGAGGTTCCAGACATGTCCACTCCCCCCACATAAGAGGCCCACAGTGATGACAGCAGCTCTGTCCAACTGGATCAAGATGACCAGCCCAGCCCATCTGGGACCTCGGGACAGTCGGTTCCGCTCAAACTGGCACATGCCACCACAGAGCCTCCCCCCTCAGGAAACACCAGCACAGCACCCACCCAGCGGGCCCAACCCTTTATCCATAGGACACGTCAAGCAGCAGTGTGTCAACCACTACAGGGAACCCAGGCACACCCACCACACCAGGAAAATCAGGGACCTAGGGGCAGTGGCAGTGGGCACACGGTTCAGGGGACAAGAGGCACAGGAAAACAGGGGAACTGGGAGGGCTGCTGTGCGACAAGGGATGGACAGGCCTAGGGAACCCACTCTCCACCAGGCCCTTTCTAACATCATGGGAGTGTACCATCATTCCCAGGAGACGATGGCAGCAGTACTGGCCAAATTTCAAGAGACCCAGCGGCTGCAGGAGGAACAGTATTTGGGGATCAGGGAGGAACTCAAGTCCATCAACACCACCCTGGTCACCATTGTAGGGGTGCCGAAGGACCTTGTGAACTCCAGGAGGGACACTGTGGCACAACAAGGGGCCCCTGACACTAGCCTGGATGATGAACAGCCCACCACCTCTGCCGGCGCTACTGGACAGGAGGCACCGCCACAGGACCACAACACCAGCACCCCACCCCCTGCAGAGGGAGAACCACCCCGCAAAAGGTCCCTGAGATCCAGGACAAAGACAGAGAACAATGCCAAGATCCCCGCCAGGAAAAGAGACCACCCTGAATGTCATCCTTCTTTCCCACTTCGTCACCCTGTCTATCCATCAACTGCCCTAGCTCCACTTCCTATGCCCCTTTGGACAATGCACCTGTGAAACAAATAGACTAGACTCTGCCATGGACAATCCTCCACCATCACCCCTGCCCATTTTACAACCCCCTCCACTAATTTGCACTAAAATAAACACCCTTGAATCACAAAACAATCTGGAGTCAGTCTGTGCTTTCACAAATGTGTATTTGCAATAACTAAGGAAAATAGCAATGTCGATTGTCTTGTCAACATACCTATATCACACAGCTCTAGTCCATGAGGTAATAAAGCAGAGGTCACACAGTGGGACCCACATCTGTGAAATGTAAAGGCAAAGTGACAAGTCAGGGTCCATACACTGGGTGAAAGTGACAGACATATGATAGGTCTAACAATTGTATGAGTTGTGTGAGTCAGTAACATCTCCGTACTTGTGTTTCACTGGAAGTACTGCTGGATAACGTTGTTTCTGTTGTTGATATCCTCTTCTTCTGCTTCCTCCTCTTCACTGTCCACAGGCTCCACAGCTGCCACAAGACCTCCTTCTGGCCCATCCTGCAGAAATGGCACCTGTTGTCGCAAAGCCAGGTTGTGCAGCATACAGCAGGCCACGATGATCTGGCACACCTTCTTTGGTGAGTAGCAGAGAGAACCACCTGTCATATGGAGGCACCTGAACCTGGCCTTCAGGAGGCCGAAGGTCCTTTCGATCACTCTCCTAGTTCACCCATGTGCCTCATTGTAGCGTTCCTCTGCCCTTGTCCTGGGATTTCTCACTGGGGTCAGTAGCCATGACAGGTTGGGGTACCCAGAGTCACCTGCAAATGTCGAGGGACAACTGTTAGACACACACTAACCCTTAGGAACAACCCCAAACCCAGACAACTATTCACAGGGTATAGGGTCCATGTCCTATTAGCCACACACAGTGCCTCTGGAGTTGCCCCATCACATAAGGGATGCTGCTATTCCTCAGAATATAAGCGTCATGCACTGAACCAGGAAACTTGGCATTCACATGGGAGATGTACTGGTCGGCCAAACACACCATCTGCACATTCATTGAATGGTAGCTCTACCGGTTTCAGTACACCTGTTCACTCCTGCGGGGGGGGGGGTACCAAGGCCACATGTGTCTCATCAATGGCATCTATGATGTTGGGGATATGTCCCAGGGCATAGAAGTCACCTTTCACTGTGGGCAAATCCTCCACCTGAGGGAAAACGATGTAGCTGCACGTGTTTCAGCAGGGCAGACAACACTCTGGACAACAGGTTTGAGAACATAGGCTGGGACATCCCTGATGCAATGGCCACTGTAGTTTGAAAAGACCCACTTGCCAGGAAATGGAGTACTGACAGGACCTGCACTAGAGGGGGGATTCCTGTGGGATGGCGGATTGCTGACATCAGGTCTGGCTCCAACTGGGCACACAGTTCATGGATTGTTACACGATCAAGTCTGTAAGTGACTATTACGTGTCTCTCTTCCATTGTCGACAGGTCCACCAGCGGTCTGTGCACCGGAGGATACTGTCGTCTCCTCACCTGCCCCAGTGGACGTGCCCTATGGATGAGAACAGCGAGCAGAGAGTCAGCCAACACTGAGGTATTAAAAAATTTATTACTGCACACATTTGTCATTCCGCAATGTGCCTGTCACTGTGTGTATGCAAGGCCTAGATAGGTGTGACGCATTTAAAAATATTGCCATGTGGTCCCCTGAAATGGCAGCTACCTGACCTGTCAGGTGGGACAAGGGGATATGAGGTAACTGCGAAGGCGTTCTACACCGTTGCGGTAGGTGGTCGAAGACCGCAGCGCAATACTGCATTGGTTAACATTGGACCCTATGGGTCCCAGAAGCCAATGATGAAGTACGCCTGCGGTGACGGTACGCACTGCAGTGGACGTGACCGCCATTTTATGTCTGTTCACTCACTTGATACCTGACCTTCACAGGAGAGGACCTACACTGCAAGTGCTGCTGTGACCTCAGTCTGGAAGCGACAATGCCTCATGTGTCTGGGGAAAGGGCCCCTGCCCTCACTTCAGAGGAGTTGGAGAAGTTAGTGGATGGGGTCCTCCCCCAGTACACGCTACTCTACGGTCCTCCAGACAAACAGATGAGTACACTGTGAGCATGCTGTATGGGCAATGCCTGTTTGGAGTGGTGTGGATGGAAGATACAGGGGGGGGGGACTGAGCCCTCCATGAGTGGACGGTGAGTGTATGTGTGTCAGGGCGAGGGTGGGAACGTGGGTCAATGACTGTGATGGTCCGGACAGTTAAAGTTTTTTCTTTTCCCCTGTACTATTCCTCTAGGTCAGCGCCCACCAGAAGAAGGATATTTGGCGGGCCATTGCCAAGGACGTCCGGACCTTGGGGGTCCACCACAGACGGAGCACCCAATGCCGGAAAAGATGGGAGGACATTCGCCGCTGGAGCAAGAAGATGGCGGAGGCCCAGCTGGGGATGGCTTCCCAATGTGGGGGGGTGCCCGTTGCACCATGACCCCCCTGATGTTCCAGATCCTGATGGTGGCCTATACGGAGTCGGATGGGCGCTTGAGGGCATCACAGCAGCCACAAGGGGGTGAGTACAGTCACATCCATCTGACTGCACACATTACGAGGTGTCTGGGTGGCTGAGATGGGCTGTGGGTTCCCCTAGGCCAAGGCGAGTTTTGTAGGCAAGGTCCCTTCGTGAGGCAGGCTATGTGGCCCCCCAACCCCACCAGTGGTAAGAGCCAACTACACCTAGTCAGGCTTCTGTGACTTCCATGTGTGCAGCAATCGGGCATAGGCCTTGTACCCATGTCCCTGTGATTAATTAGGGAACTCTAAGTGCATGGCGTAGTGCAGAGGGCTCCTGTGTCTGTAGTGTCCACCAATGGTAGTGGTATTGCATGCACTGAACATGTCTTTCTTCTGTCTCCCCCCCCTTATGTGGTCTCCCTGTTCTTGTGTGCATTAGCACCATCAGGCGGAGGAACATTGGCACCTGAGCAGGAGGAAGCTGCATCCCACATGGCCATGGAGGGCGAGACAATGGAGTCTGAAGCCACCAGTGTGATGGAGGGAGAGGGGAGCTCCACGGCAGGGACAGGAGGTGACATCAGCGACTCCTCCTCTGATGTGAGCTCCATTGCGGTGGCGGGCCCCTCTGTGCCCACCGCATCAACAGGTACAGCCTCCACCCCCCCACCAGCACCACCCTCCCAGCAACCCCTCAGCGTGTGTTCCGTGGCTGCTCACCCAGGAGGGTGGGCATCTCCTTCCCCTAGGCATCTCAGGCTCTGCCCCTGTGAGCCCTGCTGCCCTCAGTGAGGAGGCAATTGACCTCCTGAGATCCCTCACTATTAAGCAGTCTACCATTCTGAATGCCATCCAGGGTGTCAAGAGGCAGTTGCAGTAAACATATGCATACCTGGAGGGCATTCATTTTGGCCAGGCAGCCCAAGAGAGAGCATTTCAGGTTCTGGCCTCAGCAATGATGGCAGCCATTGTCCCTGTGTCCAGCCTCCCCCCTCCAACTTCCTCCACCCAGACCCAATCCCCTGTACCTCAGCCTATCCCAACCACACCATCCGACCAGCATGCACACACCTCAACACACAAGGGTGGCTCAGGCAAACATAAGCACCACACATCCCACAGGCACTCACACAAGCATCATACCCATGCTCCATGATCGCTGGATAATTAGTAATTTCTCTTTATTGCCAGCACAACCCACATGAATTTCATGAATTCACACATTTACTTATTAGAGCACTGAACATTGATGTTCCACAATTATATATCTGACAATTTTCAGTTAAAATACTTTTCAGCTGATGAAAAGTTTGTTAACTTAACCATAATCAGTGCATGTATCCAGTTGGGGTTTTAGTTTTCCACAGATGTATATATGTGTTAGCAATTTCTAACCATCACAAATCCCCATGTACATGCTTCAAATGTGGACTATCTCATCTATATTGTGAATTCATTCAATAAAGGATTTCTAATTCACATCATTAGCATATAAAAGCACAGAATGTGGAGTTGTTTTGTCAAATTACCACATCAGCTATATTAATAAAGACATGGTTTAAATCAACCAAGATCGAACTAATCAAATTCTTTTGCATCTTTATTTCCTTTCAACAGACCAGGTTGGCCAATCAACAGCAAAGGACAACCAGGGTAGGGGAGTAAAAGCTCATCTCGAAGTCAGGCACATCACCTTTCATCACCAGTGAGGAGGAAGAACCAAGCACTAACAGTGGTAGTGCTCCTGCCAGGAGAATAACATGTTAAACCACCAAGAGACTCAGAGGCAGTGGCTGAACCCTTTCAGGTGAAGGGAGTGTAATGAAGCATGAAGTCCACAAAAGGAAGTAGTTTCTTTCAAGTTTAATGACCTAACAGAAACATGAATACAACCAATACAACAGGGCGTTTGTGACATCTCCACTCAGTCACCTCCAGCAGAAGGAAGTTGTGGGTTCTCCTCTTAGCCAACTGGAATATTTTGAAGTGGTGTCCCAAGAGCAGGCCCTGGCACCATTCGGGCCTACCTCAAGCCCCTCCTTAACTTTAAAAGCCTCAATGCCAGGGGGTCATCCAGCTGAATGCCCTGTACCTCTTTCTCCACCTGGTGCCCGCCTCAAAGCAACAAGGTTGGGGGACCAGTCTGCCTCCAACAACCCACACAGCTGTTGTGTTGACCAATCTATTCCAAACGAGTCTGTCACAGTGACTGCCATCAACCATGTGATAACATTCATTTTAGTGGCTCAGGGAGAAATCTCTCTGGACATCAGGGACTTAAGGGTAGACGTCTGAATACACATAGTAAAGCTTTCTAGGAAGCTGGATATTTTAACTTGTGTCTTTCTTCCCTTTGTGTTGCTCACATGGCCAGAAATATAACTTCTGTGTCAGAGGGGAATTCAAATATGTCAGACCTGACAGCCTTAGGGTAGTCATCCACCAAGGTTTTGCCTGTCTCCCTCATTTTTTCTGACACTGTTTTTGCTGGTTTTAGGACTCTGCATACTTTTCCACTACTGTCCAGCGCTAAAGTGCATATGCTCTCTCCGTTTAACATGGTAACATTGGCATACTTAATTTACCTCTAAGTCCCTAGTAAAGTGCACTACCTGTTTCCAGGGACTGTAAATTAAATTCTACTAGTAGGCCTGCAGCATTGATTGTGCCACATACATAAATAGCCCCTTAACCGTGTCTCAGGCCTGTCATTGCAAGGCCTGTGTGTGCAGTTTCACTGCCACTTTGACTTGGCATTTAAAACTACTTGCCAAGCCTTAAACTCCCCTTTTTCTAAATATAGGTCACCCCTAAGTTAGGCCCGAGGTAATCCATAGGGCAGGTAAAAGGCAGGACATGTACCTATGTGTTTTACATGTCCTAATAGTAAAAAACAACTACATTTATTTTCCACTATTGTGAGGCCTGCTTCTCTCTTAGAATAGGGTAGACTGCCCTCATATACTCTTAAGTGGTAGATTCTGATCTGGAAGGAGTAGCCATGTCTTGTTTGGTAATGCCAGACTGCTAATGGAAAATTCTACTTACTTGTGAAGTTGTATTTCATATTACTGTTTTAGAAATGCCACTTTTAGACAGTGGGCAATTATCTGCACTTATAGCCTTACAGCCTGTCTCTAATCCACTTCTGGTCTGTGCTAGTTGACAACTCCCCTTGTGCATTCTACCCAGAGAACCATAAACACAGGACACTCAGTCACATCTGCATTCATCAGCATACTGAAGGGGTCTTCTTGGGCAGGAAGGGTGGTGGGGCTCCTACTTATATTTCAAAGGCCAGTGGCCTGCCCTCATACAAAGGACTGATAACCCCCTACAGGGATCCTGGCAGACAGGACTGAGCTGAAAGGGGAAGTTGTGCACTTCAAAACCACTCTTTAAAGTTCCCCCACTTTAAAAGTATTTTGGGGTATCTGGGTCTCTGACACCACCAAAGCAAGCACTTTTGGACCTACACCTGCACTCTGTCAGAGGAGCTGCCTGGCTGCCCAAAAGGGCATATCTGGACTGCTTTGCTGAGAATGACTACTGCCCTGCTGGCTTTTGACTCTCCTGAAAGGACTCTGCCTTCCTCCTGAAGTGCTCTCCAAGGGCTTGGATTGAGCTTACCTCCTGTTCTGAAATCTCAGGACCAACAAAGACTTCACCTCTTCAAGAAAATCCTTGTGTGAAAATCAATGTAATGCCTGCAGAAATTCAAGCAGAGCCAGCATCATGGCTGGAAAATTTCCGCACAGCCGAGCGGAACAATGCAGCCCCAACTGTCCAATGGGAAATTCAATGCAGTGCCTGTCTTGTGACAGAAAATGTGATGCATCACCTACCGGATTGATGCAGTGCCTGCTCCTTCTACCAGCGCATCAAGGAATTTCTACGCATCAGTCCTGGGTGTACAAATATCCCCACATCAAAGCGAGGTACCAAGACTGACTGCCTGAAAAACAGTGCAAATCCTTGCAGCATGGAAAAAAACAATGCCTTGTTTGTTCCGTGCCAGATATTCTGATGCAACACCTTATTTATCTATGCATTTCCTCCTTTGCGGTCCCCATGCATTGTTATTTTTGACGCATCCAAGGTACTGTGCATTACAAAAAAACAACTATTGATTTCTAAGGATTGAAACTCTTGTAAACCTTTTGAAAGTGATATTTCAATTTGTGCTTATTGGATCTTTATAGTTGTTCCCTTATTTGATTCAGATAAATATTATTTATTTTTCTAAACCTGTGTGGTGTATTTATGTGGCATTTTCACTAAGTTATTCTATGATTTATTGCACAAGTACTTAACAAATTGCCTTCTACGTTTATAATAGTAAAAACAGAGAGTAAAGATGGCCAGTAACTTTTCCCCTAGGCCAGGGACTGGATTTAGACTTTTAAAGTGACTTGGGGACCAGACTTTCATGTTTAATTCAACAGTAATCTCTTATTTTTGGACTCTGTCGAATGGTTTGGAATTAATAAAGGAGGAAGGTAGCAGGAGGCAAATGCTGAAGCAGAATTTGGTAACTATCTATGTGGTTGGAAGTAAGCATATGTCAGGTAGTTTCGGTCATAGAGCACCATTCTGCCGGTTGAGTTTGCAGAATTTGTGCACTTTGTGCTATGCAGAGTAACACCAAATTCCCATATTCTGTAATCTGGCATGGATTTCATTCATGTGAGCAAGATTGGATTTTGTCACTCTCTTGGGAGCGCCACTATACTCCCGGGCTACCAGTGAGCGTGTGCAAAAATTTGCATTGAATCTCGCTGTTTCCTGCTGCATGCTAGACTTTGTGTCTACTCACGCTGCTTCTGCCTGCAACAGTGGCCAAAACAGTCCCACTCACAAGCGTGAATGCATGTGGAGTAGATTTTCTCTTAGAAATACATCTCAATCTATTCAAAAAGTGATTTTTTTGTAGATTTTTTCCTCCAAACTATTGAATAAGGGTGTTGTTTGTTTGCTTGGGCATGCACCAATATTTCTTTGTACTATAATTTGATTTTAAAAATGTATAATTGTGGGTGGCCTGAAGTATGGGACTAGTTATTTATTGTGCATTTCATTGATTTTTCATCTTTTGTAAAGGAACATTGTTGCACAGCTGAGTACCTGCCCGTTTCTACACGTTTGTAACATTTGTAATATTATTTTACTTTGTGGTCTAGACTGTCAAAGGGCCATCTTGCCAGCAGGCCCAATACTAGAAGTCATCAGTTCATGAAATGAACATTTCAGTGGTATATGTTTTTAAAACTTTATTTAGGGCAAGAGTAGCATTGGGTTAAATTAAAAATGTTGGCTATTGTTTTTATTTCATTTTTTTGGAAAAAGTTTATATATTGTGTGGTAATATTTGATGGCATAGAACGATGTGCGTACAGTTGTGAAATTTGTATAGCTCAGTTAATTTTTGTGTTTTGCATTGCTGAATTAATATTAGTGTTTTCTTCGGTGTTACCATGCTGCCTTATGGCCAGTGTGTGTGTGTGTGTGCGTGAGTGTATGTGTGTGTCATCGTACGCCAAGTGTCATTCATTGTTCTCCATGCTGTGTGGCCAGGGGCCATTTTGTATAGTCTATGTCCAAAGGATTGCATATGTTCTTTGTTCTCCATGCCTCCTTGTTCACGGTTGTTGTTTGACCATGTGGTTGGAGACCTTATTCTGCTTTCAGCCTTATGTCTGTGTCAAAAACTTACAAATGTTCTTCTTGTTCTCCTTCCTCCTTTGTTGTTGTTTTATGACCATGTGGCTGGCAGACATTTTATGCATGCAGCCAGTGTTCTTTTGCCATAGGCGTACATCTGTTCCTTCTTTGTTCCCTATGCCTCCTTGCTCCTTGTTGTTGTTGATTGACCATGTGACTGGCAGCCATTTATTGCAGGCAGCCAGTGTTCCTTTGCCAAAGGCTTGCATGTGTTCTTTCTTTGTTCCCAATGCCTCCTTTAAACTTGTTGTTGTTGTTTGACAATGTGGCTGGCAGCCATTTTGAACATCCAACCAGTGTCCCTTGGTCATAGGCTTGCATGTGTTCTTTGTTTGTTATGCCTTCTTGCTCCTTGTTGTTGTTGTTTGACCATGTGGTTGGCAGCCATGTTGTGCATGCAGCCAGTGTTCCTCTGCCATACTTTTGCATGTGTTCTTTCTTTGTTTCAAATGCCTCCTTGTTCCTTGTCGTTCTTGTTTGACCATGCGGCTGGAGGCCATTTTGTCCATCACCCAACCTGTGACCTTTTGCCAAAGGCGTGCATGTGTTCTTTGTTTTCCAAGCCTCCTTGCTCCTTGTTGTTGTTTGACCATGTGCAGCCATTGTGTACATCGAGCCAGTGTGTCTTTTCCATAGGCTTGCATGGGTTCGTCTTTGTTGCCCATGCCTCCTTGCTCCTTGTTGTTATTTGACATTGTGGCTGGTGGCCATTTTGTCCATTACCCAGCCAGTGTGCCCTTGCCTTAGGCTTGCATGCGTTCTTTGTTTGCCTTGCCTCCTTGCCCCTTTGTGGGGTTTTGCCATGTGGCTGGCAGCCACTTTGTGCATCCAGCCAGTGTGTCTTTGCCATAGGCTTGCATAGGTTTTTCTTTGTTCCCCATCCCTCCTCGCGCCTTGTTATTGTTTGACCATGTAGCTGGCAGCCATTTTGTCTATCAAGTCAGTGTCCCTTTGCCATAGGAATACATGTGTTTTTGTTTGCCATGCGTCATTGGTCCTTGTTGTTGTTTGACCATGTGGCTGGGAGCCATTTTCTGCATCCAGCCAGAAAGTCTTTGCCATGGGCTTGCATGTGCTCTTCCTTGTTCCCCATGTCTTTTTGCTCCTTGTTGTTGCTGTTTGACTTGTGGCTGTCAGATATTTTGTCCATAACCCACCCAGTGTCCCCTTGCCATAGGCTTGCATTTTTTCTTTGTTTGCCATGCCTCCTTGCTTCCTGTTGATGTTTTGCTATGTGGCTGGAAGTAGTTTTGTATATCCAGCTAGTGTATCTTTTCCATAGGCTTACATACAAGCATTGTTAATTACTGATCAAGTGTTTATTTGACATGTATATATATATATATTTTTTCTATTTTAATTGTTTATTGTATTTTTTATTGAATAATTTTTCATTTCATTTTTTGCATTTAATGTCTTTATTTGAATATTTTATTTTATTTTTTATTTAAATTTTTAATTGACTTTTTATTTTCAATTTTAATTTTAGTTTATTTTTTGTATTTCTTTTTAATTAATTCTGCATTTTGCCTTGATCCATCTATCCATCCACATCCATTCCTCCATCCATCCATCCACCAAAGATACACAGCCACACTAACACATTTTAGGTGTAGAGTAATTCCATTTCCTCATGGACACTCTGGTTGTGGCGTGCTGCAGTCAAATCAGCAGCATAATTCATTTTTTTAAATTATTATTCCATCCCCCCGGACCATCTTGCTGCCATAGGTTTTTTAAGGATTATTCCATTTACCTCTCTCTGACTATCCTATGTGTCTCCTTTAAAACAGATGGAGGTAAAGCAAAGAGCTATATCTGCATGTTGCCTGATTTGAAGTGACATTTGATGCTGTGGCTGGGTGGTTTGACTTTACATTGTTTGATTAAATTAGTATTTACTACAAAAGTAACCAACTGCACTAAGATTGCATATGTCTGTACTATTTCAATCTGTAACAATGCCATAATTCACTAACTACATGTTTTTCTTGATTGGTTGCTTTTAGGTGCACAATAGAAGAGATGTCACATCACACGCAGTACTGCCAAAGAGAAGGTCTGCACAGTTAAGTCCCCAAATCTCTTCTTCTTGTGCAGCTTAGTGCCACTGCCAACTGAGAGCTTTAAGATGGCCCCAAAGAAAGTTGCTCCCAAGAAAGTGGTCAGTGATAAAAAGCAGCTTTTCACCATGAGTGTGTTGATCGCAACCTTTTTTGGGAAATGTGTTCCTGCCACACTGGCCTCAAGGGAGGAACCTGGGAGCAGCACTCCCGCATCTTCAGCACCATTCCAACTTAAGCCCAAGACCAGGTCTGTCAGTGAGGCAGCCACTGCAATCATGCCGACTCCAAGAAGAAGTGATGTTGAACTGGATTTGTCCCTTTTGCAAAGAAGTACCCAATTTTTTCAGTAAACAGAGCAAAGTGGAAAGCAGCAGCAGCCAGCAATAGTAGATGTTCCTGAAATTGGAGCAGAACAGGAGGTCGTGCTTCCTGCCGAGCAAGAGCCTCCTCTTTTAGAAGCAATGCCTTCCAGATCTCCAGCAAAAAAAGGAATGGTACTTCTCTACCATCTTCTCCAAGCACCACTTCTGAGTATGATGATAAAGATATGGAGTGTGCCCTGGCAGAGTCTGGGAGATGACAGGAGAGGCAAGGGAAAAGAAAAGTTCCAGAAAGCCATAGAATAATGGAAGGGGATGATGACAAGCCATTCACTGTGGAAACTGGCAAAGAGGAGTCTGGCATTACTATTCAACCAGCTCCTAGGGATGTGACACAGGCAGCACCACCAGCTTCCATATTTTAAGGCCCTGCAGATGACTGTACTTATTGTTACCTCAATAGAAGTATGCACTGCAGAGAGGTAGTTGACATACCCACCTGCTACCAATTCTTCCTCAGGCATTGGCAGCAGCCCAGTAAGAAAGTACATTTCCCCAGTTTGGGACTTTTTTACAATTAGCAAACAGGAGGAGAACATTGTGATATGCCCAATTTGTAACACAAGTGTTCATCGAGGTAAGCTTGGTTCACATTGTACAAGGTTGGCCCTCTATGTAGTGTGCTAAACTAGGCACACTATGCAGGGGATCCAGGCAACTGTACGTTGGTTTACTGCGGTAAAAATGAGACCACAGACACTAAGGGGGTCATTCCAACCCTGGCGGTCGGTGATAAAGCGGCGGCCAACCCGCCAACAGGCAGGCGGTCCAAAAAATGGAATTCTGACCCTGGCGGGAACCCCCAACACAGCCCGCCACCTTAACACTCCGACCGCCACGGCAGAACACACAAACAGCGCGGCGTTCACCGCCAACAGGCAGGCGGCAGACAATGTACTGCCCACACTGTCACAACTCACCAATCTGGCACCTTTTCCGGGGCGGGAGCCCCGCCGATAAAAACACGGCGGAAACAGACTACGAACGGGAAAACGCTCACCTATACACACTCCACGAGGACGGAGAACAGCATGGAACCCGAATTAAACTTCCTACCAGCTATTCTCTACCTGCTCATCTACCACGAGTACGAACGCCGGTGCAGATGACAACGGTGAGTACTGCACCTACGACACAGGGGAGGGGGGAGGAGGAAAGCTTACAGGCACACACATATGCGACCCCCCCCCCCAACTATCTACACACCAATGCAGAGCACCAAGTCACAGTGACACCACCCAAACCCCCCGGAATAATGCAAACACATAATTAAAGTGAGAAACAAAATTTATGTATAAAAGAGGTTCTTTGAAGTCATGGTAAAATAGCAATATGAATTGTAAAAAATCAAGTAAGAACATTGCGAAACCGATAAACATAGGCAATAAGTCCTGCACAGTCACTTAAATTTCCACTGTCCGTGGGCCAAAGTGTATCAACACATGGGCAAAGCCCACACAGGAGACCTGAGTCCGTTGGAGAGAACACTGCTGGGGCATCAGATGACAAAACTACAGGCACCTCAGGGGGAAGGGAAGGGGGGGCACCTCAGCCACATGAGTCCACGACGCCAGATCCACGAAGGGTCCACCATGCCCACTGTGCCATCCTGGGGAGTGCAAAGCCACAGTCTCACAAGTCTCTACAGTGGGTGGTCTGCCCACTGTGCCATCCTGGGGAGTGCAAAGCCACAGTCTCACAAGTCTCTACAGTGGGTGGTCTGCCCACTGTGCCATCCTGGGGAGTGCAAAGCCACAGTCTCACAAGTCTCTACAGTGGGTGGTCTGCCCACTGTGCCATCCTGGGGAGTGCAGAGACACAGGCCATCAGGTGGATTACAGACTCCACAGGTAATGGAGGAGGCAGGGTGCCCCGAGTGCAGCGTGAACACTAGCTCGACACAGAACTGGCACTGTCAATGGGCCAGAGGTGCTTGACAGGAAGGGCCCAGCGGAGCGGTGCTTGAGACGGCGGGGCCCAGCGGAGCGGTGCTTGAGACGGCGGGGCCCAGCGGAGCGGTGTTTGACAGGAAGGGCCCAGCGGAGCGGTGCTTGAGACGGCGGGGCCCAGCGGAGCGGTGCTTGACAAGAAGGGCCCAGCGGAGTGGTGCTTGAGACGGCGGGGCCCAGCGGAGCGGTGCTTGAGACGGCGGGGCCCAGCGGAGCGGTGCTTGACAGGAAGGGCCCAGCGGAGCGGTGCTTGAGACGGCGGGGCCCAGCGGAGCGGTGCTTGAGATGGCGGGGCCCAGCGGAGTGGTGCCTTTCTGCACGGCGGGGCCCTCTTCAGCGGTGCCTTTCTGCACAGCGGGGCCCTCTTCAGCGGTGCCTTTCTGCAACGCGGGGCCCTCTTCAGCGGTGCCTTTCTGCACGGCGGGGCCCTCTTCAGCGGTGCTTGTCTAGTCATTCAAGGGAGCCAGACCTGGCCAGGACTCCCTGCTTAGTCGCCCTCCGACCGTGCAGTTGCTGGACCCTTCTGTGACGGAGTCCTGGGCCCGTGGGTGTCCTCCCTCACACCCGGGATGGGGCTTGTGGGGCCCTCCTGGTCCGCGCCCCTGCTGGCTGACTTCTCCACCCTGCTACCCTTGCCCTCCTTCGATGAGGCTCTCTGCCCCTTGCCTCCCCTGGATGTTGTGGCAGGTGACGGCCCAGGAATTTGCTCCTTGGGGGCAGCCGTGTCAGTCTTCTCGCGGCAGCCCTTGATTTTACGGGTCCTCTTTCCAGTGGGGGGGCTGGATGTCCCCTTGCTGCTGGCCGATGTATCAGTGCTGGGAAAGGGTGGACTCCAAAACCCGTGCACAATGGTGACACTTGAAGCAGGGCTGGTGGTGGCTGAGGTGCTCTTGGGACTCTTAGCAGATGGAGGGGGTGGGTCAGGTGGGGCAAAGAGGTTAAGTTTGGAGAGGTAAAGTTTTTTAGGACCAATGTAAAGGGTAGGTGTAGTGGGTATGGGAGTGGAGGAAGAGGATGTGGTTGTAGGAGAGTCAGGTGTGCTGTCTTTGGGTGCAGGTGCTTGTGACGTAGGCTGTCGTGAGGTGGTTGGCTGTTGGGTTGGTGGCTGCCTGCGTTTGTGTGTCTTGGAAGAGGGGGTGACAGACACAGTGGGAGAGGACACAGGGGACGTGTAAATGGCATTGGGGGTGGTGACTGCACGTGTGCGGACTGTACTGGAGGGTGTGCTGGTGATGGAAGTACTGGCTGATGGTGGTGTGCATGCAGGTGTGAGTGGAGACGTCACAGGGAGGGAGGAGGGAGACGAGGAGGAGGGGGACACAGAGGTGGTAGTGACTGTTGGCATGTCTGCATCTGGGTGTTGCTTGGGTGAATGCTTGTGTGATCTGTGGTGCTTATGTCTGGATGAGCTGCCCTTGGGTGTTGAGGTGTGTGCAGGCTGGTCTGATGGTGTGGATGGGATAGGCTGAGGAACAGGAGACAGAGACAGGGTGGAGGCAGTTAGAAGAGGGAGGCTGGAAACAGGGACAATGGCTGCCGTCAGTGCTGAGGCCAGAGCATTGAACGATCGTTGATGGGCAGCCTGACCCGAATGAATGCCCTCCAGGTATGCATTGCTCCGATGCACCTCCCTCTCTACCCCCTGGATGGCATTCAAAAGGGTAGACTGCCCAACAATGATGGTCTGTAGGAGGTCAATGACCTCCTCACTGAGGGCAGCAGGGGTAACAGGGGCAGGGCCTGAGGTGCCTGGGGCGAAGGAGATGCCCGCCTTCTTGGGCGAGCGGGCACGGAGCGAAGGCTGAGGGGCTGCTGGGAGGGCAGAGGCGGTGCGCTGGGTGGCGGCTGTACCTGTAGAGGCGGGGGGCCCGGATGTTGCCGCCACCGCTAGGGAGCTCCCTTCCGAGGACGTGTCGGTGTCGATGGTGTCACCACGGGTCCCCGTTGTGGTGCTCCCCTCGCCCTCCGTATCACTGGTGACCTCGGTGTCTGTACCATGGCCCACCGGGGCCTTCTGAGTTGTAGCTCCCTCGTGCTCCGATGCCAATTCTCCTCCGCCTGATGATGCTAATGCACACATGCACAAGAAGATAAAGAAAAAGGGTGGGGGAAGAAATAAAAACAGGTTGAGTGCATGCATTGTCAACACCGTTGGCGGAGAGTACAGACACAGGAGCCTCATGCACTATGCCGCGCAATAGGGGTACACTACTCAGTACTTGTGACTAGGCCAACAGGTCTATGGACAACAAATGCGCACATGGGTGATGCTGGACCATCGATTGCTGTACTTGGCACCCTACAGAGGTGGGGGGCGGGGGCACAGGGCCATGCCTAAAGGAGGGGACTACACTACAGAAAGCGCCCTGGCCTAATGTCACCCACAGCCCTCCTCCCCCACCTAGACGCCTCCACTGCGTGTAAAGATAGCAGAATGTGCTGGTACTCACCCCCTTGTGTCTGCTGTGATGTCCTCACGCTCCCATCCAAATCGGGGTAAGCCACCGCCAGGATCCGGGACATCAGGGGGGTCAAGGTACGACTGGCACCCCTCCTACGTTGGGAGGCCATCCCCAGCAGTGACTCAGCGGTCTTCCTGGTCCCGCGGCGGATGTCCTCCCACCTCTTTCGGCAGTGGGTGCCCCGTCTGTTGTGGACCCCCAGGGCCCGGACTTCCTTGGCGATGGCACACCAAATGTCGACTTTCTGATGGGCGCTGACCTATTTGACATGTACAGGGTGGGAAAGGAATTTTCATCATTTTTCTGCATGTTAGATGTGATTGCCCCCCCCTCCCCAACCCTGCCATGTGGCACATGCTCTCATCTGTCGTGCCTTGCACTCCTCATTCGCTCCCCACCCCACCATCTTACATCCACCATACACAACCCAGGCATAGCCCATTCAACGTGCACCCAGTGTACTTACCTGTTAGTCTGGAGGACCGTAGAGTAGCGCATACTGGGGCAGGACCCCATCCACAAGTTTCTCCAACTCTTCTGAAGTGAAGGCAGGGGCCCTTTCCCCAGTCGCAGCAGCCATTGTCTCTTCCAGACCGAGGTCACAGCAGCACTTGCAGTATAGGTCCTCTCCTGTGGATGGTCAGGTCTCGAGTGGTTAAGCAGATAGAAAATGGCAGTCACGCCCGCGGCGGTGCGTACTGCCGCGGTGCGTACCGCGACCGCCGGCGCACATCGTCATTGGCTCCTGAGACCCATAGGGTTCAATGTTAACCAATGCGCCTTCGCACTGCGGTCTTCGACCGCCTACCGCCACGGTGTGCCACGCCAGCACGTTGACCTCATATCCCACTGTCACACTTCTCAGGTCAGGCAGCCGCCATTACAAGGGCCCACATGGCTTAATTGCTACTGCATCACACAGGCCTAGGCCTTGCATTGCCACTCATACATGCCTTTCAATGCATAGCGATTCGTGTACTGTGCAAGCTGGGTGAACGTACCTGTGGGTTGCTTGACTCTGTGCTCCATGTTGTCCTTCCTAGGCACCGTCCACTGGGACTTGCGAGGAGAAGGATGAATCCTCCCGTGTACCGACCGCTGGTGGACCTGTCGACAATGGAAGAATGACATATTATACTTCCATACCGACTTGACCGAGCCACTATACATGAACTGTGTGCCCAGCTGGAGCCTGACCTGATGTCCCCCATCCGCCAACCCACAGGGATTCCCCCTCTGGTGCAGGTTCTGTCAGTACTCCATTTTTTGGCAAGTGGGTCTTTTCAGACAACAGTGGCCATGTCATCAGGGATGTCTCAGCCTATGTTTTCAAAGGTTTTGTCCAGAGTGTTGTCTGCCCTGATGAAGTACATGCGGAGATACATTGTTTTCCCTGAGGAGGGTGATTTGGCCACTGTGAAGGGTGATTTCTATGCCCTTGGACATATCCCCAACATCATTGGTGCCATTGATGGGACCCATGTGGCTTTAGTACCCCCAAAAGACAATGAGCAGGTGTACAGAAATAGAAAAAATTACCATTCGATGAATGTCCAGGTGGTCTGTTTGGCTGACCAGTACATCTCCCATCTAAATGCCAAGTTCCCTGGGTCAGCGCATGACGCGTATGTCATGCGAAATAGCAGCATCCCTTATGTGATGGAACAGCTACAGAGACACCGTGTGTGGCTAATAGGTGACTCTGGTTACCCCAACCTGCCTTGGCTATTGACCCCAGTGAGGAATCCCCGGACCAGGGCAGAGGAACGCTACAATGAGGCACATGGGCGAACTAGGAGGATTATAGAACGGACCTTCGGGGTCCTGAAGGCCAGGTTTAGGTGCCTGCATATGACAGGTGGATCCCTAATGTACTCACCAAAGAAGGTGTGTAATATCATCGTGGCCTGCTGTATGCTTCACAATCTTGCATTGCGACGCCAGGTGCCTTTCCTGCAGGAGGATGGTCCAGATGGTGGTGTTGTAGCAGCTGTGGAGCCTGTGGAGAGTGAAGAGGAGGAAGACAACGGGGACGACACGGACAACAGGGACACAGTTATACAACAGTATTTTCAGTAGCACACAGGTAAGAATCACCCACGCCATTTTACATTTACTTCTGCCCTCCTGCATCTCTACTTTCTGTGTTTCCCCCAGTTCCTTTTAACTGATTTTTGACTTTCCCTTCCCTTTTCAGAGCTGTATGACCCACAGCGTGACTGCTGCTTTGTTTGCCCATGGACTAATGCTTATAGACATTGGTATGTTGTCATCACAATGTGACTGAACATTATTGCACCGTTATGTGTAATACATTTGTAAAGAATACAAGCAGACTCCTGATTTTCGAAGTGCAATTGGTGATTTATTTTAAGTACTGCATATGGGTCCATGATAGTAAAATGGTGATGGGTGGGGGTGGAGTAATGTCCATGGCAGAGTCCAGTTCTCAGTCGCACAGGTGCATTGTCCATATGCCTGTGGAAGGATGGAGCAGGGGCAGTTCAAGGTTGGACAGGGTGACAATGTGGGACAGTGGGATGACATCAGGGGGTATCTTATGCTGGCGGGGGTCTTTGCATCCTACTCTGTCTTCTTGTGTGATCTCAGGTTCTGCTTGCGGGGTGGTTGATCTTCAGCAGGAGGTGGGGTTCTGGTGGCCTGTCATTGTGTGGGGGCCTCCTGTCCACTAGCGCCGGCGGAGGTGGTAGGCTGTTCGTGGTCCGGGCTAGTGACAGGGGCCCTTTGGGGTGCCACATGGTCCCGCAATGTGGTGACTATCTGGTTGAGGGCCAGGACGATGGTCCCCATTGCGGAACTATGTTCCTGAGATCGTCTCTGAACCCCATGTACCGTTCCTCCTGCTGTGCCTGGATCTCCTGGAACCTGGCCAGTACCGTCGCCATCGTCTCCTGGGAGTGGTGGTATGCTCCCATGATGGTGGTGAGGGCCTCTTGGAGAGTGGGTTCCCTGGGCCGGTCAACCCCCTCTCGCACTGCAGCCCTCCCAGTTCCCCTGTTTCCCCGGGCCTCTGTCCCCTGGACGGTGTGCCCACTACCACTGCCCCCAGGTCCCTGTTGTTGTTGGGGTGGTGGGTCAGCCTGGGTGCCCTGTAGTGGCGGACACACCGCTGATTGACGCGTCCTGGAGACAGAGGCATGGGCCCGCTGGGTGGGAGCTGTGCTGGTATTCCCAGAGGGGGTTGGGTCTGCTGTGGCCTGTGTCTTTGTGTGGGGAACCGACTGTCCAGAGGTCCCCGATGGTCCGGGCTGGTCATCAGGTTCTAGGTCGACATAGCTGCTGTCATCACTGGGGGCCTGTTCTGGGGGCGGGATGGACAAATCTGGACCCTCCTGGCCGGTGTGTTGGCGTTCGGGCCCTGCAGGGGTAAAAGAGTATGGTTATTGCTTCTGTGTGTGCCATGGTGTGCGATTTGGGGGTGCCCTTGTCCCCCAGTGCTGGCATTCCCTTGTGGGAGGAGTTGTGAGGGTGGTTTGTGGGGGGGGATGGGTATGTGCAGTGGTCATGCTTAGGTGATGGGTGTCCATGGTTGGTGTTGGGATTCAGGGATTGGTGTTGTGTTGGGTGGGTTGTGCTGGTGAGACATTGGCAGGGAGGATGTGTGCTGGGGGGTTGGGGGTGAGGGTGGGGGTGTGGGTTGGCATGCTGGTGGTTGGGGGGGGTAAGGTAGTTGAGATTAGACTTACCAGAGTCCATTCCTCCGCCTACTCCAGCGAGGCCCTCAGGATGCAGGATGTTCAAGACCTCTTGCTTTCGGGTGGAGTGGGTGGGGGTCCGCCGCCAGTCTTCTGCACAGCGATGTTGTGTCTTGACACCATCGACCGCACCTTCCCCCGTAGGTCGTTCCAGCGCTTTCGGATGTCTTCCCGGTTTCTGGGATGCTGCCCCACAGCGTTGACCCTGTCGACGATCCTTTGCCATAGCTCCGCCTTCCTGGCTATTGTGGTGTGCTGCACCTGTGTGCCGAATAGCTGGGGCTCTACCCTAATTATTTCCTCCCCCATGACCCTGAGTTCTTGGTCCGAGAACCTGGGGTGTCTTTGGGGTGCCATGGGGTGGTGTGGGGTGGTGTTTGTGGTGATGAGTGTGGTGTGTGTGGTAGTGTGTGGTGTTTTGTGCGTGGATGTAGTGTGGGTGATGATGTTGTGTTCCTGTGTGTGTTGGGGTTTTCGATAGCTGTGCTCTCTCACTCTCTCTCTCGCCTTCTCTCCGAATTTCTAGTAGTGGGGGTTTGTGGGTGATGTGGGTGTGTGTTTTATAGTTGATTGGATGTGTGGGAGTGGTGTTTGTATGTGTATCAGGTGTGTGTATTTCAAATTGTCCAATGTGGCTGTGTTTTGGAGCTGGGTGTGTATTTTGACCGCGGCGGTGTGTACCGCCAATGGAATACCGCGGTTAAAAGACCGCCGCGTGGATTCGTGGGTCGTAATGGCATGGGCGTGTTTGTGTTGGTGTGACGGTGGAGGTTTGGTCATCTCCAGTTTATCGCTGACCGCTGATGAGGCGGCCTTCCGTGGATGTCGGGTTTTTGGCTGCTTGGCAGTTGTGGGCCAGGATGACCGTGGCGGTTTACCGCGGCCGCGGCGGTAGAATGGCGGTCTTCTGACCGGCGGTAAGAGCCTTTTACCGCCGAGGTCAGAATGACCGCCTAAATGAATAACTCAAGACCAGAATTCACAAACATACTTCAGACTTTTATATCATTTTGAAGACCAAGATCTTTAGAATGTGTGAAGTACTTTTTGAGTTATGACTTTTTGAGGTTTTAATAAAGTAGGTCTTTCTGTACATAATTACGCACCAATGGAATCAATGCACAGTCACATTTAAAAATGCATTAAAAATAGTACAATTGGGTTCCCAGTCTCTTCTCTTGCAGGGTGGCCGGAATGCTCAGTGGGCATACTGTGCCAGCTGGAGAGCCTCAGGCAGATTTCAGTTACGACAGGAGCAGCATTGGAAAACCTCTTGCACAGGCAGAGGGCCGCCTGGAGGGGCACTTGGAAAAGGAGCTGGTTTGCAGATTTAAAGTTGGTGGCTGGGAGTCCTCTTGGGCTGTTGAGGTCATAAGGGGTTGGGGACCCAGGGCACACAGTAGATCCCATAATGCAAGGCTCAGGGTGGCCAGGTGCAGGGTTTTTTGGAGGTCTTGAATGCTGTGCGCTAAGGGACCCTTTGGAGCTGGAGGTAAGTGTTCTTCTTGAGGTCCTGCAGGACATCACAGGTGCTCTAGTGGAGGGTCTTGGGTGTCACAGAAGTCCTTTGACTGGGGCTTCCTCCTGGTCCAGTTGCAGCTCTGGATGAGCTGTTGTTGGTGATGTCCAATGTGCACTGGTCAGTGCCTGGGGTATTGCCACAACTTGGCCATGGGAGGGTGCTGTACGACCAAACTGGGCACACTTGCAGGTCTCATCTGGGCTGTTGTTGGTGTGTTAACAGGTCCATATGTAACTTCTAGTTGCAGAGATACTGTCCAGTCGGTAAAGTGTCCCTTACCGGTTTGCTGATTCCTTGCAGGTTCCTATGGTTACTTGAGTGGTGCCTCCTCTCAGGAGGGAGTTCTTAGGCTATTTGCAAAGCCTGGAGTTTAACTCCTCTGCAGCGGCGATTGTTAGGACTCTGGTGCAGCAAGCAGGCAGCCTCTCCTGGTGCAGCAGATCCTCTGTTCTCGTCGTTTCGAGTTCTTTGGTGCTGCCTTCCTTTCTTCCAGATGAATCTATTTTCTTGGTCTAGGGGAGCCCACAAAATACTGAATTTAGTGGGCACTTGAGGGGGAACTTGGTGATGTCCAATGGGACACTTACCCTTGGGTGGCTACACTCACTACAGTGACACTTTTTGTGGGAAGGGTCACTTCCTTAGACCCTATTGAATATTTTCCTGCCGTCCAACATGGAGGAAAATAAGATGGAGGGACCACTTCGCCTGCAAGCCCCTAGGGGTGGCGCATGATCAGTGGGGCCACTCCTCCTACCCTTTGTTTGGTTTCCCGCCTTTGCTCCCACCAAAAGTGGAGGTGTGCAAAGGGGGAAGCCATCTGCTGCCAGCAGTAGGCCTGAGGGCTTAAGTTTCAGGGGCAGTAGCCTTTTGAAGCTCACCGCCAGGGTGTTGCACATTCCTGAGGGAGGGGGTATTAGCTTCTCCACCCAGGTAGGGCTTTGTCTTACAAACCAGAGAGCTATGGCTCTCCCCTAGGTTTTTATATTGGCTGTCTGGAGTGGCAGGCTGTTTGGACCCAGTCAACTATGCCAGCTGGGTTAGCTTTTGCAGGGGGCACCTCTAAGGTGACCCCTTGGTACATTTAGGGTTACATCCAACACTGTACCCAGTTTGAATTTAATATTCTGAGTTGTTTGATACCAAACAACCCAGGGTACAGAGTGGCCATCATGTAGCTGGGGAACCCATGTTTGACCATTTTCCATTACATGTACTTAAAATGGCTGATCACTATGTCCCAGGTCTGGCAAGGACACACTGGGGGAATATTGCTCATGCAGTTATGTCCTCTTGTATAGCGTGGTGCACCCTGCCTTAGGGCTGTAAGGCCTACTAGAGGGGTGACTTACCCATAACATATGCAGTGCAGGGTGGACGGGGGCACACAGGGAGTGTGCCATGTCAAGTTTTCCTTTTGGGGTTTGCCCCAGTGCACTTAGCCTGCACTGACAGTGCTGGGGTTATCTGGGTGCAGGGCCCTAGAGGGTGGCACAATCAGTGCTGCTGCCCTCAGGGGCCTACTTCTACTATCTCATGCCCTGGGTACTGGAGTACTCATTTACTAGGGTCTTACAGGGATATATGAGAGTGTTTCCAATTGTTCCAAGCATCACAACAGACTTAGGGAAAGAGTTCTGACCCAGGGAACCTGGTTAGCAGGGGCCCTGGGTACTACCAACTTTTAGAACACATCAACATCAGACTTGTGGGCTAATCATACACAAAGAGGCCTCCTTTCACAGATATTATTGTACTGAAGGCCAGGTGACCCATATGAAACAACGCCACACAATCTGTTGGCAGTAGCACCTAACACAAATTGCTGAATATGGTTTGCGGTGGTGAAGATGAGGAGAGTGGGAAACATCAGATACAACTGGCCACATCACAGTGGAAGGTGAGAAAGTAGAGGGTGAGGTCCTCACCCAAGCAGCCCTGTCCCTAGCAGTGTGCCAGAATCACCTGCTTCAGCAACCTCACAATGGCCCAGGAAGACTCAAAGTCAGATGGAGACACAGTGGCATACGGTGACTACAACATGATACACATTGAATCTATCTACCACCACCAAAATCTCTAGAGTTGCCTAAGTCAGTGGACCCAGAAAAGAAGACAACCCATGCTACAATTATGGGCATGTTTAGGCAGGAGGGGCCCTATGACCGTAACCACCCAATGGCCCGTTTATATAATGGGAAGTTGGCAAAAATGTTAGCACTGGGCCTCCTCCCTTTTTTGTGGAAGGAGTGGTAGTCTTAGAATTTGTGGTAGTTATCTGCCCAAAATGGAATGTTCAAAGTCGGACCTATTTTGTCAGAGTTGCCGTGTCAGTGCTACATCAAAATGGGCTGCAATTGGTTTGACAAGCTTTGCAGCAAATTGTTGTCTACACTATCAACCTGACAACAGACATGTGGACCCAGTTGTGAGGCTACTGATTACATGTATATCACTGCACACTAGATCTCATTTGCCAGAATAAAGCAAAAGTTATCTACAGGTCTTGTCCCTAAAGAAAGTTTTAAGAGCATTTGACGACATGCAACAGTAGCCATACTCGCCATGGAGAAATCACATACAGCTGCAAGTATCATGGACAAATTTAATATCAAGGTCTAAACGGTTGTGATTTAGCCACCAGTATTTGGCCTGTATACTCCCCAGGCTCTGCCACCGCAGATGGATTGCTATCTTCTGCCTCGTGGGTGGTGCTCATCGACCAATAGGAGTAGCTATATTGGGAAAAACAAAAATAAAATAAGACAAATTGTAAAGAATGCTCTGAGCAAACACTTCTTCAAAAGTAGGTAGTGGGTGGCCCAGTAGCAGTACATTCCTGGTCCTCTTGGGACATTTGAATTTGATGAGATTATGATTAGGAGAGTCACAAGGCCAATTTTATTTGTTTACCCACACATGCCTCCCTTAAAAAGCACTGACTGTCTGGTAGAAAAGAATTAAGGCAGGATAACACGAGATTAAAAAAACTGTGATTTTTTTTTTTTTTTCTTTTCACCCCTCCCATGCCCCGGGCGAGCTCGTCTCGTCCAGGCACACAGTTGCTGTGTGCCTGGGACGAGACCAGCTCGTCCTGCACCTGGACCAGGGGGGAGCACTAGCGCTCCCCCGTGGGCCTCCCTCCGACACCCCCCCAGTCGGGATGGAAGGGAAATCGCTTTCCCTTTCACCCTCAACCCCCCTCGGCAATTTGAGGATGTCAGCGCTCTCACAGCTCGCCAATGTCATCAAATGTTGCTGAGGTCGCGCTGGAAGACATTTGCTTCCAGCGAGTTGAGAGAAAGGACATCCATAAGGTGATTCCTTCTATTTTGGGGGGGGCAGACAGACACAGGGGGAAGCAAAGAGGTTTGCCTTTCCCTTGTCCCAGTTTTCATTGGGTTCCTGCTTCATGATCGCGGACGAGGCCCGCGATCGTCGAGCAGGAATTCTCCACCAGGCACCAGGGATTTTAGTTTTGTTTTTTTGGGGAGCGACCCCTTGGGCAAGGGTGGCTCCCCTGGGGGCATTATACCATCCGTGTTTCGGCCCCCCTGGGGCAGATCAGCCAGTTTTGGGCCGATCTGCCCCCAGTGGGGGGTCGAAACCCACTAGGCCCCAGGGATTGTGTGTTGTGTGTGTGTGTTTTGGGTCTTGGGTGCACCACTTGGGAAAAGGTTGCCCCCAAAGGGGACACAGAGCTGTTGCCCATTTCTGCCCCCATGGGGGCAGATCTGCCTATATTTTAGGCCCATCTACCCCCAAGGGGGGCAGAAGTCACTTAGGCACCAGGGGAAATTTCTTAGTTCTTGTTCTTGGTGGCGGGTGTTTGTCAACTGGCAAAGTACTTGTATTGGTCATTATAACAGTTTATTTCTTATTTTGGTCCTAGTTCAAAGCTTTTGCTTCCTTTGCTGTGGATCCTTGCAGTTTTGGCAGTAGTTATCCGGTGGTTTGCATAGTTTCATGTTTTAGGTAAGTATAAGCAATTTACTCCAAAGGAGTATTGTTAACATGCATGAATGACATGTTTGTAGGTGGTGTACTAAATGCAGGTTTGTGTGTGAAATTTTCCTTAGATTTGTGCACAATGATATTTGTGTTGTCTTATGTCTAGTTTGTTTTTTTCTTTTTTCTTTTTAGTGGGATATCATTGGTAATTGCTGTGTCTGTGCAGAGTAGTTGCTGGTGAGTCTAGCTTTTTCAAGCAAGTGAGTGGTATAGTTGTTTAGTACATGACTCTTTGTGATAAAGCTACACTTTGTTTATTACTTATTTTAGACAGCGCTGGTTGTTGTTCGCAATCCATTTGTTGTTAAAAAGGATCATGGCTAGCTGCAGAGTGACCACTCAGTAGGTTGTTGAAATATTTTTGAGTCATCTTCTGACCATGATTATGAGACTGACTCTGTCTCTGAGGAAGAGGAGTAAGTGAGAGATTCTGGTAGTGAGTTTTCTGTCCGAGAGGATTCTTCTGATGAGGAAGCCACTCTCAGTGCAGATGAAGGGCCTGTTTTAGAGGAGGACATTGATGTGCCAATAGTGCAGCAGCCTCGGGCTGAAGGGTTTCCCATTAGAAGACCTGACACCTGAATTGCCCCAAACATGGAGCAGCCACAGTTACCTGCATTTACTGGTCTCCCAGGGTGTAGAGTCAATACAGAAAACTTTTTGCCTGTCAATTTCTTTCGTTTGTTTATGGTATTTTTTGGAATAGATGGTTGAGCAGACTAATTTGTATGTGGAGCAATATTTGAGGGACAATGCTGGCATACTTAGGCCTCAGTCTAGAGCTACCCAGTGGGTTCCCACAAATCTGGAAGTGATGGAAACGTTTGTATGTTTGACTTTTTTGATGCTGTTGATAAGGAAGCTGTCACTGGCTTCTTATTGGTCTACTAGTCCCTTGATGGCAACGGCTATATTTCCTACAACTATGACTCATAATTGCTATTTGCTTCTTCTTAGGATGCTGTATTTTGTTGACAATGCTTTAGCCTTGCCACGAGATCACCCTGATTGTGACCATCTTTTTAAGATTAGGCCTGTCTTTGATCATTTTGTAGGTTGGTTTTCAGAGGTGTATGTTCTAGGCAAAGTGATAAGTGTGGATGAGTCTTTGGTCCTGTTCAAAAAGTAGTACAGGATACGTATATAATTTCTGGGCCTACACTGGTAGGGATTCCAGTATTGACCCCCCTGGTTGTCCGCCCACTTTTGGAGTAAGTGAGAAACTTGTGTGGGAACTTGGTAGACGACTGTTTAACAAAGGTCACAATTTGTAAGTGGATCATTTCTAAACTGGAGTGCAGTTGTTCAAGAAGTTGTTTAGAGTGGACACTTTTGCTTGTGGCACAATCCGTTCTAACCAGAAAGGCTTGTCTGCAAAAAAACCTGAGAGGGGACAGTGCAGTGCCTTGCAGAATAATTAGCTGCTAGCTCTGAAATTTTCAGACAGGAGGGATGTGTACATGCTATCTACCATCCATGATGAGAGCACTTCCCCTGTGACTGTTTGGGGTCAGGTTGCCAAAGTGCGCAAACCTGCGTGCATTTTAGACTACAATAAGCACATGGGTGGTGTTGATAGTGTAGATCAGAGGTTGTAACATTACACTGCTATTCGTCTTACGTGTGGTATAAAAATGTGGCCATACATTTATTTCATTTGACAACTTTTAATGTTTTTTATTGTGTTCAAAGATTGTTCACCTGAGTCAAGGTTGAAATTTGTTAAATTTCACAAGTCAGTGATAGAGAGCCTTATTGTGGTGGAACAGGCAAGAGTTCCTAGAGTAGCAGTAGTGGAGAATATTGCTAGATTGAAAGATCGCCACTTTCAGATCACATTCCTCCCACTCCCAAAAAAGACTCGCCCACTAAGAAATGTAGAATATGTGCCTGAAGATGTATCCGGAGGGAGAGCGGGGTGTACTGCCACGATTGCCCTTCAAAGCCTGGGCTGTGTGTGGACAGCTGTTTCAGGAGTTACCACACCAATAAACAATTTTGAGAAATACCGTGAGCGTAAACTGCCTTTTTTCATTTTTCAGATGTTCAGTTTCAGATTTCAGTCATGTTTTCAGGTAGAGCTTTTGTGTTTGTAGTTTTGTACTTATTTTATAATTAGTTAGTAGTTTCTTTGTTTTTTATAAACAAAAAAAGTGATGACGGTGTGTGTGGGGTGACACTTGGCTGGCGGTGTGCGTGGGGTTGAGATTGGCTGGCGGTGTGCGTGGGCTGCCACTTGGCTGGAGGTGTCCGTGGAGTGGCACTTGGCTGGCGGTGCATGTGGTGGTGACAGCCAAACGTCAGTCCACACACTCCCCATCAGTTAGTGTGATTGCTGTATCAGGCATGTGGGCGTATGTAAGTGATGGGCCCTTGAGTGGCGCTGTCTGACGATGCGAGTGTTGTAAAGTGCTGGGCCCGTGGCTGGCGGCGTGAATCGTCTTGTGCATGTCATGTATGAAAGGTGAATGAATGGACTGTAAAGTGGTTGGTGCCTTGACGCGGCTTTAAAGCTCACGAGCTGTATCATTGGTTCAGTTTTTTGGCCTTTCAGTTATTAACAGTGCATTTCATTGTTGTGAAATGTCTTTTTAATAAAATTTGATCTACTGAACCATCGCTCACCCTTGTGCCAAATCCAACCAGTGTGTGTGGTAAAAATTACAAAACCTGCTCCGCTGTAATCAGGCGTCACAATCAGGCGTCACAGCACACCTGTGACACGCTAGATGACTCAGGTGGGACCCCGATGATGAAGCATGCCACCAACTTGGTTGATGGGTGAGGGGTCTTTTTAACATAACCTAAGGCTGTTTCTTATCGCAATTTTAGTGTTTGGAACATCACAGAAGTACGTGGACACATCAATATGATATACTGCAAAACCACCTGTTCTGAGGGGGAGGGGGCACCTATGTTTTTGGTCCTGGGTGCAGCCTTCATCTAGGTTGATTATGGTAATGATTCTGGGTAACAGAACCTGGTGAGAGCCCCACAAGTCACCCATATTGGATTTCCATAGGTGTCTAGTTTAAAAAAAGGCATAGGTTTGGTAGGTTTCCCTAGGTCCCGGCTGAGCTAAAGGCCAAAATCCACAGCTAGGCACTTTGCAAAAAACATCTCTGTTTTCTTTGTGAAAATGTGATGTGTCCACATTGATTTTTTGGGCATTTTCTGTCATGGGCACTAGGCCTACCCACACAAGTGAGGTATCATTTTTATCGGGAGACTTGGGGGAACACTGGGTGGAAGGAAATTTGTGGCTCCTCTCAGATGTCAATACTTTCTGTCACCGAAATGTGTGGAAAAAAGTGTTTTTTAGCCACATTATGAGGTTTGCAAAGGATTCTAGGTAACAGAACCTGTTGAGAGCCCCACAAGTCACCCCATCTTGGATTCCCCTAGGTGTCTAGATTTAAAAAATGCACAGGTTTGGTAGGTTTCTCTAGGTGCCGGCTGAGCTAGAGGCCAAAATCCACAGGTATGCACTTTGCAAAAAAAAGCTGTTTTCTTTGCGAAAATGTGATGTGTCAACGTTGTGTTTTGAGGTATTTCCTTTCGCTGACACTAGGCCTACCCACACAAGTGAGGTATTATTTTTATCGGGAGACTTGGGGGAACTTTGGGTAGAAGGAAACTTGTGGCTCTTCTCAGATTCCAGAACTTTCTGTAACCGAAATTTGAGGAAAAAGTGTTTTTTTAGCCACATCTTGAGATTTGCAAAGGATTCTGGGTAACAGAACCTGTTGAGAGCCCCGCAAGTCACCTGATCCTGGAATTCCCCTAGGTGTCTAGTTTTTAAATATGCACAGGTTTTGTAGGTTTCCCTAGGTGCTGGCTGAGCAAGAGCCCAAAATCCCAAAGTAGGCACTTTCCCCAAAAAAAACAGCTCTGTTTTCTTTGGGAAAATGTGATGTGTCCACATTGTGTTTCGGGGCATTTCCTGTCGTGGGCACCAGGCCTACCCCGACAAGTGAGGTATCAATTTTATCGGGAGACTTGGGGGAACAGTGGGTGGAAGGAAATTTGTGGCTCCTTTCAGATTCCAGAACTTTCTGTCACCGAAACGTGAGGAAAAAAGTGTTTTTTTTGGCGAAATTTTGAGGTTTGCAAAGGATTCTGGGTAACAGTACCTGGTGAGAGCCCCACAAGTCACCCCATCTTGGATTCCCCTAGGTGTCTAGTTTTCAAATTTGCACAGGTTTGGTAGGTTTCCCTAGGTGCCAGCGGAGCTAGATGCCAAAATCCAGAAGAAGGCACTTTGCAAAAAACAGCTCTGTTTTCTTTGGGAAAATGTGATGTGTCCACATTGTGTTTTGGGGGCATTTCCTTTCGCGGACACTAAGCCTACCCACACAAGTGAGGTATCATTTTTATCGGGAGACTTGGGGGAACCTTGGGTAGAAGGAAATTTGTTGCTCTTCCCAGATTCCAGAACTTTCTGTAACCGAAATTTGAGGAAAAAGTGCTTTTTTTAGCCAAATGTTGTGGTGTTCAAACAATTATGGGTAATAGAACCTAGTGAGAGCCCCACAAGTCACCCCATCTTGGATTCCCCTAGGTGTCTAGATTTAAAAAATGCACAGGTTTGGTAGGTTTCCCTAGGTGCTGGATGAGCTAGAGGCCAAAATCCATAGCTAGGTACTTTGCAAAAAGCAGCTCTGTTTTCTTTTTGAAAATGTGATGTGTCCACATTGTTTTTTTGGGCATTTCCTGTCATGGGCACTAGGCCTACCCACACAAGTGAAGTATCATTTTTATCGGGAGACTTGGAGGAAAACTGGGTGGAAGGAAATTTGTGGCTCCTCTCAGAAGTCAATACTTTCTGTCACCGAAATGTGTGGAAAAAAGTGCTTTTTAGCCACATTTTGAGGTTTGCAAAGGATTCTAGGTAACAGAACCTGGTGAGAGCCCCACAAGTCACCCCATCTTGGATTCCCCTAGGTGTCTAGGGTTTAAATAGGCACAGGTTTGGTAGGTTCCCCTAGGTGCTGGCTGAGCAAGAGCCCAAAATCCCAAAGTAGGCACTTTCCAAAAAAAACAGCTCTGTTTTCTTTGGGAAAATGTGATGTGTCCACGTTGTGTTTTGGGGCATTTCCTGTCGTGGGCACTAGGCCTACCCCAACAAGTGAGGTATCAATTTTATCGGGAGACTAGGGGGAACAGTGGGTAGAAGGAAATTTGTGGCCCCTTTCAGATTCCAGAACTTTCTGTCACCGAAATGTGAGGTAAAAAGTGTTTTTTTTGCCAAATTTTGAGGTTTGCAAAGGATTCTGGGTAACAGAACCTGGTGAGAGCTTCTCAAGTCACCCCATCTTGGATTCCCCTAGGTGTCTAGTTTTCAAATTTACACATGTTTGGTAGGTTTCCCTAGGTGCCAGCTGAGCTAGAGGGCAAAATCCAGAAGAAGTCACTTTGCAAAAAACAGCTCTGTTTTCTTTGGGAAAATGTGATGTGTCCACATTTTGTTTTGGGGCATTTCCTGTCTCGGGCACTAGACCTACCCACACAAGTGAGGTATCATTGTTATCGGGAGACTTGGGGGGACTGTGGGTGGAAGGAAATTTGTGGCTCCTCTCAGATTCCATAACTTTCTGTCACCAAAATATGAGAAAAAAGAGTTTTTTTGGCCAAATTTTGAAGGTTGCAAACGATTCTGGGTAACAGAACCTGGTGAGAGCCACACAAGTCACTCCATCTTGAATTCCCCTACGCGTCTAGTTTAAAAAATTTCACAGGTTTGGTAGGTTTCCCTAGGTGCCAGCTGAGCTAGAGGGCAAAATCCAGAAGATGGCACTTTGCAAAAAAACAGCTCTGTTTTCTTTGGGACAATGTGATGTGTCCACATTGTGTTTTGGGGCATTTCCTGTTGCGGGCAATAGACCTACCCACACAAGTGAGGTATCATTGTTATCAGGTGACTTGGGGGGACTCTGGGTGGAAGGAAATTTGTGGCTCCTCTCAGATTCCAGAACTTTCTGTCACCAAAATATGAGACAAAATAGTTTTTTTGGCCAAATGTTGAAGTTTGCAAACGATTCTGGGTAACAGAACCTGGTGAGAGCCACACAAGTCACTCCATCTTGAATTCCCCTACGCGTCTAGTTTAAAAAAATTCTCAGGTTTGGTAGGTTTCCCTAGGTGCCGGCTGAGCTAGAGGCCAAAATCCACAGATAAGCACTTTGAAAAAACAGCTCTGTGATCTTTGGGAAAATGTGATGTGTCCAAGTTGTGTTTTGTGGCATTTCCTGTTGTGGACATTAGGCCTACCCACACAAGTGATGTATAATTTCCATCGGGAGACTTGGGGGAATGCTGAGTGGAAGGAAATGTGTGGCTCCTCTCAGATTCCATAACTTTCTGTCACTGAAATGTGAGAAAAAAAGTGTTTTTTTAGCCAAATTTTGAGGTTTGCAATGGATTCTGGGTAACAGAACCTGGTGAGAGCCCCACAAGTCACCCTATCTTGGATTCCCCTAGTTGTCTAGTTTTAAAAAATGCACAAGTTTGATGGGTTTCCCTAGGTGCCGGCTGAGCTAATTTGCAAAAAAACAGCTGTTTTCTTTGCGAAAATGTGATGTGTCCACATTGTATTTTTGGGCATTTCCTGTCACGGGCACTAGGCCTACCCACACAAGTGAGGTACCATTTTTATCGGGAGACTTGTGGGGACGCTGGGTAGATGGAAATCTGTGGCTCCTATAAGATTCCATAGCTTTCTGTCATTTGAGGAAAAACTGTTTTTTTGGCCAAATTTTGAGGTTTGCAAAGGATTCTGGGTAACAGAACCTGGTGAGTGCTCCACCAGTCACACCATCTTAGATTCCCCCAGGTGTCTTGTTTAAAAAAATGCACAGGTTTGTAGGTTTCCCTAGGTTCCGGCTGAGCTAGAGGCCAAAATCCACAGGTAGGCAATATGCAAAAAACAGCTCTGTTTTCTTTGGGAAAATGTGATGTGTCCACGTTGTGTTTTGGGCATTTCTTGTCGCGGGCACTAGGCCTACCCAAACAAGTGAGGTATCATTTTTATCGGGATACTTGGTGGAATGCTGGGTGGAAGGAAATGTGTAACTCCTCTCAGATTCCAGAACTTTCTATCAACAAAATGTGAGGAAAAAGGGTTTTTTGGGCAGATTTTGAGGATTGCAAAGGATTCTGGGTAACAGAACCTGGTGAGAGCCCCACTAGTCACCCCATCTTGGATTTCCCTAGGTGACTAGTTTTAAAAAATGCACAGGTTTAGTAGGTTTCCCTAGGTGCCGGCTGAGCTAGAGGCCAAAATCTTCAGCTAGGCACTTTGTAAAAAACATGTCAGATTTCAAAGTAGAAATGTGATGTGTCCATGTTGCATTTCCTTTTGCAAGCATTAGGTCAACCCACACAAGTGAGGTACCATTCGTATCAGGAGACTTGGGGCAACACAGAACAGCAAAACTGGTTTTATTGCCCCTTGTCTTTCTGTACATTTCTTCCTTCTAAATGTAAGACAGTGTGTAAAAAAGACGTCTATTTGAGAAATGCCCTGTAATTCACATGCTAGCATGGGCACCCCAAAATTCAGAGATGTGCAAATAACCACTGCTTCTCAACACCTTATCTTATTCCCATTTTGGAACTCAAAATACCTATTTTTCACTCTTTATATTTCAGTAAATGAATTTGCTGTATACCCGGTATAGAATGAAAACCCATTTCAAGGTGGAGCTCATTTATTGGCTCTGGGTACCTACGGTTTTTGATGAACCTACATGCCCTATATATCCTCCCAACCAGAAGAGACCAGCAGACGTAATGGTATATTGCTTTCAAAAATCTGTCATCGCAGGAAAATGTTAAACGTGGAGAAAAATGGCTGTTTTGTAACCTCAATTTTAATATTTCTTAATTTTAGCTATTATTTTCTTTAGGAAACCCTTGTAGGATCTACACAAATTAGCGGTTGATGAATTTAGAATTTTGTCTACTTCTCAGAAATATTTAGCTGTCCGGGATCCAACATTGGTTTCATACCCATTTCTGTCACTAACTGGAAGGAGGCTGAAAAAACAAAAAATCATAAAAATGGGGTATGTCCCAATAAAATGCCAAAATTATGTTGAAAAATTGGGTTTTCTGATGCAAGTCTGCCTGTTACTGAAAGCTGGGAAGATGGTGAGTTTAGCACTGCCAACCTTTTGTTGATGCCATTTTCAGGGGAAAAAATACAAGCCTTCTTCTGCAACCCTTTCTTCCCTTTAAAAAAAAATAATAATAATTGCTGTATTTTGTCTAATTTCTTGGTCTCCTTCAGGGGAACCCACAAACTCTGGGTACCTCCAGTATCCTTAGGATGTTGGAAAAATGTACGCACATTTAGCGTGGGTAGCTTATGTGGACAAAAAGTTATGAGAGCCTGAGCGCGAACTGCTCCAAATAGCCAAAAAAAGGTCTGCCACCTGAGGGGGAAAAGACCTGGCAATGAAGGCGTTAAAGCCTTTCCTAGACATTGATAGTGGAAAAATAAAAATGAATTACCTCTTATTTATTAGTAAGGCATTTTTCACTATGAAGCTCAATCTGTTGTGCCAAATTAATGGAGGCATGCTAGCCAGCGCTTGGGATACTTTTCTGCTGCCTGCAGCTGGGGCAGCTATAGTTGACATTTATCTATTTTTAATTCGAGTGAAACGCCACATCTCCTAATGCCTTTTTCCTTAGATTCTACCCTGACTCCAAAGAGTCAGATGGGTAACAAATAAGATCTGTCACACATATCATGTAGCAATTGTAAATATATTATCCTGTCTACTGTAAGTAGATGGTGGGGAAAAGCATGCAGTGCACTGCAGGGAAAGGAACAGGCTATATAGATTGTATTTGTCACATTTGTCACAGAGCATCCCTTACACCAAACATGAAATCAAATTGGGCACAAACTTGTCTCACTTTACTTACTGGCCTCACCCACCACCACAACTTAATTCCAAGAAATTCAGTTACTGGCCATTAAGGAAAGAAAACTTGACTTACTCTACTGCACAGTGAGTCAGAGGGATTAAGTGTGTAGGTATAGCTTTTGCTAAGGAATAGAGGGGTGTAACTGATCATTGATTCATCATGTGCCTAAGCTTTGGCTTATTCAGTTACTGCATGGATAAAGGTTTAAAGGAAAAAACATTGCCATAAAAATGTGGCACATACCAAGGATGGATTTTTCAACTTGTTTGGGAGGTTGGGAAGGAAGAACTTAGGAAAGAATTAAGGACTTCAGTACTGAGGAGTGACTAAGTGGACAAAGTCAGAAAAAACAACTTGTGCTTTGAAAACTTTGCAAATGCTTTATTGACTGAAGCAGTCACACATTGCACAGCCAACACTGCAGCCACAAATTGAACCATACTGCAATTCCTTCGGTCATGGGTGGTGAAATGCAATGGGCAGGGAGGGGGTTGATCAATGATGCATGTCCCTCTCCAGAAGAGCCCCCTTGTTTATTCATCTAAGCAATTATTCAGTCATCATTTCATTCTTCCTACCATAGTCACCCACAGCCACAATGATCTAAGGGTTAATTACTCTAACCCAGTCTTTCACCAAAATTCACAATGCATTATCCAACAATTCAGTATCCACTATATCCCTTTCTTCCAATCATCCTTTCACCCATCTATCCATTTACCCAATATTCACCCATGCATTCTTTCACCCACCCATGCATCTTTCCTTCACTCATCTCACCCATTCTTTCTTTTAGCCATCATTTTTAGTGTACGTTATGTGTGCTTTTGCTGAGTTGCAATTAGAAGAGCCCATAACCCTACCACCACTGTAGCTGGTAACTTGGGGTGTTAAGATCGTGACAAAACCCTTGTAGCTCGTGAGTGTTAGACATGACAGCCTTAGAGTGGTCACCCTCAACATTTTGTCTGCCTCCCTCCACTTTTTGACACTGCTTTTTATGGTTTTAGGAGTCTGCACACTTTACCACTGCTAACCAGTGCTAAAGTGCACATGCTCTCTCCCTTAAAACATGGTGACATTGGCTCATACCCAATTGGCTTATTTAATTTACTTATAAGTCTCTAGGAAAAGTGCACTATATGTGCCCATGACCTGTAGATTAAATGCTACTAGTGGGCCTACAGCACCGATTGTGCCACTCACATAAGTAGCCCCCTAACCATGCCTCAGGCCTGCCATTGCAAGGCCTGTGTATGCAGTTCCACTGCCAATTCGACTTGGCATTTAGAAGTACTTGCCAAGCCTTAAACTCCCATTTTTCTACATATACATCACCCCTGAGGTAGGCCCTAGGTAACGCATAGGGCAGGGTGCTATGTAGAGACATGTACCTGTGAAGTTTATATGTCCTGGTAATGTAAAACTTCTACATTCATTTTACACTGCTGTCAGGCCTTCTCCGTTCATAGGCTAACATTAGGGCCACACTCACATACTGTTTGAGTGGTAGATTCTGATCTGAAGGGAGTGACAAGGTCATATTCAGTATGGCCAAAATGATAATACAAAATCCTGCTGACTGGTGGAGTTGGATTTAATATTACCATTTTAGAAATGCCACTTTTAGAAAGTGAACATTTCTCTGCACTTAAAACCTTCTGTGCCTTACAATCCACATCTGGCTTGGTTAGTTGACATCTCCCTTGTTCATTTCACTCAGACGACAACAAACACAGGATGCCCAGTCACATCTGCACACATCTGCATACTGAATGGGTCATCCTGGGTTGGGAGGGTGGAGGGCCTGACACTTACATGTCAAAGGACAGTGGCCTGCCCTCACACAATGGACTGCCAAACCACCTACTGGGGCCCTGACAGACAGGATTGACCTGAAAGGGGAACTTGTGCACTTCTAAGCCACTCTGTGAAGTCTCCCCCACAATAGTGGCACATTTGGGTATTTAAACAGGGCGTCTGACCCTACCAACTCAGACGCTTCTGGACCTGAACCTGGAAATTGTCAAGATGAACTGTCTGGCTGCCCAAAACACTCACCTGACTGCTTTTCTGCAAAGTACATTTGCCCTGCTGTTACCCTAATGCCTTGCTGCCCTCTGGCTCTGCTGAGAAGTGCTCTCCAAGGGCTTGGATTGAACTTGCTTCCTGTTTTCTGAAGTCTCAGGGCCCAAAAAAATTCATCACCGCAAATAAATCCTTGTGCGACAAAATTTCGATGCACAGCTTAGCAGAAACGACATACAGCCTGCATCGCTGTGAGAAAATCACTGCACACAGAACTGGAATAATGCAGCCTGACTTCCTGAGTGAAGATTGACTCAGTGCCAGCACTGCAACTGGAACTTTGATGCAAACCCCACTGGATTGACGCATAGCCAAGCTGGAACAACGCACCCCGACTTCATGCGAGAAAAATCAAAGCAACATCTGTCGTGCGACAGACATTTCCCCTCATCGGCCACCGGATCAACACAGCTCCTGTGACTTTGTCTTGCACACAGAGGATTTCTCTGCATCATCCCTCAGACATCCAAATAACCCACAACCCGAAGAAGATCCAAGTCTGCGCTCCGGAAATCGACATAAAGCCCTTGTTGCATGAAAAATCATTGAAGCATCTTCTGTGTGCACCCGGAGAAACCGACACAGACTTCCCCGTTTTCCACTCATCTTCTCATCTGTGGTCCATTGCGGATAATTTAGACAGAAACCAGGTACTTTGTGTTTGCAAGAAACACTTATTTGTTTAAGAACGTAAGACTTTTAAAAATTATATTCTAAAATAATATTTCAACATCTACTCATCAAATCTTGATCGTTTTGACCTGCATTGAATCAGATAAATATTCTATACGTTTCTAAACCTATGTGGTGTATTTTTCTGGTGTTTATCCTGTGTTATTGCATGATTTATTGCACAAATACTTTGCACGTTGCCTTCTAAGTTTAGCCTGACTGCTCACTGCCAAGCTACCAGAGGGTGGGCACAGGATAACTTGGATTGTGTGTGAATTACTCTGACTAGAGTGAGGGTCCTTGCTTGGACATGGGGTAACCTGACTGATAACCAAAGACCCCATTTCTAACAGTGAATATAATAGTAACTGTTAATAAGCAAGCAGTGTGACTTACCACTGCCCGTTCTTGCCACCACTTCTTCCCCTACTCCATTTCCTCCTGCAGTGGCACTTGAGCCGTAGCCACTAGTGATTAGTGTGGCTAGAAAAAAAACATTACACAGTTTTAGGTGCCAGGTACACCTCCAATTATTTTTTTTAATCCAAAAAATGCAACCCCAATACACTGATACAGTTAAGCTAGCAATGCAGTATCTTCTGTCAAAAAATCACTCTGGACATTTTGTTGGTTCACAATGTTGAAAAAGCCAGGTAGTCAAGCCAACCAAATGCATTTCATAATGGAGGGGCAGAGCTATAGCCTGTGAAGATGATGAGTTGGAATCATTGAAGTGCAATGAATGGTTGAAATAAAATGGTCAATGAAAGACAGAAAAAATTATAATGCATGGATATCAGGAATTAAACAGAAATTGTGCATGGGAGTTGGCTAAAGAAGGAGACAGTCCAAAAAAAAATAAACAAGGCATAATTAAAAGTAGTATTATAGTGAGAAGAGGTAAAAGTTACTGGGATGAGCAGAGCCCTCAGCATTGATGCTGGTGTTTGATGCTTCCTCCCCAACTCTTGCTGGATCCACATCTGTGCCCCTCTTTTTGCCCTTGGGTCCTGCTGTAAGAAATAAAAAAGATTAAAAAAATATAGATTAGTAGTATAGTTAATCTCTACAAAATTATTATAACAGTCAAATGCAGTAACATTGTACCTATCTTAATCATCTTGCCTATGGTACTTGTATGATCAACTATCGTTGAGTTTGCTATACCCCTAAAATCCCTATTCCAAATTTCCTTACCAAAAACTACATTTAGAACTAATGCATTGCAACAAATGATCTTTGATTCTATTCTCATTTCTTAACCCCCTTGAAGGACCAACTCAGTCTCCCTTTTTTGCAATGCATACATGCTTACTAGCAGTACTAAACCTCACTGTGAAACAGCTTGGGACTGTACGAGATAGATAGATAAAATTCACAGAGAATGCTAACTCACTGATATCACTAATTCACTATGTCAACCGAACATAGTAGTCTGCATCGCGGTGGCTTCTTAAAAAAACAGCCAAAAGAAACACCAACAAGTATGATGAGGTAGCCTGGAGTACCTGCGTAGCTCTAACTGAATCACATAAAAATATTCTTATCATAAACTAAACATAACTTACCTCTGGGGGCGATCAGCATTGCATGCTAATTGGAAAAAAAGTTAGCATTGTAGAACACAATAATATAGTTAATACTCACTGAGCCCTGGAATCCCTATGCCTACCAGGTCATGCAGATCCTGCCTGTGGTCAATGATATCTGCTTAGTGGTGCTAGAGCTGCTGAATGGTGTGCTGTAGCTGGCTAGTGCATTGCACACAATTGCGCACCTTCGCCCAACACAACCAACGCTCCAACCAACGCTCCCGCAGGGGGTGCCAGCTGGGTAGGGTAAAGAAAATGAAAAGAAACAGAGGAGTTCTTCTTCTTGTTCTGATTTCTGTTGTCTTTATGTTCAGTAATTCTGGTCTTAATTTTCTTTTCCATTTTCCCAACATATAAAATGCAAATGGGCAATTTAAACAATAAATAATAGTTTTAGTGTTGAAGTCGCTGGAATGTCTAAGAGGAGTGATATATCCTTTCCTTGGTTGCGTAAAAGTGTTACCAAGTATAATATCATTACAATGGATATAATCATGGCACTTTTTTCTTATTGTCAGTTAGCATCTCTTTGATATTGTTTGTGTGATTATATGCAAATAAATGTTTTTCAGTGAATAGTCCACGGAAATCAGGTTCAGCTTGCAGCAATTCCTAACCTTCATTGATCATTTTTTTAATGACAAAAGATTTAGTAGAACATTTTGAAATGAAAACCATCCTCAAAGATTTACCTTTATGCACTTTCTGTGGTAACGTCTCTGTTTCCATAGCACGAACTAGCTGGATGAAATTCTCCAAATTCCATTCAGGATATCATCTCTTCAGGAAACTCACCTTCTTTAAATCATAATGTACTAATCAAGTCTTCTGGATTTGAGGTGATCTATTTTAAATGCATAACCTTAGAATAATGCAACTGTTGCTTACACGTATCAGGATGGAAATTCTGAAAATGTAAACAATTGTTGCTGTCTGTTGATTGTGTTATATGTCTTGGTTTAAATGCTTGAGGGCATCAAGATTACCAACACACCCAAAAAATGATATCTTAACTTTGTTTATATGATGAGTGAATTCTATTCTAGGATTTCTGGAGTTTAAGATATGAATATTATTCTCCAAAGATTCCTTAGATCCATCTCAAATTAGTAAATGTCATCTATGAATCATAGAAAAATTATTAAATGTTTGTTCCATGTATTTTCTTCAAAATTATACTGATTTCTAAATTTTACCATGAAAATATTAGCGGGCTCCAGAAAAACTCATGGATGTGCCATTTTTTAAAAAAAATAATCTATCTCTCAATTGGAAATAACTGTGATGCTCAACAAAATATAACAGTTCCATCAAAAAAGCTTATTAGCACCAATATCATCCTTGTGTCATAAAGCCCATTCTATAGCATCCATTCCATCAGTGTGAGAAAGTAGCCTCTTTGTAGCATGGTTACCCCCATTTTTGGCCTGTTTGTCAGTGTGTTTGGCTGTGTCACTGAGATCCTGCTAACCAGGACCCCAGTGCGTATGCTGTCTCCCTTTAAGTTTGGTTGTGGGATATTGTTCACACAGTATTCCACTCATAATTGGCATACTGGTGCCCCCTTATAAGTCCCTAGTATAGCCACCCATAGTTAGCCCATGCAAAGGCTTCTTCAGGACTGCCATTGCAGCCTGAGTGAAATGGTGCTTGCACCCTTTCACAGCCATTTATACTGCACCAGGTCACTTATAAGTCACCCATACACCAAGCCTTCCAACCCCGAAGGCTGGGTGCAGAGTACCTGTGTGTGAAAGCACCCCTGCACTAGCAGAGGTGCCCTCACATAATCCAAGAACATTTCCCCAGCCTTTGTGAGTGCAGGGATGCCATTTTACGCGTGCACTATACATAGGTCACTACCTATGTAAAGCTTTACAATGGTAACTTCGAATATGGCCATGTTTGGTATCAAACATGCTGGAATCATACCCCAAGACTTTTGCAAGCATTGGTTGTATGATCCCATGCACTCTGTGGGCTCCTTAAATGACCCACAATACTGCCTTCTGATGTTTTCCAAGCATCCCCAGCTGCTGCCACCTCAAAGACAGGCTTATGCCCTCCTGTTGCTCAAGCAGCTGGAGCCCAGGAAGGCGGAACAAAGGATTTCCTTTGGGAGAGGGATGTTACACCCTCTCCCTTTGGAAACAGGTGTTACAGGCACAGATGGTGCCCTCCTTGCATAACCCAGTCTACACCAGTTCAGGGACCCAGAGTCCCTGCTCTGGCACAAAACTGGACAAAGGAAAGTAGAGTGACCACTCCCCTGTCCATCACCACCCCAGGGGTGGTGCCCAGAGCTCCTACAGAGTGTCCCTCTGAGAGAATCTGAGTGGCCAGTGCCAGAAGGGGACGCCAGAGCCCTGCTCTGGTAAGTGCTTACCAGTTTAGCTGACCAATCCCCCTTTCAGGGCTACTTAGGGTCTCTCTCTTCGGGTAGCTCTTCAGATTCAGATTGCAAAACTTCAGCAGTAATCCTCTGCATCCTTTACTTCACCTTCTACCAATGAAACTGCATCTGGAACCTCCAGAAACTCTACAAACTGCAATGAAGAAGCAAAGACGACTTCTGCAACATTGTATCTTCAGCTCCTGCCAGCAACTGCAACTGTTTCCAGGTCGTGCATCCTCCGAGGACTGCCTGTCTCCAGCCTGCACCAGAGGAACGAAGAAATCTACCTTGAAGTGAAGGAGTCACTTCCCTGCTTCAGCAGGCACCCCTCTGCAGTGACGACCAGTAGCTTGCGGTCCCTTCATAAGAAGTGCATGGATTCAGCAACACAGGTGATGGACTGAAGTGGTCCTGATGGTCCAGACATCCAGCTGTCCAACTTTGGTGGAAGTAAGAGCTTGCCTCCCCACACAAGACAATATCCCCATGCATTACATGTTTTGCAGCTGCTTAGGCTTGTTTGCATTCTTACACAAAGTTCTTAATTCAGCGAGCTGCTCCGGCTCCCAACACTCTATCCTGCGGTGCACAGCTTCCTGAGTTGTTCTCCAGCAGCATGGGATCGCTTTGTGTAGTGCTGTGTGGGCCTCCTTTTGCACCTTCTTTGTCCCCATGCTGTGGGACTCCGGTGCATGCTGCTTGGTCTTACAAGGGCCCTCTGAGTTGCTGAGAGTCCCCTCTGTCTCCCCCTCTTGGGTAGGGGCCAACAGGTCCCTCCTGGTCCCAGGCATCATCATTTTCCACCAAACGCGTGCTTTGTGTGTGCCAAGGCTTGTTGGTGGAATCCAGCGACACAAATGAGACAGCAATCATCCATCTGGAGTAGGACATAATTTGCATCAACCAGAAAACCGCATTTTTCTTCTTGGGTGCAGTAATGACTGTTCTTCTTCACCTGTGGTTCTTCTTTTGCACCTTCATCTGGGTTAGCAGGGGCTCCTGTTCTCCCTAGACTCTTCAGTGCTTCTTGAACTTGGTCCCCTTTTTCCACAGGTCTTCAAGTCCAGAAATCCACCGTTGGTGTCTTGCAGTCTCTTCTGGTTCTTGCAAAATCCTCTATCACATGTTCTTGTGTGTTCTAGGAAAGTTACTGTGATTTGCTCATGCTTTCTTGGACTCTAGGGTGGGTCCTATTACTTACCTTTGGTGGTTTCTAACACTCTCAGCAGCCCTCCCTACACCACACTTGCCTAGGTGGGAAACCAACTTTCTCATTCCACTTTCTTAGTATATGGTTTGTGATCCCCTTAGGTCCATTTCTAACTATTCTGATGTACACTATTTGCACTGTTTTCAAACTGTTTTAAAAGCGACTTCTGCATCCTAGTGTATATACTGTGTGTATTACTTACCTCCTGAGTTTAGTCTCTAAGGTATTTTGGGCATTTATGTAACCAAAATAAAGTACCTTTATTTTTGTAACACTAAGTATTTTCTTTCATGTGTGTGAGTACTGTGTGACTACAGTGATATTCCTTGAGCTTATCATGTCTCCTAGTTAGGCCTTGGCTGCTCATCCACACTACCCCTAGAGAGCCTGGCTTCTAGACACTGACTACATTTCACTAATATGGGATAACTGGGCTTGGTATAAGGTGTAAGCACCTTAGGTACCCACCTCAAACCAGACCAGCTTCCTACATTCAGCACTTAGAATAAAGTGTAAAGGGCGTTCACATCAATAGTATAAAGCAACCAAATCCTTTACCAAAATCTCTTTCAAAATTGCCTGGAAGACCTCGGTGGGGTCAGCATCAAGTGGCATGAAAATAGTTTCATCTTCAACATGAGAGTTGACTTTTTGATGATAGTATTTAAGAGGTCATTATGACCCTGGCGGACGGCGGTAATGTGGGGAAAGGAACTGCCAACAGGCTGTCGGTACCTTTTCCCAAATTATGACAGTGCCAGTTTGGCGTTGCTCTGCTCGGAACCTGCACATTTTCTATGGACTCTGATGCATCATCACTGCTCCAAGGACTGAGTGCAATGCATCTCTGACTGCACAGCACCTCGCCTCCCTTTCTAACTTATCTCTGGCTTGGGTGGCTCGGAGCCGAGGCATCGCCTCCATCCCAAGGATGTGCAATGACACATCGCCTCCTCTGCTTCTCACATCTACCACAACATCAACACTAACAAAGTACATTTTTACCAGGCCTAGGTCTGTCCCTGGCTCAGACCTTCGCTCCGTTACTGTAGGCCTGAACTTACAGCTTTTACCTGGTCTAGCGTGACCAGAGAGCCCCAGTTGGTGCTTTACGTTTTAAAGCACTACATTTCAGTTTATTCTTTAAAAATGCATATTTTAAGTACTACTTATTGACTTTGTCATTTTATTCTTGTTTTGTTCATTTAATTGATCTCTATTTTTCTAATCAGGAGTGGTATCTTTTTGTGTGATGCTTTCGCTGTTTTACTGTTTGAAGTGTTGGAGAAATATTTTAAACATTGCCTCTTAAGTTAAGCCTGACTACTCTGTGCCAAGCTACCAGGGGGGAGAGCGCAAGATAATTTAGGGTTTATTTGAGGCTTACCCTGACTAGGATTCTGTTTCCTGCTTGGACGGGGTGCATAGCTCTGCCAACCAGAAAGCTAATTGTTAACACTTCCAAAACTATAAGATCAGATCTATGTGTAAATGATTCATATGCACAATAATCAATGTAATTGTACTATAGCTCGGATGGAAGAATTTAATCTGAACCCAAAGTTTAAGCCAAGTACCAGTGTGCTCTAGTATCATAAGGTAGAGCACACAGATGAATGCACTTAAACAATACTTTTGATAACAAAAAGTTAATTCATATTGGATGGGGGACTTCATTGTCAATATGCCAGGTAAATTGGTCATTGAATATAGTGATAAATGTGTGTTCTAGCCACCCATGCCTATAGGAGTTGTGAATGTGTGTGAACTGCTGCTTACTTGTTGATGTTGCATATTGCATTTGCTTATCCTGTATTGAATCACCTTGCTGATTAACTTTTTTCCAATGATTGCTGCAGGTTAATACTGAGTTTCCACATAATGTCTGATAGTATAATCAGAACCCCACCCCCAATCAATGTCTATGCTGTCCTGCAAGGAAATGGGAAAGCAACACAGACTATAATGACACTTAGGGGGTCATTATGACCCTGGCGGAAGGCGGAGAAGCGGCGGTAAGACCGCCAACAGGCTGGCGGTCTTTTTTTTTGTATTATGACCATGGCGGTTACCGCCATGGTCATCTGCCGGTTCTCCGTTCCGCCCACCAGGGCGGAGATGACCGCCGGACTGGAGACCTGGGTCTCCAGCCCGGCGGCCGTCACTATACCACCAGCGGTATTTTGACCCGGCATACCGCCGTGGATTTCCTGCGGTTGGAACTGCCATGAAATCCATGGCGGTAAGCACTATCAGTGCCAGGGAATTTCCTTACCTGGCACTGATAGGGGTCTCCCCACCCCGACCCCCAACATCACAGAAACTCACACACACATGACACGCACGCAGGCACCACCAACACACACACGCACACACACCGACATACATGCCTACATCCACACACACAGTCAGACACGCACACTCACATACAAACATACACACACACATCCATATAGACATACCCACAGACATACACGCACTCATTCCCAAAACACGCAACACCCCCGCAACCATACACGCACTCACACACCCCCTCTACATGCACAGATGCACACCCCATGCACCCACACAACACCCTTCCACCCCCCCCCTAATGGATGATCAACTTACCTGTTCTGTCGATCCTCCGGGAGGAGACGGGAGCCATGGGGGCAGCTCCGCCGACAGCACACCGCCAACAGAACACCGCCACGGTGAATCACAGGACGTGATTCGCTGGGCGGTGTTCTGTTGCCGTGGCGGTGGAGGTGGAGCAACCTCCACTTCCCCGCCTCCTGCCAGTATGGCTGTTGGCGGCTCTCCGTCCGTAAAAGGACGGAGAGCTGCCAACGGTCATAATAGGCCGAACGGCAAACCGCCACCACTGGCGGTCTTCCGCACGGCGGTCCCTCAGCAGTCTTGTAAAAAGACCGCCAAGGTTGTAATGACCACCTTAGTACTGGCCATGGATAGCAGGAGTAATGGGCTCACAGTGGGTTGGGGGCAAGCCTATAGATCAGGTCTTGCTGTTAACCCCCACTGCAGAGGATGGCTGCCAGCAGCAGATTGGGTGTCCATTATGTAAGGTTGAAGAAAGATGTAAAAAATAATTTAAAAAAATAATTTAGTGCTCTACATTTGTGTTCATCCAACCCATCTTGAACATGTCTTTCAGCTGTGTGCAGCAGGGTTTTGAGCTTGGCACCTACGGGGGGCTGACTCAGAGTTTGGCTGTGTGCAGGAGGGTTGTGTGCAGGAGGGATTGAGCACATATGGTGGCCTGGGGGCACATCCTTGCCATGGTCCAGGTTTAATGCCACACAATGCAACAGAAGAAGACCACTCTTGGGAATTTGGGTGCATGCCCTAGCCTGTGGCCCACCCCTGCAGCGTCTAAACAAAGGCACTATGCTTCTGGGGCTGGCTGCCCATGGTGTAGCTATGGTTGAAAAAACAGAACCTAAAAACCACTAGATTTCCCAGTTGGGATTTGGTAATTAACCCTGAGGCCCCTGTCATGCACTATGTATGACTTCACATATGATGACACATGTTAAAGGATGTTGTTCATGAAAATCCAGATGGCATCTCAAATTACATCACTGATGACATTAAGGACAACAGTCATTAGACTGTGACCCATAACAAAAATTAAGAATAAAGGCATCTATGGCCATATATCGCAGGAATGATTGTCTGCAGGGCAATGGGCACAGGTCCTGGCCAACAGTTCTACAAGGCTGAATGCCATGTGCTGAATGAGTTAGTCACTCAGTCCTGTTTCACTGCACATTTTAGCTGAAGACAAAGTCCTCATGAAAATCACCACTGTAAACAGTCAAATGTTGCATGCAATGGGATAGACTGCAGAGTGCAAGGTCTGGCCACACGTCATCTTGCAGCCAGCTCCACTGTTGAAACCTCATTTAGAGCAGTACCAAAATCAGAGACCAGACAGTCTTAAGATATAAAGAAAGACAATTTAACACTTGCACGGGAACTGATGGCTTGAGAGGCCAAGTCCAAGCAGTCCGAATTGTGGAACTTCAATACAATCTTTTATGCATGAAGACCACAACAATGTGAAAATACACCATCCAATAAAAACAACAGAGAGGTAATTTTTTCATCAAGTACATGGTGTGATGTTGATCAAGTGAAGCATGGTGTTACACATATATTAGGCATCTATCCAATCACAGTAGAACAACATTTCATGATGGCAGCGTGACAGAAGATAATCACAAGTGTTACCTGCACATTTCTCAGGTGGTTTGGACTTTCCAAGAATTACCAAACTGGTTTCTTCATAACCTTTCCTCAGACCTATGTGCACATTCAGCTGTCTGTCTGTTGCTGGGTGAATGAAGCAATGTATGTTGGGTGAGGTGTCTCTTTGAGGCAAGCCTTGAATTACAAGCTGTCTGTCAGGGTTAACTTAGTAAAGGTCATCCAACCTTTTGCATATGTTTTTCAGGCCTGTTCAGCATTGAGTATCAAAGGATAAAGTCAGGCCGGGAGAAATAATACAATGGATACATTAGCCAGTTTCCACACCACTACTCAGACATGAGGGTGTAGTTGGGGGTTGGTCACCTGTTAAGAGTTTCTTATGCTCGAGATGTGACTACCAATCATTCATGGCATACACTTTCACAGATAAATCAGAAATTCTGACACATCTGTTGATGCTAAAGTGATGCATTGCTGGAGTTGCATCATTAAACTGATTCAACTCTGATAATGCAAGGAGAGTCACATTGGAAAAAGCCTGCATCAATTTTATGCCTGGTCTGAACAGGTGATGACATTTGATGCAGTGAAGTTGTAGAGTGATGCAGTGAAAAGTTGTACATTTCACTACATTAATTCTACATTGCTTTTTCCATGGGAGCGCATACCCTGCATACAATATACCTTGTACAGTTATAATGGGACACAGGGCTTTACAAACTGATGCATTGGGCCCGATGTGTCAGTTTGTAAATATTGAGCAGTGTAGTGCACTGCTGCCACTGCCGCTGTGTCAAAAACAAATGATGCAGCGCCAGCACATGGGGCTTGTAAATGAGGTCCTATGTTTACAATAAAGTTGGTGATTTACAAAGGGGATATATAATGTTAATTGTTCAGGTGAGACGAATGTAAGACCATTGACTGTTGTGATTATGCTCTCTTCTTGTGTGAACAAACTTAGTTAATACTGATGGGGAGTAATATATGTTTGTTTTTAGACTGGCAAGGTACTTGACAAAAAAAATTCAACAATTGGCAGAATTAGAGGTAGGTTGTTTACCAATACTCCTAATTAGTTCAGAAGATAAGTATTATTGTTTAGCAATATGACAATATTTAGCAACATGTTTTAAGATGGGTAATGACCTACAAATAATGTATTATGTCTATTGCTTTTTGTGTATTGATCTTATCCTGAAGCAATAATGATCATGTACATAAGGTCAATTTATATATTGAGTTATATATACTTCAGTTACCTTTAAGTGGTGAATTTCAAGTTGAAAATATTACTTCTTAACTTACATTTTCACCTTCGCTTTTTCAGTGAGAATATCTATCTATCTATCTATCTATCTATCTATCTATCTATCTATCTATCTATCTATCTATCTATCTATCTTTAACAGAGTGGCAGTTTCCATTGTGTAATTATAGTAAGGTCAGACTTTCCATAAAAATATTTTTTTTTTCCTTTGGCCAATGAATTTAGCACTATTTGCCAAATATTCACTTAACTTCCCCCCCAAAAAAAACAAAATCACCTCAGCCAAAATAACAAAACAGAGTTACTCATAAATTGTCATAAAACTATGTTTTCACTCAGAAAGCTTGTTTTGTGATTTGAAGTAAATAAGTTCAGTAGTAATTGAGAAATCAAAATGTTATAGTAGCTGTAGATTTGGGTTCATGAGACACTCAACAGTCGAGCAAAATCCAATATAGAGTGATCCTTTTGATTAAAAGGGCTACTTTTCCTTTTGGCCATCTTGCTGTAGCAGAAGTGTCACTCCCATGGGAGCAAATGCTCTGAATGGATAGCTGCAGCATAAACAGAAATGTTTTTGTGGCCACCGTTACAGGACTTGCGGATGCAGTCTCAATGCCCTGAACATTAAAACAATTTAAGGTATGGATACCATGACATTGTAGCCCTTGAGGTCATGTCCAATGGCTTTAAAATGAAAAAGGAAATATGTTCTTGTTAGTCTAGAGGGAGCACAAGTGGCGGTGCTAGCTCCTGCAAAAGTCCCATGAGCTAAAGAAGATATCTTAAAAAATAGATTCTGGAATGGGTGTTGGCTGCCTCATGGTGTTTGGGCGTAGGGTCTACTTGTGAAGGTGCAAGTTGTATTTATTTTGATTAACAATAACTGATTAAATCAGTGTTTTTTTTAAATTTAAAATAGTATGAAAATCACCATTTTTATTTGAAGACCAATGAAACAGAGGCATTAAGTGGGAAGAGTCTCTAATAATAGACTTCCCAGGGCTCTGGGCATTAACCATGATTCCTTTGGTAGACACAGTTGGAAAGGTTCAGCATTATAAGGAGAATCAGATTTTCTTTTGAGAATCTGTTGTGTAATCACCAAATCTATTTCTACATGAACATTCATTTTCTGTTTGATAACCAAGTCCCTTGTATGAATCATGTTCTCACTTTTATCTCTTTCGTTGGTCTAGTGAGGTAACTTGCTTGTCATTGCTCTCCGGAACATCAAAATTGTAGGTCTTTCATCTGTGGTCAATATCAAATGACAAGGTCATAGAATAGAACTCAATACTGTTTTCAAAATTAGCTTTTCAAGAGTTTCACGCTGCACTGCTTTCTTTCGTGTTCTCTCTTATTTTGTGATGTTGCCTCATAAAATGCTCAACACATTTTTTTAGCCTGTGGCCATAAAGATGTGATCTTATGATGCTTTATGTTGAGATGCTCCAGAAATTCTTTAAATTCTTTACTGTTGACCTTTTTCATAGTATGTGGAGTAGCCTTTGTTGACAGGCAATCACATAGGTGACATGCCTTGAATTATATTTCTATTCTTCCATCTAACTATGGAAACCAGACTCAGGCCCTCATTACAACCCTGGTGGTCGGTGTTAAAGCGGCGGTAAAAAAAAAAGGGATTTAGACCCTGGTGGTTACCGGCATCCAACACCACCACTTTAACACACCGACTGCCAGGGAGGTAACGGCCGCTGGGCTAGAGACATCGGTCTCCAGCCCGGCGGCCATCACAATCCCTCCCTTCGGATTACAACCCGGCCTACCGCCATGGTTTTCGTGCCAAACTTACCACCACAAAAACTATGGCGGTAGGCACTTTCAGTGCCAGGGAATCCCTTCCCTGGCACTGATAGGGGTCTCCCCTGCTCCCCTCCCTCCCAGAGTCCTCTCCTACTCTCCCGTCCCTCTCCTGCCCCCCACACATATACACACCCGCACGAGCACCCATTTACAGACATGCACACACGCATACCCATCACCACCCACATATGCACACATGCACACCCACACACCACAACACACACCAACATAGCTTGTCACACGCATGCATCCACAACACACATCACTCACAATAACTCACTCACGCATGCATCTAATGGAACTCATACCCGCATGCACGCATCTCAAAACATACACACACACCCACATACACACAACACCCGCACCCCCTCTCCGGTAGGATAACCCGACTTACCTGCTTGTAGGGGGTCCTCCAGCTGGAGACAGCTCACGGCGCTGCTGTAAGCAGCAGCGTCGAACAGGAAAACACTGCCAGGCCGTATCATTGCTCATGATATGGTTGGCGGTGTTTTGCTGGCGAGGTGGTGCTGCTGTCAGCAGCACCGCCTTACCCCCATCCGCCGCCATGACCATCGGCGATGTTCAGCCAGACTTCTGGCAGAATATTGTCAGCGGTCATAATACGCATTGACGGCTGGTAGCCACAGCGGCGGTATGTTGGCGGCCATCGCCGTGGAGGTAGGCGGTCATTACCACCAATGTTGTTCATGAGGGTCTCAGTCTTGGAGAGCTCTCTTTATAGCAACAATATCACAGTGTCTTTTGTGAGCCACGTATATCACTTTTTGGTGCACATTCTCAGGATCCCTGATCCTCATAGTATAATTCCTTCCTGAGTAATGGACAATTCATCTTTTGTATTTTTGATATTCACAATCATTGCTGAGAGGTCAAATGGGTTTGTTCCAAAACTGATGTATAAGTATGTCTTTTAACTTTAGCAGGTCTCTATCATAACTCCTGACAGTGAGAATGTGGACTAACGATACCTGCAGTTTTGCACCAAAAGTATAAATTCGGGCCTAAGTCTTTTATATCTAAGCAAACCAACATTTACAGCTGTGTTGAAACTGAGCAAACAGGTACTTGCCTCCGTACATCTAAGCACATGGATCAGTGCTTGTACCTTCATTTTCTTCTGTTTCAATATTGCTACAAATAAACCTTGACACAGGCATTGATGCTGTCCAGGTATACATTTGGGCTTCAAATGCGTAAGCCTCTGTAATGGAGACAGCTCCTTGTATTTCTCTTCACACATTATATTTATTGATGCACCACTGTCAATAATGAAAAGAATTGAACATGCATTTATTTTCAATGTAATCTCTGGACAGTGTTTGTATGATTTTCTTGCTTTGGCTTTTCTTTGACTAACGCTTTTTTTCACCTGTGGCCAGTCCGACATGCACATTCTTCTGAGGTCAACATCGACATGGCATATCACTTTCTTCTTTTTCACTTATTATTGAGGCAGAACAGCTGTTTGAGGATGATTTACATGACAATCAGCTTTGTTTAGCATCTATTTGCCTCATTTGATTTCACTGCCTGGCCTTGTGGCCGTGCGTTGAATGTTGCTTCTTGTACACCTGGTGGCCATTTTGTCTTCTCTCTCTGATAAACTTACTTTTTCCTTCACTTTACACATCATCACAAAACGGTTCAATTTACCACAGCCGCTGAATGTCTGTTGAATCACGGGACACTTTTCTTCATGTGGAAAACAAAATCCATTTCTGAAACACAAATTCCTTTCATTTGTAGACATCACGCTGTGTCCTTCAGTCTTTTTTTCTGCTTACTTTTCACACTGATGACTGACTGTTTCTTGGCATGTTTCATAGCTCTCGTAGTGATCAACAGTCACTCCAGTCTAAGAGTTTCTTTTAACATTCGTGGTCTGAATGAATTGGACAAGCATCCACTGATAACTCTAAGAAGCATGGCTTCATCATTGTCACATTCATTGAACTTGTAGTGTCTGAAGAGTGGATTGAGTCTTTCCACAAATTCATTGATTGTTTGCCAACTCTTTGACACTCTTGATTGAAAACATATTGTTTGATGTTTGGTACTGGCTTGAACTTGAAATTCAACGCATTCTTAATTAGTCAGTATGTGATTTCTTCTCCAGTTCTCAGCATTTTCTTTATGACTTCTTTCACACCATCACCAGAAAGATTTTTGAGATATATGGTCATCTTTCCGCCATCAGTCTTTTCAATTGCATCAATGAAATCTTCAAATGTCTCTCTCCAGGCAGTCCATCTGTCACCAATATTTTGCTTTTTGGTGGTATCGAAAGGAAGTGGTAGTGGTTGCAGGAAGGTGGAATCATTATGGAATAGTGTGGAACTTACTGATATTGGGTTTGAAGATCTCCCTGCCCCCGCTTAGAAAGCAGGAGCAATTCCGTTCATGTCCATGCCCTGGCCCTGCAATGGGGTCATCCTTGATGGGCTGTACCAGCAGAATGGCCTTCTGACACATTTCTGTCACTGTATGATAGAAATGGGGTCTTTGGTTGGCAGGCAAGTTACCCCCCTCTCCAAGCAAGGACCCTCACTCTAGTCAGAGTAAGTCACACACAATCCAAATGATCTGGTGCCCACCCTCTGGTTGCTTGGCTCTGAGCAGTCAGGCTTAACTTAGAAGGCAATGTGTAAAGTATTTGTGCAATAAATCATGCAATAATACAGTAGAACAGCACAAAAATACACCACACAGTGTTTAGAAAAATATATAATTTTTACCTGGTAAGATGCAGGTCAAAACAATCAAGGTTCAATAAGTATATATTGAAATATCACTGTAAAAATGATAGAAAGTGTCTTTAGTCTTTTAAAAAGCAACAAGCAAGCACAAAGTACCTGGTTTGTGTTTAAATTCTCTGCAAGGACAGCAGAGGAGTTGCGTGGAAAATGGGGAGGTGTGCGTTGCTTTTTCTGGCACACTCAGACGATGTGTTGTTGGGTTTTCACGCAGGGCAGGCTTTGCATCAATGTCCGGCATGCAGACTGGGATCCTCTTCGGGTTGCGGGGTTTTCAGATGGCCCAGGGACAATGTGTTGAAATCCTGGGAGTGCAGGGTGAAGTTGCAGGGGTTGCCTCGATCCGGTGGGTGTTGCATGGAAATTTCTGCCGCACAGCAGGTGCTGCGTCGATTCCTCTCAAGAAGTCGGGCTGTGTCGTTCTGACTCAGCTTTGGGTCAATCCAGTGGGCTGTCCGTTGAATTTCCGGTCACAACGCTGGCGCTGCATCGTTCTCCTCTTCGGGAAGTCAGGCTGCGTTGATCCGGTTTGGCGTGCAGTGATTTTATCACTGCAATGCAGCTTGGGCGTCGTTTCTTGCAGGCTGTACATCGATTTTTGCCGCACAAGTAAAGCCTTTTTGGTCCTGAGACATCATGGAACAGGAGGCAAGCTGGATCCAAGCCCTTGGAGAACACTTCGCAGCAGGGCAACAGCAGGGCAGCAGTCCTTTGCAGAAAAGCAGTCAAGTGAGTCCTTTGGGCAGCCAGACAGTTCCACTTGGCAGGTTGCAGGTTCTGATTCAAGGTTTCTTCTCCAGTGGTGTCTTGTCCAGACGTGTCTGAGTTGGTAGGGTCAGAGACCCTGCTTAAATACCCAAATGTGCCCTTGAAGTGGGCAAGATTTGAAGGAGTGGCTTAGAAGTGCACAAGGTCCCCTTTCAGTTCTATCTTGTCTGCCAGGGTACAAGTAGTGTGTGTGGCATTCCTTTGTGTGAGGGCAGGCTACTGTCCTTTGACATGTAAGTGTCAGGCCCTCCAACCTCCCAGCCCAGGAAGACCCATTCAATATGCAGATGAGTGCAAGTGTGATTGAGCATTTGGGGTTGTCTGAGTGAATACACAAGGGAGCTGTCAACTAACCCTAGCCAGACACGGATTGTAAGGCACAGAAGGATTTCAGTGCAGAGAAATGCTCACTTTCTAAAAGTGGCATTTCAAAAATAGTTATATTAAATTCAATTTCACCAGTCAGCAGGATTTTGTATTACCATTCTGGCCATACTAAATATGACCTTGTTACTCCTTTCAGGTCATAATCTACCACTCAAACAGTATATGAGGGTAACCCTAATGTTAGCCTATGAAAGGACCAGGCCTCACAGTAGTGTAAAACAAATTTAGGAGTTTTACCCTACCAGGATATATAACTTACAAGGGTACATGCCCTGCCTTTTATCTACATAGCACTCTGCCCTATGGGTTATCTAGGGCCTACATTAGCGGTGACTTATATGTAAAAAAAAAGGAGTTTAAGGCCTGGCAAGTACTTTAAATGTCAAGTCAAAGTGGCAGTGATGTACACACACAGCCCTACGGGGCTACTTATATGGGTGGCACAACCAGTGCTGCAGCCCACTAGTAGCATTTAATTTACAGGCCCTGGGCACATGTAGTACACTTGACTAGGGACTTACAAGTAAATTGAATAAGCCAATTGGTTATGAGCCAATGTCACCATGTTTTAAGGAGAGAGCATATGCACTTTAGCACTGATTAGCAGTGGTAATGTGCGCAGAGTCCTAAAGCCAGCAAAAATGAGGTCAGAAAAAGAGAAGGAGGAAGGCAAAATGTTTGAGGGTGACCCTGCAGAAAGGCCATTTCCAAAACTGAATACATGAACCACTCTGTAAACACAACCCAAGGCACTTCTTTTAGGGCCACAGTCAATCATGATGTGATGAATCTTTCTACTTGGTTCAGGTAGGCAAATTACCCTTTTACATATTTGATTGATCTTATTCTCAGTTCCTTTTTCCACACGTGGTTGACCTCTGCTTTGCAGCTATATTTGATATCTGATCATTATCTTTAATTGCACTTTGTACACCTGGTTGAATCTGCCTTCATTGTTAATACTCTGTACAATGTATAATTTTATGTTGTGTAGCAGCATGGTACCTTTTGTATGATCTAGGTTGTAGCTTTTAGACCAACAATGCATAGACTTTTTAGTGAAGTTTTCCTTCCATTTACAGGTTTCACACTGGTTGGAGCCATGCTTTGACTCCATATGCACAAACAGTTGTCTTGGCACTTAGATAAAGGCACAAGTGGCACGCATGAGCAAACACTCTAGGACATCATTTTCTTTTTCTGGCTACTCATCCCTTCCATAGGATTACATCACATTGATAGAGAGTCCACTAGGAGTCACAATGGTTCAGCTCTAAGTCATGCAAGACACTACAACTGTGATGTCAAAGGGTTGGTCAGGACATCACAGGCAGCACTCATTGTTGTGATGCCTGTCATCAAACAACATTATGGGGGTTATTACAACTTTGGAGGATGTGTTAATCCGTCCCAAATGTGACGGATATACTACCAGCCGTATTACAAGTTCCATATAATGGACTCGTAATACGGCTGGTGGTATATCCGTCACTTTACCGTCACTTTTGGGACGGATTAACACCTCCTCCAAAGTTGTAATAACCCCCTATAAGTTTAACTTTATGGTTTGATCAATGTGATACAAATACTGGGTAGACCACACACTGGGTTCTTTTTGTTTATTATGGTGCATTTATATACTATGGCCCTCATTATAACCCTGGCTGAAAATTCCACTTACCGCCATGCTGACAGCCACCAATTTACCGCAGCAGATATCCGTTCACCATATTATGACACAGACACACCAATCCAACAGAATTCAGCCACAGACACAAATCCACCAGATCACAGGTCAGTGATAAACTGGCGGTATCAAGACCCACATTGCTACTCCAACAGAACAATGCCCACCACATTATGACCCACGAATCACCCCGGCGGACATTCAATGATTCAGCGATACATACCATCGTACTCACATTGGCACCCACAGACAAAACAACACTATATTGGACAATTCAAACAACACACACATGACACCCATACACACAACACACCCACATATTCACACCACTATAAAACACACACCCACATTACCCACAACCCTTTATAAAAATACAAATCACTGGCAAAAGACTGACACCAAGACCACTGCCACAACTACATACACACACCACATACACCCATACATCCCTCATGCACCCCATTTCACACATCCCAACACATTACTCAACACACCCTCACCAACACACATCACATAACATCCATGGCACCACAAAGGCACCTTCATTTCACTGAGGAGGAGTTAAGGGTCATGGTGGAAGAAATTGTCAGGATAGAGCCACAGCTATTTGGAGCACAGGTGCAGCAGATTTCAATAGCAAGGAAGATGGAGCTATGGAGGAGAATTGTGGGCAGGGTCAATGCTGTGGGACAGCATCCCAGAGCAAGGGAGGACATCAGGAAGAGGTGGAACAATCTACGGGGAAGGTACATTCTATAGCAGTTCGCTATACAGAGAACTGGCGGTGGACCCCCACTTCTTCCCCCACAACTCACAGCATGGGAGGAGCAAGTCTTAGCAATACTGCATTCTGAGGGGCTTGCCAGAGTCAGAGGAGGACTGGACTCTGGTAAGTCAACTCTCTACTATTATCACCCCCTACCTACATGCCATCATATACCCTCACTCTCACTCCCACCACTCCACTACATCCCACACACTCCACCATCACATCTCTTCGATCCCAATGCCAAGCCATGCATGCTGTACCAATGCATGGACACCCCTCAGAGCCCTGTATGGACACTCATCACTAAAGCATGCACAGCATAGAGAACTAACAATCCCACCATACACCAACATACACAAGTGAAAGCTGGCAGGGCAACACCAACCATAGGGGGGAAGCGAGGGATGTACAATATGTCATACACATTAATCATAACACATCATTTACATCCCCACAGGTACCCCAGCCTATGCCAGTAGAGAGGAGGTGCCAGCACTATCCAGTCCCCCGACTAAACAGGCCCACAGTGATAACAGTTACTCTGGTCTTCAGGATCTAGATGATCTACCTGGCCTATCAGGGACCACTGGACAGCTGGTTACCCAAGCCCAGTCACAGACTACCACAGAGCCTCCCCTATCAGTACCCAACACCACAGCACCCACTCAGCATCCCCAAACCTCTGTCCCCAGGACACATCAATCAGCAGTGTGTCCACCTCTACAGGGACCCCAGGCCACAACTCGCACCCACGACAATCAGGGACCTGGGGTCAGTGGGTACACGGTTCAGGGGACAGAGACACAGGCTACCAGGGATATTCAGAGGACTGCTGTGTGCCGGGGGAGGACAGGAGCAGGGAACCGACTCTCCAGGAGACACTCTCCAACATCCTGGGAGCCTATCAACATTCCCAGGACACGATGGGCCAGATCCTAGACAACGTGCAGGAGAACAGGCGGCTGCAGGAGTGACAGTACCAAGAGATCAGGGAGGACTTGCAGGCCATTAACAACACCCTGATCTCCATAGCAGGGGTGCTGGCAGACATGCCCAACATTAGGAGGGAGGCAGTTTCACATCAGTGGGCCCCAGCCACTAGCCAGTCATCTGAGCAGACTTCCACTTCCACTGCCACTAGTGGCCAGGAGGGCCACCACAAGACTCACAAGCAACCAGCACCCCTCCCCTTGCAGAAGGTGAACCACCCCTCAAAGTTCCCTCCGACCCAGACAAAAGCCTGAGACACTTGCCAAGACCCCCGCAGGAAATGAGACTCTCCTGATTGTCCCCCTTGTGTCCCACTCAGTAACCCTGTCCACCTTGAACTGCCATTGCTCCCCTTCCTATGAACAGACTGGAACAATACCCTGGACTTTCCTCCATCATCACCCCCTCCCATTGCACTTTTCCCTCTATATATTAGCACTTCAATAAACACCCTTTGACAAAAAAACAATTTTGAGTATGTCATGTATTTCAAATATGTATCTATTGAAACAGGTACAACCATTGCAAATGAGCTGCACATAGAGTGAGCATAACATTAATGACCTGTAGTTGGCTGTTGTGATCACACCGGGAGTATTTGTCAAATCACCAACATCTGCAAAATGAATAGCCAGAGGGAACAGTATGTGGACGTAGAAGTGGGAAATACCAGCATGCCAATGCCACACAGAATACAACCAATGACATTGAAATGTAAAGTTGCACTCTCTCACCTGTGTCTCATTGGAAGTACTGACGGATTACAGATGTTCTGTTGTCCTCATCCTCTGCCTCTTCATCCTCACTTTCCACAGGGTCTGCGGCTGCCACAGGGACATCTCCAGTCTCCTTCTCCTGAAGAAAAGGGACATGGCGTCTGAGGGCCAGGTTGTGCAACATGCAGCATGCCACCACTATCTGGCAGACCTTCTTGGGTGAGTAGCACAGGAATCCACCTGTTAGATGGAGGCACCGGAACCTGGCCCTCAGGAGGCCAAAGGTCCTTTCAACGATCCTTCTAGTTCACCCATGTGCCTCATTATAACAGTCTTCTGCCCTTGTCCTGGCATTCCTCACAGTGGTCAGCAGCCATGATAGGTTTGGGTAACCAGAGTCACCTGCAAATATTGAGGGATAACATTTAGCCACACACAATCCTATATGGCCAACACCATAGGCATACACCCACATATACTAGGTGGGAACCAGGTCTCACCTATTAGCCACACCCTATGCCTCTGTAGTTGGGCCATCACATTTGGGATGCTGCTATTCCTCAGGACAAAAGCATCATGCACTGACAGAGGACACTTAGCATTGACGTGGGAGATATACTGGTCCGCAAAGCACACCATCTACATATTCATAGAGTGGAAATTCTTATGATTCCTGAACACCTGTTTATTCTGGTGGGGGGCACAAACGCAATATGTGTTCTATCAATCGCCCCAATTATATTGGGGATATGTCCCATTGCATGAAACTCGGCCTTCACAGTGGCCACATCCTCAACCTGGGGGAATGCAATGTAGCTTCACATGTGTTTTATCAGGGCAGACAACACTCTTCTCAGCACTATTGAGAACATTGGCTGTGACAGTCCTGCTGCCAAGCCCCCTGTCACTTGGAAAGAACCAGTTGAAGGAAATGGAGAACTGATAGCACTTGCACAAGAGAGGGGATCACAGTGGGATGACGGATAGCAGATATCAGGTCAGGCTCCAATTGGGCACACAGATCTGTGATTGTGGCCCTGTCCAGTCTATAGGTGAGTATTATGTGCCTGTCCTCCAGTGTAGTCAAGTCTGCCAGGGTTCTGTACATGGGGTATGTCTCCATCTCCTAGTCATCCACAGCAGTAAGAATCTAAGGGAAAAAAGAGTGCGTAGGCTGTCACAAACTGAACAATGGAGCCTCAACAGTAGTCTGCAATCTGTAAACATGTTATGGGACAGTGTGTTTTGTCAAGTATGTGCCTATTTCTCCTGTGATGCAGCATTATTCCATAGGCCTGACCCCCCCCGAAATGGCGTCTGCCTGTCCAGTGGGGAGGGACATGTGGAAGTGAGATAATGCAGCTGAGATTGTGCGCAGTGGTGGGAGGCATTCATGAACCGCCGTGCAATTCCTCACTGGTTAAAATTGGGCCCTATGGGGTACAATGGCCAATGGTAATTTACGCCGGCAGTGACAGTATGCACCGCCGTGGACGTGACCGCCATTTTCTATCTGATTCCTCACTTGTTTCCTGACCTTCCATAGGAGAGGACCAACAATGCATGTGCTGCTGTGACCTGTGTCTGGAACCTACCATGGCCCGTGTGACTGGGGAAAGGGCCCCAGTCTTCACTTCTGGGGAGTTGTAGCGACTGGTGGATGGGGTCCTACCCCAATACAGACACCTGTATGGGCCTCCAGACCAAGAGGTGAGTACACTGTGGGCACGATGCGTGCGGCATGAATGTATGGAGGTGTGTGAAGGGGGGAAGCATGACCTCTTGGCTGGGTACACGTTGAGTGCTGGGCTATGTGTGTGCCAATAGTGATGGAAACGGGGATGGTGGGTCTTTCGTGTTAAAGGCTGGACTGTTTGGCTAATAGTGTTCTGTCTGTATTGCCTCTGCATGTTAGTGCCCATCAAAAGAAGGTTATATGGCATACCATCGCCAAGGACGTGCGGACCCAGGGGGTTTCTGGCAGGCGGAGCACCCACTGTCGCAAATGGTGGGAGGACCTGAGATGCTAGGCACGAAAGACAGCAGAGGCTCAGCTGGGGATGGCCTCCCAACAAGGAAGGTATGCCCGTCGAACCCTGACACCCCTGATGGCCCACATTCTAGTGGTTGCCTATCCAGAGCTGGATGGGAGCTTGAAGGCATCACAGCAGCCACAAGCGGGTGAGTACAGTGGCCATCATTGAAAGAAATGGCTGGAGGGGTGGTGGTATCGGGTGGTGGGTGGATGTCCTTGGGTGCCCCTAGACCAGGCCAGACATAGCAGTGTAGGTCATCTTGTGATTAAGGGTCTCAAGGGGAAATACTGCCTACTAGCTTGTAAGCATCAACTACTGGCCAGGGCTGCATGGGTCCCAGGTGTGCTGCAGTTGGCGGTGTGCGCTCCTCCTCATGCCTTGGTGGCTAGCAATATCACTGGTAGTGCAATGCATAGTGCGTATGTCTGTTCCCTGTGTGTAAGGGTTCTGTGTACGCCAACAATGGTGTTGGGGCAGTCATTGACCCAGTGCATCCTTAGTCTCTCTCCCCCCTTTCTTGCTTTGTCATACTGTCATTAGTATAATGTAGCGGAGGAACAGAGGCACCCGTGATAGAGGGAGCTGCATCCCACAGGACCCTGGTGGCAGAGTCCACCTACGCTGAGGGCACCAGTGGGACGGAGGGCGAGGGGAGCACCAAGGCTGAGACTGGAGGGGGCAATACAGACTCTGATTCCTCCTCTGAGGGGAGCTCCCTGGTGGTGGTGGAGACCTCTGTGACCACCCCAGATACAGACACAGCTGCCACCCCTGTACCAGCACCGTCCTCCCAGCAGCCCTTCAGTGATTTGCCTGTGCCCACTCACCCAGGAGGGTGGGCATTTCCTTCACCCCAGGCACCTCAGGCCCTGCCCCAGTGAGCCCTGCTGCCCTGAGTGAAGAGGCTATTGACGTCCTGAGATCCATCTCTGTATGGCAAACAACCATTGTGAATGCCATCCAGGGGCTGGCAGCCCAGATGCACCAATCTAATGCATTCCTGAAGGGTATTCACAGTGGATTGGTGGCCCAACAGAGATGGATACAGGCTCTGGCCTCCTCTATGATGGCAGCCATTGTCCCTGTTTCAACCGTCCCCCCTCGGACTTCCAGTTCCCAGTCCCATTCTCCTCAACCCCAACCCATCCCAAGCACACAGCCAGATGAGCAGGCACACAGGACAACACCCAAGAGTGTCACAGATAAACACAAGCACCACACTTCATCTCACAGGCACTCACACAAACACCATTCATTTGCAGACAGTACAACATCCACTATTTCCACTGTCTCCTCATCCTCCCCCTCCACCTCCCACCCAGTTATGTTCACACTCACACCTGCATGCACTACATCATCATCTACTACCTGCATCATCACCACACCAAGCAGAACACACACCTCACTGGCAGACACCTCCACAACATACATGCACACGTCCTGTGTCCACTCCAACAGTGTCTGTCCCCCTCCTAAAGTACACAAACGCAAGCACCTCAGCCAAACAGTCCACGGGCACCGTTTCATCAGAACCTACTCATGGTGGAAAGGATTACAGGCCAGAAATACTGAAGGGGAGGAAGCCGGTACAAGCCAGCAAAAAGGGGATGGAGCCTGCACCAGCCAGGAAAAAGAAGAAGGAGCCTGCACCAGCCAGCAAGAAGGGAAAGGAGCCTGCACCAACAGCTGTCACAGAGCCCCCACTGACAGCCGTGGTTGTGCAGCCATCAGTTAGTGCAGGGGCTGAGCATGAGCTTCCCACAACCACCACAGTGCAGCTATTGGAGGGTACAGGGGCTGAGAAGGAGCCTCCCACAACCACCACCACCACAGTGCAGCCATCGGAGGGTGCAGGGGCTGAGCATGAAGCTCCCACAACCACCATCAACACAGTGCAGCAATCGGAGGGTGCAGAGGCTGAGCAGGAGTTTCCCACAACCACCAACACCACATAGCAACCATTGGAGGGTGCAGGGGCTGAGCAGGAGCCTCCCACAGCCACCACAGTGCAGCCATCGGAGGGTGCAGGGGCTGAGCGGGAGCCTCCCACTACCACCACCACAGTGCTGCCATCACCGCCGCCGGACGCCATATGATCCAGCCTTCATGGGAGGCTGTGTAGCCTGCCCACACCAGAACCAGTAGACAAGTCACCCACCTGAGAAACTGTGGCCTTGCACTCCCCAGGACCAAGCACAGGGCATGTTGCCCCCTCCAGAACCAGTAGGCAAGTCACCCACTCCCAAAACTGTGGTCTTACCATCCCCAAGACCAAGCACAGGGCATGTTTCCCCCTCCAGAAACAGTGGGCAAGTCATCCACTAGAGAGAGTGTGGACTTGTACTCCCCAGGACCGAGCACAAGGCATGTTGCCCCCTCCAGAACCAGTGGTCTTGTTTCTGCCTTAGGCTGAGGTGCCCACCTTCCCCTGAGGTGCCTGCCTATTTGCCAACTGATTCCCCTGCAGTGTTCTCTCTGTATTGGTGCAGGGATCGAGTGGGGCCTTGGACTTTGACCTGTGGCCATGTGGCCCCTGTGAACTGAGGACTGGACAGTGTCCCTTTTTTGTACATTTGTACATATCTGTTGCATTGACACATCGACTTATTCATTTTGATGTTGATCTTATTACACTCACTTTAGTCAATTCCTGTTGTCCTTCCATTATTCAGCCGATTTACGGGGTTAAATTGTTTTTTTTGGTGCAGCTGGTGGTGTGTATGGTGTGTGTATATAGGTTGGGAATGGTGCATGTATGGTGCATGTGTGTGTCACTCTCGTTTTCCTGCCCCCTTCCCTTGTGTGCTAGTTGGCTATACTCACCATCATCGTCTTCGCCAGTGTTGGTGTTCGTGGTAGAGCATAACGTAGAAGATTATCGGAAAGGCTTGCAGTTCTGGTTCCATGGCAGCGTGGTTCTTCCCTGTGTCTCCAATGGTGAGTCCTTTCACTTCTGAGCCCCGTTTCCGCCAGGCTTTTGATGGCATTGGTACCTCCCCGGAAAATGTGGCGGTTTGGCATGTCATAATATGGTGGGCGGAACTTTGTCCTCCACCTGGCTGTAGGCGGCTAACGCCTTGGTAACTGTTGTTCCCGCCCTGGCAGTCGGTGTGGTACATTGGCTGTCTTTCAGAGATATCACCACCATGGTCATAATTTGGCGGTAGTTACCCCCAGCCTGTTGGCGGTATTACCGCCACTTTATCACAGAGCGCCAGGGTCGTAATAAGGGCCTATGTGTAATATAATCTTATTTTTTTCAGTCACTTGAGGTGTTTGAATGATATTATGGATGCCTTGGGGAATTAGGTAGCATTAATTTTGAAAGACTATTGGAGGATAGATCCAAAGTTACTGGCTACAGAATGCAAACATCAAAGTCCTGAGTAGTCACGAAATGTTTATTCAATATGTGGATAGAATCAAATCTGTGTTTGTAGTACATGGCACACAGGCTGATATCAGTTTCTCAGTTTTGCTATTACTTTGGTTAATAGAATGACCCCATGTGTAGGGGTGTTGTAGAGATCAAAGCTGATACAATTGGTTGTATGCTGCAGATAATGATAAAGGAGTTGTCTTCATGGCCATTCAGCCATGGGATGTTGTACAGCTGGGTTAGCAGTAGATCTTGACTAACCATGGAATACTGCTACCAGGTCACATACTGCTGCTATGAGTATATAAAATTTCTCTTGCAACAAACCACTCTCTAACTGTCTGACCAAAAGATCTTGCTCTAGGATTCACTCAGCATCAACAGCATCAAGAGACTTTTGCCACGCTGTTCCTCATGTTCTGTAGCTACACCATCATGTTTTGCTGCATGTTTGTGACTTCAATCCCTGTATGTTTAACCTCCCTTCCAACAGCAGATTAGACACAAAATTCAGACCAAAGTATTTTGCCCTACTAATACAAAAGGTGAGATGTACCTGAACGTCATTCAGGACAGTACAGGGATAGTCCCAGAGTGACCATGCAGTGGATTTTGTGCACCATATGAATGACCGGTTTTGAACAAAATTAAAGTTGCCGCAATATTTCTGACGTAGCCATAAAATCCCACATATTATTTCAAAAATATCTTGCCTTTGGAATTATTATTAAAACATCTACATCCAGTGGGGGAATTCTTTTATGAATGGCATTTAATACACAACATTTATGAAAGATATTATAGATGGCAAACAACCCACAAACTGCAGTTCAATCCCCTCTGCAAAAAAGTGTTATCTAGGGAAAGATGCACTTCCCCATTACATGCAACTGGACCAATTACAAAAATTGACATTTGATCACATCACTTTGACATTCAGGGCCTGATTTAGAGTTTGGCAGAGGGGATTGCTCTATCACAAACATGACAGATATCCTGTCCGCCGTATACAATTCCATTACAACATGTGGAACTTGTAATAAGGTGGATAAGATTTTGTCACATTTGTGATGGAGTAACCCTTCTGCCAAACTCTAAATTAGGCCCTTAATGTCTGGAATAATAATCATAGGATGAACTATTCTCCTTTGATACATTCTGTTTAGCAAACAAGGTTGTACATGGAAAATCCATGAGTGCCCATTCTTTAAGTACTATTTCTAATGGATCCTCAAGGCTTAAATGTAAAGACAGTCAAACACTAGACCTACCATATGTCTGCAAGAGATCTACACTTGCTTGAGCTTCCTGAATTAATCTCCTCAAACTTTGCAGTTCTCATAGGTACATTTTATCTATACCCTTCTTTATAAGCTAGTTGAAAGATATGTCACCAGACTGTTAGAAGTTCTAAGCTCTAAATCGCACCAGTTTTGGTTTGCTGTTGTATCTGATCCACAACTAGATGTTTTCATTGGAATTTTAGTCTCCAGCCACATCCTAGTGCCGAAGACCCTGAAATATTTTCCCATCTCCTCCTGGAAAACAAAATGGTGCATAGGACATACTCTACCATTAGCCTTACGTCTGAGAAAAGTCCATCTACATCTCTATCTCCTATTTCAATTTTAATCTCATTGCTCATTTTGTCCTGTGATCTAATGGAAATATTCTAATTTCTATGTATATATTTATGTCTATTTCTCTCTAACTTTGAGATACTCTTTGAAACCCTCAAAAAGATGTTATATATTTTTTAATATATATTACGCATATTTATTTATTTACTTATTTGTTTATGTGTTCAATATATTCTCTTTGGAGTTTAGTCTGTTCCCTATAAAACCCCAATAAACACCAATAAAGCAATCTATAAGTAAAGGCAATCTATCTCCCTTTAACCCCACCCCATACATAATGTATGGGTCCTCTTCCCTTGCCATCATAAAGGATAGAGCTGACTCATGATATGTATTAAGGGGCATATTTATAACCCCTGCACCGCCGTTGTATTACTTTTTGTGATGCAATGGAGGTGCATTCCTTTCAACCATATCTATGAGGCCATGTAAAGCCACTTTGTGTGACTTTGAATGGCCTCATAGATATGGAGTAAGGAAGCGTAAATCACTGCATTGCGTTACTGTGCGCAGGGGAAGTGTTCCATGGGTATTGGGGTGGGGGTTCCCACGTAATACCCATAGATTTTGACTCACCCCCGATTTACCACCCCTGGTAAACCTGAGGATGCACCAAAACTTTAAAACTCCCCAAGTGAGGCCCAACAAGGAGAAATATATTTAATTCTCCTCATTTTAAAACTGTCCTATGTGTGTTGCATTCCGTAGCACAAATAGAAAGAGGATAAAGTCTCCTAGGATTGTTTTTGTTCTGGAAGGTGTCCATTCCTGCACAAAACAATCCTGCATGCCTGCATGCAATGCAGACACCCTTGTACCATGGCACAAGAGTATCTGTGTTGGCGCTAGGCAGTCCATTGTGTGCCAGCACAGGCAGAAAGGACAGGAACACATCATATTCCTCAAATGTGGCAAATTCCTGCCCTTTCCAAGTGACGCAGTGCAGCAAAGTGGCTTGCTGCACTGCACTGCTCCATTTTTTCATAAATCTGATCCTTTGTCCCAAGTATAAAGACGAAGATGTGGACTCCGAATAATGAAAATTACTAATAAGTAGTAGTGGCATTATACCTGTGTTCCTCTAGAAAAGTAACAAAGAAAGGATTTCTCCAAGCAGATGGCAGACCCAACAAATAGCAGCAATCATCAAATGGACACATAGAATCAGCCATGAATAACTCATGCAGTTTAAAGAACTGAAATGTATAATTGTGATTCCTAATCACATGTGTGACAGACAGAACTGAGACTTTAAACTAAACCCAAAAAATGGAAGAAAAAAAGAGAAAGAAAGAGACAGTGAGAGCACTGATGCAGACGTTGCAGAATGAAAAGCAACTTAGGAGCACAGGAAAGCTGACCTGCACAGAAATACCACCCAGACCCCCTCCCCCAAGGCATATCCAGCACACATGGTGAGACAAGTAAACCTTACTCACAAATATTCATGCATTGATACCCTTTAGAAACCATTATGGATTGTTAGAAGTCTACATAGGTGAAGAAATCCTAAAAAGAGCATTGAACACCACGAGGAAAACAGCATGATCTAAAGAAAAATCAGAATATGAACAATAGCCCTAACTCTAAGCGAAAGGGGAAAACCATTTTAGAGGACAAGCTGGCGATCACAACGGTCAATGGATATTGACGAGAACAATGAACAAATTCTACAGTAGGGATGCAGAATGAAAACAAAAGGAACAAAAAAGTAGCCTACTGTACTACTTTACATACCAGCCATCCAATTGCAAGTACTTGACAAGCATGTCATTTACGATGATACTCGAGGGGGAGCACTCCCTAGATCAAAGCTCAAGGGAGATTTAATGGGGTTAATAATATTAGGAATAGGTTAGGCTATGGCAGTTGTATTTCCTGGCAAAACTGTCACTGATGACAAATCTAGATGAGGAGATCATGAGCTCTCCTGGCACACCTCACAAAATGGCCCTGCCATTTCTTGACATTTTTCTCTACTCTCTCCCCTTTGTATTCAGTCATTGCCTCTCCTTTTTATTTAGTCATTGCCTCTCCTTTTTTTATTTAGTTATTGCCTCTATTTTATCTTTACCTCTGTTTTTCTTTTTGGCTTTTTTCTTTTTTAAACTGTTAAAATAGGTTTCCATTTTAAATACAATCAAATAACATTGTTAACAATTTGAAGTTTTTTGTATTTACTACCACCTTTTTTCTCTTGCCTTATTTCATTTTTTCCAAAAAAGGATGTTGAATTGATACAGACCTGATAATAGGCAGAGGAAAATGTGGGCTATATATTTCTTCAAAAAAATCAATTTACTAAAGTCAGTAGTTTTCACTATTGTCTACTAATCTTCTCTGCAGCTAGCACTGCTTCTATAATATTCCCCAATGTTCCAACAATCCATGATTTCAGGATTGTCTGCAAGAATTTGATTTGAACAAGTATGGAACCAGATATTACAGGTTAGGCACTTAGGGGCCACTGTGTCATTTTTTATGTATAGTCGGTGCAACAACAATCCCAAATTTACAAAGTGATGTTAGAGGCCTCTAACATCACTTTACCCCCTGTGCGCCATTTTTCCATAGCAACCAATCTGGCTGCATCAGATACCAACAATAATACGTAAGGTAGGTGTTCCCCCTTCAAAGTTCATGCAGGACTGACAAAGCCATATGTACAAGCTTTTTGGAAAATCATGCAACCTTTCCAAAAGTCACATAGAGTCTCTAATGCATCAAAAAAATAATGCCTGATTAGACCAGGTATAACAATTATGCATTGGACAGGTACATAAGGAGTACATACCCAAATCATAGTAATTTACCGACCACCAGCCAAGTGCAGGGAATTTATAAATGCCCTTCCCGAGATGATTGCAAATTTTGTAGCTTCAAAATCTACACTTTTAGGTGACCTAAATTTTCATTTTGAGGATCTGGCAGACAAGCAAGCCACTGTGATAACTCAAAATCTTCTGGCAATCACCCTTGCTCAGAGGGTATTCGAAAGACTACACTCAAAAGGTCACCGTCTTCATCCTATTTTCTCTAATGAGGACAGCTTAGTAAGCTTAACACCTGTGTCAGTTATATGATCAGGCTACTTGCTAATTCCTTTGAGGATTACCTTTCCTCAGCACCCCCCATGGGCATGCCCTCCTCGTCATTTAAGCGAAGATGGCCTAAGCTTAACATTGACAATTTAACCTCTGCTCCCTAATAAGGCTAGAGCTGATATGAACACATATCCTTCCATAGCCTATGCCGGGTTCACTCACTGGCTCACTCAATCTCTGGATTTAGTATGTTCCACCACTAATCCATCTACATATCAGCACACCAGCTCAGCTCCTTGGTATACTCCTTAACTTAGACTTTTAAAACAAGCCTGTAAAAGAGCTGAGAGATGCTGGAGAAGGGACTACTCACTGACAGTGAAGGCCAAATATAAGGAAACTGTCAAGAAGTATCGTGGGGAAATCCTGACCATTAAAGTAGCATACTATGATAGTAAAATACTGACAGCTTTGAATGGGCCAAGAGAGATATTCCAGATTATAAAATCTCTTCTAAAACCTGTCTGTAACTCTCCAATTCAAGCACCCTTGACCATGCATTGTAGTATAATCACCAAGTTCTTCAAGGAAAAGATAGATGATATTCACTCATCACTCCCAGGTTTAGACTGAGCCCCTGGAACAAGGTTCAATGTAAGGCCCAGTTAAATCACAAGGTGATACTTTTATGCTTACCAGAAATAACTCTGGAAACATTTTCTTCGCTCCTTAACAAACTGAATTCAGACTCTCTGCTTGATCCGGCTTCTCCTGTCTTATTCAAAATCTTTGATGTAATTGGACCTTCCCTTTTCGCAGTCCTTAACCTGTCCTTTTCTAAGGGAATGGTGCTGGTTGCCTTAAAGCATGCAATGAGAAGAGCCCTATTAAAAAAGCCCAGTCTGGACCCGCTGAAACCAAGGATTTATAGTCTGATTTCACTCTTACCTGGGCCAAGTAAAATCTTTGAGAAATATGTAAATAAACAGCTTTCGGATTTTCTTGAGGAACATGACTCACTTCATCCTACTCAAAAAGGATTTCGACCTTGCCATGGTACAGACACTGCCATTTTGGCAGCGCCAGAAGAAGCAAAAAGACTTCTAGATCAAAGATGTGTGGATGCTATTATCCTTCTGGGCATTAGTGCTGCCTTTGACACTGTAAAGCAGGAGATCCTCTTGGAGAGACTTCAAAAGGTTGGAGTGACTGGACAGACTCTTCACTGGCTTAAATCATTCCTCAATCAGAGAATGTTCCAAGTATTTGATGGAGAATATAGATCAGATTCCATGCCACTCAACTGTGGGGTGCCTCAGGGATCCCCACTGAGCCCCCCTCCTTTTTAATGTCTATATGCTCCCTTTCTCTGAGGTCGTCCTTGCATGTGTTATCTCATTAGTATCATGTGCTGACACTACCCAACTTATTTTTTCAGTAAGACATGTAAAGGACAATCAACCTCTTTCTCTTGGCTCCTGCATTATGGATATAGCTAATTGGATGAGCTGTCCAACTCCGAAACTCAATGACGAGAAAACCGAGCTCCAGACTCTAAGTAACCCGCTCCAAGTATGATAAATCCTGGATGGCCTAATGACTTAAGCACCTCGTGAACACCAAGGCCAGAGGTAAAAAGACTAAGGGGGTCATTCTGACCTCGGCAGTAAAAGGCGCTTACCGCCGGTCAGAAGACCGCCATAACACCGCCGCGGTCGCGGTAAACCACCACGGTCATTCTGACCCTTAACTGGCAAACCGCCAAAAATCCGACAACAACAAAAGTCCGCCACACCAACGGCCAGCGAAAAACTGGCGATGACCAAACCTCCACCGTCACGCCAACAGAAATACGCCCATGCTATTCCGACCCACAAATCCCAGCAGCGGTCTTTCAACCGCGGTATTCCATTGGCGGTACACACCGCCGCGCTCAAAATACACACACCTTTACAAAACACAGCCACATTCAAAATACACACACCTGAGACACATACACACACCACTCCCACACACCCATTACAATATAAAACACACACCTACATCACCCACAAACCCTTACGACAACAATTGCGACTGAAGGCCAGAGAGAGACAGCACAGAATAGAGTACACCATCACACAGAGGCAAATCACAACATCACCCACACAATATCCACGCACAAAACACCATACACCACCACACTCACCACACTCTACAACACATACACCACCCCACACCTCATCCACACCACCCCATGGCACCCCAAAGACACCCCAGGTTTTCTGACGCAGAACTCAGGGTCATGGTGGAGGAAATAGTTCGGGTAGAGCCCCAGCTCTTCGGGACACAGGTGCAGCACACCACCATTGCCAGGAAGATGGAGCTATGGCAAAGAATAGTGGACAGGGTCAACGCTGTGGGACAGCATCCACGAAATCGGGACGATATCAGGAAGCGGTGGAACGACCTACGGGGGAAGGTGCGTTCCATGGTATCAAGGCACAACATTGCGGTGCAGAAGACTGGCGGCGGACCCCCACCTACTCCCCCAGAATTTACAGCATGGGAGGAGCAAGTCTTGCTCATCCTGCATCCTGCGGGCCTCGCACGAGTAGCTTCAGGAATGGACTCTGGTAAGTCAAATCTTCACTACTTCATTCCCCCCACCCCACCTGCATGCCAAATCATACCCCCACCCTCACCCCCATCAAACCAACTCCTTGCAAATGGTTCACCATCACAACCCACCCATCCCAACACCTAGCCCTGCATGCGTCCACAAAGCATGGACACCCATCACCAAAGCATGCCCACTGCACATACCCATCTCCCCCATAAGCCACCGTCACAACAGCCCCCACAAGGGAATGCCAGCACTGGGGTACACGGCCACCCACCCATTGCACACTATGGCACACACAGAAGCAATAACCATACTCTTATACCCCTGCAGGACCCGAACGCCACCACACCGCCCAGGAGGGTCCAGAAATGTCCATCCCACCCCCAGAAGAGGCCCCCAGTGATGACAGCAGCTCTGTCTCCCTGGACCCAGATGACCAGCCCGGCCCATCGGGGACCTCAGGACAGTCGGTTCCCCTCACACAGCCACAGGCCACAGCAGACCTACCCCCCTCTGGGAACACCAGCACAGCTCCCACCCAGCGGGCCCATGCCTCTGTCTCCAGGACAAGTCAATCAGCGGTGTATCCACCACTACACGGCACCCAGGTTGACCCACCACCCCAACAACAGCAGGGACCTGGGGGCAGTGGTAGTGGGCACACGGTCCAGGGGACAGAGGCCCAGGGAAACAGGGGAACTGGGAGGGCTGCTGTGCGACAGGGGGGGGACAGGCCCAGGGAACCCACTCTCCATGAGGCCCTCACCTCCATCATGGGAGCATACCACCGCTCCCAGGAGACGATGGCTACGGTACTGGCCAGGTTCCAGGAGATCCAGGTACTGCAGGAGGAACAGTACATGGGGATCAGGGAAGAACTCCGAGCCATTAGTTCCGCAATGGGGACCATCGTCGTGGCTCTTACCCAGATTGTCACCACATTGCGGGACCATGTGGCACCACAAAGGGCCCGTCACTAGCATGGACCAGGAACAGCCTACCACCTCCGCCGGCGCTAGTGGACAGGAGGCCCCCACACAACTACAGGCCATCCAACCCCACCTCCTGCAGAAGAAGAACCACCCCGCAAGCGGTACCTGAGATCTAGGAAGAAGACAGAGTAGGATGCCAAGACCCCCGCCAGCAAAGGATACCCCCTGATATCATCCCACTGTCCCACATTGTCACCCTGTCCAACCTTGAACTGCCCCTGCTCCATCCTTCCACAGGCATATGGACAATGCACCTGTGAGACTGAAAATCTGGACTCTGCCATGGACATTACTCCACCATCACCCATCACCGATTTTCAAGTATGTCCCTAAATTTAGCACTTAAATAAAATCACTTATTGCACTAAAATTATCTGGAGTCTGCTTGTATTTTGAACAAATGTATTAGACATAACGGTGCCAAAATGTTCAGTTACATTGTGATGACAACATACAACTGTCACACAGCTGTAGTCCATGGGCAAACAAAGCAGAGGTCACGCAGTGGGGCCCACATCTCTGAAAACGGAAGGGAAAGTCACAACTCAGTTAACATAAACTGGGGGGAAACTCACACAGTAGAGAGGCAGGAGACTGTAAGTACATGTAAAATGGCGGTGTTGAATCGTACCTGTGTGTTATTGAAAATACTGTTGTATCACTGTGTCCCTGTTGTCTGTGTCGTCCCCGTCGTCTTCCTCCTCTTCACTCTCCACAGGCTCCACAGCTGCCACAACACCACCCTCTGGACCATCCTCCTGCAGGAAAGGCACCTGGCGTCGCAAAGCCAGGTTGTGAAGCATACAGCAGGCCACGATGATCTGGCACACCTTCTTCGGTGAGTACATTAGGGATCCACCTGTCATATGCATGCACCTAAACCTGGCCTTCAGGAGGCCGAAGGTCTGCTCGATCACCCTCCTAGTCCGCCCATGGGCCTCATTGTACCGTTCCTCTTCCCTGGTCCGGGGATTCCTCACTGGGGTCAGTAGCCACGACAGGTTGGGGTAACCAGAGTCACCAATTAGCCACACACGGTGTCTCTGTAGCTGTTCCATCACATAAGGGATGCTGCTATTTCGCATGATGTACGCGTCATGCACTGACCCAGGGAACTTGGCATTTACATGGGAGATGTACTGGTCAGCCAAACAGACCACCTGGACATTCATAGAATGATAACTTTTTCTGTTCCTGTACACCTGTTCACTTTCACTGGGGGGAACCAAAGCCGCATGGGTCCCATCAATGGCACCAATGATGTTGGGAATATGTCCAAGGGCATAGAAATCATCCTTCATTGTAGCCAAATCGCCCACCTCAGGGAAAACAATGTAGCTCCGCATGTATTTCATCAGGGCAGACAACTCTCTGGGCAAAACCTTAGAAAACATAGGCTGAGACATCCCTGATGAAATGGCCACTGTTGTTTGAAATGACCCACTTGCCAAAAAATGGAGTACTGACAGAACCTGCACCAGAGGGGGAATCCCTGTGGGTTGGCGAATGGGTGACATCAGGTCTGGCTCCAGCTGGGCACACAGGGCCTGATTCTAACCCCGGCGGTCTTCGACCGCCGGGGCGAGGGTCGGCGGGAGCACCGCCGACAGGCCGGCGGTGCCCCGCAGGGCATTCTGACCACGGCGCTTTGGCCGCGGTCAGAAAGGGTAAACCGGCGGTCTCCCGCCGGTTTACCGCTGCCCTCAGAATCCCCCATGGCGGCGCAGCTTGCTGCGCCGCCATGGGGGATTCTGACCCGCCCTACCGCCATCCTGTTCATGGCGGGAAAGCCAATGGCATGGGCACGGCAGGGGCCCCCGTAAGAGGGCCCCGCAAGGTATTTCAGTGTCTGCCTTGCAGACACTGAAATACGCGACGGGTGCTACTGCACCCGTCGCACCTTCCCACTCCGCCGGCTCGATTACGAGCCGGCATCCTCGTGGGAAGGGAGTTTTTCCCTGGGCTGGCGGGCGGTCTTTTGGAGACCGCCCGCCAGCCCAGGGAAAAACTCATAATACCCTCCGCGGTCTTCTGACCGCGGAGCGGTATTATGGGGGCGGAATTCTGGCGGGCGGCCTCCGCCGCCCGCCAGAATTAGAATCAGGCCCACAGTTCCTGTATAGTGGCTCGGTCAAGTCTGTATGTCAGTATGACATGTCTTTCTTCCATTGTCGACAGGTCCACCAGTGGTCTGTACACGGGAACATTCCTCCATCTCCTCGCAAGTCCCAGCGGACGGTGCCTAGGAAGGACAACATGGAGCACAGAGTCAAGCAAACCCCAGGTACGTTCCCACAGCTTGCACAGTACACGATTCGCTATGCATTGAATGGCTTGTATGAGTGGCAATGCAAGGCCTAGGCCTAGGCCTGTGTGACGCAGTAGAAATTAAGCCATGTGGGCCCTTGAAATGGCGGCTGCCTGACCTGTGAAGTGTGACAATGGGATGTGAGGTCAATGCGCTGGCGTGGCACACCGTGGCGGTAGGCGGTCGAAGACCGCGGTGGAAAGCCGCTTTGGTTAACATAGAACCCTATGGGTTTCAGGAGCCAATGACGAAGTGCGCCGGCGTGACCGCCATTTTCTATCAGCTTAATCACTCGAGACCTGATCATCCACAGGAGAGGACCTATACTGCAAGTGCTGCTGTGACCTCGGTCTGGAAGAGACAATGGCTGCTGCGACTGGGGAAAGGGCCCCTGCCTTCACTTCTGAAGAATTGGAGAAACTCGTGGATGGGGTCCTCCCCCAGTATGCGCTACTCTACGGTCCTCCAGACCAACAGGTTAGTACACTGGGACCATGCTTTGTGGGCAATGCCTGGGTTGAGTGGGGTGAATGAACGAAGGTGCGGAGGGGAGCGTATGAGGCATGCATCAAACGACAGATGAGAACATGTGCCACATGGCAAGGGTGGGGATGGGGGGAAACTCACATCGAGCATGCAGAAAATGTTGATATTTTATTTTCTCTCCCTGTACGTGTCACATAGGTCAGCTCCCATCAGAAAGTCGACAATTGGCGTGCCATCGCCAAGGACGTCCGGAACCTGGGGGTCCACAACAGACGGGGCACCCACTGCCGCACCCACTGCCACAAGAGGTGGGAGGACATCCGCCACGGGAGCAGAAAGACCGCGGAGGCTCTGCTGGGGATGGCCTCCCAACGTAGGAGGGGTGCCACTCGTCAATTGACCCCCCTGATGTCTCGGATCCTGGCGGTGGCCTACCCAGATTTGGATGGGCGCGTGAGGACATCACAGCAGACACAAGGGGGTGAGTACAAGCAAATTCTGCTATCTTCGCGCGCAGTGGAGGTGTCTGGGTGGGGGAGGAGGGATGTGGGTATCCCTAGGCCAGGGCGATTTCTGTGGGCTAGTCCTCTCCACCTCTGTAGGGTGCCAGGTACAGCTATCCATGGCCTTGTGTCACCTATGTGTGCAGATGTCATCCATTGGCTTGTAGGCCAAGTCTCACTGATTGAGTAGTGTACCCCAAGTGCGCGGCGTAGTGCAGGGGGCTTCTGTGTCTGTCCTCTCCGCCAACTGTGTTGCCAATGCATGCACTCAACATGTCTTTATTTCTCCCCCCCCTTTTTTTGTCTGCTCTTCCTGTTCATGTGTGCATTAGCATCATCTGGCGGAGGAGAAGTGGCATTGAAGCACGAGGGAGCTGCATCTCACATGGCCCCGGAGGGCCATGCAACAGACTCTGATTTCACCAGTGAGACGGAGGGCGAGGGGGGCTCCACAACGGGGACACGTGGAGACATCAGCGACACCGACACGTCCTCGGAAGGGAGCTCCCTTGTGGTGGCGGCAACATCCGTGCCCACCGCAACAACAGGTACAGCCGCCACCCAGCGCACCAGCTCTGCCCTCCAAGTAGCCCCTCAGGGTTCGCCCCGTGCCCGCTCGCACACCAAGGCGGGCATCTCCTTCGCCCCAGGCACCTCAGGCCCTGCCCCAGTTACCCCTGCTGCCCTCAGTGAGGAGGTCATTGACCTCCTCCGGACGCTCATTGTTGGGCAGTCTAACCTTTTGAATGCCATCGAGGGGGTGGAAAGGGAGGTGCATCGGAGCAATGCATACCTGGAGGGCATTCATTCGGGTCAGGCTGCCCATCAGCGATCGTTCAATGCTCTGGCCTCAGCACTGAGGGTAGCCATTGTCCCTGTCTCCTGCCTCCCTCCTCCAACTCCCTCCACCCAGTCCCACTCCCCTGTTCCTCTGCCTATCCCAGACACACCTACAGACCAGCCTGCACACACCTCAACACCCAAGGTCAGCTCATCCAAACATAAGCACCACGCATCCCACAAGCATTCACACAAGCAACATCCACATGCAGACATGCCAACAGCCACTGCCTCCTCTGTGTCCCCCTCCTCCTCGTCTCCCTCCTCCCTCCCTGTGACGTCTCCACTCACACTTGCATGCACCACTTCATCAGCCACTACGTCCATCACCAGCACACCCACCAGAACACTCCGCACACGTGCAGTCACCACCCCCACTGCCATTTACACGTCCCCTGTGTCCTCTCCCAGTGTGTCTGTCACCCCCTCCTCCAAACCACACAAACGCAGGCAGCCACCCACCCAACAGCCATCCACCTCACGACAGCCTCCGTCACAAGCACCTGCACCCAACGACAGCACACTTGACTCTCCTACAACCACATCCTCTTCCTCCACTCCCATACCCACTGCACCTACCCTTCCCATTGCTCCTAAAAAGTTTTTCCTCTCCAAACTTAACCTCTTTCCATCACCTGACCCACCCCCTCCATTTCGTAAAAGTCCAATCAGCACCTCAGCCACCACAAGCCCTGGACCTACAAGGACCATAGTCCAGGGATATTGGAGTCCACCACCTTCGAGGGCAGCTACATCGGCCAGCAGCAAAGGGACAGGCAGCCCACCCCCTGGGAAAAAATCCAAAAGAGGACAGAGACGGCAGCCTCCACAGGCACCACCCTGGCACCGTCAGGAAGTGGGTTGCCACCTGGCACATCTCCAAAGGGAGGCAAGGGACACAGAGGATCAGGCAAGGATGGCAAGGGCAGCACGGCCGACAAGTCCGGCAGCAGGCGAGCTGCCCAGGAGGGCCCCACCAGACCCATTCCGGGGGTGAAGGAGTACACCCACGGGCACGGGACACCAGCACAGGAGGGCCCCGCAAGCGAGAAGTCGGATGGCGAGTGAACACCAGATATTGGCCAGATCTGGTGCCCTGGAGACACATGTGAAGAACCGCTGAACAGGGCCCCCCGTCTCAAGAACCGCTGAACAGGGCCCTTCAAGACAAGCACCGCTGAACAGGGCCCGCCGTCTCAAGAACCACTGAACAGGGCCCTTCAAGACAAGCACCGCTGAACAGGGCCCCACCGTCTCAAGAACCGCTGAACAGGGCCCTTCAAGACAAGCACCGCTGAACAGGGCCCGCCGTCTCAAGAACCGCTGAACAGGGCCCTTCAAGACAAGCACCGCTGAACAGGGCCCTTCAAGACAAGCACTGCTGAACAGGGCCCCGCCGTCTCAAGAACCGCTGAACAGGGCCCTTCAAGACAAGCACCGCTGAACAGGGCCCCGCCGTCTCAAGAACCGCTGAACAGGGCCCTTCAAGATAAGCACCGCTGAACAGGGCCCCGCCGTCTCAAGAACCGCTGAACAGGGCCCTTCAAGACAAGCACCGCTGAACAGGGCCCTGCCGTCTCAAGAACCGCTGAACAGGGCCACGCCATCTCAAGAACCGCTGAACAGGGCCCTTCAAGACAAGCACCGCTGAACAGGGCCCGCTGTCTCAAGAACCGCTGAACAGGGCCCTTCAAGACAAGCACCGCTGAACAGGGCCCCGCCGTCTCAAGAACCGCTGAACAGGGCCCTTCAAGACAAGCACCGCTGAACAGGGCACTGCCGTCTCAAGAACCGCTGAACAGGGCCCTTCAAAACAAGCACCGCTCCGCTGGGTCCTTCAACTCAAGCACCGCTCCGCTGGGCACTTCCTCTCAAGCACCGCTCCGCTGGGCACTTCCTCTCAAGCACCGCTCCGCTGGGCACTTCCTCTCAAGCACCGCTCTGCTGGGCCCTTCCTCTCAAGCACCGCTCCGCTGGGCCCTTCAACTCAAGCACCGCTCTGCTGGGCCCTTCCTCTCAAGCACCGCTCCGCTGGGCCATTCAACTCAAGCACCGCTCCGCTGGGCCCTTCCTCTCAAGCACCGCTCCGCTGGGCTCTTCCTCTCAAGCACCGCTAAACTGGGCCCTTCAACTCAAGCACCGCTCCGCTGGGCACTTCCTCTCAAGCACCGCTCCGCTGGGCACTTCCTCTCAAGCACCGCTCCGCTGGGCCCATCCTCTCAAGCACCGCTCCGCTGGGCACTACAACTCATGCACCGCTCCGCTGGGCACCGCCGTCTCTGCACCGCTATGCTGGGCCCTTCAACTCAAGCACCGCTCTGCTGGGCCCTTCCTCTCAAGCACCGCTCCGCTGGGCACTTCCTCTCAAGCACCGCTCCGCTGGGCACTTCAACTCATGCACCGCTCCGCTGGGCCCTTCCTCTCAAGCACCGCTCCGCTGGGCCCTTCCTCTCAAGCACCGCTCCGCTGGGCCCTTCCTCTCAAGCACCGCTCCGCTGGGCCCTTCCTCTCAAGCACTGCTCTGCTGGGCCCATCCTCTCAAGCACCGCTCTGCTGGGCACTACAACTCATGCACCGCTCCGCTGGGCACCGCCATCTCTGCACCGCTCCGCTGGGCCCTTCAACTCAAGCACCGCTCCGCTGGGCACTTCCTCTCAAGCACCGCTCTGCTGGGCACTTCCTCTCGAGCACCGCTCCGCTGGGCACTTCCTCTCAAGCACCGCTCCGCTGGGCCCTTCCTCTCAAGCACCGCTCTGCTGGGTCCATCCTCTCAAGCACCGCTCCGCTGGGCACTACAACTCATGCACCGCTCCGCTGGGCACCGCCGTCTCTGCACCGCTCCGCTGGGCCCTTCAACTCAAGCACCGCTCCGCTGGGCACTTCCTCTCAAGCACCGCTCCGCTGGGCACTTCCTCTCAAGCACCGCTCCGCTGGGCACTTCAACTCATGTACCGCTCCGCTGGGCACTTCCTCTCAAGCACCGCTCCGCTGGGCCCTTCCTCTCAAGCACCGCTCCGCTGGGCCCTTCCTCTCAAGCACCGCTCCGCTGGGCACTTCAACTCATGCACCGCTCCGCTGGGCACCGCCGTCTCTGCACCGCTCCGCTGGGCCCTTCAACTCAAGCACCGCTCCGCTGGGCCCTTCCTCTCAAGCACCGCTCCGCTGGGCACTTCCTCTCAAGCACCGCTCCGCTGGGCCCATCCTCTCAAGCACCGCTCCGTTGGGCACTACAACTCATGCACCGCTCCGCTGGGCACCGCCGTCTCTGCACCGCTCCGCTGGGCCCTTCAACTCAAGCACCGGTCCGCTGGGCCCTTCCTCTCAAGCACCGCTCCGCTGGGCACTTCCTCTCAAGCACCGCTCCGCTGGGCCCTTCCTCTCAAGCACCGCTCCGCTGGGCCCATCCTCTCAAGCACCGCTCCGCTGGGCACTACAACTCATGCACCGCTCCGCTGGGCACCGCCGTCTCTGCACCGCTCCGCTGGGCCCTTCAACTCAAGCACCGCTCCGCTGGGCACTTCCTGTCAAGCACCGCTCCGCTGGGCACTTCCTCTCAAGCACCGCTCCACTGGGCACTTCAACTCATGTACCGCTCCGCTGGGCCCTTCCTCTCAAGCACCGCTCTGCTGGGCCCTTCCTCTCAAGCACCGCTCCACTGGGCCCTTCCTCTCAAGCACCGCTCCGCTGGGCACTTCAACTCATGCACCGCTCCGCTGGGCACCGCCGTCTCTGCACCGCGCCGCTGGGCCCTTCCTCTCAAGCACCGCTCCGCTGGGCACTTCCTCTCGAGCACCGCTCCGCTGGGCCCTTCAACTCATGCACCGCTCTGCTGGGCACCGCCGTCTCTGCACCGCTCCGCTAGGCCCTTCAACTCAAGCACCGCTGACACATTGGCAGAAGGGGCAGGCCCAGATCAGTGTCGGACAGGGCTGCACGATACACTCTGGGCACCAAGACTCCTCCAGTACCGCTGGAGTCTGTCATCCACTTGTGAGACTGTGGCTTTACACTCCCCAGGATGGCACAGTGGGCAAGCCACCCACTGTAGGGACTTGTGAGACTGTGGCTATGCACTCCCCAGGATGGCACAGTGGGCAAGCCACCCACTGTAGTGACTTGAGGGACTGTGGCTTTGCACTCCCCAGGATGGCACAGTGGGCAAGCCACCCACTGTAGGGACTTGAGAGACTGTGGCTTGGCACTCCCCAGGATGGCACAGTGGGCAAGCCACCCACTGTAGGGACTTGTGAGACTGTGGCTTGGCACTCCCCAGGATGGCACAGTGGGCAAGCCACCCACTGTAGGGACTTGTGAGACTGTGGCTTTGCACTCCCAGGATGGCACAGTGGGCAAGCCACCCACTGTAGGGACTTGTGAGACTGTGGCTTTGCACTCCCCAGGATTGAACAGTGGGCAAGCCACCCACTGTAGGGACTTGAGAGACTGTGGCTTTGCACTCCCCAGGATTGAACAGTGGCCATGGAGGCCCCTCGTGGATCTGGCATTGTGGACTCATGTGGCTGAGGTGCCCCCCCTTCCCTTCCCCTTGAGGTGCCTGTAGTTTTCCTATCTGATGCCCCTGCAGTGTTCTCTCCAATGGATTTGGGTCTCATGTGTGGGCTTTGCCCATGTGTTGAGGACCATTGGCCCACGTACAATGACAGAAAGCCAATTTTGACGGAACAATTAACATATGTGTATATAGTTATGGGATGTTCAACTTACTTATTTACTTAGCCTTACAATATATTTGAATTCCAATAACATATTATTTTGTCTTTGCATTCTTCCAGGGGGCTTGGGGAGGTGTCACTCTGAGTTGATGCTCTGCATTGGTGTGTAGGTAGTTGGGGGGGGGGTGTGTGTTGCATATGTGTGTGCCCGCATTATTTTCTCCTCCCCCCTCCCTTGTGTCATAGGTGCAGTACTCACCGTTGTCTTCTGCGCCAGCGTTCGTGCTCCTGGTAGAGGAGCAGGTAGACAATTGCTGGTAGGATGTGTAGTTCTGGTTCCATGCTGTCCAGATTCCTCGTGGAGTGTGTAGGGTGAGCGTTTTCCCGTTCGTAGTCTGTTTCGCCGTCCTGTAAGTGCGTTTTTACTGTTTTCAAGCGCCTCGCCTCCTGCGCATCTGCCCCCGTTGTGCCCCTCTGATTGCTGTTTCCCCGATTGTTTACTGTGCCATTAGTGTATTTCTGTGACTGTTTTCAAATTGTGACTGTTTTTTAAAATTGTGCCCGACTTTTTTTGCCTTGTTTTTCGTGTTTTCGCCCCTTGTGCGCTCCCCCTTGCTCTCCGCTCCCTGCCGCTGCCTCCCTGCAGCCCCGCCCCCCTCGTGCCCCCATTCGCCGCTCCCTCCCGCCTCCCGAATCCCAGCTGCTACTCCCTCCCCCCTCCCTTCTTAATGGCTGGTGCTGCGCGTCGCGAGTGAGCGACCTCTGACCTGTTTTAGGTCTAGAGCTCGCCCCCCACGTCCGCAGCACCAACCTGCTGTCTCCTGCCTCTGACCCGCGCCCACGCTGCTGCTAGCATGTTAGAGGCCCTCCTCCACCCGCAGGCATCCTCCTGCGCCTCATCCCTGGTGTCTAGTGGGCTCTAGTAAGCTTCACTTGACCCGTGTGCCGCTTTCCGCCGCCCTGTAAGTGTTTTTCTCATTTTTCAGCGCCTTGCCTCCTTGCGCTTCTGCCCCTGTCGTGCCCCTTCTGTTTGTGCCACTTTTCGCCATCCTGTAAGTGCGTTTTTACTGTTTTCAAGCGCCTCGCCTCCTGCGCATCTGCCCCCGTTGTGCCCCTCTGATTGCTGTTTCCCCGATTGTTTACTGTGCCATTAGTGTATTTCTGTGACTGTTTTCAAATTGCAACTGTTTTTTAAAATTGTGCCCGTCTTTTTTTGCCTTGTTTTTCGTGTTTTCGCCCCTTGTGCGCTCCCCCTTGCTCTCCGCTCCCTGCCGCTGCCTCCCTGCGGCCCCGCCCCCCTCGCGCCCCCATTCGCCGCTCCCTCCCGCCTCCCGCCTCCCAGCTGCTCCTCCCTCCCCCCTCCCTTCTTAATGGCTGGCGCTGCGCGTCGCGAGTGAGCGACCTCTGACCTGTTTTAGGTCTAGAGCTCGCCCCCCACGTCCGCAGCACCAACCTGCTGTCTCCTGCCTCTGACCCCCGCCCACGCTGCTGCTAGCGTGTTCGAGGCCCTCCTCCACCCGCAGGCATCCTCCTGCGCCTCATCCCTGGTGTCTAGTGGGCTCTAGTAAGCTTCACTTGACCCGTGTGCCGCTTTCCGCCGTCCTGTAAGTGTTTTTCTCATTTTTCAGCGCCTTGCCTCCTTGCGCTTCTGCCCCCGTCGTGCCCCTTCTGTTTGTGCCACTTTTCGCCGTCCTGTAAGTGCGTTTTTACTGTTTTCAAGCGCCTCGCCTACTGCGCATCTGCCCCCGTTGTGCCCCTCTGATTGCTGTTTCCCCGATTGTTTACTGTGCCATTAGTGTATTTCTGTGACTGTTTTCAAATTGTGACTGTTTTTTAAAATTGTGCCCGACTTTTTTTGCCTTGTTTTTCGTGTTTTCGCCCCTTCTGCGCTCCCCCTTGCTCTCCGCTCCCTGCCGCTGCCTCCCTGCGGCCCGTCCCCCTCGCGCCCCCATTCACCGCTCCCTCCCGCCTCCCGCCTCCGAGCTGCTCCTGTCTCCCCCCTACCCCCTCCCTTCTTAATGGCTGGCGCTGCACATCCGCGCCTGGACCGCGCCCAGCGCCACCCCCCCTGGTCCTCACACCCCCGCACCTCCTGCTTCCGATACTCGGCCCGCGAACTCCTCGCCCTCAACCCTGGCCCCTCCACAGAGTGCTTCCTGGCCACCCCGAAGCACACCAAAGGACCTTTTTTCTGCCGCACCTGCAACTTCTCCTGCAACAGAACAACGAAGCCAGCAACAACCAACACAAACCACCTGCACTGCATCCTCCTCAACACACGCTCCGCACGAAAACACGCCATCGAGCTCTGGGGCTTGCTCGACACCACCGCCCTAGACGTGGCCTTCCTGACCGAAACCTAGTGGAACGACTCTTCGACCCCTGACATCGCCATCGCCATACCTGACGGATACAAGATCACCAGAAGAGATCGCACCAACGGAATTGGCGGAGGGATAGCCATCGCCCACAAATCTACCCTCAAGATCCACACGGACGACACCCTCAAGACAGCCGAACAGCTCCACTTCCAGATTCACACGGACCCCAACACTACCCTCAGAGGAACCCTCATATACCGCCCTCCAGGACCAAGAGCCCCCTTCAGCGACACCGTCTCCGACCTCACAAGCACCCACGCCCTCGCCTCTCCAGACTACATCCTCCTGGGAGACCTAAACTTCCACCTGGAAAACAACAACGACGCCAACACCGCATCACTGACCACCAACCTCCTCAACTTCGGACTCCGTCAACTGGTCAACACTCCCACCCACATCGCCGGACACACGCTTGAACCACTCTTCACCTCAAGCAACCACATCTCCTTCAGCCACACCTCCGAACTCCACTGGACCGACCATCACTGCGTCCACTTCACCTTCAAGAAAAACACCGAACACCACCGCATCCCTCTACCGCCTCACCGCCGCTGGGGAAAAGTCACCGAAGACCAACTAACCAGCACACTCGCCAAATAGCCACCACCCGAAACCACCGACCCGAGCACCGCTGCCATCAACCTCCATCAATGGATCCTCAACTGCGCCAACACCTTTGCCCCACTCAAGAAACCCACCGCCAACCAAGAAAAGAAAAAACCAGCCTGGTTCACAGATGAACTGACCACCTCCAAACGCACCTGCCAGAAACTCAAGAAGAAATGGATCCTCGAGCGCACACCCGACAACCTTGCTACCCTCAAGGGCGCCAACCGTGAACACCACCAACGGATCCGACTCGCCAAGCGCGCCCACTTCACAGAATGCCTCAACAACAACGCCCACGACTGCAAAGAACTCTTCTGCATTGTGAAGGAACTCTCCAACCCTAACGCCAACGTCAACGACGTCCCTCCCTCCCAGAATCTCTGCGACGATCTCTCCACCTTCTTCCACCAGAAAATCGCAGCCATCCACGACAGCTTCAACACCGCACCTCCGCCAGACCCCACCCCCGATGACTCCTCCCACGCCTGCCGCCTCACCACCTGGACCCAAGTAGACGACACCGAAACCCTAACAACCATGAATTCCATCCACTCAGGCTCTCCCACGGACCCGTGCCCACATCACGTATTCAACAAAGCCGACGCCACCATTGCCCCCAAACTCCGCAAGATCATCAACCTCTCCTTCAACACCGCCACCATCCCGGACAGCTGGAAGCACGCAGAAATCCAACCCCTCCTCAAGAAACCCAAGGCTGACCGCAACGATCTCAAAAACTTCCGACCGATCTCTCTCCTCCCTTTTCCAGCGAAAGTCATCGAGAAGATCGTCAACGCACAGCTCGCCCACTTCCTAGAAGACAACTCCATCCTAGACCCCTCACAATCTGGATTCAGACGAAACCACAGCACTGAGACCGCACTCCTCGCCGCCACAGATGACATCAGACAACAAATGGACACCGGCGAAACCTCAGCCCTCATCCTCCTCGACCTATCAGCCACTTTCGACACAGTCTGCCACCGCACCCTGCTAACCCGTCTCCACGAAGCCGGCATCCAAGACAAAGCCCTCAACTGGATCTCATCCTTCCTCTCCGACAGAACCCAGAGAGTCCGACTCTCACCCTTCCGCTCCAAAGCCACCAACCTCATCTGCGGCGTCCCCCAAGGCTCCTCTCTTAGCCCAACGTTGTTCAACGTCTACATGGCCCCCCTCGCACAACTGGCCCATCAACACAACCTTAGCATCATCTCCTATGCCGACGACACCCAGCTCGTCCTCTCCCTGACCAAAGATCCGCTCACCGCCAAAACCAACTTCCACGAGGGACTAAAATCCATCGCTGAGTGGATGAGCAACAGCCGCCTGAAGCTCAACTCCGACAAGACGGAAGTCCTCATCCTCGGACGCTCCCCCTCGGCCTGGAACGACTCCTGGTGGCCCACCGCCCTCGGACCCCCAACCACCCCAGCCAGCCACGTACAAAACCTTGGCTTCGTCCTCGACTCTGCTCTCACCATGTCCAAACAGATCAACGCCGTCTCCTCCTCTTGTTTCAACACCCTCTGCATGCTGCGCAGGATCTTCAAGTGGATTCCAACAGGAACCAGGAAGACGGTGACTCAAGCCCTTGTCAGTAGCAGACTTGACTACGGCAACGCACTCTACACAGGCATCCCAACGAAAGACATCAAACGACTCCAACGCATCCAGAACGCATCCGCCCGCCTGATCCTCGACATACCCCGCCGATGTCACATCTCCCCCCACCTGAAGGACCTCCACTGGCTCCCTGTGGAAAAAAGGATCACCTTCAAACTCCTCACCCACGCACACAAGGCACTACACAACACCGGACCCACCTACCTGAACACCAGACTCAACTTCTACGTCCCCACACGTCAACTCCGCTCTGCCAACCTCGCCCTCGCCTTCGTCCCCTGAATCCAGCGCAAGACCTCTGGCGGCAGATCCTTCTCCTTCCTCGCCGCCAAGACCTGGAACTCTCTCCCCACCTCTCTACGCCAGACCCAGGACCTCCTCACCTTCAGGAGACTCCTCAAGACATGGCTCTTCGAACGCTAGCAGCACCCCACCCCTCCCCAGCGCCTCGAAACCCTGTTGGGTACATAGCGCGCTTTATAAATTCACTGATTGATTGATTGATTGTTTCCGCCGTGTTTTTATCGGCGGGCTCCCGCCCCGGAAAAGTTGGCGGATTGGTGAGTTGTGATAGGGTGGGCGGTACATTGTCTGCCGCCTGTCTGTTTGCGGTGACCGCCGTGCTGTTTGTTTGTCCCGCTGTGGCGGTCGGAGTATTAAAGTGGCGGTCTGTGTTGGCGGTTCCCGCCAGAGTCAGAATTCCATTTTTTTTACCGCCTGCCTGTTGGCAGGTTGGCCGCCGCTTTAACACCGACCGCCAGGGTTAGAATGACCCCCTAAGCGTTTGGCTGAACAAAGACTTTATTATGAACACCCAAGCAACAAAAATGGCTGCTACCTGCTTTGGGATGTTGAGAACTCTTAGGAAAACGTTATTTCTTCTCCTGACCCTACTCAAAGGAATAGCAGTCCAAGTACTCATTCTGGCATGACTGGACTATGAAAATGTGCTATATTGGGTGCTTCCAAATCAACAGTTGACAAATTATAAGTGGTGCAGAATGCTGCTGCACGTCTTCATGTAACATCTCTAAATTTCACTCCACATGAGAAGCTCTAAAGTCGCTACACTGGCTGCCGGTTGCTCAAAGTATTACATTTAAATCCCTATGCATTGCTCACAGATTACTCACCCAGATGGGTCAATCCTTATATCCCTACTAGACGCTTGCGTTCTTCCAACACCTGCCTAGCTATGGTTCTGCCAATCCAGAGTGTGCGAAGAGGTGACCTATTTTTTTGGTACAATGTTTCCAAGCTACGGAATTCTATGCTTACTACCTTGTGGACTGTTGGATTAGAATTGATATTCCCCAAACAGCTAAAGACCTGGCTGTTCGCACAGTCTTGTTGAACGCCTGACTCTGATGGCAGATGTTTAACATTGTCACTGCTGTGTAATGTGTAGTACTCTATAGCGCTGGGTTGCCCTAAGGTAACTATGCACTCTATAAGTGCCTAATATAATGCAATACAATACAAATCACCACGGTAAGCTCTAGAACATAATTGACCTACTACCACTTCAGCTTGGAGGACCAACAAGACCACCACAACCACCACCACCTCCAACCATCACCACTACCTGTACCACAGAGGAAACACAGGAGAAAAGAGTTCACCACCCCCTCCACCATCACCATCACCACCACCTGTACCACAGAGGAAACACAGGAGAAAAGAGTGCATATATTTGCACTGTCCATCACTAATTGGACTCAAGGAGTAAGGGATAATCACCTATTAACATCTGAGGAGGGAATCTATCGTACAGCTGCTACACCTCAGTGTACCAAAGCTACAGGCAACGGTCGATGGGTTCACCAACATCCCACCACAGACCAAGCTCTTGACCATGCTACACATGCTGGCCTAGGGGTCCTTCCAGACAACTGCAGCCGAATTGCATCCTAATTGGCTGAAATCTCACAGCCATCATTCTCATCATTCCTACCCTAATACTCTTCTCCAACACTCAGCAGCTTAAGCAAGAGATCAGACGCAGATTCTATGCCATCGCTGGTTTCCTGCATGTACTGGATGTCATGGATTGCACACATGCACAACTCGTTTCCCCTGCTGTAACTGCCCATCTATACAGGAACCAGAAACACACCCATTCCATCAATATTTAGACCATAGTTTACCATTGTGAGCTGATCACAAATGTGGTGGCAAAATATCCCAGCAGTATGAATGATGCATTCATATTTCAGCACTCCATTATCAACCGACGATTCCAAGTTGGACAATATGCGAATGGTTACTTGTAGGTAAGCAAGCAGCAAGTTTCGAACAGACACAATAACTAATAGATATGGGGACATAAAACACAGCTCACTGTCTGCCCACACAGAGAGGAACTGCAGGGTGAGGGCTGTTCCACATACATGCAACATGCTTCAGTCTACATATGCAATACATATCACCCTGACATACACTGCTTGACTTAAAGGCACACAACCATTCATGGCAGGCGGGAAATCTGGCCAATATTACTGTGTGCAAGGGAGGTGTACTATGAACACTGGGGAGTGCTCACATGAAACGCACATGACCATCAGTCGTGTCATGGCTCCCACACCAGAAACTATGTGCAAGGTGACAAAGCACGGCTCATTGGCAGGTGACATGCAAAGTTATGAATGTATAATGATCACCAAAATCACTCACATGTGCAATGCTATACACATTAATCACTCACCATGCCTCTGAGGCAGCAGCCTTGGCTAGAAGGTACACCTGCACCCACAAATACAATCCTGCAAGCAAGTGTGAATGTGTACTTGCTAAACAACTTATGTGAAGACCTAGTTGGAAGGAACCATTAAGTGCAGGGGGCCCCCAAATAATTATCAGAAACGTTGTATAGTGCAGGAAGTTGTGTAGCTGGACTGCAGAGGACCACCCACAAATTTTCATGGTCCATATGTTGTGTGCTCAAACTGGGCACAATGCCACACACATGTACATAATGTTCCCTCATTGTGACATGCAATCATGGATTGGGAAATGACAGTTGTGACACCATGTCACTCAGTTGGTGTGTGTGAGTGCGTACTGTGTTGATGTCATCATGTCAACTGCCCTGGAGATTATTGGACAAGCAAAGGCCTGCACCAATGTAATGTAGGCCAACTCTGAAGTCTGGGGATGATCATGCACCCATGCACTTGTCTGTGTCAGCCATGTCCAGTTTGTAACCATCGACTTAGGTAGGACCTACAAAAAAGAATCACATCCACACTTTGTCTCTCCACACATGTAGTGTGAACACATAACATAACAAACGTCCCCTGGAATGAAGAGCTGGAGGACCCAAGAGAGATGTTAGTAAAAAATAAAAACATACAGATCAGAATTCTATGTGATGCATTAGGCCAAAACTTGATGGTTATGTAGGAAAATAGTAGTCATGACCTGCAACAATAGATCAGTGTGAGATATGTCACAATTCAATGGCCGAATGACTACTAACACTTGTGACAACTCACCACATCCACATCATTTGCACTCACATCTACTACAAATAGTACATGCATCACAGAGGACAGAACACCATATGTGTAGTGATGTGTCAGTCATATCAGTAATCATCTTGCATGCATGTTAAACAATTTCATAGTATGTCTCATACTGTTGACAAAGTGTATGAGTCAATAAGGACATAGAACAAATTGTGCATGGAAGTTGAGCCATCAGCTGTCATGAATATTTACCCAATACACCTCTACTCACTGTGCATCTGACAAAAGATATAGGCCCTCATTTGAACATTGGTGGTAAATGCAGCTTACCGCTGTGCAGAAGACCGCCAACACACCGCCGCGGAATTCCACCACAGCTATTACGACCCACATCTCAGAATCTGCCAAAATCTAGACACCCACACAAGTCCGCCACCCCAAAGGTCAGTGATAAACTGGCGATAACAAAACCTCCACCATCACGCCAACAGGAATACGCCCATACTATCACGACCCACGAATCCACGTGGCGGACTTTCAACCACGGTAAACCATTGGCGGTACACACCGCCACGCTCAAAATACACACACTTTTACAAAACACAACTACATTGGTTAATTCCAAATACACATACCTGATACACATACACACACCACTCCCACACACCCAATACACTATAAAACACCCACCCACATCACCCACAAACCCTTACTACCAAAAATTTAGACGAAGGCCAGAGAGACAGCACAGCAAAGACAACACCAGCATACAGAAGCACACAACACCAACACACATACACATCCACGCACAAAACACCACACACCCCTAAACATCACCCCACACATCACAACACACATCACCCACACCACCCCATGGCACCGCAAAGACATCCCAGGTTTTCTGAGCAGGAGCTCAGGGTCATGGTGGAGGAAATCATCCGGGTAGAGCCACAGCTATTCGGATCACTGGTGCAGCACATCACCATAGCTAGGAAGATGGAGCTATGGCGCAGAATCGTGGACAGGGTCAACACAGTGGGACAGCACCCAAGAACATGGGATGACATCAGGAAGAGGTGGAACGACCTACGGGGGAAGGTGCGTTCTGTGGTCTCAAGACCCCGCATCATGGTTCAGAGGACTGACGGCGGCCCCCCACCTCTTCCCCCACAACTAACAACACGGGAGGAGCAGGTCTTGGCTATACTGCATCCTGAGGGCCTCGCAGGAGTAGCAGGAGGAATGGACTCTGGTAAGTCAAATCTTAACTATTACATTCCTCACCATACCTTTATGCTATTACATATCCCCACCCTCACCCCCATAACTCCAACTCCTCACATATGTCCCACTATCACAAACCACACATCCCAACACCAAGCCCTACATGCAACAACAAAGCATGGCCACCCATCACGAATGCATGGCCACTACACATACCCACACAGACCCCATAACAATTAGCACACAAGGTCCTATACAGGAATGCAAGCATTGGGGTACAGGGTCACCCACCCATTGCACACCATGGCACACACAGATGCAATAATCATGCCTTTACACCCCTGCAGGACCCTTACCCAACGTCACTGGACAGGAGGTTCCAGACATGTCCACTCCACCCACAGAAGAGGCCCACAGTGATGACAGCAGCTTTGTCCAACTGGATCTAGATGACCAGCCCAGCCCATCTGGGACCTCAGGTCAGTTGGTTCCCCTCACACTGGCACAAGCCACAACAGAGCATCCCCCCTCTGGAAACACCAACACAGCACCCACCCAGCGGGCCTATACCTCTGTCCCCAGGACACGTCAAGCAGCAGTGTGTCCACCACTACAGGGAACCCAGGCTAACCCACCAGCCCAAGAACAGCAGGGACTTGGGGACAGTGGTAGTGGGCACACGGTTCAGGGGACAGAGGCCAAGGATGACAGGGGAACTGGGAGGACAGGCCCATGGAACCCACTCTCCACGAGGCCCTCTCCAGCATCATGGGAGCCAACCACCATTCCCAGGAGACGATGGCAACGGTACTGGCCAAGTTTCAGGAGACCCAGCGGCTGCAGGAGATACAGTATTTGGGGTTCAGGGAGGAACTCAAATCCATCAATACAACACTGGGCACCATTGTAGGGGTGCTGAAGGAACTCGTGCACACCAGGAGGGACACTGTGGCACAACAAGGGGCTGAGGTACTGGGTTTTTCAGAACCGGTACTGATCCGGTAACCCAGCGGTGCCAGGGTACACCCAAAGACCTCGGGTACTTTCCTGATTCAGACTACAGAAACTCAGAGTCTTCTAGGTGAAGTCAAAGGTCGAATTTATTGGCTGCAACCAATTGACAAGTGTCCTAGAAGTACAACAGCACGATTTGTATGTTCTCAGGAGACTGTGTTTCAATGCAAAGTCAGGTTTCCTTATATACAGTTTTTTAAGCTTCAGGCAAACATTCTTGACATTTTGGTTGGTCATTCACATGTTTTTCACTACAAAGGAAAAAACAGTGTCATGATGAAACCTCATATTTCATGTCATCCAACCCATAATAAATTACCCGGCAAGGCCTAGTATTTTACATCAGATAAGTGTGGACCCCTAATAAAAACGGGCACCTCCCCCTCGTAAAGTAAGAAGAAGAAAAGAGCAGGTGCAGGTGTGAGCAAGTTAGGCAGGGTGTGTGAGCGATAATAAGGGTTTTATGGCCTGGTGTGCCTTGATGCTATCTGATTCGGCCACTGGGAGAGGGACTGACCAAACAGGTTTGGCCTGAGGCAATGGTTCCAGCTTGCCCAGGTCAGAGAAAAGTCAATCAAGGTGTACGTGTCCTTGGAATCAAATCTGACTGTATTATAAGCCTATGTGAGGGCAACTTTTAAAATGTCTGCCGTGTATAAAATGGGAGCCACGAGTGCAGGACGAAAATGGCGATTTCGAGGTGAAAACGCTGCTGGAATTGAGCGAAAATGCTCATGCTTAGTGTACTAGTCATTATCGGTCTTTTGATACTAAAATCGTACTGCTGTGGCAAAGTAAATTACATGGGTCCAGAATTTTTAGAACCACAAACCCTCCTTTTGCCCTTACATAGGCAATAAACCTATTCTCATGCTAATCTGAGTCCAGGTCTCTGTTTATAAGGCCATGGAGATGTTGCTGGAGCAAAATTCTAGTACTTGGTAACTCTCTCTGGACAGGTCTCCTCGAACATGAAGTAGCACAAAAGGCCACATATGGCAGGACAAAATAAGGAATACCTCTATCTGCAGTAGGTGGCATAAGATCACACACCCAACAATTAGTGATGTTCACTACTAACTAGTGTTGATGCAGAAGCTGTACAAAAGAATTGCTTACAAATTCTGATCTTCTAACCTGCTCATGTTCAGGAAAAGGGTGAAAAGAGTGCAAAGAAACAATAGTAGGAAAAGACATAGGTTGGGAAGTGGGTGTAGAAGTCAATTGAGTAGAGAAAAACAATCCCACCCATAAATGACAACGTCATGTTTAAAAGACACTAGAAAACACGTTATTAAGAACATATAGACAACGGGAGAAAGTAGTGACCACTATTTACAAATGAAATAATAATTTTTCACAACCCTAACCAAAAAGCAAATCCTAAAATTATCTAGTAACATTTTTAGGGCTCCTCTGCATTTCAGTAATTTTTGTATGTTCAGGTGGAACAGTGGGGATTCTCATCAATGTTCTAAGGTGAAAAGGGGGTACTCTTTCCACAGAAAATGGACTTTATTCTGCTTTTACTAAACAGAATAGTACTTTAAAACAATGCCAGCAAAACAATCAGTCTCCTAACACCTAGTCTATACAATCACACGGAAACCTCTTGTGAAACCAACTATGCCCAGAGTCCGTTCAAAAAGCCTCTCTGGCAGGCTTCTATTGTCCATCAAATTCTCTTTTGTTGTTTTCTTTCGCATGGGCCTCTCAATTCAGGCCTCTTCGTGAGAAAAGTACTGCTTAGTTGGAGTGCCCTCCTGGCAAACACCCACAGCTCACTCGAAAGTCTCAATGTCTTAAAGCAATGCACCAGTGTCTCTCCTCTGTGGCAGATACTACAAACAATGTGCTCTTCATTGATCAAGGGCACAAATCATCTCGTGCAGACCCAAGCACCATTAATTGGGAAATAGCTCAAGCTCAGCAGCACTTTCAGACTCCAACACTCATTATTTAGTGTCAGAGGACGCTCAAGCTGCTCTTTCATGGGCACCAAAATATAGTGCCTTTTTCCAAACTTGAAATCTCCGGTGCACTGCCCTTCTTCCGTTGGAGCAAAGAAAAGGGGGTGTGTGGCCAAAACTCAGGCCAAGGGGCTCAAGGGATTGCACACTGTCAGAGGTTACCAGCACATGACAGGTAGAGAAATGAAACCTCAAAACAGCTCTGCCATCAACAACAGGAATCCTTCTCTTTAGCTCTTTTACACTGAAACTTTGGTTTTGTGATGTCCAACGCCGTCTGATGGAGCAAGTACGATACCATGCGCTGGCTAATCGCTGTCCAGCTTTGCTACTTCCTGGGTGCTGAGACTGTAGGGCCAAGACGTCCGTCTTTCATCTGTAGCTGTCACTGATGGGAATTAGGCTTAAATCAATGTCCTGCAGGTTATTATGACTTGATACCTGCAGAATCTAGTGACGTAGGAAGTGTGCCACAGCTGTTAGTTTCCTTCAATTTAGTACAAAAACAGTTCATGGTTTTTAACAAGGGGACTGCAAGCAGGTGGTCTGCAATCTTCAAAGGAGTAGCCATACACCATGGGCATAAAATACAAAGACAAAGGCAGAAGGGCAAAACAGGGTCTGTAGCATCTTTAATTCAGTTCTCTCCATTATTCTCTGCCATCTATAGCTACATGAGAATTCTATCTGAATGGATTTCCTCACACAGTGGCATTGTCTAATGGGGTAAACACATATTTGCCTCAATGATTAAGTCTAGGTGTTCCTCCTTACCTTAGAACATCTCAATAGAGAAATCACATTATACCGATTATCAGGGACATGTAGAAACCTTCCTTTAAAAACTGTGCATCAGGTGCACTATGCAATACACAGGCTAATAGTCAAATGTGCAAACAAAAAGACAAGAACTAGAGGGTCCTGATATTTGCATGATTAGGACACATCTGATCCCACAAAAAATTAAAGTAGCAGGAACAGAAGGGAACCGAAAACCAAATTAAAATAGACATTGAAAATTCGTCATGTTCAAAAAGGTAAACATAAGATATCTCCTATTGAGATGGAAAACTTGTCTTACTATAATATTGAGTCAGTTAACCAGTCTATCGCTACCCTGACAGTCAGGCTGGAAAACATTGAAGCAGGCCTAAGGCAAATTCTTGAAAACCAGTCTGGTCATACCAAAGGGAATTATACATAACATGGGGGTCCCTGGTATATCACTGCAGTCTGGAAATGTGAACCTGAACAATACATCAATAATAATAAAAGGGCTGACTGGTGAAAGGAATTCGAAAAAGAGAAATCGGACTAGGACATAGTTAAAATCTCAATAACTAAGCGTGATGCGACATTGGTCAGGGGAAGTAACAAAAGAAAAAATCTATAGGAAGAACAAAAAATAATTATTTGGGTGATAGTCAGGCATGTGACACAATACCGAGAGTACGGGTGATACACAAAGGCCAAAGTTACACAAATTGTAACTCTACCGTTGGCGACTACAACATATACGGTACTCCTAGCTAATGTTTCAGTTCCTTCTTCAGGAAAAAATGAAAACCTGGTTTTCTTTTAAGGAACGAAAGCCATATGCTACTTAGGAAACACAACATCGTTAACTAATGTAATATAGAAATTAGGCCACCTTGAGTCACAGATCTATAATTTCATCCTTAGGTCCAATCAAGGATACATAAATGTAGGGCTGCCTGTTCCTTTAAGGGAAGGGGCAGTAACGTGACTAACTGCAGGTGACACACTTTGATCCTGTATACCTCTTTTTATTTTCCTTCAATACCATTATAGCCAAATAGACATTCACTGGTGAAGTGTTGTCTTTTATGTTCACAGCATGAAATATCATTATCTGTGGAATTTAGTAACCAGAACAAGTTCAACCAACTGTTGCCTAGCGATGGGCATCGTCATGACCATCCCCTCACAACACAGGGGAGCTTGTAATAGTATCAAAAGCAGCAACAAACATTCAAAAAACAAATCAAAAATAATAAAAACGCACAAAACGTCAAGCCATCAGATATACTTGCTGTGTATCAAGCACAAAAAGCATAGACAAAACAATAGCATGTGTGAATAAGCGGTGGCACACAACACCATGTCATGTACTTTATGCACTGTAAACCTGCAGCCCAAAACCCAATATTTGGGCCTGTTTAATTTGTCAGGTTTAAAATCCTTACCCTCCTTTTGACAGTAGATCACCAGGCAATGGAAATCTGCTGTCAAATATAACTTTACTGTTTCTCTTCTAACATACAGGACCAGCAAGAACAATTCATGATAGGACCAAATACATGAAAATAAATTTCCATTACTTAACTGTTACCCTCTTGTCAGTTACTTCGCAACATCAAGCCACCTTAGTTTTACCTTTCTAAAAGTAAAAATTGTTACACTGACACTCCATATTAATTTGGCACCTACAATTTCCACTGTAAAAAAAAATCATCTCTATTTCCAGATTATTAAACTACATTTACTGTGAATAATTCACACACCTTAATAACACACATACCAGTTGTTAGAATAAATGCTTGTTGCAATCCCATGCAATGGTACATATTTCATCAACCTCGAATGAATGAACGTCTCAGTAGGCCCAGCTGAAGTTAGAACCTTCAACCTTGATATTAAAACAAGCCTTTGTACTGGCAAATTGACTCATTGAATCATAAGAAGGCACAACCTGCAAATATATATCAAACCAAAATGTATGCATTTACTGAAGCCTGAGACACTTTAAAAAGTACTCTGAATGAAAGAAAATGCAGTTTAAACAGTGCTTTTGCCCAAAATCGACTTTGATATTTTAGGCATTAAAAAATCAATATCCTACAATTTTCTTGCATAATATGCATTACCAGAATGTCTATTACACAATCCATGAGTCAGCCATTGAAAATATTAACTTATACTTTATAGAAATGAGCTTGTTTGCTCCTGCGCCAAGGGAAAATTGCACATACAAATGTCATTTTAGTGGTGCAACATAACTTGAATTAAATTTTAATGTTAGGAGGTCATAGTATAGGTATTAAGCTTTATAAATATTAAAAAACGATTTTGAAAGGACTTATTTTTTTAAATAATTTTTCCATAATTAATAATTTTCTTTAAAAAAAAATAAAAACCCAATTATTCTTTTTTTTGTGATAATTCCACATATAAAAGCAAGCTGCATCCCTTGCCTATTATTTGGGATACATTAACTCACAAGCCTAAGCGCATAAGCCTAACTTGAAATGCGTCACATTTTTGCGCCACTTTCATTTAAAAGGAAGGTTATGCAAAATTCCACCCATGTTTAACTGGGAAAGTGCTGGCTGAATTGAAAATAGATCATTTTTTTTTTTTTTTTTGGGGGGGCCTATTTATATCTATTGAATGTGTTTTCTAATTTATTAAGCATTTAACAGCAGTTTTGTCTATGTGCACAATTGCTCATTCTATAAATTAAAGAGCAACATATAGCTATGTTAGCACATCACATGGTTCATTTCTGGATTTTTTCTAAGTTTCTACTTAATATTAATTAACCAACATTTTACTTAACAAACTGTAAACATCAAGAAGACCCACAAACACACATTGAGCTCATTTCAGATATAAACAGAAAACATTCAGTACACATAATACCGCGCGCTTTAGCCTTTTTTCATAAATAGCGCCGTCGCAATTTACTTACAGAACCGTTTGCAGATCCTAGTTGTAAGTCATATTTACAAGAAAAAAAAAGAAAACTTTTCTCAATTATTTCCAAGAATAGCGGACCCATACTTTATTAAACGTGATGGGGCCCACTCCGTGCTTCACATATAGTTCATAGGTTGGAGTTCCAATCGGAGGAACCGGACATGAGTCCTCCAACCGGGAGTCCCTTTTACAACCAAGACAAAACAAATTTCCAAGTCTGCTAAGACCAGGCATCTTCGCTCACTAGTCTAGGTTCAAACTTCAAAGGATTATCGTTTACGATAGTCTCGTGAATACACGAGTCCTTCGGCTTTGGTACTTGCAAGTTCCAAATCAAAGTGATCCCAAAGGGATACCAAACCAAATGTCCAACTAAGGACCAAACCAAGTGTCCAACTAAGGACCAAACCAAGTGTCCAACTAAGGACTGGGAGACGCTCCACTTATACTTAACTGAAAATATCAATGACGTCACCAGAAGACTCGTCTTATCGTTTCGCTCTACCAAAAAATCAAGGGTCCAAATCAGGGCGATAGCCAGGGCAGCAGTCCTTCATAGCCGTCGGGAAGCGGGGAACCTCGCAACAAAGACTTTCGGACCACGTCGACATGCAGGGGTCGATGAAGTGGCGGCCTTCCTCCAGAATTTTCACACGAAGCTCCCCACGGACCTCAGGCTTGGACCGGTACCGCTGGTATCGCCCCACGTTGGCCGCCAACTGAGGTACTGGGTTTTTCAGAACCGGTACTGATCCGGTAACCCAGCGGTGCCAGGGTACACCCAAAGACCTCGGGTACTTTCCTGATTCAGACTACAGAAACTCAGAGTCTTCTAGGTGAAGTCAAAGGTCGAATTTATTGGCTGCAACCAATTGACAAGTGTCCTAGAAGTACAACAGCACGATTTGTATGTTCTCAGGAGACTGTGTTTCAATGCAAAGTCAGGTTTCCTTATATACAGTTTTTTAAGCTTCAGGCAAACATTCTTGACATTTTGGTTGGTCATTCACATGTTTTTCACTACAAAGGAAAAAACAGTGTCATGATGAAACCTCATATTTCATGTCATCCAACCCATAATAAATTACCCGGCAAGGCCTAGTATTTTACATCAGATAAGTGTGGACCCCTAATAAAAACAGGCACCTCCCCCTCGTAAAGTAAGAAGAAGAAAAGAGCAGGTGCAGGTGTGAGCAAGTTAGGCAGGGTGTGTGAGCGATAATAAGGGTTTTATGGCCTGGTGTGCCTTGATGCTATCTGATTCGGCCACTGGGAGAGGGACTGACCAAACAGGTTTGGCCTGAGGCAATGGTTCCAGCTTGCCCAGGTCAGAGAAAAGTCAATCAAGGTGTACGTGTCCTTGGAATCAAATCTGACTGTATTATAAGCCTATGTGAGGGCAACTTTTAAAATGTCTGCCGTGTATAAAATGGGAGCCACGAGTGCAGGACGAAAATGGCGATTTCGAGGTGAAAACGCTGCTGGAATTGAGCGAAAATGCTCATGCTTAGTGTACTAGTCATTATCGGTCTTTTGATACTAAAATCGTACTGCTGTGGCAAAGTAAATTACATGGGTCCAGAATTTTTAGATCCACAGGGCCCCTGACACTAGCCTGGACGGTGGACTGTCCACCACCTCCACCTGCGCTAGTGGACAGGGGGCACCGCCACAGGACCACGACACCAGCACCCCACCCCCTGCAGATGGAGAACCACCCCACACGTGGTCCCTGAGATCCAGGACAAAGACAGAGAACAATGCCAAGAGATGAGACCACCCTTATTGTCATCCTTCTGTCCCACTTTGTCACCCTGTCCATCCTTAAACTGCCCCAGCTCCACTTCCTATGCCCCTTTGGAGAATGCACATGTGAGACTAATAGACTGGACTCTGCCATGGACCTTCCTCCACCATCACCCCTGACCATTTTACAACCCCCCTCCACTATTTAGCACTTAAATAAACACCCTTAAATCACAAAACTATCTGGAGTCAGTCTGTGCTTTCACAAATGTGTATTTGCAATAACTGAGGGAAATAGCAATGTCCATTGTATTGTCAACATACCTATGTCACACAGCTCTAGTCCACGAGGAAACATAGCAGAGGACCCACATCTGTGAAATCGAAAGGGGATGTGACAAATCAGGGTCCATACACTGGGTGAAAGTGACAGACAGATGAGAGGTAGAACAAGTGTATCTGATGTAGGAGGCAGTGATGTCTTCTTACCTGTGTCTCACTGGAAGTATTAATGAATCACAGTGTTTCTGTTGTCGATATCCTCTTCTTCTGCCTCCTCTTCTTCACTGTCTACAGGCTCCACAGCTGCCACAACACCTCCTTCAGGACCATCCTCATGCAGAAAAGGCACCTGTCATCGCAAAGCCAAGTTGTGCAGCATACAGCAGGCCACGATGATCTGGCACACCTTCTTTGGTGAGTAGAATAGGGAACCACCTGTCATATGGAGGCACCTGAACCTTGCCTTCAGGAGGCCGAAGGTCCTCTCTATAACCCTCCTTGTTCGCCCATGTGCCTCATTGTACCGTTCATCTGCCCTTGTCCTGGGATTCCTCACTGGGGTCAGTAGCCATCACAGGTTGGGGTAGCCAGAGTCACCTGCAAATGTTGAGGGACAACTGTTAGACACACACTAACCCTTAGGGACAACCCTAGATCCAGACAAATATTCACACTGTATAGGGTCCAGGTCCTCACCTAATAGCCACACACGGTGCCTCTGGAGTTGCCCCATCACATAAAGGATGCTGCTATTCCTCAGAATGTAAGCATCATGCACTGAGCCAGGAAACTTGGCATTCACATGGGAGATGTACTGGTCGGCCAAACACACCATCTGCACATTCATCGAATGGTAACTCTTCCGGTTTCTGTACACCTGTTCACTCCTGTAGGGGGGACCAAGGCCACATGTGTCCCATCAATGGCACCTATGATGTTGGGGATATGTCCCAAAGCATAGAAGTCACCTTTCACCAAAGGCAAATCCTCCACCTGAGGGAAAACGATGTAGCTGCGCATGTGTTTCAGCAGGGCAGACAACACTCTGGACAATACGTTGGAGAACATAGGCTGGGACATCCCTGATGCTATGGCCACTGTCGTTTTAAAAGACCCACTTGCCAGTAAATGGAGTACTGACAGGACCTGCACTAGTGGTGGGATTCCTGTGGGATGGCGGATAGCTGACATCAGGTCTGGCTCCAACTGGGCACACAGTTCATGGATTGTGGCACGGTCAAGTCTGTAGGTGACAATTACATGTCGCTCTTCCATTGTCGATAGGTCCACCAGCGGTCTGTACACCGGAGGATGCCGCCATCTCCTCACCTGCCCCAGCGGACGTGCTCTATGGATGAGAACAGCGAGCAGAGGGTCAGCCAACAGTGAGGTACGAAAACACAACTTTATACCACACATTTGTCAATCCGCTATGTGCCTGTCTTAGTGTATATGCAAGGCCTAGATTTGTGTGGCGCATTTAGAATTAATGCCATGTGGCACCTTGAAATGGTGGCTGTCTGACCTGTAAGGTGGAATAATGGGATATGAGGTAACTGCGCTGGCCTTGTAAACCGTTGCGGTAGGTGGTCAAAGACCGCGGCACAATCCTGCATTGGTTAACATTGGACCCTATGGCACTCACTTGATACCTGATCTTCGACAGGAGAGGACCTACACTGCAAGTGCTGCTGTAATCTCAGTCTGAAAGCAACAATGGCTACAGTGTCTGGGAAAAGGGCCCCTGCCTTCACTTCGGAGAAGTTGGACAAACTAGTGGATGGGGTCCTCCCCCAGTACACGCTACTCCACAGTCCTCCAGACAAACAGGTGAGTACACTGTGAGCATGCTGTATGGGCAATGCCTGTTTGGAGTGGTGTGGATGGGAGAATGTGGGGGGGTGAGGTCTGCATGAGCGGACGGTGAGTGTATGTGCATCAGGGCAAGGGTGGGAACGTGGGCCAATGACAGTGATGGTCTGGACGGTTATATATTCACCTTTTCCCCTGTACTATTCATCTAGGTCAGCGCCTATCAGAAGAAGGATATTTGTCGTGCCCTCGCCAAGGAAGTCCAGACCCTGGGGGTCCACCACAGATGGAGCACCCACTGCCGTGAAAGATGGGAGGACATTCGCCGCTGGAGCAAGAAAACGGCGGAGCACCAGCTGGGGATGGCCTCCCAATGTGGGAGAAGTGCCTGTCGGACCATGACCCTCCTGATGTTACAGATCCTGGTGGTGGCGTATCCGGAGTTGGATGGGCGCTTGAGGGCATCACAGCAGCTACAAGGGAGTGAGTACACTCTCATTCAGGGGAGGTGGGCAGTGGGTTACAATAGGCCAGGGCGAGTTTTGCAGGCAAGGACCCTTTGTGAGGCAGGCTCAGTGGCACCCCATCCCCACCAGTGGTAAGAGCCACCTAACCCTAGTCAGGCTCCTGTGACTTCCATGTGTGCAGCAATCGGGCATAGGCCTTGTACCCCATGGCCCTGTGATTAATTAGGGAACTCTTAGTGAATGGCGTAGTGCAGAGGGCTGCTGTGTCTGTAGTGTCCGCCAACGGTAGCGGTATTACATGCACTGAACATGTCTTTCTACTTTCTTCCCCCCCGTTCTTGTGTGCATTAGCATCATCACGCCGAGTAGCAGTGCCACCGGAGCAGGAAGGAGCTGCATCCGACATGGCCCTGGAGGGCGAGACTATGGACTCCAAATTCACCAGTGAGACAGAGGGAGAGGGGAGCTCCATGTGGGGAAAGGAGCTGAGACCAGCGACACTGACTCCTCCTCTGATGGGAGCTCCCCTTGTGGTGGTGGGCCCCTTTGTGCCCACCCCATCTACAGTACAGCCGCCACCCCCCTACCAGCACCGCCCTCCCAGCAGCCCCTCAGCGTGTGTCCCGTGGCCGCTCACCCAGGAGGGTGGGCATCTCCTTTGCCCCAGGCACCTCAGCCCCTGCCCCTGTCAGCCCTGCTGCCCTCAGTGAGGAGGCCATTGACCTCCTCAGATCCCTCATTGTTAGACAGTCTACCATTCTGAATGCCATCCAGGGTGTAGAGAGACAGTTGCAACAGACCAATGCATACATGGAGGGCATTCATTCTGGTCAGGCAGACCAACAGCGAGCTTTTCAGACTCTGGCCTCAGCACTGATGGCAGCCATTGTCCCTGTGTCCAACCTCCCCCCTCCAACTTCCTCCACCCAGACCCAATCCCCAGTACCTCAGCCTATCCCAAGCACACCATCAGACCAGCATGCACACACCTGAACACACAAGGGTAGCTCTGGCAAACATAAGCACCACATATCCCACAGGCACTCACACAAGCATCATACCCATGCAGACATGCCAACATCCACTGCCTCAACTGTATCCCCCTCCTCCACGTCTCCTTCCTCCCTCCCTGTCACGTCTCCACTCACACCTGAATGCACTACATCTTCAGCCATTACGTCCATCACCAGCACGCCCATCACCACACACCGCTCATGTGCACTCACCACCCCCACTACCATTCACACATCCCCTGTGTCCTCTCCCAGTGTGCCTGTGAGCCCTCCTCCCAAACTACACAAACACAGTCACACATCCACCCAACAGCCATCCACCTAACGACAGCCTCATGCCCATGCACCTTCACCCAAAGTCAGCAAACGTACACCTCCTACAACCACTACCTCTTCCTCCACTCCCAAACCCCCTCCATATACCCATTCCAGTGTGTCTAAAAAACATTTCCTGTCAAACCTTGACCTCTTCCCTACACCTCCCCCACCCCTCCGTCCCCTAGGGTCCGCCTGTCTAGGTCCCAACCCAGCACCTCAGCCACCATATAACCAGGATCAGTGGTGCCAGCAGTAACCGGCTTCTGGAATGCGCCAAGCAGCAGGACAGCTAGTGTGTCAAGAAGCCGGCACAAGGACATTTCCCCACCTCAAAAAGTAAAGAAGTTGGCCATAGCCCGGAGGGAGAAGGCCAAAACACCTGCCACCAAGGGCTTTCTCAGGACTACAGTTGTGAGTGGCAAGACAGCTGCACCACCATCCAAGGTGGGGAAGGGCCGGTGGAAGAAAGGGAAGTCGCCGACAACATGCACAGCGGACAAGACCGCCACCGGCACCGGCACCGCCACATGCACCACCGCCAAGGGCACCGCCGCTCAGGACACCGCCGCCAGCAGCACGCTCACAGAGCCAGCCCCCTGCACTGCCGACCAGGACACTGCTGCCAGCAGCACGCTCACTGAGCCAGCCACCAGCACTGCCACCCAGGACACCGCCGCCAGCAGCACGCTCACATAGCCAGCCACCAGCACTGCCGCCCAGGACACCGCTGCCAGCAGCACGCTCACAGAGGCAGCCACCAGCACCGCTTCCCAGGACACTGCCGCCAGCAGCACGCTCACTGAGCCAGCCACCAGCACCGCCACCCAGGACACGGCCGCCAGCAGCACGCTCACAGAGCCAGCCACCAGCACCGTCACCCAGGACACCGCCGCCAGCAGCACCCTCACTGAGCCACCCACCAGCACCGCTGCCCAATGAGCGCCGCAAGCACCGCCACCACTGAGGCCGCCGCCAGCACCGCCAGTGGCCACGCCACATCCTGTGCCAGTGGCACCACCGCGGACATGGCTGCCATCCCCAGTGGTCAGTCGTACATGGCTGGTGGTCAGTTCCAGGGGCCTGGACAGCTTCCATGTTGGTCAGTGGAGAATGACATCCACTACCTCTGTCCTTGGCAGGATGAAGCACTCTGGGCACAAAGCCCCCTCCCAGAACCAGTGGAGAATGACATCCACTACCTCTGTCCTTGGCAGGATGAAGCACTCTGGGCACAAAGCCCCCTCCAGAACCAGTGAAGAATGACATCCACTTGAGAGACTGTGGCTTTGCACTCCCCAGGATAAAGCAGTGGGCAAACCACCCACTGGAGAGACTTGTGAGACTGTGGCTTTGCACTCCCTAGGATAATGCAGTGGGCAAACCACCCACTTGAGACACTTGAAAGACTGTGGCTTTAGACTCCCCAGGATAAAGCAGTGAGCAAACCACCCACTGGAGAGACTTGTGAGACTGTGGCTTTGCACTCCCCAGGATAATGCAGTGGGCAAACCACCCACTTGAGACACTTGAAGGACTGTGGCTTTGCACTCCCCAGAATAAAGCAGTGAGCAAACCACCCACTGGAGAGACTTGTGAGACTGTGGCTTTGCACTCCCCAGGATAATGCAGTGGGCAAACCACTCACTTGAAACACTTGAGAGACTGTGGCTTTGCACTCCCCAGGATAAAGCAGTGGGCAAACCACCCACTGGAGAGACTTGTGAGACTGTGGCTTTGCACTCCCCAGGATAAAGCAGTGGGCAAACCACCCACTGGAGTGACTTGTGAGACTGTGGCTTTGCACTCCCCAGGATACCTAAATGGGCATGGAGCCCCCTCGTGGAGTTGGCATCGTGCACTCATCCGGCTGAGGTGCTCCCTTTCCCTTCCCCCTGAGGTGCCTGTTTTATTTCGATCTGATGCCCCAGCAGTGTTCTCTCTGTTTGGATTGTGTATCTTGTGTGGGCCTCGCCTATGCATTTTGGGCCCAGTGGTCCACGGACTATGTAGGTGCAGTACATGGACTTGAAATCTTGGTGTACATATTTGTTAATAGTGTATATATATTTTTTTGACTAATGGATTTTTACTCATTACAATCGTTCAAATCATTTCCTTTTATCCTTTTGTTCTTCCAGTGGGGTTGGGGGATGTAAATGTAATGTTTCAACATGTATTTGTGTGTATGTTGTTGTGTGTGAGGTTCGGGGTGGGGGTGTTTCATGTTGCATGTGTGTGTCACTCTCTTTTCCCTCCCCCTCCCCTGTGTCATAGGTGCAGTACTCACTGTGGTGGTCGCCGCCGTCGGTCGTGCTCCTGGTAGAGGAGCAGGAAGAGAATGGCAGGTAGAATCTGGAGTTCTGGATCCATGGCATCCTGGTTCCTCGTGGGGTGTGTAGAGGTGAGCGTTTTCCCTTCCAAGTCCTGTTTCCGCCGTGTTTTTGTTCGCGTTAAATCCGCCCCAGAAAAGTTGGTGGATTGGCCTCTCATAATGGTGTGGACGGTACATTGTCTTCCGCCTGTCTGTTGGCAGTTACTGCCATGCTGTTTGTTTCTACTTCCGTGGCGGTCGGAGTGTTAAAGTGGTTGTTTATGTTGGCGGTTTCCGCCACGGTCGTAATTCCATTTTTATATGCTTTAACACCGACCGCCAGGGTTGTAATGAGGGCCATAGTCTGCAACTGTGGGTGAGTACTTCTCACAAACACACCCATTTAGAAGGCCAGCACAACCAGATTAATGATCTTAACAGGACCAAGTATATTGTGGGGGAGACTTCAAGTGTACACAAGTTCTACTTCAGGAGTCAGGATATGTCTGGGGGTCACTTGCCCAACTCACCACAAATGGTTACTAAAATAATACTAGTGTGCTGAATATTGCAGAATATATGTGCATGGGTGACTATCACATGGCCTCATGACAATGGGTTAGCATGAAGAACTGGACAATGAGGATGAGGAAGTTGAGGAGCAAGCTCAAAATGTACTATCAGTAGCAGCAACATGGTGATGTGCCAAATACTAGAACATCTGTGTGGCACATGCATGAATGAATTTCACAATTTCACAGAATTAAGACAAAATGAATCATTGTACTTATGTAAAACAACACTTATAAGCACAACCAGTGTGTAGGCAACTTACCTGCCCTGTCACAGTGTGAGAAAAGCATCCTTTTAGCATGTTCACCCCAATTTATTATACTTATACTGGTAGTAACTGACCCTGAATGTACCCTGTGTCTGCTAACCAGGCCCAGGTCTAGTCCTCTAAATAAAAGTTATATGGTAAAATCATACAATTACAATGACAAACTCCTGTAAGTCCCTAGTACAAAATAGGCCAAGGAGGACTCAAACTACCTCTAATTCCCTAGAATATAATAGGACAGGGACAATTAGAGGCCCAGTAGATTTCTTTCACTGACGTGTGCACTGTTGTCCTATTTGAAGGCAAGATGTTGGGCGAGGAACAAAGTGCACTGGCAGTGTGTCTCCTGATGGTAGCCCCCTGGAGGGGGAATGTAGGCATGTGACACCATCCATACATCCCTTTACATGTGTGTCTAGGCTGTCACAACACTTTCCTGTTCCCCCCTCCTTGTTGCCTGACAGCCTGTTCTCTGCACCTTGGGACACAGCATAGATTGGCAGTTGCCTGTCCTGTCCTAGATATGGGTGTGCTAACCTCATTCCAGGACAAGTTTACAACATCCCTGGGGGTAAGCTAAGCATTGAAATCAGGTGCCAATACGTAGTTGGAACATGGGGCAACCATTGTAAGGTGTGCCATTACACAAACATAGGAATTGCTCCCTATGTATAGTGTGATCCTAGTAATGCATGCTGTTAGACCTGGCAACCTTGGTGTGGTCACCCCTGTCTTTTTTGCCTCTGCTTCCCATGTTTTGACTGTGTGCTAGACTCTGTTCTTGTTGTCTTTGTTACTCTGGGTACGTTACCACTGCTGACCAGTACTAAAGTGCAAGTGCTCATGTGTAAATTGTATGTGTAATTGTTTTTGTCCATGATTGGCATGTTTGATTTACTAGTAAGTCCCTAGTAAAGTGCACAAGAGGAGCCCAAGGCCTGTAAATCAAATGTTACTAGAGGGCCTGCAGCCCTCGTTGTGCCACTCACATTAGTAGCCCTGTAAACATGTCTCAGACCTGCCACTACAGTGTCTGTGTGTGCAGTTTTAAACTGCCAATTCAACTTGGCAAGTGTACCCACTTGGCAGGACTAAACCTTGCCTTTTTATACATGGAAGGCATCCCTAAGGTGGGCCATGGGCAGCCCGTGGGCAGGGTGCAGTGTAAGTTAAAGGTGGGACATGTACTAATGTGTTTTACATGTCCTAACAGTGAAATACTGCTAAACTCAGCTTTTACTGTTGCAAGGCCTATCTCTCTCATAGGTTAACACTGGGGCTGCCATTAAATAACTTTTAAGTGCAGATTCCCATTGGGAGCAGATATAAATATGGAGTCTGGGGTCTCTGAACTCACAATTTAAAAATACACTTTTTAGTGAAGTTGGTTTTTAAATTGTTAGTTTGATTATGCTACTTTTAGAAAGTAGACATTTTCTTGCTTATACCATTCTATGACTCTGCCAGTTTGTGGAGTCCTTGTCTGGGTCAGTCTGACAGTTGGGATTCTTGTGAATCTCCTCTAGATGGTAACACGAAGGGAGCTGGGGTGTAGCCTGCATTTCCTGATGTGCCTTCTGGGCTAGAAGAGAGGGAGGAGTTGTCACGTACACCTGAATGGGCTATGCCTGCCCTCACATAATGCATTCTCCAACCCCCTGGTGTGTGTCTGGGGCCTGGCCTGGGCAAGGCAGGATCTTGTGAACAAAAGAGACTTTCCTTTGAAGTTTGCCTACTTCAAAGAAAGAAAGGGATTTAAGTAGTAGACCCAAAACTCCAGACTTCAGGAACCAAGAGGATCCTCTGCCAAGGAGAACCACTGAAGAGCTGGGAAGAAGTGCTGGCCCTGACTGCGACTGTGCTTTGGTTGGCTATCCTGCAGTTGCTGCTTCTGCATGTGAAAGAGGACAAAGACTGGACTTTGTTGTGCATTCCTGTTTGAGAAGAATCGTCATGGGCTTGCACTGAGCTTGCCTCCTGTCTTGAAGTCTCAGGGCCATCAAAGATTTCCTCTGCCAGCCCCTGGACCATCTGCTGAGACACCTTATCTGCCAAATAGTGCTCTATCCAGTCCCTGGGCCCTTGAAAGGTGCAGTTGGGAGAACAAGAGCTGAAATCTATGCACAGAATGCCGTGCAGGGACATTTTCAACGCACCATCTGCAATGCAGCTGATAAACCACGCACCACGCACTTCGTGGCTGAAATCTATGCTTCACCACCAGCATGGCTGGGAGATCGCTGCATCGACGCTGGAGACATGATGCAACACCTGCTTGCGGCTAAGGATAGATAACAAAGGAAGCACCATGCAGTGTAGTTTTCTAACACCTTGCAACCGGATTTCTCACGCATCATCCCTGGGAGTCAAAGTCATCATGAACCTGGACGGAGCCAAGGTGCCCTGTCTGAAAATCAACGTAGTGCTCTCTTGCGAGGGAGAAATACGACACATAGCCTATGCGATCAGAGAAGAAATTACACAGGGCCTCACTTGCGAGTAAGGAATTAATGCATTGCTGACGTTTCCAATACACGTGCCCTTGCAGCTTTATTTTTTAAGCATACCAGGTACTTTGTGGAAAATCATCATTTCCATTGCTTTCTATGGAGTAAGACTCTCATTCTTTTGAAAACTCATGTCTTGACTTGTGTATGTTAGATTTTTGTCATTTTGGATTTGTTTGATTTGGATAATTATTACCTATTTTTCTAAACTGATGTGTCCATTTTGTAGTGTTTTCACTGTATTACTGTGTTTATTGGTATAAATACTTTACACATTGCTTCTGAGATTACTTTACACATTGCTTCTGAGATTAAGCCTGACTGCATGTTCCTAGCTACCAAGGGGATGAGCAGGGGTTATCTAAGTGTGTGTCTCCATTGCCCTGACTAAAGTGAGGGTCCTTGCTTGGACGGGGTTAACCTGACTGCCAACCAAAGACCCCATCTTTAACGCATGCTCTTTAACATATGTACATTCTCAACACACATATTGGACACAAAGGAAGACAGGATCCAAGTAAACTAAACTATTCACACGCAACAGAGCAATCTCTATTACTTTTTTATGAATTCAACATCAAACTATGTATAAATCAACATATTTTCCCGATTGCATTAAAAAAATAGATGCATATGCAGATGCATGTAATGGCTCTTTTTTGAACCATTACATAAGCCAAAAATGACTCCTTCTATCCGATGCACTAGACGTTTCTCATGTTGCTTTGTCATGCCTTTTGTGAAATCCATGCATTGGCCTGAAGCGTGAAAAAAAGACACATTGGCTGAAAACATGTTGCACGTGCCCGGGAAGTGATGAGAGGAATCAGCCATGCTGCAAACCAGAAACTGTAAATTTACTTTCACTTTCTCTTCACCTCACAGTCCGTGGGGCAGATTTAAGAGCCCTTAGAGCCTTCCTGCACCACATTAGTGTCATTTTTTATATTAATGTCACCCAACAAGGCCAAAATCACTGCGTCAGATTTACAAAGTGACGCAATGCATGCATTGCACCACTTTGTAATCCTTTGCGCTACATTATGCCTGTGCCAGTCATGATGTATGCAAAGGGGGCCTTTCCCCTTTAGGGGTGTGGAAAAAATGGTGCAAACAAATCTAAGAGGTTTCTTTGTGTCATTTTGTTCGGCACTTTTAATGCCTGCTCAGAGAAGGCATTTAAAGGAGGCACAGCATTGTTTACAATAGGCCTCAATGGGCTTTGCAGGCTAAATGTCAACATTTTTTAATGCTAATCCTGCAAAGCTCTGAACTGGCGTCAGAAATGTGGCTGCTGGTTCCATAACTACCACCATGTTTGCCACATCGTAGATATGGCGCACACATGGTAGCTTTAGCTGGGAGCTAAGGAATGCTAGAAAAAGTGGCTCTGCAGTGCCACTTTTGTTAAATCAGGCCCCTTGGAGTGGTTGTGTTGTGGTGTTGCAGGAGAAATGAGTGCTGTTTTGGGAGTCTGTTGTGCTGTCTGCTGTCCCTCTTTTGTCCCTCACACCTCAACTGGCCTTTGTATTCATATTTTGATTTGTCTATTGTCAGGTGTTCGTCTTTGGGGTATTGTAGTACTTAGGGGTAGTTGGGGATAGGTTGGTGTTTTTTGCATGGGTTGCTCATTGTGTGTTTGGTGTGGGACATGTTGGGGAAGAAAAGGGCAAAAAGCATGAATGTCCAGGAGCTTGGAGGGTTTCTCTGGCTGGTGTCACACTACCTGCCAAACATGGTGGCTGTGGGAGGACATGGTATCCAGGGGTATAGGATGGATATACCCAAGCTGCGGTGGGAGAAGGTCTGCTTCCACATGCAGCAGATATTTGAGGTAGAGCGGACAACCCCACAGCTGAAGCATTGCCGGCTGGACGTTATCATCATGGAATGTGACCTCCTCAACTACCTCGGAATGGAAATCGGTGGAACTGTTGGTAAGTACTCATACTTTATGAATGACTGGTGGGGTTGCACTTGTATTTTGATGTCTGGTGGCCATGGGGCATCATTTTTTAAGTTTGGACTCAGGGCAGGGCAACAATTCATGTTGCTGCACTGCCCTGAATCCACAAGAAGTGCAGCAATGTGCTGTATTTATGACACATGGTGCATTCCTGTCCTTGTCCCCTGCCCTGGCCACCAAATGCTGCGGAGCACCAATGTAGGCAACCTTGTACCATGGTGCAAGGGTGCATGGTTTACAGGGATGTTTGCTCATGTGCAGAAAGGAACACCTTCCTGAGACTACACAATCATTGATGGTGTTTTCCTTTGTCTGTGTGTGTCGTAGAATGCAGCTCACATAGGAAGAGGAAAAAAGAGGAGCAATAATGGAATTACATTCCATTGTGACACTGTGATGACATCCCTGAGGTGGCGTAGGAATCTGATTCATTCCCAGTCTTGTGAATATGGACTGGCACACTGTGTCACCAAAGCTTCAAGAAAATTATGCTCCAGTTTTGCAGGGTGCCACTTGGCTTTGAAAATGAGGCCCATAGTTTCAGAAGTTCATATATGTCAGGGCACAAATGCCATCACACCAAGAGACAGATTTTTCATTGACAAAGCATAACACAGAGGCTTCAGATTACTTGGCTGTCATGCGCCCATACTGAGCAGTGGCCCTAGCATACATGGTGGGCACTTTTTCTGTTAGCACTATAGTGTACATGTTAACAGACATGCTGTGGGCTACATGAGAAAGTGTATACCTTTACTATACATGGCCTGCTGCCAGGACATTTGGTAACTTGTGCTTTCTGGGGTATGTGCTTTAGTACATAGTTCTGACATGCGGACTGTCATACATCTGAATATATATCACACATGTTTGTGTCTGATTCTAATATATTGAGGTATGGGGATGGGCATGGAATGTATTTTCAGTGTCTATGACTATGCAGCAGTGACAGACACCCATGTCTGGTAAATGAGAGTACAAGGATGTCTAACTAGTGATGTACATGTTATGTAAAGAGTAAAGCAGAGGAATGGCTAGTACTGGCTGAGTGTGCTCTATGAATCATTTAGGTGAAGAGTTGTAGGAGGCTGGCCTGGTTTGGAGTGGGTATCTTGGGTACTTACACTTTATACCAGGTCCAGTTATCCCTTATTAGTGAAATGTAGTAGTGTCCCAGCAGCTTTGGCTGATAGAGGTAGCTATAGCAGAGCAGCTTAGGCTGAACTAGGGTACATGCAAAGTTCCTGCAATACCACTTATAGTTACACAGTAGTAATACACAAGTAAAGACAATAGTCAGTGTTACCAAAATATATATATATATATATATATTTGGGTGACACAATACCACAAATATCTTAGAGACAATACTCCTTTTGGAGGTAAGTATTATATACAATATATATACTAGACACCAAAATTAGGTGAGTAAATATTCATAGAACAATTCAAGCAATAGGAAATGCTATAGATTGCAATGGGAGAAAATAGGTCTAGGGGCAACACAAACCATATACTAAGAAAGTGAAATGCGGATCACTAATTCCCCCCCTAGACAAGTGTGGTATGTGCAGAATCACTGGGAGAGTAAGAATGCAGTACAGGTAAGTAAATTACCCTACCCCAGAGCCCAGAAAAGCAGGAGTAAAGTACTGCAAGTTTCCTTAGGACACACTACCCTCATGATTGGGATTTTGCAGCAGCCAACCAAGTCTGCAAAGAACAACTACTGGATTCCTGGACCTGAAGACCTGCACAGGAAGGGGATCAAGTCCAGAAGTTGAAAGAAGTTCCAGGAAGGATAGGAGACCCTGAAAACCCAGAAGAGGGTGCAAAGGAAGAGTCCACAGTTAGTTGAATGCTGCAGAAATGCACCCTAGGAAGATGCCAGTGGGCTTCTGCATGATGCAAAGGATGTCCCACAATGGGAAGAACGTTGCAGATGTGATTTTGTGTTGGAAGTCACCAACAAGCCTTGGCTACGACAAGAGTGCATTTTGCATCAAAATGTCACTGGATGGACCCAGGAGGCACCTGGGGGCCTCAGCTTTGTGTGAGGAGGAAGAGGGGACTCTCAGCACTTTGGAGAGCCCTCAGGATGCCAGCCAGCACTGCCGGAGTTTGCAGGACATGGGCACAAATGAGGTGTTATACACGGTTGATGCAGCACAACAAAGGATGGTCCCACGCTACTGGAGACCAACTCAGGGAGTTGAGCGTTACAAGATTGAGTCCTGGGGACACGGGCCAGGCTGTGCATGACGGAATTTTGCATATAGTGCACAGAGGCCTCAGGAGGTGAAGAAGACACAGTACACAGGGGTACTATCGCTCTCTGGAAAGGCAAGGTCTTACCTCCTCCAAATTGCATCAGCAGGACCTCAGGACAGTCTATGTCGATGATGTCTACGCTCTGGGTCCTTAGGAGCATGCTCATCGCTGTGAGAGGAGTGTAAGGGTACCGGTCGTCATCTTGGAAGGTGCCTGCTGAAGCAGGGGAGTGACTCAGTCACTCCACAGGAGATTTCTTTGGTCCTTCTGGTGCAGGAAGAAGACAGGGAGTCCTCAGTGCATGCACACCATGGAAACTGTAGCAGTTGCTGACTTGGAGCTGAGGTTGCTGAAGAAAAGTATCTCTGGTGGAGAGTTTGTTGCAGTTACAGTGTTTCTTGGAGCAGGCTGCAGTTGATCAGAGGTCAGAGAAAGCTGAAGTTGTTGCAGAGGTTTCCTGAAGGAAACTTGAGGCAGAATCTCAAGATAACCTACTGGAGAGACCCTTAATAGCCCTGACAGGGGGATTGGCTACCTTATCAGGTATGGACCTATCAGGAGAGGTCTCTGATGTCACCTGCTGGCACTGGCCACTCAGAGGCCTCCAAAGTGCCCCACACCTTGCAAAGCAAGATGGCTGAAGTGTGGGACACACTGGAGGAGCTCTGGGCACCACCCCTAGGGTGGTGATGGACAGGGGAGTGGTCACTCCCCTTTCCTTTGTCCAGTTTTGCATCAGAGCAGGGGACAAGTGGTCCCTGAACCAGTGTAGACAGGCTTATGCAAGGAGGGCACCATCTGGTCCCTTCAAAGCATTTCTATAGGCTGGGGGAGTCTACTCCTCCCCAGCCTGTAACACCTGTTTCCAGAGGGAGAGGGTCTACCACGCTGCCATCAGAGTAAATGCTTTGTTCTGCCTTCCTGGGACTGGGCTGCCCAGAACCCAGGAGGGCAGAACCCTGTCTGTGAGGTGGCAGCAGCTGTAGCTGCAGTGCAATCCTCAAAGAGCTTGTTTGGCAGTACTGGGGGTCCATGGTGGAGCCCCCAAGATGCATGGAATAGGCTCCCCAATACCAGATTTGGAATGGGGGGACAATTCCATGATTTTAGACATGTTACATTCGGAGTTACCATTGTGAAGCTACATATAGGTATTGACCTATATGTAGTGCACACATGTAATGGTGTCCTCACACTCACAAAGTCTGGGGAAATGGCCCTGAACTATGTGGGCACCTTTGCTAGTTCAAGGGTACCCCCATACTTAGTAACTTTGCACCTAACCTTCAGCAAGTGAAGGTTAGACATATAGGTTACTTATAAGTAACTTAAGTGCAGTGAAAACGGCTGTGAAATAATGTGTGTGTTATTTCACGCAGTCTGCAATGGCAGGCCTGTGCAAGGGCTTGCCTGAGCTCCCTATGGGTGGCAAAATAAATGATGCAGCCCATATGGATCTCCTGGAACCCCAATGCCCTGGGTACCTAGGTACCATATACTGGGGACTTATAAGGGGGATCCAGTGTGCCAATTGAAATTGGTAAATGGAGTCACTAGCCTACAGTGACAAATTTAAAAGCAGAGAGATCATAAGCACTTTGGTTCTGATTAGCAGAGCCTCGGTGACAGAGGTAAGCACTACACAGACACACATTAGGCCATAGCTATGAGCACTGGGGTCCTGACCAGCAGGATCCCAGTGAGACAGGCAAAAACATACTGACATACAGGGAAATGTGGGGGTAACATGCAAAGGAAGATGGTACTTTCCTACAAAAGTGCCATTAAACCTAGCTACACTACTGAAATCTTGGGGTACAGAGTCATATGAAATGGTTCAACAATATGCTCTAGAGATGTATGTTAAGTTTAATCATATGTTTGTACATGCCTGCCTGCCTTACCAATGTATATCTTTGAGCCATTTCAAATGAGTAATTTGAGGTGTTACAATCAGAAGGGTTCTATGGCCATTTGCAAGTCATGTGTAATTTCAATATTTTATCATAGTCTTTTTCAACATTCATAGTGCTGTGTCTCATGTTATATTTTGCAGGTGGATCCGAGCCTTAAACCACTGGAGAGGTTGAGTGCTTCAGTGACCCCGATGCTACCAGTCAGTGTCATCCTGTATGTCTAATGAGTAGTGCAAGGATTTTGTGTGATGTTGGATGCTTCATGCAATGACATGTTTAATGTGCATCTATTCCAAATCAAATTCCACATGATACATCTGAATCTGGACAGGAAGGTAGAGGTTGTGTTCTGGATGTTCAGTTGCCTCTGACTAATGTCAAGGAGAATCAGATTTCTATCACTTAAGTACCACATGTTTGCTGGTATAACCAAAGAGCAATGACCATAGTGCTAGGATCTGTGAACATATGTGGTGGTTAAGTCATAGGTGAACATGGCAGGGGATGGTACACCTAACAAATGTATTTCTGATGCACTGATATGCTGCTGTTACTCACAGTGCAATATATGCCAAATGTGCATGGGTAGCCTACACAGGTGGGATGAGTCACAACACAGTAATGACAGTAAGGACGTGTCAGAATTACAGGATCCCAGCAAGCCATGCAGGGTGGCCTCATGTAGATTTGAAATTAGGTTCCTGCTGTGTGTGCCAGCGAACCAACATAGAACATTATGTTCTTCCTGGATTGAGGGACGTTTGAATAAGTAGTATTAAAGCACACTGGTATTCCTCCATTTTATCATGATCAGAATTGTCTATTCGCAGACTATAACACAAATTGTGAATCAGGCCCTCGCCATTGTATGTATATATACTCCTCTGATTACCCACTGCTGGGTCCTGGTACACTGGTAAGTGCCACACAGTGATCGTACCCAGACCATACTTTGCTTCTCACTTGGATTATGCGGGACCATATTCAATAATCCTACATGTTGCTTTTTTATAGAAAGCTATTGGTGAGGCCTCACTCTGCATGGTATTAGTGGTATCAATAGTGGCAAGTACCTACATATACTTCCCACATCAGTAGGCCCACCAACTTAAGCCTGAGTTCTTCCGTGAGTCCTTTCAGTTGTGATGGCTAAGTTGTTCTTGGTATTCCTTGTCAAGTCCCTATTTGACATTCTCAAAGTTTTACATGTGGCACTGTGAGATAATGTTGCATCAGACTCCCTCCTGGCACGTGCTACGTGTTTCCCCCGGTCCACATGACATGTAGGTTATTATCCCCCAATGGCCAGTTTTTTTCCATCCCTCTCTCAGTGTGCCACAAGCGTTGCACAGTCAGAATGAGCAGTGCATGTGTACTTGTGTAGCTACAATGAGGAACACATGCCCATTCACACCTCCCCAGTATGCACAGTCCCCCCATTCAAACCAAATATAATTTTAACATTCACATTCAACACTTAATTTGCAAAGCTGTAGCAGAGGCCCATCATTCCCATGCATCATTATTAATTTTTGACATACAGTCCTGTGGTGTGCATCTCTTACATTCCCCACCCTCTACTTGATTATTTGTGAGGAGTTCCTGTGGCCCCTCCATTGCAGCTGACACCTGTGTGCACTCACCCTGCACCCTGGTCAGACGGGTGCAACTTAGTTTCAGACTGGTTACTACAGACATCTGTGGAAACCTCCCATCACCCACACCTGCCCCCCATCTGATGAGTTGTTTCTCCTGAGACACAGCTATTCCATTCTGAGAATTTTAATTCTAGATTTGTGTGCAAAGGGTAAAGTGAGACTGAGTAGCTACATGGTGCAAGCTGCCATGCATTGTACCATTCAGGTTGTGCAAGGTAGCAGTGTGCATGCTTGGTGTATTGTGCCAGTCCATGTTTTTTGCTGTGTATTCTGGGAGTTGTAGTTATGGTGAATACTTTTGTACATTGCTCTGCAATTGCCAGAAATACAAAGTAAAGTAAACATGGACAGATGCTGCACTTCACACAATGAAGGGAGTAAGGTAACTGTCCCGGACAAGGCTGTGCAAATTGTGGGTAGTCAGTGTACATTACATGTCTTTGCTGTTTAACGATGGATGTGCCAGTATACTACACTTTTGCCTGCAGGCAGTGCATTTTAGGGCTATAGCTGCCTGTACTTCATGACATAGCTTAGTTGTCAAATTTCTCCTCTCTGCTACTTACCCTGTTGTTCGTCATATGCCACTCTGCCATGTCCTGGGGCTCCTATCAACAATTCTTCAAGGATGACAGCTGTCACCATCTCCTTCAAGTCATCCAGCTGCTCCTGGGGCACTGGATTTCCACCTCAGTTTGCAATACTACCTTGCTGTTGTTGGTGAGTTTCTTCCTTGTCCTGTGCTTGAACTCATGGCCGCTCTTTTTACAGTCGATCACTGTCCTCTAGATTTCGGCCACACTGTTGACCTTGTCCACCATGAACTACCAAATGGCCCCTTTCCTCCTCTTGCAAATTTAGAGATGACGAACAGCTGGTGTTGGTGCTCCGTCACATCAGTGATCAGGATGTTATTTCCCTCCTCACTAAACTCACACTTCTTCTTCCTCTTCCCCTTCTCCTGAGAGTCTGTCAGGGCGTTTTTTCAAGGGTCTCTGGTCTCTTGGGCTCAGCATGTTAGCTTCTGGAGTGTGTCCTGTTGTGCTTTTTGTTTCAAATGTGGTGTTTCTTGGCGTTTTTTTAATGGTTTGTGTGCTCAAAAGTGTCGCTAGGACAGCTTGTGTCACATTATGTGCCGCAATTTAGCCTAGCGCCACATTTGCAACAGTAGCGTCATTTTTTATTTTGACGTGGTGCACAGGCTAACGTAATTTTTGTGATACAGTCAAGATCCTAATGCCATAGTGCACCATTTTTAAAATTCAGTGCAAGCATGGCATTAGAATCTGTTATACTGCTGTTGTAAATTTTGATGCTTCAATGCTTTGCAGAAACGATGCATCATTTCTTGTAAATGAGGCCTTTAGAGGTCAATTACAAGTCATACACTTTTAGCGAGTTTGAAGCTCTCACTGTGGAAAGCAACGCTATTTGATCCTCAGAAAGATTGACTGCTATTATTTCTCCACTGACCTGATAAATACAATGGTCCTCATTTACACTGAATTGTCAGAGCAAGGAGCTGCACCAAATTTGGCAGTTCTGCAATCCGACATTTAAAAAATGCAGGGTTGTGCAGTATTTACAACAATATGGCCCATCTCTGTGAGTTCCCTAGCGCTGGTGGTAAAATTAGCTGCCTAGCACCAATGCAGTCATCCATGCACAGTAATGCAAGTTTGCATGTGTTGCAGGGAATGATTGTTTATGTGCAGGAAAGTGTCCCTTCCTGCACATAAACAATCAATAATGGTGATGTGTTACTCCTATGTGTGCTGCAAGATGCAGCATACATAGAAGTAGCAAAATTGTCATTATGTAATGATTGTTTATGTACAGGAAGGGGCACCTGCTTGCACATAAACAATGATTAGTGGCTTTTTGCTCTTTCTATGTGTGCCACAGAATGCTGCACACAGAGAAAAAGCAAACACAAGGAGAAATGAAAGTATTTCTCCTAGTTGCGCCACTCTAACAGCACCCCAGGGCGTTTGTTTCTGGCGTTGCCCCAGGTTTACTATTTCTCGAAAATTGGGGGTAGTGTCAAAAGCAATGGGTGTTGCATGGAAATGCCCACAGCAAAACCCATTGCACAGCAAAGTGAGGTGGGGGTACCCAAATGTACAAGGCGGCATCATGCCAAGCAAAGTGGCTTTGCGCCACCTTGTAAATATGGAAAAGGGTAGAGTGTCACTGGAGCATTGCTTGAAGTGACGCTCTGGTGGTGCTAGGGGCTTGTAAATGACCCCCAATGTGTTTGACAAAACAAGATAAACTAACACTGTCAAAGTCAAAGCCAGTTTTAATTCATGCCCAAAGAAATGCAAGAAAGAAATGGTACAAAAACAGCTCAAACAGTATAATGCATATGAGTAATATATTTCTTTGCGAATAGAATGTACAATGTTAAGCAGGGTATAGTAGTAGCCTCAAGAATAACTATAACAAGAGATCATTACTTATTTAACAATAATTTTGATAGCCCTCAACATAAACTTTTTGTTTTTTTAGAGTGCTGAAGTTGAATAAGAGACTTATGGCGTTGACACAGAGGAAGGAGTTAGAGGGCAATTTATAAGGGGTGGCTCTGATTTCAAAATCCTTCAGTCAATCCCCCAGTTTCATGACAATTAAACGTAGGATGTCCATAAATGTTCAGTCGGTCTGTTTGTTATGTAGCACCACCAGTTATGCTCTGTTCATAGTCTAGATCTCAATATATGCATCAGCCTGGAACCCCAGATGCATAAATATAGACATGTGCATTATTTTTGTATCAGACTGAAGGCTTATTGAATAATCATGTGTGCATTGTCAATCACATAATGTGTCGGTCGTGTAGTAAGGTGTGTGTGTTGTTAGGCATTTTGGACTGTTGGCTAAATCATTCCACAGCATGGAAAATGTAATTTTATCCTGATCCCAGAATCAACAGCTTCTTATGGTAGCACTTTGAATGTGGGCTTTATGTGGTCATTTGTCACCAGGTTCAAAGACAATTTTGTACGCCACACCTTACTTTGTTCGATTATGTGAAGGTGGTAGGCCTCTGTGGTCTTCCTTTGAAATAGGTCAGATCTTTTTTGGAGGATCATGTTGAAGCAGTCCAAATCTAATGCTGTTTGGTGGATAGATTGCCTGTAAAATATGGAGTCCCACAAGGTTATTTCCTAATGTATGATCTGATCAATGTCTATGCCAAACCACTGAAAAAGGAACTGGCAGAGTAAGGCGGCAGACTTCATTCCTATGCCAACAATTTGCAAATCATTTTATATTTGGATGACTAAAGTGTTCCACACACCTGGGGCCCAATTCACAAAGGTAAGCTTATACTTTTGGTCTATGCTTAGACTAAAAGTCTGTGGGGCATATTTATACTCTCTTTGCGCCGAATGTGCGTCAAAATTTTTACTGTGATGTCATTTTGACGCACAGGAGGGGGCAGGCCTTAAAAAACGTCGCCCAGCCTGATGGGTGCTGTTTTTTAACACCTGGGTCAGGGCAGGCGTTAAGGGACCTGTGGGCTCAGAAGGAGCCCAGAGGTGCCCTCCCATGCCCCCAGGGACACCCCCTGCCACCCTTGCCCACCCCAGGAGGACACCCAAGGATGGAGGGACCCATCCCAGGGAAGGAAAGGTAAGTTCAGGTAAGTATTTTTTTTCGGTTTTTTTTGTGGCATAGGGGGGCCTGATTTGTGCCCCCCTACATGCCACTATGCCCAATGACCATGCCCAGGGGACATAAGTCCCCTGGGCATGGCCATTGGGCAAGGGGGCATGACTCCTGTCTTTGCTAAGACAGGAGTCATTTCAATCGGGTTGAGGCCAAAATTTTGCCTCAGACCTGACTTGCCCCATTTTTTGACACCCAAGCTCCATTTTCCCCTACGCCGGTGCTGCCTGGTGTGAGTCATTTTTTTTGATGCACACCAGTCCGCAGCACCGGCTAACGTCATTCAATAAATAAGGCGCCCGCATGGCGCTTTGGAATGGCGTTAGCCGGCGTTACAATTTTTGACGCACAACTGCGTTGGCGCAGTTGTGCGTCAAAAAGTATAAATATGGGCCTAAGTTTATGACATTTCGGTATTCTCAAGCACCGCATTTGCGTCATTCTTTGACGCAAAAAGGGTACAAACTTACAAAATACGATTGTATTTTGTAAGTTTGCGCCGCCTTTGTGTCAAAAAGCAACGCAAATGCGGCACTAAAAAAGTATAAACATGGGCCGAAATTTTACCATTCAGCGCCAATAAATCGTTGTTGATAATGAGTTGCATATTATTAACTTTCTCAGCCTGAATGCCTAGGGGAAAGTCCAATTCTGAATTTGACACCATGACTGAAAGATCAATCCCTAGGAAAATAGTTTTCTCGTCTCCCTCTACTAAACACCAACTTGTCTATCCAAAACCAGTTGTGTTCCTTGTTGACGGTATCTATTGACTCTGGTATATAGAGTATCGTAGCTCGCTTTAGTACTGGACAGTAAACTGAATGTGGACTCACTGCTCAGAAATATGGGAAAACAAGGGCAAATTCAGCTCAGTCTATTGCTTCACATGAAGAATATTAACTTGCAGTCTGCACTACATCTGGCTAAATAGACCATGGTTGGATAATTAAAATGATCGCCCAGTTCTTCTTCCTTAAATATGACTAGAACCACTGAAAGAATCTCAGCTCATACCTGTATGCACTTTTAGCAATGCAATGACATGGCACAAGCGCAGCGTGCTCTGAGCCAGCTCACCTGTTAAAGCACCACGCAGGGCTGCGCACCATTTTTATGCCATTTTAGTTGGAAGCATTTACATCAGAATATTTTTTAAATGTGTGGCAGCTGCAGAAAGTATAGCTCGGTAACAGATGAAGGCAACCAATGCTCACTGTTTTCCAGCTGCAACTCATGCACTAACTGGAGGGATACCGACTATTATGTACACACTTTAGACAGTATACTCACATACAAACAGACTTACAGCTGAGTACTGTGCATGCACACAGTTCATGAAAAGGCCTAGGATTTGTATGTTTTCTTTCTAGGTGACTTCCTTTGGCGTTCAAGGTTTCATCCCATCCTTTTCAACTTGACAAGATTATCAGCTGTTGGCAGCTTTGTCCGCTTGTTTCACCGTTTCCATTAAAGAGGCGACCCAATGCGGTGTTTTATATTTTGACACATTGGTTCTTGCTGGATATCGAGCTAGCCATACCATTTTGCTTAGATTAAAGACGATGCGACATGATCAAGAAAGGGGAAACAGGATGTGTTTTAGAATTTAAGAATGCATAAGAAGAAAATACTAATGTTATAGAAAGAGAAACATTTCCTTTAGTCAGTTTGAAACCAAGCAAATGAATTCATGAGGTAGTTTCTAATCTAACAGAAATAAATACATGGCAATCTAATATCACGCCAATTTGTCATTAGGTGTAGAGACTTTAAGTCACATCTCTCTCCAATCATTCACGGTGTAAGACTGAGCGAGAAATGATTAGGCTGTCAATAAACAAGATCAGCAAACAAAATGGTTCATGTAGATGATATTAATCTTACAAATATTAATTAAAACTAATCATTATTTTAATTTGTAAGCCACACGAATGATGAAGGATGTGTACTTAAACAGTTGTCAATTAATGTCTTAATTGATGTCTTAACTACGTGAAGGATAACAGATTAGGCGACTGCATCGCCATGTGCCGCGCGTAACTTTAGCTTCCGAGTCTGTCTCAATACCTTTGGGATACATCTCTAATTAACACTGTAACTCATTTATCATGAAATGCTTATTGATTTTCCAAGAGGTAAAACATTTTTTTAATTATGCTTGATTGAATGAAACCAAATTCAGAGTTATGCTGGTCTGATAAACACAGCCCTTTAGAATTAACATCGTTTTTTCTATTTGAGGGCATAAGGGGTGGAGGCTGGTGCATTTGAAAGTGGTGGGGCATAAAAGTCAGAGATGAGTGTTACTTTAAGAGTGAGGGTGACATACGTGGAACTGGGAGAAGACATTAGTAAATGGTGCATTTTGAAGCAAATTTGAGAAAGCAAGATGGTTTATGCAGGAAAGTGAAGTATTATGTGGTGTGGGGGATAATGTTCACCATGTATTACTCTTATAATACCCCAGGTATGGTCTTTGGATTTACACCAGTAGTCCTGAGTGTGGCTAAGAGCAGTCAGGCTTTACTTAGAGGAGCATGTGTTACGCATTTCACAGCACAAACGAGGATAATAAGTAAATGGCAAGACTCAAAAGAAATCCAACACTGATTTATAAAAATAGAGCTTATTTTTATCTTAATTTAGATACCAAAACAAACAAGGTTTTAGAAGCAATATTAAATCACAGCAGAGCTGGCATTAAAAGTCTCATTCAGGTCTTTGGGAGGAATTTCAATGTTCGCAAAAATGCACTTAGAAAGCAAATTGCATGGAACCCTTACAAAGTTGATTGTGCAGTCCCTAGGAGCAGATCAGGAGTCAGAGCAGTTTTACCTGGCTCATGGCTTCCGGGTGCAGAGTTGTCCTGGCTGTCCATGGAGCTGAACAGGACTTGCATTGATGTCAATGGCAGGGAGCCACTGGTAACAAAAGACCACTTGGAGATCGAGCTGCATGAAACCATTGCAGGGTTAAGGTTGTGCATGTCCTACGAGTGGGCCACAGCAGTCAATTGACTTGTACCTGGGTCTGTGGGGGCCGGGTGCAGAGTTGTCCTGACTGACTATGGTGCTAAATGAGACTCACACTGGTGCTGATTTTACTATGCACACGGTGCTCTGACAAACAGGATGCAAAAACTGAGCTCTGGGGTCATTGCTGATGTCAGTAAATGAGTGCTGCACAGTGCTCTCCTGCTGCAGCATCAAATTAAGTGGTTAGTTACTGGCTGGTGACCAACAAGCCTTGGTAGTAATAAGCACAACAAAATGCTTTGCTGATGTCTGGAGGTCCAGGGGAGTATGGTAAAGGCTTGGAACTTAGTGGAAGGCTGCACTGCGACTCCCACAATTTACTTCACTAACTGGATCCAGTGAATTCCTCGGAAGACCCGATGGGCAACAAATCTGTGATTCCACAAAGGTTTTTTTTTACCTGCAGTTTGCAGGGGACTAGTGCCACTAGTCCAAAGGAGACTGGGGGTACTTCTGGCTTCCACAGACATCCTTCTTATTAGGAGTGATGAGTTTTAGCCAAGGATGAGGGTCACCTTTAGCCACCTGGAACCGTCTATTCTGCCACTCCTAAGATGGCAGAAATCAAAATTAGGTGCACAGACTGGAGTCCTCACCCTAGAGGTGTAGTCAGCCTGCTTGGGGTTGTGCACAGTCCTGCATACCTAATTTCCCATCTTTCCATCAGCAAACGTGCATAGTGGGACTGCTGTATAGCACAGATGGCCTTTGAAGCTTACCACCCTGATGGCTCTATTCACTAGCTTGGATGAGGGCAGAGAGTTGTGACCTCCTTCCTGCCTCAGCCTTTGTTCCTTGCCTCTGGAATCATCCACACTGCCTGGCAGAAGGTCTTGGTGACAGGAAGAACAGAAAAAAGTGCAGGCTAACCAGCCAGACCACAAAGAAGGGTTGTGAACAGGTAGCCAACCTCTAGTATACCATGTAGGTACATGCCAGCTGTCCCTCCACACCACATTCATGCCGTGGGAGAGACAGCAAGGTGCGTGACAACAAACATGACATTGCTAGGCGGTACCATATTGGAGCTAGCAAATTTAGTCTGCCCAGGCTTAAGTCCCATGTTATCCTATGGGCTGGCCTCCACTTACCTAAATGGAAAGGTCGCTTTAGAGACATATAAGCTTGTGCGTATCTGCCTGCACCTTAAATATAATGCACCCTGCCTCCTGGACTGGTGAAGTCTTCCTTAGGGGTGTCATATATATATGTAAGGCAGAGCATGGGACTGTGCCACTTGAGCAGAGGAAATAGTCAAACTTGAGCAGTTTGCACCAATTTGGACATCTGCAATAGCAGGTCTGTTATCAGTGGTTTATCTGGGTCCTCTTGGGTGGTACAGACACATGCTGCAGCCCTTTGGACCCCTTTACCACCTATGCCCTGGGTGCCATGGGTACCATTTAAAATAGGGTTACCAATGGGTAAAGTATTGTCAATCAGGGAATTACCATGTTGACATAATATAGAGAAAGAACGCATATACTGGAGCCTGGTTAGCAGGTCCCAGTGCACTCTCAGAGTCAAACCACAACATCTGGGTTCTAAATGAGGGCTAAAAGTGTGCGACATCTGCAAAGAACCCAGTTTTCTTACATTACACCCCACCCTTTAGCGAACACTACCAGGAGGTTCAGCCCAACCCTGGGACAGTCGTCCTGGCCTGTCAGGTGGGAAAATATATAAGAAAACTGTCTGCAGTATTGCAGAGCCTAGTCTTCTTTACATCCTCCTATCTAGGGTACTGCCCCTGGGCAATTGACCCAACTCAACAGTAACAGGACCCATTATAAACTGAACCTTTCCTGTAGCTGTGTCTTCTTCTTTCTTCCTTTTTAGTGTGGGTGGTGAGGTGCCCACCTCTCCTAACTCTGTCTTTGCTAGGGCGACACTTAGCTTACCCACAGACATTACCCAACACTTGAACAACCCCACCATGACAAGCAAGGAAAGGGGGCCTGTAGGAAGTTGGCTCTGTATGCACTATTTCAAAGTAAGGAATAGTATGCACAGAGTCCAAGGGTTCCCCTTAGAGGTAAGATAGTGGCAAAAAGAGATAATACTAATGCTCTATTTTGTGGTAGTGTGGTCGAGCACGAGGCTTATCAAAGGAGTAGTGTTAAGCATTTGTTGTACATACACACAGGCAATAAATGAGGAACACACACTCAGAGACAAATCCAGCCAATAGGTTTTGTTATAGAAAAATATATTTTCTTAGTTTATTTTAAGAACCACAGGTTCAAATTCTACATGTAATATCTCATTTGAAAGGTATTGCAGGTAAGTACTTTAGGAACTTTGAATAATTACAGTAGCATATATACTTTTTACATAAAACACAATAAGCTGTTTTAAAAGTGGACACTGCAATGTTCACAGTTCCTGGGGGAGGTAAAGTACTGTTAGGTTTCACAGGTAAGTAAGTCACTTACAGGTTTCAGTTTTTGGTCCAAGGTAGCCCACCGTTGGGGGTTCAGAGCAACCCCACAGTGACCACACCAGCAGCTCAGGGCCGGTCAGGTGCAGAGGTCAAAGAGGTGCCAAAAACACATAGGCTTCAATGGAGAGAAGGGGGTGCCCCGGTTCCAGTCTGCCACCAGGTAAGTACCCGCGTCTTCGGAGGGCAGACCAGGAGGGTTTTGTAGGGCACCGGGGGGGACACAAGTCAGCACAAAAAGTACACCCTCAGCAGCGCGGGGGCGGCCGGGTGCAGTGTGCAAACAAGCGTCGGGTTCTCTGTAGGTTTTAATGGGAGACCAAGGGGTCTCTTCAGCGGTGCAGGCAGGCAAGGGGGGGGCTCCTCGGGGTAGCCACCACCTGGGCAAGGGAGAGGGCCTCCTGGGGGTCACTCCTGCACAGAAGTTCCGATCCTTCAGGTGCTGGGGGCTGCGGGTGCAGGGTCTTTTCCAGCCGTCGGGAAATTAGAGTTCAGGCAGTCGCGGTCAGGGGGAGCCTCGGATTCCCTCTGCAGGCGTCGCTGTGGCGGCTCAGGGGGGACAACTTTGGTTACTCATGGTCTTGGAGTCACCGGAGGGTCCTCCCTGAGGTGTTGGTTCTCCACCAGTCGAGTCGGGGTCGCCGGGTGCAGTGTTGCAAGTCTCACGCTTCTTGCGGGGAGTTGCAGGGGTCTTTAAATCTGCTCCTCTGTAACAAAGTTGCAGTTCTTTTGGAGCAGTGCCGCTGTCCTCGGGAGTTTCTTGCCTTTCTTGAAGCAGGGCAGTCCTCTGAGGATTCAGAGGTCGCTGGTCCTTTGGAAAGCGTCGCTGGAGCAGGTTTCTTTGGAAGGCAGGAGACAGGCCGGTAAGACTGGGGCCAAAGCAGTTGGTGTCTTCTGTTCTTCTTCTGCAGGGGTTTTTCAGCTCAGCAGTCCTCTTCTTCTTGTAGTGTCAGGAATCTAAATTTTTAGGTTCAGGGAAGCCCTTAAATACTAAATTTAAGGGCGTGTTTAGGTCTGGGTGGTTGGTAGCCAATGGCTACTAGCCCTGAGGGTGGGTACACCCTCTTTGTGCCTCCTCCCAAGGGGAGGGGGTCACATCCCTAATCCTATTGGGGAATCCTCCATCTGCAAGATGGAGGATTTCTAAACGTTAGAGTCACTTCAGCTCAGGACACCTTAGGGGCTGTCCTGACTGGCCAGTGACTCCTCCTTGTTATTCTCATTATTTCCCCCGGCCTTGCCGCCAAAAGTGGGGCCGTGGCTGGAGGGGGCGGGCAACTCCACTAGCTGGAGTGTCCTGCGGTGCTGGCACAAAGGGGTGAGCCTTTGAGGCTCACCGCCAGGTGTGACAGCTCCTGCCTGGGGGAGGTGCTAGCATCTCCACCCAGTGCAGGCTTTGTTACTGGCCTCAGAGTGACAAAGACACTCTCCCCATGGGGCCAGCAACATGTCTCGGTTGTGGCAGGCTGCTGGAACCAGTCAGCCTACACAGATAGTAGGTTAAGGTTTCAGGGGGCACCTCTAAGGTGCCCTCTGGGGTGTACTTCACAATAAAATGTACACTGGCATCAGTGTGCATTTATTGTGCTGAGAAGTTTGATACCAAACTTCCCAGTTTTCAGTGTAGCCATTATGGTGCTGTGGAGTTTGTGTAAAACAGACTCCCAGACCATATACTCTTATGGCTACCCTGCACTTACAATGTCTAAGGTATTGCTTAGACACTGTAGGGGCACAGTGCTCATGCACTGGTGCCCTCACCTATGGTATAGTGCACCCTGCCTTAGGGCTGTAAGGCCTACTAGAGGGGTGACTTATCTACACCTGCATAGGCAGTGAGAGGCTGGCATGGCACCCTGAGGGGATTGCCATGTCGACTTACTCGTTTTGTTCTCACCAGCACACACAAGCTGGCAAGCAGTATGTCTGTGCTGATTGAGGGGTCTCCAGGGTGGCATAAGACATGCTGCAGCCCTTAGAGACCTTCCTTTGCATCAGGGCCCTTTGTACCAGGGGTACCATTTACAAGGGACTTATCTGGATGCCAGGGTGTGCCAATTGTGGATACAAAAGTACAGGTTAGGGAAAGAACACTGGTGCTGGGGCCTGGTTAGCAGGCCTCAGCACACTTTCAATTCAAAACATAGCATCAGCAAAGGCAAAAAGTCAGGGGGTAACCATGCCAAGGAGGCATTTCCTTACACAACCCCCCCCCAAACGAAAGAGGATGAGACTAACCTTTCCCAAGAGAGTCTTCAATTTCTAAGTGGAAGAACCTGGAAAGGCCATCTGCATTGGCATGGGCAGTCCCAGGTCTGTGTTCCACTATAAAGTCCATTCCCTGTAGGGAGATGGACCACCTCAACAGTTTTGGATTTTCACCTTTCATTTGCATCAGCCATCTGAGAGGTCTGTGGTCAGTTTGAACTAGGAAGTGAGTACCAAAGAGGTATGGTCTAAGCTTCTTCAGGGACCAAACCACAGCAAAGGCCTCCCTCTCAATGGCACTCCAACGCTGCTCCTTGGGGAGTAACCTCCTGCTAATGAAAGCAACAGGCTGGTCAAGGCCATCATCATTTGTTTGGGAAAAAACTGCCCCGAACCCATGTTCAGAGGCATCTGTTTGCACAATGAATTGCTTGGAGTAATCTGGAGCTTTTAGAACTGGTGCTGTGCACATAGCTTGTTTCAGGGTGTCAAAGGCCTGTTGCCATTCTACAGTCCAGTTTACTTTCTCGGGCATTTTCTTGGAGGTGAGTTCTGTGAGAGCTGTCTCAATGGATCCATATCCCTTCACAAACCTCCTATAGTACCCAGTCAAGCCAAGGAATGCCCTGACTTGAGTCTGGGTTTTTGGAGCTGTCCAGTCCAGAATAGTCTGGATCTTAGGCTGGAGTGGCTGAACTTGGCCTCCACCTACAAGGTGTCCCAAGTAAACCACAATTCCTTGCCCTATCTGGCATTTGGATGCCTTGATAGAGAGGCCTGCTGATTGCAGAGCCTTCAAAACCTTCTTCAGGTGGACCAGGTGATCCTGCCAGTTGGAGCTAAAGACAGCAATATCATCAAGATAAGCTGCAATAAAGGACTCCAACCCAGCAAGGACTTGATTCACCAACCTTTGGAAGGTGGCAGGGGCATTCTTTAAACCAAAGGGCATAACAGTAAACTGATAATGCCCATCAGGTGTGGAGAATGCTGTTTTCTCTTTTGCTCCAGGTGCCATTTTGATTTGCCAGTACCCTGCTGTTAAGTCAAAGGTACTTAAGAATTTGGCAGCACCTAATTTGTCAATCAGCTCGTCAGCTCTAGGAATGGGATGGGCATCTGTCTTGGTGACAGAATTAAGACCTCTGTAGTTCACACAAAACCTCATCTCTCTCTTTCCTGCTTTGGTGTGACGTTTGGGGACTAAGGCCACCGGGCTAGCCCAGGGGCTGTCAGAGTGCTCAATTACTCCCAATTCCAGCATCTTGTGGACTTCCACCTTGATGCTTTCCTTAACTTGATCAGACTGTCTGAAGATTTTGTTTTTGACAGGCATGCTGTCTCCTGTGTCCACATCATGGGTACACAGGTGTGTCTGACCAGGGGTTAGGGAAAAGAGCTCAGTAAACTGTTGTAGGACCTTCCTACAGTCAGCTTGCTGTTGGCCAGAGAGGGTGTCTGAATAGATCACTCCATCCACTGAGCCATCTTTAGGGTCTGATGAGAGGAGATCAGGGAGAGGCTCACTCTCAGCTTCCTGGTCCTCATCTGTTACCATCAACAGATTCACATCAGCCCTATCATGGAAGAGTTTTAGGCGGTTTACATGGATCACCCTCTTGGGGCTCCTGCTTGTGCCTAGGTCCACCAGGTAGGTGACCTGACTCTTCTTTTCCAGGATTGGGTAAGGGCCACTCCATCTGTCCTGAAGTGCCCTGGGAGCCACAGGCTCCAAAACCCAGACTTTCTGCCCTGGTTGAAATTCAACCATTGCAGCCTTTTGGTCATACCAAAACTTCTGGAGCTGTTGGCTGGCCTCAAGGTTTTTACTTGCCTTTTCCATGTACTCTGCCATTCTTGAGCGAAGGCCAAGTACATAGTCCACTATGTCTTGTTTAGGCTCATGAAGAGGTCTCTCCCAGCCTTCTTTAACAAGAGCAAGTGGTCACCTTACAGGGTGGCCAAACAGAAGTTCAAAGGGTGAGAACCCTACTCCCTTCTGAGGCACCTCTCTGTAAGCGAAAAGCAGACATGGCAGGAGGACAACCCATCTCCTTTTGAGTTTTTCTGGGAGCCCCATGATCATGCCCTTTAATGTCTTGTTGAATCTCTCAACAAGGCCATTAGTTTGTGGATGATATGGTGTAGTGAATTTATAAGTCACTCCACACTCATTCCACATGTGTTTCAGGTATGCTGACATGAAGTTGGTACCTCTGTCAGACACCACCTTCTTAGGGAAGCCCACTCTGGTAAAGATACCAATGAGGGCCTTGGCTACTGCAGGGGCAGTAGTCAACCTAAGGGGAATAGCTTCAGGATACCTAGTAGCATGATCCACTACAACTAGGATGTACATATTTCCTGAGGCTGTGGGAGGTTCAAGTGGACCCACTATGTCCACACCCACTCTTTCAAAGGGGACCCCCACCACTGGAAGTGGAATGAGGGGGGCCTTTGGATGTCCACCTGTCTTACCAATGGCTTGACAGGTGGAACAGGAGATGCAAAACTCCTTAACCTTCTGGGACATGTTGGGCCAGTAGAAGTGGTTGACTAACCTCTCCCACGTCTTGGTTTGTCCCAAATGCCCAGCAAGGGGAATATCATGGGCTAAGGTCAGAATAAACTCTCTGAACGCCTGAGGCACTACCACTCTCCTAGTGGCACCAGGTTTGGGATATCTTGCCTCAGTGTACAGGAGTCCATCTTCCCAATAGACCCTATGGGTTCCATTTTTCTTGCCTTTGGACTCTTCAGCAGCTTGCTGCCTAAGGCCTTCAAGAGAGGGACAGGTTTCTTGTCCCTTACACAACTCTTCCCTTGAGGGTCCCCCTGGGCCTAAGAGCTCAACCTGATAAGGTTCCAGCTCCATAGACTCAGTTCCCTCAGAGGGCAGAACTTCTTCCTGAGAAGAGACGTTCTCTTTTTCTTGTTGTGTTGCAGCTGGTTTCCCAGCTGACTTTCCTTTTCTCTTGGTAGGCTGGGCCTTTCTTCCAGACTCCAGCTCTACTTTTTCACCCTGTGCCTTGCACTGTGCCCTTGTCTTGACACACACCAGTTCAGGGATACCCAGCATGGCTGCATGGGTTTTCAGTTCTACCTCAGACCATGCTGAGGACTCCAGGTCATTTCCAAGCAAACAGTCTACTGGGATATTTGAGGAGACCACCACCTGTTTCAGGCCATTGACCCCTCCCCACTCTAAAGTTGCCATAGCCATGGGATGTACTTTAGCCTGATTGTCAGCGTTGGTGACTGGATAAGTTTGTCCAGCCAGGTATTGGCCAGGGGAAACCAGTTTCTCTGTCACCATAGTGACACTGGCACCTGTATCCCTCAGGCCCTCTACACTTGTCCCATTAATTAAGAGCTGCTGCCTGTATTTTTGCATGTTAGGGGGCCAGGCAGCCAGTGTAGCTAAATCCACCCCACCCTCAGAGACTAATGTAGCTTCAGTGTGACACCTGATTTGCTCTGGGCACACTGTTGATCCCACTTGGAGACTTGCCATTCCAGTGTTAGCTGGAGTGGAGTTTGAAGTGGTATTTTTCTTGGGACAGGCCTTGTCTCCAGTTTGGTGTCCAGACTGACTACAGCTACGACACCAGGCCTTTTTGGGATCAAAGTTTTTACCCTTGTACCCAGAATTGTTTTGTGAAGAGGCTCTGGGCCCACCCTCCTGTGCAGGTTTTTGGGGGCCTGTAGAAGACTCTTTACTATTTTTGTTTTTGGCTGTCTCACCACTCTTCCCCTGGGGAGGTTTTGTGACCCCTTTCTTTTGGTCACCCCCTGTGGAAGTTTTGGACACCCTAGTCTTGACCCAATGGTCCGCCTTCTTTCCCAATTCTTGGGGAGAAATTGGTCCTAGGTCTACCAGATGCTGATGCAGTTTATCATTGAAACAATTACTTAATAGGTGTTCTTTCACAAATAAATTGTACAGCCCATCATAATTACTTACACCACTGCCTTGAATCCAACCATCTAGTGTTTTTACTGAGTAGTCTACAAAGTCAACCCAGGTCTGGCTCGAGGATTTTTGAGCCCCCCTGAATCTAATCCTATACTCCTCAGTGGAGAATCCAAAGCCCTCAATCAGGGTACCCTTCATGAGGTCATAAGATTCTGCATCTTTTCCAGAGAGTGTGAGGAGTCTATCCCTGCACTTTCCTGTGAACATTTCCCAAAGGAGAGCACCCCAGTGAGATTTGTTCACTTTTCTGGTTACACAAGCCCTCTCAAAAGCTGTGAACCATTTGGTGATGTCATCACCATCTTCATATTTAGTTACAATCCCTTTAGGGATTTTCAACATGTCAGGAGAATCTCTGACCCTATTTATGTTGTTGCCACCATTGATGGGTCCTAGGCCCATCTCTTGTCTTTCCCTTTCTAAGGCTAGGATCTGTCTTTCCAAAGCCAATCTTTTGGCCATCCTGGCTAACTGGATGTCCTCTTCACTGGAGTTATCCTCAGTAATTTCAGAGAGGTTGGTCCCTCCTGTGAGGGAGCCAGCATCTCTGACTATTATGCTTGGAGTCAGGGCTTGAGAGGCCCTGTCCTCCCTAGATAGGACTGGTAGGGGGGAATCATCCTCCAATTCACTATCCTCATCCTCTGTGTTGCCATCCTGAGAGGGGTTGGCCTTTTCAAACTCTGCCAACAGCTCCTGGAGCTGTAGTTTGAAAGGTCTGGGGCCCATTGCTATTTTCTTTATTTTACAGAGTAACCTTAGCTCCCTCATCTTAAGATGGAGGTAAGGTGTGGTGTCGAGTTCCACCACATTCACATCTGTACTAGACATTATGCTTCTAAAAGTTGGAATACTTTTTAAGAATCTAAAGACTAGTTCTAGAATCTAATTCAAACTTTTACCAAACTTTTAAACACTAAAAGAAATGCTAAACAGGGACTAACACGAGGCCCTAGCAGGATTTTAAAAATTTAGAAACATTTCAAATTGCAAAAATCAATTTCTAATGAAATTTTTTGGAATTTGTCGTGTGATCAGGTATTGGCTGAGTAGTCCAGCAAAAGCAAAGTCTTGTACCCCACCGCTGATCCACCAATGTAGGAAGTTGGCTCTGTATGCACTATTTCAAAGTAAGGAATAGTATGCACAGAGTCCAAGGGTTCCCCTTAGAGGTAAGATAGTGGCAAAAAGAGATAATACTAATGCTCTATTTTGTGGTAGTGAGGTCGAGCAGTAGGCTTATCAAAGGAGTAGTGTTAAGCATTTGTTGTACATACACACAGGCAATAAATGAGGAACACACACTCAGAGACAAATCCAGCCAATAGGTTTTGTTATAGAAAAATATATTTTCTTAGTTTATTTTAAGAACCACAGGTTCAAATTCTACATGTAATATCTCATTTGAAAGGTATTGCAGGTAAGTACTTTAGGAACTTTGAAAAATTACAGTAGCATATATACTTTTTACATAAAACACAATAAGCTGTTTTAAAAGTGGACACTGCAATTTTCACAGTTCCTGGGGGAGGTAAAGTATTGTTAGGTTTCACAGGTAAGTAAGTCACTTACAGGTTTCAGTTTTTGGTCCAAGGTAGCCCACCGTTGGGGGTTCAGAGCAACCCCACAGTGACCACACCAGCAGCTCAGGGCCGGTCAGGTGCAGAGGTCAAAGAGGTGCCCAAAACACATAGGCTTCAATGGAGAGAAGGGGGTGCCCCGGTTCCAGTCTGCCAGCAGGTAAGTACCCGCGTCTTCGGAGGGCAGACCAGGGGGGTTTTGTAGGGCACCGGGGGGGACACAAGTCAGCACAAAAAGTACACCCTCAGCAGCGCGGGGGCGGCCGGGTGCAGTGTGCAAACAAGCGTCGGGTTCTCTGTAGGTTTCAATGGGAGACCAAGGGGTCTCTTCAGCGGTGCAGGCAGGCAAGGGGGGGGCTCCTCGGGGTAGCCACCACCTGGGCAAGGGAGAGGGCCTCCTGGGGGTCACTCCTGCACAGAAGTTCCAATCCTTCAGGTGCTGGGGGCTGCGGGTGCAGCGTCTTTTCCAGCCGTCGGGAAATTAGAGTTCAGGCAGTCGCGGTCAGGGGGAGCCTCGGGATTCCCTCTGCAGGCGTCGCTGTGGGGGCTCAGGGGGGACAACTTTGGTTACTCATGGTCTTGGAGTCGCCGGAGGGTCCTCCCTGAGGTGTTGGTTCTCCACCAGTCGAGTCGGGGTCGCCGGGTGCAGTGTTGCAAGTCTCACGTTTCTTGCGGGGAGTTGCAGGGGTCTTTAAATCTGCTCCTCTGTAACAAAGTTGCAGTTCTTTTGGAGCAGTGCCGCTGTCCTCAGGAGTTTCTTGTCTTTCTTGAAGCAGGGCAGTCCTCTGAGGATTCAGAGGTCGCTGGTCCTTTGGAAAGCGTCGCTGGAGCAGGTTTCTTTGGAAGGCAGGAGACAGGCCGGTAAGACTGGGGCCAAAGCAGTTGGTGTCTTCTGTTCTTCTTCTGCAGGGGTTTTTCAGCTCAGCAGTCCTCTTCTTCTTGTAGTGTCAGGAATCTAAAGTTTTAGGTTCAGGGAAGCCCTTAAATACTAAATTTAAGGGCGTGTTTAGGTCTGGGGGGTTATTAGCCAATGGCTACTAGCCCTGAGGGTGGGTACACCCTCTTTGTGCCTCCTCCCAAGGGGAGGGGGTCACATCCCTAATCCTATTGGGGAATCCTCCATCTGCAAGATGGAGGATTTCTAAAAGTTAGAGTCACTTCAGCTCAGGACACCTTAGGTGCTGTCCTGACTGGCCAGTGACTCCTCCTTGTTATTCTCATTATTTCCCCCGGCCTTGCCGCCAAAAGTGGGGCCGTGGCCAGAGGGGGCGGTCAACTCCACTAGCTGGAGTGTCCTGCGGTGCTGGCACAAAGGGGTGAGCCTTTGAGGCTCACCGCCAGGTGTGACAGCTCCTGCCTAGGGGAGGTGTTAGCATCTCCACCCAGTGCAGGCTTTGTTCCTGGCCTCAGAATGACAAAGGCACTCTCCCCATGGGGCCAGCAACATGTCTCGGTTGTGGCAGGCTGCTGGAACCAGTCAGCCTACACAGATAGTCGGTTAAGGTTTCAGGGGGCACCTCTAAGGTGCCCTCTGGGGTGTACTTCACAATAAAATGTACACTGGCATCAGTGTGCATTTATTGTGCTGAGAAGTTTGATACCAAACTTCCCAGTTTTCAGTGTAGCCATTATGGTGCTGTGGAGTTTGTGTAAAACAGACTCCCAGACCATATACTCTTATGGCTACCCTGCACTTACAATGTCTAAGGTATTGCTTAGACACTGTAGGGGCACAGTGCTCATGCACTGGTGCCCTCACCTATGGTATAGTGCACCCTGCCTTAGGGCTGTAAGGCCTACTAGAGGGGTGACTTATCTACACCTGCATAGGCAGTGAGAGGCTGGCATGGCACCCTGAGGGGATTGCCATGTCGACTTACTCGTTTTGTTCTCACCAGCACACACAAGCTGGCAAGCAGTATGTCTGTGCTGAGTGAGGGGTCTCCAGGGTGGCATAAGACATGCTGCAGCCCTTAGAGACCTTCCTTGGCATCAGGGCCCTTGGTACCAGGGGTACCATTTACAAGGGACTTATCTGGATGCCAGGGTGTGCCAATTGTGGATACAAAAGTACAGGTTAGGGAAAGAACACTGGTGCTGGGGCCTGGTTAGCAGGCCTCAGCACACTTTCAATTCAAAACATAGCATCAGCAAAGGCAAAAGGTCAGGGGGTAACCATGCCAAGGAGGCATTTCCTTACAGGGCCTTACTTGCCCTTGCTTAAAGGGTCTGCATCCCATGTCAACTACAGTGCTGTAATGAAGGCCAGCACCAAGCAGAGGCTACTGACAACTGTCATAATCCAAAACCACACCCAAAGCTCTCTACTGACTGGTGGAAAAGCTGCTTGAGGGGCAACTCTGGGTTCTTGGAACCTCTCTTGCTGTTTGGAGTGGGGGTACCACATCCTGTGGCAGACACTCTCCTTCCACTCTCCTTTCTGTCAGGGGGATACGCTGCAGCTTGACAGTTGTCTGACTGTTCAGGCCTTCCTTGTTGGTAGGTGAAATCTCACCCGTGCCCACCTTGGGATTCTCTCTCATTGAGATGAGACCAACCTCTGGTAGTCATTACCTAGGATACAATCCAAGGGAATGTCAGGACTGACCACCATCTTACTCCAGCTAAGGGTACACTTCCTCTCTATGACCTCCCCAGAGTTCACCCTTACCCTTTTGTCTCTCCTAGCAAATACTGATCTGGGGACCCAACCTGTCAACCACTATGGGTGTGAAGGGCACATGTGTTTCTTCTGAATGGAGTAGAAGTACCTACTGCCATCCTCAGGGATCACCAGCTTACCACCTGGACCCTTTCACTGGTTTAAAGCCAAGAGGACCTCCTCATCTGAGGATTCCTTTCCTATGGCTATACTAGACAGGCCAATGCTAACCACCTTTTTGGGGCAGGGTGCATCACCTCTGAAATTATCTGTTTTCTGAAAGTCAAAATACAGCCTGTTGTCTAAGAGTTTTTAAATCCCTTGGTCAGCCTGCCTCTGCTTGTCAGAGCTGGATTGGGTCTTATTCTCTTCATTTGTAGCGTTTTGGGGTTGTGAGGGAGTCTCTTTGGTGTCCTCACAACCCCCCTCCTTTGCTTTTTTTAGCCTAATTCCCCCTTCTTTGTATCACCCCCTTAGGTCTTTTTGGATACTCTTGATCTTACCAACTTATCAGCTTCCGTGATGAACTTTCTACGGCTTGAAAGTGTTGAATCCACTAGATGCTGGTGCAATTCATCTGAGGTATAGTGTTGAAAGGTGTTCTTTCCTAATTAGATTAGAAAGCCCATCATATGCCTCATACTTGTTCCCATTTATCCAGCCCTCCAGTGCTTTGATTGAGCCATCCAGGAAGTCCTCTCAGGTCTGCTTTTGACTTTTCTGGGTATCCCTAAACTTCAGTATACATTCTTCAGTGGTGAGTCCAAACCCTTCTATGAGTGGCTCCTTAATGTGTTTGTAGGACTCAGCAACTTCCTCAGGAAGGGTCAGAAGTCTATTTCTGCCCTTAACTGTGAAGAACTCCCAAAATAGACTGCCACAGTGTTGATGACCTAATCTCTTCATTCTGCAGGACCTCTCAAAGGCTGCAAAACATTTGTCAATGTCATCACAGTCACTAAGGGCCTGATTCTAACTTTGGAGGACGGTGTTAAACCGTCCCAAAAGTGGCGGATATACCACCTACCGTATTACGAGTCCATTATATCCTATGGAACTCGTAATACGGTAGGTGGTATATCCGCCACTTTTGGGACGGTTTAACACCGTCCTCCAAAGTTAGAATCAGGCCCTAAGTTTGGGGACGATCCCTTTGGGGATCTTTGGTTCAAAGGACTCATCCTTCTCCCTAGGTTTCTTTTCACTGCCACCATCCTTGAGCATCAGCCAAGCCTGACCCTTAAAAAAATGAATAATAAAGAAATTTATAAACGTGCCCTGATTAGCAGAGCCTCTGTGACACAATTAGGCACTACACAAGAATACACATTAGGCCACAAACTATGAGCACTGGGGTCCTGGCAAGCAGGATCCCAGTGAGACAGGCAAAACACACTGACATATAGGTTTTTGTTTATGAGCATTGGGGTCCTGGCTAGCAGGATCCCAATGACACAGTAAAAACACACTGACACACACTCATAAACAGGCCAAAAGAGGGGGTAACCATTCTAGAAAGATGCTACTTTCCTACACAACCCTCCCCCAAACGAAGGACAATAAGGCTAACCTTGGCGAGTTGAGACTTTATTGTCTAAATGGTGATAAGTGGAGAGTAGATCTGCAATAGAGTGGTTACTCCCTTTACCATCCACTGTATGGTTACTTCCCTGAGGGGATGTAAACCACCCTGTTTGGAGATTTTTACCTAAACAACAGTGTGAGGTTAAATTCCCAGAGTTTCTATTAGTATGTTTCAAAGTTGGGCAGTGGGATCGGTCCACTGGGCCTATGTCCAATGCAGGAAATGCTAGACAGGGATGCTGTCTCAATAAAGCCATAGCTGGACAAAAACGTTGTCCATATGGCTGTAAGAGAGAACAGAGTTGCAGTTTCTCTTGAGTTAGAGCAGGGCAGGGCTGCTGTCCTCTAAGCTCCACACTAGGACAGGGCTTCTGTCCTAGGTGTTTAGAGGCAGTGCATCACTGCTGCACTAAAGTTTCTCTGGGAGGGCTGGAGGGATGTTCAATAATTTCTAAAATGGTGCAATTTTGTGCATCTGGATTAGTAGATCCACAGAGAGGTATTTTTAACTCTGGGAGTCCAGCTGCGGTAGCTGATGGCTCCTTTGGTACAGGTTCCACCCCAGGAGAGGTTTCCCCCACCACAGGAATTGTATCCTTAGTGGCAGGCAGGGGGGGAAGGGATACTTTGATATCCTTCTTACCTGTTGGTGGAGAGGGATCCTGAGATTTCAGGCCTTTTTCTCTCATTTGCTTTTTCATTTCACCAGAAATGAGAGGAAGCAATTCCTCAGGGATACCCGGCATGGATGCATGGGTACTAAACTCTACCTCAGCCCAACCTAAGGCCTCTACGTCACTCCCTAAGAGACAATATACAGGAAAGCTAGGTGAGACCACCACCTGCTCAGGGCCAGTAACTCCACCCCAACTAAGTTGAACTACATCTAAGGGGAAATACTGAGTGGATTGATTGACATCAGTAACTTGGTACTTCTGACCAAAGAGGTGTTGTGCAAGTGACGCCAGGTTTTCAGTCACTAAAGTGATACTGACATCTGTGTCCTTGTAGGCCTGGGCCTCAACACCATTTATTAAGATTGACTGCCTGTACTTATCCATGTTAAGAGGATAAGCAGTCAAGGTGGCAAGGCCAATGCCACTAGATGTGACAGAAACTGTCTTGGGACGGTCTACCCCAGTTTCTATTATGGTCGCAAAAGTTAATCCAACTACACCTTTAGTTTGACTATTGCCAGTAGCCCCACCACTATTACCACTACTGCTAGGGGCACTAGAGTCTGTTGTCTTAGTGGTGGTAGGCTCACAGGCTTTACCTGTGCAGGATTTATCTCCAGGCCAATGGCCTTTATTTCTACACACATAACACCAAGGCTTTTTCTGATTGTGTAAGAGTTTGAAGAAGATGAAAAAGTTTTATCCCAACTGCCATAGGAGTGTTTTGGACCTGAAGAAGGATCTTTTTGTGTTTACTTTTATCCCCATGCTTGTCCTGAGATATTTTACCATCTTGCTTCTTGCCATCCTTGTCACCACCTGTATGAGCTTTTCTGCTCACCCTTGTTCTGACCCATTTGTCTGCCTTCTTTCCCAATTCTTGGGGAGAGGTCAGATCTGAGTCCACAAGATACTGATGTAACAAGTCAGAGACACAATTATTCAAGATATGCTCTCTCAGAATCAAGTTATACAGGCTTTCATAATCAGTCACCTTACTGCCATGTAACCAACCTTCTAGGGCCTTCACAGAACAGTCTACAAAGTCTGTCCAGTCCTGTGATGACTCCTTTCTGGTCTCTCTGAACATTAGTCTATACTATTCAGTGGTTAAGCCCAGACCATCTAAGAATGCATTTTTAAGAACCTGGTAATTATCTGCATCATCCTCTCTGACAATAAGAAGTCTGCCTCTCCCCTTGCCAGAGAAGGATAACCAAAGGATAGCAGCACACTGTACACAAGGGACCCTCTGAATTTTACAGGTCCTATCAAGTGCAGCAAACCACTTGTTCATGTCATCACCATCCTTGTTAGGAAGGACAACCATATGCAGATTTCTAGAATTAAATGAAGGTTCCCTAACATTTGTATTCCTAAAACTGCTGCTGCCACCATGGGGAATTAACCCCAAACCCTGCCTCTCTTTCTCCACAGCCAGGGATTCCCTGTCTAAGGCCAACTGCTGCTGCATTACCTTCAGTCTGGCCTCCTCTAACCTCAGTTTTCTGAGTTTCCTATCTAGGGACTGGTCCTCAGGGTTAGAAGCATGTGAAGCCTCTGAAACAGAGGTAAGATGAGAGTGTGCAGAGGCAGATCTCTCTCTAACAGGGGCCGCTCTAGTGACCTGACCTCTAGGGGCGAAGGGAGCCATACTTAAGTGTGAACCCTTACCACTACCAGTTATACTAGGGGGCTTGTTGCCAGATAGGTCTGTGGAAGGACCCTCCCCAAGGTTGTCATCTTGCTCCTCTGAGATTTCCTGGTTGGAGTTATCCTCTACCTCTTCCTCAGTGCTGATTCCCTGATCATCCTGTAGGAGGAGATTTAAGAGATACTCCTTATTGGGGTTCTTCCCAATTCCTAAATTTGTTTCAATGCAGAGCCTCTTCAAGATTTTATAGTTTAAATTGTCATAGGTATTCTGGACAGCTCTAGGGGTTGCTTCTACAGAAGGCATATTTTAAGAATTTGTTTTAGGAAAGTGAGTAAAAAGTTAGTAGGAAAACAGAGCTAACTTTTTAGAGAAAAGAAGAAAACGTTTCAGAACTTTGTTAAAACTTTTGAAAAGTTTAAAAAACTTTTAAGAAAGTTAGAAAATTGTTTTTAGTATATATTATATATGCTCTAAGTACTTGAGCAAGCTTTTCTTGTGAAAAGCACAGGTAACAAAGTGGTAAAACAATTGCAAGTACTTATCCCACCGCTGCACCACCAATGTAGGAGGCTGGCCTGGTTTGTAGTGGGTACCTTGGGTACTTACACCTTATACCAGGTCCAGTTATCCCTTATTAGTCAAATGCAGTAGTGTTCTAGCAGCCTAGGCTGATAGAGGTAGCTATAGCAGAGCAGCTTAGGCTGAACTAGGAGACATGCAAAGGTCATGCAATACCACTTATAATTACACAGTACTTATACACAAGCAAAGACAATACTCAGTGTTACCAAACATAAAGGTATTTATTGTGGTGACACTGTACCAAAAATATCTTAGAAACAATACTCCTTCGGGTGGTAAGTATAATACACAAAATATACACTAGCTACCAAAATTAGACAAGTAAATAGTCATAGAATAATGGAAACAGTAGGAAATTCTATAGAATGCAATGGGAGAAAAGAGGTCTAGGGGCAACACAAACCACATACTAAAAAAGTGGAATGTGAATCACAAATTTCCCTCCTAGACAAGTGTAGTGTATGCAGAATCGCTGGGAGAGTAAGAATACAGTAAAGGTAAGTAAATTACCACACCACAGAGCCCAGAAAAGCAGGAGTAAAGTACTACAAGTTTCCTTAGGACACACTACGCCTCGTTTAGGGGATTTTGCAGCAGCCAACCAAGTCTGCAAAGAACAACAGCTGGATTATTGGACCTGAAGACCTGCAAAGGAAGGGGACACGTCCATAAATCGAAAGAAGTTCCAGGAAGGACAAGAGCCCCTGCCAACCCAGAAGAGGGTGCAAAAGAAGAGTCCACAGTTAGTTGAAGACTGCAGATTGCACCCTAGGAAGATGCCAGCGGATTCCTGCATAATGCAACAGATGTCCCACGGCGTGAAGATGGTTGCAGATGAGATTTTGTGTCGGAAATCGCCAACAAGCCCTGGCTACGACCATAGTGCATTTTGGGTCAAAATGGCGCTGGATGGAACCGGGGGGGGGGGACCTGGGGTTCTCAACTCTATGTGAGGAAGAAGAGAGGGCTCTCGGCAATTTAGAGAGCCCTCAGGATGCCTGCCAGCACCCCCAGGAGTCACAGGATCTGGGTTCAAAGGAGGGGCAAAACGTGGTTGATGCAGCACAACAAAAGAAGGTCCCACGCCGCTGGAGAAAAACTCAGCGGGTTGACTGTCACAGGATGGAGTGCTAGGGACCTGGGCCAGGCTGTGCAGAAAGGAATTTAGCAAAGAGTGCACAGAGGACTCAGGAGGCGAAGAAGACGCAGTACACAGGGGTACTGTCATTCTTGGGGAAGGCAAGGTCTTACCTCCTCCAAATTGCATAAGCAGGACCTCAGGACAGTCTACGTATATGATGTTCACACTCTGTGTCCTTAGGAGCATGCTCGCCGTCGTGAGAGGAGTCCCAGGGTATCTGTCATTGCCTTGGAAGGTGCCTGCTTGGAGCAGGGGAGTGACTCTGTCAATCCACAGGAGATTTCCTCGGTCCTTCTGGTGCAGGATGAAGACAGAGAGTCCCCAGAGCATGCACACAGTGGAAACTGTTGCAGTTGCTGACTTGGAGCTCAGGTTGCTGAAGAAGAGAGTCTCTTGTAGACACTTTGTTGCAGTTACAGCGTTTCTTGGAGCAGGCTGTAGTTGATTTGAGATCAAAAGAGTCTAAAGTTGTTGCAGAGGATTCCTGAAGGAACCTTGCAAGCAGAATCTGAAGAGAACCCACAGGAGAGACCCTAAATAGCCCTGAGAGGGGAAGTGGCTACCTTTTCTGGTATGGACCTATCAGGAGGGGTCTCTGACATCACCTGTTGGCACTGGCCACTCAGAGCCCTACAGAGTACCCCCACACCTTGCAAAGTAAGTTGGCTGAAGTCTGGGACACACTGGAGGAGTTCTGGGCACCACCCCTGCGGTCGTGATGGACAGGCGAGTGGTCTCCCCCCCTTTTCCTTTGTCCAATTTCCCACCAGAGCAGGGGAGAATGGGTCCCTGAACTGGTGTAGACGGGTTTATGCAAGGAGTGCACTATCTGTACCCCTCATAGCATTTCCAGAGGCTGGGGTGGTTACCCCTCCCCAGCCTGTAACACCTATTTCCAAAGGGAGAGGGTGTAACACCCTGCTCTCAGAGGAAATGCTTTATTCTGCCTTCCTGGGACTGGGCTGCCCAGACCTCAGGAGGGCAGAACCCTGTCTGTGAGGTGGCACCAGCTGTAGCTGCAGTGCAAGCATCAGAGAGCTGGTTTGGCAGTACTCGGGGTCTATGGTGGAGCCCCCAGGATGCATGGAATTGGCTCCCCAGTGCCATATTTGGAATGGGGGGGGGGGCAATTCCATGATCTTAGACATGTTACATGGCCATATTCGGAGTTACCATTGTGAAGCTTCATATAGGTATTGACCTATATGTAGTGCATGTGTGTAATGGCATCCCCACACTCCCAAAGTCCAGGGAAATGGCACTAAACTATTTGGGGGCACCTTTGCTAATGCAAGGGTGCCCTCACACCTAGTAACTTTGCACCTAACCTTCAGCAAGTGATGGTTAGACATATAGGTGACTTGTAAGTTACTTAAGTGCATTGAAAATGGCTCTGAAATAGTGTGTGCACTATTTCATGCAAGCTGCAATGGCAGTCCTGTGTAAGGGTTTGTTTGAGCTCCCTATGGGTGGCAAAAGAAATGGTGCAGCCTATATGGATCTCCTGGAACCCCAATGCCCTGGGTACCTAGATACTATATACTAGGGACTTATAAGGGGGGTCCAATATGCCAATTGAAATTGGTAAATTAAGTCACTGCCCTACAGTGACAAAGCAGAGAGAGTATAAGCACTGAGGTTCTGATTAGCAGAGCCTAAGTGACACAGTTAGGCACTACACAGGCAAACACATTAGGCCACAAACTATGAGCACTGGGCTCCTGGCTAGCAGGATCCCAGTGAGACAGGCAAAACACACCGATATATAGGTTTTTGTCTATGAACTCTGGGGTCTTGGCTAGCAGGATTCCAGTGACACAGTAAAAACACACTAACACACACTCTCAAACAGGCCAAAGGTGGGGGTAACCATGCAAGAAAGAGGCTACTTTCCTACAGCATGTGGGTTAGTTCTAAGTGGATTTCCATCTTGTGTGTGACTGCCAAGTGAGTGCTTTACCTGCAGCTGCGAGAGAGGCATTCATGGTATTTATAATGCAGTCTGGCCGGCCCTCTTCCCCCAGCCCCTCGCTGGGTAAATTTCCCTCTCCTACATACCCCCCATGGGCCCCCCTAGACTCCATACAGGATATATAAATGGAGCCTTAGAGAAACTCAACTGTTTCTGTTGTCAGGGCTCAGATGCGGCGACTACTTGTGTCTTTGTCACCTGTACCAGCATCCTACTTTATTGGTAAAGTTTTCAATCAGCTCAAAGAGCTGATGCAGATGGATATTGTCTTAGTTTCCAAAGTAAATATGCTGAGTCATTTAACTTGATACATTTTACCTTTGATACCTTTATAAATAACAGGGGGTTTCTTTTTACTATCCGGGTGGCAAGGATCGGTATTGGGCATGCTTGCCTACAGAAGGAACCTCCTAACTAAAATGCAGCCTTGATGGAGTGTTGTCTCTAAATGTAGCCCAATTTTTCCATAAAACAGAATGACTGTAGACGATGCAATCTAAAAAAATATTCCTACCCCCCCTCGAGGAATGGTTATGCTTACTCCTTCCTGGTTCACTTCAGGGATCTTATGAAAGGTTGTGTATTTTTATTATTGAATTTTGCTGTCTGATTGTAAATAGATGTTAATGCAAGAATTAATTATTTTCTAACTCTTTTAAATATGCATTGACCTAACTAGTGTATCAGTTTTTGATACGTCCCTAAAAAAAAAAAAAAGAGAATGTTTGCACTCTGTGGGGAAAAAAGCCTGTAACTTTGGACTTCTATTAATCTATTTTTTTCTGCACATGGGTTTTTTAACTTTAAGAAGAAAGATATTGATTTGCACTTGGAACATGGATTGAACTGAAAATTAAAGATTCCTATTCTATGCGCTGACTATATGTGATGTTAAGCCTCCCTTGAAAGATGGACGGAAGAGGAGCAAACACCATACGGAACGGTCTTGTTTCGAATTGGCACCTTGGGATTGTGGCCAAGTACCGACGTGTTATTTTCAAACCTGGCCTAAAGCAATTAGCAATTTTTAAATAAATAAACTTTTGCAGAGAGAGGAAGGTTCTAGACTTTTCCTCTCTTGTTTGTTCAAAGTATAAGAGGCCGAGACCAGATGGACCGGAGACAGAGAGTATTTGCAGCTCTCATGCATATCCAGGATGCTGGAGTGTGTCATCCTTCCCATGAGGATAAATGATCTCTCTCTCCTCAATCGATTCTGGGATCTGGTGATCTGATGCTGAATGGGAGGGAGATGAAGCAGTGATGCCCTTGCCTCATGGTGATACATGTTTTTTAATTCATTATTTGCTTTGCATTATAATATAGCTCCATATATTTGCTGTGTATATTGCTGTGGAGAATCATTTGTACACGTTTCCATTTCATTGCTGTGACCATTTTTAAACATGTGCTTTCAGCAAGCTAATCTCCTTTTAAGAACCTTGCATAGTGAAATAATAAATGTCTTTGTTGGACTAAGAAGCACATTCTGGAGATTTTTGTCAGTGCATGAGTGTTTCAGCTCAGCCATTATTGAAGCAAAACATTTTGCCGTAGTCGGACAGGCTAAAGGGAGGTTGGAAATTGAATGTGTACGATTTAAAAGTGAAAATATGTTTTTATTCAGAGAGTTAAAGGAAGCACCGCAAACCATGTCTGAAAATGCATGTGAAATTAAGATACCTTATGATCGCTTGGAAAATGTGTTTTCTTGTTTATCATGAGTTTCTACATTTTGAAATGGGTGTTTGGATAAAACAGAATTTATAACTGTACTTATAAGTTTTAAAAAGGTGCTATTTGAGTGGAATGATGAACCTTTTGTTCTTGAAAGGAGGGTTTGGATACTCTTGTCCGCTTATAGAAAAATGCATGAGAGATGTAAATAGTTAGAATCTGAACATCAGAAATTAAAGGAACAAATTGACACCAAAAATACTGTAACTCTGCTGTCTTGTCAAAATTAGTTATTACAAGATAAGGCTGATATCTACCAAGCAGTCACAGTGAAAACTGATTTTTAACATTCCAGTAATGAGGAGGTTAAAAAAGGTGGGGCCCAGTGTGAGCTTCATGAGCAGAACGTAGTTCATGCACAGCCATTATTACGGCCCATATTTATACTTTTCTAGCACTGCATTTGCGTAATTTTCTGATGCAAAAACGGCACAAACTTATATATAATTGAATTTTGCAAGTTTGCACTGCTTTTGCATCAAAAAATGACGCAAATGCAGTGCTAGAAAAGTATAAATATAGGCCTTAGACGAAAAATACAAAGTAGCCAACCGAAATTGGCAGGAGTTGAAATGCATTGTTTAAAAGATTACATCCAGCAAGGAGTTAAGGATGTTAACAATATATTCATAGAGTTTTTGCAAAGTGAAATGTGGCCAGGACATAGAGAGATGGTGCTACAGGTAAAACAAAAGATTTTGGAGTTTGCTACTTCTTACACTAAGCAAGAGACACAGCAATTTATGGTATTGTTTGATTTTTGGAGACAGCATGACCCTCACCTGAGTAAAATCTTAACCCATTGGTACAAAGTGACAAGAACAAAACATGAGTTTGAATGGGTGAAGAGCAACAGTGTGCTTTTGATTTGGCAAAATAAACAATTCAACAGGCTTTATATTTGTGGACAGTGCATGAAGGAGACATTGTGTTGCATGTAACAATCCAGGGACAAAATGTAGATTGGAGCACGTGGCAAAAGCAAAGAAGAACAGGAATGTCCCTGGGATTCTGGACTAAAAAATATCTGATGGTACTCTGAAAACGTGGAGAGAGCATTTAACTGAAGCCCTCCAGATTCTGAATAACAGACCATTACAAAATGCTGAAACTGTCCTGATGAAAATGTTACTCAGATACAACCACATGTGGCCACCAACACCATTATGTACTAGGAAATAAAACATGGAGCTTCACCTTCTTACAGAGACACACCAGAATCTGCAGGTCTTGACCTACATGCTTACAAAATTGCTCAACTTGTCATAAGTCCAGTGTATGTAGGATTGGTGAGGAAAGGGACTGCCCCAGCCCTTCTGTCAGTGCAAGGGAAGGGAGGTTTTGGTTCATCTGACAAAAACCCTGATGCTAAGGCGTGGGTGGAATCCCCAAATGGCCCTCCAGAACATGCAGAAATTATAGCCAAAGGCCCTATCAATGTTCTTCTGATCATAAAACAAGGAAAGGAAAAAGGGAACACATTTCCGCTGACATGTTATTTGCAAGAAAGATCATACTTGTTTCTTTTACAGATCATACTATGAATTGCCACTGACCATGAGCGTACCCTGTGGTCTTCCTTTTGGCGTGTGTGGTTGGGTGAGACAGCACTCCCAACCTGAACCTGATTGATCAATTACGTTGCACAATGCTCCTCCTGCTTTTGAAGGGCAATACCTATGGAACCATTTGGCACTAAATGTGCTTCACGGATCAAAGTTCTGCATGGGAATAATGCAGAGTACCATGGATGTTCTACCAACCTGTTTGATCTCAATTCTAATGGAACAAACAACTTGGCTTGCTGTCACCTGATGACTGCTGCCAGTCACATTAAGCATGTTTAAGTTGCCAGTTGGCTGACTATTCTCATATGAGAACCTCACTTTTACTTACATTCCATCAAACATTGCAGGTGGACTGTGTACCTTTACATGATTAGGATTCATGAGTTTCCATCTAACTCTACACCAACTCGTTATCCTAGAGACACTATTCAATCTGTTGTTATCCCACTCAGAATATATAAGCTTCAGTCTTTTTATTGTAGGTGTGTTTGGTTTAACTGTTTATAATATTAATCCAACTTCCATTGCTTTATAGTGATTGATCTTGCCATTTCATTTTGTTGCTGTGTGCAATGCATACCTAATTTGCTTGTACTGCTTTTTTGTTGTTGTTTTTTTTTTTTAAAAGAGATGTTGATTTTAGGACTATAGGGTATGAGTCATTGGTCAAAATGGTGGAATGCAATTATATTTATGTTTTGACCACTGACTCTACGTTGCACTCAGCCTACCAGCACACCGTCACATTAGTGACCACCAGGTTCTTTTTCCCGATTGACCTTATTTCAGCACTAGCCACTGCCACATTAAAAGCTGCAAGTAGTTTTCCATATTGTACAATGTGCACGTTTTTATTTTTCGTGTTCTTTCCCACCAAGGGCTTAGGCTGATAAGAATGTACTCAGACGGCAGGGAACGCTCTTGTTTTGAATTGGCACCTTGGGACTGTGGCCAAGTCCTCATGTGTTATTTTTAAAGCTGGCCGAGAGCAATTAGTATTTTTTTTATACATAAAGTGCTGCAGGGAGAGGGAGGTTCTAGACTTTCCCTCTCTTGTCTGTTCAAAGTATATGAGGCTGAGACCAGATGGACCGGGGACAGAAAGTGTTTGCAGGTCTCAAGCATATCCAGGACGCTGGAGTGTGTCTTACTTCCCATGAGGATAATTGATCTCTCTCCCCTTGATCCATTCTAGGATCTGGCGATCTGATGCTGAACAAGAGGGAGATGAAGCAATGATGCCCTTGCCTCATGGTGATGCATATTTTTTAATTCAGTATTTGCTTTGCATTATGATATAGATACATATATTTGCTGTGTATATTGCAGTGGAGAATCATTTGTACATGTTTTCATTTAATTGCTGTGACCATTTTTAAACGTGTGCTTTCAGCATGCTTATCTCCTTTTAAGAACCTTGTGTAGTGAAATAATAAATGTCTTCTTTGGACTAAGAAGCACATTCAAGAGATTTATATCAGTGCATGAGTGTTTCCGCTTGGTCATTAGTGAAGCAAAACACCGTGGTGTGCAGTGGGCAGGGGGCAACACCCCCCCGCCCTCATAGGGAAACCACTGCTGGTCATTTTAAAGAAAGCCCTGCCTTGCAAGCTGCTTCTACAAAAAACTATGTCCAAATTTGACTTTGGAATTAGAAGTACTTTCAAAGTCTGGAACTTTCTTTCAGTTACATGTAGGTCACCCACGAGGTCTGCCCTAGATACCCCAAGGGTGGGGTGCCTTAAACTAAAAGCAGGGACAATATAAAATATGAGCTAGAACTGGGAATCAAAGGGTCAAAATAATAGTTACAATAAATCCAACAGCTTGCCAAGGTTATATTTATTATAATTATTGCAAGAACGTAGTTTTAGAACTGCTCTCCTAAAGTTATCTAAACAATCCCTGTACCAGCTTCTTCTAATTGTAAGTGGGTGGCACAACCAGTGCTGCAGGCCCACTAGTAGCATTTAATTTACCAGCCCTATGCACCTAAAGTGCACCTTACTAGGGACTTATAAGTAAATTAATAGTCCAATCAGGTAGGATTCCAGGTTACCATGTTTTAAGGGAGAGAGCATATGCACTTTAGCACTGGTTAGCAGTGGTAAAGCGCGCAGAGTCTATAAACCAGCAAAACCAGTGTCCAAAAAAATGGAGGGAGGCAGGCAAAAAGTTAGGGGTGACTACCCTAAGGCTGTCAGGTCTAACATGTGTCCCCCCCAGCTGAAAGTGGGGAGAGCTACCCGACCTCCTGGGAGCTCTCATCGCTAAGGCAGAAGTACCTGGAGAGACCATCAGCATTGGCGTGGTCAACCCCTGGGCGATGTTCCACCGTAAAGTCCATCCCTGTAGGGAAATGGACCACCTCAAGAGTTTTGGATTCTCACCCCTCATCTGCATGAGCCATCTGAGGGGCCTGTGGTCTGTCTGAACCAGGAAGTGAGTCCCAAACAGGTAGGGTCTTAGCTTCTTCAGTGCCCAGACCACAGCAAAAGCTTCTCGTTCAATAGCACTCCACCTCTGTTCCCGTGGTAATAGCCTTCTGCTAATAAAGACTACCGGTTGATCTCTGCCCTCCTCATTCAGCTGTGCTAGGACTGCCCCTATGCCATGCTCTGAAGCGTCTGTCTGCACGATAAATTCCTGGGAGTAGTCAGGGGCCATGAGTACGGGGGCCGTGCACATGGCTTCCTTCAGGGCGTCAAAGGCTTTCTGACAAGCCTCTGTCCAATTCACCAACTTAGGTTGCTTCTTGGAAGTGAGTTCTGTCAAGGGTGTTACAATGGTACCATAGCCCTTGACAAATCGGCGGTAGTATCCTGTGAGGCCTAGAAAGGCTCTCACCTCCGTCTGTGTTCGGGGTGGTTGCCAGGCCTTGATAGTTTCAATCTTGGCCTGGAGTGGCTGCACCTTGCCACCACCCACTAGGTGTCCTAAGTACACCACGGAACCCTGCCCAATCTGGCACTTACTGGCCTTGATGGTCAGGCCTGCCTGTTGCAGGGCCTGAAGCACCTCCTTGAGGTGAAGCAGGTGTTCCTCCCAGCTGGAACTGTAGACAGCTATGTCATCCAGGTAGGCTGCACAGAAGGCATCCTTGCCAGCTAGGACCCCGTTAACCAACCGTTGGAAGGTAGCGGGGGCATTTTTCAACCCAAACGGCATCACCCGGAACTGGTAATGGCCATCCGGGGTTGAAAATGCGGATCTTTCCTTGGCCCCCTCAGTTAGGCCGATCTGCCAGTACCCTGAAGTAAGATCAAACGTACTCAGGAACTTGGCAGCGCCTAGCCTGTCCACGAGCTCATCAGCTCGGGGGATGGGGTGAGCATCAGTCCGTGTGACTGAGTTGAGACCCCGGTAGTCCACACAGAACCGGAGTTCTGGCTTCGCACCTGGGGCAGTAGCCTTAGGGACCAATACCACTGGGCTGGCCCAGGGACTACTGGATTTCTCAATGACCCCTAGAGTCAACATCTTGGAGACCTCCTCCTTGATGCTGGCCTTCACCTTATCCGACAACCTGTAAATTTTGTTTTTCACAGGGAGACTGTCACCGGTGTCAATATCATGAACACAGAGGTGGGTCAGCCCAGGAGTAAGGGAGAACAGGGGGGAGAACTGCTCCAACAGCTCATAACAGTCTCCTTTCTGATTTAGAGTCAGGGAGTCAGACAGAATGACCCCGCTTACTGACCCATCACCTTCTTGGGCAGAGAGGAGGTCGGGGAGAGGTTCACTCTCCTCTTCCGTTCCTTCATCTGTGACCAGAAGCATGTTGATCTCCGACCTCTCAAAATGAGCTTTTAGTCGGTTCACATGGAGCACCCTTAGGGGATTCCTAGGGGTTTTGAGGTCCACTAGGTAAGTGGCCTCCCCTTTCCGCTCCTTTATTTCAAATGGGCCAGACCAGCGGTCCTGGAGAGCTCTGGGCTCTACTGGCTCCATTACCCACACTTTGTCTCCAGGTTGAAACTCTACCAGGGTGGCCTTCTGGTCATACCATTGTTTCATCACCTCTTGACTGGCCTCAAGGTTATCTTGGGCTTCTTTCCAGAAGCGGGTCATCTGGTTGCGGAGGGCCAACATATAGCTGACCACATCCTGAGGGGGTGCCTTTGGAGCTTTCTCCAATCCCTCCTGGACAATGCTTAAGGGTCCCCTGACAGGGTACCCATAGAGAAGTTCAAAGGGACTGAACCCTACCCCTCTCTGGGGGACCTCTCTGTAAGCAAAGAGAAGGCATGGTAAGAGGACGTCCCACTTACGCCTCATGGCCTCAGGGAGGCCACCAATCATGCCTTTCAGGGTCTTGTTGAATCTCTCCACAAGACCGTTCGTCTGGGGGTGATAGGGTGTGGTGAACTTGTAAGTTACATCACACGCATCCCACAGCGACTTCATGTATGCAGACATGAAGTTAGTGCCTCTGTCAGACACTATTTCCTTGGGGAACCCCACCCGGGTAAATATCCCCATCAGGGTTCTGGCCACCACCGGTGCAGTTACTGTCCTTAGAGGGATTGCCTCTGGGTAACGGGTGGCATGGTCCACCAAAACCAGGATGAACTTGTTGCCTAAGGCAGTTTTGGGGTCCAAGGGGCCAACAATGTCGATGCCCACCCTTTCAAAGGGGGTGCCAACGACAGGAAGTGGAATCAGGGGGGTTTTAACCCTTTTTCCTGCTTTACCACTGGCCTGGCAGGTAGGACAGGATCTGCAGAACTTGTCTGAGTGTGTCCTCATTTTGGGCCAATAAAAGTTGGTGACAAGCTTGTTAAAGGTCTTGCCCTGCCCCAAATGTCCTGCCAGGGGAATGTCGTGAGCCAGACCCAGTAGGAAGGTTCGGTAACATTGGGGGACCACCAGCACACGTGCTGCCCCAAAGCCCGGAACCTTAGGCTCACTGTAGAGGAGATCATTCTCCCAATATAGGTGGTGATCGCCAGAGGCGTCGCCGGCTGCCTGGTTTGAGGCTTGTTTCCTCAAACCTTCTAGAGTGGGACATTCTTTCTGCGCCTTGCAGAATTCCTCCCTGGTGGGTCCACCCTCAACTTGCCAGCCAGCAAGCTCAGGTAAGTCACCTAGGGCGGCGATGTCTTCCCCAGTTGGCTCGGAAGCCTCCTCCTCAGGAGCCCCGTCAGCCACTGTGGGAACAGCGGGGGCCGGTTTCCCGCACCCCTGGTCCCTCCTCCTGGCAGCTCTCTGGGCCATCGTTCCAGGCTCCAGATGCCCTTGACTTCCCTCTCGGTCAGCCATGGACCGTGTGGTCATGCAGACCCACTCAGGTAACCCTAACATCTCCAGGTGAGACCTGAGCTCCACTTCTTTCCAAGCAGTGTGCTCAAGGTCGTTGCCTAACAGACAATCTACAGGCATGGCAGGACTCACAGCTACTTTCAGAGTACCAGAGACCCCCCCCCACTCAAAGGGAACCAGAGCCACCGGTAGGTGACTCTCGCGATTGTCAGCGACTCTGACCTGGTGGAATGTATTAGGTACTATCTGCTCTGCTGACACCAGCTGACTCTTGATAGTAGTCATACTGGCTCCTGTGTCACGCAGAGCCTCCACCCTCTGCCCATCAATGGTGACCCACTGCCCGTACTTGGAAGTATTTCTGGGCATGTGGGCCTTGGGCACCATTTCTCCTTCTCCCAGGGACACTAGGGAAATCTCTACCTGCTCCCCAAAGCTAGTTGGGTCCATCTCCCCCCCGAGTGCTACACTAGTCAACCCAGGTGCCTGTCCGGTAGTGGACGGTGCCCTCTTGGGGCACTGTGGATCGCCTTTGTAGTGACCATATTGGTAACACTCCATGCATTTGGGGCTAGATTTTCCTGACCTGTCAAATGTCCCTGGCTTTTTCCCAAATTTAGAAAAGGAAGGGTTGCCACCCCCTCCCTGGGAATTCTTTTGGGGGCCTTTAGAGAGTTCCTTATCTGTAAGTTTATCTCCCCCCTCTTTCTTCTGTTGGGAACCCTGACCACCTTTGTGGGAGTCCCCCCCAGGTACCTTTTTGGACACTCTGGTGCTAACCCAGAGGTCCGCCTCCTCAGCAAGTTTCCTGGGATCAGTCAGCTTACTATCCACTAGGTGCTGGCGCAAATCGGTATAAGTAACATTAAGCATATGCTCTCTCAGGATCAAGTCATATAAACCTTTATAATCTGCTACTTTGTTGCCCCGCACCCATCCATTCAGTGCCTTACTAGAGAAATCAAAGAAATCTACCCATGTTTGTGTGGTTTGTTTGGTGCTGTCCCTGAACCTCTGACGGTATCCCTCAGGGGTCAGCCCAAACTTGGCAAGTAAAGTGGCTTTCTGGAGTGGGTATGTGTTTTGATCCGGTGGATCCAATGTGAGAAGTGTGTCCCTCCCCAATGGCGGCACATAACCCCACATAGCTACCCCCCATTGCCCTTCAGGAACCTCATGAGCCCTTAGTGCAACTTCATAAGCAGCTAACCATTTATCTATGTCATCTCCCACCACAAAACTGGGCACCACATTTTTGGGTATACGAACCTTCTTTTCTCCAGCAGGTCCTGTCTGTATGCTGCCACCATTATTGCTGGATTCAGACTGTCTTGCCTTGATCTCCAGCTCCTTGAGACTCAGTTCATGAGCCAACAATAGTTTATTTTCAGCCAAAGCTCTTTCAGCTTCCACTTGTTTGGCTGCTCTTTCAGCTTCTGCTTGTTTGGCTGCCCTTTCAGCTTCTGCTTGAATCTGTTTGGCCGTTCTTTCAGCTTCAATCTGTTTGGCTGCTCTTTCAGCCTCAGCTTGTTTGGCTTCTCTTTCTGCCCTCCTCTCCTCCTGTTGTGCCTCAATTTTCAGTTTTGCCATTTGCAATTGGAACTCCCTTTCCTCTCTCCTTTCCTCTGCGGTCAGGCTTTGCATGGAGACACTGCTCCCTGGTCTGGAAGGGTGCACAATTGCAGTGGTAATACCATCCATAGATAGTGAAAATCCTTCTGAGGGGCCATTTTCTGGCTCCTCTTCCTCATCATCCTCTAAATGGGCTTCTGCCCAGGCCCTCAGCGCCACTTGAAAGTCCTCCTTTCTGGAGGCCCCTTGGGTGGGTACCCTTAATGCCCTGCAGAATCATCTTAGTTGTTTGACCGTGTATGTATCCAACTGGACTAGGTCAAAGTCCCCTGTCTGAGACCCAGTCAGAGACATGTTGAGTGAGGATTTAGTTTTTGAAAATTGTCAGGAAAAAACGGATTTTCAAAAAGAGATAAAAACCAAGTTGACCTTCAACTGTGGGTAGGTAGTGAAATACTTAGCTACTGTATGTCACTGCACAAATACAAGTCCTATCCTCACCGCTGATCACCAATGTTAGAAATGGGGTTTTTGGTTGGCAGTCAGGTTACCCTCTGTCCAAGCAAAAGCCCTCACTCTCGTCAGGGTAAGTCACACACTATCCAAGATTATCCTGTGCCCACCCTCTGGTAGCTTGGCACGAGCAGTCAGGCTTAACTTAGAAGGCAATGTGTAAAGTATTTGTGCAATAAATCATACAATACCACCATATAGCACCACAAAAATACACCACACAGTGTTTAGAAAAATATATAATATTTATCAGGATAATTGTAGAACTATCACAGGAAAGTGATATAAAGTGTCTTAAGTCTTTAGAATGTAATAAAGTGTCTTTCAAGCACAAAGTACCTGGTTTCTGGTGGAAAATCTCCTCAGAGGGCCACAGGTGAAGAGATGCGTGGAAAAAGGGGGGTGTGCGTCGATTTCCTCTCAGCACACACAGACTTGCGTCGTTCTTTTCCACGCGGGGAAGTCGGGCGTCGTTTTCCGGCGCGCAGACAGTCTCTTTTTGTGGATCGCGGGGATTACCAGATGTCCCGGGTCTGTGCGTGGATTCTCCTGCTTATTTTCCGGCTGCGCGTCGTTCTACGGGGCTGCGCGTCGAAGTTTCGATCTCACGGTAGGCGTTGCGTCGATTTCTCCTTGGAAGTCGGGCGGCGTTGTCCTTGCGAGGCCGTGCGTCGAAAGTTTGGTCTCACGGCAGGCGTCGCGTCGATTTCTCCTTGGAAGTCGGGCGGCGTTGTCCTTGCGAGGCCGTGCGTCAAAGTTTCGCACTCACGGTAGGCGTCGCGTCGATTTCTCCTGGAAAGTCAGGCGGCTTTGTCCTTGCGAGGTTGTGCGTCGAAGTCTCGATCGTCCCGAGGGCGTCGCGTCGATCAGCGTCGGTGTGCGGTGTTTTTCTTGCCGCGAAACAAGCTGTGCGTCGAAATTTTCGGCGCACGGAGCGTCCAAGTGAAAGGAAGAAGTCTTTTTGGTCCTGAGACTTCAGGGAACAGGAGGCAAGCTCTATCCAAGCCCTTGGAGAGCACTTTCACAGCCAGACAAGAGTTCAGCAAGGCAGCAGGGCAACAGCAAGACAGCAGTCCTTTGTAGAAAGCAGACAGGTGAGTCCTTTGAGCAGCCAGGCAGTTCTTCTTGGCAGGATGTAGTTTCTGGTTCAGGTTTCTTCTCCAGCAAGTGTCTGATGAGGTAGGGCAGAGGCCCTGTTTTATACCCAAATGTGCCTTTGAAGTGGGGGAGACTTCAAAGAGTGGCTAAGAAGTGCACCAGGTCCCCTTTCAGTTTACTCCTGTCTGCCAGGGTCCCAGTAGGGGGTGTGGCAGTCCTTTGTGTGAGAGCAGACCCTCCACCCTCCCAGCCCAGGAAGACCCATTCAAAATGCAGATGTATGCAAGTGAGGCTGAGTACCCTGTGTTTGGGGTGTGTCTGAGTGAATGCACAAGGAGCTGTCAACCAAGCCCAGCCAGACGTGGATTGTAAGGCACAGAAGGATTTAAGTGCAAAGAAATGCTCACTTTCTAAAAGTGGCATTTCTAGAATAGTAATATTAAATCCGACTTCACCAGTCAGTAGGACTTTGTATTACCATTCTGGCCATACTAAATATGACCTCCCTGCTCCTTTCAGATCAGCAGCTGCCACTTCAACAGTGTATGAGGGCAGCCCTAATGTTAGCCTATGAAGGGAGCAGGCCTCTCAGTAGTGTGAAAACGAATTTAGGAGTTTTACACTACCAGGACATATAACTACACAGGTACATGTCCTGCCTTTTACCTACACAGCACCCTGCCCTAGGGGTTACCTAGGGCACACCTTAAGGGTGACTTATATGTAGAAAAAGGGGAGTTCTAGGCTTGGCAAGTACTTTTAAATGCCAAGTCGAGGTGGCAGTGAAACTGCACACACAGGCCCTGCAATGGCAGGCCTGAGACAAGGAAAAAGGGGCTACTTAAGTGGGTGGCACAACCAGTGCTGCAGGCCCACTAGTAGCATTTAATTTACCAGCCCTATGCACCTAAAGTGCACCTTACTAGGGACTTATAAGTAAATTAATAGTCCAATCAGGTAGGATTCCAGGTTACCATGTTTTAAGGGAGAGAGCATATGCACTTTAGCACTGGTTAGCAGTGGTAAAGTGCGCAGAGTCTATAAACCAGCAAAACCAGTGTCCAAAAAAATGGAGGGAGGCAGGCAAAAAGTTAGGGGTGACTACCCTAAGGCTGTCAGGTCTAACAGTCAGCCTTTGATAGGCCGGGCCAAGCTGCTTTGATGGGGTATGAATTGTCCTGGGCTGAAGCAAAAGGACAATCTGGTGGAAGGAGTTCTGCTGCTACAGATGCCAGGACACTAAGGGGTCTTCAAAGGGAGAAGGACAGGTTGTGCAGGACTCAGGCCCATGGCCCACCTCCACTTCATGCATCCCCAATCAGATGGGGGGCTCTCTAATTAGATTGGGAGAGTGGCTGGAAGGGTAGTCTAGTGTAAAGGTAGCCACACCTGTGGGTTGGGTAAGCCACACTTGATCCTCCAGGAGAGATTTTCTTCATTTTCGATTTTTGGGAAACACTGCTTTCTGGGAATAAAATATGCTGCACTTCTAGGGAAGCAGTCATCACAGAGGGTGGCACCCTGCACCCCATTGGCCAGGGTTTCCCCCCTCCGTGCCAGCCCAGAAACCTAGATAAATATGAGAGAGCTGCAAGCAACTCAGATCTCTACCTGGAAGCATCAACAGAAGAAGGACTGTCCTGCTGAACCTCAGGTCTGCACAACAGAAGACTGAATTCAAAAGGACTGCACCTGTTGTACACTCTGGTCTTCACCAAGAGAGGACTTTGTCTTGCTTCCACGATTAAGGAGTGGACTCCCTGAAAGCAACAGATACAATAGAGCAACCAAGAGTAACCTGCAAGAGCTCCTTCAAGAAGAGCCCAGCTGACCAGCATCCAGTGGACTTTTAAGGATCTGACCAGCTGCATTTGTAGGAATGGTAGCCCCATATCTCCAAGGAGCAACTCAGAGCTTCTGGAATCTTGTCTGGTGTTGTGGGCACTTCAAAACACCAAAAGGAACTTATGAAAGATGCTCTAGAAGTATGGATTATTTGGAGAATGTTTTGTAAAAAAACTCCATAAGTTGACCAACTCATCGTTGAGAGTCCAGCCAGTGATGTAGAATTGTGACTCTGTCTGAACTTCAGGTTTGTCCCAGTGAAGCTCTGACGATGAGAACCAAGACTTCCAGGAATCAAAGAGGCCTCCCACTGAAGCAAGCTGTCATTGTTGATCTGCAACCTGGCCTGCCAAGGAGACAGCAAAAGAAAATACTCCAAATAAAGTGACTAAGTATGATGGTAAAAACTTGACAGGCCCCCACCACTCATTCTATCTGATCCACACTCCATCGTGGTCAGCCTAAAACTTTGGCTTAGTCTTGGTCCAGTGTGACCAAATAGTCGGGGTTGGTACTTTCTACTTTGAGGCTCTACAAATCACATTTTTGATTTAATCTTTTAAATTTTATATCACCATTTCCCTACCTTGTATATTTGTTGTTTAGAAAGCCAAACTTTTTGCCTTCCTCTTTCTCTTTTTCTGACCTGATTTTTGCTGGCTTTAGGACTCTGCGCACTTTACCACTGCTAATCAGTGCTAAAGTGCATATGCTCTCTCCTTAAAACATGGTGGCATTGGCTCATACACAATTGGCTTATTTAATTAATTTGTAAGCCCCTAGTCAAGTGCACTACATGTGATCAGGGCCTGTAAATTAAATGCTACTAGTGGGCTGCAGCACTGGTTGTGCCACCCACATAAGCAGCCCCTAACCATGTCTCAGGGCTGCCACTGCTGGGCCTCTGTGTGCAGTTTCACTGCCACTTCCACTTAGCATGTAAAAGTAATTATTTTTTTCTACATATAAGTCACCCCTAAGGTAGGCCCTAGGTAGCCCATAGGGCAGGGTGCTATGTAGATAAAAGGCAGGACATGGACAAGTGTGTTCTATATGTCCTGGTAGTGTAAAACCCCTAAATGTGTTTCTACACTGCTTTGAGGCCTGCTCCTTTCATAGGATAGCATTAGGGCTACCCTCATATACTATTTGAGTGGTAGATTCTGATATGAAAGGAGTAACCAGGTCATATTTAGTATGGCCAGAATGGTGATACGAAATCCTACTGACTGGTGAAATTGAATTTAATATTGCTATTCTAGAAATGCCACTTTTAGAAAGTGATCATTTCTCTACACTCACATCCTTCTGTGCTTTATAGCCTGTCTCCAATCCATGTCTGGCTGGGTTACTTGACAGCTCCCTTGTGCATTTCCCTCAGAAAACCCCAAACACAAGCTGCTCAGTCACACCTGCACTCATCTGCATACTGAATGGGTCTTCCTGGAATGGGATGGTGGAGGGCCTCACACTTACACTTCAAAGGTTAGTAGCCTGCCCTCCCACAATGCACTGTGAAACCCCCTACTGGGACTCTGGCAGACAGGATGGAACTGAAAGGGGACCATGTGCACTTCTAAGCTACTCTTTGAAGTCTCCCCCACTTCAAAGGCACATTTGGGTATTTAAACAGTGTCCCTGACCCTACCAACTCAGACACTTCTGGACAAGATACCACTGGTGAAGAAACGCTGAACCAGACCCTGCATCCTGCCAAGAGGAACTGCCTGGATGCCCAAAGGACTCACCTGGCTGTTTTCCTGCAAAGAACTTCTGCCCTGCTGTTGCCCTGCTGCCTTGCTGCCCTCTGGCTCTGCAGAGAAGTGCTCTCCAAGGGCTTAGATAGAGCTTGCCTCTTGTTCCTTGAATTCATAGGGCCAAAAAGGCTTCATCTTGTAAAGAACTCCTTGTATGGTGAAAATTCGACCCACAATCTGCTAGAAATGACGCACATCCTGCATCGCAGTGAGAAAATCACTGCACGCCGAACCAGAACGATACAGCCTGGCTTCCCGAGAAGAGATTGATGCAGCGCCAACGTTGCGACCAGAACTTTGACTCATGGCCCACTGGGACAATGCATAGCCGAGATGGAACAATGCAGCACGACTTCCTGTGAGAATAATTGATGCAGTGCCTGACGTGCAACAGAAATTTCCTAGCATCGCCAACTGGATTGGAGAAGCTCCTGTGACTTCGTCCTGCATGCCCAGGATTTCTCTGCATGGTCCCCGGGGCATCCAAATACCCTTCAACCCGAAAAGGATCCAAGACAGCACACCAGAAATCAACGTAAAGCCTTCCCTGCATGGAAAATTATCGACACGTCATCTGTGTGCGCACGGACAGACCAACGCACACCTCCCCATTTCCCACATATCTCCTTCTCTGCGATCCTTTATGGAGAATTTGAATGTAAACCAGGTACGCTAGTGAATCCTAGTTTGTTTTAATGGGATTCATGAGTTAGCGTAGCCTTTGGCTTGCAGACTCATGCCCCGTCACCCAGTGACTTTTACCCTACTTAGCTTGCTCATTTTTAGCGCATTTATTTAATTAATTCTTTTAAGATGGCTGCATTGTTTTGACTTAAGCCCATGTTTTGATTTGCCTTATAGTCGCCTACAAACATAAGTACTGTCGTCCTTAGACCAGCAGTCTTGCCTAGAGCAAGGGCCCAATTACGACATGGCACCACCAACGATGCTGTTTAGGCACTAATTTATGCATACCCCAATTATCACAGTCTCACATACTACAGGTACCCTAAGTGCCATTAAACAGAGACGTCCGTGGTCATGGGAAAGATCCTCCTCAGCTTAACGGGGACCACCTAATGAGACTGTAGGTTGTTTGAGCTCGAACTCATAAAAGGATTTTACTCCCCACTTGGTGTTCTATCTCTTTACTCAGTTTTACATTATGGCTAATGCTAGACAAGTTTTGAATTTACATTTAGTAGTGGGGATGTTACGTTCGTAGTGGAAAGCTAGTGAAGTTTACTAAACAGAAATATTTTATTCTTGGGTCACATTTCCTCCTGCAAAAAATGACTGATCAGACACATTCCACACATATAACATTGCAAACGTACCTCAACTGCAAGAAGCCTATTAGGAGCTTGAAATACCGCTCACATACCAAGAGCATCAAAACTGGTTTAAAGGCGCTTACCACATATAATACAAGGCATGAGATTAGGTCCTTTAGGTAATGATGGACCAACGTGGCATATGTTTGCCACATACACACCTCACCCAGGTATAAAAAACATGCAGGCACCAGACCTGCAAGACTTATATCTTGAATTAGTAACGCTTTACAGGTGATTAGTTCAATTCATAATGCGAACCTTGAACACAATACCAGTGCATCCAGCACAACCAGCACCTGCTGGATACCAACTGGCTACTGGGATTAATCCACAAATAGTACAAACCACTATGGGTAAAGTACCCACAGAACGAAAGATAATACCATTCTGGATAGCCCAGAAAACAAAACAGCTGGAAGCTGTGTTTCGCCATACGGGACCACAGGAGAAATATGGAATTCTCACTATATGCTGGCCTTTAGGGATGGTTCCCTCAGTGGATGACTGCGCCATATGGGGTACAGTCTTCGCTGCAATATACACTACCACACATGGTACTCTGGCACTTGCCAATTTACCGGAAGTGTTAAAACAAATACAGAATAATCACAGGGCTGAACCAGCCCTAGATTTGGGGATGAAATTAATGTGTAACTTTGATGCAGTCTCCTCAATAATACTCAGTAACATTAAAGGGGAAGCTGTAGCACTGGCTATATGCCAGTGTCTCAGAGAGATTCCACATTTGGACCAGGAAAGAGAACTACTGAAGTTATTTCCAAAACCTATACTAGTATAGAAACTGAAAAAGCTTGAAATACAATGTACCACTCCTAAGGAAGGTACTAAACAAGCATAGGAAAATACTAAGAAGCGCTGGGATAAGCAGAAACAATTTAAAGAACGATGATATAATAGAGCAGATTCTCCACATCTGGAGAACTCCAAAAGGAGATACACCCTCAAAAATAGAGAAAGTATAAAAGCTCCTGACAGATATACTGATTCACGTCCCTCTTGTTCCTTTCAGGACGCACCAGATCGACGTAGCGAGAGAGGGGGCCGTCCTGACCGACGTCCTCGATACGTGAAACAAAAAAAAGACTCACCATAGTCTTCAGACAAAAAAGAAGATAAGTCCCCACAACAGAAGCCACAGTTTAAAAAGAAAAAGGTGGCAGCACTGTCAATTAAAAATGCCAATACACTTCAGAGCATTGCTGAAGAACATGACGTGGGCAGTGATACTTTTAGACAGAGCAGCAGTGGTCACAACATGTCGCCAGAGTCTGAAAGATCATCTTAATGCAAAAGCAACTAGGGATTTCATTGTAGTTGAGACTGCGGATGGGCGCGTTCTCCCACCTGATAGGGTTTATGATTTAAAAATTCAAATTGAGGGAGACATAGAGCGCACTATTAAAGTGATATTCTGGGACAAACTTAATTGTGATATCCTATTGGCCGAAAGAGACTGGCCGCCTGAGCACATCTGGAAGCTCCCACATGGGGAAGATGTCATTTTGCCTTTTTTCTCTGATCTTGTTCCGGTGGCGGTAAAACAAGCCTACGCTGTTGATTGGGCTTTAATGCAGGCTCCTGCATTAGACTGCAGTCATGTAAGTTGGGACAAGGACTCTTTTTGTCATGTAATACCTATCAGGCCTACACCCCAACCTCAGCCACAATATCCTGTTAAACACACAACTAAAGCTCCAGTGAGGGAGATCGTCACTCAGCTCGAGTACCAGGAAGTAACTGAGCCCTCTGCAATGAATAATCTGTTATTCCTGGTTGCAAAACCTGACCATTCCTACTGAATTGTCTTAGATTACAGACATTTAAACAGACATAAAAGCACATACGCTATACAAAATTAACATAGCACAGCACTTATTAACAATATGGTGCACAAAAAGTACAAAACAATGTTGGATGTTTCCAACAGGTTTTTCTGCCAAAACATAGCACAAGAAAGTCGGGACCTGAGTGCATTCTCATTTGGCTCACAGAAACACTTTTGTTGTTTGCCCCAAGGCTATAAGAACAGTCAAGGACTGTTCTCAGCCCGTGTGACATCAATATTACATGATCTTGATCCCGAGGCGCTATCCTATGTGGATGACATCTATCTCACAGACGACGACCTCAGCATTCATCTTGTCAGGGTCGATCGGATCATTTTAGGATTTTCAGACCTCGGTTACAAATTTAACTTTAAGAAAAGTAAGATAGCCTTTCTCAGTGTATTGTTCCTGGGATATGAACTGTCAAATGAGGGGGAGAGCCTTGCCCCGCACTTCCTAGAGAAATGTGCACAACTGCACCCACCTAACACGCTCAGGAAGCTACTATCTCTACTTGTCTTCTTTAATTTTGGCAGAACATACATTCCTGACTATGCAGAACGTATCAAGCCACTTTGTGACTTAATACGCCCAGATATTTCTAGCTACCAATGGACAGTCATGCATTCTTTGGGAATTGCAACAGGACATAATAGAAGCCAATCACTTACACACACGAGACAACAAACCAAGGCCCGTATTTATACTTTTTTTGCGCCGCATTTGCGTAGTTTTTTGACGCAAAAACTGCGCAAACTTGCAAAATGCCATTGTATTTTGTAGGTTTGCGCCGTTTTGCGTCAAAAAGCGGCGCAAATGCGGCGCTAAAAAAAGTATAAATACGGGCCCAAATTTGGTCATCACAATAATTGCTGGTGCCATTGGGTTTACTTAAGTCAACCTTAACGAGGGTGACACAGTGCCCATAGCATATAAATCCCATTTATACTTTAATGCCAAACAACGTTTTGCACCTACTGAAAGAATTCTGACCGCAGTTCAAATGGTTGTAATTAAGGAGGGGCCACTTGCCCAATGAAAACGCATTATTGACGTTACCCCGCTGCCAGCCTTAGAGGCTGTTACTAACGCAAGTGTTCCAAACAATAAAACACTACATCCACATTAGATTCATTGGGCTACCTCCTTGACAGCCAATGATGTTGATTACATCTTTGATCCTAAACATCAGGCACAAGAATATCTCCAATATGAACAGGGGCACCCTGCTACTCTAGATATTTTACCAATTGACAGATACCATACTGTCATTTATACTGATGGTTCAGCACAATCAGCTGTAGGTACGAAACATCAATATTCAGCTGCTTGCGCAGCCTTGAGTGGAGTGATGAAGGATGGAGTTTTCCACCCTCATAATACTTACACACATACCGTAGGGGATTGCACAGCTCAGCTGGCTGAACGTAAAGCCCTTCTTCTAGTGCTAGAACATACAGAGCCAGAATTGCTGACTGATATTCTGTGACTCCTACTACTGCGTCCATTCCTACAATGATTACCTCAATCATTGGAAGCTGAACGGTTTTAGAGATTCCAGAGGGAACACCATAAAACACAAATCTTTGTGGGGGAGGGAGGGTGATCGTAAGGATAAGCTACTGTGTATCCATGTAGTACATGCATTGGGCCACCAACATGTAGGAGTATACATTATCAGTAATACTTTGGCTGATGAAGCAGCGAAATCCACAGTAGCTACGGCTTCTGTGGCTGCAGTGACTCATTCTCAGATGAGATTCGATAATGAAGTAGTGACTGCCATGAAGGCTTCAGCTGAAGGCAAGTCTCTCCCAAAAGCATACCCTACAAAACATTCTTACTACATAAGTGAACAGAATGTTGCTTACGCAACATTTCCTGTGGTTGGAGATTGAGCGATCCCCGACGAAGACCAGAGACTAGGTCTAATGAAAGCAGCGGATGAGGGTGTCGCGTCTGTCCCTGCTGGTATTTTGGCCATGTTAACACACTTACAGAAACGCTTCTGGTGGCCAGGTCGATACAAACCGACAAAACGATACGTCCTTTGTTGTGCCATTTGCCAGCAAATAAAGGGCTCTAATATCAAACACCCACCGCAGATATCCCTCTTAGTGTCCAGCAGGCCACTACAGTGTGTGTACCTGGAACACTGTAGTCCACTTCAACCTAATGGTGCATACAAATACATCTTAGTCGCTGTTGACACTTGTTCTAGATTCCTGCTGGTATGGCCTCAGCGGTCAGCTGACGCTCGAACTGTTATAAAAGACTTGCTGATCTGTATCAGTACATATGTGGTTGTGACATTCCTTTTGGACCAGGGCCCTGCATTTGCCTCTAAGGCATTCAGGGACACCATGGGGAAGATGGGTGTTAAACTCCATTACTCCTCATCATGTCATCCAGAGGGAAATTTGGTTTTGGAGAGGCGGAACCGTGATCTAAAGCAGTCCTAAATAACCAGAATATTAGGTTATGCCCGCAGTTGGCTTCATCACCTATGTGGGGTCCAGAGAGCACTAAACATTCTGCCAAGACAGTCCTTTGGGGGACACACACATTATGCCCTTCTCTGTGGGATACCTATGTATGTCCCAGATCTTGATGTCCCTGGTTTGGTGGCAGCAGACACACCTTTTGACATAAATTAACAACTCACTGTCTTACAGGAGCTTCAGCAATTTTGTGATGAGGAATCATCCGCCAATGCTGCCACCTTAGGAATAAGGGATTCTCCAATAACTTCCAATGGCTGGATTCCTAAAGTCTGGGATAGGGTTCATGAGAAGATCGCTGTGAAAAAGGAATCCGGTCCATCCTACAGAGCACCAGTCCCAGTCTTGGGAGTACAAGGTACCAGAACTGTCATCTTACCACCACTGCCTGGTTCCAGAACAAACAGATTCATTTCCATTGATGACGTGAAAGTTCACCATGTGGCCGATCCTGCACAGTAGACCCCAAGGTCCCTTGGGTAGTTCCCGATTCCCTCTCACCACCCAACAGGACATACCTCTTCAAAGTAGTGTCAACAACGTTACTTCTGACTACATAAAAATCTCCAACAATGTTTCAAACACCTCCTTGAGCATGAGGAGGGCAGAAAATGAGCTCTTGCTGATTCCAGTTACCACATCAACGACAGCAACTGCCCAAGATTTGGCTGATTTTTTACACCGACACTACACAGACTGATGACATCGTCTACTACGAGCCTCCACGTGAAGTGGATCAATCTACCAGTAATGCACCTGCTCCCGTTTTTGCAGAGACTGCCTCTGGTTATTTCATTGACATTGATGACTTCTCTTCAGACTTATTCCCCTCCAGCAATTGAAAATGTAACAAAGACACGTAACCTGTACCTATGGCTTAAAAATAGCTATTTAATTCACCCATGGAACTATATATGGTTCTGTTTGACATTTTTTGCATTGTTCCTATGGATTGGGTTTGTGACTCTTTTCTTTTTACTTATAAATCGTCATTACCTTCCTGAACTCTCCTCGGTTGAGCTTGTGGATGAAGTCTTAACTCCACATCATTCCTCACATAAGGTTCAAAGAGGCGTGGCCCTTGTGAGCATTTCAGCTGTGCCAATTCCTGATGGTATTGTGTGGGCCAACATTCCAGTTGCTATATACAGGCCTATTGAGGTCATTTAAATTCCATCAGTGTTCAAAATTTCTATCACATATGTCATTACAACTGGTGTTGTATCTGATGATTGGGATGTCCAGACAGTTGATTCTATGTTAACTAAAATGAAGCACTATTCAGTGTCTGAAAGAGATGATGTATATAGACATACAATCAATTAGGGTGAAATGTTCTGTTATAATAACTGGGGACATTACTACCTGCACTGTGCTATGAGACACAGACCTGTACTTAACTTCACACAGTGGGAACACTGTTCTACACCACCAGTGGGGAGCACGAAACACTATTTAGACAAGTTCACTTATTTCACTGGGCATGACACAAAAAAATAAACGTCATGTTATTTCAAGTTGGCTCCTTTGAAAATTAGGAAAAGTTGCTAACTGATACAAAGCTGATTTATTCAGAGTCCATTGTTTCCCGTCTTACAGTTGAAGGTTAGGAGTACTTGAAGAACACTGTTGATTTAAAAAGTGTATGGGGAACACAAGATTTGCAAATACAGGGTAGGGAAGCTTTATTTAGAGCATGCCCGATTCCTGTCCAAATTATCTTTTTAAATGACAACATTGAACAGACATCCTGTCTGGGGTTATCAAAAGTAAAAGAAATGAACACGCCCAGTATCCCCACAGCTGCAAAGTTTAATGATTGGCAATTCTTCCTGAATGTCACAGAGGAAGAGCTAGAGGCAGAGGTTTAGGTTGGTACTTATAATTCTTCACTTTCCAGTCCCGGAGGGTCGTTAATTTGTCCAATGGACACCGATGGATGTCAGGCACATTTTCTGAATTCCTCAGAGGATTTCAAGATTAGCCGGCAAGAACCTCGCTTTATCTCAGGTCAACACACAGGTATAGTTACAACATATAGGCCCTCATTACGACCCTGGCAGTCGGTGATAAAGTGGTGGTAATACCGCCAACAGGCTGGCGGTAATAAATATGAAATTATGACCACAGCGGAAATCGCTCAGAAAGACAGCCACTTTAACACACTGACCGCCAGGGTGGTAATGGCCACTGGGCTGGAAACATCGGTCGCCAGCCAGGTGGCCGTCACAATCCCACTCTCGGGATTATGACCCTGCCTACTGCCATGGTTTTCGTGGCAAGTGTAGCGCCATGAAAACTATGGCAGTAGGCACTATCAGTGCCAAGGAATTCCTTCCCTAGCACTGATAGGGGTCTCCCATGTCCCCTCCCCCCCTTCCAGGAGCCCTCTACCACCCTACTCCTCGCTCACTTTCCCCTCGCATATTTACACACCCACACACTCACACATACACACTCATACACACATGTATACCCACATCCACCCACGCATGCACACATACATACCCACACACCGCAACACACACCAACATACACTGTTGCACACACGCATTTGCAACACACAAAATACACGTACACTCACATTCAGTCATTCATGCGCTCATTCAATGTGACTCACATCCGCATGCATGCATACAAAAACAGACACCCCCCACACACACACACACAACACCCCCAGACATGCACACACCACCCCTACCCCATCTCCTTTTGGAGAACCTGACTTACCTGCTTTTCGGGGGTCCTCCGGCAGGAGACGGGATGCGGTGCTGCTGCCAGCAGCAGCATCTGGAAGCAAAACACTGTCAGGCTGTATCATTGCTCATGCTGCTGACAGCAGTGCCACCTTATTGTCGTCCGTCGCCATGACCGTCGACAGTATTCCGCCAGCCTTCTGGTGGAATTCCGTCTACAGTTATAATGTGGGTTGGCGGCTGGTAGCCACGGCGACGGTATATTGGCTGCCGTCGCCGTGGCGGTAGGCGGTCAATACCTCCAATGTTGTAATGAGGGCCATTGTGTGGGTAAACTGTGCCAACAAAGGGTACAGTCTAACACATTTGCCGCAGTTAAGGAATATCTTAACACTCTTTCTGAAGATGTAGACTTGCAGGACTTTTTGCTAGGTACAAGAAAACCACGCTCTAAACAATACGTATATGCTGTGTACAACGAGATCTGGAAGCTCTCTCAGATTGAAGATACTGCGTGCTGGAGGCAAATAGATAGAGAAAACTTAGAAAACGCTTTAGCTGTTGTCGATAATGACAGGAACACTTTGTCCAACAAAATCTATTCACTAACAAACATAGGCACTCATTATGACATTGGCGGTAAATCCCACTTACCTCCATGCTGACTGCCTCCAACATACCACGGATATCCATTAACCATATTATGACACACACACACACACCATTCCATCACTATTAAGCCACAGACACAAGCTCTCCACACTAAAGGTCAGTGATAAACTGGCGGTATCCAAACCACACAGTTGCCAACAGAACAACGCACATCACATTATGACCCACGAATCACCACGGCGGACATTCAATGGCGGCAAACCATTGATGGTACATACTGCTGCGCTCAAAATACACACACATACAAAACAACACCGCATTGGACGATTCAAACAACATACACCTGACAACCATGCACACACCACACCCACACCAATGTAAAACACACACCCACATTATCCACAACCCCTTACGAATGCAAACCATTGGCATGAGACAGACACTAGGACTACAGAGAAAACCAGAGCCACACACCACCTACACCTATGCACCACCCACGCACCCCACAGTAGCACATCACCCTACACATCCTCACCTACACAACTCACACAACACCCATTGCACCACAAAGACACCCCAGATTCTTAGAGGAGGAGCTAAGGGTCATGGTGGAGGAAATCATCCGGGTAGAGCCACAGCTATTTGGAGCACAGGTGCAGCAGATATCCACTGCTAGGAAGATGGAGCTATGGCAGAGGATCGTGGACAGGGTCAATGCCATGGGACAGCACCCCAGAACAAGGGACCATATCAGGAAGAGGTGGAACGATCTACGGAGGAAGGTGTGTTCCTTTGCAGCAAGACACCAACTCGCTGTACAGAGGACTGGCGGTGGACCCCACCTCCTCCCCCACAACTAACAGCATGGGAGGGCCAAGTTTTGGCAATCATGCATCCTGAGGGCCTGGCTGGAGTAGCAGGAGGACTGGACTCTGGTAAGTCAACTTTATACTACTACTACCCACCTACCTGCATGCCATCACAAACCCCAACCCTCACCCTTACTCCCATCACTCCACCACCTCCCACACCTCCAACCATCACATCTCACTCATCCCATACCAATGCATGGGCACCACTCACAGACCTGCATGGACACCTATCACTAAAGTATGCACACTAGAGAGAATGAATCATTCCAACATAAACCAACGTACACAAGTGAAAGCTGCCAGGGTAACTACAAACAAAGAGGGCAACCCACTGATGCATAATATGTCACACACAAAAACAATAACACAACATTTACATCCCTACAGGTATCCCAGCCAGTGTCAGCGGCGAAGAGGTACCAGCACTGTCCAGTCCCCCAACTGAAGAAACCCCCAGTGATGACAGCAACTCTGGTCGTCTGGATCTGGATGACCAACCTGACCCATCAGAGACCTCTGGACAGTCGGTTACCCCAGCCCAATCACAGACAACCACAGAGCATCCCCTATCTGGAAACACCACCACACCACTGACCCAGCGTACCCATACCTCTGTCCCCAGAACATGTCAATCAGCAGTGTGTGTCCACCACTACAGGGACCCCAGGCCACACCTCATACCCAAGAAAATCAGGGACGTGGGGTCAGTGGTTCACCCTTCTCCGCACAAAGTCCTAAGACCATATAGGAAGAAGTTGGCACAGAAACTGAAATAAAAGACAACGTTTATTAAACCTCATGAGGTGGTACTACAGTTCAAACAGCACCCTTTGGTAATGTTTGAAGTAGCACACTGAACTCAGAGAGCATGGTCCTTTTATACGCACGCAGGGGCTAAAAGGAGGTGGTAAAATTATAGAAGCAAGACTTCTATACATATAAGGTCATGTGGAAATGCACAGTCGACAGGTAGGAGGGGCTAACAGTTTTCAAGGATTAACAGCTGCAGACCTTACTGGGCATGTGCGAAAGTGGGAGATGCTAAATATAACTTGTCACTAGGCAGATTTTCAAGAGTAGTTAACAGAAAGGTAGGACAGAACACATGGTGAGCACATGGCAGCATGTGGCAGAGAAAATGGCTGCCATGAATACAAAATGGATTCCGCAAAAATGTTCACAATAGTTGCTAAATACAAGATGTCTTCTGCTAATGCTTAATCTAATCACTGCTAAACTACAACAGACGACCCTTTCAGCATTTGCTGAAGACATTCGTCTTTCTGGGATAATCTAAATATTCATCTTGTATATTTATGCTCATCATTTCAGCTTTTTCCTTATCTAACATGTGTTGTGCTATCATTTCTGTAATATTTCTTTTAGTAGGCATACAAGCAGTAATACACATGGAGCAGAACATTGGACCACGCTGAATACAGATATAGCATGTGAAAAATATTGCAATCATTACACACACCTGACCACCCAAAAGGTAGTTGGTAATATCCATAGTTACCACAAACAAAATATGTATTATGTGAAGCTGTAAAACTACTATTATTTACACCCTCAATAGTTAAAATCAAGGTACAATCGCTTATCCCCAATGGAATTCGCCCAATGCTACATATACATAAATCTGCTTTAGTTTTTGTAACAGAAATCACACATTGTTCTTTCTTGTCAGAGTCTCTTATATTTGTGAAGACATATGGTATTGAAACATTGTCCGGTTGATACTTTTCCCATTCCCATTTAGTTCCTTTGGCTTGGGAATACCCATCTTTGTCTTGGTAGCATACTTTATTAAGGCGAAAAAAGAAAAAAAAGTCCGCCCTCTGTACGTTTTCCAGATGCAAACAAAAGTGTGTACCAAGCTTGACAAAAACCATTGTGTGAAAAAGGAAGAGGAATGAAAGGTGTTCCTCCTTTCTTTTGATGCGCAGGAATAATTCCACATACCCAACAGTTAGTAGTATTTGTAGCATTATGAGTATGATGCAACATCTGAATGAAAGTATTCTTGAAGTACGATTGACGGTGCTTCTGCTCATGATAGGGAAGCGTAAAGTAATAGTAATCCTCTGGTACTGGAGTAGTGGCAACAAAAAACTCATGAGCAGGAGCCTTCTTTTCAACAAACCAGGTGATTATTGCTATAACCACCAAAACAACAACAAACCCCATAGTACTAATGATCAGTTTGTTATTCATTTTAGCAGCAGTGATAATCGACCCTTTCAGAAATTAATTAAAAACAATTGTTGGAGCTCTTATCCCTGGGCAGCCGCTGATTTCTTCACCACGGGCCAAGACGGGTGTCACTACTCTAATGCATGGCTGATCCACCCCCCTTGCCACATTGGCTCTCCGTTTCAATAACCCAGGGCGGTAGCTCAACCAGTTTTTTTCAAAAAATGTTCAGATTCTTTCCTCGGTCTCAAATTATATCGCGACACTCCAGAAGTCGTATGGTCCGGGAAGAACTCAGCAGATTCGTCAGGTGATATAGCACGGCCATTCTCCCTAGTCAAAATCTCTCGATGAGCGGTCAGCCCAGCAGGTTCCACCAAGGTAGGTAGCACTCTTTTGCAGTGAGTACTATGGACCCATTTCTTTTGGTTCGTCACTCGAACTGCTGTCCTTGTCGCAAGGAGCACCTGTTCTGGGCCTCGCCACCTTGGTTCCAAGCTGCTTGATCTTTCAAAGGACTTAATCATCACCTGGTCACCAGGTCGGAGTTCATGGCCTTCACCTGTAGATCTGTCAGGAAGTGCTTCTCGAACCTGTTGATGAATAGAAACCAAATTGTCGGTTAACTGTGCCAAATAATCATTCATCAGGACACAAGGTATATCATATACAGAATTTGGCTTAGGAACTCCCCAAATGTTCTTTGGCCTTCCAAACACCACTTCTTAGGGAGTAAGGCCAATTCGAGAGTGTGGCACTGACCTAAGACAATAATGCCAACGGTAATGCATCCGGCCAAGTTAAAGATGTGGAAGCCTGTATCTTCGCCAACTTCAGCTTCAAAGTAGCATGATACCTTTCCATCAACCCTGCTGATTGTGGGTGAAAACCGCATGGAACTTCTGTTTGATCCCTAATCCTTTCAGGACATACTTAATAACTTCCCCAACAAAATGGGGTCCGTTATCATTCCATAAAAGTCTGCAAACACCAAATCTAGGGAAAAATTATTTCAAAAGCACCTTCGGTGTGGTAATGGCAGTATTATCTTTTGTGGGGTACGCCTCTATCCATTTACTGAAGGCACATACCACCACCAAGACATACTTTAAATAGTTGCTGCGTTCGAGCTGAATATAATCCATTTGTAGAACTTCAAAAGGTGCAGTTGGTGTAGAAAACCCTCCAGCAGGAGTACGTGTCCCTTTTCCAGGATTGTATTGTAAACAGATCAAACAAGACAGTACTACTCTCTTAGCTGTACTGGAAATTTCTGGATGCTCCCAAACTTGCGTAAGTAACTTCGTTATTGTTGAAGCTCCAACATGTGCCAGCCCATGTGCCATCTGAACCATAGGTTGTACAAAAGCTATAGGCAATTTCCATTTATCCATCTGCTTATTCCGCCAACAGCCCTCATCATCCAATTCTCCTTCTTCAGACCATTGCTCACGTTCTTTCACAGAATTAGATGTTTGTACATCTAATACATCTTGTCTAGCATTATGCCAACGTTCAACTTGTGACTTCACTATATGCATAGAAGTAGTACTTCGCTGCATCGCAGTCTCACGTGCTACGCGGTCCGCAAGAGCATTACCTTGCCCTATCTTATCGGTCACTTTCTTATGTGCACTACATTTCACAATAGCTAGTTTCTTTGGATATGTCAATGCAGTCAAGAGGTTATGCATTAATTCTCCATGCATTATCTGCATCCCATGGGATGTGAGAAAGCCTCTCTCCTTCCAAAGCAAACCAAAATCATGAGCCACTCCAAAAGCATAGTGGCTGTCTGTATAAATGTTCACACATAAGTCAGTACTAAGCTGAGATGCTTGTGTCAAAGCTATTAGTTCAGCTGCTTGAGCTGACTTCTGTGGTATATGAGCTGTCTCCACTACCGTGTGTATCGTGGTGATTGCATATGCACCTGAGGTCGTACCGTCTGGCAACTTCAAACAAGACCCATCAACCCACAATTCCCTGTCTACATCTAGAAGGGGCGTGTCTTGCAAATCAATATGACCCTTTGTCTGTTCTTCTGTAAGGAATATACAATCATGTGTTTCTTGTGACTGAGGCTGAGTCACCGGATATGGCAACAAAGTGGCTGGATTTAGTGTTGCACATCTCTTCAGTGTAATGTGAGGAGCCAGCAATGTCAATTCATATCCTGTCATGCGAGCGCTAGTTAAATGCTGTGTCTTTGTTTGATTTAAAAGAGCATCAACCGCATGGGGTCCTAACACCAACAGCTTATGTGACAAAACTCTCCCTTCACTCTGACGTATTGACACAACTGTTGCGGCAACTGAACGAAAACACCCAGGCAACGCTCGAGCGACAGGGTCAATTACTGCTGAAAAATATGCACAGGGACGCTGCTTATCGCCATGTGTCTGTACTAAAACTGACAATGCACATCCATCTTTCTCATGTACGTAAAGTGCAAAAGGCTTCATGTAATCTGGAGTACCTAACACTGGTGCTGAACAAAGGGCTTGTCGTAGCTGCCGGAAAGCAGTCTCACATTCATCTGTCCATGGGAGGGGCATTGGAGTATCTTTAGCCAAAAGTGCTAGCAAAGTTTGACAATGTGTGAAAACCCTAATATCCATTGCCTACAAAAAGAAGTAAGACCAAGGAATGCACGAACATCTTTCTGAGAAGAGGGTACTGGTGTGTCTAAAATTGCTTGAATATGATCTGATGTAAGTGCACTGCCCTCCTTAGACAAAAGGTGACCTAAATAGGTTACCTTTGGTCTACAATATTGCAATTTCTTTCGTGACACTTTATGATGGTGTGAAGCAAGAAAAGAAAGTAAGGACAAAGTGCACTTTTCACATTGCTCGGGGTATCAGCTGCCAACAAAATATCATTGACATATTGTATGAGAGCCACACCTTCAGGCAAAACAAAAGAATCAAGTTGTCCAAAGTCATAGTACAAGAACTAATTGCTCCCTCAACTTTCTCACAAAAGGCGGCTGTATTTTTCCGCGGGTCAGGTAATGCTATTTTAAGTGCCATTACATCTGCCCTATTCCAAGGAGTATACACCCAATTATAAATAAAATAACCCTTAGCATCAACAGAAGTTTTATCATCACTTGTACCCAATCCTTTAGGAGGAACATACAAAGGCGCGGCCTCCTGCATTGGTTTCGCGTGAACTATCATAGTCTTATCTGTTCCAAAGATGGAAGCTTGCACCCCGCCGGTCTGAGATGTCCGTGCAACTACGTCCACAGCCCTTTTCTCCTCTTGCAAACGGACTGCCACAACACATAATTTCACCAAACGCCTGATTGCATCAGCCACCTGGGAGAAAACAAAAAGAACATCACGCATTTACTTATGATCAGCTGCTACATCATCGGGCTCTAACTCATCAGAATATTTCCAATATAGTTCAATAACTTCTGTGCCAAATGCCTCAGTAAAATATAGCTGCTCCTTTTCCATCCACCCTTTCATGTTGTCTAAAAGTTCAGAAGCAGAGACAAAGCTACAAATTGTTTTACGAGCAATAGATCTAAGCTCAGACGCACGGTCAGCAGGCAACATAGAGCGACTGTCTCGCATCTTCTGTTGCTCTGAACCGAAGACCTTAGCTAACTCATGAGGGGCAGAAGGAACGACATACGGAGGTGGAGGGCGATCTAGTAACAAAAAATCATTGTGTGGTTTATTAAGGATAGGATAGAGAGGTTGCCTAACGGTGTATTGGCCAGTTACCTGTCATTTACGTTCTTTCGCTTCTAGCTCCTTTAAGTCATTTATTTCTTTCTTTCTCATTTCCAATGCTTTCACATATACATTCTACCGCTGCTCTTTCTCAAGCAAGGCTTGCTCACGCTTCACTCGTCCACGCACTTCTTTCTCCCACATTCGTACACAGTCAAACATATCTTGCCTAGACTTTCGCTTACACATACATTGTTCTACATACTCAATCTTCAAATGACCCATGCATAGGCCAACGTAACTCAGGATCCTCACGAGTGTATTTATTCCATAATGTGCTGTACATTATAGAATAAAGACCATATTTAACATACATATCTCTATTGGGCGTCCCCTCTGGGGGTGCCGGTTGAGATTCTTCCAGTCTCAAATTGGTACCATTACTAAAGCAACACATCCTACGAAGTGCACTAAAAACAGGCATGCCAAAAATAGTGCAGAATATGCAGTATTATAATCAAAGTAGCACTTAAGGTGCCGTTCAAATCAAAATTAAATTGGAGAAAATTCTCCTCATTACCTGCCTATATAAATTGCAATTTTTATATCAATTCAAAGGACACAAATTGACTAGTCACCCAAAACACGAGAGCCACAGTAAGTAGTGTTAAACTTCATTACCAAACAAATGCATCAAAACCCACAGCAAGTGCCGTAAAACGCTCTTACCAATCACAGGGTGTCCAGGTTCCAACTGCCAAGTTCTAAAATCGACCAAATGATCATTGCATGACGAATGAACAAAAAGGATCTCAGTCGAGGACCGGCGCCACCTGGATGGTGAAGTCAGAAGGAAGTGAAAAACACCGTGGTTGCCAAGACCCGGGTCTCTTCAGGCATTGATCGTCTGCAGCGAGATCCCAATCCTTCGTCGCGACCAATCCGTTGGGCATCCAAGTCGCCGATGAGTCCCTGTTCGGGCACCAATTTGTTGAAGTAAGCCTCAGCAAGGCCTACTAGTGCAAGGGGTTCACCCTTCTCTGCACAAAGTCCTCAGACCACATATGAAGAAGTTGGCACAGAAACTGAAATAAAAAACAAAGTTTATTAAACCTCATGAGGTGGTACTACAGTTCAAACAGCACCCTTCGGTAATGTTTGAAGTAGCACACTGAACTGAGAGAGCATGGTCCTTTTATACCCACGCAGGGGCTAAAAGGAGGTGGTAAAATTATAGAAGCAAGACTTCTATACATATAAGGTCATGTGGAAATGCAAAGTCGACAGGTAGGAGGGGCTAACAGTTTTCAAGGACTCACAGCTGCAGACCTTACTGGGCATGTGCGAAAGTGGGAGATGCTAAATATAACTTGTCACTAGGCAGATTTTCAAGAGTAGTTAACAGAAAGGTAGGACAGAGCACATGGTGAGCACATGGCAGCATGTGGCAGAGAAAATGGCTGCCATGAATACAAAATGGATTCCGCAAAATGTTCACAATAGTTGCTAAATACAAGATGTCTTCTGCTAATGCTTAATCTAATCGCTGCTAAACTACAACAAGGGGGAGGACAGGCCTAGGGAACCGACTCCTCAGGAGGCACTTGCAGAGATCCTGGGAGCCTACCAGCATTCTCAGGATACGCTGGGCTAGATCCTGATCAACGTGCAGGAGAACATGCGGCTGCAGGAGGGACAGTATCTAGGAATCAGGGAGGACTTGCAGGCCATCAACACCACCCTGATCTCCATAGCAGGGGTTCTGGCAGACATGGTCAACATTATGAGGGAGGCAGTCTCACAACAGCGGGCCCCTGACACTAGCCAGATATCTGAACTGCCTTCCACCTCCACTGCCGATAGTGGACAGGAGGCCCCATCACAGGACCAACAGGCCACCAGCACCCCTCCTACTGCAGAAGGTGAACCACCCCGCAAACGTTCCATGCAATCCAAGCGGAAGACAGAGACTATTGCCAAGACCCCCGCCAGGTAATGAGATTCTCTTGATTGTCCCCCTTGTGTCCCACTCTGTCACCCTGTCCACCTTAAACTGCCATTGCCCCCCTTCCTATATGCTGGACTTTCCTCCATCATCACCCGATCGAAATGTCCTTGCCTCTCTTCTTCTTAGCACTTCAATAAACACCCTTGGAAAAAATACAAGTATGGAGTATGTCAAAGTTATTTAAGTATGTATTTGTTTAACCAGGTTCAAACATTGCACTTCAACTGTACAGTAATGTTCACATAGTAAAGACCTGTAGATGGCTGCAGTGATCATACCAGGAGTGATGGTGGGGCACCAACATCTACAAAATGAGTTACCAAAGGGTACAATGAGTGGCCATAGCAGTAGGAATTCACAGCCTGTCCGTGACAATGTCACACATTAAACTGTCAATAAAAGTGAAGTAACACTGTCTTATCTTTGTGTCATTGGAAGTATTGACCAATGACTGCACTTCTGTTGTCCTCATCCTCTGCCTCCTCTTCTTCACTGTCCACAGGGTCCACTGCTGCCATAGGGGCATCTCCAGCCTCCTCCTCCTTCAGAAAAGGCACATGGCGTCTCAAGCCAAGGTTGTGCAAGATGCAGCATGCCACAATTATCTGGCAGACCTGCTTGGGTGAGTAGCACAGGGATCCCTCAGTTAGATGGAGGCACCTGAACCTGGCCTTCAGGAGGCCAAAGGTCCTTTCTATTTTCCTTCTTGTTCACCCATGTGCCCCATTGTAACGTTATTCTGCCCTTGTTCTGGCATTCCTCACTGGGGTCAGTAGCCAAGATAGGTTGGTGTAACCAGAGTCACCTGCAAATATCGAGGGACAAAATTTCGGCACAAACTATCCTATATGCCCCACACCATACACCAACATCCACTGGGTGGAACCAGGGCTCACTTAACAGCCACACCCGGTGCCTCTGTAGTTGGGCTATCAAATTAGGGATGCTGTTATTCATCAGGATAAAGGCATTCTGCACCAACCCAGAATACTCAGCATTGACAAGGGAGATGTACTGGTCTACCAAGCACACCATCTGTACATTCATGGAGTGGAAAGAGTGAAGATCCGGTCACAAACTGAACATAGGAGCCACAACAGTAGAATGTATGATGTTAATTTGTAATGGATAAGTGGTATTTGTCCTGTATGTCCTATTTTTAACTGTGATGCAGTTATCATTCAGGGCCTGCCCCACTCCTGAAATGGCGTCCACCTGTCCTGTGTGGAGGGACAGGTGGAAGTGAGGTAATTTTGCTGACGTTGTGCGCCATTGTGGTAGGTGGTCGGGAACCTCTATGCAACTCCTCATTGGTTAACATTGGGCCCTGTGGGGTACAGTGGCCAATATTGATGCACGCCAGCGGTGATGGTATGCACCGCTGTGGACGTGACCACCATTTTCTATCTGATCACTCACTTGCTACCTGACCTTCAACAGGAAACGACCTACACTGCATGTGCTGCTGTGACCTGTGTCTGGAACCTACCATGGCTCATGTGACTGGTGAAAGAGCCCCTGCCTTCACCTCGGCAGAGTTGGAGTGACTGGTGGATGGGGTCCTACCCCAGTACAGACTGCTGTGTGGGCCTCCAGACCAACAGGTGAGTACATTATGAGCAGGATGCATGTGGCATGAATGCATCGAGTGGTGTGTGTGAAGGCCTCGTGCGGGGGGGTGAATGGATGTCCTCTGGCCGGCGTGCAGCATGTGTGCTGGGCCATGTGTGTGCAAATGGTGATGTGAAGGGGTATGTGGGCCATAAGTATAACAGGCAGGACGGTCTGACTGATACAATTACATGTGTGTATTTCTCTGCAGGTCAGCTCCCATCCGAAGAAGGGTATATGCCGTGCCATCGCCAAGGACGTGCGGACCCTGGGGGTTTACTGCAGGCGGAGCACCCACTGTCAGAAACCGTGGGCACAGAAGACTGTAGAGGCCCAGCTGGGCATGGCCTCCCAATGAGGAAGGGGTGCCTGTCGAACCCTGACACCCCTGATGGCCTGCATACTGACAGTGGCCTATCTGGAGCTGGCATCACAGCAGCCACAAGGGAGTGAGTACAGTGCCCATCATTACAACTTACATATTGTAGGGGAGTACCAAGCTGGGGGATGTTTGTCAGTGGGTGCCCCTAGGCCAGGCCTGACATTGCAGAGTAGGTCTCATGTTGGCCAGGCTTCTGAAGTTATAATCCTGCTACTTAGCTTGTAGGCATCCACAACTGGTCAGGGCTGTGTGGGTCCCAGGTGTGCTGCATTTGGTCTTATGTGCCCCTCCCCATGCCTTGGTGGTTAGCATTATAATTTGTAGTGCAATGCATAGTGCATAGAGCTGTTCTCTGTGTGTGACGGTGGTGTGTACGCCAACGGTGGTGTTGGTGCAGCCATTGACCCAGTGTATCCTTTGTCTCTCCCCCCCTTTTTGTTTTGTCTCCCTGTCCTTATGTGCATTAGCATCATCTGGCGGAGGAGCAGAGTCACCAGTGATGGAGGGAGCTGCATCCCACAGGACCCAGGAGGCAGAGTCCACTGACACTGAGGGCACCAGTGGGATGGAGGGCGAGGGGAGCACCACGGCGGAGACAGGAGGGTACAGTTCGGACACAGATACCTCCTCCGATTTGAGCTCCCTGGTGGTGGTGGACACCTCTGTGCCCACCCCAGCAACAGGCACAGCCGCCACCCATGTATCAGCACCGCCCTACCAGCAGCCCCTCAGCGAGTTTACTGTGCCCGCTCACCCAGGAGGGTGGGCATCTCCTTCGCCCCAGGCACCTCAGGCCCTGCCCCAGTTAGCCCTGCTGCCCTGAGTGATGGGGCTATTGACCTCCTGAGATTCATCTCTGTAGGGCAGTCAACCATCGTGAATGCCATTCAGGGGCCAGCAGCCCAGATGCAAAAGACTAATGCATTCCTGGAGGGTGTTCACACTGGCTTGGTGGCCCAAAAGAGATCATTCCAGGCTCTGGCCTCCTCTCTGATGGTAGCCAGTGTCCCTGTTTCCATCTTCCCTCCTTCAACTTCCTCTTCTCAATCCCATTCCCCTCAACTCCAACCTATCCCAGGCACACAGGCAGATGAGCATGCACACAAGACAACACACAAGAGTGGCACAGGCAAACACAAACACCACACATCATCCCACAGGCAGTCACACAAACACCATCCAGATGCAGACATACCAACATCCACAATTTCCACTGTCTCCTCCTCCTCCTCCACCTCCCTCCCAGTTGCGTCTGCACTCTCACCTGCATGCACTACATCCTCATCTACTACCAGCATCACCACCCCACCTAGCAGAGCACACACCACACTGGCAGTCGCCTCCACAACAGCCATGCACAAGTCCTCTGTGTCCTCTCCCACTGTGTCAGTCACTCCACCTCCCAAGGTGCACAAACGCAAGCACTCAGATACCCAACAGCCATCCACCTCACAACAGCATCCAGCCCATGCACCTGCACCCAAACACAGCAGAAAGGGCACCTCCTACAACCACTCCCTCTTCCTCCACTCCCAAACCTTCTCCCTCTTCCTGCCCCAATGTCCCTAAGAAGTTATTCCTCTCCACCATTGACCCCTTCCCTACCCCCCTGTCCTTCACATCTGGCCAGGGTGGCAAAAACCCAGGCAAGCACCTCAGCCACCCAGTCCAGAGGCCCAGTAGTCTCCACACCTACTTGTGGTGGGAAAGGATCCAGGGCACCAGGCAGCCTCAAGGAAAGGGTGCCTGCCCAGCTGCTGCCTGAAGGCCAAGGAGCCAGCCCCAGCTGCTTCCGGGAAGGGCAAGGAGCTAGCCCCAGCTGCTGCCAGGAAGGACAAAGAGCCTGCCCCAGCTGCTGATAGGAAGGGCAAGTAGCCAGTCCCAGCTGTTGCCAGGAAGGGCAAGGAGCCAGCACCAGCAGGCAGGAAGGACAAGAGGCCTGGTGCAGGGACTCAGACGTTGCCCCCACCACCAACCATGGTGGTGCATCCCTCCGAGGCTGCAGGGGATGGGCAGGAGCTTTCCCCCCACCACCAGCAGCAGCAGCACCACCACCACCAGAGGTCAGCCGTCGGCGGCTACAAGGGATGGGCAGGAGCTTCCCCCCACCACCACCGGCAGCAGTAGCACCACCACCACTAGTGGCCAGCCATCTGAGGCTGCAGGGGATGGGCTGGAGCCTCCCCCCATCAGCGGCTGCAGCACCACCACCACCACTGAAAATCCTGTGGGTATGACATCCAGCTGAGAGACTGTGACCTTGCACTCCCCAGAATCAAGAGCACAGGGCTCAATGCCCCCTCCAGAACAAGGGGTAAGACACCCACCAACCTCAGCCTCCCCAGGATCAGAAGCACAAGGCACAATGCCCCCTCCAAAGCCAGTGGGGAAGACACTCACCAACCCTAGCCTCCCCAGGATCAGAAGCACAGGGCATGGTGCCCCCTCCAGAACCAGTGGGGAAGACACTCACCAACCTCAGACTCCCCAGAATTAGAAGCACAGGGAACGATGCCCCCTCCAGAACCAGTGGGGAAGAGACTCACCAACCCCAGCCTCCCCAGGATCAGAAGCACATGGCATGATGCCCCCTCCAGAGCATGTGGGCAAGTCACCCACCTGAGAGACTGTGGCCTTGCACTCCCCAGGACCAAGCATGATGCATGTTGCCCCCTCTACAACCAGTGGTCTTGTTCCATCTGCTAGCTGAGGTGCCCCCCCAATCCCCATCCCCCTGAGGTGCCTGCCTATTTTCCAACCAATGTACCTGCAGTGTTCTCTCCGTGTTGGTACAGGTGACAAGTGGGGCCTTGGACTTTGGCCTCTGGCCCTGTGGCCCACGCACAAGGAGGACTGGGCCGTGTCCCTTGAACTGTACATATGTATATACCATTACATTGCATTTTCCTATTTCTACTGTGTTGTTATTATTACACTCACTTTTGCACATTCCTATTGTCCTTGCATTATTCCTCAGAGGTACGGGGTAAATATGTTTTATTACTGCAGCTGATTGTGTGAATAGTGTTTGGGGTGGGTCTGTGTGTTGTGCTTGTGTGTGTCACTCTCTTTTTCCTCCCCACCTCCCCCGTGTGCTAGACGGCGGTAATCACTGTGGTCATCTTCACCCTTGTTGGTGTTCGTGGTGGAGCAGGACATAGAAAATCATTGGGAATATTTGCAATTCTGGTTCCATGGCGGCGTGGTTCTTCCCTGTGTCTCCAAAGGTGAGTCATTTCCCTTCTGTGCAGTGTTTCCGCCAGGCTTTTGATGTTGTTGGTACCGCCCTGGAAAAGGTGGCGGTTTCCTGTCTCATAATACGGTGGTCGGTGTGGTAAAGTGGCTGTCTATTTAAGTTCTCACCACCATGACCATAATTTGGCAGTAGTTACTGCCAGCCTCTTGGCAGTAGTACCGCCACTTTATCACCGACCGCCAGGGTTGTAATGAGGGCCATAGTGTCGTCTGCGATAGATATCATTCAGACAGACATGTCTTGTTTATATCATAGACAAAGTCAGCTGCGTTCCATCATGCAGTTGGGTTGGATGTTACAGACATTGAAAAATGGCCAAATTCCATGGAAATATATTAATGATAGTGAATTGTTCACTGCTTTTAATTTATCCAAAGAACAGCAGACGATGGCTAAAAGAGAAGCGAGTTTCACTATGCTCCATATAGAGAAGTTAGAAAAGCTGCCTTTAACAGTTGCAGAGAGGCCTTCAAATGTATGGCTTTTACATGGCATTATTAATCTACCCATTTCCACTTTTCGCTTTTCAAAATGCATGAACCATCTTGCCGTGGGCAGGTACGAGAGACTGGGTGACAGTGACATATTAAAGAAGAGTGGGAATTGCCCTTTGATTGCTAGTGTCTGAACGGCAAAACAGGGGTCTTTCTTAGCGGAAGTGAATGTGAGACTACTGTTAGTCATTCAATGATGTGCAAACAGGTGTCCCTTCATGGCCTTTGCAATGCAAGGGTCACAAACTTGGCCTGTTTTCCGCAGGGTACTCCCATCCCTTTGATTCGACCGGCATTTCATGTACTTTCGTATGGAAGTTATGTGGTGCTGAGCGACCAAAGCTGTTGCGGTATGCGACCAGGAATTACCTACGCAATTTCAGTCTCTAAGGTTGTTACGTGTTGAAGACGTGTTTTATTGTCCCCCCACACAAGAGATAAAGGTATCAGACATGTGGCCTCACATTGATACTATTAATGTAAATTATGACAAGCTGAGCAGACTTAAGGAGCTACTGTTTCAAAAACAGGTCTCGTTGACATCAGCTAGAAATGCTCTGCAGACTGCGAGAGCATCAGCCGAAATACAATCCCTACTAAATACAAACTTCCCCAAGCATTTTGGAGAATTGGTTTTCAGAATTAATTTTTAACCCCTTGAGCACAGTCTGGATTGCACATTTCTTTAAGGCTGTTGGGTCTAGATCCATGACATCTTCCAGACTGTCTTCGGAGTCATCCCATCGGCCATCCGTTCACACTTTTCAAGTGTGTTTGATGGCTTTCCAATAATTTTGACATTGCTACTACTGCTATTTCTTCTGATTCACAGTGGTTGTGTCTTTTCAGCTACACAAAGCAATGGAGCTGCAGCCACCAGCTCAACTGTGCCATGATCGCATGGTTCAGATCTTAGATGCTTCCTTGTGGGTGGAATTGGAGCGTGATTGGTCATTGTCATTCCGATCACTCCTATGGTGCGTGCAACCAGTCTTTCTCTGCATATGGTGCCTCTTTGAACATTTGCCAACAGTGTGCCTTCCTGTTACACCTGTGCCTCCTGTGGACCAACAACTGCTGATGTCCCCAATGAGGGTTCACTCACAGTTGTGCCCCTTGAGACTAAGGCTGATTCGCAAGGCCTCCTATGAGCCTTCCTTGCTCAACGAGTTGGCTCGTTACACAATGGAGGATGACAATACTGCAGGAGGACCTGCACAAGAGACTTCTACGCACTACTGCTCCGTGGACCCATCTGCCTATCCCGTGATCGATCTAACATCTGACGATGAGGTCTCTTTCTTGGGGTCCTTTCCATTCAGTGACTCTGGAGATGTTCTTCAAGATCATGACTATTGTAAATAATTTGGTGACTGGCTTAGACTAAAATCAAAGTATACATTTATTGTTCTTACTTTGGCCTGCCTTGCTTGTCATGGTCAACATTATGGCCCTCGTTGCAACCCTGGCGGTCGGTGATAAAGTGGCGTTAATACCGCCAACAGGCTGGTGGTAATTAGCGCCAAATTATGACTACAGCAGAAACAGCTCAGACAGACAGTCACTTTAACACACCGACCACCAGGGCGGAAACAACAGGCATCATGGCGGTAACCGCCTACAGCCAGGCGAAAGGCAATGTTCCGCCCACTGTATTAAGACATGCCAATCTGTGGCGGTACCAACGACATCAAAAGCCTGGCAGAAACACTGCACAGAAGTGAAATTACTCACCTGGGAAGAACCACGCCGCCATGGACCCCGACTTTCATGTCTTCCCCATGCTCTTCTATGTGCTGCTCCACTATGAACACCAACGACGGTGAAGATGACCACGGTGAGTACAGCCGCCTAGCACACAGGGGAGAGGGGGAGGTTTGTGTGTGTGTCTAAATAGTGATGGATTGGTGTGTGTATGCCATAATATGGGTAACGTGTATCCGCCACGGCGGTGGTATGTTGGTGGCAGTCGGCATGGTGGTAAGTGGGATATACCGCCAATGTCATAATGAGGGCCTATATCTCTTGATATGTTTTTTAGCTATCAATTGTAACATGTTTTTTAGAGGATTTTTTAGCTGGTTTTTATGCTTTAAGCTTTTAGTCCAGAGCATTTTTAGCATTTGGATTCATTTCACCTTCGGTGGTGTCCAGATATGCCGTCATACTTTTTACGACAATGGGGAGGGTGTAGTGAATCCTAGTTTCTTTCAATAGGATACAGGAGTTAGCTTAGCCTGTGGCTTGCAGACTTGTGCCCCCATCACCTAGTGACTTTTACCCTACTTAGCTTGCTCTGTTTTAGCGCATTTATTTAATTAATTCTTTTAAGATCGCTACCTTATTTTGACTTAGGCCCATGTTTTGATTTGCATTATCAGTGTCACTGTGCTAAGGTGTCAAGATCAGGCGACAAATACAAAACAAACTGTAGGTGTTTACTTTAGGCACCTTCCCTCTTCATGCTGTCGAGGGAATTGTTTATATTAATTACCATCCCAAGCATGCCTTGTTATCTATTGTTTGGGAACAAACCTACGTCAGGGGTCCAAGTAGATCTGTATAAATACTCCTCACTTTATCAGATAGTCAGAGGGATTTCGACCAGCACGTCGCCATGATACTGACCTAGTCTTCGCTTTCCTGCGGAGTCGAGCTAGAGACCTCATTCCAAGGTAACAAGGGTTGGGGGCTCTTCTCATGGACATGGCATTGGCAGATTGAGGTTTAACATACCTATCTCTCTTCCAGGTTAGAGGTTAGGCCTACATGCTAGCGTATTAGGACATATCACACACCTCATTTTTTTCATCATTTTGCAAGATGGTGGGGGACTTTGTATTAATGACTCCTGTCTTTACCATTCTGTTTCTTGCACTGTTCATTATCTTAATCATTGCAGCCCATGCAACTTATCGTAGATTGCAGTTTTACTAAAATAAACCCTGTTGAAACTTTACTGCATCTTCTTCATTGCCTGTGTGTGATTGAGTCATGTTGTTAATGTGAAAAAGGGGTCATCTCCGTTTAACCACGATGCTCTCTGAGATGTCTCACTTTTGAGACCATGCGTAAAGGCTGCCACAAATCACCTTTGACTGTTTTGGGTTTTTGGTGAGGTATTGCTTGTGAGCCAGAAGGGTTGGCACGATGGTTGCGTTTTGTTGAAGGATTGGCATAGTCGCCTACAAACATAAGTACTGTCATCCTTAAACCAGCAGTCTTGCCTAGACCAAGAGTCCAACTACGACAGTACTTTGTGCTTGCAAGAGACACGTGTTACTTTTTAAAGAATAAAGACTCTTTTTATCATTCTTTGAAGTTATATTTCAACTTGTACTTATCAAATCTGGATCGTTTTGACCTGAATTTATCCAGATAAATACTCTATATTTTTCTAAACACTGTGTGGTGTATTTTCGTGGTGCTATACTTTACACATTGCTTTCTAAGTGAAGCCGGACTACTCAGTGCCAAGCTACCAGAGGGTGGGCACAGGATAATTTCAATTGTGTGTGACTTACCCTGACTAGAGTGAGGGTCCTTGCTTGGATAGGGGGTTACCTGACTGCCAGCCAAAGACCCCCTTTCTAACATTAGTTTTCTCTTTTTTAACTGTAATTTTATAACTCTATGGCGTTTCACACTCTGCAGTTAATTTAGAGTAATATTTCCACCCTGAATCGTAATGTCATTTTAGTAAAAAACTATTCATTGGTATCCGCAGTGCCAGCATAATTCACCTTGCTGGCATCTCAAGGGAGGGTTTGTGTCGTAATGCTTTCACTCCCAGGAGGCTTACAGACTCTATAAGCAAAGTGTGTAAATTGGATAATAAAAGGGACTGACATATTAGAGAGAACGTTAATGGCAGATGAAAATAGTTTTCTGCCAAAAATCATGACAAAAGTGAAAGTACATGCTTAACAAGCTTTAAAACCTGACCTACTTTTCGAATTGAATAAACATTAATTTGCAAGTCGTCTTAAAAAGCTCTTCTAAGCAAGCAGTGTTTTTTGGTCTATTAAATAAAATAGTAGTGCAAATGCCAAGGACTGGAAAGAGACATGTTATCAAAGGAGTCCATTTACATTTCTTTTCATCTCTTTATAAATAATGTTAACATTGATACATTTTTAGATTTTTTGTAGGATGCATATTTTCAAGTAACATCTGCTGTTCGAGATATGAAGAAGTGCTCACGTGTAGAGTCTGAAATTAGTAATGTTTTAAACCCGATTCGGTAAGTGTAATATGCAGCCTTTCTGTTTATTAATTGAGAGCAATGCCTTGCAAGACCATGCAAGTATTAGATTTAATATTCACCCTGTCTGTTTACTACGATTACCAGCGTCTATTGAGCTGCACCACCACCTAAGTAAGGTGCTATGGTAAAGAGTGAAAGGCAAACGGCTACCTCGAAAATCCTTGCCCAGGTCACAATATATGAGGTCCGAAGACTATGCCCTCTTCTGCATCTATTAATTTACACATCTTTCCCTAGAAGATACCCCAACTCTCGTTTTATCTCATCAATCTATAACCCTTGTGTCTCCATCTCAACCGTAGTGATCTGATTTCTCCTTTTTGAACGTCAGTGCAGCTGTCCTTTTTCCATTCCTTCAGTGCTCAGTAGGGATTCCTTTTCCCTCTTTTCTTTAAGCAGCTGGCCTTAGCACTGTCCCTCTCCTTTCCTAAAGCTCCCCCTTGTCCCTTACTCTCCTTCCTACAGTTCTATGACGTCTCCCTCTTTCCCCGCAGCTCTCTTTTATTCTACAGATCATATTTATCCTTCAGCTACTGGTTGCAGGGTTCCCTTCTCCCTCTCACACTGTCATCTCATGTCGCTCCATCTGCAGTTTTGCTTCATCTCTCATCCTCACTTCTCCAAAAGAGCTCTCCCTTTCCTCCTACAATTCCAATCTACAGATGCCCCTTGTTGTATGCACCCTCTACTATCCTGGTACTGGCTGCTTTTTGTGGCAGATTGCCCCTTAGCAGCATTGCTGTCACTTCGGTTTAAAAGTCCTCCAGGCGATGATCACCCTTACCACCTATAATTTGTGGCCAATTCTCTAAAAAAAATACTAAAACACCATCTACAACTCAGTGAACAATTCGGTGATGGTATCAGCTCACTTTCAATTGTGAGCTCTGAGTATTTTTGGAGACATCTCTGTGAACCTTAGTGTCAGGGCTGTGCAGTGCTACCTATCGCCATCTCACATAGTCATCATTTACCTGCCATCCATTCAGTCAGTAGTTGCAATTCTGCCAGAGGTGGGTTTCTGTACACTAGTAGCTTTCCAAACAACCCTTAATTTATGTTTTTCCTCCACCCATCCCTGCATATCTGGCAAGATGGTGTAGTGAGTAAAACACTGTCATTGGTTACATCAGGGATGCACTGATCAATTCTCCACATCATGGCTTTGCTAGATGTGTCTTCCATCCGTTCAGAGGTCATGAAATCAATAATAGGAAGCAGGCAACAGCCACTAGTTATTATGGTGCTTAAAAATGGCAAAGGTGAGTGAAGCACTCCATAAGAATAGAGCTGCTAGTGAAAAAGATATCTCAGTAAAAAAGATAGCTCAGCGGAATAGACTTTAGTGTCTGTTTACTTTGATGCTTTTATCTCAAAGGTTTGAATTCCAATGCAGTCCCTCGTTTGTTAGATAATTGTATACAATAGATCTGCACTGTTTGTGGTAAGAAGCATTATAAGAGTGATTCTTTTGGTGCAACTGCTCATCATCAACCAGTGGTACACGCCGCCTGATAATATGATGGGGTGCATGGTAGGTATTCATGCACACCGACTGGGGGTAGTGCATCCCAGGAAGGTGTGGACTTATGATATTTTGTCTTTCTAGTTCATCCTGCTGAACAATTTCCTTTGTGCTCCAAGTGCCATGGCCACTAAGCCCCCTCCAAAGCAACGTAGTGCATTCCTTCAATGACTGGTGCTCAGCACGACACATTTGGTGGCAGCAACCAGAACATAAATTGTTAACATTGTTGAAGGGGCCGGAATTCAGCCGAAATATTTTGTAGAACTGTGTAGACCACGTCCCAACTCATTCCTCATTCTAGTGTGGGCCAAAAGACTTACACATTTTTGAAGAGGGTAACCATTTCCAGCACAATTTTCCAGACGACCTCAGCAACATTCCATTTTCCAGTTACCTCATTTTGGGTACAACGACCTCTCCCACTCAACCTTTCTTGACCCGCACTCGTTCACTCAACCTTTCTTGATCCGCACTCGTTCGTAATGTCAGTCATAGGATAGAATTTCAACCTCCTGCATAGACCCCGCGTCGGACCTCACAGAACTGTCACGGTTCTCCTGTCTTTGACCGAGATTCTCAAAGATCCATTAATTCTCGGTACATGCAATTCTTGCAAAGTTGAACATTCTATTGGTATACCATTACTAATCCTGCAGAGGGCGGGATATCAGCATTGTCTGTTCTCTGAAACATTATATCCCCTTGTTTGTCTATCATGTCGTCGGTGCTTCTATTCATACTGGGGGCGGAGGTGCAAGACTGTGATTCTTAGAGCGTGTTGCTGCTGTAAGATTTACCTAATAATTGCTTAAGGTGGGTATGATTTCTAAGGTATACCTTCTACACACTGGAGCTGTTCCTATATGCATTGCGTCATCATGGAATGTGTTATAGTCTTGTGGGCATAGTGTTTGTCTGAGCGGCAGTTCGTGAGTTTGTCACGAGAACGATGAGTCAGCATTCGGCCACTTATAGAGCAATTCGCTGTCCAGATAGCATTGAAAGCGAATGCCCAGGTGTAACAAAGGCACTGCCCGGGAACAAGCAAACGGTAGTGAAATTTGACACCCAGCAGGTAGTACAGTTGTCATATACACACATACCCACATCCTATTAGCATCTAAAATCTCTCCTCTAGTTTACATAGCAAATCATATCTTAAAAGAGAAAGTTAGAAAACTATGTTCCTGTATTTTATTATTGCACTTGATCAAAAAGAGACCTGATGGTATCTATTGTTTCCATTTCTTTCTGCTAACGCATGGCTATTATTGGTGCATCCAGAGCAGTGGCATCATGGCTCAAAGTGTGAGAAGCCTTTCCGACAGCCTGAGTTGGCTATGGTTGAAAACTGACAATGCTTGAAGCTGTATGCCCATGCTCACATGGGTCTCGGAATTACTATCATTGCTTGCTTTCAAGTTTATGAAACCTTGTAACGCCACTGGTCTTTCCATTTTCACTTTCATGAGAGTTTGAGCACAAGTAGGAGGGATAGGTCCGATGCCATCAATTTTCCGAATCATTTATGTTGGTAGTTTATAGCTGCAATATTTATCTTTGCTCTTTTTTTAGATATCTACTGTTTTAAGTGCCACTTTGACTTCCCGTTTTGATAGAAGAAATGTTCAGCACAATCATCATGTTGAACATTGATGTTTAAACAGCGTTCTGATATCTGACACGTCCACTGAAGACTGATAGGAACAAATAGATTTCCTAGCTAGCCCGTTTACAGTACGGCATGCAGGAAATTCTGCAAAAGTGGATAAGGAAAACCCTGGTAACGTTTGCTCCATTTGTTAGGGACTAGGCAAGAGTCACTACGGTAGGCTATATGGCCTACATAGGGGTAATGTATTACTATTTAAAAGGAAGGTTTAGGCCTGTCAAAAATATTTATTTTGACAGGTTGAATTGTGGTTGAAAAACTTTTTCAGTCAAGCTACAATGATAGACTTGAAGCAATGTTTGCACTGCTGTAGTAAACTAGTGGCATTTAACTTACAGGCACTGGGTACACCACGTACTATATACTAGGTAAATAAGTTAAGCCTATCTTCTAGTAGTATCCTGCTAGAGTGAATTATGTGCCTGATGTTCGTCCCTGTAATCGATTTGTTTTGTGTTAACAAATCCAAGACTATTTGTGTACATTTTGTGACACTGTTTTGCATGAAAAAAGTCAACATTTTCTTTTTACATTGGAACAGAAAATAGTGTAATACAAGTCTCCTTTTTTACACATGTTCATCCAATTTACTGGGTAGGAGTTTCACACGAGAGGCGCAGTCAGCACCTGGATTTCAATCTGTTGCCTTTCCCTTTGTTTTCACCAAGCAGAGCTTTGATATAAGTTCGAGCTATTATGTGAGCTCCATTTGCTTCACTGTCTCTATCTTATATTTTTCAGTTGTTTATGTGTGCAACATCCCTGTGTACTTGTGTCTGACATTTCTCAGTAAAACATCATTCAGAATGAGAGTCCCTCTCTATCTTAGTGTGCCCGGAAGCAGTCATTGCTGTGTTTCCCATACTCCAAGCCCCAATATGCCATGGCTTCGTTTCCCACAACATTCCTTAACATTGAGAGCGATAATTGGATATAGATAGACAGGCAGACAAAGCAGACACTTAGACAGGTAGTTAAATAATGAGATAGACAAGTATTATCTGTCCAGTGATATCTCAGTAAAGCTAGGAATGTTGATGTCTAGATTAAATGGAGGACAGCTTTGCTGTCTATGACGGCTGAGAGGTATCCCTGCTGTCTGCAGCAGTGGAAAGATAGCTCTGAATTCATCACTGAGTTATCAACCAGTTGAGCGAAAGATTCATCTGCCAAATGTTAGGTTTGGCATCTGCCAAGCTAAGATTTGTTATGTTGTGTGTGTCAGGTGGCAGACAGCACTGCAGTCTGCACTGACTAAGGAAGTGGTCATCTGTACACTTGGCCACTTTGCGGTCAGTGGGCTATTACACTTGTCTCTTGAAGGATAAGAGTCTAATTCCTTGCATCTGTTCTGACATATTTCAGAACTCACCTCAGGATGACTGATGGGATGGGTGGTTCTTGTTGCTCCATTTCACTAATCAATACATTTACTTGTTTTCGTTAGTGCCTTTATCCAGGACATCTAGAATTGCAGAGAGAATTAAAAGCAAGTAAATCAAGGCAAGTGCCAAACCCTGATTTTCCTACAGAATATGGAATTTTTTAAGGGAAGGTACCCAAAAGATTGAGACCGGTTCAATCGGGTAGTTCTTGAAACACAAACCCTTGTACTAAATAATCCAAGTACAGAAGGGCCAGGATGCCAGAGCTCGAGCTCTTTTCCTAGGCTGCTATTATAAATGATAAACTTAGGGGCATATTTATAGTCCCCTACTGCCACCTTGCGCCACATTAAAGTAATTATTTTTAACGTTAATGTGGCCCAACGAGGCCAAAATCCCCACCCTATATATCTCGTAACTCTGTAACCCTTTGCACTACATTATGCCTGTGCCAGGCATAATGTATGCAAAGCGGGCGCTCCTCCGTTAGGGGAACCCAAAAATTTGTTTACAGCACTTTTAGTGCCTGCTCAAGAGCAGGTGTTAAGAGGGGGCTTTCATTTTTTAGAATGGACCCCTATGTACTCTGCAGGAGTAGCATCAATATTTTTGCACTACTCCTACAGAGTACATCAGTAGCATTATGAAGAATGATGCTATTGCCCCTTAGCCTGCGCCATGGTGCACCGTATTTTAAATATGGCACAGGCATGGTGGCGGTAGGGGGGAGCTAAGGGGAGCAGGGAAAATAGCACTGCACTCAGTGCAGCGCCTCTTCCCATAAATCTGACCCTTAGTTGTCAGTTGTCCAGGCTTGACTAAGGATGTTCACGGCCACAGTTTTGCATGCATTGGAACACATCAGGGTTGCTATTGTGGGGTAAAGGTGCAGAACACTGACGGTTTCATTCCAGGATGCCTGAGGAAAAAAACAAAAAAACAAATGACAGTTGCAATAAGCTGGCATTCATCACTGCGTGGATCACTAGTGCACACATGCACATAGGTATACTTTCACATATTCCATATTTTATGTTATGGCTGAGCTCCAGAGACCAGTATTCTCCAAACTCTATATCAACGTCCCTTTTGCCCTGGTTTCTTAAAAATCTGATATGATGTGACAGGATATGACAAAGTGTTACCTGCCTTGAGACAGATTAACAAGTGAAGGTGATGGGGCTGTTCAAAGAACAGTGGTGAGAAAGGCAAAACTGCTCTGAGGGGGGTTCACTGAAATCAAATGGTGGTGTGTGTTATTGTCCAGATAACTGGGTGTCAACAACAAGTAACGAGTTATATAAATGAGGGGCAGTCAAATGCTTAGGAATGCATCATAATAGGTGTACACATGACTGTTCATCTGGGGGAGGGTGTCAATAAGAGAAATACTTATTTGTTATTTAATATTGTGTTAGTCTATGTAATGGTGTAATATGGTGTGATTTGATATGGCGTAGTGTGTTGAGGTTTGGTATGGCAATACTGGCATGATGTCTAATTGTATGACATGGAATTTAGTAGTGTGACATAAGTAAAATTTAATGCTATATCATTTTGTAGTGTTTTATTTTATGTCAGGTTATGCAATGTAAAATGTGTTATTAGGTTTGCCTTTACAGAACAGCAGTGTTTAAGACATAGGACCTAATTACGAGTGTGGCAGTCCTCAGGCTGCCACCCTTGTGGTGGCTCTTGGACTGCCGCGGTTATGGTGGTCCGACCACCACATTATGGGGTTGGTGGGCAGCCCCTCCAAACGACTGTGTCTCTGGTGGGATCGGAGATACCGACAGGCTTACGGCAGTGCAGGTTGGAAACCGTCAGGATGGCGCTGAATTCAGTGCCGCCCTGCTGATTACAACCTGGTTCTCTGCCACCTTTTCATGGAGGTTTGGTGGAGAACAGGTGCAGGGCCCCCCCTGCCCAGCATCTTCATAATGTGCACTGTCTACTGTGCAGACAGTGCACATTGCAGCATTGCCGTCAGCTTGATTACAAACCAGCGACAATGCTGTCTCTACTTTCCTGCACCGGTCAGCCCAGCAGGAAAGTCTTAATGGGGCTGGCTGGAAGGGAGCCAGCATGGTGGCAGCCACCTGCTTCGGGAGTTTGGTTGATGGGTGTTCCCGTCTGCCAAACTCATAATGGGGACCTTAGTGTTAGCAATTTTTCTTACATATACTTGGAGTGGGCTTTGTCTCCAGCCAGAGTAGTACTACTCTCTTGCTACTGCTGTAGGGTATATCATGTATTATTCCACCTTTCAGGACGTGGTTCCTTTGGAATGCATGAGAGATGAGTTTATATCTGGAAAGCACGCTCATTCTTCAACAGTTTTCCACATTTAATTCTTTATTTCCTATATGCATTCTGTAAAGAAAGCATTTATTTTTTCCTGGTTTGTCTCTAGCATTTTAGACAACAGAGCACCCCTTAATTTGATAAACATCATTTGCATTTTGTTGTTGTGTGTTTTTAACGAATACTTTAATTAAAAAAAACTCATTGGTGAATAATAAGTGCAGCTTTTTAAATGACCAGTCTATCTTCCAACCATTCTCAAAATACTTTTAACATTTTTTTTAATGTGATATCGCTTTTCATGTAAATTCGATATTGTATATGTCCTTCTAAAGCTAAATGAGTTTATTAACCTTTTCCCGAATTTCACTCTGTGGGAGTTATTACACATCATTTTAACTTGGTTGAAGTTGCTAATATAGATGGAAAAAATCAAAACTGCATTCCACTAAAATCATATCTTGGATACCAAGCAATACATCGCAGTGTGGTACTGATGCCATTGCAAGAGTAAAGCTATCTTCAGCAAAAGAAAACCCTATCCATACACCAAGCAATTGATGCATGCAAACGTCTTTTTTTCACACAGGACACATGCTGCATGTCATCTACAGTGGAATCTGTCTCTGATGTCCAGATGGCTGTGAACACTGCAGGGGCTTTGGGCAGATGTGTTTCAGAAGATGGGGAAAGCAGACGGCGCAGTGTATGGCCAGATAAGAAGAAACAGATGAAATAAGTCATATGTTTTCACATGCGATACAGACTGCTATGTGTAAAGTGTTCTCGACTTAAAAATCCTCCCCGAGATAAAAATATAATTTTAGTAATATGACTTTCATTTGTTGGATAACTATATCAATGTACAACAATTTCATTATAATTATTTTCAGTTGTGATGGCCAAACCATATGATAAAGACAATTATTTGTTAACTCGTGCAATGTATTCCAAAAGGAAGTTGTGCTGTTTGGAGCACAACATTTTGAAAGTAATTACAATGTAGAATGAAATTACAGTGTATCTTCAGTAGCTAATTTAGTTAAGTATTGGCAATCGCACCTGCAGTGTAATTGTACTGCTACAAACGTCGATTTATTGCACCTTTATAATTGGTACAAGCTAAATGTTTACACCAGTAAACTGACTCGTAAATTCAAATATATTTTATTAAAGAGAACATATTCAATAGCCAGTAATTGATTGTTGCATGGAAGCCAATTTCTCTTTCTAAATCAGTAATGGTCGTGATTGGCTTCACTACTGTATACATCAATAATGTAATGCACTGCAGTAGCCAAGTAGATGTAAGCAATTAGGAGGGAGTATGTATACCATCAGGTATTTCAACTGCTATCGTTGTGCGCGCAGTCCTCTTCTAAAGAAACTTCGAGAACACTGCATTCTATTTTGGGTGATTTAAAAAACCGCTTTTTTGACTGATTTATTCCTTTGCAAAAAATATGTATATGACTATATTAGCTCAGACTCTGTCCCACCTTTAATCATCTTGTATCGGTTTTCAAAAAATTTCAACTAAATGTGGCATATCTGTTTTTAAATTAGCTGCAAATCTATAGATGTGAGAGCATATTTACGGCTGATGTGCCACTTGTGCATTACTTTTTGTGATGCATGGATGGTGCATAGTGCAGATCCATATCTACAAGGCCACCCAAAGCCACTTGTGTGGCTTTGCATTGCCTTGTAGATATGGTGTAAGGCAGCACAGCACAAGTGGTTGCGTTGCCCTACACTGCGGCAGGGAGGCATTCCATGGGCATTGTGGTGGGTTCTCCCACGCAATACCCATGGGTTTTGGCGCATTCCCAGATTTAGAAGGGTCTGTAGACAAGGCAATGTGTCAAAACTGTAAGCCTCCCTAGGGGAGACATAATAAGGAGAAATATATTTATTTCCCCTCATTATTTCCTCTTTCTATGTCTGCTGCATTCTGCACCGCACCACACATAGAAAGAGGAAATTGTCTCTCTGGATTGTATTTTTTGCAGGAAGGTGCCACTTCCTGCACAAAACAATCCTGTTGACAACACAGATACCCTTGCACTATGCTGCAAGGCTGCCTACATTCATGCTAGGCAGCAATTTGTTTGACAGCATGGGGGAAAGGACAGAACATCATATCTTATAAATACAATAAATGTTTGCCATTTCCCTGTGGTGCAGGGCAGCACAACAAGGTCACTTACTGTGCTGTCCTGCACCTTGGGCTTGTAGATATGCCCCTCAATTCACATATACCATCAGTACATCTTGACACAATTCCTAGCTAGCTCACAGTGCTCTATCAGAACACCTAACCTTACCAGGGTACCAGATGATATTCACAACCTCGAACATGACCACTCTTATTCTTGAGAAAATCGGAGAAACAGATCTATCCTTTAGTTGTAACTTTGCATGCCCAAGGTAAGCACAATAAAGATACAAAGATGGATTATCAAATATTTATTTAAGCAATCATACTCTTGTATAGAAAGCATGAACTGCGTTTATTATGGCTAGATGAATCAAAGCATTGTAACCAACTGTATGAGAATGGTGAAAAAGATATATAATTCAACCATAGTAATGTTACTATGTTATTACACTCAAATCTATTATTAACTACAGTATTGAGAGCATAGAGTGAATACCCTCTGCCAGATCCACTGGAATAGCCTAAGCCCTCCATAGCTAGGTATGATATGTCAGGAAGCTGGCCTGATGTAGTGCAGGCTATCAGCCTTTGTAGGATGGAGGTAAGAGTCCGCAGGGATGAAGCTTATTCATAGTGCACCGCATTCCAGGATAATCCAAGTAGAAGTGGTCCTCTTCTGAATGTATCACAGAGGCTGCTTCTTAAAGTACTGTTCATATCACACTGTCAAAGGTGAAGTGCTGATGCAATGGTTTGTTTAGAGCCCCAGAGCTGCCTCCAATGGACAACATAACACAATGGCATTACCTTCTATGTACCTATCCTTAGACACAGTGTACAGACTACAGAGCATCAATGCTTACTGGGAATGAGCTGCATGTACAATGTCTTCTCAGTATGTTATCACATAAGAGAAAAAACATGTAAAAGTCACCATTAGAAAAGGATGTCAAGCTAAAACGTGTAACCTAAAATGAAGACTCAACATAGTCCTTAATGTTTATCTCTACAGGTCCTTCAGATGGTTTAAATTAAGTATTGCACTTCCTCAATGTGACCTTTTAAGTGCCTATACTGGATAAGCATGAGAAAATGTGTCTCTGAAGCATGATATTGTTTGTTTTTACACCATATAAAACTTATATATCTGTTAGGCTATGTGGTTATTTAAAATGATCTATTATTGTCATGTGGTACTTAACAAAAACTAATTAGAGAAAATGAATAACAGTGGTTATGGTAAGCTGAGGCATTGTGGCTACGTTTCTTGGCTGATGGAACAGCTTTGTGAAATAGTGCATCCATTAAGTTAAGTTTTAGAAGGAACAGAACTTGATACCTACATTAGAGCACATGCCACTTTTTCAGATCAAAATATCATTCTGATGAATATATGTGAATGCTCACATGATACATAATTAGGAGTGTGATTGTTAGAAATGGGATCTCTGGTTGGCAGTCAGTTTGCAGTGTGTCCAAGCAGGGACCATCACTCTAGTCAGGGTAAGGGAGTTACACTTCTAAGACAAGCCATGCTCACCCCCTTATCTCAAAGGCAATTTGCAAAGTATTTGTACCAACCACACAGTAGTACAGTGAAAACACTACAAAATAGACACCACACCAGTTTAGACAAATAGCCAATATTTACCTAAATCAAACAAGACCAGAACAACAAAAATCCAACATATGCAAGTGAAGATATGAAATTTTAAAGAAAAAAAGAGTCTTACTCCTTAGAAAACAATAGAAATGTTGTTATTACACAAAGTACCTGGTTTGCATCAAAAATAAATCTGCACAGGCAAGCGTGCATTGGAAAAATCAGCGATGCGTTAATTCCCTACTCGGAAGTGAGGCTGTTTATCGTTTCTTTTCCAGTCAGGTAGGCAATGCGTCATTTTTCTCTGCTGCAACAGAGTGATGCGTCAATTTCCAGACAGGGCACCTCAGATCCATGACGGTTCACAATGACTTTGACGCTCTGTGACGATGCTTGAGAAATCCGGTGGCACAGTGTTGGACAACCGTGCTGCATGGGGTTTGTGTTGTTATCAGCAGCCTCAAGCAGGTGTTGCATCAGTTCTCTGGCCGCGATGCATTGATCTCTCTGTTGCAATGCAGGTGGGGTGTCAATTTCAGCCATGAAGTATGTGGCATGCCATTTTTCAGCCGCGTTGCAGGTGGTGTGTCAAAAGTTTCCCCGCATGTCTTCCTATGCATGGATTTCCGTTCTTTTTCTACCAGCTTCACCTTTCAAGGGCCCCGGGACTGGATGGGGAACTTCTTGTCAGAGCAGGAGTCCCAGCAGAAAGTCCAGGTACTGGCAGAGGATGTCTTTGATGGCCCTGAGACTTCAAAACAGGAGGGAAGTTCAATCCAAGCCCTTGGAGATTCGTCTCAAGCAGGAATATTCCACAAAGTCCAGTCTTTGTCCTCTTCCACTGGCAGAAGCAGCAATGGCAGGATAGCTCAAAAAAGCACAGTCATAGGAAGGGGCAGCACTCCTCCTCAGCTCTTCAGCTCTTTCCCTTGAAAGTGGTTCCTATTGAATCCCGAAGTGATCTTGAAGTAATTTCAAAATCTGGGGCTTTGGGTCCTCTACTTATAACCCCTTCTGCCTTTGAAGTAGGCAAACGTCAAAGGAAAGTCTCTGTTGTTTACAAGACCCTTACTTGCCCAGGCTTGGCCACAGACACATACCAGGGGATTGGAGACTGTATTGTGTGAGGGCAGGCACAGTGACCACTCCTCCCTCCACTCTAGCTCAAATGGCAAACCAGGTGAAGGAAAGTACCATCTTGCCTGGCATGTTACCCTGATTTTTACTATATATATATGTTTGTTTTTGCCTGTGCCACTTGGATCCTGCTAGCCAGAAACCCAGTGCTCATAAAGTGTGCCCTGTATGTGTTCCCTGTGTGGTGCCTAACTGTATCCCTGAGGCTCTGATAACCAGAACCTCAGTGTTTATGCTCTCTGCAGGCTAGTGACTAATTTTACCAATTCTCATTGGCACACTGGAACACCCTTATAATTCCCTAGTATATGGTACCAAGGTACCCAGGGTATTGGGGTTCCAGGAAATCTCTATGGGCTGCAACATTTCTTTTGCCACCCATAGGGAGCTCAGACAGTTCTTACACAGGACTGCCACTGCAGCCTGAGTGAAATAACGTCCACTGTATTTCACAGCCATTTTACACTGCACTTAAGTAACTTATAAGTCACCTATATTTCTAACCCTCACTTAGTGAAGGTTAGGTGCCAAGTTACTTAGTGTGAGGGCACCCTAGCACTAGCCAAGGTGCACCCACATTGTTCAGGGCAATTTCCCTGGACTTTGTGAGTGCGGGGACACCATTACATGCGTGCACTACATATAGGTAAATACCTATATGTGGCTTCACCATGGTAACTACGAACATGGCCATGTAACATGTCTAGGATCATGGAATTGTCCCCCCAATACCATTCTGCAATACCAGCACCCAAAACCTTCAACTGCGACTCTTGCAGATAGCAAGGCTTGTTTGCGGTCTTTCTGCATAGAAACAGCTCTGCATCCTCCAGCACGCTGTGGGACATCTTATGACCAAAGGAGAAGTTCCTGGCACCTTCCGTTGTTGCAGAATCTTCAGCTTCTTCCACCCGGAGGCAGCCCTTTTGCACCTTCATCCAGGGTTTAGTAGGCTTCTGCCTCCCGGACACTTGCGTGACTCTTGGACTTGGTCCCCTTCCTTTACAGGTCCTCAGGTCCAGGAATCCGTCTTCAGTGCTTAGCAGTCAGTTGTTGTCCTTGCAGAATCCCCTATCTCGACTTTACTGTCTTTCTGTAGTAGTAGGGTAAATTTACTCCTACTTTTCAGGGTCTTGGGGTGGGGTATCTTGGACACCCTTAGTGTTTTCTTACACTCCCAGCGACCGTCTACACACTACACTAGGCCTGGGGTCCATTTGTGGTACGCATTCCACTTTTGGAGTATATGGTTTGTGTTGCCCCTAGGCCCATTGTCTCCTATTGCATTCTATTGTGTTCTACACTGTTTGCTCTACATTTTTAACTGGTTACTAACCTGATTTGGTTTGTTTGTATATATTTTGTGTATATTACTTACCTCCTAAGGGAGCATATCCTCTGATATACCTTTGGCATATTGTCACTAAAATAAAGTACCTTTTTTTTTGTTAGCTCTGAGTATTGTGTTTCTTATGATATAGTGCTAAGTGATATAAGTGGTATGGTAGGAGCTTTGCATGTCTCCTAGTTCAGCCTAAGCTGCTCTGCTATAGCTACCTCTAACAGCCTAAGCTGCTAGAACACCTCTAATCTACTAATAAGCGATAACTTGACCTGGCACAAGGTGTAAGTACCACAAGGTACCCACTATAAGCCAGGCCAGCCTCCTACACCAGGATATGCAGGGTACACCCCAGTTCTTTTTGTGTCACTGTCTAGAGGAGATTCACAAACAGCCAGACTGTCAGTCTGACCCAGACAGCGAATGCACAGCAGGCAGAGTCAGAGAATAGTTTAAGCAAGAAAATTCCCACTTTCTAAAGTGGCATATTTAAACAGACAATTTTAAAAAACAAGTTTACCAAAATATGTATTTTTAAATTGTGAGTTCAGAGACCCCAAACCTCACATCTCTATCTCTATACTAAAGGTAAACGGCACTTTAAGTATGTTTAAAGGCAGATAGGCCTTGCAACAGTGAAAACTGAATTTGGCAGTATTTCACTGTTAGGACATGTAAAACACATCAGTACATGTCCCACCTTTAACATAAATTGCACCCTAACCATGGGAATACCTAGAGCCTACCTTAGGGGTGTCTTACATGTTAAAAGAGAAGGTTTGGGCCTGGCACGTAGGTACCATTGCCAGGTTGAATTGGTAGTGCAAGACTGCACACACAGTCACTGCAGTGGCAGGTCTGAGGCATGTTTACAGGGTTACTCATGTGGATGGCACAGCCAGTGCTGCAGGCCCACTAGTAGCATTGGATTCAGAGGCCCTGGGCACCTCTAGTGTACTTTATTAGGGACTTACTATTAAATCAAATATGCCAATCTTGGAAAAGCCAATCACCAATATAATTTACAGAGAGCATACACACTTTAGCACTGGTTAGCAGTGGTAAAGTGTTAAGAACCCTAAGGCCAACAAAAACAGGTCAGGAACAAATAGGAGGAAGGAGGCAGAAAGTTTGGGGATGACCATGCATAAGGGGCCAGGTCCAACAGCTGGGTACCTGATCGAGTCATATTAATTGATTATGAAAATAGGTGTGGCCTTGCCTTTTTTCTTGATAAGGCTTATGTGGCATTATTTTCTGAGAGGCAGGAAACACAGTCCTGGCTGCTATCCTGCTTACAGACTCTGGTGCATCACATGTCTGCTTCTTGTTTTGCCTCATTGTTACTCTATATTCACAGGGAGACAGATTTACTAAGGGCTTGTGTTGCCCTTGCATCAAGCAAGCGGCACAGGGCAACACAAGACCTTAACTGGCATTTGCGAAGCCACAGAAAGCCACCTTGAGTAGCTAGTATAGTAAATCCAAGGTAACCCAAGGAAGTGCATTTTGCTGCATTGCCTTGCCTTACCTTGTGTCTGGGAGGCGTTCCACGGGTGGAGTGTGGGCAGCCCCATGCATCTACCCACTGATTCTGGAGCATTCACATTTTTAGAAAGAGATGTAAACCTGGGAATGCATCAAAATGCTATGCCTCCCTAACCCAGGCGTAACAATTTGAAATATCTTTATGAAAATGTCTTTGTTTGTGTGCAGGAAAGTGTTCCTTCCTCCTCAAGAACAATCCAGCTCGTGACACACCCTGCTTTGCATTATGGTATAAAGCTGCATTGCCAGCGTACAGTGCACCATTGCAACAAGGCAGCAGAAAAGGCCCATATCTTTTTAAATAAAGTGCATTTCAGATGTCTACCTTCCACTCAACGCAGAACAGTGCAGCAAGTTGACTTGCTGCACTGCATAGCATGAAACTATAGTAAATTTGCCACAGGGTGTCTATTGTTTGTTTATTTATGCTTACAGTAAATACAACTTTACATGTAGTTGGTTTAAGGTAAAGGTAAAGATTTTATTTATTACTAAGGAGGACAGTTTGAACGTCACTCAACTTGCAAAAGATCTGTAAGTCCACGATAACCTGGAGAGGTATTCAAGAGGCTAAAAATAGATTCCTGACGACACAGCCACAGGCCCTCATGATTTCAGGTTGGTCCTTCTGGCTAAATGGCTTACTGTGTTGGTGGAGCATTGCAAAGATCATAACACATGCAAAAGGATACCAGACTATTTTATCTGTTCCAAGATAAGGCAACATGTTCTTATAGCACCACAATACTCTTGGATCCTCATTTCTACAGCTCTCTGATGTCTTATGCCCCTTGAATTAGAGTTATCTCAGCTTTGTTCATATTCACTGAAAATTAATATCAGTCTTTGATAAAATACAAACAAAGCAGGAGTAATACACAAGAAAGCACAGAGTAGTAGATAGAGCAAAAACTTATAGAACACACAAACCATGAAATAAGGCTCATTCTAAAATAAGTGGCAAAGTGAAGGGGGCAATAGCATATGGGGGAGAGAGATAGATCAAGAAAACATATACACTACCATGGTGTGCCTACATTAAAAGAATAAAGTAGTTCCCTGAAAGCAAGCAGTGTTAACATGGCATGCTTTAGCGATGGTGGTGTCCAGTGCAGCAATATTTCTTGCCCCTCAATGACCTTCGCCATGGATTGCCTCACTAACACTCTCCGACAGTCCCTTTCTCACATACATTTTACATGTTTTAAAGTGCTGTTTGGGATTGTCTTTACTAATATACGTGTATATCTATCAAACAGACCATTTTTAGCACCATTAGGATTAGATAATGAAATGATGGATAAAAACATAGGCCCTCATTATGACCCTGCCGGTCAGTGATAAAGTGGCGGTAATACCACCAACAGGCTGGTGGTAACTACCACCAAATTATGACGATGGCAGGAAAGATCTCCGAAAGACAGCCAGTTTATCACACTGACCGCCAGGGTGGAAACAACTGCTACCACGGTTGTAGCCGCTTACAACCAGGCAGAAGTCAATGTTCTGCCCACCATATTATGACCCTGCAAACCGCCACCTCTTTAAGAGTGATACCAATGACATCAAAAGCCTGGTGGAAACCTTGCACAGAAGTGAAAGGGTTCACCATTGGAGACACAGGGAAGAACCACGCTGCCATGGAACCAGAACTGCATATTTTTTCCGATGATATTCTACGTTATGCTCCACCACGAACACAACGCTGGCGAAGATGACTATGGTGAGTACAGCTGCCTCGCACACAAGGGAGGGGGGAAACGACAGTGACACACACATGCAACACACACACTCCATACACACATCCCATACACAAAACAAGTTGCTCAAAAAAACAAGTTACCCCCTTAAATCGGAAGAAAAACTACAAGGACAAAACTATTTCGCCAAAGTGATTGTATTAAGATTAACACAGTAGAAATAATAAGTTAGGCAATATAAAAGATACATACAAATCTACAGAAAAAGGGACACAGCCCAGTCCTCAATTTGCGTGGGTCACATGGCCACAGGCCAAAGTCCAAGGCCCCACTTGTCACCTGCTTCAACACGGAGAGAACACTGCAGGGGTATCAGCTGGTAAATAGCCAGCCACCTCAGGGGCATGTGAGGGCACCTCAGCCAGGAGATAAAATAAGACCACTGGTTCTGGATGGGGCAACATGCCCTGTGCATGATCCTGGGGAGTGATGGGCCACAGTCAGTCAAGCGGGTGTCTTGCCCACTGGTTCTGGAGGGGGAACATGCCCTGTGCTCTTTGTCCTGGGGAGTGATGGCCCACAGTCTGCCAAATGGGTGTCTTGCCCACTGGTTCTGGAGGGGGCAACATGCCCTGTGCTTGATCCTGGGGAGTTATGGGCCACAGTCTCTCAAGTGGGTGTCTTGCCCACTGGTTCTGGAGGGGGCAACATGCCCTGTGCTCTTTGTCCTGGGGAGTGAAAGACCACAGTCTCTCAAGTGGGTGTCTTGCCCACTGGTTCTGGAGGGGGTAGGCTGCACAGCAGCCCATGGAGACAGGATTACATAGCGTCCGCCGTCAGTGAGGGCTGCACAGTGGTGTTGCTGCTGGTGGGGGGAGGCTCCTGCACATTCCCTGCAATCTTGGACGGATACACAACTATGGTTGGTGGTGGGGGCTTCGTCAAAGCTGCTGGTCCAGGCGCCTTGCCCTTCCTGCCAGATGGTGCAGGCTCCTTGCTCTTTCTGGTGGTAGGGACTGGCTCCTTGGCCTTCCTGCCTTCTGGTGCAGGCGCCTTGACCTTCTTGCTTGCTGGGGCAGGCTCCTTCCCCTTTAGGCTGGCTGTTGCAGGCTCCTTCCCCTTCAGTACATGTGGCCTGGTTCCCTTTCCACCATGAGTGGGTGCGGTTAGGACTGGGTCCGTGGACTGTGTGGCTGAGGTGCTTGGCTGGGTTCGTGATACCCTGGCCATATGTTCAAGATGGGGGGAAGGGGTAGGAAAGAGGGCAGGTTGGGCAAGGAAAAGCTTTTTAGGGACATTGGGGTGGGAAGAGGGAGAGGGAGTGGGAGTGGAGGATGAGGGAGTGGTTGTTGGAGGTTCCAGTCTGCTGGATTTGGGTGCAGGTGAATGGGCTGTATGCTGTTGTGAGGTGGATGGCTGTTGGGTGTCTGAGGCTTGCGTTTGTGTACTTTAGGAGGGGGAGACAGACACAGTGGAAGAGGACACAGGGGACGTGCGCAAGGATGTTGTGGAGGTGCCTGCCTGTGAGGTGTGTGTTCTGCTTGGTGTGGTGATGATGCTGGTAGTGGATTCTGATGTAGTGCATGCAGGTGTAAGTGTGGATGTGGCTGGGAGGGAGGTGGTGGAGGGGAGGAGGGGGACGAGGGGGAGACAGTGGAAATAGTGGATGTTATTGTGTCTGCAACTGGATGGTGTTTGTGTGAGTGCCTGTGGGATGAAGTGTGGTGCTTGCGTTTGCCTGTGACACTCTTGGGTATTGACTGTGTGCATGCTTGTCTGTATGTGTGCCTTGGATACGTTGGGGTTGAGGTGAATGGGACTGGGCAGTGGAAGTTGGAGGGGGATGGTAGAAACAGGGACAATGGCTGCCATCAGAGCGGATGCCAGAGCCTGAATCGTTCTCTGTATGGTCTCCAATCCAGTGTGAATGTCCTCCAGGAATGCAGTAGATTGTTGCATCTGGGATGCCAACCCCTGGATGACATTCACAATGGTTGACTGCCCTACAGAGATGGATCTCAGGAGGTCAATAGCCTCCTGACTCAGGGCAGCAGGGCTCACTGGAGCAGGGCATGAGGTGCCTTGGACGAAGGAGATGCACACCCTCCTGGGTGAGCGGGCACGAGTAACTCACTGAGGGGCTGCTGGGAGGGTGGTTCTGGTACGGGGTGGCGACTGTACCTGTAGCTGGGGTGGGCACAGAAGTGTCTGCCACCATCAGGGGGCTTCCATCGGAGGAGGTGTCTGTGTCTGAACTATCCCAGCCGGTCTCCGCTGTGGTGCTCCCCTTGCCCTCTTTCCCACTGGTGCCCTCAGCGTCCATGGACTTTGCCTCCTCCTAGGTGCAGCTCCCTCCATTGCCGGTGCCTCTGCTCCTCCACCAGATGATGACACAGGGACAGGATGACAAAACAAGAAAGGGGGGGAAGATACAAAGGACACACTGGGTCAATGGCTGCACCATCACCACCGTTGGCATATACAGCACACCCACACACAGGGAACAGGCCTAAGCACTATGCATTGCACTACCAGATAAATAGCTTGCCACCAATTCATGGGGAGGGGCACACACCACCAAATGCAGAACACCTGGGACCCAGGCAGCCCTGACCAGTACTGGATGCCTACGAGCTAGGTAGCAGGATTATCCCTTCAGAACCCTAGCCACCAGGGGACCTACGCTGCAATGTCAAACCTGGCCTAGGGGCACCCACTGACACACATCCCCCACCCGGATACCACCCTATCATGCGTAAGTTGTAATGATGGCCACTGTACTCATCCCCTTGTGGCTGCTGTGATGCCCTCAAGTGCCCACCCAGCTCTGGATGGGCCACTGCCAGTATGCGGGCCATCAGGAGGGTCAGGGTTCGATGGCCACTTCTTCCTCATTGAGATGCCATCCACAGCTGGTACGCCGCCTTCTTCAGTGCCCAGTGTCTCTGGTACTCCCACAGTATGCGACAGTGGGTGCTCCGCCTGACATAAACCCCCAGGGTCCATACCTCCTTGGCGATGGCATGCCATATACCCTTCTTTCGATGGGCACTGACCTGTAGAGGCAATACACACAGGGAAATACGATTAGACAAACAGTCCTGCCTGCCTGTTACACATATGGCCCACCATACCCGTTCCCACCACCATTCCCACACACATGGCCCAGCACACAACCTGTACACCACCAAGTATACATCCACCCACCCCTCTTACACGATGCCTTCACACGCACAACTCCATGCATTCATGCCACATGCATCGTGCTCACAGTGTACTCACCTATTGGTCTAGAGGCCCATACATCAGTCCATACTGGGGTAGGACCATATCCACCAGCCTCTCCAACTCCTCCAAAGTGAAGGCTGGGGCCCTTTCCCCGGTCACACGGGCCATGGTAAGTTCCAGACACAGGCCACAGCAGCACATGCAGTGTAAGTCCTCTTCAACAAAAGGTCAGGTAGCAAGTGAGGAACACAGGAGATATTAGCACATACTTCACAAATTGCATTGACCCAGCACATGTTTACAGGATGCAAACTACTGTTGTAGCTCCATTGTTAAGTTTGTGATAGGATCCTCACTCTTTTGTCCCTTACATTCCTACCACTGTGGATGAATGGAAGATGGAGACATACCGCTGTGTACAGACCCTGGTGGACTTGGCAACACTGGAGGACAGATACATTATCCTCACCTATATACTTGACAGGGCCACAATCACAGAGCTGTGTGCCCAGTTGGAAACTGACCTGATATCTGCTATCCATCATCCTACTGGGATCCCCCCTCTTGTGCAAGTGCTATCAGTACTCTATTTCCTGGCAACTGGTTCTTTCCAAGTGACAGTGGGCTTGGCAGCACGAATGTCACAGCCAATGTTCTCAATAGTGCTGACAAAAGTCTTGATTGCCCTGATAAAACACATGTCCAGCTACATTGTTTTCCCCCAGGTTGAGGATTTGGCCACGGTGAAGGCTGAGTTTTATGCAATGGGACATATCCCCAACAAACTGGAGTAATTGATGGTACACATATTGCATTCGTCCCCCCATGGCAGAATTAACATGTGTTCAGGAATCGTAAGAATTTCCACTCCATGAATGTTCACCTGTTGTGCTTGACGGACCAGTACATCTCCCACGGCAATGCTAGGTATCCTGGGTCAGTGCATGATGCCTTTGTCGTAAGGATTAGCAGCATCCCAAATGTGATGTTCTAACTACAGAGGCACAGGGTGCGGCTAATAGGTGAGCCCTGGTTCCCACCAAGTAGATGTTAATGTATGGGTATGGTGTGGGCCATATAGGATAGTGTGTGGCTAAATGTTATCCCTCAATATTTGCAGGTGACTCTGGTTACCCAAACCTATCATGACTGTTGACCCCTTTGAGGAATGCCAGGACAAAGGCAGAAGAATGTTATTTTGATGCACATGGGCGAACCAGAAGGATCATTGAAAGGACCTTTGGACTCCTGAAGGCCAGGTTCCGGTGCCTCCATCTAACAGGTGGATCCCTGTGCTACTCACCAAAGAAGGTCCGCCAGATAATGGTGGCATGCTGCATGTTGCATAACCTGGCCCTCAGATGCCTTGTCCCATTCCTGCAGGAGGAGGAGGCTGGAGATGCCCGTGTGCCAGAAGTAGACCCTGTGGACAGTGAGGATGAGGAGGCAGAGGATGAGGATGAGGACAACAGAACATATGTGATCCGACAATACTTCCAATGACACACAGGTAGGACAGTGTTACTTTACATTTCAAGGACTTTGGTTGTAATTTGTGTGGCAATGGCATGCTGATATTTTCCAATTCTAGGCCCACTTGCTGTTCCCTCTGGCAATTCATTTTGCAGATGTTGGGGACCTGACATATACACCTGGGGTGATCACTACAGCCAGATACAGGTCATTAATCTATGCTCATTCTCTGTGCAGTTGATTTGCAACGTTTGTACTTGTTTAAATTAATATATATTTGATATACATGACATACTCCCAATTTTGTTTTTCAAAGGGTGTTTACTGAAGTGCTAATATATATAGGGGCAAGTGCAATGGAATGGGGTGTTGATGGAGGAAAGTCCAGGGTTTTGTTCCAGTCTTGTTGTAGCACAGGTGTATTGTCCAAGGGGACATAGGAAGGGAACAAAGGTAGTGTTCAAGGTGGACAGGGTGACAGAGTGGGACACAAGGATGACAATCGGGAGAGTCTCATTTCCTGGCAGGGGACTTGTCATGTGTCTCTGGCTTCTGTCTGGATTGCATGGAATGTTTGTAGGGTGGTTCACCTTCTGCAGGGGGAGGGATGCTGGTGGCCAGTGAGTCCGGTGGCGGGGCCTCCTGTCCACTAGCGGCAGCGGAGGTGGGAGGCTGTTCAGATGTCTGGCTAGTGGCAGGGGCCCGCTGGTATGGGACTGCCTCCCTTCTAATGCAGGCCATGTCTGCCAGCACCCCTGCAATGGAGATCAGGGTGTTGCTAATGACCTCCAAGTCCTCCCTGATCCCCTAGTACTGTCACTCCTGCAGCCACCTGTTCTCCTGCACACTGTCCAGGATCTGGCTCATTGTGTCCTGGGAATTTTGGGAGGCTTCCAGGATCTCGGCGAGTGCCTCCTGGAGAGTCAGTTCCCTGGGCCTGTCCTCCCCCTAGCGCACAGCAGTACTCCCAGAGTCCCTGTTGTCCTGTGCCTCTGTGCCCTGAACCGTGTGCCCACTTTCATTGACCCCAGTTCCCTGACTGTCATGTGTGTGAGGTGTGGGCTGGGGTCCCTGTAGAGGTGGACACACTTCTGATTGATGTGTCCTGGGGACAGAGATATGGGTACACTGTGTGGGTGCTGTGGTTGTGTTTCTTTATGAGGGAGGCTCAGTGGTGGTGTGGGACAGGGCCTGGGGAACCAGTTGTCCAGTGGACCCTGATGGGCCAGATAGGTCATCCAGATCCTGAAGAAGGTACACTGGGGTACCACCTTAATGCCTGTCACCAGGTTGTGTGTGGGGGAGCCTTCCAGACCAATAAGGAATACGTTCGCAGTGGGAATCTTACCCACTTTTAAATCACGTTCTGGGATTTTAGCCATAAACAATCCAACAGTGGACTGTTCTACATAATCCAACATAGAATAAGCTTTCTTCCCCTGGGCAGAGCTTTGGGCACACCTATGAGGTATATCGAGGGGATTAAAAAAATCTCCCCCTGCGAACGAGTTCTGAAACATGTTTCCCCCCACTGGAAGTATTGCCACTCTGGCTAACTGGACAATAGCAGGCGTAGGCATGAGTTACATCTTCCTGTGACAGAGGATGTGTAACGCCGCGCTCTGACGTGGCATCTCTTTCTGTCTTCGCGGGTGGAACGCACTACCGATATTCGGAGCGCCGTTCCCCGCGTTTTTTTACTATGCTTTCTGGGAAGCATATATTTCGCTCCCGGTTGCGCTACACTTACTTGTAGCCTTTTTTTCTTCTTTTGTTGTTGGTGGTGGGTTTTTTGTTGGTCCTTTTGCCTGTCTCTATCCATGTTGTGTCCATCTTGTCTTCTTCATGTTTTTGTCCCAGCATGCTCTGTTTTTCTTTTATACTACTTTCTTTTTCCTATACTGGTCTATGGGCTTTTCCCAATCCAATATGGTGTTACTTCCTGTTCCTGTGATGTCACTTCCCTTTTCTCAGTATATAAGTCAGTCAGTCTTGTTCCTCCTTGCGTTGCAAACACTTCCTTCTGGTTGTGCTGTTCGCTCCTGTTCTTTGTTCCTGCTTTTTGCCTTGGGAGATTTTTGCATGTTCTTTGTTCCTGCTTTTGCCTTGGGAGATTTTTGCCTGTTCTTTGTTCCTGCTTTTGCCTTGGGATATTTTTGCCTGTTCCTTTTTTCCTGCCTTGTACCCTGGATATTGCCTATTTTGGTTTCCTGTTGTCAAGTCCTGTTTTTTCTTGTTTTCCTTCAGGAGTTAGTGTTAGAGGTTTTTTTCCCCAGTGTTGGGGTTTTTTCCCTCTGGGACTCCTTCTGGAGGGTACGGTCTGCTTTGGCGTAGCCTGTCAAGTGGCACCGTGGCTTCTAGAAGGGGTCGTCCTTATCTGGGAGTATCCAGGACCTGTAGAAGACTTGGTGTATTCGCAAATCCGAAATCCAGAGGTGAGAAGTCCAGCGCAGTACGTGACAGGATGTCCATTTGTAGCTTGTGCAGCTGGTAAGGTCATCCTACAGGCCGTCCTGTGGGGAAAAGGTTACACCTGCTCCCAGCCAATGTCTGTTTGTTTTCTTTCCTGGGAGCCATTCAGATCTCCCAGTAGGTTGCCAGGTGACATTTGGAGATTAAGGACCTCATTACGAGTATGGTGGCCAGTGGACTACCGCAGTGGAGTTGGCGTTCGCACATCCGCGGGCCAGGTGGTGAAGACCACCATATCACAAGTACTGGGAAGGCACCTGCAGAACACAGGCAAGTTACAGTTCGGCCCGCTACAGTGGAGGGGCCGGCGCGACTGGCAGCAGCCATCTCCAGGCCGGCGGTCAGGCAGTATCCCACGACAACATTACGAGGTTGCACACCGCTAGGATTTCATGGGAGGATCCACCGCCACCAAAATTCTGGCGGAAATTAACAATATAAAGGGAACACCCACCTTCAGGAATGCAGGCATGTCTGTAGGTGCCATGGTATGCGAATTGCAACTCCTGCCAATGCTCTACCTGGCCATGCAACTCCCGGACCTGCAATGGATACCAAGATACCAACTGTAAGTACACCAGCCTAGCACACACTGGAGGGAACAACGTTAGTATACACATACAACACACACACGACACAGAAAGCTAAACCCACACACACATGCAAATAAAGTCCTGTACCAACTCACACACATACACACATGCATACACGCTAATACCCACAACCACCACACATACATGTTGAAGGAAAACGGTGTTGTGCTGCTCATATATTATAAAAGTTAAAAATCTGAATAAAACAATGAACACACAGGTCCAAGGGATAGTCCAAAAGTCCCACAGTTCCCCAAGAACACTGGGCAAAAGATGACACCCCAATTTGACTCCTGACTGCAAAGTGCAGGCCTCCACAGGACAGGGGCATCAATGGGGTATGCAGGCACCTCAGGGGTGTGACGGTGTGTTTTGGGCTTGGAGGGTGGGTCCTTTGGTTTGGGCTTGGAGGGGGGTCCTTGCGCTTGCCCTTGGATGGGGCATTTAGCCAGGGGTTTTTGGGCATGGCCTTGGAAATGGAGGAAGTGGGCTTGACCTTGGAAGTGGAGGGAGTGGGCTTAGCCTTGGAACTGGAGTAAGTGTGCTTGGCCTTGGAAGTGGAGAGATTGGGCATAGGGTCAGGTTTGCAATGAGGCGCAGTGGAAGTGACATGGGTGGAAGTGGCAGGTGGTGAAGGGGCATGTCGAGGGGCAGTAGTGGACTGAGAGGAGGAAGGCAGGGACCTCGGAAGGGTAGCAGGGTGCTGAGGGGAACAGGGACAGGGACAGTTGTGGGGAGCAAGGAAAACTATCTGAGGAAATGTTTTTTGAGGACACAAGGGACGTCAGGGTAAGGGTGTTTGGGAGATGAGGGATTGGGTATGGTTGTGAGGTGTGTACGTGGAGGTGCCTGGGGTGCCTGGGGTGCAGGTGCCTGAGTGGATATAAAGTGTGTGCTGGGAAACTGCTGGGTGGATAAGTGCGGGCATTTAGATGTACTGGGAGGAGGGGATGCAGGTAGATGGCAGGGGGACGTGTGAGTGTATGTTGAGGTGGTGTTTGCAGGTAGGGTGGATGTGCTGCATGTGGGTGTGTTGACAGTTGTGGTATCTGTGCAAGTGGTGTATGGGGTGCATGAATGGGTGTCAGATAATGTGGTGATGGTGGCAGTGAGGGCACATGTGGCAGGATCAGTGACTAATGTGGTGCTGGCTGCAGGTGTGAGGGGTGTACTGACTGTGAGAGGGAGGTGGTGGGGAGTTGGTGCAGGGTGTGGATGTTGTCATGTCTGCATGTTTCTGTTGTATGTGTGCATGGCAGTGGTAGCGTTTGTGGTGGTTATGTCTGTCATCGATTACAGTGTCTGTTGATGTGGATGCATGTGGGTCAGTAGGTGTGCTTTGGATGGGTGAGGGGAGAGGGATGTGGGTATGGGAACAGGTAGCTGGAGGGGGGATGGAAGAAGTAGGGACACTGGCTGCCATCAAGGAGGAGGCCAGAGCCTAAAACGATCTCTGTAGGCCAGACAAGGCACTGTAAATGCCTTCAAGGAACACATTGCTCTGTTGCATCTGGGATGCCAGTCCCTGGATAGCATTCACAATAGTTGTCGGCCCCACTGAGATTGGCCTCAGGAGGTCAATAGCCTCCTCATTGAGGGCAGCAGTGCTGAGTGGACATGGGCAGAGGTGCCTGCGGTGAAGGAGATGCCCACCCTCTTGGGTGAGTGGGCATGGGAAACTGGGTGGGGAGCTACAGGGAGGGTGCTGCTGGTAAGGGGGTGGTGGACAAGGATGGTGCTGTTGTGGCCCAGATGGGTCTGCTACCACCAGGGATCCGCCATCGGAGGAGGAATCTGAAGATGGTGTGGTCGATCCTGTCTCCCCTGTGGCACGCCCGCCTTCCTCCGTCCCACTGGTTCCCTCAGCTTCACTGGTGTCAGCCTCCAGGGTCCTGTGAGCTGCAGATTCCCCACTCACCAGTGCCCCTTCTCCTTTGCCAGATGATACTCATGCACACAAAGACGGAGGAGGACAGGGAGGTAGGGAGACAGAGAGAGACAGGGTGCAATCGGTCAATGCCAGCAAAACAGTAACACAGGGTAAAACATCAGCACTTGATGCCATGCCACAATACACTATGCCCAACCCTACATATCCTACAACTGGGGAACACCATGGGGGAAACCACAACAATGCACAAGTCAACCGCTCATGGTCTGACTGATTCAAACATCTATATGAGGAGTGGCATACCCACCACACATGTCCAGTACCTGCCCACTACCCACGGCCGTTGAGACAGGCATGTGATGGACTCCACACCCAACAGAATCCTGCATGGCTAGTTGGCAGGCCTACTTGGCTATTGTCAATTAGCACTCTGGCCACTTGGTGCACCCAACCCCACTACACATGCAGTGCCTGCCAGCTGATAGAGATCCCGGGATCCATCACTGACACAGTGTTTGGCAAGGACTAATCACAATGGCCTGACACCCAAGGTCCAATCATCCTGTTGCCATGAGCTGGTATGCACATCTATCTAGTAGGTGGCCACACTGTTTCAACATTGGAGTTAACTGGCCCGTTACCACTCACTGCATGGCATTACCCACACCTGTGATGCCAATCCTGCCCAGATGGACACTACCCATAGTGGACATCATTGTAGCAAGCACCCACGCCCAAGCTACCCAATGGTGCCCACTCAGAGCCACTATGGCAACACATGTAGCAAGTGAGAGTGGGTACTTCCCCCCATGTGGCTGCTGTGCTGCCCTCATGCAGCTATCCACCTCAGGGTAGGCAACCACCAATTTGTGGGCCATTAGGGGAATCAGGGTTCGAGAGGCACCCCTCCCTCATTGGGAGGACGTCCCCAGCTGAGCCTCCGCGGTCAGCATCTCAGGTCCTCCCACCACTTTCTGCAGTGGGTGCTCCACTGGGCATGGACCGCCAGGGACGCACTTGCTTGGAAATGGCACACCAAATCCCCTTCTTCTGATGGGCACTGACCTGCATGGGAGACACAGACAGAAGGACACAGTCATGTAAAGTGGCATCCCTGGGACAGCAGTAGACAGCATGCATCACACTTCCACACTCACACATCCTCACCCAATGTGTCCTTAGGCCCCTCACCTATGTCCATGCCCCAGACTCACTGTCATCCACCAAGGCCCCCATCTCCATGTGCACAACTCACATACAGGATGATGACGTTGGGCTCAACTGTTGCTCTGGTGCCCCATACAACTGTCCATACAGGGGCAGGAACGAGTCCATGAGCCACTTCAACTCTTCCTGGGTGAAGGCTGGGGCCCTGTCTCCTGCAGGATGTGGCATCTTGGCTACCAGAGTCAGAACACAGCAGCACACGTAGTAGAGGTCTTCAGTGCACGAGGTTCAGGAGTCAAGTGAGCATAAGCAGATGAAATTGCGGTCGAGGCCTCCGCAGACATTACGGTCACCGCCGGTGGCGAAAACCATTGGATCCTGTCTCTCATAGGCCACAGTGTTAACCAATGGTGAGTTGCACGGCGGTGGTGACCCCCTACCGCCATGACATGTTATGCCGGTAGGATAAGCTCACTTCCACATGTACGAGAGGCAGCTGCCATTTTAAATGTCCAATGTGTGTTGTGGGTGAAATGTTAATGCTTCATGGGTGACATTTGGTAATCTGTGGCCACATCAACACTGTCTACACAGTCTATGGTGTGCAACAAAATAGCTACTCTCTCCTGTTCCCAGGTACGATGTAAGGCTGAAGATGAGGAATGCACCGGATTGCAGGCCCCTAGGCGACCTTGACACCCAGGAGGAGCATCACATCATCCAGATCTATCGCCTGGACTGTGAGACCATTATGGAACTGGTGGCCCAGTTAGAGCCAAATCTGTTACCTGCCATTTGCCTTCCCAATTACATCCCTCCCACAGTGCTGGTGTTGTCAATCCTCCACTACCTTGCCACAGGCTCCTTCCTTCCAGGTCACAGTGGGCCTGGCAACAGGGATGTCCAACCATGCTTAGCAACGTCCTGAGGGATGTAATATATGCTCTGCTCAAGCACCTGGGGAGCCAGATCCAGTTCCCCAAATGTGCAGAATTGCCCAATGTCAAGCCTGTTTTCTACAGAGTGGCACACATCCATCATATCATTGGGGCCATTGTTGGCACCCACATTTCCCTATTGCCACCCAGGAGGAATCAACAGCTCTATAGGAACCTCAAACCAATACATTTCCCAGGTGATGGCCAGGTTCCCAGGCTCTGTGCATTATTCTTTCATCCTTCAGAACAGCAGCGTTCCACACATGATGGCACCACTTACAAGGGACTGGGCCTGGTTCATCGGTATGTACCCCTACATATGTGTGCCCCTCAGCTCTCTGCACTCCTATGTCCCTGCCCTATTGCCCTCCTGATATTGATATGCCCCTTACCTCTGTGCACGCAGGTGCCTCTGGCTATCCCAACCTGCCTTGGCTTCTGACACTCTTGAGGCATCCAACTACAGATGCAGAGGACAGTTACAATGAGACCCACGGTCGTACCAGATGGGACATTGAGAGGTGTTTCGGCCTGCTGAAGGCCAAATTCCGGTGTCTCCACATCTCCGGGGGTGCCCTGCTCTACAACCCACAGAAGGTGTGCCAGATCATTGTGGCCTGCTTATGCTGCACGATCTAGCCCTGAGGAGGAGTCACATCCATTGCTTAATGCAGAGGAGGGGGTAGCTGTACCAGTGGCTGATGAAGGGGACATGGGGTGTGATGAAGAGGAGGGTGATGAGAATGCAACTGATTCCAGGGCAGAACTGATTCAACAGTACTTCAACTGAGATGGAAGTATGTGTCAACTGTCTGTAATGTGTCCTCTGGGACTGTCTGCATTGTCCCTGCTACCACCTGTTGTCTGTGACCACTGACGGTATTGGTTTCAGCTCTGTCTCTGGCTGGTTTGGGGAGTCACAGTGTACAGCTCAGGCAGCTGTTGTGCTGGTGCACTAGTGTCATCAACGTGTATGTACAATGTTCCCTGAGCAGCCACTTCAAATGCTATGTGTGTGCCACCCAAGATTGTTACATCTGTGCAGCATCTATCATGGGAGTCCACATTGGGTGGAGTGCTACATTGTTGTTGGTGGCAGTGGGTATGGGGTCAGGTCTGACGCAGTGTGCTGTGAGGGTGGTACCATAGGGCTGGTATGTGTTGTTTTGTTTTTGTGTGTTGGTACTGCCCATATAGTTGTGTACTTGACTACCATATCTTCCTTGGATACCTGTTTCTACTGTGCATTTGTGTTGACTTTGCATCTGTGACTCCTACAGTGATTGGTGTCCCTGTCTTGTTCTACTTTCAGGACACTGTAGTGGTGTTCTCTGGTCCCTGACCTGCTGCCACCATTGGCACATATCTCCAGCCACTGGCTGCTCCACAATTGACCTCCCTGCATTTTACTTCCCCCTCTGTCACCCTCCCATGTATGTGCTTGGTTGCCAGTTGCAATGTATTGGCAGTTCCATTCGTACTCATGACAAATAGAGACGTAGACAGTTATTATTCTCAAGTGCAACCATCTGCTGATGCAAGTCAGGCCTGTGAGTTGCATGATGTCCAGGACCTTCTCCTCCCAGGATGTCAAGTCATGGGGAGGAGGTGGGGGTCCACCACCAGTCTTGTTGATGGCTATCTGACGCCTGGACGTCATTGCACAGACCTTCCCCCTGAGGTCGTTCTACCTCTTCCTGATGTCCTCTCTTTTGCCTGGGTAGGTGCAGACTGCGTTTACTCTGTCGACGATCCTCTGCCATAATTCCTAACTCCGTTTTCCTGCGTATCAAAGTTTGCTGTACCTTGGCTCCCATGAGCTGTGGCTCTACCCTGATGATCTCATCCACCATGATTCACAACTCATTGTCGGTGAACTGTGGGTGCTTCTGGCATGACAGGTTGTGAGGTGGGTATGTGGTGTGCATATCGGGTGCAGTGCAGGGGGTGTGGTGATGTGGGGGTATTTGGCTGTGGGTGCTGGTGGCCTTTGGTGAAAATTTGGCACAATGTGTGCAGTGTGATTGTCTTTGTTGTGTTTGGGGTGTGCTTTGTGTCAAGTGTGTCTGATCATAGTTGTCACCAGGGATTGTGGGTGTGTGTGGGGGGTTTATACAGTGGCATGTGTAGGTGTGCATGGTGTGTGTATGAGTTTCAGGTGTGGGATATTCGAACTGGCCAATGTGATGTTGGCTACTTTTGGTAGTATACTTTCGTACCGCCGCTGTGTAAACCGCCAATGGTTTACCACCGTGCATGTATCGCTGTGCTGGAGTTTGCCTCTAAATATGACAGTTGGAATAGTGCTGGCGTGGCAGGGTCAGCGGTTGATCAGTCACTCTTTCACAGTGAGTGTGCCTGCTGGTGTTGGTTTTGTGTCTGTTTTTGTGTGGTTTATATTTTGTGACTCATTATCCGGTGGTCGCTATACCACCACCATAGGTGGTATTCTAAAAGTTGCAATTTCAAAATAGTAATTTAAAATCCTACTTGACCATCAGATTGGATTTTAATTGCCTATAAAGTTGTGTCCTTGAACCGTGGTTCTAACAATCCTAATCTAAAGTTATGCTTTCAAAGGTGTTATATTGTAACCTAGGGCTTTTCAATGGGACAGCCAGCCTTGCCACAGTGAAACATGAATTTGGAGAATTTTCAGTGACACAGCATAAAAAACCTAAGAGCACACATCATACTTGTTAAATACCATAGATCTTATCCTGTGGACATTTAGGGCCTAGTGTAAAGGTGACTTATCAGTATTGAAAAGGAAGGTGTATGCCTGGCAAAAGATGTATTTTGCCAGGTTAAAATGACAGTTTTAACACTTTACACTGAGGCTTCAGAGGCAGGCCTGAAAACAAGCTTTGCTTTGTCCCTTTACTAGTGGCCTTGGGTACATAAGGTACCATATACTAGGGAAGTACAGGTAAGTTAAACATTCCTGTCAGGAATTAGCCAATTGTACATGTTTTAAGGGACACAGCCACTAGATTGGGCACTAGAAGGCAGTACCCCAGTATTTAGAGTCCATATACCAGTAAAATAAATCTAGCACAATGTGGAGGGGTGTGACCACACTAATGACATGCACAGTGATTTCATTAATGATGTATTTTCAGATGTCATAAGTGATGTTATCCATGTTATAGTTACTTCAGTTAACTATAACTGGTGAATTTCAGTGATTTGTTTTGAGTTTCAAATTGTATTTTTTAACTGACATTTTCACCTAACTATACCATCACTTTAAAATTTGTTTTTCTCAGGACATTTCTAAGTTATTACCATACCTAACTATAACATCACATTGACCTTTGTTTTCTTTAGTGAATTTCCAGTTTAAAAAAAAAAAATGAAGTAATGTATTATTTTTATTGATGGGTGGTCAAAATATTTTACTCCGCAAGCAGATTTGGGGACATTTTGGCGACTCCGTATTACTCTTGTAATGCGAAGTTCCAGCTAAATTCTCCCAATTACCCCTTGGTGGAATTTATTCTTGCACATGCACCAAAACAGCAAGTTGGTGAGCGTGAGAGAGATTCTGTATTCCCTAGCACGTTTTTCAGTCACTGAAGGCCATTCAGCGAGATTTTTCCATAGTGGGTGGTCACAGGTGGTCAGTGGGCTGCCGCTTGAGGACAAAATCTACTTGAGCAACAGCAGAATCAACTCGAGTTGTTGTACCCTCTGGTGATTTGCATGGTGCTGTCCACACTGATTTTGTCGCAGAGGACAAGTGTGTTTGATTACATGTATCACAGCACAAGCAGCACAATGTGTCTATTTCTGCTTGTAGCCAGATCTCTGTGAAATGTTGTTTTGTAACACCGTGGAATTCTGCAAAGTCAAATTTTGTGAGTTCTGCCCACCCATAGTTTAAGTAACATATCTATCTATCATAATTTCCTCAGTGCAAAGCCTTTGGCTGAATGTAGTGGGGAGGTGGGCACAAGGTTTGTGGTCAGACCATGTACCCAAAAGCTTGTGGGTGCCTAACCCTCTACAGTGACAAACACACACCATGCATATTCTTCAGCAGTAATCTTGTCATAATTTTGCAGTACTAAGTTAAAGGTCACTAGTGAGCTGCAGAGCACATAGCGCCACCCACCATAGTGAATGTGTTAATGGACTGCAGGCCGACCATTTTCGCCTTGCTGTTACAATTGGTAAATTGTGTGAGCTCTGATGACTAATATACAAATAAAAGATGCCACATTTTTGACTGACTATCCGTTCTGCTAAACTCTAAATCAGGGGTTGTGTTTGTTATCTGGCCCAATCTGTTTTCTTACTGCAAGAGTCAGACATCTCCCTACATAGTTTGAGAAAGGGGATACATTTGTCACTGGTTTGTAATTTGTCAGGTACACAAAATGCAGAACAATTTATGATAGTGATTGCAAAATTACAAAGTAACATTCATATGATGTATCTTTCACAGATGTTCCCTAAGTCAACTGACAACTAAAATTCGTAATTTATGTAAACACATTACTCACCTAAAGACTATTGTTTATAATCACAAATGTTAAGCAAATGTGGTCATTCTAAAATATGGTGGTTTTGTCAAATCTGATTCTATTCCACTAAACAAAATACAAACTTTTATTGCTGCATTTAAGATCTTGATCATTCACAGCTTGAATTCGACTTCAGCAAATCAATTTTACTTATCAAAATTCACAGAAAGGGAAATGTGGCTCTTACCAATTGACTAAAAGCACGGGCATGATGCAATAATCACATATTTATTTTAGTGTTTCTGAACGGTCTCACTCCTTTTTCTTTCTTTCAATTCGGAATGCTTTAAAAGATTATATAAACCAAAGAGTAGAACAGGCTGAAACTAAGAATGAGGAAATTCAGACAAGTCGTGTAGGAGATGAAAGTGATGATTTCAGTAATTAAGGGGAAGGAAAATGTATGTCAAGAAGAACTGGGAGATGATTCATCAGTCATAAAAGTAAATGTGAACCTTTAATAAGAAAAGCAAAATGCATACAATAGTCAAAAAGTCTGAGTCAGTTATCAAGCACACTACAACACATGGGTATGCGCAAAAGAAAGCTGAGGAAACAAAAATTTAAAATTACTCAGATGCCTCCTGTTAAAAATCAGGTTATTTGATGAGGGGGTGAAAGTACAAAGGCCCATATTTATACTTTTTGACGCTAAACTGCGCTAACGCAGTTTAGCGTCAAAAAATTTTGCGCCGTCTAACGCCATTCTGAAGCGCCATGCGGGCGCCGTATTTATGGAATGGCGTTAGCCGGCGCAAGCAGACCGGCGCAGCCTGGTTTGCGTGGAAAAAAAACACGTAGACCAGGCAGCGCCGGCGTTGGGAAAAAATGACGTTAGGGCGTCTTAAAATGGGGCAAGTCAGGTTGAGGCAAAAAAATCGCCTCAACACGATTTGCGCCATTTTTTTACGACGCCCAGACGCCATTTCATGACTCCTGTCTTAGTAAAGACAGGAGTCATGCCCCCTTGCCCAATGGCCATGCCCAGGGGACTTGTGTCCCCTGGGCATGGTCATTGGGCATAGTGGCATGTAGGGGGGCACAAATAAGGCCCCCCTATGCCACCCAAAAAAAAGTAAAAAAATATAAAAAATAATACTTACCTGAACTTACCTGAATGTCCCTGGGGTGGGTCCCTCCATCCTTGGGTGTCCTCCTGGGGTGGGCAGGGGTGGCAGGGGGGGTCCCTGGGAGCAGGGGAGGGCACCTGTGGGCTCATTTTGAGCCCACAGGCCCCTTAACGCCTACCCTGACCCAGGCGTTAAATAGTGGCGCAAATGCGGGGTTTTTTGACCCGCCAACTCCCGGGCGTGATTTTTGCCCGGGAGTATAAATACGACGCATTTGCGTCGCCGTCATTTTTTTAGACGGGAACGCCTTCCTTGCATCTCATTAACGCAAGGAAGGCGTTCACGCAAAAAAATGACGCTATTTGCCAATACTTTGGCGCTAGACGCATCTAACGCCAAAGTATAAATATGGCGTTAGTTTTGCGCCGAATTTGCGTCGAAAAAAACGACGCTAATTCGGCGCAAACGGAGTATAAATATGGGCCAAAGTGCCACTCCCAGTCATCTGTTTGTGCTAGACCGGGGTACTGGGAAAAAGTCACAAGCTTAGGCTGACTGTGAAGGAGCACAGGCCAGATACAGGCTACAGGTTAGTCTCGCTGAAAAAGTTACATTCTCAAAGTCTAGACTGAAGAGTCCAGAACTGCAGGGTTTCTCCTATTCTTGTTAAGGAGTTCAACCTTATGCCAACCAAGATTCAGGGACCTAGGGAGGCACCTCTTGGGGATCAGAGACTCACTCTAGCAGAGGTCATCAGGTCTCAAGCTGGTTCATTTGCAGGGAGGCCTGTGGAGCTTGGTGTGTCCCAGTAGTTCAACTCAGGAATTCAGCCAACTGATCCTTGGAATCACTTAGGTAGTCTATGATGACGTGGGCAGGGCCAGTCTTCCTTTGCCGAGAGCAGGGCAGACCTTAAACTGCAGGGCAGTCTTCCGGGGAACTAGGAAGGCCTCAGATGCAGCCTGGCATTCATTTGGGAAACAAGGCAAGCCTCAAGTGGCAGGATAGTCCTCTTGGAAGCAGGAGGATAGCCCTTTGAGTAACAAGGCAGGCTCCAAGTAGCATGGTAGGCCTCAGAGGAACAAGGGAGGCATCAAGAAGAAGGGAAGAACTCTAGGGCACAAGGAAGTCCTTCTGTAGTGTCTGCAGGTCCAAGAATGTACTGAAGAGTGACTCAGGAAGTCCAATATTTATTCTTGGTTATATCCTTGAAGTATGAAATCTTGTAGACTACCCCTACATTTATTTCTGGAAAGTTCTTCCTTTCACCTGCCATGACTCCAAGACTTTTAAGGTGACAAAAGGCTAGTGTCAGGTTCCTTTCAGTGTGTGCTGGTGGCAGCCGTTTGAAATGTAAATGAGACAGGGAACAACTCCACCCCCAGCAATCCAGGCAGGATGGCCCTCTCTCAGCTCTACTAAGGTCCTATTGTTCACTGTCTGGGCCCAATATACATCCTTAATGGTGGAACCATTAACAGACCCAGGCATCTGGAACCTCCTAGAATGCATTCAAAACATTTAAGCAGGAAAATGGCAACTTTCCAAAAGTGATATTTTCAACATTGCAATCTAAATTCTGACATTGTCATTTTGTTGGAAAATGGTTTATTGGGAAGGGCAGGTAGGTACCTACACTTAGCAATAGGCCACTAACCTCCACTTAGGTCCAGTTAGGTCTCAGTAAATTAAACCCAGTCCAACCCTTGGTAGCTTGGCAACGAGCGTCAAGGCTTAACTTAGGAGACAGAGTGTAAAGCATTCAAATATCACAAAACAGTAATTAAATAAAACACAGGAAACAGTTTAAAAATCCAAAACCAATTTATAAAAATAGATTATATTTTTATCTTTAAAATGACACCAAAACGAATAAAATTGGATAAGGGGAACCAGACATATGAATTTTTAAAGAATTATTATTTTTTTAGTGCCTAGAAACAAAAAGCGCCAATTGGGTCATCTGGTTGCACCTCGACCGTGGCAAAGTCAAAGTTTCAGGCCGACCGCGATGGAGCCCTGCTCGGCTACAGGCCGCGGGAGGCCTCGGTTAAAAGTTTACCTTCACACTTAAACCCTCATTTATACTTTTTTAGCGCCGCATTTGCGCCGCTTTTTGACGCAAATTCGGCGCAAATTTACAATATACAATTGTATTTTGTGAGTTTGCGCTGAATTTGCGTCAAAAAGCGGCGCAAATGCGGTGCAAAAAAAGTATAAATATGGGCATTAGTCTTTTTTTCGAAGATTTTCTTCAGCGGGACGAACCTGCCAGTCCAATCCGACCTCCTGGAGCCCTTCTCCGGATACGCAATGCTGGAATCCTCGGTGGAGAATCTAACCTTCGGACTTAGTTGTTTTTTCGAGGTGAAAATCCTTCGACCGGGGTAAACCTGGATCTTGATCCGACGTCCATGGAGCCCTCCTCGGATACGCTGGCTGGGAGGTCCCGGTCAACTTTTTACCTTTGGACTTAGTCTCTTTTTCGGAGATTTTCTTTACCGGGACGAACCAGCAAATCAGGCCGGGTCGCGGTTGAGGCAAGCCGGCTAGAGTTGCCGCGGCGGGTTGGTCCCTCTATGGAGCTTTTTTACAAAAGTTGTCCAAACTTCTCCAAACTTCTAGGGCTTCTCCCAGATGTCCTTTTAAAGTTCTTTTGGGGTCCACAGCTCATCCCAAGGGTCCAGAAGTTCTGAGATGGTCCTTGGGGGGTGCGGACTACAACTCCCAGAATGCACCTGGCGCAAATTCCTTTTTGGCCACTGGACAGTGGTCAGCTGGTCGCTTTCTTCAGGAGTTGGTGCAGGGGACTCTGGATAGCAATTTTTCACCTGTAGCAAACAGGGAGTCCCTCCTTGAACCAGTTGAAGCCAGGCAAAGTCCTTCTTGTGGTGAAGCCCAAGTGTGCAGCTGGTGCAGTCCTTCTGAGTGCAGGTTCCAGATGCAGGCCAGGGGTCCAGCAGGGCAGTCCTTCTTCTTCTGTTGTTCTTCCTTGTTGGATGTGGTAGGGAACTGAGGTGTGGGTGCAGATCTGCCAGTTGTATCCTTGCTCCTGGGTGAAAAGCAGAGGGGTCCTGGTTCTCCAATCAGGTGCAGGGTCCTTCCCCCTGTGATTACCACTTCCTGGGAAGTGTGGCAAAAATCAATCCCAGGAGGCAACATTCTCTAAAAATCCATCATGGCTGAATCTGATTTTTGGAGGTTACATCTGGCTGAGCCCACCCACTGGTGTGGCTAAAAATCATGAACACACCCCTCTCCTGCCCTCTTCTAATCTAATCAAGGGGACACCTAGTTGTCTGGGGTTGCAGGATGTGGGGGTGTTGCTGGTTGCTCCAAATGTCCTTCTCTGCCTTTGAAGACCAGTTTGGCAGCCCTCCCCCTTCCTGCCTCACCATCTGCTGAGGGGAGATTCCTTCCCACAGGCACATTCCTTTGTGTGAAGCCAGGCCACTTCACACCTCATCAAGGCAGCTTGACCAAGCTGCTGAGGCCGGCCAATCAGAGCACAGCAGCAAAAACAATGCAGGGCTGAAATTGGCAACTTTTTCAGGTAAAGTTTAAAACTCTTTACCTGAACAAGTTATATTAAATCCCACAACTGGAAGTTGTGGGATTTATTACAACAATTAATTTGATACCAATCTCTTGGTATGCATCATTTAAGGAGACTTTAAAAATTAAAATAAAGTCTCCCCATTCTAGCCTATGAAGGCCATTTACTACAATGAGGGAAAAACGAATTTGGCTGTTTTTACCTCACCAGGGCTTATAAAACTATTTTTATAAGGTCCCTGCTTATAGTTACATGGCAGCCAGCCCTGGGGGCACATAGGGCACACCTTAGGGGTAACTTATATATAAAAATAAGGTACTTTAAGACTTTGGAACTACTTTTAATTCCAAAGTCGAATTTGCATATAACTTTAATTTAAAAGCAGCCAGCAAGGCAGGCCTGCCTTTAAAATGACACTGGGCACCTCAGCAGTGCACCTATGGGTGCACCACCAATGCTGTGGTCCCTAAACCTACATGCCCTACTATATACTAGGGACTTATAGGTAGGTTAACTTAGCCAATTATAATTAGCCTAATTTGCATATCCATTTTACACAGAGCACAGGCCCTGGGACTGGTTAGCAGTACCCAGGGCACCATCAGAGTCAGGAAAACACCAGCAAAAAGTGGAAAATGGGGGCAAAAAGTTAGGGGGCCTCTGCAATCAGCCCTGTTTTCTCACACATTTCAACAGATTTTAAATTACAGTTCAAATGATTCTAAACATTACATTTTTACCTGCTCAAAATCAATATACAATAAGGTAACCCAATGTAAACCAATGGGAGTGATAGGCTTTACAGTAGTCAACAATGAATATGTCTTTCACTTCCAATACATGTAAAACCAATATATACAACATTTTAAATACAAAACACTGTGCCCTAAATACCCCTATGGCCTACATTAGGGGTGACATATGTATTAAAGCAGATGGTTTAGGCTGGCAACAGGTTCATTTTGCCCGGTCAAAATTACAGTTAAAAACTGCACCACTGACTGATATGGTAGACCTAATACATTTTTTAAAGGGCTACTTCAGTGGGTGGTACAAGGAGTGCTGCAGGTCCTTCAGCAGTATTTAATTTACAGGCTGTGTGTACATGTAGTACCATATACTAGGGGCATATATGTAAATAAAGTGTGCCAATCGGGTCCTTTACGATGCTTAAATGAGTTAGTGCAAGCACTTTAGCACTGGTCAGCAGTGGTAAAGTGTGCAGAGTCCTAATTTCAACAAAAGGGAGTTTACCAAAACAGGAAGAGAGAAGACAAAAAATTTGAGGAAAGACAACATCAAGGATGTCAGATCTAACACTCCCCTACATCAGCTACTAATCTAATATATAAGTATTAATTCTAATACCTTTAAATAAATTACAAGAATGTGTTCTAAATATGAAAAAGAACAGTTATTTTGATAGTCCATAATTTATTTAATATGAACCTTTGTTTATCCAAATGATAAAACATGCATAAATATTTTTAATTTTTTTTAAACGTTGCAACTAAAACTATACATAAATATAATAATACATTAAGAATGGTATTTATTATATTTTCTCATAGCATGTATTAGATGTTAAGTAAATTATTAGGCCTAGTGACAACTTGCAGAGTTTAACTTAGCAGAATTCTGTGGAGATACAAAAAAACTCTTCAAGTTTATGTGGAATTCCATCAACGGGCAATAATAGGCACACTGTTCTGCCCGTACTTTGACCTGTGGCCGGTTTGCTTGTTCTGTGCTGAAAAATCGTTGCTAACGGCACCACGATGCATGCCAGAAGGCGAGTAGGAGCTTTCTGACCGAGACCAGCTGTGACCTCGCGTGTTGGAGAAATCTTGCTGAGTGCCCTCTTATCAAAATGGGAATTGCACTAGCAAATGCCAAATCTTGCTCACAAACTTACTGTTCATGAGTCACGCGGAAGAAAAAAACTCAGTTGTTGGCTGAATTAGGCCAGAAAACTGTGGCCCCAACTCCCCCAACTTCTCTGGCAGAACAAAAAATATTGCCCATCTCAATAAATAACATCAGTATAAACAGAACACATAATCACAAATTGAAAAACAAATTTTAAATTAAACAATTATTTTACAATGTGCACACATAAAACTATTAAATATAATTAAATAAATGTAAATGTAAACAGAATTATCAATGAAAATATGGCTAGCAGCAATATTTTTGAAATAGTATAATTAACAAAAATATTAAATACATACCTAAAAACAATATTCTTACCTGCAATATCCGCTTCAATTATATTTTCTTCATCCCGACATATCCGCTTCAATGATATTTTCTTCATCCCGACATTCTGGTATCACAATATTTAAAAAATCTATATTTTGTCCCAACACCAGGAGGATCAAGGGCCTCTTTACACAACAGAGCCAACTACAGTGGTTGACCCAGTTCTAGGCAAGGGAAGTGGTGGGGAGGAAATCTGCATCACTTAATTAACTCCTCACACTGCACCTGGGCTGGGGAAGCCCAAACCCACAAAAACTAAGGAGGACGGCCAGACTTCTGCAGCCAAACATAGGGTGGGTCCACCTTTTATGGTTTCAGGGGAGGCATCAGGCAGCTCAGGTGTAGCTGAGATTCCCAGGAAATGTCTTTTAATAGGAAACTTGAAGTTCCCATCTTAAAATGTACCAGAATGTTGTGCAGGAAGATTAAGGCAGTGGTGGAGAAGTGATGTGTCACCCTAGGATTGGCCAGAGGTGCGTGGCTTTTAAAACCTTCCACCACCACCTGAAATGCTGTGCAAAAGGTAGAGGCATTTGAAAAGACAATGTACCTGGGGCTGAGATGTCTCCTTAATGCCCAGCTGGGACCTGCCTAATTGAAGAAGACCCCTGAATCTCTCCAATGACGGACTTTTGGATGTTTTACTCTAGCTGCCACCCAGGAGTCGATTTGGTCACTCCTAGTCAAGTGATGCTGCTCCTTTTATGTCCCCAGAGGTGGAAGAGAATTTACTTGGAGACCCTAATTGGTTCCCTTTGGAGTGGTCATTGACTCATCTGACACACATGCCCTTCAAGTTGCCAGGACTCTGAGGCACATGAAGAGTTTGGCAAGATTCGTGTTCATCTTGCAGGCTATGGAGGAGCTATAGAAAATGCCCTCAAGTAGGAGAGAGCATCAGAAGCCCATGCAACGGACACTTTTGCCAAAGGGAGCATCTAAATGAAGGTTCCAAACAAACATAAGGTTTAGGTGCCAGGAGAGCTGAAGGGAATGTTCCTAGTGGCTAATGCTGATCACCAGGATCAAGACAAGCTCATGAACATGCAAATCAGTCTTACAGGTCCAGAGGAAATAAAAGAAGAAGAATGGTCACACGAGGGGGGTGGGTGAAAGAATGAGGTGCATGTTGCTTTACAGTAAAATCTAAAATGAACACAAAACAGGTTAAACATGAGGGGGTCAGTGTATCCCCATGGATTAGATTTATTCATGGGGTGTGGGTATTTATTGGCTCCCCTCCCTGTGATAAATTTCAGCCCTCAGGACCCTATTCCCTGGGTCAGAGTGCGCAGAGAGATGTGTTTTAGGGGATCCTATTAACCAGGGTCACAAAGACCTAGGAGTACCATCAGGCTTCCACACAGCTGAGTGCCCCCCTAAATCCCCCATGCCCCTTCTGTAGGAGCAAGAGACACCCAGCAGCTGAGGCCCCAGCACACAGTGCTCACAGGCTGTGGAGAGAAGAGAACATGGGTTACAGAGCACAGATGGTTGGAAGGAGCTGGCTAGGTAGTGTGGGAGTCAGCCCTACATGTTGATTCAACAAAAAAGGCTGCACAGAAATTAAAAACATGGCACGAAGGCCACAAACAAAAAAGTCAACAGCCTCACCACAGTAGAAAAGCTGCTTGGTGTGTATGAATGTTGCAAGGAATGGGTGTGCCCCATAAGCCAGCCATCACATGCACTCATAAATTTGCAAATTCACAGATGTGGTTCCCCAGGAAGGGTTGGAATTCATCAATTAATTTTTTAATGTATTCTTGGGATGCTATGCACTCAGCAGTCCCCCCCACCCCGAGCCCCACACAGTTGTTCAGGTATTCCTTGTCCTAAGTCTCCAACGAAAGGTTTTCAGAATCCAGACCCTCTGAGAAAGCCCGGTGCACCTACACAGAGGCAGTGTCATGCTGTGGCTCGTAGGAGAGTTTTGTTCCTGTAAAAGCACACTTTGGTGGAAAAGGAAAGGAGAGTTCTGCCCCCTCAGGGTTAGTGTGGGGCACATGTGAGTACTCATGCAGGAATAACTTCTTTTAGACTGATGACTCCTCATCTTGTGGGAGTCTGCGGTCATCTTTGCTGTGACAGTGCAATTTAAACCACACACAAAGCCATCAAACTTTCTTGTTATCCGTAACCTTGGAGGGGAAGAAGCTGTTCACCTGAAGCACACATCAGCACTTATGTTGACTTAATTATTTTCTTTCTCCAGAGACAGCAGTAGAGGCTCAAGGCAGCAACTCTTGTTTTCTAAAACCTGCAAAACAAAAGCCCAAATTGAAGAAGGAACAAACCATTCTTTCAGAGAGAGATAAGGCGCAGGAATAAAAAAAGAAATAGAGTTACCTAGATTAACCACATGCCAGAATGTGCAACAGAGAACCCTGGAAAAAAAGTATACATTTTGTGAACGCTGCATTGGCATAGACCAGAGCAGAACTGAAGTAACAATTACAGTTGTAACATAGTTACGCTCTGTTTTAGAAGGTGTTAAGTACATCTGGATATTGGACTAATCACAGTTCAGATGTACCATAATCTTTCAAGGCTCACTTGGGAAGAAGGGAGCCTCAGAGCATGTTCACATCTTTAAGCCAAATACTGCATGTTGATTGTTTCAGTTTGAAAGAGGCTAAACCTGTTTTGTGTAACCATCACAAGGTGAGGCTAGAGGGGTAGTGGAATAAAGGACTAGCAACTGCTGCAAATGAATGCCACTCACTCAGAAGAAGCACTAGGTTAGTGCTCAAGGTTTTCACAGATGTATGAGTGAACCCAAGTGTGTTTGATTACATGTATCAGACACCCTTGGAGCCTACACTTTGGTACATGTGCCTTGAAGTGTTGGTACTTCAGTTGGCTTCTTCTAAAGCTGCAATAGTCTCAAAGTGACAAAGAAAAAAACAAACTCTGGGACATTTTCAATGCAATGTTGTTTTGGTTGATGACAATGCAAAGTTTTACATTACAATAAACAGTATTGAATGTTGGAACTATTCCAATGAATTGCAATAGTGTATTATATGTTGCTGCTTTTACTAATGTGGTCACACCTTGACAAAGCCAGTAAACGCACCTTATTGATAGTGACACCCCAGTTTTTTATGTTATTGTATCTAGTGCAGGTGAGGGTCCTTGGTCATATGGTTCATGACCCACTAGGGATATGATGTGTCATGGGCGTATCACTAAAGGTTATTATTGTTTTTCCTTTTTTATTTATTTGTAATTAATATGCGGTAATTAGAGTGTGTGTGTAAAATAAATATGTTTCCCTTTCATAAGAAAAAATTATCACATCTTGTGGATCCTTCTGTCTCTACCTACTAGTGAAAGATCATGACCATTGATTTCATGAATCAGGGAATCTGCTCCCCAATAGAACCATTTTTGATGAGCAAGGAAGCCTTATGATGAAGCATGACACTTGGGTTGGTTTGGTGTGATGACTTATCTTACAATTCTTTAAATATGCATCAGTGACTGACAGCCTTGGAGTTTAGTAATTGTTTCCTATTCCAGGATTAACAGATCCAGGTTTTGGTTGATTACTTACTAGCCAGGTTTTGCTTTTGGTTATAGTGCAGCTCTGTTGGAAGGTGGCGACCCCAATACCCTGACATTTCTAGTCCCTTTCCCCATCAATTTGAGTGCTTTTTGTTTCTGGATTACTAGCCAACACTATCTTAACTGAGTCGGCTTTTGACAGTTCTTAGCTACCCTAAGAGAGTCAAGTGCTACTATGCGGTATTTCAATAAAGAGAAATCAGCAGACTAATAAACTGCTTCACAACTAATAACCCAGTTTCACTTGCTGCACTTTTAACTACAAAGCAATGAACTGTAAAGTAAGGAAGTTTCAAGAATAAAAAGGATCCACAAGAAAATTGAATTTACCTTTTTACAATTAGTGCTCCTGGATTCATGGTATATTTTTCAACATTTCTATATGCTATCTTGTAAGTATTTATCCATATTTATTTTGTGTTCTGTGAATAAACTTCATTTTAAAATGTTATATTTTCAAGTTCACTTAACTAATAACTTGCACTCATACTTTGACCTCTGTCAAGTTTTAGCAAATTTCAAATGTTAATTTCCATAGGGATTTTGAACACAATTACAGCCAGAACTGCTGGACATAATTACAACAATTTTGGAAGCATGGTAGTTCTTGGTCCAGAAAGCATGCTTTTTGTTATTTAGTGTAAATCTATACAGTAGGTTTTGAGATATTAAAGGAAATAACAATTTTTATATCTAGACCTTTAAATAATTTGGAAATAATTCAGAACTCATGCAGCAAACTCGTTTGCTTCCAACATTTCAACCAAGAAGTGTTGACATCCATTTTAAAACTCAGATTCAGCTGAGCCCCAAACAAAAAGTTTTAAAATAAAGAAAAGGGGGCTAGATGAAAATACCTGTGCCCCCCAGCCTTGGTCCTGGGGTCCCCCTGGACCCCACCAGTGCAAAAAAGCATTTTAAAATGTTTTTGCTGTAAATTTGTGACAACAATTAAAATAAAAGCAAGTGTAGACTCCCGCTCTTGTTTTCTACAAAGCCCTTGGGTGGGAGAAGTACCAGGGGCATGGCCATGTATACAATTAAAAGGGAGAGGGTACATCGCCACCCTCGCAACCCATGTACTGCCCCGGGAACCACCACCTCCCTGAGGCTGGCCCATGCTATTTAAAGGAAGTGGCTGCGTGGCCCCAATACTGAAGCCATTAATGGCTCTGGTGATTGCCACCCCTCAGGAGCAGCTCCTGTATCTCCCAAAGTGCCCAGCCTTGGCAGATAGCTGTTTGCTTTTGCTAGGAGGGAGCTGACAGCTCCCACCAAGCAAGAGCAAACACTAACTCTGGTTTCAGCAAACGGAAGCTGTCAAACAGTTACCACTTACTGGAAGCAGAGTTTCATCTGTTTTCCTGCCCGCAGCCAGGAGGGAAGGGAAATAGATGAAACGATTGTTCCTCCATGCAAGGATGTGCATTTCTAGCAAAAGACTAGAACAGAAGTGTAACTGACTAGTAAAGTTAGATTTTTGGCCTAAACTTAGATTTAAGGATATAGGGCCAGATGTATCAAAAGATTTTGCACTCGCAAACTGCGATATCGGCCGTTTGCGAGTGCAAAATCGTGGTCTGCAATGCATCAAAGGCATTCGCAGACCACAAAATGAAAATCGCAAAAATTGCGATTTTCTGCATTGCAACCTGGATTTTGCGAATCGCAATTTGTGATACGCAAAATCCAGGTCACAAGGCTATTCTGCAAAAAATCGCAAATTGCGATTTTTCGCATAATGGTATTTTGCACATGCAAAATATCATTGTCTGCAACCAGGTGGTAACCTAGTGCAAATTTTAAAAATGCAGTAAAACTGCATTTTTAAATTTAATATGTAAAGCACACATGCCCTTTTGGCATGTGTGTACTTTACATGGAAAAAAATAATAATTTGGGGTGCAGGAGAGGGGGCCTTAGGCCCCCAGCACCCTGGCCTTTTGCATTTCCAAAATTGCGATTTCTGGTTCAGAAATCGCAATTTAGGAAATGCAAAAAATTTGCAGCTATGGGTCAACAGGCCCATAGCTGCGAATGGGGCCAGTATCGCAATTTGCTATTCGGTAATTGCATTTGCGATTTTTAAGAAATTGCAATTACCGAATCGCAAATATGATACATGGCCCTTTGCGAGTCGGTAATTGCGATTTCTTAAAAATCGCAATTACCGAATCGCAATGGGCCAGATTCATACATCTGGCCCATAGTTCTAGGATATATATATATAAATCAGCAAAGATATTCATTGCACTCCACGAAGTTTCATTAGTGCATATTTATTTCAATTAGCAACCACCAACGCGTTTCCACTCCCTCCGGAGTCTTGTTCCGGAGGGAGTTGAAACGCATTGGTGGTTGCTAATTGAAATAAATATGCACTAATGAAACTTCGTGGAGTGCAGTGAATATCTTTGGTGATTTACATTTTTTTCGAGACTGGTCCTCTCCGTCACTGGCACCGGCAGTGGAGTGCGCCGCCCAGTAACTTTCAGACCATATTTATCTTAATATATATATATACATATATATATATATATATATACTGTATATATATGTAAAGTTGTCCTTTTTGCCCTGGTCACCCCCAAACTTTTTGGACAGATACTGGAGCTTACTGTGCCATGGGTACTGCTTACCAGTCCCAGGACCAGTGCTCTATGTAAAGTGCATATGCAAATTAGGCTAATTATAATTGGCAGTATCAACCTACCTCTAAGTCCCTAGTATTTGGTTGGGCATGTAGGATTATGGACCCCAGCACAGGTAGGGCACCCATAGGTGCACTGCTGAGGCACCCAGTGTCATTTTAAAGGCAGGCCTGCCTTGCTGGCTGCTTTTAAACTAAAGTTAAATGCAAATTCGACATTAAAATTAAAAGCACTTCCAAAGTCTTAAACTACCTTATTTTTGCATATGTCACTCCTAAGGCGTGCCCGATGTGCCCCTAATGATGGGTGCCATGTAATTATAAGCAGGGACCTTATAAAAATTGCTTTATAAGCCCTTGTGAGGTCAGATAGCCAAATTTGTTTTGCCCTCTCTGTAGTGAATGGCCTCCATTGGCTACACTGGGGAGACTTTATTTTAATTAACACAGTCCCCAAAAGTGTCATATATATCGAGTTTGGTCTCAAATTAATTGTTCTAATGAATCCCACAACTTAGGTAGTTTTAAACTCTACTTGAAAAGCTGTCAACTTCAGCTCTGTAGTGCCCTTCTCTGATTGGCCTGCCTCTAGCAGCTTGGGCTGAGCACAAAGGATGCGCCTGGGGGAGGAGATCTGCCTCAGCAGATGAGGAAGTAGGAAGAGGAGAGGGCTGCCAAATTGGTCTTCAAATGCAGGGAATGACATTTGGAGCAACCCAGCACCTCCCTCACATCCTGCAAACCCAGACAATTAGGTGCCCTCTTGATTAGATTAGGAGAGGGCAGGAGAGGGTTGTATTTGGGATTTTTAGCTACACCATTGGGTGGGCCCAGCCAGATCTAACCTCCAAAAATCTTTTTCAGCCATGTTGGATTTTTGAAGAATGTTGCTCCCTGGGATTGATTTTTGACACACTTTAGAAGAAGTGGTCATCACAGGGGGAAGGACCCTGCCTCTGATTAGACCCCCAGGGCCCCCCTGTTTTTCACCCAGGAACAAGCATAAATATGGCAGAGCTGCACCCACACCTCAGATCCCTACAAGGAACAACATCAGGAGAAGAAGGACTGCTCTGCTGGACCCCTGACATGCACCTGGACACTATACTCTGAAGGACTGCACCAGCTGCACACTTGGGCTTCACCACAAAAATAACTTTGCCTGGCTTCAACTGGTTCAAGGAGGGACTCCCTGTTTGCTACAGGTGAAACATTGCTAACCAGATTCCCCTGTTTCAGATCCTGAAGAAACTGACCAGCTGACTACTGTCCAGGTGCCAATTAGAAGTCTGAGCCAGGTGCATTCTGGGAGTTGTAGTCCACACCCTCAAGGAGCAACTCAAAGCTTCTGGAACCTTGGGGTGGGCTGTGGACTCCTAATAGACCCTAAAAATACCTTCTGGAAGAAGATCCAGAAGTTTGGAGATGAATGGAGAACTTTTGGGAAAAAGCTCTCAAAAGTCCAAAAGTGATGTATTGGATAGCCACTTGTCTGATATTTCTGATTCCACCCTCGCACAGGGTTCGACCATTGATAAAAAGGATAATAGGCTGAATTGTTTTAAAGCAGTTTCGACTTCTAAACCAAGAGAGAACAGAATAACATAAGGAGACATTCTTCTAGAGAGGCAGGTGGCAAGGAATGAGAGGCAGAGGAAGAGGAACCACAAAGCAAAGAAAAGAAGATGGAAAAGAAGATCTGATGGCTGTGGGAGTGACCACAAGGGTCCGCAATTTAACACAATGACTGTAGTGAAGCTCTCTAACAGACAATTATCAGATGAGGAGCGCAGACTCCTATCCTTGGGTTTATCATTCTGCCCAACTAGTGGTCTGGATTATGTCTAGACACAGATTTCAATTTGTGAGGAAATTAACACTAAAAATGTTGTATCATACTAGAGTGTATTGACAATTCAAGAATAACTAAAGAGCATACAAACAGTGAATTATGTATTTCAGCTGTAGAACTTTTACATAGTCTATCAGTCTTACATGATGGTATATATGTGCATGATGATCCTTTGTTAAATCTGGATAATTTAGGCATTGAGGTAGTCAAATCATGTCCTAGCCCATTCAAGCCAAAATCAACGTTCTTACCAGCAATACAATGCGTTGCTATAAAGGTGTTTGAGAGAGATGTGATCAAACAACTTAAGAAGGCTAGATATAAGCAAATAAATAAGAGACTGAACAATCTCTCTTCCTCTCAAATGTTGGCATTAGAAAATTTGAAAACAGACACTAATATTGTGACTCGACAATCAGATGAGGGGGCAATGTGGTTATTCTTGACAAGTGCCAATATTTGTTGGAAGGGGAAAGTCAACTAGGTGATGCCAAATGTTAAATGAAAGACACGTTGGGTGATGTGAGGTTAGCTAACGAAAGGTGCCATGATTTGTTGATGGAATGGACTAAAGTGGTACGCTTGAATGGAAGGAATACCTATTTTTTAAATGTGAGTATCCCAAGATCCCAGTGCTGTATTTGTCACCAAAATTGCATAAGCACGAGAACACTCCTCCCAGCAGACAAATTGTATCTGCCATTGGGTATCTGCTGGCGAACACTTCAAAATTCATTGATCATTACCTTCGATCATTTGTGGACACATTACCATCATATGTAAAGGACACTACACATATTTTAAACAATATTGAGGGGATACAATGGGAGCATGATTACCTCCTCTTAACACTTGATGGTACTAGTTTTTGTACATGTATCCAACATGATTTATGTCTCAAGGCAGATAGACACTACATGAAAGCTAGATCCATTGTTTTCTTGTTGCACGCTGGGATGCTGTGCGATATGATTGGTATTGTCTTTCCACCACTCTCTTTCTTTTTGATAGCCTGGTGTATAGGCAACTACAAGGAACTGTGATGGGTACTTGCTTTGCCCCCATTTATCCCAATGTATTTATGGGCTGGTGGGAGGAGCAAGTGTCCACTGAGATGGTGGAGTTTGTGGAGAGGGTGGTATTATGGTGTCAGTAGAATGATAACATTTTTCTAATTTGGAAAGGTGACAATGGTTCTGCAATCATATTTGTATCAACCCTCAATGACAACAGATACACTCTGCAATTCAGTCAATAGCATAGTAGGAAACAAATTCAGTTTCTGGATGTAGAGTTGGTGATTAATGAAGACCTTCTGATGACGAGATTATATAGGAAAGTAACAGCGGCAATAGTCTCTTGAATGCAAGCAGTGCACACCCTATTAAGCTGTTAATGAGCATCCCACATGGAGAACTACTACATGCCAGACCCATTTGTAATAATTGGGAAGACTATCTCCAGGAACGTGAGGTCATGTGTGACAGATTAGAGAAGAGGGGTCATAGCAAAGATGTTATCATGCAGGCTAAGTGCAAGGTTGATAGTACCATCTGAAACAAGTTACTATGTAAGGTCAAGGAGATCCAGGAGGATGTTGATGCAGTAAGATTTATAACACCATACTCCAACCAGGCATACAATTTGAGACAAGTTTTGGCAAAAAGCTGGCATATCCTACAGACAGATTCTATTTTGAACACTTACATTCCAAATGCCCCTTTTGTAACATTTAGACAAAGCAAATCTTTGAGAGATAGATTGAGGCAGAATATGATAACCAGTTTAAGCAATTTGGGAAACGCCCAACCAGGACCGGTTGGCTTTTATTGTTGTACCCAGTGTAGATGGTGTAGGCACAGCAACAACTTTGTAAGCGTAAATTGGGCAATGGTCCAAGAGATTATCATATTGACGGACACCACAATTGTAACACTAACCTTTGTGTGTATTGTTTGGTATGCCTGTGTGATAAGTTGTATGTGGGCAGTACGATCCACAGGGAGAAGAAGAGGGTGATGGAACACAGGAGAGCGATTAGACACAAAGATCGGAATTATCTGGAAGTGAGGCACCTCCAGACAGCACAGCAGGGTAATGAAAATCAGTCAAAATAAGTCCAGCCAGCGTGGTGGAGAAAGATAAAGAATGTTGCGTATATTGGTGTCTGAATATACAATGAAATTTGACATTCTGAACCTTTTAGGATTAAATTCCAGTGAAGAAATGAATGTCCACTTCGGGCAGTTGGTTGAGTAGAGCTACTGGTACACCGAGAGCCTAAAGGATTAATTATATATATGAGTGGATGAAATAATAGGGGTGTGGATGTTGAATTTGAATGTTTGATGTTGTAGTGATGTAGGGCCATTAAATCTTGTGAAAATGGATACACAAAAGATCTTTAGCATCGTGATTTGACAGTGAGAGAGCAGCAGCATTAGAACAATGAGCTGACAAAGTGCAAACTAGTCAGCCCATCTCAAACACAGCCCACTGGGGCGACAGGTAGGGGTACTGCACGTGTTGCTATTTCCATAAACTAGAAGTGGAATTTGATGGTGGCATGTACCGCCGTGAGCCATGAGACTTGTGTCATTCAGTGACTTTGTGCCAGGCTACTGACATGATTGGTGACCGGGCTACTGACTGGCCTGAGATTATTGGTACAGACGGGTGTTAGATAGGACGACATTGGGAGTTGAGGTGTATATGACCACAAAGATAGAATCGACAAACAGATTCTGTTGTCAGAAACCAGAGTTTTCATCTGTCTTCCCTGCACACAGAGATGCGTGCAGGGAAGACAGATGAAAACATTGCTCTAGCAACCAGCTCCTTGCTTTTTGGAGCAATAGGACTGCGGGGAGGCCTTGAGGCTCCCTCTAAGGTCCCAGATAGCCCTCAAAGGGTCATCAAAAATGTTTTTTTTTTTTAATGGAGTGGTACAGCGTGGGAGGCCTCAAGGCCCCTACCGCAATCCCAGTGTAGACGGGTCTCCTCGACCGCGTCTTCTGCCTCCCAGAGCTGGCGCCACTCACACACCTCGCTCAATTCACTTCCGCGTTCCCATGTTACCATGGGAACGCCGTCGGACGCCACAGGATCGGACTTCCGGACGGAGGAGCCTAAAGAGAAGACGGACTTCGCGGGATGCGCGGGAGAGACGGATCCGGAAGAGTCGGAAGTGGAGAGACCACTGGACACCGAAGAAGAAGAGTTCTCTGAGCCTATAAGGACGCCAGAGGAAAACAAAGCAGTTTCCCTTGAAGCCCGAGAGACAATGACCCAAGGAGCCCGTCACGGGCCAGGAGGGTCATGGCTCCTCAAGGTACAGTCCTTCCTAGGGACAAAGAGGCACAAGAAGGTAATAGGGGCACAGGGGAAGGGAACCGGGGAGGTGGGCCAGGGGAGCACCGGTGAGCCACTGGGGAGCACTTTGGGGCATAGTTCTGCCTAAACAAGAAAAGGATCGAACGTGCCAAAAGTATCCAAACCCTCACCCTCACAGTTGAATCCCCTTCACCACCAGACGCCCTGAGACATCCCTCCCTGCATGTATCTCTAAAAGAAATCCACAAAAGCGCCCCACAACATACTTATCCTGGTCTCTCCTCTGGTTAACAGTGACCAGAAGAATCTACAAGACGTATAAACAACACAAATGTACTAGATTAACACTAAATAAAAGTTTCCTTCACCCTATCTAAGACTCAGACCCCTCTGTACCGCCCGAAGCCTACCTCACCCAGATAGCCCATGAAGGGCAAAGAAAATAGCTAACAAAAACCTGTAGTGTAACAGTGAAGGTGACAGGCCTTCACTGTTAGAGTTCAGGGTTGGATCCCAGCTGTAGTCGTTTCCCTCTTTTAATTTTTTTTAACACCAATTTTTTAAGACTCCTACTGAAAGATGATCTTACTATTTTAAACTGAGAAATACATTTTTATTTTCAATTTGGGAAGAAATATATCTTTCCAAGTATATCATACATCAAAGCCTAAACGACTCTCTGTCTCTATCTCTCTCCCTCTCTCTCTCTCTCTCTCTCTCTCTCTCTCCCTCTCTCTCTCTCTCTCTATCTCTTTCAATCGCTTTCTCCCACTCACACACCCACTCAGACCCTTACACCCCCACTTACGAATACATTCAGACACTGACAATCCCATTCACAGACCCACTCAGACTGTTATGCACAGACTCACAGCCCCACTCAGACCCTCAGGCACCCACTCACAGACCTACTGATACGATCATGCACCAATCCACATACCTGTGTACTCATGCACCTACTAAGACACTGATGCACGCACTATCACGCCCAGACAGAGACTCTCATAGCCACTGCCACCCACAGAAACACCCTCCTGCACCTATTCTCACAGTCTGAGGGACGGGCTGTGGCCAACACCTGCCCTGCAGGGCCAAAGGTCTGGGGGCAGAGTGGGGTTGGCTGGGGTGGGGGATTGGACACAGGAATTGGCTGCAGGCCAAGCCTTGTGGGCAACCCCAGCCACAAAGGGGCGAAGGAAATGCACAGTGCAAGATTGGGTGCTTATAGGGGATTGGCCTCAGGCCCTGTGGCCAACAGTTCACAAAGCACAGCAAAAGGCTATGCGATATTTGCAGTGAAATTTTGCACAAAAAAACTGCATGGCCAGGGGGCAATTTTTTCAGTGTATATATATTTTTCACTTACCGGCCAACTAGTTATCGTCTGGTGTGAAAGCCATTTAAGTGTGATCACCGTATTTTTTGATTTTTGGTGCGATACTAATATACATTTGAAGTATGTGATCTTCATTGTTGACTTTTTGGAAATAACGGAGGTGTTTTTTTTTCTTCAGTTTTTTCCTTTCTGCTTGAGAGCTTTATGATTTATTTATTTTTATAAGTCGAAATCGAATTAACTTGGCACAGTTGTGGCAGCATTTCTAATACATACTCATTTTTTGGAAAGGGGAACTAGGAATTTTTCCTGGGGGATTCAAGGCATTTGTGAACTTCTCTTTTTTCCTTTTTTGATCCATGTACTGTTTTATAATGAATGATGATATTGAGAATGAGAGACGGTTGGCAGCACAGACGTTTTCAACAGATATGATTAAGAGGACCGCTTATATTCATTGTCAAGAGAGTACTAATGATTTAAAGACCTTATTGCATAAATTGGAGAAAATGTGTAGAGCTGAGTTATCTAAATGGTGGGAAGCCACATCTCTGCAGAATTATGTTGATCACCAAATGGTCCCAAGGGGTTTACACATTTTTATTACCCCTTCTTATGAGACACCTAATCCGGAGATGTTAAAAGAATGGGCAGAAAATTCTGCCCTCAGTTCCAGACATATGCTTGAGATTCTTATCAAGTATGCATGGCATGATCGGAAAGTCTTATTAGGGGACATTAAAAAAATGAGAGATGATCTTGATCTAAGATCTGAAAAGGAAATAATATCTACATTTATGGAAGCAATGAATTTGAGATTGAAAAAATATGAGGATGATATTAAGCCCAAGAAACAACAGAAACTACATAGAGATATAGGTGACTATGAGAGTGGAAGGATCTTGACCTTCAGTAGGAAATTCGATCACCTATATAAATCATCCTCGATTAATCACCCATTACAGGAAGGACAATCTATTTTTGAAAGTGATGTGGAAAGCACAAGGGAGTCTGATACTCCTAGCTCTACGGAAAGTGAGAAATCTATTGAGGAAATTACCAACAAACCAGCTACTTTTTTAGACGAATATCGCCTGCTGCGACACGGCAGACAAATTTCCAAGAATCAACAGGGACAAACTTCAAACTACAAAGGCAGGACATCAGGCCGAAGAGGAAGATGGGGCGGAGTCAGAAGAGGTGATAAAGACTCAGAAATCATAACAAGAACAGATTTTACTATGGGGCAAGTGGAAAAAATAACAAGAAGCTCCAATCTACAGACAAAATGGATATTAACATGGTGAATAAAACGATTGTAAATGTATCCAATTTTGTTTTATCAGAGAGTGATAAATTGACATTATGTTTAGGTCTTTTGTTTTGCCCCACTGAACGCTTCAATTATGCGGAGACAAGGATTGATTTTTATAAGTTCATTAGGAAATTGAAATTGAAAAAATGGTTTAAACTAAAAAATCATCTGATGTGGGGGATAGAAGTTCCCTTTACCATATCTGTATATCCATATAATCAAGATATGTTTGATTTGTTGTACATACACACTTAATAAATATCATTGTTTGAACTTATTGTTAAAAACTTTTTTTTGTGTTTTGTATTTGTTTGATAATTTTGAACATTATTTGTAGCTCATTTTCTTCTTGCTTGTACCCATATGGTTGATCACCAGGATGTGCTGAGTGTCAGTGATGTGGATTCTTTAGTAGCATTGTATGAATTAGAGAGAAATAAGTTAGATACCAATGCAATCAATAATGTTTACCAAATTCTTGATAAGTTGAAAATTACATATGATTTATCGGTTCCAACTGGTTTTAAACCTAAATCAAAATTTTTTCCTATCATGAATCATGATAACATTGATACATTTTATGACATGGTGGTTAAAGATTTAATTCGATTTCGACATAAAACATGGTTTAAACCTAGATGCAATCAGAATTTGACACAATCGCAGAGAACTTTGATTACAAAGTTGGTTGGTGATAAGGATACAGTTGTCTGTCCCGCTGATAAGGGTGGAAATATAGTACTTATGGATAAACAAAAATATATTGAGGAGGTTATGCGTCAACTTAACAATACACAGTTTTATAAGGTTACCACCAAAGAGGCATACACTAACAGTGTTATAGGAATTTGGCAGTTGTTGATTGAATGGAAAGACAAAGGCCTGCTGATATGGGAAGAATATTGCTTCCTTAAAAGAGATTTCCCTAAATTACCTGTACTATACATCCTTCCCAAAATTCCAAAAAGTGAAATCAATCCTCCGGGGCGACCTATTGTATCCTCATGTGGCAGTGCACTTGAAAACGTTTCTAAATATGTTGATCACTTTTTGAGAGAATTTGTGGTTAACTTACCATCATATGTCCATGATACCAAGGACTTTCTAGGAAAACTGAAAGGTATCATATGGGAAGATGATTTCTTGTTGTTGACATTGGATGTCAATTCTTTGTATACTATTATTGATCATGATAAGGGCATTACTGCTTGTAGCCATTTTTTACGTACTAGATAATTGAAATATTTGGCCCATACTGATATGATAATGGACATGATAAGGTATTGTTTAACCAATAACTTTTTCTTGTTCAATGGGGTCTTATACAAACAGACCCTCGGGACTGCAATGGGTGCATGTTTTGCTCCACGTTTTGCCTGCCTCTTTTTAGGTTGGTGGGAAGAGACCATTTTCAAAGATGAGGGACGATACCCAGAAGCCAACCAGGCAATTCTGTGGCTAAGATACATTGATGACCTTTTCATTATTTGGAAAGGGACGGAAGAAGAGGCTATACATTTTGTGGATAAGTTAAATAATAATGATTTGAACATTGGTTTGACCTTTAGTATAAGTAGGTCTTCAATAGAATTTTTGGATATTTTGATAAAGATCAGTGAGCACAATATTATTACTGAACTGTTTCGCAAGAATACAGCAGGTAATAGTTTATTACATGCTTCTAGTGGCCACCCAGAACATTTTAAATGGAGTATCCCCTCTGGGGAATTATTCAGAGCTAAAAGAGTCAGCAGTACTGATGAAGCTTTTGAAGCAGAACAAAGGGAGATGACTATGAGATTCAAACAGCGGGGATGTCCCGAATGGGTAATCAAAAAAGCAATTGAGAAAACTAAAGGGATAAAAAGATCTGATGCTCTCTTTGATAATACTAACAAACAAGAGACAGATGATAATGATGGGACCAGACTTATCATGACATACAATGAGGATACGAGACAGATTAATAATATTATTTCAAGAAATTGGAACATTCTGAAAAGTGAACCTGTTATTGGGGGCACAATACAGAAAAGACCACAGATTACCTATAGAAGAGGCCATAGTTTACATGATATCTTAAGATCAAATGATGTTACTACAACTCGGCAATTGAGACAACAGAACCTACAAGGTTTCTTTCTGTGTGGTCACTGCAAGGCATGTCGCAACAGCATTATGCAGAAGCAATATGCTGTATGTAAACCTGGGAAAGTGAGGTCAATAAATCAATTTATAACTTGCAGTACCCCTTTTGTGATTTGTATATTAGAATGCCCTTTCCCAAGATGGTACGTTGGTAGCACAAAACATAGTGTTAAAAAACGGATTTTAGAGCACATGCGTGCTATTACATCAAATGATGAGCATTATCCGGTAGCAAGGCATTTTAAAGACAAACACAACTCTGATTGTACTAAGCTATCCTATTTTGGCATTGAACATGTTCCTCCATATTATAGAGGAGGGAACAGAGAATTGACGTTAAGGAAAAAAGAGTCAATATATATCCTAGAGTTAGAGACCAAGACTCCAATAGGTTTGAATATGGGGAAAGAATTGAATACTCACCTGTATGACAATTACTAGGATATTACAAACTTTGACAAGATTATATAAATTGATTTTCAATGAAAATGTCATGATTTATTAGAGTGTGTAAATAGTAAGTTCTTAGTATGTATAGAGTTAACTTATGGAATTGATGATATTTATTACTGAATTGTGGACTGAATTTACAGAGATGTGATGGTTGATTAAGTATCTAGCTATCGATTAAATTTTCGAGCTATTTATTTATTTATTTATTTACTTATGTATATATTCTTTTCAGATGTAATGGGTCGGATGGAAAACTACTGAACTCTGCTTGCCTTCATTCATTCATTCTCTCTATATTTCATGTTATCGTTGGGTGACCTGCTTTGCAGACTTTCAGATAAGAATATTTAATACAGCAAAGTAGATACTTTTATGGCCTTTTAATAAGATCATGGTGATGTATAATTAATTTTGTAGCTAGTTAGGTGGAATCATTAATTTACAGTGTATGATTTTATTATTTGTGTATATTTCTATTTGGGCTTGAAATTATAATATCATATTGTCTATATTGTGGGCCAGGGGAATATTAACTTTAGTATATGCAACACTGTTTTTTGTTTGTTTCCCTGTTTTAAAAACAATTAACAATATTATGAATACATCAGGTTACATTTAGTGGCATTAATTGGATTTACTATTAATATTTGTATTATGTCAGCATGTACAATGTGATTGTGTTGTGTGGTTTTCATTTGAATCACTTGTTTATTGTCTTATTTCAATGTTTATGATGAGATGGTATTTAGTGGTGGTTTATTGGTGGTAATTATCACGTGACCTAGGCTGCTGTGTCAGCCGAAACGTGTTGTGTTTGGATTAAAAAGATTTTGCTTTTCCTTGAATCCTGAGTGTGCAAGTCTTATCCTTTTCTTTTGTGTTGTATTAACTACCGCCTTGCTCGTGCCAGTTTCTCGCACCATCCCTTTGGGCTGATTGAGCTCTATTTTTTGAGTATTTGGATTCATTTATGTACATATATATATATATATATATATACATATATATATATATGTGTACATATATATATATATATATATATATATATATATATATATATAGAGAGAGAGAGAGAGAGAGAGATATGGATATATAGATATATATGTTTATATATTATCCTGATAAAAACAAAGGTTACAGGGACGTTATAGTTAGGTTCTGAATTTACTCGCACAAAACCATTGAAATTCAGCAATTATAATTAACTCAAGTTACTATAGCTCGCGCCCTAAGGTAACTATAATTAAGCCCCCACCATTTACAGTTTTCTCATCAATAAAGTTATTGCAAATGTTCCAGTGGTAATATCATGTATTATGATGTAATATGTGGAGTAATTAAATTTGCATGTCGAAGGCCCAAGTTATAGTTATCTTAGGGCGCGATTTATAGTTATTGGAGTTAACCATAACCATAACTGCTAAATTTCAATAGTTTGTGGGAGTAAGTTCAGAACCTATCTATAATGTCCCTGTAACCTTTGTGTTTTCTCAGGGAATGTCTATGTTTTTTTTTAGCATGCACATATGTAAACATGCTCAGCGCCACTCACGGCCTTTAGGCCAGATCCAGCGGCCAACCCTCCTGCATGCACCCAAACCCAAATCATGAATGGCTTTCAGCCATGTGGAGCATGAGCTTGGATACAGTGGTTGTTTATTTTTTTCAATTTTTCTGGATCCGCAGATCCACCAAATGCGTGGATCCACCTGTGGATCTGCGAATCAGACAAAAAATAAACAAGTACATAAGGGACCTCACTATGGGCCTGATTACAACTTTGGAGGAGATGTTAATCCGTCCCAAAAGTGACGGTAAAGTGACGGATATACCACCAGCTGTATTACGAGTCCATTATGTCCTATGGAACTCATAATACGTCTGGTGGTATATCTGTCACATTTGGGACGGATTAACACCTCCTCCAAAGTTGTAATCAGGCCCTATGTGTCCTTTGGGGTCGGGATACCTGTATCCTGAACCCCTATGTGTTTTTGAACCCTTGCTTTCCCATTCCGCAAGCCAATGAGCCAAACAAAATAGCAGCTGCAACTTTTCTGTCAGTTTGTGGCCAGCCAATCAGGGCCTTGCTTTTCCCCCGGATCTGTGAATCCAGACCCAGATCTGCAGGTCCAGATCCACGGAGGATCCGAATCACTATATATTGTTATATATCTCTATTGGTTAAACGCGAATATCTCAAAAACTACTGACCAGATTTACACCAAATCACAACAAGCATAATCTGAGCACCAAGAGCTAGTGTTCTGTGAAATTTGGTGTAATTCCATTCAGCATTGTGGGCTATAGCTGGGTCTAAAGACCATAGGGGAAAATGAATGGGGAATCTCATTTTGAGACCCCCGCTTTTTCTCAGACCCCTTTTGACAGATCACTCTGAACTGATAAAAGTATAAGTCTGGAAAATGTTGTGAAGATTCGTCAAGTGGTGCCAAAGTTATTGGCAAAACAAAAAGCGCTCTTCCTATGAAAACTAGGTCCTAAGTATAACTATAAATATATATATATATATATATATATATATATATATATATATATATATATAACTTGGTAGGAGCTGTCAAAAGAAATGCCAAGTCAGAGCTAACAGCCATGTCCTGGGGTGGGCACCTGGAAAATAGCAGGAGCAGGCCCTGGGGGGGGTGACTGTCCCCAGGGCCATTATTGGCTCTGCAAGAGGGTCTGCATGGCCCCCCTCCAACATTTCATCAACCCCATGGAGATGGTGGTCCCTGTTGTCAGGGGTCCACAAAAGACCCCTAAACCTCTTTTATTTCAGCCCCTGGAAGGTGAGGGTATTTGTGGCTGTGATGGGTGGTGCGCAGCCCCCCTTAATTGTTAGCAAATGCCCCAGGGAGGTGGCAATCCATGAGGCTATGGGGTACTGCACAGCCCTGTTGCATAAAACAAAATTTTAGCCGTGGGAAGGTGGCTTACCTCAGGGCCCAGAGGATCTGCACGACCCCCTCTACTATATTTTAAACCTTTTGCCCTGGGAGGTGGTGGTTCCCGGGGCTGCGGGTGGGGATTTGCAGGACCACCCACTCTGTTATGATGAAGTAACCTGGGGTGGTGGTCCCCAGAGTGTGGGGGAGTCTCACAACCCCGCTGATCATTGAATAGAAGCCCTTGGGAGGTGACGGTCCCCCCACATAAAATCAAACAGCCCCAGGGAGGTTGCAGTCCCCGGGGTATGGGATGGTTTTTAGGACACCCGCTTCTTATAATGAAGTCATTTTGCCCCAGGGTGGTGTCACATGCCCCCACTGACTACTGAATTGAAGGGACAGGGAGATGGTGGTCCCTGGACCATAAATAAGTCCAAGGGGAGTCCCTGTATGAGCCGCTCCTTTATTTTTCATATGCCCTCAGGGCCTGGCCTACTCAGAAGTTAAGTAAAACAAACGCAGGAGACAGCACTTATTTTTTATCAATTTTTGCTGCCAATTCACAACAACATCATGAATTCCCAGCAACATTTAAAAAAAAAAAAAAAGCTTTTTTGGCCTAGGGGAGTCCCTCTGGAACTATAGCTCCAGAGCTGAGGGGTCAGGATGGCCCTACCCTGGCCCCTTTTCTTAGTTTGCATCTTTTTTTCAGGGACTCAGCTGAAGACGAGTCCCAAGATGGCTGCCAACACTTCCTTATTGAAGTGTTGTCAGCCAATCAGATCTCAGCATGAGATCAGGAGGGTTCGGGGAGCCTTCACCTCCCAATATATACAAATTTGAATTTTCTTTATCATCTCAAAAACTACTGAACAGGTTTATATCAAATAACAAAAAAGGCTCTTTCTGGACAAAGAGATACTTTTCTGGCAAATTTGGTGTAATTCCGTTCAGCAGTTCGGGCTGTAGTCGTTTTCAAAATCCCTATAGAAAAATGCATGGGGAAAACGTGTTTTGGGATCCCCCTCTTTTTCTCAGCCCCCACTGGACGGATCACCCAGAAACATTCCAGACTGCAGCTGAAGTGAGTGTCATACATTTTGGGGAAAAGTTTGTGAAGATTCAGCAACCAGCTCCATAGATGAAGCCAAGATAAGTAAAAAAAAAATACTTTTTTTCAATAGAAAATAGGGCCTAACTATTACTACCACAAGGTAGTTGTATTTAGGACCTACTTTCTATATAAGAAGTGTTTTTTGTACTAGCCTATATCTTTGGTGCTGATTAACAAATCTTCACAAACCTTTCCGAAAAGATTTTCCAGTCACACCTTCTGCTGTCTTGAAAGTTTTGTGGTGATCCGTCTGGGTGGGGGAGAAAAAGTGGGGGTCCCAAAACACTTTTTCCCTATTCATTTTCCCATAGGAAAAATTAAACAGTGATAGCGCCAAAACTACTGGATGGAATACACCAAATTTGGCAGAAAGGTAGGTCCTTATCCAGAAAGCGACCTTTTGTTGGATTGGTGTAAATCTGTTCAGTAGTTTTAGAGAAATTAAGAGGAAATCAAATTTATATATATAAGGACACAAAGGATTCATGACCCCTCCCGATCTCATGCTGGGATCTGATTACCTGTCAACAGTTCAGCCGGAAAATGTTGACAGCCATCTTTTGACTCAGCAACTGAGTCCCAGAACAAAAAGTAAAAAAAAAAAAAAAGAAAAGGGGTTATTTTCACAGTGAGTTGCAGTGTATCAGTGGATCAGGTGAATATTTTTTTTAAATGAAGCACGGGCTCCCTGCTTTGTCTTTTTTAAGTCCCCGGGTGGGCTAGTCTGGGGGCATTTTCTTTTCGTAGTGTGGGAGTGGGGTGCCTGGCACCCCCACAGCCCCAGGGAACATCACCTCCCTGGGGCAAAGCCTTAATTATGTGCAGGGGAGGTGCGGCACCCGTACACCATGGACCACTACCTCCCTGGTACAAAATTGATTATTGGGGCTGGGGAAGCTTATCGGCCTTCCCCCCAGCCCCGGAGACCACCAACTCCCCAGAACATTGATCTTATTGTGTTTGGGGCGTGCATCCCCCACAGCCCTGGGGAGCACCACCTCACTGGGGCATTGATCAAATTGAGGTCCGTTTTGGACCTCATGAAGCCCCTGGGGCCACAACCTCAACGGGGCTCTACTTATTGGAGGGGGGCCCACTTCAAGGAGCCCTTGATGGCTCTGGGGACTGCCACCCTCTAGAGCTCAACGTCTACATGGCCCCCCTCGCTCAACTGGCCCGCCAACATCATCTCAGCATCATCTCCTACGCCGACGATACCCAGCTCGTCCTCTCCCTGACCAAAGACCCGCTCACTGCCAAAACAAACCTCCATGAGGGACTAAAATCCATCGCCGATTGGATGAACAACAGTCGCCTGAAACTCAACTCCGACAAGACGGAAGTCCTCATCCTCGGACGCACTCCCTCGGCCTGGAACGACTCATGGTGGCCCTCCGTCCTCGGACCCCCACCCACCCCTGCCAGCCACGCAAGAAACCTCGGCTTCATCCTGGACTCCGCCCTCACCATGTCCAAACAGGTCAGCGCCGTCTCCTCCTCCTGTTTCAACACCCTTCGAATGCTCCGCAGAATCTTCAAGTGGATTCCAACAGAAACCAGAAAGACGGTGACCCAGGCCCTCGTCAGCAGCAGACTTGACTACGGCAACGCACTCTACACAGGCATCCCAACCAAAGACATCAAACGACTCCAACGTATCCAAAATGCCTCCGCCCGACTGATCCTCAACATACCCCGCTGAAGTCACATCTCCCCTCACCTAAAGGAACTCCACTGGCTCCCAGTAGACAAGAGGATCACCTTTAAACTCCTGACCCACGCTCACAAGGCACTTCACAACACCGGACCCTCCTACCTCAACACCAGACTTAACTTCTACACTCCAACGCGTCAACTCCGATCCGCCAACCTCGCCCTCGCCATCGTACCCCGAATCCAGCGCAAGACATCCGGCGGCAGATCCTTCTCCTTCCTCGCCGCCAAGACCTGGAACTCTCTCCCCACATCTCTCCGCCAGACCCAGGACCTCCTCGCATTCAGAAGGCTTCTCAAGACCTGGCTCTTCGACCACTAAATCAGCAGCGCTCCCTCCCCCCCGACCCCCCCCCCAGCGCCTCGAAACCCTGACGGGTACATAGCGCGCTTTACAAATTTTATGATTGATTGATTGATTGACTGGCTCCTGTTTTGTCACGGGGTGCCCGCTCCTGGGAAATAAATGTTTGCTGTGCCTTGGCTGCAGCTTTGACAGCTGCAGCCAAGTCTCAGCAAACACTCTGCTTTTTGACAGTGGGACCCGTCAAACAAGCCCGCTGTCAAAAAGTGGAGTTTTCATCTCTTTTCAATGCATGCAGATATGTGTGCGGGGAACAGAGTTGAAAGCTTGCTCCAGCAACCATGAAGCCATGGAGCTACTACTTAAAGCAGCTGCCTGCTTGTGGGAGCAGTGGGAGCACAGGTGAGGCTTTAAGGCTCACCCTGCAATTCTAGATAACCTGTAAAGGGCACGTTATGAAATTAAAAAAAATATATATATATATATTTCTATACATATCTATCTATCTATCTATCTATTTATGTATATATATATATATACATATATATATATATATACATATATGCGCACACAACCAACAATAAACACGTAGCACTCACAGGATCAATTGCAATTTATTGCAATGAGAGTAGACTCGTTTCAGCATTTGTCTTGTCCAATATTTGTGATTATGCACAGAACACAGCTGATATGACTTTAAAAATTCCTTTAATGTTCTGTCATTGGATGATTGAATATAACAAAATAGAGAGGAGTACTACTATCCTGCTAGAATATTAATGTCTATGGTGGCTATTTCTGCATCTTTTATACTCTATGAGTCCAAGTAGTCACACTAGCCCTTGTGCCAATCATTGCTGTCCCAGTCCTGCTTAACTTATACATTAATTTCACATATAAAAGGTAAACATGCTGATAATCCCAAAATCCCACATCAGAACCCAAGTCTGATTATAGCTGCCAATACTTTCTGGTTGAAGTTTTGTCAGCCAGTCATAGCTCTGCATTTCCCTGATCATCATTATTTGTGAAGTCGGGTGGAATTGGCTGTTACAGAGCTATTTATCTGTTTGTGTATCAAACCTAGTGGGACATAATTACATGGATAAAATAACCAATACATTTCTATGAGAACTTCCTTGCATACAAAATGTAAACAATGCCCCATTTACTAATTGACCTTGCGGCAACATCTATAGACCCCGCATTGTATCATATTATTCCCATCCCAGTGGGTGTATAACATCTCGGAGCTACCACGGTCAAATTGCATTAGTCCACACTTGCTAAAATTTTATGGGTTTCAGTGTGTTGAACCTACAGGATCACCTGGACACCTACACCCTGAGATTACAATTACTCGAGAACACCCGCACTATTACAATATCAAACTGTTCAACAACATTTTGGATTCTGCTACAGATATGTATATAAATCTTCCTCAATGTTGAGGCCATTGGGAGTTTTTGAATTGAGTTCCATTATATAGCTGGACTAGAGCTGTCTTAATGTCCTCTCCTGATCACCACCTCTGTTATCATGTGGAATAGCATCAATAATAAAATATTTCAACTGTTCAACATTACTCTGATGTTTCTTTTGAGAGTGCCCAGCCACTGGGTATGCATTATCTCTTGACTTGATAACTCCCAATTGTTGTAAAATCCTCTTGTTCACTGGATGTTAATTGATACCCATGTACATCATCTTGCATTGGCATTATACGAAGTAGACAGCAAACTTAGGGGGTCATTCCAGCCTTGGCGGGCGGCAGGAGCCGCCCGCCAAGCGGGAACCGCCAGAAGACCGTACCGCGGTCAAAAGACCACGGCGGTCATTCTGGGTTTCCCACTGGGCTGGCGGGCGACCACCAAAAGGCCGCCCGCCAGCCCAGTGGGAAACACCCTTCCACGATGAAGCCGGCTCCGAATGGAGCCGGCGGAGTGGAAGGGGTGCGACGGGTGCAGTAGCACCCGTCGCGAATTTCAGTGTCTGCTAAGCAGACACTGAAATTCAAAGTGGGGCCCTCTTACGGGGGCCCCTGCAGTGCCCATGTGGCATGGGCACTGCAGGGGCCCCCAGGGGCCCCATGACACACCATACTGCCATCCTGTTCCTGGCAGCCGAAACCGCCAGGAACAGGATGGTGGTATGGGGGTCGGAATCCCCATGGCGGCGCAGCAAGCTGCGCCTCCATAGAGGATACCCATGGGCAGCGGAAAGTCGGCGGTACACCGCCGACTTTCCGTTTCTGGCCGCGGCTGTACCGCCGCGGTCAGAATGCCCAAAGGAGCACCGCCAGCCTGTTGGCGGTGCTCCCGCGGACCCCGACCCTGGCGGTTTTTACCGCCAGGGTCGGAATCACCCCCTTAGTCTTGCAATAATAACTGCTATTTATTGGTTTACTCTTTATAGCAAAAGGTGTTTTGTACAATTTTGGGTTAACCCCATAACTGCACACCTTACACCTCTTGCATTTCTTAAACTCCTTCTTGCTGTTTAGCCAAGTCGTTTTGAAAGGCTCAGTCATCTCAGGGCTACATCGAACTAATTCCTGCTGCATGGATCTTGCCTTCCTGAATCCTTTCCCGGATCTGCAAAGTGACACCTTCCCAAGGCAGTGTCATTCCTAACAAGCTACAAATACTTCTGCAAAATAGATCTTATACCACCTTCCTGCCTACTGTATGTGGTAATCAATATGAAATGGGAATCTATTTCCCATTTCTTTCTTCCTTGCGGATGCCTAAATTTATTTAACAGTACCTGGTCTCTAGATTTGATCTTAGATTTCTTTTTGGCTTTCTCAATGTTGGTTTTAGACTCCCGTCTATCAAGAAATATTTCTGTTAGCTCTTCTAAAGCTTTCTCTTCATCAGCATTCTCACTGCAATTTTCTTTAGCTTGCAGACGTTCCCCATATGGAGTACTTTGTATTAAATTGCGGGATAAAAACCTGAAGCATGTAACACCATATTTCTTGTGGTTGAATTCCTAAACAATTCTGATTCTAGTGTTTTACTTTTACATACACAGTGAGGTCCCAAAAGATTACCTTAGAATGGCTAATAATATCTGTAAACTTTAAATTAAGATCACTATTACCAATTTTGCTTAAGAATGTTCTGGTGCTGTTTTCAGGACCTTTCTATCAGAAATAGATCATCTATGTAGCGACTCCCATATACCATATGCTCTGGACACATTGTACTCCGTCTGGATCACCAGCTCCTCCCACCAGCCCATATGCAAATTAGCCTAACGGGGGTAAAGCAGGCACCCTTTGCAGTAACACATATTTGATAGAACAATTCACTTTTAAACAGAAACAAATTACATTCCAGACATCTCTGTATTATTGTTCAAAACATTTGGGTATGTTTCCAGAGTGTAATGGGCTTCACCACTAGAAAATATCTTATAGCTCTAAGACCATCTGCAAGCTGTATACTAGTACAAAGTGCTGTTACAGCAATGGTAATCAAAATGTAAATGTCCTTCCAAGTTATGTCAAAAGTTTTTCTAAATTAATCTCCCATGTACTGAATATCTAAAGGTAAGTTCTTTACAAAGTCACAAAGAAAATGTCCACATATTTACAGGCATTCTCAAAGGAGCTGTCAATGACAGAAGTAATTGGGTGCCCTGGAGTATTATTTTTATCTTTGTGCATTTTTGGATTCAGATACAAGACAGGCATTCTAGGGTGGTCCACATTTAGAAACTAATACTTCTCATGACTTATCAATCTTAAATCATACCAGTTCACCAATTGAGAGTTGAATCTTTTTGTGTACTTTTCATGAGAGTAGGTGATACCCTGTTATAGCATTCCTCATTGTTTAGCTGTTGATATGCTTCCTTCATATATTATCTTTTGGCATAGCACGAGATTACCACAAGATTACCTCCTTTGTCTGAATTCCTGATGATACAGTCAGTGTGCATTCTTAACTTTCTTCTTAAGATATAAGATTCTCTCTCCTCAATTGGTACTGCTTTTTGCCCCATACTGCTTAAAATGTATTGTTACATTAATTTTAAATGGCCAAAATACTTATTTTAATATTTTATAATTACCTTAAAAATATGTTTTATAGCTCCTAACCTGAATTTACATTTATCATATTTTAAACTATTTTAAATTATGAGATTTAAATTAGCATTATTTCCTATGATGTTAAAATGTAAGTCCCCGCTCCTTTTAATTTCTATAGAAGTGTGTTACAGTGCCTGTGGTTTGGCATATGCAGTGCTGGACATACTTTGTATAGCAACTTCCACTCATAAATGTGAATCAACCTAATTTTTCAGGGAATGGAGACTGTAAATCTACAATTTTATGAGACATTACGCCCAGATTTTGTGAACAGCCAAAAATAGTAAAGGTGCTCAAAAGTGTAAGAGTAAAGTTATACTTGTGAGTTACTCCCAGGTGTAACTTTTCTTTGTCAATAGAACCGCTGATTTTCTTTGCAAAGCTTGTACATGGCAAGCTTGATGAAAATTGTCCATTGGTGTGTACCACTAATCTAATCCATCCATAATGCATTATCATGCTTTTGTCTCCTACAATAGAATTCCTCATGTCTACACAGAAAGAATAACAGTAGGAAACACCCAGTGAGTGGAGTTTAAGACTCCATCTTGTCTACAGAGGACAAAATTGTTGCCATACACTCATTATTATGGCCCCCTTTGCTCTCAGATAGCTAACCACTAATAGCTGTTTATCGTCTTTTTGTGATAGATGCTATATTAAGAAAAGAAAGGAGATGTTTCTTACTGGAATGGTATCCAGTGTGTAGCATATGAGCAACATGTTGCACACAGGACTCTAAACTGATGCTCGCCTGATGATCTAAACCTCTATCTGTTTTTACCAGTGTGGCACTAGAGAAGAACAGAGTTTCTTTTCAAGGAAGAGTGAGAAGGCTTTGCTGATTGTTTTTCCTCATTGCTTCTATTTCCCTGCTGCATTTGTTTCATGCTAACCACACAGTCTGCATCACTCCAGGAGAAACCACCACCATCTTGAAGTCTAACCAGCGATGGGCCCTTTCGGACTCCTGCCTCCACCACATCTGCTGCAGAGTACTGCAACCCATTAGTGCAATGCCCACATCCATTCTGAATGTTTCTTTCACTTTCACAACCTTCTCAGACACTTGGAAACACACAATTGTCCACTTATTGCTAAAGAAACCCTCCACTGACCCTTTGGTGCTCAGCAACAATAGGCCAGTCTGCCTGCACCTATTCCCGGCTAAGGTCTAAGAGAAAATCTTTAACAGATGCCTCATCAAATATATCAATGCCCAACAACTCCTCATCAACCATTCTGTCTGGTTTCAGACCCAACCACAACATGGAAATCGCTGCCACAAATTACATCTGCATGCCTCTGAATGGAAGAGATACAGCCCTCCTCCTCCTAGGCCTCTTTGCAGATTCTGGCATGATCTTCCACCCCATTTCATCCAACACCTACACACCATTAGAATTTAAGGTCATGCACTCCGAATGATCTGCTCGTTCTTGACTGGAAAGACCGGGCCATTTAGGCTAGGACCATACACCTTGGATACCCACAACCAAATCTGTGGAGTTCTACAAGGATCCTACATGACCAACCTTCTTCAAAGTATGCATGATTCATCTAGCCAACATCATCCGCTCTCTCAACATCAACATCCTCTCCTATGCACATGACACAGCTCATTCTATCCCTCCTGGATAAGATGCCTAGTATCCAGATAAAGTTCAATCCCTGTATTTGTGAAATCACTCACTGGATGAAGACCACCAGTATGAAGCTGAACACCAACAAGATTGAAATTGAGAGGACCACTTCACTATACGACTCCATCTTGTGGCCCACCACCAATGCAAAGAATTTTGGGATGGTAATTGGAAAGTGGATTATTGTTAAGGGCAGGTAGGTATCTACACTTTGCAATAGGCCATTAACCCACAGCTAGTTAAGTCTCAATAAATTAATCCTAGCTCAACTCTTGGTAGCTGGGCAATGAGCAACAAAGCTTAACTTAGGAGACAGGTGAGTAAAACGTTTAAAAATCACAAAACAGTAAATAAGTAAAAACACAATAAAAATCAAACACCCATTTCTAAAAATAGATTAAATGTTTATCTTTAACATGACAACAAAAGGATTATTATCGGATAAGGGGAACAAGTCATCTGTTTGAGTTTGATTCAAAGTTTGAGGCTGGCGGCGATGGAGCCCTGGTAGGCTACAGAAAGCTGGAGGCCTCGGTCAACAGTTTACCTTCGGATTTATCTTTGTCTTGAAGATTTTCTTCAGTGGGACAAAGTCTCTAATCTGATCCAAACTCCCTGGAGCCCTCTTCGGATACGCATCAAAGGAGACCTTTATGAAGAATTCTACATTCGGACTTAGATGATTTTTCAGGGCGGGATCCTTTGTTCGGGCCAAAGTTCAATTTGGATCTGATGTCCCTGGAGCCCTCCTCGGGAAGCCCCGGTCAACTTTTTACTTTGGGACTTTGTCACTTTTTTGGAGCTTTTTTTCTCTGTCGTTGGACGACCCTCAACAGCAGGCAGATTTTGAGTCGATGTCGTTGGATTGCCTTTCCAGTAGCCCTCAGTGAAATCTTGGCAGTCTTGGACTATGGAGCTTTCCAGCTGGATGAACCTGCAAGGCAGGCCAAGTCAGGATTGGGGTAAACCGCCTTGACTCACAACATCAGGTTGGTCCCTTTAAGGAGCTTTTTACCAGAAGTTCACCAATTTTCTCCAAGCTTTTGTTTCTTTTTCCAGAAGGTCTTTGAAGGTTCTTCAGAAGTCAACAGCTCACTTAAAGTTTCCAGAAGCTTTGAGTTGCTCCTTGAGGGTTAGGACTCCAACTACAAGAATGCACCTGGCTCAAAATCCAAAATGACCACTGGACAGTAGTCAGCTGGTCAGTTTCTTTAGGATGTAATACTGGGACTCTGGTTATCTATTTTCCACCTGTAGCAAAAAGGGAGTCCGTTCTTGAACCAGTTGAACCCAGGCAAAGTCCTTTTTGTGGTGAAGCCCAAGTGTGCAGCTGGTGCAGTTCTTCAGATTGCAGTGTCCAGTTGCAGGTCAGGGGTCCATCAGGGCAGTCCTTCTTCTTCTGAGCTGAGCTGAGGTGAGGGTGAAGCTCTGCCATATTTATCTTTGCTCCTGGGGTACAAAGCAGGAAGGCCAATTTCCCAATCACAGGCAGGCCACCACCCTCTTAGATGACCACTTCCTAGGAAGTGTGGCTAATATCAATCCCTGGGAGCAACATCCTTTAAAAATCCAAAATAGCAGAATATGGGCTTTGGAGATTAGGTCTGGCTGAGTCCACCCGCTGGTATAGCTAACACACCCCTCTCTAGCCCTCTCCTAATCTAATCAGGAGACACCTGGCTGTCTAGGTTTGCAGGGAATGTGGGAGGTCCTGAGCTACTCCAAATGTCATTCCCTCCTTTGAAGACCAGATTGTCTGCTCTCCCCCATCCTATTCCACCATCTGCTGAGGCAGATCTCCTCCCCCATGCACTTTCTTTGTCTTCAGCCCACGCCACTTCATATCTTGACAAAGCAGCCTAGCCAGGCTGCCAAATCAATCAATCAAAAAAATGTGTAGAGCGCGCTACTCACCCGTGAGGGTCTCAAGGCGCTGGGGGGGGAATCAGGGGGGGGCAGGGAGGGTCACTGATCGAACAACCATGTCTTGAGGTTCTTTCTGAAGACCAGGAGGTCTTTGGTTTTGGGGAGGGAGTTCCAGGTTTTGGGGTGAGGTAGGAAAAAGACCTGCCTCCTGTGGTGGTGCGTTGGATGCAGGGGACTGTGGCTAGGGTGAGGTTGGCTGATTGGAGGTTGCATGTGGGAGTGTGGAAGTTAACTCTTTCGTTGAGGTAGGTTGGGCCGGACCAATCAGAGTAGGGTACTACAGATATGAAGGTGGCGACTTTCAGGTAGGGTTTTACAACTCTTTCTCTGAACTTTTATTAATATACCAAACTTGATTTGTCTATTTCCTTTTGAGACTTTATTATTTACAATAAAGTCTTCTCATTTTAGCCTGTGGGGCTCATTCACTACAATAAGTGAAAATGAATGTGGCTATTGTTCTTCACCAGGGCTTATAAAACATCTTTTATAAGGTCCTTGCTTATAGCTATACTGCACCCAGCCCTAGAGTCACTTAGGGCACATCTTAGGGTTGACATGTAAAACGAAGGTAGTTTAAGTCTTTGGAAGTACTTTTAATTCCAAAGTTGAATTGAAAGGTAACTTTAATTTAAATACAGCCAGCAAGGCAGGCCTGTCTTTAAAATGACACTGGGCACATCAGCAGTGCACGTATGGGTGCCCTACCTATGCTAGGATCCCTAAACCTACATGTCCTACTGTATACTAGGGACGTGTAGGTACGTTGGCATAGCCAATTATAATCAGCATAATTTGCATACAGATTCTAATGAGCACACAGACTGTGGGACTGTTTAGCAGTGCCCAGGGCACCCCCAGAGTCAGGAAAACACCAGCAGAAAGTAGAAAAGTGGGGCAAAAAGTTAGGGGGTACTGCAATCAACCTAGTTTTCTCATAATCATTGACAGCAAACTCAACATTATCATACAGACCAATGTTGTCACGGACTCATGCTTTCATACCCTGAAAATGCAGACATTGCTCCCAATCAGCACCCAGAAACCCATATACACACATTGGTCACATACCAGCTGAATTACAGGAGCAACCCTGGAGCCGGGATCATCAACACAATGAACCCAAAGGCTGCTGACCATTCAGAACTAGGTGGCCAGAATCATTCTCAAACTCCCACACTGCACTCACATCACACGACACCTAAAGGAGCTCCACTGGTTCCCCACACACAAACAAGCACAATCCAAACACCTCACCCACACTTTTAAGGCACTAGATAACACTGGTCCATTATACCGCAACAATCGTATCAGCTTTTCCCAACCATCCAGAAACCTAAACTTGCCTGGACTCCTATTTGCACAAATGCCACACATAGAGAAAGCCAAATCAAGAAGTAAAGCTGGCTCCTACATCATTTCTTAAGCATGGAATGTCATACAGTTACACATAGGAGCTTCCTCCTCACTTCCTGAATCAGCAACCAGTTGAAGATCTGGCTTTTCAAGCAGTCCAACTAGGCCATAGGTTTGGCTAGACGTATGACTGCTCAGGGATAGACTACTCTCCTGTGTGATAGTGCACTCAACACATTTGCATCATATAACATAACATGCCTAGTGCATTATGGTTGGATACTTTTAATGATTGCTCTAAGTAGGCCATTGTAAAGGTCATGAATTGCTCATAATTAGAGCTTTATTGAGAACAGCAAAGTGTGCTTGACCGGGCCTTATTGAACTCAGCGAATGTGTGTCAGCAGGGAACTATGAAAACATTAAAGTGTGCTAGTTTTGTATTTATTGGTCTGTCAAAGTGAGCTAACAGGGCATTTAGGACTAGGCAGACAATTTATTCCACTGGCATTATGCAAGCCTGGAAAATGAGCTGGAGGATTATAGAAAAAATAAATTTGATTGCTTGTGCATTTTGGAAAAAATGCAATGTTTGGTATCTGACTGTTACAGAAAACTGTGAGGTTTTAGCTGATTAGATTTGGAAATGTATGTATGGTTAGTAAAACATAACAAAAACATTTGAAGTGCTAACTGAGGCAATGGGAAATGCCACACGCATTGTTTTTCTCTCTGTTTATTTTTTGTTTGCACACTTTAATTGTGACCAATGCCGCAGATGGGTCCTTAACTGCTTTCTGAAAAGTGTGTGTCTTAATTCTTGGAGAGGCAACTTCTGCCACTGTGTGCTTGCCTACTTATCAGTATCTATTTCTTAGAAAAGGAAATAAATATCATACTAAAAACTAGACTGTGAATGCACAGTGATTCTACCTGTTGGACCTAGCTGAATTGAGAAACTGTTGAGCACAGTATTTTATTCCACAATTCAAAGTCAATGACATGCACTTTATAAAGCTGCACTGACTCTTAAGAGCTCTGACAAAGGATCTGTACACAAATAAATCAAATTTGATATTACAGAATGGGGGAGTCTGTCTGCGGAATTCATCACAGGACTATTATTCAAGATGCAACAGTTACACATTGTGGGACTTGTTGAAGATGGTACTCCATGTTAAAAGATGTATTATGTCAGCTTTCAAAGTGTGATAACTGTGGCATTATGGAAAATAGAAAAGAAAGCTAGGATTTGACTTTAAAGAGGATATACAGCCTACAGGGATTTTACAACTTCACTCTCTTTATGTTGTACAAAATGCACCATCTGCTAGAAACAACCCCAAAAAAGTTTTAAAACTTCCCAATTCTATATAAAGATGTTTTTTACCATTTCAATCAATGTAGCAAACTAAATTATGTAAAATTCACCATTCCCTCTATATTTGCTAGGTGTTTTGTACAAAGGACCATTATCCATCACCATGTTAAGTGATTTTTCAATCTTACCATGGTTTGACCAATGTTAATGAACAATGTGTTTAAAATGTACAAATGATATTTAAATCTAAACTAGTTTATACCTAAATCAATGCCCTGCATTTCTTTAAAAAACACTATTTCTCACTAGCTTCTCAAATGTTTATGGGGGAGAGTCATGTAGTCAACACCTTTCTTGCAGAATGTTTTCAACTCGTTTCAATATTTGCACATTTTTTATGTAGAAAAAATGTCTATCAAAACACAAATGTGGAAGCAAACATGTCTTGAAATTACTCCTGTTGGAGTATGATTTTTATAAATAATAAAGTCACAGTGGAGTTCCATTGATGGCAAGCAAAGCTATTTCATAATACAGTGACAAATGCAAGTTTGATTTTGACAAGGTCACTGCCAAAATGCACTTATAAGTCCTGTAAGATTCGATCAATTCGTTCTAGCCCAATGTCCAATAAAACATATAAATTGAAATTATTTTAATGTAGTTCCTTAAGAAGAGCATACACCCACTGTATGTGTTCATAGTGTGGTTGTAGTCATTGGCCTCTATTAGGCTCTGAAGTGTATGTTTTGTGTCTACTCCAAACGCTCCTCTAGATTTTGTTTATTACTTACAAAACCGCTGGCCTACAAGGATGCATCTGTAATTCCTAAATTAAATCTATCCATTTACCGGTGTAATAGATATATTTAATTGACCATCAACTGGATATGGTATATTATCACTGATTGCATTTGTAACATTACAACTTTCTTTGCTTTTTACCACTTAGCCCTTTAGTTCTAAATCTATAATACTCCCCGAAAAAAATCCTCATTCTCATCTTTCAAACTTTACATTTTGAATATATTGTAATACATGTTTTGGGGAGTTTTGGCTACTGTGCAAACGAACATGCATGTGATTTGCAAAAACAACATTTAAACAAGGTTAAGCTACAGAAAATATTTTATTATAGAAGCAGGGTCACTATACCAGTATAAAAGACAGTTTCTAATATCATCCAAAGGTGAGTTGTGATGTCTCCAGTCACTTGCAATAAATGATCACATAGGTACTCATATGTATTCGGTTACTACTGTTAAGTTCTGACCTAAGATTACATGCTGGCAGAGCCAGAAGCCAGGGTGAAAAGCAATACACAGAGCACAATTACAGCCACAGTTTAAAAAGGAAAATGCAAATAGATATTTTCTTGCTGATATATTTATTTAAGAAGAGAAAGGCATCTATAGAGAAGAGACATTTATGGCAGCATATTTATTTTTCCGCTATAAGCCACTGCAGGAAATTTAGAATCTATGCATGTTTCTGCAAAATATGAGCTATAGCATTTTTTAACTTGACACATTAAACTGATAATAACTTTTTGCAAAACATATGAACTGCTTTTTAGTGTGTTTAACTTCTCAGTATAGATTATGCTTTTATTTTTCTTATCTGCAGTGAACATGAAAGAATAAGATTTAGATTTTTGCAAAGTTGATGATCTGCCCATATACTGTAAGAAAAAAACTCTCTGCCACATATTAAACGGATACTGCAAGTCATCTTGGAGTTTCCCCTTGTTCCTTAAGGTAATCACAGAAATTTTTGTGACTTGCAATATCTTTACATTGCAGTGACAGCAGGTATTTTGTATCATACATATGATACATGTGCTTGAAATTCCTCGATAACAGCCAGTCTTTAATTCACTTACTGCAGCCTAGTTGTGATGCCTGTAGTCACCTATGATAAGAAAAAGTTATTGATGCACAACCATAATAAGTTATTAGAGTTGAGTTGTGACGTTATTACGCTTACTACCAAGCCAGTAGCCAGTGTGAAAGCAGTTCTAAGAATATAAGTAGAACTTCAGTTTAAAAAATAAAAACAATAGCTGTTTTGTTTCTGGTCAGGTTGAACTCAAATAAACAGTGTTCCGCAGAAATAACATATTTATAGCAATATGGTTAATTTCTCCATTGTGTAGGTTTTAACAGGAATCACTGCATATGTCTATAAATGTTGAACTGCAACAGTTGTATAATCTTGCTTAAAGTAAGCTAATCATATTTGCAACACATTACTAACTGATTGTAGTGTGTGTATAACGTTACACTACAAGTGCAAGTTCTATTCTTCATATTTGAAAACACACAAACTCTTTTATATGAAACAGTAAGACACCAACAAATTTAGGGCCAGGTGTACCAAGAGATTTTGTGGTCGCAAACACATTTATTTAACTTTTGTGACTGTAAGAGCCTTTCTGGCCATGTGCTTAACCCATTTTAATAGTTGGTGAAATGTACTACTACTACTAAAATTGGTTTGTGACTGCATACCAATTTATTATTTGGAAGGGGTATGATGCAGCCTTTCCTTCCAAATAATGAATTGTAATATGAGGTATTAATGTTTTGCAACTGAAATTCAGTTTCAAAACACTGAACAATTACTGACTTCTGACTTGGAGTGGAAATCCAATTGAAAAAGGTAAGGGGTTCATCTTCCCATATCAAACTTAAAAAAATGCTTGCAGGAGAATAGGCAGCAGCTCAGGAGATCACTGCCTACTCTCAAATAAACTTTGAAAAGAAGAAACGTATTTTTGTATACACAACCCAGTTTTCTTTAAGGGCAATGGGCTAGATGTATAAAAACAAATGTTTTCATCTTTTAAATGCAATCACAGACAGGGTGGTCTGCTGACCCTAGTGCTCCATAATAACTGTCATGGCTTCCAATTAACGTTGTTCACAATTTATGACCTACCACATGAATATTGATGAGTTCGGTAGAATTTCGGCATAATTTGATTTGGAATTTTATGAACCAACCTGTTAGTAAAAAGAGTGTTCAAAGAATTGTTTACTCAACACAATTTGCAACTGGTTTTTGTGAGCTGTAAATTGAAAATCTGGCCCAAAATACCCTCTGCTGTACATTACAAGAGTAAGTCAAATCGTCTCAGAGTTACATGACTGTTTAAAGTAACTTGGCTTTCTGTGTTGTTCCTCTATATGGTCATAATACTTTTATGTGAATTGCGATATCTTTATAGTGCATGGCAGAGGTATTTTATCCCATATCTATTCACCAAGCCCTATAACCTAAGTCTACACCTGTGTAGCAAGGTAAACAGATGGAGGATCCATACTACATTAATTATTAACAATGAATACTATGAAGCAACACTTTGCTTTTTTATAAAAAGTCCAGACAGTATAATGTTAACAGGGGCTGCTCAGAAGTGTATAGGTGATACATATTACAAAGGTTGTATTCAGGAAAGCTCAGTAATAACAATGGTAAAAATGTTCTTAAAGCAAATACACCTGAGGTCATTGTATAGACGGATTAGATAACTTACAAATTTCAATACGACTAATTTATGATGACCATTCTATTGAACTTTCTAGCAAACCAAAGAAATCTCAACAGGGTTACTGCAAATTCAATATTGACTACAAGTGAATGTTCTACCATGAACTCAAACCCCCAAACCCTTCAGGACTACCCACCACTAACATAACCCATATGATGCTACCCCCTACCAAGGAAGGCAATCTGAGTAGTGTATCTGTATTTTACTTCTAAATAGACCTGTCAGGTCAATTTTCAGCATTAAGACCTAAATGGGCATCTTTACATACTGTCTCAAATTTCTGTTTCCTTGTTCTATAGAAAACAGATGATAGATCTGTGCAGATAACTGTGTCAGTGCTAAGAGCTCTGCTGAGAACTTACCAGAATTTATATTTATACAGGAGAAGAATAAGTGATTCTTGTTCTCTCTGGCAGCAGGTTGCTAGATGCCACACTCTCCATATGGTTAAGCATCTGCACTGCTTATATCACACTGGCAGCTCTCCTGGAGTGATGTTCCATGAGATGTATGGAGCACCATGGCAGAAGGGCCCTGTTGGGACTGTGCAGTCCAGGACATAGTAAAGGATGTCAAACCTAGGCTTCTCAATTGTGTGCCAATTGGACATCATGATTTTTAGGAAAGTAGTGTGGTCAAAGCTTTTAATCATCAGTGACAAGATAGCAAATTACCAAGACTGCAGGATATATTTTGACTTAAATTCAGCATTGTAGACCTTGGCCAGAATGCCAGCCCACAAATCTGGATCTGCTAGAATAAGATTGACAAGAATCATATCACAACCGGGAGAATTTTCTAAGCTTTTGCTGCCTTATAATTCTTGCTACATCAGGGCAGAGATGGTGTGAGCTGTTGATGCCACTAACATCTATTCTTTCTGATACTCATGGGGCTAAATGAGGATCATGTCTATATCCATTTGTGAAATGAGCCACTAAAGCATATATATGGTGTAGGGTATAGAAAATTTTAGGGGCATATTTACAAGTCCCTAGTGTCACTTTTTATGACACTTCGGTGGCGCTGTGCTCTGAGCCATATTCACTAGGCCACGTTAAGCCACTTTGTGTGGCATAACGCTGCCTTGCAAATATGGGCCCCCAAATGTAGTTTTCTGTGGCAGAGGGGTGTGCAATGGTTATTGTTGTGGAGATTTCCATTCAACACGCATTGCATTTGACACTGCCCCAGATGTACGCCCAAAATTAACTACACTCCAGGGATGGCGTTAGATTGGCACAACGAGAAGAAATGCTTTAATTTCTTCTAGTTTTTGCTTTTTTTAAGTGTGCTGCATTCTGCAGGATGCATCGAAAAAAACAAAACACCATTAATGATTGTTTATGTGCAGAAGGGTGTCACTTCCTGCACATAAAGAATCATTCCCTGCAACGCAGGAAGCCTTGTATTATGTTGCAAGGGTGCCTGTATTGCTACTAGGCAGCTAAATCTAGTGCCAGAGCAGTGGGAGATGACAGAAATGTGCTGTGTCTTATAGATACAGTGTATTTCTGCCCCTTCATGGTGGTGAAGGATGGTGCACCAAGCAATAAGCCCATAGTGCTTGATCTTTTAGCTGCGCTCGTTGTACCTCCAGAATAACTAGACATCATTTGATTTTTGTTTCTTTTTACCAACTTTAGTTATTACTTTTTCATACCCTACAATCTTTTAATCATGACTTCATAACTGCAGGAGAGGGAAGTATACAGTGCAGTAATTAACATTATTGATATAAAAAAGTTGAAATCAAAACAAGCGCAGTGGCACATGTTCTGGAAGCCAATAGGAAATCAAAAACATTTACGGCAGTCTTACAGGCCATTTGGGAACAAGATGAGTACCATACCAGAAAAATCTCTAGGTGCTACATTCCAGGAATGGGATCATCTAGGGTGAGTAAGTAGTCCCTCAAAGTTGCCATATTTCCCTAGGCCTTGATGAAGGTGGCTGGAGAGATGCATAGAGTTTGCTGGTGTCATAGCAGTAGATGAGACTCTTTGCCCACATCTGCATTGTGAGCGGGTGCCTGATACCCCAGTGTAGTGCTATTTCCCTTTTAGCTAGGAGCAGGGTTATGGCAGCGAACTGCCTCATACTTTTAGGGACATTTCCCACATAGCCCAGAAGAGCCAGGAGCAGATCTGGTTAGAGCACAATGGACAGCATCACAAAGAGATGAGTAAATGCAATGGTCCAAAATTGGACAATGTTGTTCCATGACCTGGTCATATGTGGGAAGTCGGCCATGTACGTTTGACATTTTGGACAGTGTGGAGAGTGTGATGAGTCTATTTGCACCAGTGCAGCGGGGGTAGTGTAGGCCCGGTGGAGGAACTGTATATGCTTGTGTCTGTAAATAAAGGAAACTCCATCCCAACCAAATTTTGCCAGATAGTGGGCACCCAAAGTCTGCCTACTAGGCTGTCCTGAGTTTCATGTTAGACATGGGGATGAGGTCAATGCATTTACAATAAAGTTTGGAGGTAAGCCTGGACTCTGAATATGCAGTGATAACCAGGGTTAATGGTGTGAAGTCAACTGGGGCCAGTGGGTATGACAGGAATTGGGCACAGAAAGTGCTTTAAAGCCAACAGAGTACAAAGTTATCCGGGTGTGTGGTAATGGAGAAGCGTTAGAAGCGTTCATCCACCGTGCAAAAGAATACATAGCCATCCGGAAATACATGACCAAATGTGTGTCAATCTAAGGCCATCAATGTACGCTGGACTAGTACTTCTTATGTAATAGGGAGCATTGGGTTATTGGCTATTGTTATTGCAGGGGAGTAAGGCAGCTCACCACTTAGGAGACAGATAAGCTTTCACCAAGCCCAGCTGGTGGCTGATAAGGTCTGAATATCTTTAGGGTCCTAGAGGACTCCCATTAGGAGAAGTGCCAACAGTGCTGTCGGGAAATCTAAGTCACATCCTGGAATGGCATAGAGCAGGCATGCATCAGGGTGGTACCACTGGTAAGAAAAATGCGCTCCAAGATAATAAAGTTGAAAATGTCGGACTTTGAATCTGCTGCGCTCATACGGGAGGATCAAAACCTCCCTTCTAATGAGGGGGTGCCTACCCGCCCATACTTGCCTCAGTAATAATCAATGGAGGGTGTTGAAGAAAGATTTCATAATTTGTATGGGTGCATTTGCAAACAAATATAAGAACTGGGGCAGTACCACCATTTTGATGATGGTGATGGGGTCTGCAGTTGACAATAAGAGGTGGATCAAGTGGTTCACTTGCACATTCAGCCCCAGATTTAGGAGGTCCAAGTGCCATTTCAGCACTGGCTCAGTGTCATTTTTTTTAGGGTGTCCTTTTCCCCATGCCATATTTACAAAGTGGTGCAATGCATGCATTGCGCCACTTTGTATCCCTTTGCGCTACATTATGCATGTGCCATGCATAACCTATGCAAAGGGGGCGTTCCCCTGTTGGGGGGGGCAAAAAATGGCACAAACATATGTAAGAGATTTCTTTGCGCCTTTTTTTTGGCACTTTCAACACATGCTCTGAGCAGGCACTGACAGGGGGCACACCATTGTTTACAACGGGCCCCTATGTACTGTTGAGGATTAGCACCAAAATTTTGGTGCTAACCCTGAACAGTACATCAATAGCGTAAAAAATGTTGATGCTATTGCCCCTTACCATGCGCGATGGTGCGCCATATCTTTGATATGGTGCATACAAGGTGATAGTAGGGGGCGCGCTAAGGGGCACAAGGAAAGTGGCACTGCACTCTGTCCAGTCCATAGTTCTGTTGTATGACTTATTCTATGGCGTGGAGAATGTTATTGCCCAGGTACCTGATGGAGTCGCTACAAAACTTTAGGGTAAAGTCAGTTTGCACCAGCATGGTGACTTCTGTAAGTGGGAAAAGTTCCAATTTTCCCCAGTTGATATGCAAGCCTGAGAACTCGCCAAAGCAGACAAGCTCCCCAAGTACAAGTGTTAGGATTTTACTAGGACTTCAGATGAACAGGAGAATATCATATGCATATTAGGACATCAGCAATTGCAAGCCCCTGTGGAGATGCTTCTCCTGCAGATAACACACTGAAGGGCCTATGGCTATAATAAAGAGCAAGGGTAACAGTGGACACCCCTGCCTAGTACCTCTATCAATAGATAAGTTTGGAGACAGCGGCCCATTCAGCCATATCGTAGCTGTCAGGTGTGTGTATAGAAGCATGACCAGTGAGTGATTCCCAGAGGCTATACCCAAGATTGCGAAGTCAGATGTGAACAAAGGACCAATCAAGGGAATTAAAAGTTATCTCTACGTCTAGTTGTGAGATCACCATCGGCATTGTTGGGGATACTCTGTTCAGCACAGAGAATATATTGTGAAGATTAGTGGCTAGTAACTTATCTAGTATCTTATTGCCAAAGTTGAGGAGAGACAGGGGCGGTAGGAGCTGTAGTGGAGTGGATCTTTGCCAGGCTTGGGAAGGAGAATGATGACTGCCTCCCGCAATGTCATTGGTAGTTCTCCCATCTCAAGGGCCTTCCCATATAGAGCATGGAGGTGCGGTGCTAGCATGTGTTTGTAGGCTTTATAGAACACTCCTGCGAACCAGTCAAGAAGGGGAGTTTTTTTGTCCATCTTGTGCATCAATGGTCTGTACTATCTCCTCTATGGTGAAAGGCTTGTTAAGAAATAGTTATTGGGCCGTCGTCAGCCAGACCATTGCTATTTTAGCAAGGTAGCGGTCCAGCACGACCAGAGGTGGGGTTGGTTGTTGCTGGATTTTGCCCTTTTGCAGGGTCATCCCCAGTCTCTTTGCCTCCTTTCTCCTTTTTTTTCTGACCTGTTGCTGTTGGCTTTTGAACTCTGAGCACTTTACCACTGTTAACCAGTGCTAAAGTGCATATGCTCTCTGTGTAAATTGTATGGTTTATTGGTTTATCCATGATTGGCATATTTGATTCACTAGTAAGTCCCTAGTAAAGTGCAGTAGAGGTGCCCAGGGTCTGTAAATCAAATGCTACTAGTGGGCCTGCAACACTGGTTGAGCCACCCACTTTAGTAGCCTTGTAATTATGTCTCAGACCTGCCACTGCAGTGTCTGTGTGTGCAGTTTTAAACTGTAAATTCGACTTGGCAAGTGTACCCACTTGCCTGGCCTAAACCTTCCCTTTTCTTACTAATAAGACACCCCTAAGGTAGGCCCTAGGTAGCTCCAAGGGCAGGGTGCAGTGTATGGTTAAGGTAGGACTTATAGTAATGTGTTTTACATGTCATGACAGTGAAATACTGCTAAATGTGTTTATCACAGTTGCAAGGCCTGTCCCTATCATATGTTAACATGGGGGCTACCTTTAAATATGATTAATGTGCAGATTCCCTTTGGGAGCGGATGGACATGTGGAGTTTGGGGTCTCTGAGCTCACAATTTAAAAATACTTCTTTTAGTAAAGTTGATTTTAAGATTGTGTGTTTTCTTGCTTATACCAATTCTGTGACTCTGCCTGTTTGTGGATTCCTTGACTGGGTCAATTTAAAAGTTGGGCTGGTTGCACCTCACACTATCCTGCAGTTGCTGCTTCTGCCAGAGTAAGAGGGCAAAGACTGGACTTTGTGTGCCTTCAATCTTGTGAAGATCTCCAAGGGCTTGATTTAGAGCTTGCCTCCTGTTGTTTAAAGTCTCAGGGACAGCAAAGACCTCTCTCTTCCAGCACCTGGAGTCTCTGGAGAGGCTCCTACCCAGCCAAGTGGTGCCCATCCAGTTTCTGGGACCCTGAAAGGAGAAGCTGGCAGCCTAGAGGAAGAAATCCATGCACCTACTGCTGTGTGGGGAAAAGATCAACACAACTCCGATCTGCGGTTGAAAAATCGACGTGCCACTGGCTTCGCGGCTGAAAATTAACGCTTGTCTGAAACGTGACCTGAAGATCAACGCACAGGGCTGGAGAAATGACGCACAGCATCGCTGACGGAGGCTGGTTAGATCGCAACCTGCGCTGCGTGGTTTTCGGATCATCGTGCGGCTGGATTTGCAACGCAAACACCGCTGGGTGTGTAAAAATGATGCAAGGCCAGTCCGGACCCAAGAGTACGGACCGGATCGATGCATCGCTCTCCAGCAGAAAGAAGAAACGATGTGCCCGACTTGAAGAAAGGAGAAACGGAGCAAGGTCTCGCTTGTGAGTCAAATCGACACATCACAAGCCCTTTCTGACGCACACTCGCCCGTGCAGGGTTATTTTTGACACACCGAAGGTACATTTTCACGCTAACAGTGTTAGTGTGTGTTTAACACTACATAAATACTTTTTTTGCTTTTTAATTGATGACTTGACTTGTGTTTTGCTGATTTTTGTTGTGCTGGTCTTCTTTTGTTTAGATAAATATTTCCTATTTTTCTAAACCAGTGTTGTGTCTGTTTGTAGTGTTTTCATTAAGTTACTGTGTGCGTTGGTACAAATACTTTACACCTAGCACTCTGAAGTTAAGCCTACTGCTCGTCCCAAGCTACCAAGGGGGTAAGCAGGGGTTAGCTGAGGGTGATTCTCTTTTACCCTGACTAGAGTGAGGGTCCTTGCTCGGACAAGGGGTAACCTGACTGCCAACCAAAGACCCAATTTCTAACAGTTGTGCAGAGTAGATGTGAGTATAGTAGTTGAAACACCTTGCTTGTACCACCATCATACCCACAGCGTGAGTACCATCATTCCTGAGCAGTTCAAGTATATATGCAGAGGACCTAGGTGGGCGCAGCAGTCTGGCTAGCATGCACCCCTGCCACTCCCTCTCACCATACGTACAGGCTTCAGCATGTTTCCCCATATAATTTGCCTAATGTTCTGTGAGCTTGCGAAATTAGTCTAAATGAGCTGTGCACTGATGGAGTTAGGATCCACTGACCTGGTGCACCTCAGATTTCTCTAGTTGCTTCACCTGTGCCTCCATGCGGACCAGGCTGCATTGTATGTCATGTAATACCCACGAGTGCTTGGCTATACAGATACCCCTGGTGCAGACCATGGGCCTTGAAGGCCTTTCACAAGGTCAACTGGGTGCAAACTGAGCTACTATTTAAAATAAAGTATACAGTGATTCCATTGTGGAGCTCAGTGTGGAAGAGCGAGTCATGAATGCCATATCTGGGAAACACCAAGGTCTCTCCAGACAACCTCTCGTAGGGATGTGGAGTGTCAGCAGCACCGGGATGTGATCAGATAGCATGTTGGAGAAGTGTTTAATGGAGGCAAGTCACTAGGGGATTGTGCTGGAGAGCAATCAGTAATCAAAACATGTCCATGTGCCAAAGGGTGCGTAATGAAAAGTGTAAGTCGGGGCATCCGCGTTGTGTGCGTGCAAGGGTTCTACCACTATATATAGGTCACAGATGCCTTTAAGAATTTGCAGTGAGTGGGGCTTAAGAGTATAAGCTATGGCTGAGCTGTTGAGCATAGGGTCTATTATCATGTTAAAATCACCCCCTAGAATGATATAATTGACATCAAAGTGGTCTATATGGGATCATAAAGCCTGGAAAAACTCTGGCATGTCGGTGTTAGGGATGTATGCATTTGCGAGTAGGACTTTTTTATGTCCCATGAGCACCCTTGAAATCAGTACATACCTGCCCCCTCATCAATATAGTCAGCTTCTGGTTGGTACAGGAGGCTAATCTGTATCAGATCAGAATACAGACAGCACAGTAGTAAGTGCTATAAGTAGAAAAATAACAGTGCAATCCCAATACACTGGAAAAAGAGTGTGTGGTGCCTGAGGGGAGGTGCTTTTCATGCAGAAGGCCACCTGGACATTTTGGCACTCATTATGACATTGGCGGTAAATCCCACTTACCGCCACGATGACTGCCGCCAACTTACCGCCGCCGCAGCAGTTATCCGTTCACCATATTATGACACACACATACCAATCCGTCAACATTCAGTCACATACACAAATCCGCCACACCAAAGGTCAGTGATAAACTGATGGTATTTAAACATACACCGTTGCATCAACAAATCAACACCCACCACATTATGACCCACGAATCACCAGGGCAGACATTCAATGGCAGTAAACCATTGGCGGTACATACCACTGCACTCAAAATGGACACACACATACAAAACAACACCACATTGAACAATTCAAACAAAACACACCTGACACCCATACACACACCACACCAACACACATATATCACTATAAAACACACACCCACATTACCCACAATCCTTTACCATTACAAACCATTGCCAGCAGAGAGACACCAAGAGCACAGACACAACCAGAGACAGAGACTATTCACACCTATACACCACTCACGCACCCACATCACTCACTCCAATAAATTACCCAACACACCCTCATCTACACACCTCACACAACACCCATGGCACCACAAAGACACCCCTGTTTCACTGAGGAGGAGCTAAGGGTCATGGTGGGGGAAATCATCAGGGTATAGCCACAGCTGTTTGGAGCACAGGTGCAGCAGATATCGATAGCTAGGAAGATAGAGCTATGGCAGAGAATCATGGATAGGCTCAACACCGTGGGACACCACACAAGAACCAGGGATGACATCAGGAAGAGGTGGAACAACCTACACGGGAAGGTATGTTCCATTGCAGCTAGACACCAGCTCGCTGTACAGTGGACTGGCAGTGGACCCCTACCTCCTCCCCCACAACTAACAGCATGGGAATAGCAAGTCTTGGCAATCCTGCATCCTGAGGGCTTGGCCGGAGGAGGACTGGACTGTGGTAAGTCAACTCTCTACTACTATCACCACCCTCCCTGCATGCCATCACATACCCCCACCCTCACCCTCACTTCCACCACTCCATCACTTCCCCCATACCCCACCATTACATCTCTCTTTTCACAATGCCAAGCCCTGCATGCAGTACCAATGCATGGACATCCCTCACAGCCCTGCATGGACACTCATCACTAAAGCATGCACACCATAGATAACTAACAATCCCACCATACACCAACATACACAAGTGAAAGCTGCCAGGGCAAATACAACCAAAGAGAGCAAGCCACAGATGCACAATATTTCATACACAGAAACCATAACATATCATTTAGATCCCCACAGGTATCCCAGCCTATGTCAACGGAGAGGAGGTGCCAGCACTATCCAGTCCCCCAACTGAAGAGGCCCACAGTGATGATAGCAACTCTAGTCTTCAGGATCAGGAAGACCAACCTGGCACATCAAGGACCTCTGGACAGCCAGTTACCCAGGCCCAGTCACATACCACCACAGAGCCTCCCCATCAGGAAACACCACCAAGGCACCCACCCAGCGTACCCACACCTCTGTTCGCAGGACACATCAATCAGCAGTGTGTCCACCTCTAAAGGGATCCCAGGCCACAACACATACCTAAGACAATCAGGGACCTGGGGTCAGTGGCAGTTGGCACGCGGTTCAGGGGAAAGAGACACAGGCCACCGTGGAAACTGGGAGGAGTGCTGTGTGCAAGGGGGAGGACAGGCCAGGGATCCAACTATCCAGGAGCCTCTTGCCGAGATCCTGGGAGACTACCAACATTCCCAATGTGTAGGAGAACAGACGGCTGCAGTAGGAACAGTATCAGGGGATCAGGAAGGTCTTGCAGGCCATCAACAGCACCCTGATCTCCATAGCAGGAGTGCTGGCAGACAGGGCCAACATTATGAGGGAGGCAGTCATACAACACCGGGCCCCTGCCACTAGCTAGACATATGATCAACCTTCCACCTCCACTGCTGCTAGTGGCCAGGAGGCCCCCCACAGGACTCACAGGCCACCAGCACCCCTCCCCCTGCAGAAGGAAAACCATCTTGCAAACATTCCCTGCGATCGAGACAAAAGCCAGAGATACTTACCAAGACCGCTGCCAGGAAATGAGACTCTCCTGATTGTCACCCTTGTGTCCCACTCACCCTATCCACCTTGAACTGCCACTGCTCTACTTCCTATGTCCACTTCGACATTGCACCTGTGGTACAAAAAGACTGGAACAATACCCTGGACTTTCCTCCACCATCACCCCATCCTCTTGCACTTGCCCCTCAATATTTTAGCACTTCAATAAACACCCTCAAAAAACAAGTTTGGAGTGTGTCATGTTTTTCAATTATGTATTCATTGAAACAGGTACAAACATTGCAATTCAACTGTACAGAAAATTAGCATAGAATAATGACCTTTAGCTGGCTACAGTGATGACACCAGGAGTAAATGTGAGGTCACCAACATCTGCTAAATAAATTGCCAGAGGGAACAGTAAGTGGTCATAGAAGTGGGAAATATCAGCATGCCAGTGCCACAGAAATTCAAACAAATTTCATTGAAATGTGAAGTAAAACTGTCCTACCTGTGTGTCATTGGAAGTATTGTCTGATCACTGATGTTCTGTTGTCCTCATCCTCATCCTCTGCCTCCTCATCCTCACTGTCCACGCTGTCCACTGCTGGCACATGGGCATCTCCAGCCTCCTTCTCCTGCAGGAATGGGACATGGTGTCTGAGGGCCAGGTTCTGCAACATGCAGCATGCCACTACTATCTGGTAGACCTTCTTGGGTGAGTAGCACAGGGATTCACCTGTCAGATGGAGGCACCAGAACCTGGCCTTCAGGAGGCCAAAGGTTCTCTCAATGATACTTCTGTTTCACCCATGTGCCTCATTATAACATTCTTCTGCCCTTGTCCTGGTATTCCTCACAGAGGTCAACAGCCATGATAGATTTGGGTAACCAGAGTCACCTGCAATTATTGAGGGACAATATTTAGACACACACCATCCCATATGGCCCACACCATGCCCATATACCAAAATATACTGGGTGGGAACCAGGGTTCACCTATCACTCACACCCTGTCCTCTGTAGTTGGCCCATCACATTTGGGATGCTGCTATTCCTCAGGACAAAGGCATCATACACCGACCCAGGATACTTAGCATTGACATGGGAGATGTGCAGGTCCACCATCTGTACATTCATAGAGTGGAAACTCTTCTGATTTCTGAACACCTGTCCATTCTGACGGGGGTGGGGCAAATGCAGTATGTGTTCCATCAATTGCCCCTATTATGTTGGGGATATGTCCCATTGCATAGTACTCAGCCTTCTCTGTGGCCAAATCTTCAACCTGGGGGAAAACAATGTAGCTGCACAGTTTTTTAATCATGGCAGACAACACTCTTGTCAGCACTATTGAGAACACTGGCTGTGACATTCCTGCTGGCAAGCCCACTGACACTTGGAAAGACCAGTTGCCAGGAAATGGAGCTCTGATAGAACTTGCACAAGAGGGGGGAATCCCAGTGAGGTGACGGATAACAGAGATCAGGTCAGGTTCCAATTGCGCACACAGCTATGTGATTGTGTCCCTGTCAAGTCTATAGGTGAGTATTATGTGCCTGTCCTCTATTGTTGCCAAATCCACCAGAGATCTATACATGGGGATATGTCTCCAACTCCTATTCATCTTCAGCAATAGGAATCTATGGGGCTAAAGAGTAAGGAGCGGGTCACAAAGTGAACAATGGAGCTACAACAGAACTTTACATGCTGTTGACTTGCAATAAGTCAGTGTGATTTGTCCACTATCTCCTCATTTCAACATTGATGCAGCTTTTTTCCAGGGCCTGCCCCCCCCTCGAAATGGCGTCCACCAGTCCTGTGTGGAGGGACAGGTGGAAGTGTGGTAATTCCACTGACGTTGTGTGCCGTTGAGGGAGGCGGTCGGGAACAGCTGTGCAATTCCTCATTGGTTAACATTGGGTCCTATGGGTTACAGTGGCCAATGGTGATCTACGCCAGCGGTGACGGTATTCACCGCCATGGACATGACTGCCATTTTCTATCTGATCCCTCACTTGCTACCTGATCTTCCATAGAAGAGGACCTACACTGCATGTGCTGCTGTGACCTGTGTCTGGAACCTACAATGGCCCATGTGACTGGGGAAAGAGCCCCAGCCTTCACTTTGGAGGAGTTAGAGAGACTGGTGGATGGGGTCCTAGCCTAGTACGGACTGCTGTATGGGCCTCCAGACCAACAGGTGAGTACACTGTGGGCACGATGCATGTGGCAGGAGTGCATGGAGTGGAGTGTGTGAAGGCCTCGTGTAAGGGGGCTGGCTGGATGTCCTCTGGGCCGCATATAGGTTGTGAATGGGCCATGTGTGTGTAAATGGTGATGTGAAGGGGTATGGTGGGCCATAAGTGTAACAGGCAGGACTGTTTGTCTAATTCTATTTTCCTGTGTGTATTGTCTCTGCAGGTCAATGTTTATCAAAAGAAGGGTATAGGATGTGCCATCGCCAAGGAGGTGCGGACCTTGGGGGTCTAATGCAGGCGGAGCACCCACTGTTGCAAACCGTGGCAGGGCCTGAGATGCTGGGCATGGAAGACGGCAGAGGCCCAGCTGGGGATGGCCTCCCAACGAGGAAGGGGTGCCCGTCGAACCCTGACCCCCCCCCGGATGGCCCGCATACTGGTGGTAGCCTATCCTAAGCTGGATAGGTTCTTGAGGGTATCGCTGCAGCCAGAAGGGGGTGAATACAGTGCCCATCATTACAACTTATGCATGGTAGGGTGGTATCCGGGTGGGGATGTGTGTCAATGGGTGCCCCTAGACAGGCCTGACATCGCAGTGTAGGTCCCCTGATGGTTAGGGCTTTAATGGGATAATCTTGCTACCTAGCTTATAGGCATCCACTACTGGTCAGGGCTTCTTGCGTCCCAGGTGTGGTGCATTTGGTGGTGTGTGCCCCTCCCCATGCCTTGGTGGCAAGCTATTTCTCTGCTAGTGCTATGGCATATTGAGTAGGCCTGCTCCCTGTGTGTGAGAGTGCTGTGTACGCCAACTGTGGTGTTGGTGCAGCCATTGACCCAGTGTATCCTTTGTCTCTTCCTCCCTTTTTGATCTGTCATCCTGTCCTTATGTGCTTTAGCATTAGCATCAACTGGTGGAGGAGCAGTGGCGACGGACGGAGCTGCATCCCACAGGACCTAGGAGGCAGAGTCCACCGACGCTGAGGGCACCAGTGGGACGGAGGGCGAGGGGAGCACCACGGCGGAGACTAGAGGGGACAGTTATGACACAGATACCTCCTCCGATGGAAGCTCCCTGGTGGTGGCAGACACTTCTGTGGCCACCCCAGCTACAGGTACATCTGTCACCCCGTACCACCACCAACCTCCCATCAGCCCCTCATCGAGTTGCCCGTGCCCGCTCACCCAGGAGGGTGGACATCTCCTTCATCCCAGGCACCTCAGGTCCTGCCCCAGTGAGCCCTGCTGCCCTGAGTGAGGAGGCTATTGACCTCCTGAGGTCCATCTCTGTAGGGCAGTCAACTATTGTTAATGCCATTGGGGGGCTGGCAGCCCAGATGCAACAGACTAATGCATTCCTGGAGGGCATTCACACTGGATTGGCGGACCAACAGAGATCGATTCAGGCTCTGGCCTCCTCTCTGATGGCAGCCATTGTCCCCGCTCCAACATCCTCTTCCCAGTCCCATTCTCCTCAACCCAAACCCATCCCAAGCACACAGCCAGACAAGCATGCACACAAGACAACACACAAGAGTGGTACAGGCAAACACAAACACCACATTTCATCTCACAGGCACTCACACAAACACCATCCAGATGAAGACACTCCAACATCTACTATTTCCACTGTCTCCCCTCCTCCTCCTCTTCCACCTCGCTCCCAGTTCCGTCTACACTCACACCTGCATGCACTACATTATCATCCACTACAGACACTTCTACAACAGCCATGCATATGTCCCCTATGTCCTCTCCCACTGTTTGTCCCCCTCCTAAGATACACAAACGCAAGCACTCAGACACCCAACATCCATCCACCTCACAACAGCATCCAGCCCATGCACCTGCACCCAAAAGCAGCAGAAAGACACCTCCAACAACTACTCCCTTTTCCTCCGCCCCCATTCTTTCTCCCTCTTCCCTCTCCAATGTCCCTAAAAAACTGTTCCTATCCACCATTGATCTCTTCCCTACCCTTTCTCCTTGAAATGCACGTATGAACAGGTTTTGAAGAACCCAGCCAAGCACCTCAGCCACCCAGTCCACGGGCCCAGTCGTCACCACACCCACTCGTGGTGGAAAAGGATACAGGCCACATGTCCTGAAGGTGAAGGAGCCTGCACCAGGCAGCTCAAGGAAAAGGAGTCTGCCCGAGCTGCCAGAAAGAGCAAGGAGCCTGCCCCAGCAGGCAAGATGGGAAAGGAGCCTGTCCCAGCTGCCAGGAAGACAAAGGAGCCTGCACCAGCAAGCAAGAAGGGAAAGGAGCCTGCCCCAGCTGCCAGGAAGAGCAAGGAGCATGCACCATCAGGCAAGAAGACCAAGGGGCCTTTGAAGGAACTGTGATGGAGCCCCCACCACCATCCATGTTCATGCAGCCATCTGAGGTTGCAGGGATGGACAGGAGCATCTCCCTTTGCAGCTCCACCACCTCCACTGAGCAGCCATCTGAGGTTGCAGGGGATGGGCAGGAGCCTCCCCCAACAGCAGCACTACCACCTCCACTGAGCAGCTGTCCGAGGTTGCAGGGGATGGGCAGGATCTTCCTTCCCCCAGCAGCACCACCACCTCCACTGAGCAGCCGCCGAGGTTGCAGGGGATGGGCAGGAGCCTCCCCCTCAGCAGCACCACCACCTCCACTGAGCAGCCGTCCAAAGTTGCAGGGGATGGCCAGGAGCCTACCCCCACCAGCAGCAGCACCACCACTGAGCAGCCATCACTGCCGGCGGACGGTATGTAATACTGCCTCCATGGGCTGCTTTGTGGCCTGCCCCTACAAATCCAGTGGGTATGACAACCACCTGAGACACTGTAACCTTGCACTCCCCAGCATCAAGAGCACAGGGCATGTTGCCCCCTCCAGAACCAGTGGGCAAGTCACCAACCTACGAGACTGTGGCCTTGCACTCCCCAATACCAAGCACAGGGCATGTTGCCCCCTCCAGAACCAGTGGGTAAGTCACCCACCTGAGAGACTGTGGCCTTGCACTCCCCAGGACCAAGCACAGGGTGTGTTGCCCCCTCCAGAACCAGTGTGTAAGACACCCACATGCCTAACACTCCCCAGGATCAAGAGCACCGGGCACGAGGCCCACCCTCCAGAACCAGTGGGTGAGACACCCACATGCCCAACACTCCCCAGGATCAAAAGCACAGGACACGAGGCCCCCTCCAGAATCAGTGGATAAGACACCTACATGCCCAAAACTCCCCAGGATCAAGAGCACAGGGCACAAGGCCCCCTCCAGAACCAGTGGGTAATAGACCCACATGCTCAACACTCCCTAGGATCAAGAGCACAGGGCACAAGCCCCCCTCCAGAACCAGTGGGTAAGACACCCGCTCGAGAGACTGTGACCCATCACTCCCCAGGACCATGAACACAAGGCATGTTGCCCCCTCCAGAACCAGTGGGTGAGACACCCACATGAGAGACTGTGACCTTGCACTCCCCAAGACCAAGCACAGGACATATTGCCCCCTCTAGAACCAGTGGGCAAGTCACCCACTCCAGAGGCTGTGGCTTTGCACTCCCCAGGACCAAGCACAGGGCATGCTGCCCCTCCAGAACCAGTGATCTTGTAACATCTCCCGGCTGAGGTGCCCCCCGTCCCCCTGAGGTGCCTGCCTATTTACCATCTGATGCCCCTGCAGTGTTCTATCTATGTTGAAGCAGGTGACATGTGTGGCCTTGGACTCTGGACTGTGGCCATGTGGCCTACGAACATTGTGAACTGGGCTTGCTGTGTAGCCATTTTAGTTATAGCTCCATGCATGTTGTTTTAACATACTAGGTCGCTGTGCACTTTAACCTAGATATATTGTATTCAGCTTCACTTTATTATTATTACAATAACCCTTTTTACGGTCTTGTTTTATTTTCATCTATCTAACTGTTTTTGCCTCGGCCAGCACTCTGTTCTCAAACAAGACATTCTTGATCACTCTGTGCTTTATTCAAGGCTGCAGCACGATACATTGCTGGTGAACGTGGTAGAAGTTTAGTTTCCAACATTCGTAGAAAATACTCATCTTTACGTAGGGACATTTTCTCAGATCATCAGCAGTGTTATTATATAAACACTTCCTTGTCCCTTACACGTTAGAGGGAGATTCCAGCCAGGGAACCACGACTGTATGCTGATTGCTGAATGCTTTGCTACAGATGCTAACGCAGACTACAGGCCTTTGCTCAGGTATGGGGGTTGATGTCTTCCCAGGGGAACCTGAAAGGGATAATTAGAGCTTAACATGCTGTTCTCAAATTACAACCTAGATAGAAAATAGTCCATCGATCATGGTGACAATATGATAGCGTTGTTTTTATGCTTCACCCTTCTCGTCACAATTTTAATACTGTCATGTTGTGTCGTCCTGGTCATTGCAGCTCATGCTTTGCTATCTAAGATGCAGTCGTTTTATTAAACTCATTATTGAAACATATACTGCTTCTGTTTGTCATTTATATATGACACTAAATTGTAAATGAGAGAACCAGATGCAATCTAAGTGACCACGACTTCCCTAAGAAGCCTAGTATGTCATGGGCTCGGCTGCCCAATCATCACTATCCTTTGGTAGAGATGAGGCACTGCTAGTTAGCCAGAGCAAAAACCGGATTGGAGCGACAGGTGTCACCCACAGTTGGTTGGATTTAGTCTCCCACACCGTGGGGTATTCTACCGCTCAAAATCCAGTAGTCTCATTAGAAAAATGAGAGCCTGCGCAACAGGCTGTGTACCTTTTTTCTGTACATGTCTATATATCTATTATCTTGCCTAACTTATTTTTCATGCAGTGTTGATCCCATTGCATTCACTTTTTCGAAATCGTTTTGTCCTTGCATTATTCATTAGAGTTACAGGGTAAAAAATGTTTGTAATGCAGCTGATTGTGTATATGGTGTGTGTGTGAGTGTGTGTGTGTGTGTGTGTATGTTGTGCGTGTGTGTGTGTGTGTCACTGTCGGTTTCCTCAATCCCTCCCTTGTGTGCTAGGTGGCTGTACTCACCGTCGTCGTCTTCGCTTCCGTTGGTGTTTGTGGTGGTGCAGATCGTAGAAGATCATGAGGAAGAAATGCATTTCAGGCTCCTCAGCATTGACTTCTGCCTGGCTGTAGACGGCTACCGCTGTGCTGGCTGTTGTTTCTGCCCTGGTGATCGGTGTGGTATATTGGCTGACTTTCAGAGATCTTTCTGCCATGGTCATAATTTGGTGGTAATTACTGCCAGCCTGCTTGTGGTATTACCAGCACTTTAACACCAATCGCCAGGGTTGTAATGAGGGCCTATGTCTGGTCAAATAGTGCAGGATCTGTTTGCCTCTATGGGTATTATTGAGCCCTTGTATGTTCCATGACATAAAAACTATGGCCCTCATTACAACCTTGGCAGTAAATGCCACCTACCCCCATGCTGACGGCCGCCAAGATACCGTGAGCGCGGCGGTATACCGCTACGGGTATTATGACACACACAGAGAAATCCGCTACTATACAGACACCCACACAAGTCCGCCAGACCAAAGGTCAGTGATGAATTGACACTACCAAAACCCACACCGTTACACTAACAGGAATACGCCCACAGTATCAGGACCCATGAATCAATGCAGTGGTCTTTCAGCTGCGGTAAACCATTGGTGGTACACACTGCCGCGCTCAAAATACCCACACATTTACAAAACACCACCACATTGGACAATTCAAACTACACACACCTGACACACATACACACACCACACCCACACACTCAGACCACTATGAAACACACACCCACAACCCTTTCAATAAAAAAAAGATTGCCAACAGAGAGAGACACAAGCCAGGAGCACCCACTCAATCTGAGCCACAGAACACCATCACCCACACAACATCCACGCACCTCAGAGCACACACCACAACAAATCACCCCACACATCACCCCACACATCCTCACACATATCACTCAAACCACATCCATGGCACCCCAAAGAAACCCCAGGTTTTTAGAGGAGGAGCTAAGGGTCATGGTGGTGGAAATCATCCGGGTAGAGCCACAGCTATTCGGAGCACAGGTAGAGCAGACGTCCATTGCTAGGAAGATGGAGCTATGGCGGAGAATCGTGGACAGGGTGAAGGCCGTGGGACAGCATCCCAGAACAAGGGATGACATCAGGAAGAGGTGGAACGACCTACGGAGGAAGGTGTGTTCCGTGGTTGCAAGACACCAGGTAGCTGTACAGAGGACTGGCGGTGGACCCCCACCTTCTCCCCCACAACTAACAACATGGGAGGAGCAAGTCCTGGCAATACTGCATCCTGAGGGCCTCGCAGGAGTAACAAGAGGACTGGACTCTGGTAAGTCATATCTTTACTACTATATTCACCCACCTTACCTGCATGCCATCACAAACTCCTACCCCTACCCTTATAAAGAAACTCTTACCCCTATCACTCCACCACCTGACATATACCCCACTATCACAACCCACCCATCCCAAAACTAAGCCCTGCATGTAACACCAATCCAAGGACCTCCATCACAGACCTGCATGGACGCCCATCACGACAGCATGCCCATTAGAGAGAATCACCTAGCCCACAAAATTACCACGCACACAAGGCAAAGCTGACAGGGCAATCACAATCATACAGGGAAACACACCCATGTACAAGATGGCACACACAGATAATATAACACTGCATTTACATCCCCACATGGCCCCTACTCAACGTCACTGGAGAGGAGTTGCCAGCAACATCCAGTCCCCCCCCCCAGAGGAGGCCCACAGTGATAACAGCAATTCTGCACGCCTGGATCACGATGACCAACCTGGCCCATCACGGACCTCTGGACAGTGAAACACTAGCACAGTACCAACCCAGCGGGCCCATGCCACTGTCCCCAGGACTCGTCAATCAGCAGTGTGTCTACCACTACAGGGACCCCAGGCAACCTCAAAAACACAGGACAATCAGGAACCTGGGGTCAGTGGCAGTGAGCAAACGGTTCAGGGACAGAGGCACAGGACAACAGGGAAGCTGGGAGGACTGTTGTGCGACAGGGGGAGGACAGGCCCAGGGAACCGACTCTCCAGAAGGCACTCACCAACATCCTAGGAGCATACCACCATTCCCAGGAGACCATGGGCCAGATACTGTACAAGTTGCAGGAGACCCAGTGGCTGCAGGAGGGACAGTACCTGGGATCAGGGAGGGCCTAAAAAACATCTACACCATCCTGGTCACCATTGCAGGGGTGTTGGCTGACATGGGCAACACCATGAGAGAGGCAGTGGCACAACAACAGGCCCCTGACACTAGCCACACCGAAGAACAGCCCTTCACCTCCGCCGGCTCTAGTGGACAGGAGGCCCCCCACAGAACCAACAGGCCACCAGCACCCCGCCCCCTGCAGAAGGAGAACCACCCCACAATCGGTCCCGGCGATCCAGACAGAAGCCAAAGAACATTGCCAAGATCCCACCAGGAAATAGGACTATCCTGATTGTCACCCTTCTGTCCCACTCTGTCACCCTGTCCACCTTGAACTGCCATTACTCCCCTTCCTATGCCCCATTGGACAATGCACCTGTGATACCAAGAGACTGGACTCTAACTGGACATTCCTCCACCATCACCCCAGCCCATGCACATCACCCTCTACGTATGAGCACTTAAATAAACACCCTTGGAACAAATACAAATCTTGGGTCTGTCAAATGATTGAAATATGTATTAGTACAACATTCTGAAAACATTGCAAGTCATACGTACAGTTATATGTACACATTGGTATGACCTTTAGTGGGCAACAGTAAACATACCTGGAGCCAGAGTGAAATTAGAGATGCCAAAGGGTGCTGTAAGTGGCCATAGACATAGGGAAATCAGGCTGCCATGTACAATGTACAACACAAAACTGAAAAGTAAAGTGAAGTTATAGTATCTTACCTGTGTGTCACTGGAAGTACTGCAGTATGATATTACTTCTGTTGTCCACATCTTCTTCCTCACTGTCCACAGGATCCACTGCTGCAACAAGACCATCTCCAGGCTCATCCTCCTGCAGAAAAGGCACCTGACATCTCAAGGCCAAGTTGTGCGATGTGCAACATGCAACGATGATCTGGCACACCTTCTTGGGTGAGTAGTACAGGGATCCACCTGTCAGATGGAGGCACCGGAACCTGACCTTCAGGAGGCCAAAGGTCCTCTCAATTATCATCCTTGTTCGCCCATATGCTTCATTGTAACGTTCCTCTGCCCTTGTCCTGGCATTCCTCACTGGGGTTAGTAGCCATGAGAGGTTGGGGTAACCAGAGTCACCTGCAACAATCGAGGGACAGCTGTCAGACACACACTAACCCTTAGGGACAACCCCATACCCACACATATACTGGGTGGGGACCTTGGGCTCACCTATTAGCCACACCCGGTGCCTCTGCAGTTGTCCTATCACAGATGGGATGCTGCATTTCCTCAAGATAAAGACATCATGCACAGAGCCAGGATACTTGGCATTCATGTGGGAGATGTGCTGGTCTGCAGAACACACCATCTACACATTCATTGAGTGATATCTTTTTCTATTCCTGAACATGTGTACCATCTATGGCACCAATGATGTTGGGATATGTCCCAGGGCATAAAAGTCAGCTTTCACTGTGGCCAGATCCTCCACCTGCAGGAATGCAATGTAGCTGTGCATGTGTTTAAGCAGGGCTGACAACACTCTGGTCAACACGTTGGATAACATTGGCTGAGACATCCCTGATGCCATGGCCACTGTTGTTTGGAAGGAACCACTTGCCAGGAAATTGGACACTGACAGGACCTGCACTAGAGGGGGGATACCTGTGGGCTGGCAGATAGCTGACATCAGGTTTTAGTATTGCCATTTTTAATATAGCTTCATTCATGTTAGTTTAACATACTAGGCCGCTGTGCACTTTGCCCTGGATATATTTTATTCAGCCTCACACTGTTATTTTACAATAACCAGTTTTACGGTCTTGTTTTTATTTCCTTCTATCACGCTGTTTAGCTTAGTTCAGCACTGTGTTCTCAAATAATGCATTCTTGATCGCCCTGTGCTTCAGTCAGGGCCACAGTCTGGTACATTGCCGGTAAACGTGGTAGAAGTTTAGTCTCCAGTATTCGTAGAAAATACACATCCTTACGTAGGGACATTTTCTTAGAACATCTGCGTGTTAGTTATAGAAACACTTCCTAGTCCTAGTACAGGTCAGAGGGAGATTCCGGCCGGGAACCTACAACTAGATGCTGACTGTCCCGTTGCAGATGCTGATGCAGATTACAGGCCTTTCCTCAGGTATGAGGGTTGATGTCCTCCCGGGTAACCTGAAAGGCAGGCTCAGAGCTTCACATGCTGTGCTCGAAATATAACTTAGAGAGAACATAATTTAGCGACATTATGATAGCTTTATTCTTGTGCTTCACTCTCATCGTTACTATTTTAATCCTACTGTGTTGAGTAGTTCTGGTTATTGCAGCTCACGCTTTGCTATCTAAAATGCAGTCGTTTTATTAAGCCAATCTTTCAAACTTAAACTGCCTCTGTCATTTATATATGAGACCACACTGTATCAGAGAACCGGTTGTGACGTGAGTGACCTCGACTTTCCTGGGAAGTGCTAAGATGTCATGCACTCAGCTGCCCAATTGTCTCTCCCATTTGGGAGAAATGAGGCACTGCCAGTTAGCCGGAGCAAAACCCGGATTTAGCGTGACAAGGGTCCTTCACCGTGGGTCAGACTTAGTCACCCACACTGCGAATGATCTTTCCCCTCACAATCCAGTAGTCTCATTAGGATAATGAGAGCTTACGCGACAAGGTCTAGCTCCAATTGGGCACACAGTTCTTGGATTGTGGCCCAATCAAGTCTGTATGGTAGTATAATTTGTCTGTCCTCCATTATCGCAAGGTCCACCAGAGGTCTGTACACAGGAGGATGTCTCCATTTCATATTCATTCTCAGCGGTTGAAGCCTAGGGAGGAAAACGGGGAGCAGAGGGTCATAATCACACATCAATTGCAATAATGATGCATTTCTTCCGTTACAGAACCATTATGTGAATACGAGAGCCAGTTGCTGTGCCAATGTCTGCTGTGACGCAGTTAGGTGCCATGGCCTGTGCCCCCCTGAAATGGTGGCTGCCTGACCTGTGAGGAAGGACAAGTGGAAATGAGGTAATTCCCCTGGCGTTGTGCACCGTTGCAGTAGGTGGTCGACAACCGCTGCGTAACTTCGCATTGGTTATCATTGGGCCCTATGAGTTACAGGAGCCAATGGCGATGTACGCCGGCGGTGCTGGTAAGCACCGCCGTGGACGTGACTGCCATTTTCTATCTCTTCACTCACTTGCTACCTGACCTTCAACAGGAAAGGACCTACACTGCAAGTGCTGCTGTGACCTGTGTCTGGAAGCGACAATTGCTCATGTGTCTGGGGAAAGGGCCCCTGCCTTCACTGCGGAGGAGTTGGAGAGACTGGTGGAAGGGATCCTACCGCAGTACACATTACTCTACGGCCCTCCAGACAAACAGGTGAGTGCACTGTGAAAATGATGCGTGGGCCATGAAGGTATGGAGTGCTGTGTATGTAAGCCACATGTAGGTGGGGCTGAGGCGTCCTGGCCAGAGTGCTGCATGTATGGTGGTCAATGTATATGCGTCAGGGGATGGGAGGGATATGGTGGGCCATGAGTGTGATGGCCCGGACGGTTAACTAATTCCCTTTTCTGCTATCTTTTTCCTGTAGTTCAGCGCCCATCAGAAAAAGGGTATTTGGCATGCCATCGCAAGGAGGTGTGGACCCTGGGGGTGTTTGACAGGTGGAACACCCACTGCTGCAAACGGTGGGAGGACCTGCGCCCCTGGGCAAGGAAGACGGTGGAGGCCCAGCTGGAGCTGGCCTCCCAATAAGGAAAGGGTGCCCGTCTTACCCTGAACCCCCTGATGTTCCGCATCCTGTCGGTGGCCTATCCGGAGTTGGATGGGCGCTTTAGGGCATCACAGCAGCCACAAGGGGGTGAGTACAAATTCTGATTCAGCACAGGTGAACATGGCGGGGTAGGCCCCTTGTTGGGCAGGCTCTGAAGCACTCCAAACCCAATAGTGTTAGTGGGCTTCTACTACTGGTCAGGGCCCTGTTTGTTTCAGGTATTCAGCTGATGGCATTAGGCATTGTACCCCATGGGATGGTGACTTGCATTGTAACTGGTAGTGCATGGAATAGTGCATAGGGCTGTTCCCTGTGAGTTGTGTACGCCAACAATAGTGTTGTTGCTGGCATTGACCAAGTGTATCCTCTGTCTCTCCCCCCGCTTCTTGTTTTGTCATCTTGTCCTTGTGTGCATTAGCATCATCTGGTGGAGGAGCAGAGGCACCAGCGAAAGAGGGAGCTGTATCCCACATGGGTCTGGAGGCCGAATCCACCTACGGTGAGGTCACCAATCGGATGGAGGGCGAGGGGAGTGCCACAACGGGGACAGGAGGGGACACCACAGACAGCAACTCCTCCTCTGATGGAAGCTTTCTGGCGGTGGCACCATCACCCTTACCAGCACCACCCTCCCAGCAGCCCGTCAGCGTGTTTCCTGTGGTTGCTCACCCAGGAAGGTGGGCATCTGCTTTGCTCCAGGCACCTCAGGCTCTGCCCCAGTCAGCCCTGCTGCCCTCAGTGAGGAAGCTATTTACCTCCTGAGATCCCTCACTGTTAGGCAGTCAACCATTCTGAATGCCATCCGCGATGTTGAGAGGCATTTGCAACAAACAAATGCATACCTGGAGGGCATTCACTCTGGCGTGGCGGCCCAACAGAGAGCATTTCAGGCTCTGGCCTCCGCACTGATGGCAGCCATTGTCCCTGACACCAGCCTACCCCCCCAACTTCCTCTACCCAGTCCCAATCCCCTTAACCCCAGCCTATCCCAAGCACACCTGCAGACCAGTATTCACCCAAATCAACACACAGAAGTGGCTCAGGCAAACACATGCACCACATGTCATCTCACAGGCACTCACACAAGCACCATCCCCATACAGACACACCAACATCCACTACCTCCACTGTGTCCACCTCCTCGTCATCCACCTCCCTCCCAGTAGCGTCTCCGCTCACACCTGCATACACTACATCTTCATCCACTACCTCCATCACTAGCACACCCATCACTACACACCCCTCACTGGCAGTCACTACCCCCACATCCATGCACACGTCCCCTGTGTCCTCTCCCAGTGTGTCTGTGACCCCTCCTCCCAAAGTACACAAACACAAGCACCCACCCACTCAACAGCCATCTACCTCACAACAGCTTCCAGCCCATGCACCCAAACTCAGCAGACAGATACCTCCTACAACCACTACCTCTTCCTCCACTCTCAGACCTTCTCCCTCTTCCCACCCCAGTGTCCCTAAGAAGATTTTCCTTGCAAACATTGACCTCTACCCTACCCTTCCCCTCGTCCTTCCCCTTGGGCCAGGGTGGCAAAAACCTAGCCCTGCACCTCAGCCACCAAGTCCACATCCGCTGTGGTTCCTGCAGCTGTCAAAGGATCAAAGGGGGGCACCCGTCAATACATTCAGTGTGCCACCAGCCTCTGCCAAGGTGTGATGCTATTATTGTGTTTGACCAATGACTTTGTGTTTCACCACTGCGCATATTAGTTGCTCAATGTTCACCAGTAGCACATTATGGTGGTCATTACAACCCTGGCAGTCGGTGTTAAAGCGGCAGTAAGACCGCCAACAGGCCGGCGGTAAACAATTTGCAATTACGACCGTGCCGGAAACCACCAACAAAGACAGCCACTTTAACACTCCGACTGCCACGGCGGTACAAACAAACAGCACAGCGGTCACCGCCAACAGATAGGCGGAGGACAATGTACCGCCCACAGTATCACAAACTACCAATCCGCCACCTTTTCCGGGGTTGATTCACTGCGGATAAAAACACGGCGGAAACAGTATTCCGAAGGGAAAACGCTCACCTCTACACAGCCCACGAGGAACTAGGACACCATGGACCCCGAACTCCAAATTCTCCCTGAGAAAGTCTTCCTGCTCCTCTACCAGGAGCACGAACGCCGGCGGCAAAGACCACAGTGAGTATTGCACTGACGACACGGGGGGTGGGAAACAGGGACACACACACGCAACAACCCCAACCCCACCCTCACCCACGACAACACACACGCTAATACATATTGATACATCACAGTTACACACCCCAACCCCCCAGGAAGAATGCAAAGACAATAGAAAATGAGTGTAACCATTGTTATATATTAAAAGCAAGTACTCAAAAATATATATATACACCATTAACAAAATATACACCAAGCATAGTAGTCCAGGTAGGGCTCCAATAAGTCAATGGAACACTGGGTCCACACAGTATGGGCGAGGCCCACACAAGATCCCCGACCATGATGGAGAGAACACTGCAGGGGCATCAGAGAGCAAGAAAACAGGCACCTCAGGGGAGGGAAAGGGGGGGCTCCTCAGCGCTTGAGTGCACGACGCCAAATCCACGATAGGGCCACATGCCCAATGTTCAATCCTGGGGAGTGCAAAGCCACAGTCTCTCAAGTCTCACAAGTGGGAGGTCTGCCCACTGCCATATCCTGGGGAGTGCAAAGCCACAGTCTCTCAAGTCTCTACAGTGGGTGGGTTGCCCACTGCCATATCCTGGTGAGTGCAAAGCCACAGTCTCTCAAGTCTATACAGTGGGTGGGTTGCCCACTGCTTTATCCTGGGGAGTGCAAAGCCACAGCCTCTCAAGTCTCTACATTGGGTGGGTTGCCCACTGTTCCATCCTGGGGAGTGCAAAGCCACAGTCTCTCAAGTCTCTACAGTGGGTGGGTTGCCCACTGTTCCATCCTGGGGAGTGCAAAGCCACAGTCTCTCAAATATATACAGTGGGTGGGTTGGCCACTGTTCCATCCTGGGGAGTGCAAAGCCACAGTCTCTCAAGTCTATACAGTGGGTGGGTTGCCCACTGTTCCATCCTGTGGAGTGCAAAGCCACAATCTCTCAAGTGGATAACAGTCTCCACTGGTTCTGGAGGGGGCATGGTGCCCAGAGTGCTTCATCTTGCTAAGGACAGAGGTAGTGGATGGATCTCTCCACTGGTTCTGGAGGGGGCATGGTGCCCAGAGTGCTTCATTCTGCCTGTGACGGACTCAGTAGCGTCAGTGCCTTTGGTGCCCATGGGCCAGCGGTGCTTCATATGGCGGTGCCCTGTTCAGCGGTGCTTGAGACGGCGGTGCCCTGTTCAGCGGTGCTTAAGGCGGTGCTTGAGACGGCGGTGCCCTGTTCAGAGGTGCTTGAGACGGCGTTGCCCTGTTCAGCGGTGCTTGGAGCGGGGGGCTCCTTTGCAGTGACTCAGCTGCTGGCGGTCCTTCGTGGCCCAGCGGGGCTGGTGCTGGCAGTCCTCTCTGTCCCAGCAGGGCTTGTGCTGGCGGTCCTCTCTGTCCCACCGGGGCTTGTGCTGGCGGTCCTCTCTATCCCAGCGGGGCTTGTGCTGGCGGTCCTCTCTGTCCCAGTGGGGCTTGTGCTGGCGGTCCTCTGTAGCCCAGTGGGGCTTGTGCTGGCGGTCCTCTCTGTCCCACCTGGGATGACGGCTGTGGCGTCCTGGGCAGATGGGCTGGTGCTGTGGGTGGCCTCCTGGGCAGCAGGGCTGGTGGCGGTGGCCTCCTGGGCAATGGGGATGATGGCAGTCTTCCCAGACTTGCTGAGTTTCTTGTGCCCCTTCCCCACCATGGAAGGTGTCGCAGCTGACTCCACACTCCCACCTGTACCCCTGGGAGCGGCTTTGGTGGCTGGAGTCTTCCCCCTCTCCCGCCGGGCACTGGCCAACTTCTGATGCTTGACAGGTGGGGAACTGTCTGTGCTGTGGCTCCGTGCCACACTGGCTGCCCTGGTGGTGGGTGCACTCCAGATTCCGGTGACTACAGGCACCACTGGTCCCGGAGATGTTGTGGCTGAGGTGCTAGTTCGGGACCTAGGAGACGGACGGGGTGGGGGAGGTGTGGGAAAGAGGTCAAGGTTGGACAGGAAAAGTTTTTGGGAGACACTGGGATGGGTAGCTTGAGGGGGTTTGGGAGTGGAGGAGGAGGTTGTGGTTGTAGGAGGTGTTCGTTTGCTGACTTTGGGTGAAGGTGCCTGCGCTGGAGGCTGTTGTGAGGTGGTTGGCTGTTGGGTGGGTGTGTGCCTGCGTTTGTGTATCTTGGGAGGTGGCATCACAGACACACTGGGAGAGGACTCAGGGGAAGTGTGAATGGTAGTGCAGGTGGTAACCGCACGTGAGCGGGGTGTGGTGGTGGGTGTGCTGGAGATGGTAGTAGTGGCTGTAGAGGTAGTGCATGCAGGTGTGAGTGTAGACGAGACTGGGAGGGAGGAGGGAGACGAGGAGGAGGGGGACACAATGGAGGTAGTGGATGTTGGTGTGTCTGCATGGGTATGATGCTTGCGTGAGTGCCTGTGGGATGTGTGGTGCTTATGTTTGCCTGAGCTTCCCTTGTGTGTTGACGTGTGTGCATGCTGGTCTAGAGGTGTGCTTGGGATAGGCTGAGGTACAGGGGATTGGGTCTGGGTGGAGGAAGTTGGAGGGGGAGGCTAGAGACAGGGACAATGGCTGCCATCAGTGCTGAGGCCAGAGTCTGAAAAGCTCGTTGAAGGGCCGCCTGACCAGAATGAATGCCCTCCAGGAATGCATTGGTTTGCTGCAACTGCCTTTCTACACCCTGGATGGCATTCAAAATGGTAGACTGCCCAACAGTGAGGGACCTGAGGAGGTCAATGGCCTCCTCACTGAGGGCAGCAGGGGTGGCTGGGGAAGGGCCTGAGGTGCCTGGGGCGAAGGTGATGCCCACCCTCCGGGGTGAGCGGGCACGGGGCAAAGGCTGAGTGGCTGCTGGGAGGGCGTTGCTGGAAGGGGGGGTGGCGGCTGTACCTGTAGATGGGGGTGGCACAGATGTTGCCGCCACCACAAGGGAGCTCCCATCAGAGGACGAGTCCGTGTCACTGGTCTCAGCTCCTGTCCCCACCATGGAGCTCCCCTCGCCCTCTGTCCCACTGGTGAAGTCCGAGTCTGTAGTGTGGCCCTCCATGGCCATGTGGGATGCAGCCCCCTAGTGCTCCGGTGCCACTGCTCCTTCGCCTGATGATGCTAATGCACACAAGAACAGGGAGACCACAAAAAGGGGGGACGACAGAAGAAATACATGTTGAGTGCATGCATTACCGCTACCGTTGGCGGACACGACAGACACAGAAGTACCCTGCACTACACCGCGCACTTGGGCTCCTATGTTCAATTCCTGGGAAATGGCCTACTAGGCTATGGGCGACATCTGCCCACATGGATGACACAGGGGCATGACTAGGTGTAGTTGCCACTCTACAGAGGTGCGGTGGGGTGCCACATGGCCTGCTTTACGGAGGGACCTTGCCTATGGAACTCGCCCTGGCCTAGGGAAACCCACAGCCCACCTGCCCCACCCAGAACCCTCCACTGCGCGCTAAATCAGCAGAATGAGAGTGTACTCACCCCCTTGTGGCTGCTGTGATGCCCTCAAGCGCCCATCCAACTCCGGGTACGCCACCGCCAGGATCCTCAACATCAGGGGGGTCATGGTGCGACGGGCACCCCTCCCACGTTGGGAGGCCATCCCCAGCTGAGCCTCCGCCATCTTCTTGCTCCAGCGGCAAATGTCCTCCCATCTTTTCCGGCAGTGGGTGCTCCGTCTGTGGTAGACCCCCAGTGTCCAGACGTCCTTGGCGATGGCACACCAAATATCTTTCTTCTGATGGGCGCTGACCTACATGAGTTGTACAGGGGGAATAGAAACTTATTACCAACTGCACCGTCAAGGTGAATGGCTCCCATCCCTACCCTTGCCATGTGGCACATGCACTCACCATTGTTTCATGCACGCCGCACTCTCCCCCCTTCCTTCTTACATCCACCCCCTCCACACAGGCATAGCCCATACAGCATGCTCCCTGTGTACTTACCTGTTTGTCTGGAGGACCGTAGAGTAGCGTGTACTGGGGAAGGACCCCATCCACAAGTTTCTCCATCTCCTCCAATGTGAAGGCAGGGGCCCTTTCCCAGACACTCAAGCCATTGTCTCTTCCACACCGAGGTCACAGCAGCACTTGCAGTGTAGGTCCTCTCCTGTTGAAGATCAGTTATCGAGTGATTGAACAGATAGAAAATGGCAGTCATGTCTGCGGCGGTGCGTACCGTCACCGCCGGCATACATCGTCATTGGCTTCTGGGACCCATAGGGTCCAATGTTGACCAATACAGCATTGCGCCACGGTCTTCGACCGCCTACCGCGACGGTGTACAACGCCAGCGCAGTTACCTCACATCCCATTGTCCCACTTTACAGGTCAGGCAGGCGCCATTTCAGGGCCCCACATGGCTTCATTTTCAACTGTGTTACACATACCTAGGCCTAGATTCAACACACATACAGGCCACTTTTTAGATTATGATTGGTGTTCTTGGTAAACTGTGGGTACGTACCTCTGAGTTGTTTGACTCTGTGCTCGCTGTTGTCCTTCATACACACCGTCCGCTGGGACATGTGAGGAGATGGAGGCATCCTCCGGTGTACCGACCGTTGGTGGACCTGTCGACAATGGAGGAAAGACATGTGATAATCACATACAGGCTTGACCGTGCCACAATCTAGGAACTGTGTACCCAGTTGGAGCCAGACCTGATGTCAGCTATCCACCATCCCACAGGAATCCCCCCTCAAGTGCAGGTGCTGTCAGTACTCCATTTCCTTGCAAGTGGGTCATTTCAAACAACAGTGGCCATAGCATCAGGGATGTCCCAGCCTATGTTTTCCAACGTGTTGTCCAGAGTGTTCTCTGCCCTGCTAAAACACATGCAGAGCTACATCATTTTCCCTCAGGTGGCGGATTTGCCTACAGTGAAAGGTGATTTCTATGCCCTGGGACATATCCACAACATCATAGGTGCCATTGATGGGACACATATGGCTTTGGTACCCCCCCACAGGAGTGAACAGGTGTACAGAAACCAGAAGAGTTATAATTCGATGAATGTACAGATGGTATGTTTGGCCGACCACTACATCTCCCATGTGAATGCCAAGTTCCCTGGCTCAGTGCATGACGCCTACATCCTGCGGAATAGTAGCATCCCTTATGTGATGGGTCAACTCCAGTGGCTATTAGGTGAGCACCTGGAAGCTAGTCAGTGGGAATGGTTGTCTGGGTCTGGGGATATCCCTCCAGGTTAGTGTGTGTCTAACAGTTGTCCCTCGCCATTTGCAGGTGACTCTGGTTACCCCAACCTGTCATGGCTACTGACCCCAGTGAGGAATCCCAGGACAAGGGCAGAGGAACGCTACAATGAGGCCCATGGGTGAACTAGGAGGGTGATCGAGCGGACCTTCGGCCTACTGAAGGCCAGGTTCAGGTACCTCCATATGACAGGTGTATCCCTATTCTACTCACCAAAGAAGGTGTGCCAGATCATCGTGGCCTGCTGTATGCTTCACAACTTGGCTTTGCGACGACAGTTGCCTTTTCTGCAGGAGGATGGTCCAGATGGCGGTGTTGTTGCAGCTTTGGAGCCTGTGGACAGTGGAGATGAGGAAGCAGAGGAATAAGACATGGACAACAGGGACTCAATGATCCAGCAATATTTCCAGTGAAACACAGGCAAAAATACAAACCTGCCTACTACATATACTTAAACAATACTACCTCTCTACTGTCTGTCGTTTTCACCCAGTGTATGGTCACTGAGTTGTCACTTTCCCTTACGATTTCACAGATCTGGGTTGCACAGTGTGATATCTGCTTTGATTCCTCATGGACTATAGCTGTGTGACAAAGGTATGTTGACATTACAAATGAAAGAGCTTTTTGCCACAGTAATTGCTAATACAGTATTCCGAAATCACAGACTGACTCCAGATTGTTTTGTGCTTTGAGGGTGTTTATTTTAGTGCTCAAATTTGGAGGGTGTAGCAAAATGGTGAGGGGTGATGGCGGAGGAATGTCCATGGCAGAGTCCAGTATGTTAGTCTCACAGGTGCATTGCCCAAATGGGCATAGGAAGTGGAGCTGGGGCAGTTTAAGGATGGACAGGGTGACAAAGTGGGACAGTAGGATGACAATCAGGGTGGTCTAATTTCTTGGCGGGGTCTTGGCATCGTTCTCTGTCTTGTTCCTGGATCTCAGGGACTGTTTGCGAGGTGGTTCTCCCTCTGCAGGTGGTGGGGTGCTGGTGTGGTGGTTCTGTGGCGGTGCCTTCTGTCCACTAGCGCCGGCGGAGGTGGTGGGCAGTTCATCGTCCAGGCTAGTATCAGGGGCCCCTTGTAGTGCCACAGTGTCCCGCCTGGTGTTGAGTACTTCCTTCAGCACTCCTACGATGGTGCCCAGGGTGGAATTGATGGTTCTGAGTTCCTCCCTGAAGCCCATATACTGTTCCTCCTGCAGGCGCTGGGTCTCCTGAAACTTGGCCAGTACCATTGACATTGTCTCCTGGGATTGGTGGTAGGCTCCCATGATGGAGGAGAGGGCCTCGTGGAGAGTGGGTTCCCTGGGCCTATCCGCCCGTGTCGCACAGCAGCCCTCCCAGTTCCCCTGTGTTCCTGGGCCTCCGTCCCCTGGACCGTGTTCCCACTACCACTGCCCCCAGGTCCCTGTTGTTGTTCGGGTGGTAGGTGAGCCTGGGTTCCCTGTAGTGGTGGACACACTGCTGCTTGATGTGTCCTGGGGACGGAGGTATGGGCCCGCTGGGTGGGTGCTGTGCTGGTGTTTCCAGAGGGGGGAAGCTCTATGGTGGCCTGTGCCTGTGCGTGGGGAACCAACAGTCCCTAGGTCCTCGATGGGCCGGGCTGGTCATCTAGATCCAGTTGGACAGAGGTGCTGTCATCACTGTGGGCCTCTTCTGTTGGTGGTGTGGACATGTGCGGACCCTCCTGTCCGGTGACGTTGGGTAGGGGTCCTGCAGGGGTATAAAAGGATGTTTATTACATCTGTGTGGCATGGTGTGCAATGGGTGGGTGACCGTGTACCCCAGTGCTTGCATTCCTGTGTGGGACCTTGTGTGATGATGGTTTAGGGGGGGTGTATGGGTATGTGCAGTGGGCGTGCTTTAGTGATGGGTGTCCATGCTTTGTTGTTGCATGCAGGCCTTGGTGTTAGGATGTGTGGTTTGTGATGTTGGGACATTTGTGAGGAGTTAGAGTGATGCGGTGAGGGTGGGGGTGTGTGATGGCATGCAGGTAGGGTGGGGAATGTAATAGTTAAGATGTGACTTACCAGAGTCCATCCCTCCACCTACTCCTGTGAGGCCCTCAGGATACAGAATCACCAAGACCTCCTCCTCCCATGTTGTCAGTTGTGGGGGAGGAGGTGGGGGTCCGCCGTCAGTCCGCTGAACCGCCAGGTGGTGTCTTGAGACCACGGAACGCACCTTCCCCCGTAGTTCGTTCCACCTCTTCCTGATGTCCTCCCAATTTTTTGGGTGCTGTCCCACTGCGTTGACCCTGTCCACTATTCTTCGCCATAGCTCCATCTTCCTTTCAATTGAGGTGTGCTGCACCTGTGATCCGAAAAGCTGTGGCTCTACCGGGACGATTTCCTCCACCATGACCTTGAGCTCCTCCTCCGAGAACCTGGGCAGTCTTTGCCGTGCCATGGGGTGGTGTAGGTGATGTGTGGGGTGGTGTGTGGGGTGATAAGTTTGCTGATATGTAGTGGTGTGTAGTGTGAGGTGCGTGGATGTTATCTTGGTGATGGTGTTGTGTGCCTGTGGATGCTAGTATTGTTGATGGTGGTGTCTCACTCTGGCCTTCGTTCGTGATTTTTGGTCGTAGGGGTTTGTGGGTGATGTGGGTGTGTGTTATATATTGTATTGGGTGTGTGGGAGTGGTGTGTGTATGTGTATCAGGTTTGTGAATTTCGAATTGTCCAATGTGGTGGTGTTTTGTAAATGTGTGTGTATTTTTAGCGCGGCGGTGTGTACCGCCAATGGAATACCACGGTTGAAAGACCGCCGCGTGCATTCGTGTGTCGTGATAGTGTGGGAGTATTTCTGTTGGCGTGACGGTGGAGGTTTTGTTTTCGCCAGTTTATCACTGACCTTTGGTGTGGCGGACTTGTGTGGGTGTCTGAATTTTGGCGGATTCCATGCTGTGGGTCATAATGGCTGAGGCGGTTTTCCGCGGCCTCCGCGGTGTGTTGGCGGTCTTCTGCGCAGCGGTATGCAGCTTTTACCGCCAATGTTGTAATGACCGCCTATATGTTTTATTCAGTTTAGCTGCCTATTGGCTTTGACATGGCATTAGCCATTACATTCAGTATTCAGTTTAGCTGCCTATTGGCTTTGACATGGCATTAGCCATTACATTCTGTATTCAGTTTAGCTGCCTATTGGCTTTGACATGACATTAGACATTACATTTGATATTTAGGTTAGCTGCCTATTGGCTTTAACGTGGGGTTAGACATTGCAGTTGAGACATTGCAGATGAGCTGTGTTTTTCCAAGCTGTGTTTTTCCACAAGATGGACAAAGCTGTTTTCTTCACACCAGACCTTAGCTGATAAGAGCACGTAGATTTTGTGTTTAGCTCGCAATCCAGTCTGAGAGTGAGGGAGCTCGGAAGAATTGGCCACTCTCCAGGGTTCTTACGTTCTCACACTGAGTTTGCTTTTAAGGATGACTCTGGGTTAAAGCAGAGGTAGATTGAATCTGTTTTGACTTCAGACAGGAACTAGACGTCAGTTGCCTGTCTCCCGTTTGGGTAGAAAATCTCTTTCTTGCAGTTGAACGGAGTCATCAACTTGAAGCCCCAGAAAGATGAAGCTGAATATAGGCCCTACTTTGACAGCCTTACCCTACGGTGATGAATTTTGACTTTTATGCTTTGCTTTGAAGTTATGCTATAAAATAATCATACGTATATTTGCTATGTACATTGCAATTAAGAAGTACTTTGATATATTTTGCTTTCATTGCTGCGACTACTTTTGAATGTGTGCTTCCAGTCTACTAATTTCGTCTCTCAAGAACCTCGTGGTGGAGAATTAATAACAATAAATGTCTTCTTTAAACTCAGAAGTGCATTCCAGAGATGTTCTGTAAGCTTGGTTATGAGATAATGGCAGGAAAGCAGAACACAAGGAAAAATCAATTCCGCCACCTGGCAAGGTGAAGAAGGGGACATCATCCAGTGAGGGGAAGGAGCCACAACCACCCAGCAAGGCCACCTCAAAGATTCCAGCTGCCAGACCCCAGGTGACCTGCCAAGGTGAGGAAGGGGCACAAAACACCAGGCAAGGCACTTCAGCCTTCCGAGGCAGCAGTTTAAGGTCTGGTGGCTGCCAGCACAACTGCCAGCACCGCCACCTGCACCACGGCCAGCACCCCCGCTGCTAGCACCACCGCAAGCACTGCCACCTGCACCGCCACATGCATCGCCTCAAGCACCACTACTATCAGCAGCAGCAGCCCAAGTGGGCAGCCATCCAAGGCTGAAGGAGAAGGGCTGGAGCCTCCCCCAACCACTGGCAGCACTGGCACCTGCACTGCGGCCAGCACTACCACCTGCACTGCCGCAAGCACTGCCGCAAGCCCCGCCACCCACACTGCTGACGGTAGCTACAACTGCCATCAGCAGCAGCCCCAGCTGGCAGCCGTCCGAGCCTGCAAGAGAGGGGCTGGAGCCTCCCTCCACCACTGGTAGCACCCGCAGCGGCACTGGCACTACTACCACAGTGCACACGTAGGTGCTGCCGGATGGACTCTAGCCCTGCCTCCATGGACTATCATGCATCCTGGTCACTGCAAATCTTGTGGCTCAGACACGCAGGACTGTGAACTGCCACACCCCAAGTGTAGCATCACTGGCCATGGAGCCCCCTCCAGAACCAGTGGAGAAAGGCATCCACTCACCCTGTCCTTGGCAGAATGAAGCACACTGGGCACCAATCCCCCTCCAGAACCAGTGGAGAAAGGCATCCACTCACCTTATCCTTGGCAGGTTGAAGCACACTGGGCACCAAGCCCCCTTCAGAACCAGTGGAGAAAGGCATTCACTCACCCTATCCTTGGCAGGATAAAGCACATTGGGCACAACACCCTCTCCAGAAGCAGTGGAGAATGGCATCCACTCACCCTATCCTTGGCAGGATGAATCACACTCAGCACCAAGCCCCCTTCAGAACCAGTGGAGAGAGGCATCCACTCACCCTATCCTTGGCAGGATGAAGCGCACTGGGCACAAAGCCCCCTTCAGAACCAGTGGAGAAAGGCATTGACTTGAGAGACTGTGGCTTTGCACTCCTAAAGAGCAAGCAGTGTGCAAACTACCCACTTGGGAGACTGTGGCTTTGGCACTCCCCATGACCAGGCAGTGGGCAAACCACCCACTTGGGAGACTTGAGAGACTGTGGCCATGCACTCCCCAGGACATCGCTGTAGGCATCGAGCCCCCTCCAGGAGTCGTGGCATTGTCCAATCTTCCGGCTGAGGTGACCCTACCTTCCCCTTCCCCTTGAGGTGCCTGTGTGTTTTTGACCTGATGCCCCTGCAGTGTTCTCTCTGTATTGAGGCAGAAGTCAAGTGTGGGCTTGGCCTATGAGTTTTAGCCCAGTGGCCCACGAACATTTTGAGTGGACAATGTACTGCCTTGTATACTATATTGTATATATTGTAAATACTGTTTTTGAATTTGTAACGTATATCTGACTATTTCTAATATGACACTCATTCGACTCAATTCCTTTTGTCCTTGTGTTCTTCCAGAGGGTTAAGGGGTATATATTTAATGTTAATGCATATATTTGTGTGTATGGTTTGGGGGTGGGGGTGGGGGTGTTGCATGTTGTATGTGTGTGTCACTCTCTTCTTCCTTCTCCCCTCCCCTGTATGCTGGGTGCAGTACTCACCATGGTCGTCACCGCCGCCGTTTGTACTCCTGGTAGATGAGAAGATACACCAACATCGGGAACATCTGTAGTTCGGGTTCCATGGCATCCTAGTTCTTTGTTGACTGTCAAGAGGTGAGTGGTTTCCCTTCTGTGTACTGTTTCCGCCGTGCTTTTGATGGCATTGCTACCACCTCGGAAAAGCTGACGGATGGGCGGGTTTTAATTTGTGGAGCGGTACATTGACTTCCACCTGTCTGTTGGCGGTTACCGCCGCGGTGTTGTTGCTACCGGCATGGCGGTCGGAGTGTTAAAGTGGCTGTCTGTGTTGGCGGTTTCCACTGTGGTTCCATTTTTTTTACTGCCGGCCTGTTGGAGGTATTACCGTCGCTTTAACACCATCCGCCAGGGTTGTAATGAGGGCCTATGTCTGCAGCTTGCTTCCTATTGTGAGTGTTGCGTGTGATCTATATTCAAGTTTCATCATTGGTGTAAGTATTGTAGCCAGCACTGAAGAGGATTAGAAAATTTAAAAACAAAACCATCCCAACTGGTGACTATTTCTCATCCCCCACCCACAACTGGTGAGACCCTGCCTGGTGGATCCCATACATCACAATAAAACAATAACATAAACCCAACAGTTAGCAATAGGTATCAACCATGTGAGCATGACTAGGCAACAACAGCGAACCCCCTTCATGAAGGGGTTTTAAATAAAATGAGACAGGGTGGATTAGCAAATTGCTGGAGTAAACAATGAGCAGGCAACAGTGGACAACATGGCAGAGCTAAATTTAAGGTTGGAAACGTGGGGTTGGGAATGTGCAATGTGCATCCCAAGAAGGTGAACAACAGGTTAGGTCTGGGGGAAATAAATCCATGCTGGTGGCAATTGTTGCATTTGTGTTGGTGTGGTCCGGGGTCATCTGCCAGGGCACGTTGCAGTTCTTTGCTTGTTGCTTACAAAACGCCAGGGCATCCTTTAGCTTGTTTAAGTGATGGGGTTTGCCATTTAAATCCACCTGTAACCTGCCCAGAAAAGCATGCCAAAGCAAAGACCTAATTTGCATTCTTGGCATCTAAGATTTTTTGTCTGGTTTCTAGGACTGTGAAGTCTGGGAACAAGGGCCACAGTTTCCTGGTAGCAAAGCAGGCCCAGTTCCCTGGCAAGTCTGAGCGCCGTGTCACGGCCCTTGTAGTTAAGCAGCCTCTCCACCACAAAGGTAGATGTAAAGTTCTTATGCCAGAACATCTCCATGTAAAGATTTTCTACAAATAAGTCCATGTGGCCAGTGTTGGTATTTTCTGCAATGCTGTAAATATGCATGTGGTTGCAGTGGCCCCTGGCCTCCAAGTCTTCATTCTTTATTGCCACCGTCTTGAGTCTGGATTCTAATTTCTCCGGCTGCTTTTGTTTTCTACTAGTGCCATTTTCTAGTCCAGAGATATGCTCCTCCGGGCCCCTCAGGTGTGTTTGTTAGAGGTCCAGACATTCCATCATTCTGTCTGGTAAGGTAGTGAGGGTATCAAACCGCACAGAGCTCTGCCATTATTGCATCTGTGCCACCCAGTTTCCCAGGCGCAGTTCCAACCCTCAAACTACACTGTCTGTGTTAAGGCCACCTGGTACTTCAAGTGTGGGTGGCAGCAGCCTCTGTAGTCAGGCCTGGCCGTGCCCAGTGCTTCCAGGCCACAACATGAGGTGTTAGGCCCTGCTAGACTGCATGCAAGTAGCAAGATCACTACCACCTTCCTGCTGTCTTCTTTGGCCCCTTCCGGTGGAGAATTTATGGAGGGGGCGGGGAACAGTCACCACTTACTCAGGCAGAACCAGGCTGCCCAGCAGCCATTCTCCTCAGGACCCTGTGGCCGCAGAACCTCCAAGGCACACTGGCTGAGTGAGAGCCAATTGCACTACAGCTGTGGATCGATCACATACTTGAAAGTGCTCAGTTGTGACCTCCACCTGCCCCACGGATCTCAGTTGCCTCCTGACTGCATTCCTCATGCCACGGCTCCATGGTGGATGCACACCCAACAGTTTTTCAAAGGCCTCAGGTCAGTGGCTCCTAACTCCTTCAGTTTCAGCACTGCACAGCCATTACAGTCTTCAGCGTGGGTATACCCAACATCATCACTTGATTTTGCAGAGTCCAGTAAAGTATTCCAGTTGGGGGACAGATACCAAAGTTGGCACACAGAGTCAGTGCATTGTCTATCTGAAGTAATTTATTACCTCTAATTTTGGCAATAATACACTTGCATGAAGGCAACGGACTATAATCCTTGCCCTGTTGACCTGGTGGTATGTGTATCGATGCTCTCCTTTTTTAGTGAGATTAGGCCTGGGCAGAGTTTGTGAAGTTCTGCCACACTGAGCTCAGCGAACTGCTGAAAAAACTCTGCTGCACTCCGCTGCGTTGTGTGAGTGGTGGAGCACAGTAAGTTGCAGTGATCACACCTTTTTTTTGTGCCAAGAATTTGTCCCACGCTGTAAAATCCATGCGAATGGCACAATGTGCACCACAAGTGGGTGCTGCTTCTTTCTTCCACTCGAGTAGATTTTCTACTTGAGAGGCAGCTTCCTCAACTCAAACATCAGGTTTCTCAATGCGAGTGGTAGTGACCTGCCCCAACTGCTTGCTTTGAGAAATCTCACTGGGAGGTGGTCTAGTGTGTGATTTTTCTCACTTGTGCTCACCAAACTAACATTGGCGCGCTGCAAGAGAGGAAAAACTCAACTCTGCTGTTGCTCTGTGGAGTATTCTGGAACTCTGCGCTCCATATGAAACTCAGCAAACTCTGCCAGTGGAGCAGAATTCATAGCCCACCCCTACTGAGAATACAGTTAATCGTACATGCTGCATATTCTATGATTTACTATTAACCGTGAGGGGCTATATTGTTACCTGCAATTTTGAAAGTGCTAACGTCTCCTGGAAACAGAATATATCTGCATCACTGATGAACTGTACCCAACCAGGGTCATCCGTTTGACCTATCAATCAACCAATGTTCCATGATAGGACATGTAAGTTCCCTTTCCCTAGATTACATGGCAATCCTCGCCTATAGAATAGCTTGGGGACTTGTGGTCAATCTGTTAAATAGGATTTATAGGTTGTTTTCCTGTTTTTTTGTGTGTCCAGAAGGGCTGGCAGCTATTTCCAACTCTCCATTTTACATTTTACAGTTTTGGTATCCTTGAAGGTATGGCTTATTTCAACAAGTCTCATAACATCTCATTTTGGAATAAGGAGGATACCTAGATATTCCTTTCTGTAGGGCAATGCTTTTGTATTGGGCTTTCCATTCTGTAATTCATCAGAGTCCGCCATGGAGTCACTGAGTTGCTATCTATTGGGGAGGATCGTTTGAGATATCACTTCCAGACCCATGATCCAAAAGTGGTCTATATTACAAAGGATCCATTGGAAGAATCTTTGTGAAGAGTTTTTACTTCTGGTCCTTTGTGGTAGGTAGCTCCAGCCTTCTGTGATGAGATTAGGTTCCACCCTTTTAATATCGTGGGTCATAACAGTTCTCAGCCAGCGTATGGATTCAAACAGAGTTAGCAGCCTCAACCAATTAAGTGGATTAAATATTTGTGAATCAGAATAAATATTAAAAGAAATTGGGAAGGCAGTTTGTTTTCCTTTATGACATTATGGGCCACATGTGCTTACAATTTTTGTCAACGCAAACTGCCCGATTTGTAGAATCGGGCCATTTGCAAAGAGAAAATATCATTTTGGTATGTACAGACCCTTTTTTGTGATTGGGTAATCTATTTACTGAATCGCAAAAAGGGTTTGCGAGTCGCAATTAGGAAGGGGTGTTCCCTTCCTAATTGCAAGTTCCAGTCTGATGTATGATTGTTTTGTGACTGCGAATGAGGTCACAAAACAATCGCAGTTAGCACCAGTCTCAAATTGGTGATAAGCCGTTCACAAAAGGGAAGGGGTCTCTAGAGGACCCCTTAGTGAATGCATGCAAATAATTTTTTTCAGAGCAGGCAGTGGTCCCAGTGCTCTGAAAAAATGAAAAGAAAACCTTTAACTTTTGTTTTTGAAATGCATTCCATTTTCCTTTAAGGAAAACGGGCTGCATTTATAAAAAAATAATACTGCTTTATTTAAAAGCAGTCACAGACATGGTGGTCTGCAGGCCACCATCCCCTTGAGTGCTGCCATTCCCAATGGGGTCGCAAATTGTGACCTACTTCATGAATATTCATGAGGTAGGTCATTTGCGACCCCATTGCAAATCGTAAACAGTGTCATTGACACTGTTGTACATCAGGTTTTGCGACTCGCAAATTGCAAGTCACTAAGGGGGTCATTCTGACCTCGGCGGTAAAAGTCGCTTACCGCCGGCCAGAAGGCCGCCATAACACTGCCGCGGCCGCGGTAAACCGCCACAGTCATTCTGACCCGCAACTGCCAAACCGCCAAAAACCCGACATCCACAAAAATCCACCAAACCAAAGGACAGCGAAAAAATGGCGCTGACCAAACCTCCACCGTCACGCCAACAGAAAAACGCCCATACCATTCCGACCCACAAATCCACGCGGCGGTCTTTCAAATGCGGTATTCCATTGGCGGTACACACCGCCGCGGTCAAAATACACACACACATAGAAAACTCAGCAACATTGGTCAGTTCGAAATACACACACCTGATACACATACTAATACCACTCCCACACACCCAACACAATATAAAGCACACACCCACATCACCCACAAGCCCCTACGACCCGAAATCATTGATGAAGGCGAGAGACAGAGCACAGAATAGAGAATCCCACAACACAGAGGCACACAACACCATCACCCACACAGAATCCACGCACCAAACACCACACACCACCACACGCACCACACCCAGCACCACAAACGCCACCCCACCCCTCAACCACACCACCCCATGGCACCCCAAAGACACCCAGGTTCAGTGACGCCGAAATCAGGGTCATGGTGGAGGAAATAGTCCGTGTAGAGCCCCAGCTCTTCGGGGCACAGGTGCAGCACACCACAATTGCCAGGAAGATGGAGCTATGGCAAAGGATAGTGGACAGGGTTAACGCGGTGGGACAGCATCCACGCAATCGGGAGGACATCAGAAAGAGATGGAACGACCTACGGGGGAAGGTGAGTTCGATGGTATCAAGGCACAACATTGCGGTGCAGAAGACTGGCGGCGGACCCCCACCTACTCCCCCAGAATTTACGGGGTGGGAAGAGGAAGTCTTGCACATCCTGCATCCTGAGGGCCTCGCAGGAGTAGCCGGAGGAATGGACTCTGGTAAGGCAAATCTTCACTACTGCTTCCCACCCCCACCCAACCTGCATGCCAAATCATTCCTCCACCCTCACCCCCTCCCCCATCACACCAACCCCTAGCATAAGGCTCACCATCACAACCCACCCATCCCAACACCAAGCCCTGCATGCGACCACAAAGCATGGACACCCATCACCAAAGCATGCCCCTGCACACACACATCACCCCCACAAGCCAAACTCACAAAAGCCCCCACAAGGAAATGCCTGCACATGGGTACACAGACACCCACTCATCACACGAAATGCCACACACAGAAGCAATAACCATACCTTTATACCCCTGCAGGACCCGAACGCCACCACACCGCCACGGAGGGTCCAGAGATGTCCATCCCACCCCCAGAAGAGCCCCCCAGCGATGACAGCAGCTCTGTCTCCCTGGAGCCAGACGACCAGCCCGGCCCATCGGGGACCTCTGGACAGTCAGTTCCCCACAGACAGCCACAGTCTTCACCAGACCCAAACCCCTCTGTGAACACCAGCACAGCTCCCACCCAGCGGGCCCATGCCTCAGTCTCCAGGGCACGTAAATCAGCGGTGTGTCCACCACTACAGGGCACCCAGGTTGACCCACCACCCCAACAACAATAGGGACCTGGGGGCAGTGGTAGTGGGCACACCGTCCAGGGGACAGAGGCCCAGGAACACAGGGGAACTGGGAGGGCTGCTCTGCGACAGGGGGGGGACAGGCCCGGGGAACCGACTCTCCAAGAGGCCCTCTCCACCATCATGGGAGCATACCACCACTCCCAGGAGACGATGGCGACGGTACTGGCCCGGTTCCAGGAGATCCAGGAACAGCAGGAGGAACGGTACATGGGGTTCAGGGAGGAACTGAGGAACATTGGTTCCGCAATGAGGACCATCGTCCTGGCCCTTACCCAGATCGTCACCACATTGCGGGACCATGTGGCACCCCAAAGGGCCCCTGTCACTAGCCCAGGCCAGGAACAGCCTACCACCTCCGCCGGTGCTAGTGGACAGGAGGCCCCCACACAACGACAGGCCACCAGAACCCCACCACCTGCAGAAGATGAACCACCTCGCAAGCGGAACCTGAGATCCCACAAGAAGACAGAGTAGGATTGCAAGACCCCCGCCAGTCTAAGATACCCCCTGATGTCATCCCACTGTCCCACATTGTCACCCTGTCCAACCTTTAACTGCCCTTGCTCCATCCTTCCACAGGCATATGGACAATGCACCTGTGCGACTGAGAACTGGACTCTGCCATGGACATTACTCCACCCCCACCCATCCCCGCTTCCCAATCATTTACCTATATGTAGCACTTAAAATAAATCACTTATTCCACGTAAAAAAAAAGGAGTCTGCTTGTATTCTTAACAAATGAATTACACATAACGGTGCAATAATGGCCAGTTACTTTGTGATGACAACATACCAATTTCAATAAGCGTTAGTCCATGGGCAAACAAAGCTGAAGTCAGGCAGTGGGTCATACAGCTCTGAAAAGGGAAGGGAAAGTCACAAATCAGTTAACAGGAACTGGGGGGAAACACAGACAGTGGAGACTCATGAGGCCTCAAGTAAATGTAAATTGGGGTGGCTGTACCTTACCTGTGTGCTACTGAAAGTATTGTTGTATGACTGTATCCCTGTTGTCTGTGTCGTCCCCGTCGTCTTCCTCCTCTTCACTCTCCACAGGCTCCACAGCTGCAAAAAAAACCACCATCTGGACCATCCTCTTGCAGAAAAGGCACCTGGCGTCGCAATGCAAGATTGTGAAGCATACAGCAGGCCACGATGATCTGGCACACCTTCTTTGGTGAGTACATGAGGGATCCCCCTGTCATATGCAGGCACCTAAACCTGGCCTTCAGGACCCCGAAGGTCCTTTCTATGATCCTCCTAGATCGGCCATGGGCCTCATTGTACCGTTCCTCTGCCCTGGTCCGCGGATTCCTCACTGGGGTTAGTAGCCATGACAGGTTGGGGTAACCAGAGTCACCAATTAGCCACACACGGTGTCTCTGTAGCTGTTCCATCACATAAGGGATGCTGCTATTTCGCATGACATACGCGTCATGCACTGACTGTAGGAGGCTGGACTGGCTTGTAGTGAGTACCAAGGGGTACTTGCACCTTGCACCAGGCCCAGTTATCCCTTATTAGTGTATAGGGTGTCTAGCAGCTTAGGCTGATAGATAATGGTAGCTTAGCAGAGCAGCTTAGGCTGAACTAGGAGACGTGTGAAGCTACTACAGTACCACTTAGTGTCATATGACCAATATCATAAGAAAACACAATACACAGTTATACTAAAAATAAAGGTACTTTATTTTTATGACAATATGCCAAAGTATCTTAGAGTGTACCCTCAGTGAGAGGATAGGAAATATACACAAGATATATATACACAATAGCAAAAATATGCAGTATAGTCTTAGAAAACAGTGCAAACAATGTATAGTTACAATAGGATGCAATGGGGAAACATAGGGATAGGGGCAACACAAACCATATACTCCAAAAGTGGAATGCGAACCACGAATGGACCCCAAACCTATGTGACCTTGTAGAGGGTCGCTGGGACTATTAGAAAATAGTGAGAGTTAGAAAAATAACCCTCCCCAAGACCCTGAAAAGTGAGTGCAAAGTGCACTTAAGTTCCCCTAAGGACAAAGAAGTTGTGTTAGAGGAATAATGCAGGAAAGACACAACCCAACAATGCAACAACGCTGGATTTCCAATCTGGGGTACCTGTGGAACAAGGGGACCAAGTCCAAAAGTCACAAGCAAGTCGGAGATGGGCAGATGCCCAGGAAATGCCAGCTGCGGGTGCAAAGAAGCTTCTACTGGACAGAAGAAGCTGCGGTTTCTGCAGGAATGCAAAGGGCTAGAGACTTCCCCTTTGGAGGACCTATTCCCCTCGCATTGTAGAGTCATGCAAAAGTGTTTTCCCGCCGAAAGAACGCCACCAAGCCTTGCTAGCTGCAAATCGTGCAGTTAGCGTTTTTGGACGCTGCTGGGGCCCAGGAGGGACCAGGAGGTCGCAAATTGGACCAGGAGGTAGAGGGGACGTCGTGCAAGACAAGGAGCCCTCCTAGCAGCAGGTAGCACCCAGAGAAATGCTAGAAACAGGCACTACGAGGATGCGTGAAACGGTGCTCACCCGAAGTTGCACAAAGAAGTCCCACGTCGCCGGAGAACAACTTAGGAGGTCGTGCAATGCAAGTTAGAGTGCCGTGGACCCAGGCTGGACTGTGCACAAAGGATTTCCGCCGGAACTGCACGGAGGCCGGAGTAGCTGCAAAAGTCGCGGTTCCCAGCAATGCAGTCTAGCGAGGTGAGGCAAGGACTTACCTCCACCAAACTTGGACTGAAGAGTCACTGGACTGTGGGGGTCACTTGGACACAGTTGCTGGATTCGAGGGACCTCGCTCGTCGTGCTGAGAGGAGACCCAAGGGACCGGTAATGCAGCTTTTTGGTGCCTGCGGTTGCAGGGGGAAGATTCCGTCGACCCACGGGAGATTTCTTCGGATCTTCTAGTGCAGAGAGGAGGCAGACTACCCCCACAGCATGCACCACCAGGAAAACAGTCGAGAAGGCGGCAGGATCAGCGTTACAGAGTTGCAGTAGTCGTCTTTGCTACTATGTTGCAGTTTTGCAGGCTTCCAGCGCGGTCAGCAGTCGATTCCTTGGCAGAAGGTGAAGAGAGAGATGCAGAGGAACTTGGCTGAGCTCTTGCATTCGTTATCTAAACTTTCCCCAGAGACAGAGACCCTAAATAGCCAGAAAAGAGGGTTTGGCTACCTAGGAGAGAGGATAGGCTAGCAACACCTGAAGGAGCCTATCACAAGGAGTCTCTGACGTCACCTGGTGGCACTGGCCACTCAGAGCAGTCCAGTGTGCCAGCAGCACCTCTGTTTCCAAGATGGCAGAGGTCTGGAGCACACTGGAGGAGCTCTGGACACCTCCCAGGGGAGGTGCAGGTCAGGGGAGTGGTCACTCCCCTTTCCTTTGTCCAGTTTCGCGCCAGAGCAGGGCTAAGGGGTCCCCTGAACCGGTGTAGACTGGCTTATGCAGAATTGGGCACATCTCTGCCCAAGAAAGCATTTCCAGAGGCTGGGGGAGGCTACTCCTCCCCTGCCTTCGCACCATTTTCCAAAGGGAGAGGGTGTAACACCCTCTCTCAGAGGAAGTCCTTTGTTCTGCCATCCTGGGCCAGGCCTGGCTGGACCCCAGGAGGGCAGATGCCTGTCTGAGGGGTTGGCAGCAGCAGCAGCTGCAGTGAAACCCCAGGAAGAGCAGTTTGGCAGTACCAGGGTCTGTGCTACAGACCACTGGGATCATGGGATTGTGCCAACTATGCCAGGATGGCATAGAGGGGGCAATTCCATGATCATAGACATGTTACATGGCCATATTCGGAGTTACCATTGTGAAGCTACATATAGGTAGTGACCTATATGTAGTGCACGCGTGGTATGGTGTCCCCGCACTCACAAAGTCCGGGGAATTGGCCCTGAACAATGTGGGGGCACCTTGGCTAGTGCCAGGGTGCCCTCACACTAAGTAACCTTGCACCTAACCTTTACCAGGTAAAGGTTAGACATATAGGTGACTTATAAGTTACTTAAGTGCAGTGTAAAATGGCTGTGAAATAACGTGGACGTTATTTCACTCAGGCTGCAGTGGCAGGCCTGTGTAAGAATTGTCAGAGCTCCCTATGGGTGGCAAAAGAAATGCTGCAGCCCATAGGGATCTCCTGGAACCCCAATACCCTGGGTACCTCAGTACCATATACTAGGGAATTATAAGGGTGTTCCAGTAAGCCAATGTAAATTGGTAAAATTGGTCACTAGCCTGTCAGTGACAATTTGAAAGAAATGAGAGAGCATAACCACTGAGGTTCTGATTAGCAGAGCCTCAGTGAGACAGTTAGTCACTACACAGGTAACATATTCAGGCACACTTATGAGCACTGGGGCCCTGGAGAACAGGGTCCCAGTGACACATACAACTAAAACAACATATATACAGTGAAAAATGGGGGTAACATGCCAGGCAAGATGGTACTTTCCTACACTGACCCAGGGAACTTGGCATTTACATGGGAGATGTACTGGTCAGCCAAACAGACCACCTGGACATTCATTGAATGATAACTTTTTCTCTTTCTTTACACCTGCTCACTGTCTTTGGGGGGAACCAAAGCCACATGGGTCCCATCAATGGCACCAATGATGTTGGGGATATGTCCAAGGGCATAGAAATCACCCTTCACTGTAGCCAATTCGCCCACCTCAGGGAAAATAATGTAGCTCCGCATGTGTTTCATCAGGGCAGACAACACTCTGGACAAAACCTTAGAAAACATAGGCTGATACATCCCAGATGACATGGCCACTGTTGTCTGAAAAGACCCACTTGCCAAAAAATGGAGTACTGACAGAACCTGCACCAGAGGGGGAATCCCCGTGGGTTGGCGGATGGGGGACATCAGGTCTGGCTCCAGCTGGGCACATAGTTCATGTATAGTTGCTCTGTCAAGCCGGTATGTAAGTATGATATGTCGTTCTTCCATTGTCGACAGGTCCACCAGCGGGCGGTACACGCAAGGATTCATCCTTCTCCTCGCAAGTCCCATCGGCCGGTGCCTAGGAAGGGCAACATGGAGCACAGAGTCAAGCAACCCACAGGTACGTTCACACAGCTTGCACAGTACATGAATCGCTATGCATGGAACGGCTTGTATGAGTGGCTATGCAAGGCCTAGGCCTGTGTGACGCAGTAGAAATCATGCCATGTGGGCCCTTGAAATGGCGGCTGCCTGACCTGTGAAGTGTGACAGTGGTATGTGAGGTCACTGCGCTGGTGTGGCACACCATGGCGGTAGGCGGTCGAAGACCGCGGCGCAAAGCAGCATTGGTTAACATTGAACCCTATGGGTCTCAGGAGCCAATGACGATGTGCGCCGGCGGTACGCACTGCCGCGGTACGCACTGCCACGAGCGTGACCGCCATTTTCTATCTGATTAATCACTCGAGACCTGATCATCCACAGGAGAGGACCTATACTGCAAGTGCTGCGGTGACCTCGGTCTGGGAGATACAATGGCTGCTGCGACTGGGGAAAGGGCCCCTGCCTTCACTGCCGAAGAATTGGAGGAACTTGTTGATGGGGTCATCCCCCAGTATGCGCTACTCTACGGTCCTCCAGACCAACAGGTTAGTACACAGGGTGCACGTTGAATGGGCTATGCCTGTGTTGAGTGGGGTGTATGTAAGATGGTGGGGAGGGGAGCGAATGAGGACTGCAACGCACAAAAGAGGACGTCCGGGCCCTGGGGGTCCACAACAGACGCGGCACCCACTGCCGAAAGAGGTGGGAGGACATCCGCCGCGGGACCAGAAAGACCGCAGAGTCTCTGCTGGGGATGGCCTCCCAACGTAGGAGGGGTGCCAGCCGCCAATTGACCCCCCTGATGTCCCGGATCCTGGCGGTGGCCTACCCCGATTTGGATAGGCGCGTGAGGACATCACAGCAGACACAAGGGGGTGAGTATCAGCACATTCTGCTATCTTTGCGCGCAGGGAAGGTGTCTGGGTGGGGGAGGAGGGCTGTGGCTATCTCCAGGCCAGGGCGCATTCTGTAGGCTAGGCCCCTCCATTAGACACGGCCCTGTGCCCCCGCCCCCCACCTCTGTAGGGTGCCAAGTACAGCTATCCATGGTCCGGCCTCACCCATGTGTGCATTTGTCGTCCATAGACCCGTAGGACTAGTCACAATAACTGAGTAGTGTACCCCCATTGCGCGGCCTAGTTCAGGGGGCTTCTGTGTCTGTCCTCTCCGACAACGGTGTTGCCAATGCATGCACTCAACCTGTCTTCATTTCTCCACCCCCCCTTTTCTTTGTCTTCCTGTTCATGTGTGCATTAGCATCATCTGGCGGAGGAGAAGTGGCATTGGAGCATGAGGGAGCTGCATCTCACATGGCCCCGGAGGGCCATACGACAGACTCCGTGTACACCAGTGAGACGGAGGGCGAGTGGAGCTCCACAACGGGGACCTGTGTAGACGTCAGCGACACCGACACGTCCTCGGAAGGGAGCTCCCTAGCGGTGGCGGCAACATCCGTGCCCACCACCACAACAGGTACAGCCGCCACCCAGCGCACCAGCCCCGCCCTCCCAGCAGCCCCTCAGCCTTCGCTCCGTGCCCGCTCGCCCAGGAAGGCGGGCTTCTCCTTCGCCCCAGGCACCTCAGGCCCTGCCCCAGTTACCCCTGCTGCCCTCAGTGAGGAGGTCATTGACCTCCTCAGGACACTCATTGTTGGGCAGTCTACCCTCTTGAATGCCATCCAGGGTGTAGAAAGGGAGGTGCATTGGAGCAATGCATACCTGGAGGGCATTCATTCGGGTCAGGCTGCCCATCAGCGATCGTTCAACGCTCTGGCCTCAGCACTGACGGCAGCCATTGTCCCTGTCTCCAGCCTCCCTCTTCTGACTCCCTCCACCCAGTCTCCTGTTCCTCTGCCTATCCCATCCACACCATCAGACCAGCCTGCACACACCTCTACACCCAAGGGCAGCTCATCCAGACATAAGCACCACAGATCCCACAAGCATTCACCCAAGCAGCATCCAGATGCAGACATGCCAACAGTCACTACCACCTCTGTGTCCCCCACCTCCTCATCTCCCCCCTCCCTCCCTGTGACGTCTCCACTCACACCTGCATGCACACCACCATCAGCCAGTACTTCCATCACCAGCACACCCTCCATTACAGTCCGCACACGTGCAGTCACCACCCCACTGCCATTTACACGTCCCCTGTGTCCTCTCCCAGTGTGTCTGTCACCCCCTCTTCCAAAGCACACAAACGCAGGCAGCCACCCACCCAACAGCCATCCACCTCACGACAGCCTCCATCACAAGCACCTGCACCCAAAGACAGCACACTTGATTCTCCTACAACCACATCCTCTTCCTCCACTCCCAAACCCACTACACCTACCCGTCCCTGTCCTCCCCAAGTCCTTTTCCTTTCCAACCTTGAACTCGTTCCAATCACTGACCCACCCCCTCCATCTGGTAAGACCAAAAAAAGCACCTCAGCCACCACCAGCCCTGCATCTACTGTGACCATAGTGCAGGGCTATTGGAGTCCACCAGATCCTAGGGCAGGAACATCAGCCAGCAGCAAGGGGACAGCCAGCCCTCCCCCTGGGAAGAGGACAAAGAAGAAAAAGGCCCGGCGCGACAAGCCTGAGATGGCTGCCACCAAGGACAGTAGCCTTGCCCCTTCACCTGCCACATCATCCAAGGGAGGCAAGGGCCACAGAGCTCCAGCGAAGGAGGGCAAGGGCAGCAGGGCGGAGAAGTCAGGCAGCAGGCGAGCTGCCCAAGAGGGCCCCACCAGACCCATCCCGGGTGTGACGGATGACACCCACAGGCCCAGGACTCCATCACAGGAGGGCGCCGCGACCGCAAGTTCGGATGGTGAATGAGCGGGAAGTCTTGCCCAGGTCTGGCTCCCTAGACACACAGGACAAGCACCACTGACCAGGGCCCCGCCGGGGCAATAACCGCTGAACAGGGCCCCGCCGGGGCAAGAACCGCTGACCAGGGCCCCGCCGGGGCAAGACCCGCTGACCAGGGCCCCGCCGGGGCAAGAACCACTAAACAGGGCCCCGCCGGGGCAAGAACCGCTGAACAGGGCCCCGCCGGGGCAAGACCTGGACCAGGGCCCCGCCAGGGCAAGAACCGATGAACAGGGCCCCGCCGGGGCAAGAACCGCTGAACAGGGCCCAGCCGGGGCAAGACCCGCTGAACAGGGCCCCGCCGGGAGGAGCACCGCTGAACAGGGCCCCGCCGGGGCAAGACCCACTGAACAGGGCCCCGCCGGGGCAAGAACCGCTGAATAGGGCCCTGCCGGGGCAAGAACCGCTGAACAGGGCCCCGTCGTGAGGAGCACCGCTGAACAGGGCCCCGCCGGGAAGAGCACCACTGAACAGGGCCCCGCCGGGGCAAGCACCGCTGACCAGGGCCCCGCCGGGGCAAGAACCGCTGAACAGGGCCCCGCCGGGGCAAGAACCGCTGAACAGGGCCCCGCCGGGAGGAGCACCGCTGAACAGGGCCCCGCCGGGAGGAGCACCGCTGAACAGGGCCCCGCCGGGGCAAGAAGCACTGAACGGGCCCCTTCATCTCAAGCACCGCTCCGCTGGGCCCTTCATCTCAAGCACCGCTCCGCTGGGCCTTTCATCTCAAGCACCGCTCCGCTGGGCCCTTCCTGTCAAGCACCGCTCCGCTGGGCCCCGCCGTCTCTGCACCCCTCCGCTGTGCCCTTCATCTCAAGCACTGCTCCGCTGGGCCCTTCATCTCAAGCACCGCTCCGCTGGGCCCTTCATCTCAAGCACCGCTCCGCTGGGCCCTTCCTGTCAAGCACCGCTCCACTGGGCCCCGACATCTCTGCACCGCTCCGCTGGGCCCTTCATCTCAAGCACCGCTCCGCTGGGCCCTTCCTGTCAAGCACCGCTCCCCTGGGCCCTTCCTGTCAAGCACCGCTCCGCTGGGCCCCGCCGTCTCTGCACCGCTCCGCTGGGCCCTTCATCTCAAGCACCTCTCCGCTGGGCCCTTCATCTCAAGCACCGCTCCGCTGGGCCCTTCATCTCAAGCACCGCTCCGCTGGGCCCTTCCTGTCAAGCACCGCTCCGCTGGGCCCTTCCTGTCAAGCACCGCTCTGCTGGGCCCTTCCTGTCAAGCACCGCTCCGCTGGGCCCCGCCGTCTCTGCACCGCTCCGCTGGGCCCTTCATCTCAAGCACCGCTCCGCTGGGCCCTTCATCTCAAGCACCGCTTCGCTGGGCCCTTCCTGTCAAGCACCGCTCCGCTGGGCCCCGCCGTCTCTGCACCGCTCCGCTGGGCCCTTCATCTCAAGCACCGCTCCGCTGGGCCCTTCATCTCAAGCACCGCTCCGCTGGGCCCTTCCCGTCAAGCACCGCTCTGCTGGGCCCCGCCGTCTCTGCACCGCTCCGCTGGGCCCTTCATCTCAAGCACCGCTCCGCTGGGCCCTTCCTGTCAAGCACCGCTCCGCTGGGCCCTTCCTGTCAAGCACCGCTCTGCTGGGCCCCGCCGTCTCTGCACCGCTCCGCTGGGCCCTTCATCTCAAGCACCGCTCCACTGGGCCCTTCATCTCAAGCACCGCTCCGCTGGGCCCTTCATCTCAAGCACCACTCCGCTGGGCCCTTCCTGTCAAGCACCGCTCCGCTGGGCCCCGCCGTCTCTGCACCGCTCCGCTGGGCCCTTCCTGTCAAGCACCGCTCCGCTGGGCCCCACCGTCTCTGCACCGCTCCGCTGGGCCCTTCCTGTCAAGCACCGCTCCGCTGGGCCCCGCCGTCTCTGCACCGCTCCGCTGGGCCCTTCATCTCAAGCACCGCTCCGCTGCACCCTTCTTCTCAAGCAGCGCTCCACTGGGCCCTTCATCTCAAGCACCGCTCCGCTGGGCCCTTCCTGTCAAGCACCGGTGGCCCATTGACAGTGCCGGTTCTGTGTCGAGCAGGGCTTCAGGGAGCACTCGGGGCACCATGCCTCCTCCAATCACAGTGGAGTCGGTAACCCATCTGATGGACTGTGGCTTTGCACCCCCCAGGATGGGACAGTGGTCATGGAGGCCCCTCGTGGATCTGGCGTCGTGGACTCATGTGGCTGAGGTGCCCCCCCCTTCCCTTCCCCCTGAGGTGCCTGTAGTTTTATCATCTGATGCCCCTGCAGTGTTCTCTCCAATGGTATCTGGTCTCCTGTGTGGGCTTTGCCCATGTGTTTGTGCACATTGGCCCACGGACTATGGAACTTTGACGGAATGTGCCGGACTTTTTGCCTATGGATATCTTGTTGACTATGTTCATTCCTTATTTTTGTATCTTTTATATGGCATATTTGCCATTCCTTCAATGGAGCTATTTATACATATATTTTATCAAACATTTAAATTGTGTCTTTGCATTATTCCTGGGGGTTTGTGTGGTGTCACTCAGACTTGTTACTCGTCATTGGGGTGTAGGTATTTGTGGTGGGGGGGTGGGGGTATGGCGCATGTGTGTGCCCGTAAGCTTTCCTCCTCCCCTGTGTCGTAGGTGCAGTACTCACCGTTGTCGTCTGCGCCGGCGTTCGTACTCTTGGTAGATGAGCAGGTAGACAATAGCTGGTAGGATGTGTAATTCGGGCTCCATGCTGTCCTCCTTCCTCGTGGAGTGTGTATAGGTGAGCGTTTTCCCGTTCGTAGTCTGTTTCCGCCGTGTTTTTATCGGCGGGGCTCCCACCCACGGAAAAGGTGGCGGATTGGTGAGTTGTGATAGGGTGGGCGGTACATTGTCTGCCGCCTGCCTGTTGGCGGTGACCGCCGCGCTGTTTGTGTGGTTCCCGCCAGAGTAAGAATACCATTTTTTTGACCGCTGGCCTGTTTGCGGGTTGGCCGCCGCTTTCACACCGACCGCCAGGGTCAGAATGACCGCCTAAGTCTTGCAATTTGCGAGTCGCAAAACCTGATCTTCATACATGTGGCCCAATATTCCGTCTGCTGGTTTGTTGTTTACCTGAGATTGCTCTTTCATCCTCCTCATGCCGAGAGATCATGACTTTTGACTGTAAACCTGTATAGTTGCCGCTGGAATATAGGCCTATGCATTGGCAGAAAAATTGTGGGCCTGTATATGTACAAATGCTTCTAAATTATGAGCATGTGCAGTTGCCAACTCTGGATTGGCCTTGTCAATTGCAGGTACAGTTGCTGAAGTGTTTTTGCTTGCATTATCAGGTAAACATCTACATGACCTTTATGTCTTCCAGGAGCCCTTTTCTGAATATAATTTTAGGCCCTCTCCTCTTTTTATTCCTACTTTTCTTCCTTGGCATGATAACATTTGTGAGATAATAGTACTGCGGATTGGTCTCTCCTTGATAAACATTGGGTTTAATTGTGAATGTTCCTGTTGTGCCTTATTCAACTGGCTACAAAGATGCTTCAGCTTTGCTATTGTCCATCCTGGGCTCTTTGAACAATTTCTTAAGTGAGTTAATACTTAATAGTGTCAAATGTTGTTTTTGAAAAGACTTGTCAGGCTTCTTCTGTTTCCTTGAAGCCGTGATCCATGATGTCAAACGCCTCTCCTCCACCTTGTTCAGTGATTGTCATGCTAGGCTTTGATTTACAGCATCCCTTATGGGGAAATGTTGTGGGCTGGATGGAATTGTAGCAGTATGCAGGATTTTGAACATGAAAAGAAGAGCATTAAATAAAGATTCAAGAAAATGGGCGATAGCGTTAAAGTGGTAGTCCAAATTTCTGTCAAGGTGGGTGAGATCCCCAGGTGACAGTTACTGCACCCTGATAACAGTTCCAGGGCAGGTAAACACAATGCAGTAAGGTTTGTTACAATTTACTCAAATCAGGCCTTCAAAGTTAGAAAAATATTGAATAAGAGCTCCTATATTTTGAAAACTTATCGAGTATTGGACAAATATCTACATGACACCCCACAGATCACCTTTAGAAAGAGCAGGTTCCTGAACGAAAAGTTGGGCCATAATATTATCACACAACAGGACAAGATGACTAAAGACAGGAGGTTGAACAATTAATTCTTCTTCGTATGAAATGCAAGGCATGGTTCAATAGTGTCCACTGTACTAGTATTAAGGTTTGTAATACTGCAAGGGAGTAATCAATCAAGGGGAACTACAGTTGTAACACTGAGGGCCTCATTTACAAGGGCAATGGCGCAGGGCGGTGCACCAAGGGCCTTGCTGTGCCACCCTGCACCACCGGGAAAGGGCAGAAATGCACCCTATCTTAACGATAGGGTGCATTTCTGCCCTCTCACCCTTGCACACAAATTGCTGCCTAACGCCAATGCAGGCACCCTTGCACCATTGTGAAATAATGCTTGCATTGCGGGATGATTGTTTTTGAGTAAGGAGGGCCACCTTCCTGCACAAAAACAATTACAAGAGGTGTTTTTCTCTTCCTATGTGTGCTGCAGAATGCAGCAGATGTGAAAAGAGGAAAAAACGGGGAGAAATAAGGCTGTTTTTCCTTGTTGCATCATTTGTATGCCAACCCTGAGGTGGCATAGGAACCTGAAGCATTGCTAGACTTATAAATCTGGGAATACATCAGATTCCTTTGGGTTCCATGGATGTTTTGTGTGGGAACACCCAAGGCAACACCCATGCAATGCCCCTTTCTAGCAGCGATATGTGGGAAAGGGGTCCATATTTATAAGGCCATGAAAAGCCATGCATGACCTTGTAAATGTGGACAGTCGCACTGCACCACTGAAGTGTGAATAAAATGACTTTCCGGAGGCACAGTGTGCCACTAGGGCCTCGTAAATCAGGCCCAGTGTATTGGATCTACTGTTTTATTTGCCTCTGTTAAAAACTTTATATAGGGACCCCTGTACATAGACCAAGTAAAAGAGTGCTAGAGCATGAGCGAGCAACTTGCCATAATTATCATCAATATCTGATGGTCAGGCACTTTCATGAGCAACATTTTAGTAATGATTGGTTGTTGAGGTTTGTTGTAATAGACGGTGTAGAACCAGATTTGACGGGAGGTAACAGGGAATGCAAGTTAAGGATTTTGGAATCAAGATTTATCATAGACTTTGATTCCTTAGCTCCGAAGGGGCTACATTGTAGTGAAGATATGGCTGTGCATTTGGGGTGAAATAAGAAATAATTGGTTTTGTGCCTCAGATTTAGATTTTGAAGAACCACTGTTCTAAGAGTTGTTTTTAATTGCACTTTTTATTATGTTTCTTTTATTTCACTTAGGTGTGAGAACACATTGCGGATGAATGTAGCCAGCACAGCATGTGTATTCACGTTTAGATTCCTCACTGTGCATTGACATCAACCATCAGAAAAAATAGCCCACTTGAGCAACAATATGGCCCTCATTTTGACATTCGCGGTAAATGCTGCTTACGGCCATGCTGACGGCTGCCAGCTTACCGCTGCGCTGGCGAATATTCGTTCACCATATTATGACACACACACCCCAATGTGACAGAATACAGCTACATACACAAATCCGGCAGTCCCAAAACCCACACTTTTATGGTAACAGTACAGGACCCATCACATTATGACCCACGAATCACCATGGCGGATATTCAACAACAGTAAACCATTGGCGGTACATACTGCCGCGCTCACAATGAACACCCACAGACAAAATAACACCACATTGGACAATTCAAACAACTCATACCTGACACCCATACACACATTACGCCCACACACCCACATCACCATAAAACACACACACACATTACCCACAACCCTTTGCGAATACAATTCACTGCCACAAGACTGACACCAAGACCACTGTGACAACTAGACACACACATCATTCGCACCCATACACCCCTCAAACACTCTACATCACCCCCCAACACATTACCCACCACACCCTCAACGACACACATCAAATAACACCCATAGCACCCCAAAGGCACTCCTGTTTCACTGAGGAGGAGTTAAGGGTCATGGTGGAAGAAATCATCAGGTAGAGCCACAGCTATTTGGAGCACAGGTCCAGCAGATATCAATAGCAAGGAAGATGGAACTATGGTGGAGAATCATGGACAGGGTCAATGCTGTGGGGCAGCACCCAAGAACAAGGGATGGCATCAGGAAGAGGTGGAACAACCTACAGGGGAAGGTACATTTGATTGCAGCAAGACACCAGCTCGCTATACAGACGACAGGCGGTGGACCCCCACCTCCTCCCCCACAACTCACAGCATGGGAGGAGCAATTCTTGGCAATACTGCATCCTGAGGGACTCGCCAGAACTGGAGGAGGACTGGACACTGGTAAGTCAACTTTTAACAATTGTCACCCCCATACCTGCATGCCATCACACACCTACACCCTCACTCCCATCACTCCATCCCACACACTCCATCATCACATCACACTACTCCCAATGCCAAGCCCTGCATGCTATACCAATGCATGGACACCCCTCCCAGCCCTGCATGGACACTCATCACCAAAGCTTGCACAGCATAGGGAAACTAGCATAACCACTATACACCAACATACACAATCAAAAGCTGGCAGGGGAACAACAATCGTAGAGGGGAAGCTACAGAAGGTCAAATGTCAGACACCTGAAGTGTAATACATCATTTACATCCCCACAGGTACCCCAGCCAATGTCACTGGAGAGGAGGTGCCATCATTATCCAGTCCCCCAACAGTGATGACAGTAACTCTGAACTTCAGGATCTGGACAATCTACCTAGCCCATCAGGGGCCACTGGACAGTCGGTCACCCAAGCCCAGTCACAGACTACCACAGAGCCTCCCCCATCAGGAACCAACACCACAGCATCCACCCAGCATCCCCAAACCTCTGTCCCCAGGACACGTCAATCAGCAGTGTACCCACCTATACAGGGACCCCAGACCACACCTTGCACACAAGACAATCAAGGACGTGCGGTCAGTTGAAGTGGGCACACCATTCAGGGTACAGAGGCACAGACCAACAGGGACACTGGGAGGACTGCTGTGCACCAGGGGGAGGACAGGACCATGGAACCGACTCTTCAGGAGGCACTCTCGGAGATCCTGGGAGCCTACCAACATTTCCAGGACACAATGGGCCAGATCCTAGACAATGTGCAGAAAGAACAGGCGGCTGCAGGAGGGACAGTATCAGGGGATCAGGGAGGAGTTGCAGGCCATTAACACCACCCTGGTCTCCATAGCAGGGGTACTGTCAGACTGGGCCAACATCATGAGGAAGGCAATGTCACACAAGCGGGCCCCTACCACTAGCCAGTCATCTGAACAGCCCTCCACTTCCGCTGCCGCTATTGGCCAGGAGGCCCCGCCACAGGACCAACAGGCCATCAGCACCGCTCCCCCTGCAGAAGGTGAACCAACTGGCAAAGGTTCCCTGCGATCCAGACAGAAGCCAGAGACACTTGCGAAGACCACCGCCAGGAAATGAGACTCTCCGGATTGTCCCCCTTGTGTCCTACTCAGTCACATTGTCCACCTTGAACTGCCATTGCTCCCCTTTCTATGTCCCCACGGACAATGCAGCTGTGCTACAAACAGACTGGAACAATACCCTGGACTTTCCTCCATCATCACCCAATTCCATTGCACTTTCCCCTCTATAGTTTAGCACAGAATTATTGACCTGTAGATGGTTGTTGTGATCACACCAGGAGAATGTGTCATATCACCAACATCTGCAAAATGAATATTCAGAAGTAACAGTAAGTAGTGCAAAGAAGTGGGTAATACCAACATGGCAATGCCACACAGAATACAATAATAGTCATAGAAATGAAAAGTTGCATTGTTCCACCTGTGTGTCATTGGAAGTACTAAAGTATCACATATGTTCTGCTGTCCACATCCTCATCCTCTGTCTCTTCATCCTCTCTGTCCTCATGGGCCACTGCTGCCTCAGGGGCACCTCCAGTCTCCTCCTCTTGCAGAAAAGGTACATGCCGTCTGAGGGCCAAGTTGTGCAACATGCAGCATGCCACTACTATCTACTACCAAGACCTTCTTGGGTGAGCATCACAGGGATCCACCTGTCAGATGGAGGCACCGGAACCTGGCCTTTTAGGAGGCCAAAGGTCCTTTCAAAGATCCTTCTGGTTCGCCCAGGTGCCTCATTATAACTTTCTTCTGCCCTTGTTCTGGCATTCCTCACAGGGGTCAGCGGCCATGATAGGTTTAGGTAACCAGAGTCACCTGCAAATATTATGGGACAACATTTAGCCACACACTATCCTATATGGCCAACACCAATGGCATACACCAACATATACTGAATGGGAACCAGGGCACTCTGTGCCTCTGTAGTTGGGCCATCACATTTGGGATGCTGCTATTACTCAGGGCAAAGGCATCATGCACCTACCCAGGATACTTAGCATTGACATGAGAGATGTACTGGTTCGCCAAGCACACCATCTGCACATTCATGGGGTGGAAATTCTCCCGATTCCTGAACACCTGTTCACACTGGTGGGGGGGCACAAATGCAATATGTTTTCGTCAATCGCACCTATTATATTGGGGATATGTCCCATTGCATAGAATCTAGCCTTCACAGTGGCCAAATCCTCAACCTGGGGGAAAGCAATGCAGCTGCAAATGTGTTTTATCAGGGCAGACAAGACTCTTGTTAGCAAGCATTGGCTGTGACATTCCTGCTGTCAAGCCCACTGTCACTTGGAAAGAACCATTTGAAAGGTAATGGAACTCTGATATCACTTGCACAAGAGGGGGGATCCCAGTGGCGTGAAGGATAGCAGATATCAGGTCAGGCTCTAATTGGGCACACAGCTCTGTGCTTGTGACCCTGTTCGGTCTATAGGTGAGGATTATGTGCCTGTCCTCCAGTGTAGCCAGGTCTACCATGGGTCTGTAGACCGGGGTATGTCTCCATCTCCTATTCATCCGGAGTGGTAGGTATCTAAGGGACTCAAGCATGAGTAGCCTCTCACAAACTAAACAATGGACCCACAACAGCAGTCCGCAATGTGCAAACATTTTATGGGACAGTGTAATCAGTAAATCATGTGCCTATTTAGCCAGTGACGCAGCAACAATCAATAGGCCTGTTCACCCCCCCTGAAATGGCGAACACCTGTCCTGTGTGTAGGGACAGGTGGAAGTTAGGTAATGCCGCTGATGTTTTGCGCCATGGCGGTAGATGGTCGTGAACCGCTGTGCAATTCATCATTGGTTAATATTGGGCCCTATGGGGTACAACGGCCAATGGTGATCTACGCCTTCAGTCATGGTATGCACTGCCACGGACGTGACCGCCATTTTCTATCTGATTACTCACTTGTTTCCTGACCGTCCGTAGGAGAGGGCCTACACTGCATGTGCTGCTGTGACCTGTGTCTGGAACCTACCATGCCCCGTGTGACTGGGGAAAGAGCCCCAGCCTTCACTTCAGAGGAGTTGGAGAGACTGGTGGATGGGGTCCTAGCCCAGTACGGACTGCTGCATGGGCCTCCAGACCAACAGGTGAGTACATTGTGGGCACGATGCATGTGGCAGGAATGTATGGAGTGGGGTGTGTGAAGGCCTCATGTAAGGGGTGTGGGTGGATGTCCTCTTGGTGGTGTACATGTTGTGGTCTGGGTTATATGTGTGCCAATAGTGATGCAAACGGGTATGGTGGACCATTTGTGTGAATGTTTGTCTAATAGTGTTCTCCTGTCTGTATTGCCTCCGCAGGTCAGTGCCTATCAAAAGAAGGGAATGTGGTGTTCCATCGCCATGGATGTGCAGACCCTGGGGGTGTATGGCAGGTGGAGCACCCTCTGTCGCAAATGGAGTGAGGACCTGAGATGCTGTGCGAAAAGACCACGGAGGCCCAGCTGGGGATGGCCTCCCCAAAGAGGAAGGGGTGCCCGTTGCACCCTGACCCCCAAGATGGCCCGCATACTGGCAGTGGCCTACCCTGAGCTGAATAGGCACTTGAGGGCATTACAGCAGCCACGAGGAGGTGAGTACAGTGGCTATCATTACAACTTACGGATGGTGGGATGGTGTCCAGGTGGTGGTTGTGTGTCCTTGGGTGCCCCTAGGCCAGGCATAGCAGCATAGGTCCTCTGGTGGCTAAGGGTCTGAATGGGAACTATTGCTTACCTAGCTTGTTAGTATTCACTTCTGGGCAGGGCTGCATGGGTCCCAGGTGTGCTGCAGTTGGCGGTGTGTGCCCCTCCTCATTCCTTGGTGACTAGCCATTTCACTGGTAGTGCCATGCATAGTGCGTAGGTCTATTCCCTGTGTGTGAGGGTGCTGTGTACGCCAATGGGGGTTTTGGTGCAGTCATTGACCCTGTGTAACCTTTTTCTCTCTCCCCCCTTTCTTGTTTTGTCATCCTGTCCGTATGTGCATTAGCATCATCTGGTGGAGGAGCAGAGGCCTCTGGCAACAGAGGGAGCTGCATCCTACAGGACCCTGGAGGCAGAGTTCACTGATGCTGAGGGCACCAGTAGGACGGAGGGCAAGGGGAGCACCACAGCAGAGACTGGAGAGGACGATACAGACTCTGATACCTCCTCCGATGGGAACTCCCTGATGGTGGTGGACACCTCTGTGACCACCCCAGCTACAGGTACATCCGCCACCCCAGTACTAGCACCACCCTCCCAGTAGCCCCTCAGAGAATTGCCTGTGCCCACTCACCCAGAAGGGTGGGCATCTCCCTTGCCCCAGTCATCTCAGGCTCTGCCCCAATGAGCCCTGCTTCCTTGCTTGAGGAGCCTATTGACCTTCTGAGATCAATCTCTGTAGGGCAAACAACCATTGTGAATGCCATCCAGGGACTGGCAGGCCAGATGCAGCAATCTAATACATTCCTGGAGGGCATTCATGGTGGATTGGCGGCACAACAGAGATCGATTCAGGCTCTGGCCTCCTCTCTGATGGCAGCCATTATCCCTGTTTCAACTGTCCCCAGTCCAACTTCCACTTCCCAGTTCCATTCTCCTCAACCCCAACCCATCCCAAGCACACAGGCAGATGAGCATGCACACAAGACAACACCCAAGAGTGTCATAGGCAAACATAAGCACCACACTTCATCCCACAGACACTCACACAAACACCATTCAGTTGCAGACACGACAACATCCACTATCTCCACTTTCTCCCCCTCCTCCTCCTCCACCTCCCACCCAATTGCATCTAAACCCACACCTGCATGCACTACATCAATATCCACTACCAGCACCATCACCACACCAATCAGAAAACACACCTCACTGGCAGACACTTCGACAACATCCATTCACATGTCCCCTGTGTCCTCACCCACCGTGTCTGTCCCCCCGCCTAAAGTACACAAACGCATGCACTCAGACACTCAGCAGCCATTAAACTCACAACAACATACAGCCCATTCACCTGCACCCAAATCCAGCAGACACCTCCAACAACCACTCCTTCATCCTCCACTACCATTACTCCTCCCTCCTCCCATCCCAGCGTCCCTAAAAAGCTTTTCCTTTCCACGATTGACCTCTTCCCTTCTCCTCCCCATGTCCTGCAAGTATAGTCAGGGTAGCAAGGACCCAGCCAATCACCTCAGCCAAACAGTCCACGGGCCCAGCGGTAGCACCACCTACTCATGGTAGTATGGATTCTAGGCCAACAACACTGAAGGGGAAGGAGCCTGCACCAGCTGCTAAGAAGGGGAAGGAACCTGCAGAAGCTGCTAAGAAGAGGAAGGAGCCTGCACCAGCTGGAAAGAAGGGGAAGGAGCCTGCACTAGCTGCTAAGAAGACAAAGGAGCCTGCATCAACTGGAAAGAAGGGGAAGGAGCCTGCACCAGCAGGCAGAGGGGGGAAGAGCCCATCCACCAGTGCCAGGAAGGGTAAGGGATCCCCAACCTATGAGTAGGAGGAGAGGAGGCAATCTATGCCAGCAGAAGCTGCCAGCCAAACACCGCCCCAACCACCAGCTATCACAGGGTCCCCACCACCAGCTGTGGTTGTGCAGCCATCAGAGACTGCAGGGGCTGAGCAGGAGCCTCCCACAACCTCCACCACAGTGCAGCCATCAGAAGGTGCAGGGGCTGAACAGGAGCCTTTCACAACCACCACCACAGGCCAACCATCACTGCCGGCGGATGCCATCTAGTCCAGCCTCCAAGGGCTGCTGTGCGGCCTGCCCCCACCAGAACCAGTGGGCAATACACCCACTTGAGAGACAGTGGCCTTGCACTCCCCAGGACTAAGACCAATGGGTATGTTGCCCCCTCCAGAACAAGTGGGCAAGACACCCACTTGAGAGACTGTGCCTTGCACTCCCCAGGACTAAGAGCAATGGGCATGTTGCCCCTCCAGAACCAGTGGGCAAGACACCCACTTGAGAGACTGTGGCCATGCACTCCCCAGGACTAAGAGCAATGGGCATTTTGCCCCATCCAGAACCAGTGGCCTTATTCCTGAATCCGGCTGAGGTGACCCCTCCTCTCCCCTTGAGGTGCCTGTCTATTTGACAACTGATGCCCCTGCAGTGCTCTATCCTGATTGGTGCAGGATTCCAGTGGAGTCTTGGACTGTGCCCTGTGGCCATGTGGGTCCATTGAACTATGAACTGGGCAGTGTCCATTTTTCATACAAGTGTACAGATCTGTTTCATGGCCAAATCGAATTGTTGATTTTATTGTTGGACTAATTAAAATCATTTTCATAAATTAATGCTGCCTTTGCATTATTCTTCAGATTTTCTTGGTCAAACTGTTTTTGTAATGCACATGCTTGTGTGTATGGTGTGTGTATGTCAGGTGTGTGACGTGCTTGTATGTGTTGCTCTCGTTTTCCTCCCACCCTCCCTTGTGTGCTAGGTGGCTGTACTCACCGTTGCAGTCTTCGCCGACGTAGGTGTTCCAGGTAGAGCATAACATAGAAGTTAATCAGGAAAACATGCAGTTCGGGTTCCATGGCGAGGTGATTGTTCCCTGTGTCTCCAATGGTGAGTCCTTTCACTTCTGTGATGTGTTTCTGCCAGACTGTTGATGGCATTGGTACCACCCCGGAAAAGGTGGTGGTTTGTAGGGTCTTAATATGGTGGGCAGAACTTTGTCTTCCACCTGGCTTTGTCTTCCACCTGGCCGTGGTGACTGTTGTTTCTGCCATGGTGGTCGGTGTGGTACATTGGCTGTCTATAGGAGATATCACCACCATGGTCATATTTTGGCAGTACTTACCGCCAGTATGTTGGCGGTATTACCGCCACTTTAACACCAACTGCGAGGTTCGTAATGAGGGCCTAGGTTTCTTGACTTGGCTGATACTGCTAAAGCAATTCATTGTTGTGATGTTCACTGCCGGGAGGATTAGCATTTGAATGGGCATTACATCGTTAAGTATGAATAATACCACAAACGAGGGAGTACATATGCAACAAAGCTTGTGCAATATGGAGAAGTGCAATGCTTAAATGGGCAACATACATTCAATGTTCACTGTCCGTGGGCATGAATCAGGAGAGCTCATGGGGAAATAGACGGAAGTATTTATGGTATGCATGTGCAGTTCAAGTGATACAATGACAGTGTATTGGTGTTAGAAATGGGGTGTTTGCCTGGCAGTCAGGTTACCCTCTGTCCAAGCAAGGACCCTCACCCTAGCCAGGGTAAGTCACACACAATCCAAATTATCCAGTGCCCACCCTCTAGTAGCTTGGCACTGAACAGTCAGGCTTAACTTAGAAGGCAATGTTTAAAGTATCTGTGCAATAAATCATGCAATAACACAGTAGAACACCACAAAAATACATCACACAGTGTTTAGAAAAAGATATGATATTTACCTGATGAGATGCAGGTCAAAATGATTAAAATGCAGTAAGTATATTTTGGAATATCACTGTAAAAATGATATAAAGTGTATTTAATCTCTTAAAAGGAATAAATGTCTCTTGCAAGCACAAAGTACCTGTTCTGCATTCAAAATATCAGCAAAGAACCGCAGAGGAGGAGATGCGTGGAAAAAAGTGAGGTGTGCTCTGATTTCTTGGGCCACACACAGCAATGCATTGTTTATTTTTCACGCAGGAAAGGCTTTGCGTCGATTTCCGGTGCTCGGTCTTGGATCCTCTTTCGGTTGCAAGGTTTTCGAACACACCAGTGATGATGCATTGAAATCTGGCGCTGACAGGATGAAGTCACATGGGCTGCATCGATCTGGTGGACGTTGCATCAAAACTTCTACTGCACGGCAGGCACTGCATTGATTCTTCTCTGGAAGTCGGGCTACGTTGATCTGGCTCAGCTGTGCGTCGATCCAGTGGGCCATGTGTCGAATTTCCCGATGCTATGCTGGCTCTTGGTCAATCTTCTGGTTGCAAACCGGGCTGTATCATTTCGGTTCTGTGTGCAGTAGATCTTTCACCGCGATGCAGGCTGTGCAACGTTTCTGGCAGGCTGTGTGTCAATTTTCGCCGCACAGGCAGTTCTTCTTGTAGAGATGATGTCTTTTTGGTCCTGAGACTTCAGGGAATAGGAGTCAAGCTCTATCCAAGCCCTTGGAGAGTACTTCTCAGCACAGCCAGAGAGCTGCAAGGCAGGGCAACAGCAAGGCAGCAGTCCTTCACAGAAAGCAGTCAGGTGAGTCCTTTGGGCAGTCTTGGCAGGTTGCAGGTCCTGGTTCAGGTTCTCTTCTCCAGGAAGTGTCTGGGTTGGTAGGGGCAGAGGCCCTGTTTAAATACCCAAATGTGCCTTTGAAGTGGGGGAAACTTTAAAGGGTGGCTTAAAAGTGCACAAGGTCCCCTTTCAGTTCAATCCTGTCTGCCAGGGTCACAGTAGCGGGAGTGGCAGTCCTTTGTGTGAGGGCAGGCTACTGTCCTTTGACATGTAAGTGTCAGGCCCTCCCCCCTTCCCCCTCCCAACCCAGGAAGACCCATTCAATATGCAGATGTATGCAAGTGAGGCTGAGCATCCTGTGTTTGGGGTTTGTCTGAGTGAATGCATGAGGGAGCTGTCAACTGAACCTAGCCAGACGTGGATTGTAAGGCACAGAAGGATTTAATTGCAGAGAAATGCTCACTTTCTAAAAGTGGCATTTCTAAAAGAGGCATTTCTAAAAGAGTAATATTAAATCCAACTTCACCAATCAGCAGGATTTTGTATCACCATTCTGGCCATACTAAATATGACCTTCCTACTCCTTCCTTCCTACTCCTTTCAGATCAGCAGCTACCACTCAAACAGTATATGAGGGTAGCCCTAATGTTAGCCTATGAAATGAGCAGGCCTCACAGCAGTGCCAAAACAAATTTAGGAGTTTTACACTACCAGGACATCTAAACTACACAGGTACATGTCCTGCCTTTTGTCTACACAGCACCCTGCCCTAGGGGTTACTTAAGACCTACCTTAGTGGTGACGTAATTGTAGAAAAAGGGGAGTTTTAGGCTTGGCAAGTACTTTTAAATGCTAATTCGAACTGACAGTGAAACTGCACACACAGGCCTTGCAACGGCAGGCCTGAGACATGGTTAAGGGGCTACTTAAGTGGGTGGCACAATCAGTGCTGCAGGCCCACTAGTAGCATTTAATCTACAGGCCCTGGGCACTTAAAGTGCACTTTACTAGGGACTTATAAGTAAATTAAATAATCCATTTGGGCATGATCCAATGTCATCATGTTAAATGGAGAGAGTGTATGCACTTTAGCACTGGTTAGCAGTGGTAAAGTGTGCAGAGTCCTACAACCAGCAAAAACAGTATCCACCTCTGACTGTTGCAGAGCCTGAAGCACCTCCTTGAGGTGAAGCAGGTGTTCCTCCAAGCTGAAACTATAGACAGCTATGTCATCTAGGTACGCTGCACAGAAGGCATCCTTGCCAGCTAGGACCCCGTTAACCAACCGTTGGAAGGTAGCGCGGGTATTTTTTAGCCCAAAGGGCATCACCCAGAATTAGTAATGGCCCTGTAGATGTAGAAAATGCAGATCTCTCTTTAGCCCCCTCAGTCAAGGCGATCTGCCAGTACACTGAAGTGAGATCAAAAGTACTGAGGAATTTGGCAGCGCCTAGTCTGTCCACTAGCTCATCAGCTCGGGGGTTGGGGTGAGCGTCAGTCTGGGTGACTGAGTTGAGAACCTGGTAGTGCACGCAGAAACCGAGTTCTGGCTTGGCACCGGGAGCGGCAGCCTTGGGAACCAGCACCACAGGGCTGGCCCAGGGACTACTGGACTTCTCAATAACCTCTAGGGCCAGCATCTTGGTTACTTCCTCCCTGATGCTGGCCTAGCCTTATCTGACAACCTGTAAATGTTGTTCTTTACAAGGGGACTATCTCCCTTGCCAATATCATGGACTCACAAGTGGGTGAGTCCGGGAGTAAGGGAAAACAGGAAAGAGACCTTTTCCAACAGTTCATAGTAGCCTCCTCTCTGATCTAGAGTCAGAGAGTCATACAGATTGACACCCTCCACTGACCCATCACCTTGCTTGGCAGAGAGGAGGTCGGGGAGAGGCTCACTCTCCTCTTCCATGCCCTCATCTGTCACAAGGAGCATACTGACCTCAAACCTCTCAAAATGAGGCTTGAATCGGTTGTGGTGGAGAACCCTTAGGGGGTGTCTAGGGGTCTGGAGGTCCACTAGGTAAGTGGCCTCCCCCTTCCACTCCTTGATCTCAAATGGTCCAGACCAGCGGTCCTGGAGAGCTCTGGGCTCTATTGGCTCAATTACGCAAACTTTGTCTCCAGGTGAGAATTCAACCAGAGTGGCCTTCCGGTCATACCACTCCTTCATCACCTCTTGACGCCCTCAAGGTTACTTTCAGCCTGCTTCCAGAAGCATTGTGTCTGGTTGCGGAGGGCCAGCATGTAACTGACCACATCCTGGGAGGTGATTTGGGAGCTTTCTCCAAGCTCTCTTTCACTACAGAAAGAGGGCTTGGAGAAAGCTCCAGACAGGGTGACCATAGAGAAGCTCAATGGGGCTGAACCCCACCCCTTTCTGGGGCACCTCCCTATAAGCAAAGAGAAAGCATGGCAAGAGGATGTCCCACTTACTACTCATGGCCTCAGATTGGACAGTAACCATGCCTTTTAGGGTCTTGTTGAATCTCTCAACAAGCCCATTGGATTGGGGATGGTAAGGGGTGATAAACCAGTAGGTTACCCCACACTCATCCCAGATGGACTTAATGTATGCTGACATGAAGTTTGTGTCTCTGTCTGACACAACTTCCTTTGGGAAGCTCACATGGGTAAATATTCCCATCAGGGCTCTGGTCACCACTGGTGCAGTCACTGTTCTCAGAGGGATTACCTCTGGGTAGCGGGTGACCTGGTCCACCAAAACCAAGATAAACATGTTGCCTAAGGCAGTTTTGGGGTCCAAGGGACCAATGACGTTGACGCCACCCTTTCAAAGGGAGTGCCAATGATGGGTAGTGGGATCGGAGGGCCTTAAGCCTTTTCTCTCTCTTCCCACTAGCCTGGCAGGTGGGGCAGGCCCGGAAGAAACTATCTGAGGCTACCCGCATTCTGGGTCAATGGAAGTTGGTGACAAGCCAGGCAAAGGTCTTCTCTTGGCTTAAATGTCCTGCCAGGGGGATTGCGTGAGCCAGGCCCAGTAGGAAGGCCCCGAAACACTGGAGGATCACCAGAACACGTGCTGCCCCAATGGCTGGAGCCTTAGGCTCACTGTAAAGGAGATCATTCTCCTAGTAGATATGGTGATCGCCAGAGGCTTCACCTGCTGCTTGGACCAAAGCCTGTTGCCTCAAACCCTCAAAGGTGGGGCACTCTTTCTGCACCTTGCAGAATTCTTCCCTGGTTGGCCCACCCTCTACTTGCCAGCCAGCAAGCTCAGGTAGGTCACCCAGGTCAGCAATATCCTCTTTAATTGGCTCAGGGGCCTCCTCCTCAGGGACCCGGTCCACCACCCTGGGAATATCTGAGGTGGGTTTCCCACGCCTTTTGCCCTTCCTCTGTGCAGCTGTCTGGGCCTTTGTTCCAGGCTCCAAACACCCTTGACTCCCTTCCCGGTCAGCCATGAACCTTGTGGTCATGCAGACCCACTCAGGGAAACCTAACATCTCCAGTTTGGATCTGAGCTCTACCTCTTTCCAGGCAGCATGCTCAAGATCATTGCCTAACAGACAATCTATAGGCATGGCAGGACTCACAGCTACCTTTAGAGTACCAGAGACCCTCCCCCACTCAAAGGGAAACAGAGCCACAGGTAAAGTGACTCTCGCGATTTGTCAGCGACTATGACCTGGTGGAATGTATTAGGGATGATCTGCTCTGCTGACACCAGCTGACTTTTGACAGTAGTCATGCTGGCTCCTGTGTCACGCAGAACCCCACCCTTTGCCCATCAATGGTGACCCACTGCCTATACTTGGAAGTATTGGCAGGCATGTGGGCTTTTGGCACCATTTCCTTGTCTCCCAGGGATACTAGGGACATCTCTATCTGCTTCCCAAAACAAACTGGGACTGTCTCCCCCGAGCGCTACTCTAGCCAACCCAGGTGTCTGCCCTCCAGTGGTGGTCTGTGCCCTCTTGGGACACTGGGAGTCACCCTTAGAGTGCCCATGTTGGTAGCACTTCAAGCATTTGGGTATGAACTCCCCTAACTTCCTATCAAAGTACCCTGGCTTTTTCACACATTTTGACGTGGACTGGTTACCACCGCCCCCTTGGGAATTATTTTGGAGCCTTTTGAGAGTTCTTTAAGTTTTTCTCCCCCTCTTTATCTGTTGGGAACCCTGACCACCTTTGAGGGTGTCCCCCCAGATACCTTTCTGGACATTCTGGTGCTAACCTAGAGGTCAGCCTTCTCAGCAAGCCTCCTGGGATCAGTCAGTTTACTGTCTACTAAGTGCTGGCATAACTCTGTAAAACAAATACTGAGCATATGTTCTCTCAGAATCAAATCATATAATCCTTTGTAAACATTTACTTTGCTGCCCTACACCCATCCATTCAATGCCTTATTAGAAAAATCAAAACAGTCTACCCAAGTCTGTGTGGAAAGTTTGGTGTTGTCCCTTAACCTCTGATGGTATTTTTCAGGAGTCAGCCCAAACTTGGCCAGTAAAGCGGCTTCCAAGGGTGCATATACATTTTGATCATGTGGAGCTAGTGTACAGAGTGATAGGAAAACAATAATGTTGCTCAAAGAATATGTAACATTACGTATGGGAGGAACTAATGGCCTGATTACTCCCGTGGCAGATGGGATACTCCATCACATCACGTGACAGATATCCTGTCTGCCATAATACAAGTTCCATTATATTCTATGGAACTTGTAAAACGGCAGGTGGGATATCCGACCGTTTGCGATGGACTGTCCCATCCACCAAGGTTGCAACCAGGCCCTAGGACTGGACTGAAACCTATTATCTTTTTGGAAATTCTTTAAGAATCTACATTAATTTTTAATTTCTAATTACGTTTTTTCTTCCTGAGGTCCTTCCCCAACTTTATCGAGCAAACATTCTTGTTTGGTTGTTTTCTTTTATTTTGCGAAGCGCTTTGTTGCAGTTCATGCTCAGTTTTAACTTTAATATAAAAATGAATCATCGCATGTTGCCTTGTTGCATTTCTGTCTTAAAACTGCACTGCATTTCGATGACTGTGTATGTATTCATAACGTCAGTGGCACATTGTGTTATCTGCTACACTGAGCGATATATTGAAATGGCAATGTCATACCCATTCCGGGCATCCATGATCAGATTAGTCTTGGAGGGTTAAAGGAGAAGTAATGTGGGAGCTATTGAAAGATAAAGTGGGTTGAGCAGGGTCAAGATGGGTGATTTAAACCCTTTACATGTAAGGTAAAATACAGTGAAGAAAGAAAGAAGACTACGAATCTATGTGTGACCAAACAGTTTGCATCTGCGATGTAAATTTGTCAGCGAAACTCTATCACTCTGATGTCTTATCATGAGATCCGACAAGTATCTAAAGAATGTAATCACATCGTTTTAACGTCCTCTTTGTATTTAAGGAATCCATTATAACGTTTTAACAAGCTGTGAAGGATATAAAATGAGAAAATAATTTACATAACTAACATGTATTACATGCAATTTTCAAACGTTCAAATTTCTTTGCATTGTAATATATTGAAATGAGCGCTATAGATAGGTCTAAAATCATTAAATATCATATTACAGCTGGAACAGTCATTTAACGCTCTCGGAGTGATAATCTCGGGGTTCTTTACATATCAAATTATTTGTGAGTACTGTCTTTGGTAATGAATTCACCTACAGCATCATGCACACAATGCATCAGACTAAGGGCCATATTTATACTCCGTTTGCGCCGAAATTGCGTCGTTTTTTTTGACGCAATTTCGACGCAAAACTAACGCCAACTAACGCCATATTTATACTATGGCGTTAGAGGCGAATAGCGCCAAAGTTCCCGGAATGTGCGTCATTTTTTAGCGTGAACCCCTTCCTTGCGTTAATGATATGCAAGGGAGGCGTTCCCGTCTAAAAAATGACTCCCAGGCCTTTACGTGGTATTTATACTCCCGGGCAAAAGAGACGCCCGGGAGTTGGCGTGGCTAAAAACGGCGCATTTGCGCCACTTTTTAACGCCTGCTCAGGGCAGGCGTTAAGGGGCCTGTGGGCTCAAAATGAGCCCACAGGTGCCCTCCCATGCCCCCAGGGACCCCCCCTGCCACCCTTGCCCACCCCAGGAGGACCCCCAAGGATGGAGGGACCCACCCCAGGGACATTCAGGTAAGTTCAGGTAAGTATAATTTTTTTTTTTTTATATTTTTTTTTGGTGGCATAGGGGGGCCTTATTTGTGCCCCCCTACATGCCACTATGCCCAATGACCATGCCCAGGGGACAGAAGTCCCCTGGGCATGGCCATTGGGCAAGGGGGCATGACTCCTATCTTTACAATGATAGGAGTCATGTTGATGGGGGATGGGCGTCGTTAAAAAATGGCGCAAGTCGGGTTAAGACGATTTTTTCGACGTAACCTGACTTGCCCCATTTTAAGACGCCCATGCGCCATTTTCCCCCTACGCCGGCGCTGTCTGGTCTACGTGGTTTTTTCCCACGCAAACCAGGCAGCGCCGGTCTGATTGCGCCGTCTAACGCCATTCCATAAATACGGCGCCCGCTTGGCGTTTCAGAATGGCGTTAGACGGCGCAAAACTTTTTGACGCTAAACTGCGTTAGCGCAGTTTAGCGTCAAAAAGTATAAATATGGGCCTAAGAGATCTATGCCTAAGTTTCTTGCTTCCTCTTCAGCCACAGAGTGAACTGAACAATTCAAACAAAATGGAATGATAGATGTAAGCTTGTGTGCAAGTTATTAGGTAGAACTGAAGAATTACATTGCAGGTCTCGATCAATTTAGTGACAACTGTGTCGTTTCGATGAGGTGTTTTGAAGGCAATATGATAAATTAGAGTACTGTTCAGGTGTTGATCTATTGTAGCGACTTATTCCAATTGAATGACAGATTTAGGCACACTATGGGGCCTCATTTACATGCCGTTTGCCCCACTGCTGCGTCATTTCTTTTTGGGGTGCAGCAGTGTTGTTAGCAGTGCACCACAGTGCTCCAGATTTACAAACTGATGCATTGAGCCCAGTGCATCAGTTTGTAAAGTCCAGCGTCACATTATACCTGCACTATGTATAACGTAAGCAAGGTTGGCATTCGCATGCAAAAAGCTATGCAGAACTGACACAGTGAACTTTACATTTCACGTGTCATTCTGAGACTTCACTTCATCAGGATTTTACCACCTACGCAGAGCAGGCGTAAAGTTGACACAGGGCCTTTTACAAAGGGAGCCTCCTTGCAGTGCAGGAGTAGCGTCATTTTTACGATGCTACTCCAGCAATGCGTGAGTTTAGCGTCAAAAGATGCATCAGAATTTCTCACACATCTGTGAAAACTTGCACCATGGAGCTCTCTATTGTAAATACGGTGCATTAATGGCATCTTAGGCGATCTTAGGAAAGCACAAGCAATCAGATGCATTAAAACCAATGCATCAAATGCTTATAAATGAGGCTCTGTGTTTCATAATATTACAATGTACTGGAAACTGCAGCTTCCCTCTAAAGTATTTTGATGAGAGCAGTAAGTCATCAAGACATTGATTTGATCCTAAAGACAAAGTCAATTGATGATTGAATAATAAATCCTGCATATGGAAATGACACAAAGTGTAAATGCCACTACTGTCCGTTCTAAGGTAAAATGTATACTGTGAATGAACCAATAATAGAAATTTGGAAATTACAAATTGAAAAGTCTTCGTTGGCTGCGAAATCAAACAGCTGAGCAATACAACAAGGAAAGATGATGTGTATATTTTCAGAGCTGTGCTATCTTTTTAAATATGATTTATTTATTTATTCAAACGAATTCCAAGAAGCACCTTACTATCTTAAACAAACAGTTGTTAAAAAGAAATAACTTGAATAAAACATGTTAATCCATTTCATTTTTTAAGTGGGTCCTAAAAATGGAAGTAAGCTAGTTTGCTACAAATGACGATAAATGAGTATTTTGCAAAGTTAACCAAACCCAATTTTCCGGTCGGAATACAAAAAAGAAATGCAACCCTTCTGACAAAATTCAAATTTTACCCTATAAAAGGGACAAACATCAGTATGTGATGCGCACGTTCCGCTTTATTTTTGCAACATTAGCTAATCTCTTAGTCCTGGCTCAACTGGCGTTAATAGATTTATTTTTCGCTCACTGACTGGATGTTTTCATAGCAAGAACAACTTTTCTTGAAAGTACTAGAGCTCCCTAAAGGGGCAGATCCCACTAATAAAGAACTCCCCTAAAATGACATTGGAGGATCAAATAGTGGTGCACGTGCCTACGGCTTGTTCTTTCCAAGCCTAGCATTCACAATTTCCACAGGGAAGCTGTCCGATGAAGACAGGTTACAATCTGAGAATCAGTGACTGTCACAAGATGGAGGTCATTAACAAATCCATAGTTTCAACTGCACATGGCTTTGGTACATTGTGAAAATGTGTTTTTACACTGCACGGCTTGCGTTTTTCCAAACTGCATACGTGCACATGCAAAACACTTTTGCATGCTGGGCACTTAGGGCCTAATTTATGAAAAGTTAGCGCCGCCTTTTAGTATAGTTTGTAAGTTTGCACCATTTTTGTGTAAAAAAATGACATAAAGGCAGCACTAACTTTTCATACATCCGGGCCTAAGTGCGATAAATGAATAGCCCAGTTAGGTATTATTATAATAATGTACAGCTCCTAATGCACAAATGTGTTATGAATCACAAACTGGTCTGAACCAACTAAGCACCATATTGATATATACGAAAAGGTCAAATGCTGTGGATAGGTAAATTTGCAACAAGAAGTTCCAGTTGTGAGGTCACCTGCAGGTCCTTGGCTATGTCCCCACTAAAATGCCTTGTTTCAACTTGTAAGATGATAGCACCAAGAAAGCACACAATCACCCTGGTCAGACTGGTCAGACTGGTCAGCCTGTCCACTAACCTCCCAAATCATTAACGCCTGCCAGCAAAATGTAGCTGCCAGCAACTTAATATCAAGGACTCCTCATATATTACTCCACATAATGCAATATCTGCCTGAGTCAGTAATTGCTTTGATTTGGTATGTCATTGCTGATGGCTTTTCCTGATGCTTCTGAAACATACTTGCATTGTTTGCCCAAAGCTCCCCATTTTTCTACAGCAACCACATGACCTTCAGTTACTGATACCTAACCCTCAGCATTGATGATTTACCTATTTGTAAGAAATATGATTGTTTGTTGACTTGGGTGTGAACCCTGGTCAAGGAGAAACTACATTCCTAGTCAGAGTAAAGCACAAGCAAACTGTAAATTAACCTGTGCACAACTCCCTGGAAGTTTGGCACAGAATAGTTAGACTTAAAACATTGCGTAAATTATTTGTGCAACAATTCAAACAGTAAAACAGTGAAAACGCCACACAAAAAGGATCCCACAACAGGTTAGACAAATAGAGTGTGATTTAATAAATAAACCTAGCCTAAAATAACAAAAATACTATCCGTTGAATCAGAGATATTTAATTTCAAAGTTTAAAAAAAATGTTTTTAGAGAAAATAGGGCCAACATGTGTGAAGCATCTACTGTGGATACGTGGTCTGGGTCAGCTGCAGGGACCCAGTTAGGTTCTCTGAACAGAGCACGTTCATTCCACATTTTGCGGAGTGCTGCATGGATCTGCTTTGAAGAAGCGTTGTGCATCTAAACCGATGTGTCAGCCTTACTGCTCTGTGCCAAACTACCAGGGGACTGAGCACAGGTTAAAATGGGGTTTGCTTGTGCCTTACCCTGACAAGGATTGCGGTTGGACTCACACCCCAGCCAAACAACAACCCAATTTCTTACATATATAAATATTTTTTAGTGAAACAAACAGAGAAAACAAATGCATTTCTGGCTCATATGTGCAAAAATGCATGGTTAGCAATGAATACACAAGCACCCTAATTTGTACCATGTTGTTCTCTTGCTAGGTTTTTTATTTCTTTCTGTACCTTTGGAAATTGGTGTATGAGTACGGCATGTGGAGCAAGATATGCCATGTTTGGTGGAGTTGCTAATCATACCTGGCAAATTTCAGCAGTTGTGCATGGTTGAGACACAACTATAGCATAGTATTTAACAGTTGTTTCAGTCAATTTCATGGATTTCTATTTATGATTCACTTAATTCCTCCACACGCAATGTACATGACCTATGGATATGTGCAGCAGGGCTTGAACACAGGGCGAGGCTTGCATCCAGGGTCTGTGTACAAGCCACTTCAGTGGTATAAACTGTTGCGCACATAATGTTTGGCCATGTGAAACGGGGGATAGTTGCAACCCCACTCACCACAGGTGGCTAAGCCAGACTGTGCATAGAAGTTGGACCACAGAGCTCGGCTTCTGGCCTGACTTTATTTCTTTTTTTAAATTATATTGTGATTTGCAGATCCTAATTTGGTACTGCAAATCCTGGGCAAAACAACATGCCCAGATAGTGAAAACCGAGTCAAACTTATCTGACTTGTGATAGTTGCAACTGTTATGCTCTAAAGAAAAATAAAACCATTGTTTTCAGTTATTTTCCTATTGAGAAATATCATAAACATCAAATTTTTTCAAGATCATAATGTATTGTTTAATTCATGGTTAAACTATAAGGCTTTCCGAAGGAGGTGGATCTTCTCACTCAACACCTCTTACCCATACCCTCTATACTTAGATCATTGTAAGGCATGAGTACACTAATTAATAACATTTGTCTTTGACAGAACCTTCAGAGGTTTTATCACACCTTATAGTAGTTTCTTCAAGAATCCAACACATATATTGCAGGTTACATCACTTTCCAAAGGCAGCAGTATAATAAAAATAAATATCAGTTATGGCAATATATGTACACTTTTTTATGTTTACGTTATTATAATAATTTAACTCATCATATATGGTAGGTTGAGTCTGACAGTTTCTATAGTAATACAAGTGTTCCAAAGCAAAACTTCTACATTATAAGATGAATTATTGTCCAATAAACATAGCATGTAATAACTGTTCTAGATGTAAAAGTGTCAGGCAACTGAAACCTCCTCAACAATTCTCTACACCAATGTATTAAAAGCGATTCAATCTCATACTATCCAATTATTGCACTTTTGTCATTTGTGTCATAACATGTCCCCAATACTAGTTAATGATATATTGCATATCATTTCTCATTTTTTCATTAACACAATAATTATGTCTTTCTGTCTGATCAACTCTCCCAATATAAATGTCTCTTTAATTAACCAGCATTTTAGTAAACAGAGTCAGAATCTATACTTAATTTCTAAAAAAATTGAATGGCCGTTGAGAAAAGCCACATTTTTTGCAATTTATTGTTATGATTTTAAAGCAGCAGAGTAGTGTACACTAAACAATAATTACGTTAGCACTCAGAATGGGGATTTGTAATACATGTTAAAGTACATGTTGACAATGTATATATCATTGTGGCTAGATGATAAATAGGGAACAGAAGAACAGAAAGAAAAACAAACAAAAAAAAGGATAATTAGCAAGAAACCCCCCATAGCTCAAATATTTCCAAAAGGTTTGCTGCGAAGACTTAGAGTTGTGCTATGTATGTGGTTGGTTATTGGCCTTTAAGATGTGCAGGTCCACGGAGACCCCCTCATATGGGACTATGTAGGACTTCTTGAAGTCTCTTTGGCTCCTTGAGAGAGTTGTGTAGGCTTCTTAACATAGGTTAACTCCAGATTTTGGTGGGGTTGACGGCCGAGGATTGGCTGTAGGCTGATATATGCTGTGTGCTGTCTGGTGCGCCCTACACAGAATGGGCTATCGCATGTAGGAGCTCAGCTGTGAGTAAAGACTGCCTTGCAGCAACATATGCTGTTCCTTGAACATTTGGATGTTTGATGGGACACTATGTGCATACTTCTAGTCTGCCCAACCAGTCCATTTTTGCATGGGGTGCATCAAGTCCCCCGTTAATGCAGCAGATGAGGAAAAGACAGATCAGGTGAATACAAGTTTGACATAGCTCCAAGACACCCAGGGGTGCAAGTCCCTCTCGTTTACAAGTAACACATAGCAACATTTTCAATTTGCTGGGCAATGCAGGGGATATACCCAATGCTAGAACAGGATCTGAGGAGTGAAATGGTTTAGGAAGGTTCACAGTGTCCCAGCTCAGGGCCATCAGTTCCGTGTGAGTGTAGGTATGGGGAGGAGGGGAGGTGGGAAGGGGAAAGTATGAGAGAGAGAGAGAGAGAGAGAGACAGACAGACAGACAGAAAGAGAGAAGGGAACAACACTATGAGGGGTGATGTGGAAGTGATTGCAGGCATTTGTCAAGCCCAGTGTTGGAAAGTGGATTGTTGGTAAGGGCTGGTAAGTACCTACAATTAGTAATCGGCCACAAACCCCAACTAGGTCCAGTCAAGTTCTCAATAAATAAATTCTGTCTCAATCCTTGGTAGCTTGGCAATGAGCAGTTAGATTTAACTTAGGAGACAGGTATGTAAAACATTTAATATCAACAAAACAGTAAATAAGTAAAACACAAAACGCAATAAAAATCTCACACCATTTTTAAACATAGATTAGATTTTCATGTCTAAAATGACACCAAAAAGACAAAAATCCAATTAAAGGAACAAGAGATATGAATTTTTACAAATTCCATGTTTTCTGGCACTTAGAAAATCAAAAGCCCCCATCTGGTTGCGCTCGACTGGGACAAAGTCAAAAGTTGAGGCCAATTACGGTGGATCCCTGCTCGGCTACACTGAGTGGGAGGCCTCAGTCAAAGTTGTACTTTCACACTTAAACACAATTTTGAAGATTTATTACTGACCTGAATGAAGTCACAATTTGAAGCCGACCTTGCTGGAGCCCTCTTCAGTACACATCTCTGGAGGCCTTGGAGGCGTTCAGACGTAGAAACTTTTTTGGATGGAAATCTTTATCCTGGACCAAATTGAAAGCTGAAGCTGACCTCAATGGAGCATTTCTCGGATACACTGTGTGGAAAGCCTTGGTCAAACCTTTACCTTCGGACTTAGAGACTTTTTTGGAGCTTTTCTTTCCCGACGTCGGACATCCCTCCTCAGCAAGCTAATTTTGATGCAACATTGTCAGATTGCCCATCCAAGAGCCCCATTAAAAACCTGGAAGCCTGGGGCTCTGGAGCTTTTCAGCAGGATGAACCTGCAAGTCAGGCTGGATCGCAGTCGACGCTGGCTGACTAGACTCACAATATTAGGTCGGTCAACTTATGGAGAATTTTCCAAAGTTTAGTCAAACTTCTCCAAACCTCTGTAACTCCTTCCAGAAGTACATGTAAGGTTCTTTAGGTGTCCAAACTTACCCCAAGGTTCCAGAAGCTCTGTGTTGCTACTTTGGAGTTAGGACTCCATCTCCCAGAATGCAAAATCCTTAAATGACCAATGGTCACTGGTCAGCTGGTCATTTTCTTCAGGGCTTGATGCAAGGACTCTGGTCAGCTCTTTTCTACCTGTAGCCTACAGCGAGTTCCGTCTTGGAGTAGTAGAAGCCAGGCAAAGTCCTTTACTTGGTGAAGCTCAAAGTGTACAGCTGGTGCCGTCATTCTGAGTTCAGTGTCCAGGTGAAGGCTAGAGGTCCAGCAGGGCAGTCCTTCTACTTCTTATCTTGTTACAGTAGGGATCTGAAGTGGAGTGCAGCTCTGCCATATTAATCCTTGCTCCTGGGGTGGCAAGCATTGGGGGGGTCTGTCTAAATACGTACAGGCCACCACCCTTTTGAGTGACCACTTCCTGGGGAAATAAATCCCAGTGAGCAACATTCCTCCAAAATCCAAAGATGGTAAAAATTCAGGCTTAGAGTTAAGTTCTGGCTCAGCCCACCCATGGATGTGGTAAAGTTTCTCTTTACACACCTCTTTCCAGCCCTCTCTTAATCTAATCAAGGGGAACTTGTCTGTCTGGGTTTGCAGGGAATGGGGGAGGTACTGTAGCTGTCCCAAATGTCCTTCCCTCCTTTGAAGTCCAGTTTTGCTGCTCTCCCCCCATCCTGTTCTTCCGACTGCTGAGGCAGATCTCCTCCAACCAGATGCTTCTTTTGCTTCAGCTCAGGCCACTTCACACCTCATCAAGGCAGCCTGCCTCAGGCTGACAAAGACTGACCAATTAGAGAGGGGCTGAAATTGGTAACTTTTAGCAAGAGTTCTAAAACTATTTCTAGGGACAAGTTATATTACATTCAACAGTGGTAGGTTGTTGGATGTATTATAACTTTTAATTTGATACTAAACTTGCCATATGTAGCTCCTTCATATAGAAAATAAGACGTTGTTATTTTAAAATAAAGTCTCTCCATGTTAGCCTATGGGGCTCATTCCCTGAAGTGGAAAAACAAATTTAGCTATTTTTCCCTCACCCAGGCTTATAAAACATATTTTGTAAAGTCCCTGCTTATAGTTACACTACACCGAACCCTGGGGGTACTTAGGCCATACCTTAGGGTGACTTATATGTAAAAATCAAGTATCTTAAGACTATGGAAGTACTTTTAATTCCAAAGTCAAATTTGGCAGGCCTGCCTTTAAAATGACATTAGGCACTACAGCAGTGAACCTATGGGTGTAATATCTATGCTCAGGTCGCTAAACCTACATGCCCTACCATATAATAAGGATTTATAGGGACGTTGGTACAGACAGTTATAATTAGACTAATTTGCATATTCCATTTTACACAGAGCACTGGCCCTGGGACTGGTAAGCAGTGACCAGGGCACAGAGTCAGTAACCACCAGTATCACTGTAATGAAATTAAGTATGTTTGACCACGGACTTTGTGTTTCACCACTGTGCATATTAGTTGTTCAATGTTTGTCAGTTGCAGATTACATTTTGTATTCAGTTTAGCTGCCTATTGGCTTTAACGTGGCATTAGACTTTACATTACATTTTGTATTCAGTTTAGCTGCCTATTGGCTTTATTGTGGCGTTAGACATTGCAGTTGAGAAATTGCAGATGAGCTGTGTTTTTCCACATGGTAAACTAAGCTTGTGTTTTTCAAATTTTCTCTTACCGAACACGATAGCATGATAAGGAAGCGCATATTTTGTGTTTTTCTTTAGTGCAGGGAAGGACTTGGCCTTGGGAGAGACAGACTTGAAAACTTGCCCAACTTTCAACATTGTTTCTTCCAACTCTGACCTACAGTAGCCAGCATATTTTGAATATAATAAAAGGTGTCCCTGGGCAGCAGTGAGGGGGGATTTTTCCGAGACTTCAGTCAGGAGATGACGTCAACTGCCTGACCTGTCCCGTGAGGGTGGAAAATCTCCTTCTTGCAGTTGAACAGGGTTCATCAACTTGCTGGCATGAGAAGGATGAAGAGCAGTGATAGGTCCTACGGTGATAAATTTTGACTTTACTCTTTGCTTGCCAGTTATGCTAAAATATAATCAGATATATTTGCTGTGTACATTGCAGTTGAGAATCACTTTGATATATTTTCCTTTCATTGCTGTGACTATTTTTAAACGTGTGCCTCCAACCTACTAATCTCCTCTCTCATGAACCTCATGGTGAAGTAATAATAAATGTCTTCTTTAAACTAAGAAGTGCATTCCATAGATTTTTGTCAGCTCGGTCATTAGTGAAAGCAAAACAATCACTCAAAAAGGTTTCGGGTGACCAGGGCAAAAGGGAAGACTTTTCTACAATTAGGGAATGTCTTTCAGAGGTTCCATCCTGGAGATCCCCATTTGCCAAACATGATTTCTGCCAGTGGTGTGGGGGTTGTGGCATCTTACTCCGATTCATCCCGTGTCATGTGGGTTGCATTGTCAGGGCCTTGCAAGTCCAGTGCGTCTTGTAGGACAGGGGAATCAGGCAGTGAGAAATGGAAGGATAGATGGAATAGGATGGAGATAGGTTTAGTGTAGTGTGATGAGAGGAAGGGAGTCAGGATTTGATGAGGGGATGCTGCTCTATTCAGGAGTAATAATTATGTAAGGACAACCATGTGTGGAGGAAGACCTCAACCATTATCTTAAATAAGGGTCTCATAAGAAGCTGTTTTGTTCATCTCTAGGATCTATTCCTCATGTGTGGGCGGATGTAAGGGATGCCAGTGGTGAAGGATACAAAGTTTTCCCAATGTAACTGCTGTGTTGAGCAGCTGGTATTCATGGCTGGACAATGAAGGAGAGTCTGCTGTGTAGTGGAGCATTATCAAATGTCGTTGCATCAAGATGGGGATTACTATAATTCTGCTTAATGTGGATCTGAGCTTCTCCTGAAGAGTGCCCACTTTAGAGCAGTCATAAAGTGTGTGCACTATGCTACAATATGAATGCCCGCAGCACTAACAGTTAAAATGGTATAGTAGCCCTTCCGCCTTGAGTTTTGCAGGTGTCCATCATCAGTGAGCTCTAGCTCACTCTTCAAGGTTGTCAGGTATCTTGGGCCAGTCTTCTGTTTCATCTTCCCCCTAGAGTCAGTCTAGCCATTTGCAACGCAATTTCTCTATCTGCGGTGTGGATGTTGCACAGGCCTGACATCACTCCTTTAAATTGCCCCCAAACGTTGACATAGGTAATCACCATAGAGGTTGGAACGACCCAGGGCTGGGTACCCTGCCTACAGGAGAGACAATGATGGAACTGTGTGTATAACCACTGCTATTGTAAAGGCAGATGGAATTCCTCATGCAGTGTCATGGTTTAATGGACCCCGTGTGATATAACAAGGTTCAAGGTCAGGATCCCCACCGTGCCATAGAGATCCGAGTTGAGCTTTTACTATCCTATGTGGCCATATTAGCACCTTATGTGGAGATTGGCATCCACCGATAGAAGCTTATGGGGTTATGCCCATGTTGTGACCCTGAGCTAAACATGGTGTTTATAGAGTGAGTGTAGCCCCAGCGGACTGTCCATGATGTTGCTCTCAATTGCGACCCACAGTAGGGGACCTTGGGTGTGGGGCTTCATGTAGAGTGGAATAGTAATGGTTAACAGAAGCGAGCCCCAGGCCTCTGCTTGTCCTGTGTGCAATTAATTTAGCAATGGTCATTCATTGTTTTCTGACTTCACAAGGGCTTGATTCTCTTGTCCATTGATCTCAATGTTTAGGGGAATTATCAATGGGAGCATTCCCCACACATAGGTGAACCTTGGGAGTACCATCATTTTCTCTGCCTACCTCCTACCCCATAATGATAAGTTTAATAAGAACGACTTGGCATAATTGAGTTTTGCCTTCTCAGTGAGAGGCTCAAAATTTCCCAGTACCATGTGTTTGAATCCCGTTTTAAGAAAGATTCCCAGAATTTTGTGACATGACATTTTTGAGCAAAATGTATGGACTCCGATAGTTGCTGTGGTCATTAACCAGGAAATTGAAAGGGCTTCACACTTTCCCCTGTTAAACTTGAGCCTGGATGTTGCCACAAAGGTGGAAATGATATTCACCTAAGCCAGTAGGAAAGGAGTGAGGGCAGATGTCATCCTCATCCAGATATGTGGTTGACAAACCTCATGGAGTGGGATTGTCACATGATTACATTTTAATGAAACAGTGCACCAGCCAGAGATTCCATAGTCAGTAAAAAGAGTAAAGGGGACAGTGGACTAGGCCTGGGTGAAAATTCAGCAACTCCACATTTCATGGACAATGCAGAGTTACTGATAGACTCTGCGCTACACAAAATAGTGGAGTTGTTTTCTTTTTTTTTACCCCATTGCCAGGCACTTTCCCATATTTCGTGCCCTCAAGAGTTGAGACAAAATATTTACACTCGCTCACAATCACAAACTACATTTTTTACCCCCTCCCAAGAGTTAGTGCCATGCCAGTGACTTCTGTCACAACTTCTTTGATGTAGGCGAACGCGAGTGAGTGCAATCGACTGCTGCTGCAACCTGGTGAAGCAGCTAAAATCTACAACTTTGGGTGAAAAATCTTCTCTAATTGACTGTTTGCGTTGATATTGTTGTGCGAGGAGTACTTTTATTTTTCCAACAACAGGAAGTGCTCTAGAGACTCCAACTTCCTGTTCCTTTCCAGCAGTCTTCTCCCACTGCTTTGTCCATCTCCTGGTCACTTTTCACTTGGATTTCAAGCTGAAAGGGTCACTTTTTGTCTCCTGGATTTACCATTGGATTTAAGGGATGCTGTATTTGAGTTTTCACATGTTCAAAAACGCTTGCATAAGGGTGTTGTAAAACCTGTTTGTTTGATAGGGGGCATGCACCAGGATTTATTTGTACTTTTATTAGATGTTTTACATTTATTTTGGTGGATGGCCTGCATTTGGGGCCTAGTTATAGTTTGACTTATATTTTTTGTTATACAAAGGAAAAATGTTTAACAGTTCACTACATTTTCTCCATGTTTTGATTTGTTAATTTGCAATATTCATTAAATTGAATGGTAAGTGGCGTAGCCTGCTAATGTAATAGGCCTTCCAACTGTAGGTCCAGTACTAATTATGGGCGCATTATGAATGTTTGTGATGTCTGTCAACTGAAACACCATTGATGGCCTTGGTATTAAGGATAATCAGTATTTCACATTTTTGTTCTGCAAACAGGGTTTGGGAAGGTTTAGTACTTGATGCGTTTGTATGATGTATGTTGTTGTAAAATTGTTTAGCCCCTTTGATTTTGTTTTTTGGAATTACTTATACTGACTTAATGCTTTTTTTGTTTTCTCCGGTACCAATGCATTCTTTGTCTGGCCAATATGTGAGAGTCTTTGTTATAGGCCACCAATTGTCTTTGTTCCCCATGTCATGTGGGCAGAGCCCCTTTTGTATAGTCAAAATTACAGTCCTATATCTATATGTTTTTTTTGTTTTCTATGCATCCTGCTTGTTGTTTGTTTGGCTGGTGGCCATTTTCTTTAGGCAGCCAGTAGTCCTGAATCTGTTCCTCTTTTTTGTGGTGGCCATGCCTCCTTGCTGTTTGTAGTTTGACCATTTGACTGTGGCCATTTTTGAGTATGCGGCCAGTGTGCTTTGGGGCTGCATATGCTCCTCTTTGTTGTGGTGTCCATCCCTCCATACTGGTTGTTGTTTGACCATGCGGCTGGTGGCCATTTTGTATACGCAGCCAGTGTGCTTTAGGGTTGCTTGTGCTCTTCTTTGTTGTGGTGGCCAACCCTCCCTACTTGTTGTTGTTTGACCATATGGCTGGTGGCTATTTTGTGTAGGCAGCCAATGTCCTTTAAGCCTGCATGTGTTCTTCTTTGTTGTGGTGGCCATGCCTCCTTGCTGGTTGTTGTTTGACCATATGGTTGGGAGCCATTTTGTGTAGGCAGCTAGTGTTTTTTGGGGCTGCATGCATTCTTTTTTTGGTGGCCATGCCTTCTTGATGGTTGTTGTTTGACCATATGACTGGTGGCCATTTTGTGTAGTCAGCCAAAGTAATTTAGAACTGCATGTGTTCTTCTTTGTTGTGGTGGAAATGCCTCCTTGCTTGTTGCTGTTTGACCATGTGGCTGGTGGCCATTTTGTGTAGGCAGGCAGTGTGCTTTAAGCCTGCACGTGTTCTTCTTTGTTGTGGTGGGCATGTCTCCTTTCTGGTTGCTGTTTGACTATGTGGCTGGTGGCCATTTTGTGTAGGCAGCCAGTGTGCTTTAATTTAAGCCTGCATGTGTTCATTGTTGTGGAGGCCATGCCTCCTTGCTGGTTGTTGTATGACCACGTGGTTGGTGGCCATTTTGTGTAGGCAGCCAGTATGCTTTAAGCCTGCATGTGTTCTTCTTTGCCTTTGTGGCCATGCCTCCTTGCTGGATGTTGTTTGACCATGTGGCTGGTGGCCATTTTGTATGTTTATTCAGGCCTAGAAGGTCAGTGCTTATTACTATATGTACTGTACAAATAGTTTTTATTTATATTTCATTATATACTTCTTTTGCATTTTTCACCTCTACCACTCCTTGCCTCCAAAATCTCTGTGATTTTTCAGGCTAGCCCCCTTACCCTAGTATATCAGCAATTACAATCTATTTTAAAAATGTTTATCCTTTTCTTAAAAAAATGTTCACAACCTTTATTTTATTTAAATGTATAATAGCAGTCTAATAATAATAATATTTCAATATTTTTTTCAGAACTTTTTCTTTGCTTTTTGATTTCTTTTTGAATAAATTACATATTTTGTATTTTTTTTTTTTTCCAATTTCCCATTATCCCCATGTCTGTCATAGGCATACAGTTGCACTACATTGCATAACATTACATTTTTCAAGGATTATTATGATTCCATTTGTCACCAGCACCTCCCTCAGTGCCACATGCCAACTTGATGCAGACAGATAAACCTAACAGTTGCATTCTATATGTTATAGTTGTTGCTCTTTCTTAATCTTCATGAGTGTACATGATAATGAAAGTTAATGTTGGTGTGTTGTTTTTACAAATGGATACACTGAATTCCAAAGATATTTATAAGTTTAAGTGACCATTCCATGATATTGTTCGTTTCTACTACTAATGCAACTGCAACAATGATGGCAGGTTCCACTTATTCTTCTAGCATGTTTGCTTTTAGGTGCATGAAGAGAAAAAAAAACATCACCCACAGTACTGCCAGACAGAAAGCCTGTGCTTGACGTAACACGTGACCACACTCACAACCACACAGACATCTCTTCAGCTTGTGAAGCTAAGTGCTACTGCCAACTGCCAGCTTCAAGATGGCCCCGAAATAGCTGTTACCAAGAAAGTGGCAAGTGATAAAAAGAAGCTTTCCACCACTGGTATATCATCCCAGACCAGTTTTGGGCAAAGACGTGTGCCTGCCGCACCGGCCTCTGGAGAGCCAGCCGCAAGCACCATTCCTGCATCAGTGGCCCCATTCCAAAGTAGGCCCAAGTCCATATCTGGCATAGAGGCAGCCTCTCTAATCACTGAAACGCCAATGAGCAGTAACATTGAATTGGACTTATCTATTTCTCAAAGTATTACCCAATTGTTGCCGGAACCTCAGGCCAGTGAACAACAATAGCCACAGTCAGCAATAGCAGTTCTTCCCGAAGTAGGAGCACATTGTGATGTTGAGCTTCATGAAGAAGAAGCCAAAGAAGCCCCTCTTTCTCAAGATCCAGAGTCTTCCAGATCTCCAACATCTTCTTCCTCAAGCCCCCCCTCCTTCTGATGATCAAGGCTCCACTTGGATGCCACCTCAGTCTGAGACAAGCCAGGAAAGGCAAGGAGTGAAAAGGTAGGTTTCGGAATGCCTTAGAGTTATGGATGAAGATGAGGAGGATGGCGAGCTTGACGATGGGCCAGCCATCATGGATGCTAGCCCAGCCCCAGTAGAGTCGAACATTACCCATCTTCTCAACCTGCTCTGACAGATGTGGCACTGATACCACCACCTCCACCAGCTTTGATATTTACAAGGCCTTGGGTGCGATCTACATCCACACCAACCTCAGTAGAACAAGGCACTGAAGAGAGGCAAGAGTCATCAAAACAAAATCCACCAACTGCCACTTCTTCAGACATTGGCAGTGGCACCAGTTTTAGAAAGTTGATCTCCCTAGTTTGGGACTTCTTTACAGTTAGTGAAAAGGAGCCAAACATTGACATATGCTACATCTGCTGAGCAAGTGTTAGTCGGAGTAAGCTTGTGACACACTATGGAACCGGAGGCCAAACAACCCATTTGAGAAAAGACCACTGTGGGAAAGTAGCCTCTTTCTAGCCTTGTTACCCCCACTTTTGGCCTGTTTGTGAGTGTATGTCAGGGTGTTTTCACTGTCTCACTGGGATCCTGCCAGCCAGGGCCCAGTGCTCATAGTGAAAACCCTATGTTTTCAGTATGTTTGTTATGTGTCACTGGGACCCTGCTAACCAGGACCCCAGTGCTCATAAGTTTGTGACCTATATGTATGTGTTCTCTGTGTGATGCCTAACTGTCTCACTGAGGCTCTGCTAACCAGAACCTCAGTGGTTATGCTCTCTCTTTACAAATTGTCACTAACTGGCTAGTGACCAATTTCACCAATTCACATTGGCATACTGGAACACCCTTATAATTCCCTAGTATATGGTACTGAGGTACCCAGGGTATTGGGGTTCCAGGAGATCCCTATGGGCTGCAGCATTTCTTTTGCCACCCATAGGGAGCTCTGACAATTCTTACACAGGCCTGCCACTGCAGCCTGAGTGAAATAACGTCCACGTTATTTCACAGCCATTTACCACTGCACTTATGTAACTTATAAGTCACCTATATGTCTAACCTTTACCTGGTAAAGGTTGGGTGCTAAGTTACTTAGTGTGTGGGCACCCTGGCACTAGCCAAGGTGCCCCCACATTGTTCAGGGCAAATTCCCCGGACTTTGTGAGTGCGGGGACACCATTACACGTGTGCACTACACATAGGTCACTACCTATGTATAGCGTCACAATGGTAACTCCGAACATGGCCATGTAACATGTCTAAGATCATGGAATTGTCACCCCAATGCCATTCTGGCATTGGGGAGACAATTCCATGATCCCCCTAGTCTCTAGCACAGACCCGGGTACTGCCAAACTACCTTTCCCGGGGTTTCACTGCAGCTGCTGCTGCTGCCAACCCCTCAGACAGGATTCTGCCCTCCTGGGTTCCAGCCAGGCTTGGCCCAGTAAGGAAGAACAAAGGACTTCCTCAGAGAGAGGGTGTTACACCCTCTCTCTTTGGAAAAAGGTGTCAGGGCTGGGAAGGAGTAGCCTCCCCAAGCCTCTGGAAATGCTTTGATGGGCCCAGATGGTGCCCAACTCTGCATAAGCCAGTCTACACCGGTTCAGGGATCCCCCAGCCCTGCTCTGGCGCGAAACTGGACAAAGGAAAGGGGAGTGACCACTCCCCTTACCTGCACCTCCCAGGGGAGGTGCCCAGAGCTCCTCCAGTGTGCTCCAGACCTCTGCCATCTTGGAAACAGAGGTGCTGCTGGCACACTGGACTGCTCTGAGTGGCCAGTGCCAGCAGGTGACGTCAGAGACTCCTTCTGATAGGCTCTTACCTGTGTTGCTAGCCTATCCTCCTTCCTAGGTAGCCAAACCTCCTTTTCTGGCTATTTAGGGTCTCTGCTTTGGGGAATTCTTTAGATAACGAATGCAAGAGCTCATCAGAGTTCCTCTGCATTTCTCTCTTCACCTTCTGCCAAGGAATCGACCGCTGACTGCTCTGGACGCCTGCAAAACCGCAACAAAGTAGCAAAGACGACTACAGCAACCTTGTATCGCTGATCCAGCCGCCTTCTCAACTGTTTTCCTGGTGGTGCATGCTGTGGGGGTAGTCTGCCTCCTCTCTGCACTAGAAGCTCCGAAGAAATCTCCCGTGGGTCGACGGAATCTTCCCCCTGCAACCGCAGGCACCAAAAGACTGCATCACCGGTCCTCTGGGTCCTCTCTCAGCACGACGAGCGTGGTCCCTGGAACTCAGCAACTCTGTCCAGTGACTCTTCAGTCCAAGTTTGGTGGAGGTAAGTCCTTGCCTCCCCACGCTAGACTGCATTGCTGGGTACCGCGTGATTTGCAGCTGCTCCGGCTCCTGTGCACTCTTCCAGGATTTCCTTTGTGCACAGCCAAGCCTTGGTCCCCAACACTCTAACCTGCAGTGCACAACCTCCTGAGTTGTCCTCCGGCGTCGTGGGATCTTCTTTTGTGACTTCGGGTGAGCTCCGGTTCACTCTTCTTCGTAGTGCCTGTTCTGGCACTTCTGCAGGTGCTGCCTGCTTCTGTGAGGGCTCCTTGTCTTGTTGGGCACCCCCTCTGTCTCCTCACGCAATTGGCGACATCCTGGTCCCTCCTGGGCCACAGCAGCATCCAAAAAACCCTAACCGTGACCCTTGCAGCTAGCAAGGCTTGTTTGCGGTCTTTCTGCGTGGAACACCTCTGCAAGCTTCTTCACGACGTGGGATATCGATCCTCCAAAGGGGAAGTTCCTAGTCCTCTTCGTTCTTGCAGAATCCACAGCTTCTACCATCCGGTGGCAGCTTCTTTGCATCCTCAGCTGGCATTTCCTGGGCATCTGCCCAATCTCGACTTTGTCGCGACACTTGGACTTGGTCCCCCTGTCCCACAGGTACTCTCGTCTGGAAATCCACCTTTGTTGCATTGCTGGTGTTGGTCTTCCTTGCAGAATTCCCCTATCACGACTTCTGTGCTCTCTGGGGAACTTAGATGCACTTTACACCTACTTTTCAGGGTCTTGGGGTAGGCTATTGTTCTAATCTTCACTGTTTTCTTACAGTCCCAGCGACCCTCTACAAGCTTACATAGGTTTGGGGTCCATTCGTGGTTCGCATTCCACTTTTGGAGTATATGGTTTGTGTTGCCCCTATACCTATGTGCTCTCATTGCAATCTATTGTGACTGTACATTTCTTGCATTGCTTTCTATTGCTATTACTGCATATTTTTGGTATTGTGTACATATATCTTGTGTATATTTGCTATCCTCATACTGAGGGTACTCACTGAGATACTTTTGGCATATTGTCATAAAAATAAAGTACCTTTATTTTTAGTATATCTGTGTATTGTGTTTTCTTATGATATTGTGCATATGAAACTAGTGGTATAGTAGGAGCTTTGCAAGTCTCCTAGTTCGCCCTAAGCTGCTCTGCTAAGCTACCTTTTCTATCAGCCTAAGCTGCTACAACACCTCTTCTACACTAATAAGGGATACCTGGACCTGGTGCAGAGTGTAAGTACCCCTTGGTACCCACTACAAACCAGGCCAGCCTCCTACAACCACCCAATCCACTGGGAGGCACACATTAGTGGCCAAAAGGAAAGGTCATGGTAGTGTGTTAGCTGACCAACTGCTGGGTGAACCATCTGAGTTTGAGGATGAATTTTATTTCCCTGACTAGATATGGGACACCACAGAGCTTTCAACTTTCTACTATGAACAGCTTTGAGAAAAGAAAGTAGCTAGCTTTGGGAACCTTTTTATTGTATATTGTATGTTTCTGTCTACATTACTACTGAACCGCAACTGTTTTAGGCACATGTATGGCTGAATTCTACTTGGGCCATGCGCAATGAAGAAGGCCCCAAACCCCAAAAAATCAATTCAAAAAGATTTGAGAGACAATGATTGCCTTCATTCTGTGCAGATCCTTTTGTCCCCTAGCAGGACTGCCCCAGATACTTGATTTACAACTTACTGGCCACTATGTGTTCTGTTTCCTGAATCGAAGTGGATCAACAATGTGCCACCATGCTTGATTTGGAACAGGTATATATAAATATATATATATTTATATATATACTGTATATATATATATATATATATATATATATATATGTATGTCTCAATGATTAATATGAGGGATACTTGTTTCAATGTTGAGAATTGAGATGGTTTGTGTGACTCATCATGTCTATTGGTGGCAGATAATGAGAGTAGGTTTAAATATATTATACTGGCTTGTGTTTGTGTCATGATTGATTTACAATGTTGGTGGCATACAAATAATAAAGGGTGATCATTTTTTGCCTGAAGGTGATTTTGTAACCCTTCTTCTTTCACACTTACTGACATTTGGTTGCCCTTGTTTTCACACTGCTTTTTTTCTCGTGCTCTGCTTTCTGGTTCATATTTGTCAAAGAAGACCCAACCGGTCCATGTAGCTAACAATGACAATTCTAGTCCAGAAAAAAAACAAAGAAAACCTCAATGTTTCTTTTGTTGTTAAACAGTTACAGGTTGCTCTATCTCAGTTGGCTTGTGAGACTGTGACTCTTAGGAGCAATTGGTATGGAGTTGGACATAATAATCTTTAATAAGAGTCTGGGGGATGATGGAAGGAACCAGAGCGTGATTTGACAACTTCAACAACCGCCAGAAAAAGGAAGTTATCAAGTTCATAAAAATCAACATGGGTGATTTGAGAATAAGTCTAAGAGGCCAACTCCAGTCAGTGGACTGTTGGTGAAAGGTGCATCAGTTACTTGATTTGGGAAATGCAATGCAGCTGTTTGTGTCTTCTGGCTGGCTAAAACTTGAAACTATGTGGTTGGGTGGGGGGGCTGTTGTAGGAAATTGGAGGAGACAGACTGTGATGGATGATAGCCTCAAATTATGCAGTGCTCTTGGCTAAGTGTTATGGTGAGCATTACAGTTGCAAGTTTGATTATCCCAATACATGCTGACACTTGCCTGTGATCGTCGGTCGATAATTGCAAAGGTCTTTGTCTTGCTCTGCCACCTCTGAGTCTTCTTGGTACACTACTTCTCTTGATGTTTACCTTTCATTCCATCCATCTTGATTCTACAATATTATGATGATAATAATTTCTGTTTTACAGACCAAAGGCCTTCTCTTCTCCTGCACCATGACACTCATGCTTACCTTATTGGACCACTTCAGGCAGGCACCAAGAAGATTGACAGGGCAATCCGAGGTAATTGCAGATGCACCACCCAATTTGGCAACACAGATTAGTATATATTTTTTTAACATTCTTTTTTTTTTAGAACTGTGTGTTCTGGCTTCACCCCACGATTAATTAGATGTACTATTTTGAAAACGTAGCTGACTGGACATTTTAGATATATCCAACTTGGCTCTCACTGAGGCTGACAGAATGTGAAGATGTCTGTGGCATACATATTCATGTTTTTCTATTCCTCCCACAACAGGCTGCTGATAATTCCCCAGATGAATATTGTGTTTGTGTTGTGTTTGTCTTTTTGTCACATCTTTCCCAAAATCCCTTTCCCATCCATGCATCATAGCAAACAATGCTCTGAGCAAAACACATGTTTATAATCATGTAGTGTAGGGCACAGTAGCAGTACATTTCCTGGTAACCTCAGGGCATTCCATTTTAAGGTGATAACTGTCACAGCCATAATATGCACTACGGAGTACAGGTATTCGCCTCTCATTTTGTGCTAAATTAAGGGTGGCATTGCTGGCTCAGCTGGTGCCATAGTCATAATTGTTACTGTCTGAAGCTGGGGCAGCTGCACTAGAAAATTATTTTATTCAAATGGCCCTGTTCTTCTTTGTACCTGAACTGCAAGGCCGAAGAATACTAAGAATGAAACACACCATATAATATAATCAATCATGCATACATCCTGTATGGCATAAGTAGGTGGTGGGAGAAGTGATGCACTGCAGTAGAGGGAAAGGATAAAGGAATGGGATAGGGATTGCATTCGGCGCATTCACATCGTCACAAACTATATCATTCAAGAAAATGAAGCACTTACTTAAGGACAACTTCACTTACTGTTCTCATGCCCCTCCTACTCTACCCTTTGTAATTTCCCCAAAAAAGACATTTCTTTGCAGTAAGGAAAGGATTCTTCTTAACGTACTCAACTGCAGGGTTGGGTTCAGTTTATTAGGATGGGTAGTTAGAGTACACACTTTCCAGATCAATCAAATCATCATCATCATGTGCCTAGGCTTTAGCTATTAGTGCGACTCACTGTTGTCGCGTGGGCTCTCATTATTCTAAATGAGACTACTGGATTTCTAGGTAGCAGGATCTATGACGGTGTGGGGGACTGAGTCTGACCCACGTGAAAGAACTCTGTCACCCTAAATCCGTTTTTTGCTCCGGCTAACTAGCAGTGCCTCATTTCTCCCATGTGGAAGGAATGATTTGGCAGCCGAGCGCATGACATCTTTGGAACTTCTCAGGGAAGTCGTGGTTACTCAGATCCAAACCAACTCTCTTATTTCCAATATGATCTCATATACAAATGACAAAGACAGTATAAGTTTTATATAATGTTTTAATAAAACAACTGTATTTTAGATATTAAGGCGTGAGCCGCAATAACCAGAACGATACAACACAGTAGGATTGTAATAGTTACCAGGAGAGTAAAACATAAAAACAAAGCTATCATATTGTCAAACAGTTTCTACTCTCCCTCTGCTTGTTCTATCTAGAGCACAGCATGTTAAGCTTCTAGCTTGCCTATTAGAATCACTGTGGAGACATCAGCCCTCATACCTGAAAAAAGACCTGTAATCTTGGTTCAGCATCTGCAACGAGGCAGTCAGCGTCAAGTTGTGGTTCCCTGGTCGGAATCTCCCTCTTGTGTGTATTGGGACAAGGAAGTGATTTTATAACTAACATGTCATCGTGTCACAAAATGTCCCTACGCAGGAATGCCAAGTCTAAACTCTTACCACGTCTATCGGCAATGTACCAGACTGTATCCTTGACTGAAGCACAGAGTAAATATGTTATGGAGAACTCCAGTGCTGAAGTAGGCAAAACAGTGTGATATGAATAAAAAACAACACTGTAGAACTGGCTATTTGAAAAATAACAGTACGAAGCCTAATAAAAAGCATGTAGAGCAAAGTACACAGAGGCTCTAAGCCGTCAGCAAATGAATAAAATATATTCAGGGCAAAGTGCACAAAGGCCTAAAGCCTGAAGCTAAAGCGCAACGAATACGTACAACTAACCACACTACACCCTCCCCTTGTCGGTAGCAAGTGGTTCCAATAATATAAAAGGATGCCCTAAATATAAACAATACCTAAGAAAATTATTTCGACAAGGTGAGAAGACCACAAAGTAATAAATTTAGGTAACATGTGATCATAAAGCCAAATTCAATATAGTGTCAATTTCGTAAGAAATCCAATCGTCAGATAGAAGCAATAGAACGCAGGAGTTCCTCCACTTCGATATATGTCAATATCAGAAGATCCACGCCACAAAGTACCATAGAGCAGGTGTGATCCAAAGCCCCAAAACCATTCAGGGCGGCACCCCGTGCAGGGCCTATGAAAGAGACAATACCATCTTCCTCCAGGAAGGGAATCTCATAAACTGCCTCACGAAGCAAACGCATCCGTAGTGCACAAGTCTGGGAATGAGCCCTAATCGGGAACATCAACAGATCAGTATCGACCATTCGAGGGCGCTGCAATGAGAGACAGAGAGCCAGTGCATGTTCAAACGAGCACCAAAGGCATCGAAACACGGGTTGCACACAATCCAAAACCGGTCTGAATGACAGAGACCAGTCGCACTCCAAATGTCCCAGGAGTGTCGCTCCAAAATGCTGCATAATGCGTTCACGACACAGCTGCGCTGATGGGAGCAGCAATACAGGATATCGTTGTGACGGGACAGCCATTGCGAAAAAATAGCAACAACAGCAAAACTCCAGCCAATAAAGCCAAAGTAATCGGGAAACCCCGAAAAATGCTTCCGAAAATAGAATGTATAGCCGAAGGTATCAAACCGAATATGGAAGAGAAGGTATGAGCAAAACCAACACCAACAACTTTGAAAAAATGTGCAATACCAGCAGTGCTGGATGCATTAAATATACGTCCCACAAGTTCACCGAAGTGATTTGGAAAGTTAGTATTCAAAAGGGACTGTATCTCCGCCAATGACCTTGCCACCTGAAGTGCGTAGGTCTAGCTAGCAGATGTAAGGGCCACATGCTTTTGAAACAACAGCTTTTAGCCGACTCAACTTGTCATAATCAACCTCGGAAGTAGCAATATGAGGCCAGATGTCCGCTACCTCCCTAAATTGAGTGGGGGGAAACAACACATTCCCGCAGCACGTAACGGCCTTGTTTACAACGACGATGTAAACTATTCCGGCACGCATGCCACAGCAGCGTTCGCTGTTAAGAACAATGTAACTGCCGTTAGAAAGCACCTGGAAAGTGTTTTTAATAACCGGGACTGGAACTCCCCTCAGATAACAAGCTAAGTTAGCAATCGAAGCGTTACACGCCCCGTGCAAGGACAGCTGTTTACAAACCATTGAATGGCTGACAGAAGCTTTGCATTCGCTGCCGCTAAGAAAAACCTCCTTCAAACCATTAACACATCTGTACTGAAAGGGAAGGTCCCACACCTCGTGTATGTAACTGTCTCCCAATAGGTCATATCTACCCACCGGAACGTGCTTCAAACACAAAGTAAATTGCAAAGTAGAGATAAGCAAATTAATAACCCCATGGATCAACCATTCAGCTGACGGAATCTCAGCTTCCGTGAAAGGCAGTTTCTCTAATTTCTCAATATTTAACATAACATATGTCGCTTCCTTTTTAGCCATCAGTTGTTGTTGACGAGTCAAATTAAAAGAGATAAAGATCTCTCTGGCACGAACGTGCTGCCATGGAACGCGACCCGCCTTCAAGGTCTGAAGAGTCCAACCCAGCTGCATGATGGACCGCGTCTGACTCTGCCCATGATATAAAGAAGACATGTCCGATTTAATAATGTCAATGGCAGAGGAAACAATGCTGTCAATCGTGTAAACACGGTCAGAAAGGGTATGCATGCCATTATCAACAACAGACAAAGTCTGCATCAGATTTTCTTGATCGATCTGCCTCAACCGGGCTGCAGCCTCTTGTGAAAGCTTCCAAATCTCATTATAAACCTCGTATAAGAACCTTTTCTTCCGTGGTACTTTGGGACCTGACAAAAAATCTTGTAAATCAGTATTATTAGACAGTAACGTTAGATGTGACTTAACTGCATCCAGCGTGGATGACTTCAACCATTGCTGACAAAGCTTCCCCACACTGTATGTAATTATAATATCAGCATGTTCTGGTGAAACGTAACGAGGGTCTGCCCTACTAGTCCTGAACCCCCCTGAAGAGGTGACAAAACGTTGATGACACAAATTAGTGTCTACAGGCCATAATAACCACCCGCCTGGATGTAACGATGAAGTGTTAAGCGTACCATTCTGGACCCAATGTGTAAAGTCACTGAAAGTAGCATTCACATAGTGCTGCCAATTTTTTAATTTAGAAGGGACAGGTATACTAGGCAAAGTCAACTCCCTAATCGTCGCTAAGCCCAAACAGCTAGTCTGTTGTACTGTGTCATTGAGGAAAATCATCTGCACAGGGATAATACATGCTCTAAATAACGTGTCCCTGCCTTGCATTTGCCAATTTTTCGTACCCCAAACACTTTTCAAGTCAACAGTTTTGAACCAGTATTCATATCCCTCGACCGACAGTTTAGATACAAACAAATTGGAATACAGTAATTTAGTATCGGTCAATAACATTTGCTTATTAGAATACGGTGTAACTTTAAAATAGTAGGACCTAGCATTACGTGGATCATGCCCAGCAAAATATGCAAATTTTTCATAATACGTTTTTGAACCCCCTTGTGGAGGAGTCGAGCAATGTTCCCATTGCACATAATTAAACATGGGCTTAGGGCTACTAGCTTTATGAATAAAGTGGTGTCCATAATAGTTGTAACAAAACATGTCACCATGATTATCTCTAAACTGGTAAGCATCTTCATCGTCATAGACAGTATAATATTGCAAATCCGTTAGCATAGAATCTTCAGTCTTTACATCTCAATCATCAGAAACAATGCCAGGTATAACAATATCATTCATTGATAATTTGAGGACATACGGTATTTGAATCAATTCAGTGGGACCATATAAATCAAACATTTCTTTATCCCACACAATTCCATCCGGAACTGGTATAGCAGAAATGTTCACTGTGGACAAGTCTCTTCGAACCATATGAGACGAAAAATGCGGTTTTAACACAGTCTCCACGTGCTCAATGTCAGATCGATCAGGAAGAAAATGACCATGTATTATCAGAAAAAAAGTAACCACAAATCCCAACCATATTATAATAGTCATCACGGCCAAAAACAGCCAAAAATAGTTCCAAGGAAAAACAAAATATGTTCGTTTAAGCTATCCCAGCAGCCGTCGTGGACCGTGGACAGAAGACATCGAGGACGAGGAGCCGGACCCATCATTATCAGCGTCGTTGAAGCAGCCAGAAGCAGTTCTAGCAAAAGGTGCAACTGTGAACGAAGAAACAGATGGAGGCTCTCGCCGTGGCACGCTATAAACCACATGTTCAGAAACGTCAGTAGAACGTACAGCAATTTGATCACAAGATTCCATATTAATCGCCGTCGGTGGAACAATCTCAAGATCATCATCCACCCTCCCCAAGCTCGGAGAGGAAACAGTGTCGGTGAAAATCACCTGCAGCGGTACCTCTTCCCCAGTAGTGAGAGGGATTCCGGAACTACTGGGTGTCCCTCTTGGTCTGCTGTGCAGAATCGGCCACATGTTGTAACTTGACATTATCAATGGAAACAAAGCGATTTCCTTTGGCCCCTCGCAGCGGCGGTAAAATCACAGTTCTCGTGCCGCTTACCCCCAACACAGGGACAGGTTCTCGATAAGAAGGACCAAATTCTTTTTTAACTGCGACCTTTTCACGCACTAGATCCCCAATCCTGGGTATCCAACCAGTAGGTGTTACTGGCTCATCCTTAATTCCTGAGGAGGCAGCACTGGCAGAAGAGTTATCTTCACGGAATTGTTGTAAATCCTGCAAAACAGTGACACGATCATTTATGTCAAAGGGCGTATCTGCCGCCTCCACACCAGGACCATCTAGATCAGGAACATACATTCGTGTTCCAAACAGGCACTCATATGAAGTACGACACCCCAGTGACCTTCTAGGCAAGTTATTAAGTGCTCTCTGTACTCCATATAGGTGGGCTAGCCAACCACGACCCGTACCTATAACTCTGGCCGTTAAGGACTGCTTTAAATCACGATTTAAACGCTCCACAACAAAATTTCCCTTGGGATGAAATGGAGACGAGAATTGGAGTTGGACCCCCAATGAAGCCATGGTGTCCCTGAATGCCTTAGAGGCAAAAGCAGGGCCCTGGTCCGAATGAAAAGCCGCAACTGCAAATATATCGACAAAGATGCGCAAATCTTTAATAACAGTGCGAGAGTCAGCTGAGCGTTGTGGCCATACCCATACAAATCTGGAGCACGAATCTACAGCAACCAATACATATTTGTATGCACTATCTGGTGTCAGCGGAACACAATGATCCAAGTACACACACTGTAATGGTTTATTTGAAATCAGAAGGGGCGTCTGCTGCGGGCGTCTAGCCGACGACGATTTAATTTGTTGACAAACGTCACAACAAAGGACATATTGCTTTGTCTCTTTATAGAGACCAGGCCACCAGTAACGAGTCTGTAAAAGTGAAATCGTGGCAGCCACCCCAGCATGTGCAGAAGCCACCCCCTCATGTGCTGCAGAAATCAATCGAGGTCTCTCAACCTTATTGGGAATTTCACGTACACCAATGCCTGGAATTGTAACAGTAGCATTCAGCGCACCATTCAAGCAGTAACTGTATTTAGAAGGAAATCCTTTAGGAAAGGGCGTGCCAGCAGCCGTAGCCCTTATGGCAGCCAAAATTTCTGTGTCTGGTTTGAAACTCGAACGAGTCACTGCGGCCACAGTGGCGACAGCCACTGCCGATTTTGCGGCTTCATCAGCCAAAGTATTCCCAGCAACGTGTATTCCAACGCGCTGGTGTCCAAGTGTATGCACAACATGGACATTAGGAAGCGTTTCCTTCAGATCCGCAACCTTACCCCACAACATTTTATGTTTAATGGAGTTGCCTTTAGAATCTCTGAACCCATTCATCTTCCAATAGTGTAAATATTTGTTGAAAGACTGCACACAGTAGTAGGAGTCACAGACCAGCAAGGTTAAAAGTGCCGGATCCGCGTGCTCCAAGGCCAACAATAGAGTTTTGAGCTCAGCCAGCTGTGCCGTGCAATCTCCCAAGGTTTTACTATAAGTATGTCGGGGGCAGAACACTTCCCCCTCCATAGTGCGGCTCACCACTGCACATGCAGCAGAATACTGTTGTTTATTCCCAACCGCTGGTTGCGCAGAGCCATCAGTATACATGACCACTTCATATTGGTCAATAGGCAACGTACCAGCAGGAACAGGGTATTCTATTTCGTATTGAAGAAATTCTTGAGTCTGCAGTTTAGGGTCAAATACATAATCTACATCAGTGGCTGTCAAAGACGTAGCCCATTGTATCCATCGCAGGTGTAAAGCTTTCGAATTAGGAACACTCGCTTTTGTAACAGCCTCTAAGGCCGGAACCGGGGAAACGACAACTATGCGTTGACCCTGGGCCAGCGGTCTTTCTTTAATAACAGCCATCTGTACTGCAGTGAGAATTTTCTCAGTTTGTGCAAAACGTTGCTCTGCAGCAGAATACAAGTGAGACTTGTATGCAATCGGGACTGTCTCCCCTTCATTAAAGGTGACATAAGTAAACCCAACAGCCCCAGGTATCACCCTGATCACTAAATGTGTCTTATTGTCCCGTGTGTAAGTGTTTAACTGCTAAGAGATCACTCTGTAATTCTCGCAGTATGTGTGTATGTTCAATCGTCCAAAATTTACTCGAAAAATTCGGGCGAATCAACTCGTATAAGGGTTTTATACGCGTTGCATAATCAGGAATGTAAGTTCTGCCAAAATTCAGAAACCCCAACAATGACTGGAGCTTCCGAACCGTATTAGGAGGCTGCAATAAAGCACATTTCTCCCAAAAATGTGGCGCTAGGCTCTTGCCCTCACTCGACAACTCATATCCCAGGAAAATGACGCTGAGGAAGGCAATCTTTGATTTCTTAAAATTAAACTTATAGCCAATATCAGCAAACCCCAAAGCAATGCGCGATACGCGCCTTAGATGTTGCAGAATCTCATCATCTGTCAGATATATGTTATCAACATATGATAATGCTTCAGGGTCGAACTCATGCAGCATTTCAGTTACACGAGCCGAAAACAGTCCTGTGCTATTCTTATACCCCTGAGGCAAACAACAAAAAATTTTCTGAGAGCCAAACGCACTGAAACAGGTATAGTCCTGACTCTCGGGCGCTATATTCTGGCAGAAAAATCCATTCGAGATATCCAATGTTGTCTTGTATTATTTACCAACTATATTATTCGTAAGCGCTGCGCTGTGTGAATTCTATATTGCATATGTGCGTGTATGACTATTCAAATGTCAGTAATCCACCACTATCCTATATGAATGGTCCGGTTTAGCAACCGGAAACAAGGGATTATTCATCGGCGAGACACAGGGCTCAATTACACCCTGATACTCCAATTGTGTAAGAATTTTTCTAACCGATGCCCTAGCTTCAATTTTGATAGGATAGTGCGGTTGTGGCTGAGGATCGTCTTTTATTGGAATTACATGATAAGGTGATTGTCTGTCCCACCCCACATTATTTCTATACAAGGCGGGAGCCTGTGCTAGAGCCCATGATTTACTATAGGACTCCGCGAGTTCCCTCGGAACAAGTGGTGAGAAGGAAGGTTTAATAACCTCCTCCCCAACTGGACAGTCGCGAACAAAGTCAGGTGGCCAATCTTGTTCGACCAACAGAACATCATATGATTTTACCACATGGTCCCAAAAAATGGCGTTTATAATACGGTCAATGTCCCCTTCCAATCGCAGAGTCACCTCATATACTCTATCAGGATCAGAGACTCCCATATCCGCCGTCTCGACTTGTATGAAGTCATCAGTTGCTTTCACCTCCAGATGCTCTAGAAGACTCCGGCGAACTATTGTGACCTCTGCCGCGCTGTCTAACAGTGCTAATGCCCATGTCTTGTTCGTCAAGAGAACTCTCTTCTTGAGCGGCATGTCTGACTGAGACAGCTGCCACTTTCTTCTTCTTAAATTGCTGTTTTTGTTGCAGTGGTTTCTCTTCTTGTTTAATAGAAACCTCCGTTGACGTTGTGAATCCTGTCTCGGTTTCACGTACTCCGTCCTCCGCTCTGACCGCCCACCTCTCTCACTTCTCTTTTCTGAGGAGTCCTGAAAGGAACGAGATTGGCGTGTATCAGTGTATTGATATCTATCAGGCGTCTTCAAAGTATCCCTATTCCTTAGATTATACTTATTCTGTGGTGTCTCCGGTTGCAGAGACTGTCCACCATTATCTTTATTATTTTTACCCTGTAACTGGGGTTTTTGTGGTCTAGCCCCTAGGCTTTCACGACCAATACTAGAATATGTTTCGGCTGTTATTCTCTGAAGCTCCCGCTCCTGATCAAGCAGCAGAACATCCCGAAGACGCATTCGCACCGCTAGTGCTACCGCCTCTCCTTTGAGATTACTCAAAATAATAGAAGAAACCGTGGCAAAATTGCCCAGCAACTGCATGCCCAAATCCAAGGCAGGGGCAGCCCCATATTCATCCTAAATCTGTTTAAGTACGTCCGGTAAATTAGCTAATGTCGGTGTACCGTGTGCCGTAGTGTAGAGCGCGGCAAACACCGTGCCCCAGGTATTACAAAGGTCCACCGGAGGAACCATCCCGTACGGCAAGCACATCGTCAAAATTCTATGTTTATCCTGAGGTCCCATATGGGGAAATACTGCTTCCAGCGTATTAATTTTTTGCGCCAGCCAAAATGGAGTCTCCTCTCCTTTAGCCGGCACCTTACCCATTACCGAGTGCACAGTGGCCGGATTAATACCCGGAACCACAGCCTGTGGGTGCGCTGGAGCAGCACGCGCTGCATTCGTATTTAGTGACTGCATGACAAACTGAACTAATCATCTATATGTAGCCGTTAATTCTGTATATAAACGACGAACTTCAACCACTGCCAATTGAGCAACCGCAGGATGTGGTGTATATGTAGCCAATAAAGGCCAGGTAGGACCATCATTACTCAGCGGACCCAACCTAACTTGTGCTACTGTGTGTGGGAGGGCGCCATCAAGCCAATTATGGTGTTCTTGATAAGATAGAGGTATTTCTAAATAAGCGTAAGCCCTGTATTGTCCAGAGACATTCGCAACTGTGTATTCGTGAAAAGTATTTGTTCCCCCATCCACTGCTGGAAATCCGACCCAAGAATAAAAAAGTTCCGTTCTATAGGCTGCATGGGCGTCCACCACAAAAGTGACTGGACCCCCCTGGACTGTCAGTCCATGTGTCAACAGATGTCCCGTGAGCGGATGTCGCATATTAATTGCTATGTTCACTATATTAGGATTCGCCATTTTATAAAAAACGGCTTCAGGTCAGAGAAGGCACACCAATATCGGGGTTTTTCCTTTTAAAGTTCAAGCTTGAACAACCAACCACTAAGCAACAGGAAGCACCAATGCCGTGGCGGCGGAAACCCTCAGCCCCACGGATGTCTCCGTATACGGAACCGAGGAGTCAAAAATATATGAGACCAAGAGAGTCAGTCGGACCTAATCATTAGAGCCAGACCAAACGTTGGCGGCGCCATGTCGCGTGGGCTCTCATTATTCTAAATAAGACTACTGGATTTCTAGGTAGCAGGATCTATGACGGTGTGGGGGACTGAGTCTGACCCACGTGTAAAGAACTCTGTCACCCTAAATCCGGTTTTTGCTCCGGTTAACTAGCAGTGCCTCATTTCTCCCATGTGGAAGGAATGATTTGGCAGCCGAGCGCATGACATCTTTGGAACTTCTCAGGGAAGTCGTGGTTACTCAGATCCAAACCAACTCTCTTATTTCCAATATGATCTCATATACAAATGACAAAGACAGTATGAGTTTTATATAAAGTTTTAATAAAACAACTGTATTTTAGATATTAAGGCGTGAGCCGCAATAACCAGAACGATACAACACAGTAGGATTGTAATAGTTACCAGGAGAGTAAAACATAAAAACAAAGCTATCATATTGTCAAACAGTTTCTACTCTCCCTCTGCTTGTTCTATCTAGAGCACAGCATGTTAAGCTTCTAGCTTGCCTATTAGAATCACTGTGGAGACATCAGCCCTCATACCTGAGCAAAGACCTGTGATCTTGGTTCAGCATCTGCAACGAGGCAGTCAGCGTCAAGCTGTGGTTCCCTGGTCGTAATCTCCCTCTTGCGTGTATTGGGACAAGGAAGTGATTTTATAACTAACATGTCATCGTGTCACAAAATGTCCCTACGCAGGAATGCCAAGTCTAAACTCTTACCACGTCTATCGGCAATGTACCAGACTGTATCCTTGACTGAAGCACAGAGTAAATATGTTATGGAGAACTCCAGTGCTGAAGTAGGCAAAACAGTGTGATATGAATAAAAAACAACACCGTAGAACTGGCTATTTGAAAAATAACAGTACGAAGCCTAATAAAAAGCATGTAGAGCAAAGTACACAGAGGCTCTAAGCCATCAGCAAATGAATAAAATATATTCAGGGCAAAGTGCACAAAGGCCTAAAGCCTGAAGCTAAAGCGCAATGAATACGTAAAACTAACCACACTACACTGTGATTGGCAAAGGCTGAAATGGAAAAATTAGAACTAAAGTAAATCCATTATGGAAGGCATAGTGAATTTCATTTATCACTTGGCTTGAAAAATGTGGCACAAGCAAAGATTGGATTTTTCAAATTTTTCAGAATTCTGGGACAGAAAGGTGTGAAGTACTAGGAAGTGACTGACACAGTGGGCACTAGGAGGAAAGGAAAACACACCTTGTTTTTGCATTGCATGCATTGAAAAGTGTCAATTGAATATTCTGAAAATACCATCCAAAACTTTGCATCAAACCTTTAAGAAAAAAAAAACATTCCCAGCAAGTAAAGTAGGAGAGACGAATGTCCCAATCCAGAACTCCCTTGTTTCCACATTTTAAGCATTTATCTATTGATCAGTGCAAATGTAGTCTTATAGTACTCTTGTTTCCCATTCTTTGCTTTGATACACACTATTTAAGCTAAGCTTTACATTCGCTCAACCAGCCCTTTACCATTTAAAATCATCCAGATTCCAAACATAGCTATCTACTAACCTTTCGCCAACATGCATTTACCCAACAACCAACCATGCACCCATCCAAGACATCTAACCCATCCGAGGAGTCCGTTGACCCATCCAGGGATGGAATCATTTCATCCATACCCATTCACCTACCTGGCATCCTTCACCCATATACCCTTTCATCCATACTTCACCCACCTATGCATTCTATCACCCTCCTCATCACCCACCTACCCACCTATCACTCATATTTTATTTTACCTATCCATTCAACTTCCGTCCTTCTTTCAATTTTCCAAAACCCATCATAGTTCAAGTTCATTCTATAAACCTTAGTCTGCTGAGCTGCAGATATAAGAGCCCAATCCTTACTTAAATCCCACTGCATATGCAAAAGCAGGGTGTTGATGAGTGTGTACACAAAACTAGTATACCATTGAACTGACTATATTACTAATTGTCAATAAGCAAACAATAGGAATTACCAGCGCCCACCACTGCCTCTGCAGAGACTCCTCCATCATCCTCTCCTGCAGCTGTGTCGGCGCAGGTGCTGTCACTGCTGGCCCCGGCATTGGTGGTCATTGCGGCTAGAAAAAACACATTACACAACTTAGACGCCCCATAAGCCTTCCCCATTGTTGTTTTATAATAGCAAAATACAACCACAATACATCACTATATTTAAGTTATAAATTCTCTTCTATCAAAATATCAGGTGGGCATTTTGTTGTCTGGCAAGTTTTTAAAAGCCAGGTACTCAAGTAAAAAAACAATCGTAATTTAGGGGCTGAACTAGCTATTGATGAATCTGAGTAATAAAAAGGTTAAAAAGTTGGTCAATGAAGAGCATATGGTCTTGGTTGGCTAATAAAATGGGGCAGTCCTCCTCATACTTTCAACCATGGTGCACGGTCATCAACGGCGAGTATAATTAATTATAAATACAAAACATTGGATGGTATAAACAATTACATGACCAGGTTCAAAAACACCTTTTTTTCCCTTTTTTTAAATGATTGAGCTGGCGCCAGAAAAAGAAAGCCTTTGAGAGAAACATGTAGAATACCATATGTGGGCATGCAATCTTCAGTACATTCGTTCTCTGAGCCTTGCCACCACTCCACAAAATAAGACACGTCAGGGGAGAGGGAAATCTCACTGAGAAAGCAGAAGAAAGGAAGCTATACACAGACAAGCATAGCCAGACAGTTTGAAGTAAAGAAACTTGAAATTTAGAAAATAAGTAAATAGAAGAATTCAGGGTTAAGACGAATTTACAAAACAGATACATCAAAATGGAGCTGGAAAAATATTAGGAGACAGGCGCAGTAAAAAGGTAGAAAATTATTCTAAGTGTTGTGTGGCAAAGGTTAGGAATAAGAAATGTATGTTAACAACAACAGGAGGACTAACTGGGCCAGCAGAGCCATCTGCCGCAGCACTTGTGGAGGGGCCATCTTTAGCTGCCTTGCCCACCTCACCACAGCCCTCCTCCTGCCCCTGAATGCTGGATGATGTAAGAAATAAAATTAGAAAAGATTAGTGGTGCTGTTAATAAATAATCTCTCTAAGAATATTAAAAGAATTTACAGGAAAAGGCAAAAGCAGTAACATTTCTACATCAGAGGTTCTGACAGCCCGTGTGATAATAATACTAGTATCATGGACCATCCTATTCCAAAATTCCTAACCCTATTCCAAATTTCCAAAACTACACTTTGGAATTACAGAGCTGTGGCGCACAGCCCGGCACACCGTCTCCCAGCGCTGCCAAGGTGTTGGGGAGGTGGCACTGCACATAGAACACCAAGGTAGCCACCTTTACCTCTGAAAATATGGCAAGGGGCTGCACCGCTTGATGTTGCCACCGCCTGCTATGAAGGTGGCTGATGGATAGAGGCCTGTTGCTGTGGCTCCCCTGCTGTGCCATGGCGCTGGAGACTTCGGGGGGTAGGAGATAAGGAAGGATAAGGAGAAAGAAAGGAAAAAAAGTAAGACAAAAAAATGAAAAAGTTCAAACGTTGCAAAAAACCACAAGAAAAGTTAAAATATAAAAAGAGACAGAGAAAGGGTAATATAATAAAAATACACCATGGTAAAATAGGTTTTAAAACAGAGGGATCAGAGGCATTCAGTGGGATGAAAAGTAGGCCCCAGCACAAGCAAAAAAAGAAGATGGCCGCGTTCATGTGAACCGTGTGGTGGCGTTAATGTGAGAATTCCAACGCGAGTAAGTACTTTGTGTTGCCAGTGACATTAAACATCGCGCAAATGGGTGAGGTAAGAAACTACCCCCGATAGCGGAACTTTGTGAAGCACAACTGAGTTTTTTTTTACTCACTCTGTGTAGTTCCACATAGCACTACTACGTGAACTCCGCCCAGGTCTACAGTAGAAATTCTTGTCGGGGTTCCCTCTGTTGATTGTGAAGGGATCCAAAAAAATACCTCCACAATTAAACTGTGCTGAGGGGGATTCATAGAGCCAATGGACACCAACACTGAATTTGTGCTGTGTCACATAGAGATAGCTCCATTCTATTTTGTCAAAGGCCTTCTCAGTGCTGAGTGATAAGGCTAATGCTTCCTCTGCTAGATCGTTGGTCAACCACAGGAAGTGAGAGAACATGCAAATGTGATTCAGAGACAATCTCCCTTTAAACAATCCCCTCTTGTGTGTGGGAGAGGAATGTGGGAATGACTCATTTGTGGCGGGCTGCCAGGATCTCAGTGAATATCATGATGTCTCCATTAAGGAGAGTAATGGGCTTATAACTAAAACAGCAGATGAGAAGATCCTCCCCTAGCTTGGTGAGGACTGTTTTAAGAGCCTTAAAGAGAGAGATTCCAGGTAGCTGTCTGTTTACCCCTCTTGTATGTGTCGTATGAGGAATCCACACTCTCCACCTTTGTTTTTTGCTTTTTATCTCTGCAGGATAACCACCCTCACCAGGGGCCTTATGAAACGGGAGATTGGAGATAGCTTGTGATTTCACCTGTCAGTAGCATTCTGCCAATCTCGTTAGGTTTGGGTAAGAGTAATTTACCGAAGAAGTGTTCTATCATGGCTGTGTCCGTAATCACCTCTGGGGAGTCGCAGACCTGGTATTAGTCAGAGAAAGAAGTTTCTATTTATCCATTTAGAAGAAGAAACACATGTTGGTTTTTGCTTTGGATGCTATTCTTTGATGAAACCTGTAAGAAAAATTCTACTTTGGATGCTGCTCATTGATAAAACCTGTTTGAAGGATACTTGGAACATTTTGAGTAAACACTCCTACAATTAACCCTGCAGAAGGACTCAATTTGATACTTAATTGAGATGTAACAGTGGAGTGCTTGAAATTTGCAAGTGTTTGTTTGGTGAGCTTTCCAGAGCAACTGGTGGCTCCCCTGTATTTTGAGCACTTGATACAACTATGGACTGATGATATGTAATATACTAATGATTGAATATTAAGAGTGTGTGCACTATTTTCCCAGCCACCTATTTTTTTGGTCTTACCCATTAATTGTTTGTAGTTTGAGCGATTAAGGCATTAAAGTTTGCAGATTGGCATCGCAAGTCCCATATCTGCCAAAAGACACATCAGCATCTGATCCAATTGTGCTTCCTCAAGTAACAAAGTGTCACAAATCAATGCTCTTGTAGGCTCGGAGGCAAGGAAATAGTCCTTAATTGGTTGAACGCCATGAACTGGTGTGACATAGATGTGTTTCCTATTGGCAAGGTGGAGGAGACACCAAATATCAAGAAGGCTATGATCTGTAAGGATGTCACCCATGAGGGTCCTGTCTGAATTACTGGCGGCTTTCATAGGCCCAGTACGGCCCAGTATCATGCCCTGTGCCAAACTCAAGTCACTTCCGTGAGCAGATGTGTGGCATCTATCTCCATCATCAGATGATTGAAATGCAGCAGAAATGGTCTTGAGGACTTGCTGGCACATTTATCAATTCCACAAAAATGATTTTGTCACCAATGTGCAACTTGGTGAAGGTAGGATCAGTCCACATCTTAAGCACTGTGCAGGGGGTGATTTATGCAAAACAGTTTTTACTCCACATTTCCAGGTTACTGTGATCTCTTTCCCTGGTAACAGTGGATGGCTACTGTGGATGGCCTTGCCCACTCAAATCTCACTGAAACGTCTCTGCCTCAGTGCCTGTGAAATGGGTTTCTTGTAGTAGGGCTATGTCCACATGCTTGGAGTTAACAGTTAAGGTAGGTGAGCACCCTCTTGCATTTAGTTAAATATGTGAGGCCGTTCACTCTCCATGATATGACATTTAGAGAACTTGGTGAAATCATCCCGCTGGGCTTTATCAGTTAACACTGAGGTGCAGAAGTGGAAGAGGAAAGTCTTCTACCCTGCTAAACACAATGGTGTATCCTACAGTACAGGGACATGGTGTAGAATGGGTGATCTAGTGAGCAAGGGAGAAGGGTAAGGAAAGAGACGAAGGGAGTCACCTGTGGTGGGTGTATGTCTGGTGTATACTGAGGTCAGTGCCAGGGGCCCCGCTTAAGCTGGTTGCAAGGGACCGGAACAGATGTGCATCTAATGTTCACTCTGGGTGATAAGATGTTTACCTTCTAGAGGGGGAATGTGCATAGTGTAATGGGGGAAGCAAATCAGAAGGAGCTATGGTGTGTCAAATTGTTCAAATACAAGAAAACAATCAAAAGCAGGTCTGAGCCTGTGGTGTCCAAGAGGCTAACAGAGGCAGCCAGGATGGGCCTTGGTATAAGATGCCTGCCAAGAGAGGGGTGATATTCCTGTAGTTGTTGGTCCTTGTCACTGTGCAGGGGGAGGAGCTTTTCATGAGGTCCCAGGTGCAGGCTAGTGTGTGGATGCAGGGGAAGGTGTGTTGGACTCAGCTGTCCTAAGTTATTTTGTGGTGCACGTGCAATGCGGACAGGGGAGCCATGTGAGCCGAGGTAACAATACAATCCGTAAAGAACATATTATGAAAACAATCCGTAAAGAACATATTATGAAAACATTGGAGCACTGGGCAGTGGATGAGGAACATATAACATTAAAAATTGAACAGACAGGCAATACCATTATGTTAGCATCAACAAAAGTCAATATATGGGTCTGGATCATCAAGGGGGAGAGAAGGTAAGTCCCAGTAGGTGGGGGAAAAGGTCACAGAGGAAGTCAGTCCTCTCTGCCTTTTTGGTATGCCAAAAAACACACACATTGTCACTGTGACTCTTGTCCTTGAGATCAGTGATTTTACAGGTGCTAGAGTTTGGTTATACCACAACCCTCAAGGGGTTGTGGTATAGCCTTGTTTCCAGCGCCTTCAGATGTTGATCCCATCCTTCCATCTTATCATGAAAGCCAGTGGTGCTTGCTCAGGTGAACTTCCTTTCTGCCTTGAGGGCCATTATTTTCGTACCATGACTTACTAGTTGGCTTGTTGGGGAAACAAAGATTAGTTTGGCACGAGAGACATTCTCATCCAGGGTGGAAGTGTTAATAAACGTGAGGGGTCAGCTCCTGTAACATTTCTGTCTTATTGATCGGAGGATGTCTGTGGAGTGGGCTGAGCTGCTCTCTCAGTTATTGGCATGAGGCATTGGCCAGTAGTTTTTGTGCATCCCTTGATTAGCCCCAAGTGTCTCCCATGCCCATTGGGGGGCTAGAAGGTGCCCAACATCAGCTCAAGGCTACTGTGTCATGGCACGGCCTATTGCCACAATATAAGGTCCAGGGACCCCAGGTAAGTGTGAAACTTCTGCAGTGGACGAGCTTTCCACATGAAATATGAGTATATTATGTATGTACATGCACCAGGGTCTAGAGCACTGGTTTTCTGGACCTGCATTGGTGTGTGTGGTGAGGCGGGCATGTCTGCTTGTATGCATGCACCAGATCTTGTTGCGTAGGCTCTCATTATTCTAATGACACTACTGGATTTGAGCGGCTGAATCACCTGTGGTGTGAGAGACTGAGTCTTAATCAACTATAAGGTGACACCTGTCACCCCAATCCGGTTTTTGGTTTTGCTAACTAGCAGTACCTCATCTTGACCAAAGAGCAGGGATGATTGGGCAGCCGAGCGCATGACACAGTTGATTCCTCAAGGAAATCATGGTTACTCAGATCTCATCTGTTTCTCTCAGTTACATTAGTCTCACATATACAGTACAATAACAAGCAAAAGGCAGTACATGTTTAAATAAGATTTTAATGAAGCGACTGCATCTTAGACAGTGGAGAAGTGTGGCACAATGGTTAGAGCAGCAGACCCTGAAGTAGATATTTGGCTCAAGACCAGGGTTCAAGTCCTGCTTCGGCAGGTCTTGGGCTCAATTCCCTTGGACCAGATAATTCTCGCCTCAGTGCCTAATCTAATTAATGAGTCCCACTCTGCAACTCTGGGCAATAGCTTGCTTAAACTCCACAATGGCCCCAACAGCGCTTGGATGCCTGGCTTCACCCTGGGGGTGCCCAGGAGTGGGCACCTCACAGGGAAAAGCCAGGAGGGGTTCCATAGCGGTATGAGTACAGCGCCTTGGGACCCTAACTGGTGAGTAGTGCGCTATACAAGTGCAAAGTTTACAGTTTTAGACAATAAAGCATGCACTACAATAACCAGGAAGATAAAGCTTGACAGAATTAAAATTGTGATAAGGAGAATAAAGCATGGAAATAATGCTACATATTGTCACTAAAGTCAAACAGACTAATTCCTACCTAGGCTACATTAGAACACAGCATGTTACGCTCTAGTTCTGCCCTTCAGGTTCCCCTGGGAAGACATCATCACCCATACTTGAGCAAAGGCCTGAAGTCTGTATAAGCAGCTGTAGCGAAGTATTCAGCAACCAGCATACAGTTGTGGTCCTCTGGCTGGAATCTCCCTCTAACATGTAGGGGAGAAGGAATTGTTTTTATATAAAACAACTGATGTTCTGAGAAAATGTCCCTTCGTAAGGATGTGTGTGTTTCTATGAATACCAGAGACAAAACCTATCTCACTGTAGCCTTGAAATAAGCACAGAGTGCTTGTTTAAGAACACAGCGCTGGCCTAAGTAAAGAATCGCTAGATAGAAATAAATAAAACAAAACCGCAAATGTGGCTGCTGCTCAAAAAATAAACAAAGCTGAATAAAATATATGTAGATTAAGGTGCACAGCGGCAGGCCTAGTGTACTAAAATAACATGTATTAAACCATAACTAAAATGGCTACGCAACAATCCTATGAGCACATTCTCAGTAGTAGCATTAGGCCACCAATAGTGTCCCCACTATCAGCTCTTTGTTTGTGTATTTTGAGAAAGAAAATGATGTGGAGAGCTGGGGGACAGTTGTAACAACCCATCCAGTGCTCCATAGATGTATTCTTTTGTGCTGGCATCCACCCACCGAAGACTGCCGGGGTCAGCTTTCTCAGTCTAATATGCCAGTAAAGCTGTGGTGTGGGTGGACCGTACATCCCTCCTTAGGCCTGATACTGTGCCTACCATGCTTGGGCCGAGGTCAATACCAGTTCGCTCACCCCAGGCATTGAATTTGAGTGCAGGAGTTGGTGAGGCCCCATATGGCATTGGGGTAGATTCTGGGGGCAACTTCCTCCCATGGCAATCAGTGCTCAACCATATGCCATTGCTGGCATCCCGACGCCTCAGCTTCAAACCGCCATCTTTCTCGGCAACCAGACTCCACCCCCTAAAAACCTAATTTTCAATAGAAAATTGGTGACTGTGAACTAAGCATTACAAATCTCTTCTTTAAAGTTAAGATGCACCATGTCAAAAACACATTGTGCAACCAATCATTTCAACATGTCACAACAATGCATGTTTAATATTTTGTGTTTAACCGGTTCTGTGCCCAGGACATAATGGTTACGTCCTGAGGCACAGTGCTGCTGTGCCCAGGACGTAACCATTACGTCCTAGGCACACAGCCCAGAGGGAGCGCTAGCGCTCCCTCTGTGGGGTTCCCGCCCACCCCCCCAAGTCATGGATGGAAGGGGAAGCCCTTCCCCTTCCACCCCCGACCCCCTCCACCCCCCCTGTGACGTCAGCGCACGAGCGTGCGCTGACAATCACAGAGCCCCCGCGATCGAAAGAGACATGCTTTGCATTTCTCTTTCGATCACATGGGGGAGGCCCGGAGAGGCTTCAAAGGGAAGGAAATGTATTTCCTTCCCTTTGAAGTCTCTCCAAGCGTTTCAAAAGCCGGATTGCTTGCAATCCGGCTTTTGAAAGCCCACTAGACACCAGGGATTTTTTTTTTTTATTGTCATAAAGGAGCGACCCCTTGGGCAAGGGTCGCTCCCAGGGGGGGGCATTTTTTTGGAAGGCCTTCTCTGCCCCCCCTGGGGCCAGATCGGCCTATTATTAGGGGGGGCAGAAACCTCTAGGCACCAGGGATCATTATTTTTTTTTTACTTTGTTGTTTTAGGTGTGGGGAGCGACCCCTTAGGCAAGGGTCGCTCCCCTGGGGGGCAAATTATATTTAGGCCATTTTTGCCCCCCTTGGGGGCAGATTGGCCTATTTTGATGAGGCCAATCTGCCCACAAGGGGGACAGAGACCACTAGACACCAGGGAGTTTTTTTTTACGTGAATTTCACGCAAGGGGAGCGACCCCTTAGGCAAGGGTCGCTCCACTGGGGGGGGGAATTATTTTAGGCCATTTCTGCACCCCTGGGGGGTAGATCAGCCTATTTTGATTAGGCCGATCTGCCCCCAAGGGGGGCAGAAAACACTAGGCACCAGGGATTTTTTTTTTTTTATTTTTTGGACAAGTGTCGCTCCCCTGGAGGGGAAAATTGTATTTAGGCCATTTCTGCCCCCCTTGGGGTTTTTTTTTTGGCACCAATGTCACGCAGGGGGAGCGACCCCGTAGGCAAGGGTCGCTCCCCGGGGGGGGGGATTGGCAGGTTGGGGGGGCAAATTTATTTTAGGCCATTTCTGCCCCCCTGGGGGCAGATCGGCCTGTTGTTATTAGGTCGAGCTGCCCCCAGGGGGGGCAGAAACCTCTAGGCGCCAGGGCAACATTTTGTTTGTGTGTTTTTTTTGTTTGTTTGTTTTTTTAGAGATGGGGAGTGACCCATTAGGCAAGGGTCCCTCCCCTGGGGGGCAAAGTGTATTTAGACCATTTCTGCCCCCCTTGGTGGCAGATTGGCCGATTTTAGGTCAATATGCCCCAAGGGGGCAGAAACCACTAGGCACCGGGGATTTTTTTTTTGGCGCCAATGTCACGCAGGGGGAGCGACCCCGTAGGCAAGGGTCGCTCCCTGGGGGGTTTGGGGTTGGGGACAAATTTATTTTAGGCCATTTCTGCCCCCCCCGGGGCTGGCTGAGCTAGAGGCCAAAATCCTTAAAGAAAAAAAAAAAACTGCATAACTTATTTAAAAAGCAGTCACAGACATGGAGGTCTGCTGACTTCAGCAGGCCACCATCCCTGTGAGTGCAGGGACTCGGTATGGGGTCGCAAAATGCGACCCACCTCATTAATATTAATGAGATGGGTCTTTGCGACCCCATAGCGACTCGCAGTCGGTGTCTGAGACACTGTACTGCATCCGATTTTGCGAATCAGAAATTGCGAGTTGCACAGACTCGTGATTTCCGATTCTCAAAATCGGACTTTGCTACATCTGGCCCTAGATGCCTTTTTACTGCTCCCTATACACCTCCCATTTGGGAGTACGTAACCCTAATTTTCGAAGTACTCCCTCTCGTTTCTTCCAAATTTATATCTAAATCGTATCAAGATGTGCAGGGACCTTAATCACTTTGATAAAGATCTCTGCATCCTCTCACAACCAAGATTACCTGATTTTTAATAGTGCATTGCTGTTTCCAGTCTGCTTCAAAATACTATTTATACCTAAGAAGGTCAGCCAACTAAAACAGCAAAACAAGAGAGAAACAGCTTTCCCAAAACATCCAGACAATCAATACCAACAGGCCATTGTGCCAAAACTCTCTTATTCTAATGGAAGGTTGCCCACCTTATCAACAAACTCTCAATTCAAACAGAGCACTATTATGTGTTGTCTTCCTTAGCCGATCCCTATGTACCATGAAGTCCAACCTGGAAGAAGGCGGAAATGTCACATGCCTAAAACTACATATCCCAATGGGCTCAGACCCAAATAATGTTGAGGCAACAGTAACCAAATACAAAGCCTATTAACAGAAATGTCCCAAAGGGAACCTTTGCACCAGAAAGCGATTCGGATGCAAACTCAAAAAACAGAAGAATTTCTAAAAATGACACACTATAAATCAATCAATCAATCAATTTACAAAGCACACTACTCACCTGTCACGGTCTCAAGGCGCTGGGGGGGTGGGAGCTACTGGTCGAATAGCCATGTCTTGAGGCGTTTTCTGAAGGTCAGGAGGTCTTGGATCTGGTGTAGTTGGAGTGGTAGGGAGTTCCAGGTCTTGGTGGCGAGGTTAGAGAAGGATCTTCCTCCGGTGGCGGTGCGGTGAATGCAGGGGATGGATGCGAGGGCGAGGCTGGCAGAGTGGAGCTGGTGGACGGGGGTGTGGAAGGTGAGTCTGTCGTTGAGGTAGGCCGGACGTGTGTTGTAGAGGGCTTTGTGTGCTTGGGTGAGTAGTTTGAAGGTAATCCTCTTTGATACGGGTAGCCGGTGTAGTTCCAAGTGAAGTACTTGGTAAAAATCTGGGATCACTATGCTCAAATGAATTAAACTTGAACAAGAACTATAGCAGGTTGTAATCTGTGGCCAAAGGGCCGTATTTGCCTGGGATGTGACAGAGGAGTGTCCCTAGGGGTTTTGTGGTGGGGGTGGAGGCAGTTGCGAGGTTAAAAGTCCCTGCTGATGATACAAGTGGGTCCAATGTCTGTTCCAACCCTTGAGTAACCCAAGTGTTTGCTGAATCTGCATGGTATAATGTGTAATAAAAATGCAGTAGATACTCAGAGAGAGGTCTTCAAGCATATCAGGAAGTGCGAGACCTATCTAAGGAGGTGGCTCGCGATTTGGCTTCTATCTTCATGAGGTATTCCTGCCAGTCTGGTTGTGGGGATGGAGTAGCCTGTCTCATCCCTATGTCCTGAAATACTTGTTGCTCTGTTATTATGCTAGAGCGGAAATCAGAGAAACACAGCTTTGTCAAGGGGGTTGGGATGGATTTCCTGGACATGGCTTTCCTTCTCTTCACTAGTACCAGTGTGAGGTCAACAAACATATTGACAGGTTTACATGCTGTCATAAGGGTAGTAATAAACAATGTATGCCTTCCTTCCAGAAGGGGACACCAAGCGCATTTGTGAGAAACTCAACAATCTCATCCCAGTAAGAGGTAAGATGTGAGCAGTTGCACAACAAATGTGTTTAGTCAGCTGCGGTGGCACTGCAGCAAGGGCAAACATCCATCATCCTGGGTACCTACGAGCCTACCATTTGGGTCAAATACATGTGGTGTATGTAATTAAACTATGTATATTTGAACTGAGAATTTGTTGAAATGAGTTTTCGTACACTCAAATGTTTGTGATCTATGTAGTTAGTATCTCCCAATAGTTTCGAATTTGGTGTAATGTGATCTCTCGCTCTGAGTATATGGTGTTGTGTAAATACACAATGGCCCTACAAGCAGTACTATGGGGCATATTTATACTCCGTTTGCGCCGAATTAGCGTCGTTTTTTTCGACGCAAATTTGGCGCAAAACTAACGCCTTATTTATACTTTGGCGTTAGACGCGTCTAGCGCCAAAGTATGAGTAAAGAGCGTCATTTTTTTGCGTGAACGCCTTCCTTGCGTTAATGAGATGCAAGGAAGGCGTTCCCGTCTAAAAAAATGACGGCGACGCAAATGCGTCGTATTTATACTCCCGGGCAAAAATCACGCCCGGGAGGTGGCGGGTCAAAAAACCCCGCATTTGCGCCACTATTTAACGCCTGGGTCAGGGTAGGCGTTAAGGGGCCTGTGGGCTCAAAATGAGCCCACAGGAGCCCTCCCCTGCCCCCAGGGACCCCCCCTGCCACCCCTGCCCACCCCAGGAGTACACCCAAGGATGGAGGGACCCACCCCAGGGACATTCAGGTAAGTTCAGGTAAGTATAATTTTTTATATTTTTTAATTTTTTTTGTGTGGCATAGGGGGGCCTTATTTGTGCCCCCCTACATGCCACTATGCCCAATGACCATGCCCAGGGGACATAAGTCCCCTGGCCATGGCCATTGGGCAAGGGGGCATGACTCCTGTCTTTACTAAGACAGGAGTCATTTCAATGGCGTCTGGGCGTCGAAAATAATGGCGCAAATCGGGTTGAGGCGATTTTTTTGCCTCAACCTGACTTGCCCCATTTTAAGACGCCCTAACGCCATTTTCCCCCTACGCCGGCGCTGCCTGGTCTACGTGTTTTTTTTCCACGCACACCAGGCTGCGCCGGTCTGCTTGCGCCGGCTAACGCCATTCCATAAATACGGCGCCCGCATGGCGCTTCAGAATGGCGTTAGACGGCGCTAAATTTTTTGACGCTAAACTGCGTTAGCGCAGTTTAGCGTCAAAAAGTATAAATATGGGCCCATGTGTCCTCATGACCTGTAGCACCATTGATGTCTCAGTTTCATCATGGCTTTTCACCAGAGAGTTGTCAGGACTTTTGAGAGTGTGGCATACAGCAAGAAGGGACCTTGGGGCATCCCATATTTATTTACCAAATAATGAAATGTGCAGAGAATCTTATCAGTAAACAGATCTTTCCAAACCATTGATCCCACAGTAGTCCATGCAGTTGCTTCTGCTCATGTCTGTAGGACAGGACATTCTGGCATCACTCAGAGGGTCAATGTTGGTGAGTATGGCTGGCTATTATACATTCCCACAGTATGAGGCCTAGTCTTGGCCCCTCTCGTCAGGGTGTTCCCTTCACTCTCCAGCACCTCTGTGCCTGCTCCTAGTAGCCACTGCAGTAACTGATTTACTCTCAGCCCGGTCCCTCTGCTGCCGATTTCTGACAAATTTTGCCCAGCAAGTCATTGCAACGGCCATTGAAGTTGTGCCGCTGTATAACAGCACTAATAATTTAGGCACCTATGCCACCTCGTTCAATTGATGCATAAAATGTAGTTAATGCCACTCTGTGTCTGCCCTTGCCCCAAACCAGAATTATAAAAAAAGTGTGAAGGTCTGCAAACCTTTTTAGTTGCTATTAGCAACAGGTAGGGCACAGAAAAAAATATAACTTCCTGGGAAGAAGGAGCAACTTGGAGATGACTATTCTACCCATAGGAGAGAGGGGTAAGGATGTCCAGAAGAAAAGAGATGATCGTGCACTGTGAATGGCTCTACCCACATTTCCATCTATTAGGTCTGTATTAGTATGATACACCCGAACCCCTAGGTACTTAATGGAGCCATACTCCAACATTAGTGGGTGTGTTGGAGCTCCGTCTTCTGAGCATCGGTTAAAGCTTACATTAAATACAAGTGTAATTTGCCCCAATTTACTCTCTACCCAGATGTCTCTCCAAAGCGCTACAGGAGTGCCATAGGCTGAGGTAACACTGTAGCATCCTGTTATCCTCTCACCTGCATATAATGAGACAATGTTCCAGCTACCACCGGCCCAAATTTCTCAGTCCATAGCACTGGCATGCATTGCGCAAGCTAGCGGCTCCATTGCTAATGCAAACATGGTAGGAAAGAGGGGGCAACCCTGTTAAGTGGCAGGTTCTATAGTAAAAGAGTCCGCATAGTGTGCCCCGCCCTAACACAAGCCATTTGGGAGTTATATAGAGTCATTATCCAGTGCAGGAACTTGGGGCCTCTCTCCAGTTTTGTAAGGACTGCTAAGAGATATGGCCATCCAAGAGTGTTGAAAGCTTTTTCTATATATTGAGAGGAAACCCACAGGTTGGTACCTGATGCTCTCGCCCAGCCCATTAGCATGAATAATCAGTGAATATTCAGGAAAGTATTTGTTCCTGAAATTCATCTGCTTTGGTGTTGGTGAAATAACTGCTGTACAATGGGTATTAATCTATTGGCTAATACCTTCCACCGGAACTTATAGTCTGCATTTAAGAGGGATAGAGGACATTATGATCCCAACTTCAGGGCATCCCAATCTAGTTTAGAGAGGACTACCAGAACTGTTTACTGTAGGGATGCAAGCAGCATGCTCTCTGAAAAAGCTACATTGAACACCTTTAATAAATGTGGAATAAGTTTAGGACAGAATGCAGAGTAAAACTCTATTGGCCAGCTGTCCGTTCCTGGGGTCTTGTCCATAGCCATTTGCCGGATTGCCTCTGTGATTTCATCAGTAGAAAGGGGAAACTCCAAGTCGGCTTTGTGCATAGCCTGGAGGCAGGGCAAGTTGATAGTGTAAAGAAATGAACCAACCAAATTCTTGCCAATGCTTTGTGGGGCTGAGTAAAGGTTCAGACAGTAGGACTGAAAAGCATTGTTAATGGTTCCTTGAGTGTCAAAGATTTGACCTGTCATGTTGCATATAGGAGTGATGGGAACCCTGGTTGTTTCGGACAGAAATAGCCATGCCAGTATTCTACCTGCCCTATCACCTTCTATGTGTTACTTGGTGAGATATTCTCTGCATAGTTGGGCAATCATCATCTTGTGTGCCAGGCATGCTGTCCAAAGTGGGCCACCCATCGTCCAGTCATTTACTAGCAACCTCCCTAGTCGACAGATTTCATCTTCTTGTGCACTCAATTCCTTACACAGGACCATTAAAGTTCCATGAATCCTTTACATACAACCACTTTGAAGGTGTCCCATTTGATGCATAGGTCGGACGCCGTTACTTTGTTGTCTGTAAAATATGTGGTGATATGAGGCGATAAGGCGTCTCAAAATGTCTCAACTCTGAGCGCCTCCATTGGGTGATGCCAAGTAGGTATGCAGGGGCGTCCCTGATCCCAGGTCAATGAAAGTAGCAGTGGGCAATGGTCCGATGTGGTCAGTCCTAAACATTCTGCCTAGGTGACCACTTGGAGTGCCTCTAAGCTGCAGTGTATGAGATCTATTCTTGTGTATAGGTCATGTAGCCCCAAGTAGAAAAACTATTTCCTATTGTGGGGGTAAAGGCTATTCCATGCATCTTTGACCTGCGGGTTAGAGGCCCAACTTGTGAGGTGTTGGGAGAGCTCAATGATCATGCACCTAATACCGGTGGACAAGAACGGTCCAACAGGAGATTTGGTACACAGTTGAAATCCCCACCCAAGTAGCTAGGCACCATGACATTCTGAAACAAGACTGGTGTTACGGAGTGTAAGAAGTGTGCCTGGGTCTTGTTGGGGGCATGTAGGGAAATTAATGTTATGGGGGGACCGTCCAGCTTCCTTTCTAATGTAGCATGTCTCCACTCTGGGTCCACTTTAGTATGTAATACTTCTAGGGGCGTGTCTGTTGCAACCCAAATAAGGGTCCCCCTAGCATATTGAGAGTATGCGATCCCCATCAGGGTACCCTGCCAGCACCTACGCATGCCGTCCAGATCAGATGCCATTAAATGTGTTTCTTGTGAAGGTGCTATATTTATGTGGTACTTGCATAGATATTGTTATACTCTATAATGTTTAACATAACTAGCTAACCCCGCACATTCCAGGCCAGCAATAAATACTGTTACCCTGAGCCTACCCTTGTGGCAGCCATGTAATTAAGACATACAATTTTGCATCATAGTACTGGCCCCGCCCACCTATCTCAACTCACCCCCACTGTTCCCATCCACACCTGCACAACATGCTATGAAAGGCACAAAGGACAGTTGCAGAAACATGATCAAGAAAACTGAATGAGCCATAAACAGATATCCCTAACTCCCTGTCGTGGGCTGGCACACTCATGGGAATCCAGCCAATTACATGAAATTGCTGTATAGAAAAATATGAATGTAAACTAGTCAATTATGTTGACTTCGTCAATCTAGAAGGAGTTGATAAAGCAATTTCAAATACAGCATTTTGAGGTAAAACATCCCCCAGACCCATTCAACATATTGAACTCTCCATACTTACTATTTCTACAGGAGTGGGCCCTCAGATAAAAGTAGCCAGCGGGTATTGTCCATCTATATGTTCAAAGCACTTCTTCAGCTGTCTATGGGGTAACCTCTGGACTCCCCTAGCAAGGACTTTACCATTGTATGTGGGATGGATAGTGGATGAGCATCAAGATCACTTGCAGATGATCCGGTGGAAGATGGAATTGATTCCCTTTGCTCCAGGTCTGCCACTGCCCATGCTCATTCTTTAGCTGCTTGTTTTCTGGTAGGACCCAGTAGGGCCCAATAGAGGGTACGGAGACTATGATTCCCCATGTCCTCCAACCCCCCCCAAAGGCATCCACCACCTCCAGTAGAGCGCTGCTATGACCGCTGCTATGATAAGCACTGCTATCCTCTCAAGGCATGATCCACGGTTGTAGTCAGTAGAAATGAAGCTGTACAGGGGTGCTTCAGGGGAGACTGCAGTGTCCTGGTGGTGGAAACGTGTAGCGGGCCTGAAGCCGAGAAGAGGTGTGATAGAACATGCCGAGTTCCTGACCAACAACTGAACCACCTGAATTCATGGTTCCCTTTCACGTTCTTGCCCCTGCTCTCCAGACATTCTCAGGTGACGTCCGGCATTGCACAGATTGCGGTGGTCTCTCTGTGAATAATTCTGAGTGTGGCAGGGAACGGTAGCTCATATTTGATGCTATTTTCTCAAAGACAGTGCTTCATGTGGAGGAAGGAAGACCTGGGGGGGTGCTGTATCTCCACGGTGTAATCAGGGAATATATTTACTTGGGCATTGTCCACCATCCATGGGCTTTTTGATCAGGTGAACCATAGTATGTGGTCTCTGCACCTGCAATTAAAGAGACAGGTAACCACTGGGCATGGTGGTGAACCATCTGGAGGAGGTCATGCTGGCACCCTGTGGGTCCTTTCCACAGAGAAGAAAGTCAAGTGTCTCACCTTTAGGATTGTTGTTGAGAACCACTCTTTCAAGCATAACTCTATAATGGGGCCTTCTGTCTTTTTTGGGTAAACCCACTATACGTACTTTGTTGTATCTAGATCTAACCTCCTGATCATCAGCTCTCATCCTAAGATAGGTTCGTCCTGGAGGGCCTTGATTTTTGTTGTGGTTTTGGTGACCATCGGCCTGATGGATGCCAGTGAGGATTCTGCATTTGCAACCCTCTCTTTCAGTTTTTTATTATCTTCAGTTCAAGTGTGGAGTACTGCTGATAGGATCTCATTGAATCTGCAAGAGTAAGCAACTAAGGTGGTCTTGATGGACCATCCTTCTGGGGCATGCATGGCTCCTATCAACATCTCATGTGGTGTGCCTTGTGGTACCCCTTAGGCCCAATCCTGTTTTGTGTGCACCATGATAAGCGCTGCTATCCTCGCAAGGCGTGATCCCTGGTTGTAGTCAGTAGAAATTAAGCTGTGCAGGGGTGCTTCAGAGGAGGCTGCTGTGTCATGGTGGTGGAAATGTGCAGAGGGCCCGAAGCCGAGAACAGGTGTGATAGAAGATGCTGAGGTCCTGACCAACAGCTAAACCACCTGAATTTATGTTTCCCTTCTCTGGTCAACTCCTGCACACAAAATCAGGGCCCCTGTCACAGTACCTGAAGAGGTGCACTCTTTTAGGGCCCAGAAGTCTAAGTTACCCCAATATTCATCCCTAGTCTTCAGCCTCAGAACCTCAGAACCTCAGAGAAAGGTGAGGAGGTTTTGGTAGGCAGCTGTGTGCAGGAACCTCAGTCATTCAAAGTTATGGGAGAGGGTCACCAGACTTGCTCTCCTTTACATTAGTGTCCCAAGTAGAGGCAGTGCTTGCCTGACTGTGTTGGGAAAGGTAGCAGGCAAGGCAGGGCCCCCTTTTGTGGCCACTGATTAGTAATTATGAGCGGTCAGTGAGCACAGACATTGTCGCTCACCTATGACCTGCTGCCAAGTGCATGACACAATTGCCAGGCCCACAGCAGACAAGCTATCAGCTCCCCAATTTGTCTCATTGGCTGTTGCGGGACCTCTCACAGTTGCGGTGCTGGCCTCTGTTGTGGATGAGTCCCCCACAGGAGATAGAAGCCACCGGTGGTGCCCGCTGCCGCATAGAAGCGTGCACCAGTCACCGTGCTCGGGCCCTGCCCTAGTCCCTCAGATGCAGCCCTCCACATCACCTGGCCGACAAAGTCCTTTTTCTCCTTGAGGCCCGATGCAGCCACAGGCGGTGGGCAAGCCCAGGCCCTGCCACTTTCCCTCAGCCCGCTGCCCGGGGCACTAGCGCACCCACCAAGTCTGCAGCGAGTGAGCTGTCGGGCTCCTCTGAGTCCCACTGGCTACAGCAGGTTCTCTCTCAGTTGCAGCACTGGACCCTAGTGTTTAAGAACCCCCTTGGTGGGTGAGAGATGTGGGAAGCGGCCGCACTGAAGAGCGCACCATACACCATCCTCAGGCCCCACCATAGGCCCGTAGTCATGGCTCGCTGCAGCACTGGTCTGGCAAAGTCCTGGGTCATCCTTGTGGCTACAATGTATGCCTCCAACAGGGACCCAGGAACTAGGGGACACTACCAAGGCTTTTGTTCATCATGAGGTGTTGCCCAATGTAGTGAAGAGTGATGATTTTGGGAGCCACGGAGTCCCAAACCCTGCAACCTACACAGTTGCCATCTTGGCCAAACCCTCATTACCTCTCTTCCTTGATCCTTTTTTCCTCACATGGTTGGCGTAGCTCAGTGGTCCTCTCAAGCTGAATGCACTTCTCATAAGACATGTGACTACTGAATCTTAAGCCTCCTCACATCCCTCAACTGCCCCATAAAAAGTTTCCCCCTTCTCACTCCTTACTTGGTGCAGCAATCCCAAGCACTATCTCTGGCACACAGGAATGTATGGACAGGATAGGTCATTGCTACTTTTAGAAATGTGTTGCAAATAAATGTGACAAACGAACAAATACTCAACAGAGAATATGAAAGAAATAGAAAAAATGAATACATTCTATGAAGAATATGCAATATAAAGCATGGCTAGATTCTGAGAGATAATGATATATTGGAGTCAAATTCACACACATGAAATGGAAAATGAAATGTGCTTCAAAACATTCTTTGTGAAATACGTACTATTGTGACAATTTGTACAGCTAAAAACTGAGGGCGATGTTTATGCCCACGTCATGCAATGCAGCACAGCAAGTCATCTTGTTATGCTGCACTGTAAGGCAGGGAAAGACTAGGAATGCACCGTATTTAAGGCAATATGGCATATTCCTGTCCTTTCCACTGCTCTGGTGCACCATGGCATGCCTAGTGCCAATGCAGGCTTCTTTGCACCATGGTCCAAGGGTGCCTGTGTTTTATGCAGTATTGTTTTTGTGCAGAAAGTTGCACCTTCCTCACAAAAACAATCCCCTGAAGCTTTTTCCTCTTTATGGGGGTTATTACAACTTTGGAGGAGGTGTTAATCCGTCCCAAAAGTGACGGTAAAGTGACGGATATACCACCAGCCGTATTACGAGTTCCATAGGATATAATGGACTCGTAATACGACTGGTGGTATATCCGTCACTTTACCGTCACTTTTGGGACGGATTAACACCTCCTCCAAAGTTGTAATAACCCCCTATATGTCTACTGCATAATGCAGCACTAAAGATCTTTCTCCTTGTTATGCCTCATCTGTGGAGGCATATGTTTTTGGCCCTTTCCTATTTTTACCTGTTGATGTAAATCTGGGAATGCATCAAAATCCATCCATGTATGTCGCATGGGAAATCCCATGCAACACACATGGAACACCTCCCTGGCGCAAAGTAATGACAAACAGCAAGTTATGCTGCGTTATATTACTCAAGTGTTATGAAGTCATGCAGGGCCACACAATGTGGCCTTGCGTGGTTTCATAAATCAATTTTTTTTTAATTTGCCTTCCGCAATGTTACATGATGCAGGAGCGTTGCAAAGGGGATTATAAATATGCCCCTGAGTCCTGTTGAAAGAATATTACGGAATGTGTACGAATATATTAGGTGTGCACCATTAGTTATATTTCAGGTTTATTAAAAAGCAGAATGCGGCATTTAGTATCTGACTAATCATAAGTATACTCCAAGGTGATAAAAATACCTGGAACAAGCAAGCTTGCTAATGAGAAACATAAAGTGATAGTCGCAGTTTATTGTTTGATTTTTTTTAATCGTTTAATTAAAAGAAGAGTAAACATTAGCCAAATGATACAACACAGACATAATGTGCAGTTGCAGACTTTTCACTAGACAAGACGACATTCCATGATAAAACCGTCTGCCCTGGATGCCTGATTCCTTAAACTCTAAATACCGTATTTAGGGCCAGATGTAGGAAACTAGCAAATTGCAACTTGCAATTTGCGAGTCCGTGCGACTCGCATATTGCAAGTCGCAATTTGCTATGCAGAAAGGTGTCTCAGACACCTTCTGCGAGTCGCTATGGGGTCGCAAAGACCCACCTCATTAAGATTAATGAGGTGGGTCGCAATTTGCGCCCCCATAGCGACTCTGGGCACTCACGGGGATGGAGGCCTGCTGGGAACAGCAGACCTCCATGGCTGTGATTGCTTTTAAATAAAGCAGTTTTTTTTTTCCAAGTGTAGCCCGTTTTCCTTAAAGGAAAACGACCTGCACTTGGAAAAAAAAACGAAACCTTTAGTTTCGGATTTTTTCAGGGCAGGTAGTGGTCCCTTGGACCACTGCCTGCTCTAAAAAAAATATTTTGGGTCCAGTCACAAAGGGGAAGGGGTCCCATGTGGACCCCTTCCCGTTTGCGAGTGGGTTACCATTCACTTCAAGTGGATGGTAACTGCGACTCCAGTCGATAGATAGAGAAGTCGGTGGAGTAGAATACTCCATCACAAAGGTGACTAATATCCTGTGCGCTGTATTATGATCCCGTTCTATCCTATGCAGATCGTAATACAGCAGACAGGATAGCCATCATGTTTGTGATGGATGATTCCCTCTGCTATCTAAATCAGACCCTTAGTAATGGTTTTACCCCCTAAACATGGTTTTGGTAGCCTGACGAATTGGTCATAACCACAAAACTAACTTGAAGAGATTTTCACTCTGTCAACCACAAAGATGGTAAAACTGAATATCTCCCTAATTCATTAAAGGGTGGTGAAAAAAACATGCTGTTATGGTACAAACGTGTGCTTCTGCAAAGCAAAATTAATGCCCAAATATTTGTGTGTTTTAAAGGTCTAAATAGAATCAACCGAATATAATCAGAACCTCTCATTTGCAATCCAAATTGTGCAATCGGAACACTTTCTTAACTTTAGTTTTTCCACTGATGTAATGATTCAATAACTAATCACGATTTTCTAGCTATCTCTCAGTTACAGATCAAAGTGCGTTATAAAAACAAATACTATGAATTACAAGTGAATGTTGCACTAGAAGATGACATGTCTATCAATACAAAAGTTTAAAACGTATGTTCATCAGCAAGGACTACAGGATACCAATTTAGCTTTGTAGCCTACCATAGCGGGCTATACTGGCCATTAAAGGCCTACTCCAGTGTTAAAGGCCAGAGTTGAAGCCGGGGGCCTTTAACAAACAAGGGAGCAGGCATATAATGCTGGTATAGCCTAGCTAGGAAGGACTATAAGGCTATAAGAACATTACACCATTAGAGGGCAGATATTCTAACAAATAAAACAAAGGCCTCACAGACCCCGGAGCTCCCAACATTCCAATGTTCTAATAAGAACTGGAATATTTACTAGCTCACAGAATGTGTCTCCACTCAGAGACATGTTTCTAAAGAATACAGCATTAGAATCATTCAGCTCCTTTTGATGATGGCTAAATATGTACATGAATATGATTGATATTGCTGCTGCCACAAGATCCTGGAATAAACGAGTCCCTAAAACATTCCTTTTTCCTGTATTTATTTTATATATTTAAAGTCACATCAGTCTGTTAAAATTGTGTAAGCCTAGACAGTGGTCACTCTACATGTAAAAAGTTGACATTGTTTTTTGTGATTTACAATGTGACTTATTTTAAAATATGTTTTAAATAACTAGCTTTAAGGACATTAATTTATAAGGCGTATAGGGAGACATTACTTGCAGATAATAGAAATATAATATTAAACGTTTGTTTTCATTCCCTTACATATAACTAAAAATAAATTATTTTAAGCCACTGTGTGTTAATGCATAGAGATGCACAACTTAAAAAAATTAAATGAGAGAACTAAAAAGAAAGATACAATGGCTGCCATTATGACTTTGGCGGTCACGTAACAGCCACGCCAGTGATGGTGGTCAGACTTCCCACAGAAACATAGCCAGTTTGCTGCCAGTCCTGCCAGTGCAGTCTGACTGGTTGCCATCTCCAGCCCAGCGGCAACCACTGCACCGCCCACCCTATTACGACTCTGCAGACTACCAAGATTTCTGGGGTGGCAAGACTGCCACCCAAAGCCTGGCAGAAACAGCAAGTATAAGGGGACCCACTCACTTCCAGGAACACCACCTTGATGTCTTTCCAGCATTCTTCTTCGCCTTCCTGCTCCATGACTCCCAACGTCGACGAAGAAACCTGCAGAGCACACAAGGGGCGAAGGGGAGAGATACACACCCACACACAACATACACACCATGCATGGACTCCAACGCTCACACGTTCACGCACAGTCACACATGTTACACAACACCCGTTCTGAGACACACACAAACACAGCCAAGTCAAACACACATGTCACATACACGCACCCCGGATCAAAACTAAACAACCACACCAATATCACTAACAAGCTGAGAGAAACAAACTATTACAAATACACAACAAAACATACAATTGCCAAATACAAGAAATAACAGTGATCTTGAATACAAAAAAATGCATAGAAATGCACATCGTACAGCACATAATAGAAGTATGGAACCTTTCCTGTGAACAAAAAGACTCAACAAATGTATTGTTAGAGTACCAACATGAATTCTGTTGGCCAGAATTTTATATATTAAAAAAATAATTAAATATGACACAAAGACACCAAGTAAGGCCTTTAGGCCAGTCAAATGTCGAAAAGTCTTTAAGACACAGTGTGCCTGGCAAAGGCCCCAACTTGACTCCTGACAGCCTAATGGCCTCCACAAGGAAGGGGCATCAATGGGGCAGGCATCCACCTCAAGGCTCTGTCGGTGTGAGTGGTGGTGGGGGGTTTGGTTTGGGAGTGGGGTCCTTGGGCTTTGGCTCGGGAGGGCTGGGGGATTTACCTTTGATTTGGACAGAGGGGCAGGGGCTTTGGACTTGTGTTTAGGAGAGTTTTTTGGGGGGGAACGGGAGTGGCTTTTTGATGGGTGGTGTTCAGCAGAGATAGAAGGGAGGTCTGGTGAAGACTTTGAGGTTGAGGGACTTGGACTGGACAGTGAACCATGATGGCGAGGGGTAACCGAGGTGGGACAGGCTCAGGGAACAGGTCAAGGCAGGCAAGGAAAAGCTTCTTAGGACCATGGGGGATAGATTGGGAATCTGGTTTGCGAGTGGAGGTAGAGGGAGTGATTGTAGGACGTGTAGGTGTGCAGGATATGGGTGCAAATGTATGCAGGGTATGTGTGTGTGAGGTGGAGGAATGTTGAGTGTCTGAGTGCAGGCGTTTATGTGTTTTGGGAGGGGGTAAGAGAGTCTAGGAGAGGACAGACAGGTCATGTGGATGTATGTTGGGGTGGTGTCTGCATGTAAGGTGGGTGTGCTGCATGTGTCAGTGATGGTGGTTGTGGAGAGTGCAGATATGGTGCATGGGGTGCATGTATGAGCATCTGCTCTTGTGGTGACTGAGGACAACACAGAACTGGTGACAGGAACTGGGATTGAGGATGCAGTGCTGGCAGGTGTGAGTGGTGATGTGACTGTAAGGGAGGAGGTGCTGGGGACACAGGGGAGGTAATGGCTCATGTTGTGTCTGCTTTTTGTGTTGAGTGTGTGCATGCTTGTGATATGATTTGTGGTGTCTGGGTTTTTCTTTGCGTACCTTGTCTGTTGCTTTGTTTGAGTGCATGTCTGTATATGTGGCTTGGCTGAGAGAGGGGAGAGGGGTCGGGGATGGGGAACAGGTAGCAGGAGGGAGGACGGAAGTACTAGTGACACTGGCTGCCATCAATGAAGAGGCCGGAGCCTGAAATGATCTCTGTAGGCCAGACAAGGCACTGTGGATGCCCCCTAGGTGGCATTTCTCTTCTGCATCTGGGATGCCAGGCCCTGGATGGTATTCACAATAGTTCCCTGCCCTACAGAGGTGAAACTCAGGAGGTCAATATTCTCAGCATTGAGAGCAGACTGGGGCAGGGGCTGAGGTGCCTGGGGTGAAGGAGACGCCCAACCTCCTGGATGGAGATGCCCAACCTCCTGGATGAGTGGGCACGGGCAACTGGGTAGGGAGCTACTGGGAGGGTGATGCTGTAAAAGGGGTGGCAGACAAGGATTGAGGTGGGCTGGTCCCAGAAGGTTCCACTACTGCCAGGTGGCTTCCATTGGAGGAGGAATCTGTATCTGTTGTATCTGCTCCAGTCTCCCCCACGGTGTTCCCCTCACCCTCCAACTTACTTGTCCCCTCAGCGGTCGTTGCCTCCCGGGTCCTGTGGGCTGCAGCCTCCCCACTCACCGGTACCCCTACTCCTTCGCCTGCTGATGCTAATACACACAAGGATAGAATAGAACAAAAAGGAGGGGAGTGAGTGAAAAAGATGGGAGCATAGGGTCAATGTAAATACCCTTTGTACCCTTTACCCTTTGTACATTTCACCAAATCAACAACATTAATCATCTGAAATTCCTGAATGCACCAACCGCAACATCAATAGACATATCAACACACCTACTGTGCATACACTCTAGTGTGTATACTCAATCATAAAACCTCTACAGTAACAATCAGGCAATACTCTATACTGTCATGCTTCTTGTATACAGGATTATTACTGTGAAAAGTCAGTCTATAAGTGACATTTGTACAGAGTCATGCCTACCTGTGTCAGCCTTAATGGACATGAAGAGATAGGTATTGTAACCTACTTAAGATTCTGAATATCCCTGTCATATCCTACAATTTGGCACCTTGCATATGCCATGACAACCTGTTTCACAGATACTTACGTATCACAGCAATTAATGCTTACATCACAACTGTCTCCTAGCTACATCATCTGTCATAGCTACACCTGACATCTTTTATCCTATGGCTAACACACCCTTTCCATTCTAAAGCAAACAGTACAGGAAATAAACTCTGTAACTCACCCCATTGGGGCTGCTGTGTTGCTCTCAAGTGTCCATCCAACTCTGGGTAGGCCACTGCCAGTATGCAGGCCATTCGGGGGGTTAGGTTCCGATGGGCGCCCCTACCTCATTGGGAGGCTGTCCCCAGCTGGGCCTCCATGGTCTTCTGGGCCCAGCATTTCAGGTCCTCCCACCGTTACCTGCAGTGGGTGCTCTCCTGCTATAGACCCACAGGGTCCGCATGTCCTTGGCGATGGCGCGCCACAACCCTTTCTTCTGATGGGCACTGACCTACAGAGGAAACACAAATAGTGAGACACCATTAACCAGACAATTCAGCCTTCACAAATATGGCCTACAAAATGCATTATCCCCTCATCAGGCACACACATGCATAAGTGCTGCCATCAGCCATGTCCCCCATATGACACACTGCCAGCACACACACACACATCTCCATGCACCCTTGTTGCATGCAACGTACTAATGGTGTACTCACCTGTTGGTCTGGAGGCCCATACAACTGCCCACACAGGGATAGGACCCCATCCACAAGCCTCTCAAACTCCGCTGATGTAAAGCTGGAGCCTTTTCCCCTGTTTCACAAGCCATGGCAGGTTCCAGACACACGTCAGAGCAGCATACTGTGGCAAGTCAGGAATCAAGTGAAGTGGTAGAAAGAAAATGGCGGTCAGGTCCACTGTGGTGAACACCTTCACACTGGCGTTGATCATCATTGGTTTCCATACTCCATAGAGGGCTATGTTAGCCAATGAGGAATTGCTCAGTGGTGCAGACCGGCTCCCGCCATGATGCGAATGCCGATGGTGTGAGGTCACTTCCACCTGTCCCTCAATATAGGGCAGGCGGGTGCCATTTTCTAATGCTGGTACACATGTACAGATTGATTGTAGCGTCATTGTAGTCGAATGTAATCACTTATACAATTCCAGTGTCCAACATAGAAGGTGCTGTAGTGTGTTCACGGTTCCTGCTGTCACTCCTTTCTTACTTTTGGGTCCTTTAGGTACCAACCACTAGGAGGAGGAGGAGGAGGAGGAGGAGGAGGAGGAGGCAAGCACCCGTGTACAGACCCCTTGTGGACTTGGCTACACTGGAGGACAGGCACATCATACTTACCTATCGTCCGGACAGATCCACAATCATAGAGCTGTGCACACGATTCGAGACTGATCTGCTACCTGCTATCCGTTGCACCACAGTAATACCCCCTCTTGTGCAGGTACTCTTTGTGCTCCATTTCCTGGCAACTGGCTCTTTCCAGGTGACAGTGGGCTTGGCTGCAGGATTTTCACAGCCGAAGGTCTCTATTGTGCTTGCAAGGGCTTTGGCAGCCTTGCTCAAACACATGTGCAGCTCCATCACATTTCCCGAGTAGATGATTTACCCGCTGTGAAGGCTGGATTATATGCAATGGGACATATACCACATGTTATTGGGGCCATTGACAGCACCCATACTGCATTAGTCCCACCCAGGGCCAATGAACAAGTGTACAGGAATCGGAAGAGTTTCCACTCACTCAATGTCCAGATGGTGTGCCTTGCTGACCAGTAAATCTCCCACGTCACTGCCAAGTATCCAGGGTTGTTGCATGATGCCTTTGTCCGGAGGAATAGCAGTTTCCCACGGCTGATGGCACAACTAAAGTGGCACAGAGTGTGGCTAATAGGTTAGCCTGAGTCCCCACCCAATGTATGTCAGTGTATGCCATGAGGTGTCATTGTCCATGCCATTATACAGGGCTAATGTGTGTCCCTTACTTCTTGGAGGTGATTCCCGCTACCAAAACCTATCCTGGCTCCTGACCCCTGCTGGAAATCCGAGAACAGGGGCTGAAAATTGGTACAATAATGCTTATGAGTGTAGCAGGAAGATTATTGAAAGGACCGTTGGGCTTCTGAAGGCTAGATTCATATGCCTCCATTTGACTGGAGGATCCCTGTGCTACTCCCCTGAGAAGGTCTGTAGAATTGTTACTGTGTGCTGCATGTTGCACAATTTGGCCCTCAGATGGCATGTGCCCTATCTGTAGGAGGAGGGAGGTGACAATACAGCTATGGCAGCAGTGGACACTGAGGACAATGAGGAGGAGGAAGAGGAGACGAATGTGGACAACAGGACTCAAATGATCCAGCAGTACTTTCAATGACACTCAGGTAAGACTGTTGAACTAAACATTTTTACCTTTTAGTGTTGTGTTCCGTGACTGTAGCATAATGCTAGTCATTACCTTTGCATCCCACCTGACTGTCACCCATGTCTTCCCTTATTACAGATGTTGGCTTTGTTTCAACAGTGTACTGTTGTGATGTGTACAGACTGCTGAGACACATTTGTAGGATTCATCAACATGTTACTGAACATTTACACAGGATCATGCAGTTCATTGCAGTTCAATACATTGTACTTTACCTGTAGATAAAGCACTATTACTCAGGTTGTGTCCAAGGGTGTTTATTGACAATTGCTATACAATCAGAAGTGCAATAGAGTGGGGGTGATAGTTGGGAATAGTCCAGTGTAGTGGGCCAGTCTGTCTGCAGCACAGGCCCAGTGTCCAAGGGGCCATAGGAAGGGGAGCTATGGCAGTTCAAAGTGAACAAAGTTACACAGTGGAACACAAGGGGGACATTCAGGAGGGCCTAATTTCCTGGTGGTGGTCTTTTTCTTGGCAAGTGTCTCTGGTGCCTGTCTGGGTTGCAGGGACCTTTTGTGGGGTGGTTCACCTTCTTCAGGAGAGGGGGTGCTTGTGGCCTGTGGGTCCTGTGGCAGTGCATCCTATCCACTAGCTGCATCAGATGTGGAGGGCTGTGTCAATACACAGTCAAGCGCAAGGGGCCTGCTGGTGTGTTGTGAAGTCCCTCATGATGTTGGCTATATCACCCAGCACCCCTACAATGGAGACCATGGTGGTGTTCAGGGTCTGAAATTCTTGCTTGATCTCCTGGTGGTGTTCCACCTGCAGCCGCTGGTTCTCCTGCATGATGTTTATCACCTGCCTCATCTTGTCCTGGGGTTGTTGATAAGCCCCCAGTACATTAGTGAGTGCCTTCTGGGCAGTCGGTTCCCTGGGCCTGTCCTCCCCTGGCACATGCTGTCCTCCGACCATCCCTGGCCTCCTGTGCCTGTGTCCCCTGAACGGTGCGCCCACTGCCACTGACCCCAGGACCCTCATTGTTTTGGCTGTTAGGTGTGGACTGGGGTCCCTGTATAGGTGATTGACGTGTCCTGGGGACAGATGTCTAGAGATGTTGGGTGGCTGTTCTGGTAATGGATACTGAGGGGGGAGGATCTGTGGTGGACTGGGTGTGGGCTGGGGTAGCCAACTGGCCAGTGGTCGCTGATGGGCCAGGGAGTTCATCCAGAGCCAGAATTCCAGAGTTGCTGTAATCACTGGGGGCTTCTTCTTGTGGGGGGCTAGGTAGCTGTGGCACCTTCTTGCTGCTAAGATTGGATGGGGCACCTGTGGGGATGTAAGTGGTGTACTATGCTTTGTCTGTGACATATTCTGCATCCCTAGCTTCCCCTGTATTATTGCTGTTTGCCTGCCACCTTTGTTAGTGAATGGTGCTGGAATGTGGGATTTTTGGTTCTCCATGCTGTGCATGCATTGGTTGTGGGTGTTCTTGCAGGGCTAGAAGGGATGTGCATGCAGTGGGCTTGGCATTTGGGTTTGTTAATTGTGGTGGTACACTGTGTGGGATGGAGTGGGGTGATGGAGTCAGGGTGGAGTTTGAGATGGCATGCTGTTATGGGAGGGTGATAGGTGATAAATGTTTATTCACCAGTGTCCAGTCCTCCGGCAACTCCAGTAAGTCTCTCAGGATGGAGGGTTGCCAAAACTTGCTCCTCTCATGCTGTCAGCTGTGGGGGAAGAGGTGGGGTTCCACAGCAAGTCCTCTGGATAGCGAGCTGGTGCCTTGCTGCTATGGAATGCACCTTCCCCATAGGTCGTTCAAAGTCTTCCTTATGTCGTCCCTTGTTCGTGGATGCTGTCCCATGGTGTTCACCCTGTCCACGATCCTCCACCATAGTTCCATCTTTCTGACAATGGATGTCTGCTGGACCTGTGTTTCAAACAGCTTTGGCTCTACCCTAACTATTTCCTCAACTATGACCCTCAACTCCTCATCGGTGTCACAAGGGGGTGCCTTTGTCGGATACATGGGTGTCATGAGGTATGTGCAGGTTGTTCAGGGATGATGTGTGATGTGATGGGGTGTGTGATGTTTGGTGAGTGTCAGCTGAATTGGTAGTTGTGATGTGTGTACAGTTCTCTTTTGGATTGTTGTCACAAAGTGTAGATGTCTTGTCAGGTTTGCAAAGGTTTGGGGGTGATGTGGGGGGGTGTTTTATGGTGCTGTTGGTAGGTGTGTGGGGTGTGTGTATTTGTGTCAGGTGTGGATTTTTTGTTCTGACCAATGTTGTCTTGTTTTGTATTTGTGTGGCAATCTCCGCCGCAGCGGTATTCACGGCGAATGGTTTACAATCGTTGAATGTCCGCTGAGGTGATTCGTGGGTCATTATTTGGAGGGTTTAGTATTGGTGGCATAACGGTAAGGGTGGTAGTTCCTTGAATTTATCACATTCAGTCAGTCTGGCGGATTTGTGGTTGAGGCTGTTTTCTGTCGGTTTTTTGTGTGTGTGCCATAATCTGGTGGACGGATGCTCACCTCCGTGGTGGTATGTTGGGGCAGTCACTGCAGCGGCATTCCGAATTTACTGACAATGTCATAATGAGGGCCTTAGTCTTTTTAGGAAGTTCAAAATCCTCCAGCAGGGCAAACCTGAAGCTATGTCTGATGAAGTTGCTCCGAAGGCTGATACCTTTCCCATGAGGTCCCTCTGACACTCCAGATGTTTTGGAAGACAAAAGAATTCTAAGTACCAACTTTTCAGAGGTTTTCTAACTAATAGTAAATGCATGTGCAACATTGCTGTGTCAATTAGCCATACCAAGAGTGTGTAAGCTATTAGTGCCCACCTCCTAAGGTTTACTGTCACAAGGACCACAAATAAATAGCTTCATACAGAGTGAGAAAGCCTCATCCCAATGTTGCATTGTCCTACATTTGGTATAACCTTCTGAATACAATTCTTGGAATGGCATGTTGGTATATATATTTTCCATTTATACAACTGGGATCATCAACATCATCCAATTTTCTTCAAAATATTTCTAATTTAATTTTTTCTCAAATATCAATACTATACTCAAAGCAAACATGTTTCATTCCACTGAAAGAAACTTCCTCAGGGCTCAAAATGATTTGGTATATGTAATTACATTCACATATGTTTTTCCATTATACGATCCTGATCCTCATCACATAAGTTAACATTTTTAAAAGTATATTTGCCGTCTCCTCAAGTACTAGGAGTATCTTCTACCAGAGTGTAGAACATGGAGTGATACCCTAGTATTAACAGAGGATGATTAAAAATGTTTTTTTATTAAAACCTTTCAGAGTTTGTTGGAGTAGTAGCTGAATAGAGTTCCAGAATCACAGGGATAGCCCTTAGTGTTCAAGACGCACACCTAAAGGTGCCATCATCAAAGTTCAGTCCACATCCAAGGTTCCAGACTATACAACTGTTAGCTACAGTGACAGAAAGTGTTTTGATGGGCTAGTGGTGAGGCTGACTACTGTATACTACAACAGCCAGTGGCTGGGGTGACTTCTGGACACTTCTCATCAAAGAGGACAAATGTTATGGGCATCTCTGTCCATTTTTACAGCTGTAAATAGGCCCAGAAAGCACTATTCTAGGGGAAGCTGTGGTGGCACAGGCCTTCCCCTTCTGAAGGGAATCTATGGGTCAGCCAGGAATGTGTGTAGGGACATGAACAGTCCCATCTTCCTAAGCCACATCAAAGTAGTTCTGGGAACAACTCCTTCTTCCACTGGGCTGTGCCCAACTGGCTGTAGAGGTCCTAAAGAGCAAAGGCCTTCACTTCCTCAGGTTCCTCTTTACACTTAACTGGAAATTGGCAGGCTCGTTACTGTCCCTTTCACGTTAATGATGTTCCTGCAACCTCCCCTGCTGCCCCTCTTGAGCTGAAAGGTATCACTTTCCCCGCCAAAGTCCATTCTCTCATGAAACCTCCATGAAAGTGATTTACGCTGTTCTTCCAGCAATTGTTGGATCTCATTAAGATCAAGCGCTGGCAGGGCAATTATTTATTAAATGAATTAGCCTCCAAGAGCTTCAGGCAGGAAAAGGTATCTTTCTAAAAGTTACATTTCCTGAATATTCATTAAAATATACTCTTTGTATTGAATTCAATTTTAGCTAATTATCTCAACTAGTGATTAAAAATGTTTTCCTGCTTGTCCCAAACCTGAGAAATCCAAATATTACATTAATCAGCATTCTAATCTTCCTCCTAGGACAATCAGAGCCTTCTATACTGAAAATAGCTTTTGAGGGCCTGTCACTGAAGAGAAATGACAACATTGCATTTCTACATGTCACACTTTCATTTATCAGGCACCCTACCTTATAGACTACAAAGCTAATATGAGGGTGACTTATTGATTTTTATGAGGACAGTTTCTCCCCTGTCAGAATGCTTATTCTGATGAGTTGACCTGCAGGTTTAAACTGCAGCAGACAGGCTAAAATGGTAGCCCTGAAGCCATATTTTTGTTTGTCAGAAAGAGGAAGGGAGATCAGGCACTAGACTTATTGCTATGCTTCCGAGGGTCTGAAATTCCTTCCAAATTTTACCAAGGTAAAATATTGGAGAAAGAGTGAGCAGAGTCTTTTTAAAAAAGAGTCATCCATGAATCATGGAATTCTGAAACAAGGATCTTTTTGTAAACTAGTGAGTAGTTATATTTCCTGCTCAAACTGAAATATTTCACAATGTTCTTTAATTTAAACAGTATTTTAGGGTTCAGATTGCATTGACTGGGTCTTGATTAGCAGTGCAGAGAGTCATGAATCCTGCAACACCAGTCCAAAAAAATTGAGTGTGACCACACAAAAAGGGGCATTTTCTCACAAGAATGTTAGCATGCTAGTTATTCATCAGATCTCTGTGAAGATTCACTGAAAGAGAATGAGAGTGCTGATTTGACTAATGTGCACTATCCATCAGGCCATCATGTGAGTACAGCACACCATTCAAAGATGTTGACTGTTCAGGGTTCCATCACTCAGGTTTCACAGGTTTGTCTATATGACTATTCCAATGAGGCATCTGTCTGAGCATTTCTAGCGTGTTAATTCTCATACCTGCCCCTAAACTTGTTAATTAGAAATTCAAAACCAAAGAGGAGGCAGGTCTTTCTCACAACCCAAAATGTTGGAACTTCCTCCGACTGATCCCGACAGCTAAAATCTAACTTTTTAAATTCAATAGGCATTTCAAAATGTTTTCTGAACTTCCTAAATTAGTTTGGTTACTGGAATCTTCCTTTGAGCTCAGATACTCTACTGATAAGTGCAAATTATGATTACAAATAAAAAGGAAACACATAAAGACATTTATGTTGTTATTGATTGTTGCTATTGTTAGTTCTGATTGCAGATTGCACTACATTTGTATCACTGTTTCATATGTGTGCTATCTTTGCTACTGAATATTAAGTTTTTAAGAATGTCATTTTAAGTTTAAAATAAATATTGATGATAAACAGGATGACAATATCAGATAGCTGACAATATCAGACACATTTCTCATAGTATCTTCATCCATACTTCACTGAAAATGGCATACAAATATTGGCTTAAATTGAGGGCACTGAGTAAATTTTTGTCATTTGCAGAGTTTCTGGGAAACCGATAAGTAGACCCTTGTAGAAACATACTTACCATTAATCACTTTTAAATTAGGCTCAGCTAAGGGCTCATATAGCTACTTTTGTAAGTAAAAATTGTTTTAGAACTTTGTATTTTAATGCAAAATGATGACATTTATTTTGCTCTCCCCTCAAACCATTTTGCTTAAAAAACATAGGGTCTGATTTGTCACACTATATTAGAGCCTAGAAAAAACAGTATCTAGCTTTCATCTGTGATCACCCTGCTTGCTTCCAAACACAATTACTTTGGCTTTAATCTACTTATGATAGCCAAAAAGAGCAGTATTCTGCACATGCTGTAAAATGGATACATCCTCCTCTTTCAATTTTAGGGGAGCTACATTTGCTTTATTAACATTTTTACTCAGACCACCTATACAAATTGAGAAGCAGCTGTGTAAGCACGTGCAGGAATGCTCCCTTGTTTCCCTGCTCGATTTGTAATAACTATACACTGTGGAGCCTCAACTCAGCTTAATGCAAGCCCAGATCTTAGTATATAAATGCTGATTCCATCAAGACGTTCAGAGGAATTCTGCTCAAAAGCAGCTTTTTCCACAGAATTTGTCTCACCTCTATCAAGAGCCTTGGGCAATCTATGAATCAGGTAACAAGAGACATCTTTTGAACTGTACTCCAATTATGTACCAACTTAGGGCATGCCAAATAGTATCTAATATCACACCTCAACAGCAAAATGTTGTATAACAACAGAGACATTGTCAGTCATTTTTGGGGACTACAAGGCAGACAGGGGCTACTGGACGCTAGTCATTGTGGCTGAGGTCATTAGCCACTGGAGTCTTTGTGCCCATCCTACAATGACTCTAAAAACTATGCCATGTACTCCCTTTCCACACTTAACTCCCAGATTAGCAAGGGCGAGTAGTCCAAGGAATCTAATGGAGATAATTTGCAGTGTACCGAATCAAATCTCAAGCAATCAAACAATAGATGCAGCAATGTAATGTACAGACCATTGTTTTTCCATCAGTTAGCCTGGAGTAAATGACTGCTCATTTCAGAGGTATGATTTAATGTGTGGATGTCATGGTATATTCAGAATACTAGTTTAACTTGAAGTTTAGTGTCACTCAGGGCAGGTTTACATGTTCTTCAACATGAAGTAAGAGAATTCCATCCCGACAGAAGGAAATTCATTATCTCATTTCATATGTGAATTTTTAGAAGGAAGAATTAGAAGGGACAGTTATATGGACGAGACTACTAGAACTAAGTGATTGGCCTGAAGAAAAGATTAATGAGGGTGTCATACTTGCAGGACCAATGTTGTAAACTCGATATATGCAACCACTATAAAACTCTCTTTTTGCCCCCCGGCCCCTTTCACCTAAAGTTCATCCGGTCCACATAATTAACTTCTGTCCTAGACTTCACCCATGTTGGCCCATCAACAGCACACAAGAGGAACTAATACCCCAGCCTTTTGTTGTAACCCTAAAAGTTACTCTCTCTTCATCACATACCCTTAAGCATCATGAATGGTGTAGAGCATATCAATATGTTCATGATTTTGTACTTACCTATCACTCTTTCAGTCAATTTATTTTGGCATATACACAATTGCCTGCTTCCTTCCTCAATATGTCTTCTACGTGTTGTTTGGTGTGGGTATATTGACACCAGAGACAGAAGATTGTATGGCAATATACTATATTAGAGGGTAAGTTATGATGTAGTAGAATGTTTCTGAGCTTTTTTGTTTCTTCTTTCCCCTTCTAGGTTTCTGAAGGTGAGATACACCGGTGATGCAGCAGACTCCCTTAGGAAAAGGATAGAAGCCACAGCTAAGCATTTGCCTCATCTTCTTAGGATATATTGGTGCACCCCTGTTTCCTTTCTATGGGAATAGTGGTGGAGGGCGCATGGCTTTGGGAAGAAGTCAATAATATATTCACTGTTTGTGAAATGGTGGAAAGGAAACATCACCAAAGGGTGAAAAGAAGAAAACAAGGAAAACATTTTTATACAAGTTCAGGCCATTTTGAATGTGCTCTGATTACCAACACTCCATAGAGAAGAGTGGTCATTTTAAGCTCCTCTTCTTTTTTTCACCTGAGATAAAATGTTTATTTTATTAGTTGATTAAAACCATAAAACATTCCTTCAACATAATATTTAACAGAACAATATTAATGCACTAAGACATTTATATTACATAAAACTGAAAAAAGTTAAATACATTCTACAAATTTGATTTGATCCTACTCAATTCCGATTGCCGGTACAAGACTTCATATCGGTCCATCTGTGTAACCCGTGATGTTACCTAAGAACCTTCCTTCCTTTCATGTATTCACTTGTGGTAGATGATTTTTGTTTCTACATATGCTCTCCATATCACTGGCTTGTTTCAGCAGACGTAATTTTAGCGGAAAAAATGTCCAAAAATTGAACCAATCTAATATTCAATATGGTGTTTCGTGGATTGAATGCTTCAGTCAGTGCACGTCTACAGGATCTGATCCCTAAGCCATTTAGTTCTTTTTTCAGTAAGGGTCTTCTTTCAACAGCAAGGGCTGGGCAAATGCAGACCACATGCACCAAGTTCTCTTCTGCCAAGTGACAAAGGAGGCACACAAGGGCGCCCGCTCGTGGCCTCTTCTTCCATTTTGGCACAAGGTCTAACGTTGGAACTTCATCCAGCCTGAGCCTTAAAAAGAGTTGCTTGATTTTCCATGAGTAGGGGACAGCCATTAGTGGTGATTCTTTGAGTATTTTATATGAGTTAAGAATCAACCAGCCATGCAACTGTTTAGCCAGAGCCTCCCTGTCGTCTAGCCAGCTATGTAGTTTACTTGATTTATTCACTGCTTTGTTAAAAGCCGGCGTGGGAAACGACTGGTCCCATGCATCACCTAAGTTCAAAAGACTTATACTCTTTTCCAGATACCTTTTATAGATGCTATTCGCTCTTTCCAAAATATTTTCCTGCCAGACTAGATTGGCTAAAGATCTTTTTTGACTGCGGCTCAGTTTGTAACAGCATTTAATGAATTCCGCAGGACGGGCCAGCGACTGCTTAACCAACAAAAATTCTAGTCTGACCTGTGCTGCCGAGGCATGCCTTGGTAACTGAAAGACACGCTATATATCTTTATCAGAAGCTTATCCAGGAGAACTACCTCCATCCTCCTCATTATTTCGGCCCCATAGGAGAGTGTTGGCAGTAATTTTGCTCTCATTATGGCAGTCAATGGATTCAGGGCATGGCCACAGATTGAATTTGAGAGCTTGCCAAAGGTGTAAGCAAATGCCTGCGCCTTATTTTTTATTGCTTCTTTTTGTAGCACATAGTTGCACCTGGCCTCAACCACGACTCCTAGGTATCTGTAGGAGCTTACTTCCTCCAAAGTCTTTCCTTTCAGGTACCGTTTACACTGGCTGGTGGGTCTGCGATTCAGAGTAATCATTATAGATTTATTATGGTTGATTTCTAATTCATTTATTCTTGCATACTCTTCAAATTTGTTTAGCAGTTTTTGCACGCCTATTCTGGTGTTGCTAATTAGTAATAGGTCATCTGCATATAACATATTAGATGGTTGCCGACCACCCAGAGAGGGGGAATGGGATGATTCATTGTTTAACTTGGCAGACCGATCTGCTTTATACAGGTTAAAGAGTGTTGGGGCCAATACGCAGCCTTGTTTAACACCAACTGTTGTTTTAACTGCCCTAGATAAGTGTGAGCCTCCCCCCAGTTTTACCTTCACCCTTGTATCAAAGTAAGTCATTTTGATAGCATTTAAAATAGTAACTGGTAGCCCCCAAAGCTGTAGTTTGGCCCACAGTGTGCCACGAGTGACACAGACAAAGGCATCTTTAAAGTCAACAAGACACAAATAGGTGGGTGTCCTGGTTGCTTTTGCTCTGTTGGTAATCAGTCCCAGTGCAATAAGGTTCTTTAGCGTTCCTTGATGCTTAATGAAGTCGCTTTGATTTAATGCCAGAATGCTTTTATCTGCAATCCAAGACTCTAAGTAGTTTAACACACAAGATGAGAAATACTTGAGGTCCACATCTAAGAGAGCGATACGTCTGTAATTGCTTGGGGAAGCTGCGTTCCCTCCTTTGTAGATGGGGTTAATTATTGAGCCTCTCCAGGTTGCCGGGACAATTCCTGTTGTGAGCACACAGTTGAACATTGCTGCCAGGAAACTGGCCCATCTTTCTATTTCCTGTTTAAACAGTGCCTGCGGTAAACCATTTGGTCCTGGTGCACAATCAGTTTGCGACTTAACAATGATTTTTATTAATTCTGATGCTGAAATCTTCAGGCTTTCTGAAACATCTGGTTCCTGGCATTTGGTAAACCCTTGGGTTTGCAGCTCTTCTTCATTGTATTAATGATTTTCCAGAATCTTTTGGGGTCAGATGTTTTGGACGCAAAGTGTAGTTTGGCCCAAAGAGTCTTGTGCTGGTGTTTTTTATAGGTCCATATTTCCCTTTCAAGTAGTTTCCTTTGCTCTTGCAAGGTGGCCAATAATGATCCATTGTCTGGGAATTTACTAATTTGCCTTAATAGTTTACCTACAGCGGCTTTCTTTCTATGGAATGGCTGCGGTAGATGTAAACCTTTTTGATAATTCAATTGTAATCCCTTTCTTGTATTTCCTGTTAAGTCTTTTTTTATAAGGTCGGTGGCAAAGTTCTCTTAGACCATTGTCAATTTTGCCCCCCTCGTGGCCATTGACTCTAGCCTTAGTAGAGCCCCTTCTGCTTGGCTTTCAATAGTATTGGATGACCATTTATGTTGTTTTAGATTTTTAGTGCCAATCACTCTTTTCAGGGCTACCGCTTTCCCTGGCTTATGTGATGATGAACGAATCACGATTACCTGCAGCTTGTGATCACTTTCCATGCAGTCCAAAATGCTGAAGTCGCTCACTAATGTCTACAGGGCAGGAGTTACCAGTGTATAGTCAAGGTGAGAGACCGTTTTCCCAGAGAATCTTGTCCATGCTGGAGGGATGACGGACGGCTTCCGACCATTTAGCACAAAGAGGCCTGCAGCTTCACAGGTGCATATGAAACTCTCACCTAACTTGTCTTTCCTGCTTTTTATTGGGAGAGATTGGGTGGGCACCATGGCCACTGTTTGAGTATGCTCTTCACCAGGATTGTGGATTATGCAGGGACTGAAATCACACAAAATTAGCCAGTATGCTGATTGCACTGTACTTTTCATCCTTATCAGTTGGTTTAATAACTTATTTGCTTCAACTGTTTTGTTTTTTGGATTAATATATATATTGACTAAGGTCAGTGGTTCCTGTGTATTCTTTCCCCATCCATCAAGCCTGATTAGTTGAAAGGGTAATTCTTCCTCCTTGTGCTCTGAGATCTTTGCTAGGATGCTCATGCTAATATATATCCTGTGTTGGTTTTTGTGGATGGACTGAGATATTCTATAAATCCTATTAATCGTATTGATTCCATCGCCCAGGATTCCTGTAGGAATATAATGTCAAAGGCACTAAAAAACGTTGTTGCTGCTGGATCCTCCATCTTTGCCCGCAGGCCACCTATGTTGCATGAGCACATGTTCAATACGCCTTGTGGGTATTGTTCTTCAGCTATTCAGCTGTTGCCCATCGGTCCTGAGGGAGGTGCCGTCGCCACCCATTCCCTTCCATAGTGGGATCTCTGACCTAAAACCAGTCTTTTCCTCCCTTCTTCTTTCCATATTTGAACTTTCAACTGGGCCTTGGGTGGTCTCCTTTCACTAATCATTTCGTCAGTGACTCCACTGTGAAGGATGGCCGCGCGTGCTCCATGCAGGACAGACCACGTGCCTTTAGGCATTTCCAGATGTTGAGAGTCTAGTAGCAGGGGTGGATATTGTTCACCTTTATAGATGACCACCTCAATACCCCAGGCTTTCAAAAGGTCCCTTTTCTCCATAATCTGTTTGGGTGGGACCGGCTCTGCAAAGATAGTAAGTGTTGGGTCTGTGTTTTGGCTGCCTCTTGCTTGAATAAATTTGATTGCAGCAATGTCATCCGAGGCCACATACTGTAGGTCCGGAAGTGCTTTTATGAGTTTTAAAATAGTAGAGCGATTGAGAACATCTGTGGGGGACCTTGAGGTGAATTCCGGAATCCAAAGCAGCTGGTAATTTGGTTCGTCATTTTTGTACCTGTTTGAGAGAACTGCTTTTGCTCTGCATTCTTATTTTGTTCCCTGTAGCCCTTTTCACCTAGCCTGGTGCCATGGTCATTCCTCTTACTGCTTAAGTTTACCTGTGAAAGTTGGCTGAATTGTCCATGCATAGTGGTTGTTGACTTTATACTTTGCTGGGCCCTTAGGGGACTTGTACAATTGTCCATATATTTGCCAAATATAATTGTCCAAGAACTGTGGGGGGCCTCAAAGGAGACTTTATTGGCTGAACAGCACCTGTTGAATCAAAGGAGATCTTTACTTCTACTTTTGTGGCGGTACTTGTACTTGCGGGGACAGAGATGTCTCTATTATGTCTTCCACTTGGTGCAGTGTGCTCCTGGCTTTGTTCATTTGGGATGATTTTGGTGGTTTGTAAGGTGGATAGTTGGAGAGATTGTGCAGATCTTCATCCTTTTCTTGCCCGTTTTCGTTCTCGTTTTGATAGAACCCGAGTTAAGGGTTTATCAGAGCTCCCATGTTTGGTGGTAGCTTGTTACGGAGAATGATTTTCCATGGTTTCCATACTGAAGCTTACTGAAGCGTTACTTTCTGCCAGAATTCTTTTATCTCTTAAGGTTGAGGATGAGGCTGTTTGAGGGCAGTGGAGCATCTCCTTTTGTTTTATGCGCAAGCAAGGCGGATTTTAGCATATTAGCGAGGGAGTTAGTATATGTGTGTTCATCATTCCGGGCGGAGAGAATTTCTTTTAATATTCCTTCTAGGATTAGCGGCAGTTGAGACAATTTATCTTCCACCTCCTTGCTTGAGCAGATAGTGAAGTCCTTAGCTTGTTTAGCTTGCGCACTTGTTATTAAAGCATTTAACTCTTCCAGCTTATTGTCGATTCTGGAGACAAAAACGGCGATTGTATTTAACAAGTCTACTTGGATATCCATTTTATTTGAATGGAACTGCAGAGCCATAACCGTTGCTTGCATTGAATTTAGGTTTGCAGCCCACGTATTGTCTGCCCTGATTGCATCCGGGGGTCGTGGTTGTGATTTTGATGGTGATTGTGAGTTGGACTTGTGATCCCTGCTTAAGGCACCTTCAATTGTTGTTGCTTTATGGGGATGATTCTGTGCGGCGATCACTATTTCTTCCTTGGGTGATCTATTTGGAAAGCCCAGTTCCATATCCCAGAGCTTCAGTTCCTCACTTTCACATTCATACGTAGGAAAGGAGTGGAGTTTGAGGCTTTGGCACAAGAGGCCACCTTGCTGGGGGTCTTGTTCTAGGATTTCCGCAGTTGCTACCATCTCTGAATCCAGAATCAATAGATTTACTGAGCTAGATGTCCAGTGGTGCTTGGCGGGATCTGCACTAGTGCTCCTTATGATTTTCTCTTGCCCGAGAATATGGGGCACTCCTCTTGCAGGAGTGCGGGCAACTTGGGCTATGCACGGGGGTCTACTTTCAGAGGCTGCTTTCTCATGATCACTACTGTTGGTGAAAGAGGAGGGGGAGCAGGTAGGTTCACTCTAGCTCTCTCTCTGAAGCTTCCTTGAGTTTGCAGATTGTAGATGGATGATATGCCACCCCCTAAGTTTAGTTTGCTTGGTGCCAGCGATTCAGTCCTCTTTTCAGCACCATGAGTTCTTACAGCAGCAAAGTAGTCAGTTATCTTGCGGTGATTGAGTGGAGGGGTCCCAACTTTCCAAAGGTCTGGTTCTACCCAGTTCGATTCTTCCATGCTGGAGTTTTGCTCAGCCAAGCCCCTGCCTATTTTGTTGGCTGGGGACTGTCTCCTGCGCGGGATGTGGCGATCCAAGTCACTACTTGCTCTCTTTTTTGCTACTGCTCCAACTGAAGGCAGTTCTCTTTTCCTTTTCCTCTTAGTTTATTTTGTATGTTGATTGGTGGCATTGCTTCGTGCTTTACCTGACCTCATACCCCTTTCCCTGATTGACCAATCTGTTTACTGGGTAGTAGGGTAATCTGCTCAAGGGTGCCTTCTGTTATCCTTCAGTTGGGCCTGGTTGCGGGTAGGCAATGAAAATGTTAACTAGATCTTTTCTAGTGCTTACAACTTCCCCAAGAATATTCTCCAACTGATAGCTTGTACAACCTGCTTTGGAATGTGGAAGACGTACCACTTTACTCCTTGTATTAGGGTCGGGGAGGGGTAAAAACTGCGGGCCTGTGGTGATAATATACTGTGGGTCCTGTAGTTCCTGTGGCTCCGGTGCTGGAGCTGATGCTCACAGGAGTTAGCAGGCCTGCCTCATACCGCTTTCTGCTCCTTGGTGGATTCAAATTGTGACCGTAGATCGTCCGTAATTCGTCTGTGGATTTGTCGGTGCTTTGGCTCGACGTTTCCACTGCTCGCTGCTGGTACCATCCGCTGAGCTGGCGCCCTATCACGCCCTCCCCTGTGGCTGCACTTCCTCAAACCAGTGCAATCCGAGTTGCAGCACCTGCCCAGTCCTTCACAAGTCCTGCGGGCAGCTCTAGGAGGGTCAAGGATGCAATTGTGGTCGTAGTGACGCCCACCTTCCAGTTTAAACTTATAATGGTTTTGAGGGAAATCACTAGTGCTTTTTATTCTCACAAAAAAAAACTCTTCCCACCACCAATTAAACAAAGGCCCAGATTTACAAGAATCTGGCGTATCAATACTGATGCACCAGATTTCTTGCACCCCACCACCGCCACCTAACGACACCATGGCTGCACCATATTTACAATACGGCACACCATGGCGCATGTTAGACCCATAGAGTCCAAATGTTTTATGCTATTGTGGTGCTTTGCTCCACTGGTGTTATAAATGTTCAAACTTGTGGAGCGAAGTGCAAGGAGGCCCATTGATTTCAATGGGTGCATCCTTTTTACTCCTGCTTTGAGCAAGCGTTCAAAACCATGCCAAAAATGGCACAATGAAATTTCATTGCACCATTTTTGTGGGCCTCCTAATGCCGGAATGCCTCCATGCAAGCATTGTGCCTGGCGCAGAATTAATGTGGTGCAAGGGTTCACAAATTTGCACAATGCATGCATTGCGTCACTTTGCAAATATGGTGCATCAATTTTTGCCTCATTGAGCCACATAAGCATAAAAAAATGATGCTACTGTTGCACAAGGAGGTACTAGGGCCTTGTACATCTGGCCCAAACTGTGTTATCCTGATCTTGTTTATTAGTTTTAAGAGGGATTGTAATTAGATATCTGAGGCAGGCTCCTCCCATTTCTTTTTGCAACTTCAGATTCAATCTTGTACATGTGGCAGTCACGCTCTTCCTGGAGCGTGGCAGGGTGCACCACCTCTCCTCTGGGCTCTTTGCAGCAGAGTGCATCCCAGTCATGCCTCTCTCTGTCTCTTGAATTCATCTCCCACCTAGACTCAGCAACAGGAACTCCAATTTCCTCCATAAAGGGTGCTTCCTGGGCCCTTAATGTCAGTAGCTCCTCCCACTTCCTCTCATCATCAGGGTCATCCTCTGGACTTCCAGTCATAACAAACGTAGGTGCCTGACCTTTTCTTTCTTCCATGTCAATATCCAGTTCTGTTGTCTGAAAGTGAAAGACAGGCATTTGAGGAGCCTGTGCAGTGGCTCACCTCTTTCCTGACACTATGATTGAGGAGAGATATGTACAAGCCAACACAGATGCAATTGCTTTACTCTGTAGAACCTCTAAATAACCTGAGTCTTTCTGGCATTCTGGCAAAGAACTTAAGTCCAGTCTCATGGGTCATAGGTTGTTTACATACTATTATAAAGTTTATTGTGGATGTTCATAAGATGCACGATAAACATACCTTTGTAAGCATAGACTTCTTATGTTTTTGAAAAAGTCCAAAGGCTAAAAAATGGGATTGTTCTCAGATCATGTAATACGTGCACACCAAATAAAATAACAAAACTAACAAGATACAGGTGATCTGCCAGTTATTTGTACACAGGGCAGCATATGATTACAATAACTTGGCTAACTTGTGTAAATATACCTGTATGACATAGAATGCACAGCCAAAGCTCACCATTATCTGATACAAAAAAATTATACAATTCCTGATACCTAAAGTATTACATCATAAATCAGGATCATTAATAATGGGCAAAAGGAAATTGGTGGCGGGGAAAGACAATTCTACTTCTGTTTTGACTAGCCCCAATTCCTGTATGACTCTGCACTCCTTTTTAGTATGAGCCATAAATGTGGTATCAAAGAAGATTGGCTTGTGGAACGTAGGCTCTCCCTTGATAGGGGTGAATATTTAAGCATTATTCATGTATGTTCAAGTTCATCTTCATTGGAAACAGGGGCTGAACTTGCTAATGGGGATGGTCTTGAGGCAGTCCAACGTGCGGACAAGGCTAAATAAGGCCAAAATCTGGCTGAGATGAATGCCAGAAGTTGGGGGACACTAGTTGGAGTGAGGGAAACAGAAAGGTCCACAGCCACTTTTACTAGAATTAATAATGAGGGAGAACCCATAGTAAGGAAAAAAAGAAAAATTAGATCTCCCCTCATAACTGTCTCTGGGAACCCCTAAAAGCAGCTAATTAATTCTGCCCCTGGAATGCTTACCTTAGTACAATCTCAGGTGGTTGACTCTTCCTGCCATATGGGTCTGTATTAGGAAACTCACAATTGTTTGTGAGGAGAGTCTCAGCCTCTGTTAACTCCAATCATGAATTCAGCTGTTGTCCGGCTTGTAAAGAGGATAAGTACCCTGGAAGCAGCTATCTGGGAACTTTCAAGTAAGATAGTAACACAATCCGCTAATGTAGGTGTCTGCCAAGCTATTCCTGTGACTGCCAAAAACAAAAACAACATGCTAGTACATTGCACTTCAGCCGTGAGAGACTCTCAGCCATCACCACATACTTGAATGCTCATTCATGCAGTGGTGGGCACTGAGGAATTGGATTCCTCAATCCCTGAAGCCCGTTTGGGTACTTCTCGAAGGAATGGGGCTCTTAAACCTACAAGTGTAAATAGACCCCCTAACAACTCAAATTCAACAAAATCCTATCAGACTCTAAATCTACCCCCCCCACCGAATGTACTCCTTATATGGTAGTGCTAGCTGGCATTCCCCCGGTTCAGGCACTAAGAGAAGAACCTTAAATCAAGCTCTAACATTTTTGTGATTGGCTGGCTTTAAACATTAGTTTTGATTCCAGGGAATATGATGATGTAATCCTGGTGAGAAGAGTTGAATGTATTGGCCCCTCCTTTAAATCAACACAGGGTGACTGCGTAGTGATAAATTGCAGATATCCCAAGTTGGTCCATCGCTTGATAACTTCTGGTCCATGCCTTACTACTGAGAGTATGCACACAGCTATTTTATTTGCCATTGGTTTATTTTTACTGCCCAGTACAGATTACTACACATTGGCAATCTGTAAAACATAGTGGTCTTAGGTCAAGGGCAATCTTTCAGGACGCCCCCCATCTTTCGACATTAAACTGATTTTTCCCACTTTCTGGCCTGGACTCTCTTGGTTTACTCAATGGTATTACAGGTCTGTCAGGGAATTCTACTGATCTGATGATAACATAATCTATAGATGCTTATTTAGATAAATGTCCTTCTGTGGGGAAAGTTGTTGATTTTTGACACATGGGAACACATGTTATTCCACCATCACACACACACCTAAAACTCTCAAGGGAAAAGAGAGGATGCCACTTGAGGCATCACCTACACGGCCTGAAGTTGATCCACCATGTGCAAATCTATTTTTGCAACTTATTTATGATCTTAGAGGGCCTTCATGTGAGGGGTCAACTGTTACAGTTGAGCCAACAGGGTTTATTGTATGTAAGAGCCCTGTAAGAGTTGCTAATATGACTAATTGTTCAAAAGAAGTGGAATCTCATCCAGGGCAAAGGACTTATCTGCTAACCGTAATTGGACATTACAGCTTCCGTCTTGGAATATAGCGGGCTGAACTCAAAACTTAATAGTGAGTAATAAATTTGTTGTATTAATACCTTTGCCATTGTTTGCCTCCAGGAGACCTGGGTATGTAATAGTGAAGAAGTGGCTCTAGATGGGTTCCTCTCCTTTTGTTCCCCTGCCATCCCTTCACCTCTAGGCAGGAGAGAAGGAAGCCTGATGACTTTGTTTTCCACCTCATTGAGGCTTTATTTGTGTTAAAATTCTAAGCTCTACTCCGTATTACCAAACCTTAAAAGTATAATCTCAAAACGTAGGTATTATCATTCTAATTAACTTCTAATACAACTTTTTCAATGCTCAACCTTCTTGGACTTTTGAGGACTTTGAAGATACGCAAGTACCCTCAATAGGAAAATAGTTGGGTAAAGTTTCTAATATTTGGGTGGGGATTTTAACATTGTTAAGTGTCCACATGGTGAATCCCAGGTTTGAGGAGTTAGAAATGTACAGGGGGAGCATGTGGGTCACTTCGAGCATTCAGCATATGGAAAAATATGAATGTGTTTTACTTTAGCTAATAATTTGCTCTTTGCCTCCGACTTAACCTGTGAGGGTAATAGAGACATGCCAACCCTTGTGAGAAAAGGGAAAGGCAGTGTGATTGATCATGTTCTTTTGTCAGCGGGTCTCTTCCAACCTTTGGTACATTTTGAGGTGTGTTCTTCCCCCTTTAGTAAGGACAATCCCTTATGTGTTAGTTTTGCTTTCTCACAGTTAGAATCCCAAGTCTCTAAATCAAATCCCCCTTTAAATTATGCTCTGAATAAGGGGGTCAGGAAAAATGGGTATCCATTAATCCTGAAGTACTCTTTAGGGACCTGATACTAAAGAAAGGGGTAGAGATAGAATGTTGTCAATCAGATATGGCTGATCCCTTGGATATATGTAGAAGCTTCTATGAAATCTGCAAATCTGCAGCACTAGCCATAACCTCAAACAATCCTTAAAAAGACCAACTCAGTCAATCATGGTTCAATCAGGACTGCACAATAGCTTATAAAGTTCTAAAAAAGCCAAAACATGCAGTTCCTTGTGACCACAATATATTAAGTCAGACAAGATGGGCCTACAAGTAATTGATTGAGAACAGGAAAGCTGAGATTAGAGCAAGGGCTTGGGAAGATTTGGAAGCATCAGCCCTTTTGAAATATAATCAGGCATTTTGAGAAGTTAATTAATCACCTTTTCTTTTCAGGAAAACAGCTTACAGGAACAGAATTATATGTTTTGAAACAAGATGGGATGGGGCACCTTTCAGGCATTTTTTATGGTGGCAATATCCATGGCTCACCTAAGACCATTTCCTCTATTTCACCAGTAGTGGTATTTAAATTTTGCAAATCAATCCCTGTAGTCGAGGTGCATAGGGCAATTGCTCTCTCTGCAACAGTGAAAGTGCCAGGTCCAAAAGGGGTCCTAGTTGAGTTGTTTGAATACAATCTTGACTTTTGTTGACAAATGCTTTCAGAGTTGTGGTGAAGGGAGGTCCTATTGAGACTTGGAGATAATCAATAATAAGTGCTATTTTAAAAAAAGGAGATAGGAGTTCTCCCGCTAATTATAGGCCTTTTCCATGCTTGATGTTTCCAGGAAAATCTTTGGTAGAGTAGTCCTGGCTAAGTTAGAAGCCTTGGCGGAAGAAAAGTAGTTATTTTCTGAAACTCAATATAGATTCTGGCCATGGGCTAGGTACTACAGAACAGGTGTTAAACTTATCTCTGATACTTGGTAAATATGTCAAGACCAGAAGATAAGCCATTCACCTAGCCTTTATAGATCTCTCCTATGTCTTTGACTCTCTGGGCATAGATGTTTAATGAGATTTTATGGCAGAGGCTGGGTAGACCCTGTTCTTCTACATGTTATTAGAAGCCTACATCAAAATACACAGCCGGACATATACTCAACAAGGAGACTATACACAATCTATCTCTGTCGATAGTGGTGTAACAAGGATTGTATTTTAGCTCCTTTTCTTTTCCTATTTTATAATAATGCATTGGAGATATTTTTAACATCTCTTAACTGTGATGTCCCCAATGAATGTGAGATATTTAGTTTTTAAAGAGGAGACCAGATTAAGTAGCATATCCGATTCAGTATCGGTTCAGTCATATGTGCCCTTATCCACTATAATGGGCATAGAGCCATGCCTAAAGTGGGTGCAGGACTCAGAGTTTGGATTTGATTTTATCCAATTTTGGGGGAATAGAATTACATTTTTCAGTGACCTTTCCCGTGCCAGGTTTCAAACTTTCCTGGGTTGTTCTTGTGATGGACGGTCACAACAATCTACTAAGAACTTTGTTTTTTTTCTGCCCCTCGTATTCTACATTTAGGTTATGGTTATACGCCTAGTTCTTAGAGGCAAGCATTTTAATAATCATCAGGAGGTACTAATCTTTCTTCAGTGCCTTGAGTCCCTGGTGATTTGTTGTGCGGGTCTGAATTTTATTACACAAGCATTGAAATTGAAAACAAAATATGCTCTGCAATAGCGTGCTTTACTGAATAATATGTATGCTCTGCAATAGGAAACTTTTAATCATCCTATGGAGATATTCTGTAAGGTTGCTTTTTTCCGAATTTAGCACTGCTTTTTTATGATTCTTACCTTTCTTCAATTTATATGTTTTAGCTGGAATCATGATGGATTTGTGTACTATGATGTTTTAATGTTCTTTTACATATCTTTTATGGTAATTTGCCCAAATAAAGTTTATTTACTGATTCATTGATACCTAAAGGGGACATGGGGTCTACGTACCTTGCATCAGGTTAAAAAAAGATATATAAGTGTGAGCCCATTAAATTCACTATTGTTGTTCTTTGTATTTCTTTTTAGCAAAAATATTGCCTGTTCCATTAAGAAGTCTCTAAGCACTGACAGTCAATTAAAAACCTACCTGTTATCCCACAGGTGTCCATTCCTTTGGCAGCCTAGGGAAACTCACACAGGTTGATAAATGTTGATCATCCTTTTCCTTTTGAAGGGTGAGCTTCATGGATTGAAGAACCTCACTCGCTGGGTCCAAAGTAGTACTGCATCCAGCGTCCATCCATCTGGTAGACCACCACCGAACAAAAGGTCCGACTGCACTGGGTCAAAGATGGTACAGTGTCCAGCTTCCATTGACCAAGTAAACCACAACTAACCCAAGCTTCAAGGACCAAAAGACAGGCCTAGCACCCATCCCTGCAACGTGTTGTCTTTAGAGACATGGGCCCTCATTACAACATTGGCGGTAAAAGCCGCTTACCGCCGTGCAGAAGACCGCCAACACACCACTGCGGCCGTGGAATTCTGCCATGGTCATTATGAACCAAAGCCCGGAATCTGCCAAAATCTAGACACCCACACAAGTCCGCCACACCAAAGGTCAGTGATAAACTGGCAATAAGAAATCCTCCACCTTCACTCCAACAGGAATACGGCAACACTATCACGACCCACGAATCCATGCAGCAGTCTTTCAACCGCGGTATCCCATTGGCGGTACACACCGCTGCGCTCAAAATACACACACATTTACAAAACACTACCACATTGGACAATTTGAAATACACACACCTGATATACATACACACACCACTCCCACACACTCAATACAATATAAAACACACACACACATCACCCACAAACCCTTACGACCACAATTGCGACTGAAGGCCAGAGAGAGACACCACCATCTACAAACGAGCATCCATAGGCACTCAACACCATCACCCACATAACATCCACACACCTCACACAACACCTCTAAAATCACCCCACACATCATCACACACACCACCCCACACATCACCCACACCACCCCATGGCACGGCAAAGACACCCCAGGTTCTCCGAGGAGGAGCTCAGGGTCATGGTAGAGGAAATCATCCTGGTAGAGCCACAGCTATTCCGATCACAGTTGCAACACACCTCCATAGCTAGGAAGATGGAGCTATGGCAAAGAATAGTGGACAGGGTCAACGCAGTGGGACAGCACCCAAGAAATAGGGATGACATCAGGAAGAGGTGGAACGACCTACAGGGGAAGGTGCGTTCCGTGGTCCAAAGAAACCACCTTGCGGTACAGAGGACTGGCGGCGGACCACCACCTCCTCCCCCACAACTAACAACATGGGAGGAGCAGCACCTCCCTAAACCATCATCACACAAGGTCCTACACAGGAATGCAAGCACTGGGGTACACGGTCACCCATCCATTGCACACCATGGCACATACAGATGCAATAATCATGCCTTTACACCCCTGCAGGACCCCTACCCAATGTCACCGGACAGGAGGGTCCAGATATGTCCACTCCACCCACAGAAGAGGCCCACAGTGATGACAACAGCTCTGTCCAACTGGATCTAGATTACCAGCCAGGCCCACCTGGGACCTCGGGACAGTCGGTTCCACTCACACTGGCACAGGCCACTACAGAGCTTCCCCCCTCTGGAAACACCAGCACAGCACCCACCCAGTGGGCCCATACCTCTGTCCCCAGGACATGTCAATCAGCAGTGTGTCCACCACTACTGGGAACCCAGGCTACCCCACCACCCCAACAACAACAGGGACCTGGGGGCAGTGGTAGTGGGTACACCGTTCAGTGGACAGAGGCCCAGGAACACAGGGGAACTGGGAGGGCTCCTGTGCGACAGGGGGAGGACAGGCCCAGGGAGCCCGCTCTCCACGAGGCCCTCTCCAACATCATAGGAGCCTACCACCATTCCCAGGAGACGATGGCAACGGTACTGGCCAAGTTTCAGTAGACCCAGCGACTGCAGGAGGAACTCAAATCCATCAGTTCCACCCTGGTGTCAACACCAGAGCAGTACGCGCTCTATTGGCGACAAAAATGCAAAAACCCAGCACTCTCAAAACAACGTAATTTATGCATTGTGCTGATATGTTGTGGTTTAACCTTTTGCATTGCAGAGTTCAATCCTGAAAACGTATTTTTAATATGCTTACAAATACTGTTCCTTTGCAATTTATGGGCTGGGCCAAGACTCTATTAAAGAGAGCCAGCCCAACTCCCAGTGCTCACTATTCAGAGGTCCCGGTTCAGAGCAGCAGCTTCTTCCTGAGCTCCTGTCCCAGCGGCCTATTTGGATCTTCCAGTCTTCTGCCCTTCATCCTTCATTGGTGATCATTGTTCCAGGCGGTAAGACGGTGGTTGGACTATCCCGAAACCGTTATTGAGAATTTTCATATTCTTGATTTAATTCTTAAATGAGTAACAGATTACGTGCACGCTAACATTTCTTGACATTTATATGGTAGTTTGCAAACAGGCAAGACGTGCAATTTGTTTCATAAAGGTTTGACTTTGTTATTCATTGTGTGCTACCATTTCTTGACACACAATTCTCTCCTCGAGTTTAATTCATGTTGTTTATTGTATGCCACTATTCTAAGATATTTATTAAGTAATATTCAAATTGACAAGTTATGTGATTTGTTTCCTGAATCCATATTGTGTTATTCATGGTGCACAATCTTTTTATGGTGTTTACTACATATATATATATATATATATATATATATATATATATATATATATATATATATCTGCAATGTGCGCAATTTGTGTTGAAATATTTTAAGAGTACACAGAAGGCCAGAGGTTCTAGATGCAATATGGTATGGTCCTAGTATACATTCTCAAAACAGGATTTATAAGACTGGTTTAAAATTTGGTCAGAATGTTTTTCTGATTCTCATGTAAAGGAAAGTACTTGAATAAGAAATTTTTCATTTAATTCACCTTGATTCCCCTACAGGTATCCGGCCATCTTGAAACTAAGGGCCAGATGTAGGAAGATTCCAAATTGCGAGTTGCAATTGCGAGTCCCAGCGACTCGCAAATTGCAACTCGCAATTTGGAATGCAGAAAGGTGTCTCAGACACCTTCTGCGAGTCGCTATGGGGTCGCAAAGACCCACCTCATTAATATTAATGAGGTGGGTCGCAATTTGCGACCCCATAGCGATTCAGGGCACTCACGGGGATGGTGGCCTGCTGGGAACAGCAGACCACCATGTCCGTGACTGCTTTTAAATAAAGTTCTTTTTTTTCAAAGTGCAACCTGTTTTCCTTAAAGGAAAACGAGCTGCACTTTGAAAAAAAAAAACGAAACCTTTAGTTTCAGTATTTTTCAGGGCAGGTAGTGGTCTATTGGACCACTACCTGCCCTGAACAATTATTTTTTTGCCCTGAAAAATTATTTTTTTTGCCAGACACAAAGGGGAAGGGGTCCCATGGGGCCGTTTGCGCCTAGGTTACTTCAAGTGGATGGTAACTGCGCTTTCATTTGCGACCGCGAATGAAAATGCATACCATTGAGAGTCGCAAATAGGAAGGGAACACCCCTTCCTATTTGCGAGTCGGAAATGCATTTTGCGAGTCGGTTCCGACTCGCAAAATGCATTTCTACATAGCAAAGTGGCTTTAGCGACTCGCAAACGGCGATTTTCGCTGTTTGCGACTCGCTAAAGCTTTGCTACATCTGACCCTTAGTCATTTTAAACTTAACTCTTAGATTGTTCATGTTTTCAGAGTGACTAGGCTTAGAATCATAGGGGGTCATTCCGACCCCGGCGGTCAAGGATCGCCGGGGCCGGCGGGAGCACCGCCAACAGGCTGGCGGTGCTCCCCAGGGTATTCTGACCGCAGCGGTTCAGCCGCGGCCAGAAAGGGAAAACCGCCGGTTTCCCGCCGGTTTCCCGCCGGTTTCCCGCTGCCCTGTAGAATCCTCCATGGCGGCGCAGCTTGCTGCGCCGCCATGGGGATTCTGACCCCCATACCGCCATCCTGTTCCTGGCGGCTTCGGCCGCCAGGAACAGGAAAGCGGTATGGGGTGTCGTGGGGCCCCTGGGGGCCCCTGCAGTGCCCATGCCAATGGCATGGGCACTGCAGGGGCCCCCGTGAGAGGGCCCCACCCTGAATTTCAGTGTCTGCTTAGCAGCTGCACCCTTTCGCACATCCTCCATTCGGAGCCGGCATCCTCATGGAGGGGTGTTTCCCACTGGGCTGGCGGGCGGCCTTTTGGCGGTCGCCCGCCAGCCCAGTGGGAAACCCAGAATACCCGCGGCGGTCTTTTGACCGCGCAGCGGTATTCTGGCGGTTCCCTCCAGGCGGGCGGCTCCCGCCGCCCGCCGGGGTCAGAATGACCCCCATAGTCTAGTATTGATTTCAGGAGATATAATTTTCTTATTGTGTTTTCTAACCTTTTTCTTACTACAGGTCTCCTTCCCAGCTGTTCCCTTCCTAATCCCCTCTTCCCCTCTTGAACTCTCTCAGTCTCTGTTACTTATCTATCAGAGTCTTGGAGCTGTTCAGTGGTGGACGTGCTGGGAACGTGTACAGACCCGCGGCTCTGGTGTCTCTGACACCTGGGCACCATTGTAGGGGTGCTGAAGGAACTCCTCAACACCAGGAGGGACACTGTGGCACAACAAGGGGCCCCTGACACTAGCCTGGACGATGAACTGCCCACCACCTCCGCCGGCGCTAGTGGACAGGAGGCACCGCCACAGGACCACCACACCAGCACCCCACCCCCTGCAGAGGGAGAACCATCCTGCAAACGGTCCCTGAGATCCAGGACAAAGACAGAGAATGATCCCAAGACCCCCGCCAAGAAATGAGACCACCCTGATTGTCATCCTTCTGTCCCACTTTGTCACCCTGTCCATCCTTAAACTTCCCCAGGTCCACTTCCTATGCCCCTTTGGACAATGCACCTGTGAGACTAATATACTGGACTCTGCCATGGACATTCCTCCACCATCACCCCTCACCATTTTACAACCCCCTCCAATATTGAGCACTTAAAAAATAAACTTAAAGCACAAAGCAATCTGGAGGTTGTCTGTGATTTTGAAATAGTGTATTAGCAATTACAGTGGCAAACTGTTCTTTCAAATGTAATGTCAACATACTAATATGTCACATAGCTCTAGTCCATGAGGAAACAAAGCAGATGTCACACTGTGGGACCCACATATGTGAAATCGTAAGGGGAAGTGACAACTCAGTGACCATACACTGGGTGAAAATGGCAGACAGATGAGAGGTAGTGGATTAAAATCAGATGTAGCAGGCAGTGTTGTCTTCTTACCTGTGTCTCACTGGAAGTATTGCAGGATCATCGTGTTCCTGTTGTCGATGTCCTCTTCTTCTGCTTCCTCGTCTTCACTGTCCACAAGCTCCACAGCTGCCACAACACCTCCATCTGGACCATCTTCCTGCAGAAAAGGCACGTGTTGTCGCAAAGCCAAGTTGTGAAGCATACAGCAGGCCACGATGATCTGGCACACTTTTTTGGTGAGTAGGATAGGGAACCACCTGTCATAAGGAGGCACCGGAAACTGGCCTTCAGGAGGCCGAAGGTCCGCTCTATAATCCTCCTAGTTCGCCCATGGGCCTCATTGTAGAGTTCCTCTTCCCTTGTCCTGGGATTCCTCACTGGGGTCAGTGGCCATGACAGGTTGGGGTAACCACAGTCACCTGCAAATGGCGAGGGACAACTGTTAGACACACACTGACTCATAGGGACATCCACAGCCCCAGACAAGTATTCTCACTGATTTGGGTCCAGGTGCTCACCTAATAGCCACACCCGGTGCCTTTGGAGTTGCCCCATCACATAAGGGATGCTGCTATTCCACAGGATGTAAGCGTCATGCACTGAGCCAGGGAATTTGGCATTAACATGGGAGATGTTCTCGTCTGCCAAACAGACCATCTGCACATTCATTGAATGATAACTCTTCCGGTTTCTGTACACCTGTTCACTCCTGCGGGGGGGACCAAGGTCACATGTGTCCCATCAATGGCACCTATGATGTTGGGGATATGTCCCAGGGCAGAGAAGTCACCTTTCACTGTAGGCAAATCCTCTACCTGAGGGAAAACAATGTAGCTCCGCATGTGTTTCAGCAGGGCAGACAACACTCTGGACAACATGTTGGAAAACATAGGCTGGGACATCCCTGATGCTATGGCCACTGTTGTTTGAAATGACCCACTTGCTAGGAAATGGAGTACTGACAGCTCCTGCACTTGAGGAGGGATTCCTGTGGGATGGCGGATAGCTGACATCAGGTCTGGCTCCAACTGGGCACACAGTTCCTGGATTGTGGCACGACCTAGTCTGTAGGTGATGATCACATGTCTTTACTCCATTGTCGATAGGTCCACCAGCGGTCTGTACACCGGAAGATGCCGCCATCTCCTCACATGCCCCAGCGGACGGTGCCTATGGAGGAGAACAGCGAGCAGAGAGTTAACCAACTCTGAGGTACGTAAACACAGCTTACTCTGTAAATATTCATAAATCGAAATTTGCCTATATGAGTGGTTAGGCAAGGCCTAGGTATGTGTGACACAGTCAAAAATAATGCCATGTGGGCACCTGAAATGGCAGCTGCCTGACCTGTAAGGTGGGACAAGGGGATATGAGATAACTGTGCTGGCGTTCTACACCATTGCGGTAGGCGGTCGAAGACCGCGGTGCAATTCTGCATTGGTTAACATTGGGCACTATGGGTCCCAGGAGCCAATGACGATGTACGCTGGTGGTGACGGTATGCACAGCCGCGGACGTGACTGCCATTTTCTCTCTTTTCAATCACTCGATACCTGATCAGTCTGGAAGAGAGAATGGCTCAGGTGTCTGAGGAAATGGCCCCTGCCTTCAGCACGGAGGAGTTGAAGAAACTCGTGGATGGGGTCCTCCCCCAGTACACGCTACTCTACAGTCCTCCAGACAAACAGGTAAGTACACTGTGAGCATGCTGTATGGGCAATGCCTGTGTGGAGTGGGGTGGATGAAAGATAGGGGGGGTGAGAATTAGGCATGCATGAAACGACGGTGAGTGCATGTGCGTCATGGCAAGGGTAGGGATGCAGGCCAATGACTGTGACGGTGCTCTTTTTCTCTGTACAATTCCTGTAGGTCAGCGCCAACCAGAAGAAGGACATCTGGCATGCCATCGCCAAGGAAGTCCCGATACTGGGGGTCTACAACAGACGGAGCTCCCATTGCCGGAAAAGATGGGAGGACATTCGCCTCTGGAGCAAGAAGATGGCGGGGGGTCAGCTGGGGATGGACTCCCAACGTGGAAGGGGTGCCCATCGCACCATGACCCCCCTGATGTTCAGGATCCTGGCGGTGGCGTATCCGGACTTGGATGGACGCTTGAGGGCATCACAGCAGCCACAAGGGGGTGAGAACACTCTCATTCTGCTGATTTAGCGCACATTTTAGGTGTCTGGGTGGGAGAGGTGGGCTGTGGGTTCCCCTAGGCCAGGGCAATTTTGCTAGTTAAGTTCCCTTCTTCAGGCATGCCCTGTGGCACCCCACCCCACCTGTGTACAGTGCCAACTACACCTACTCAGGCTCCTGTGACTGAGATTTCCATGTGTGCAGAAATCGGCCATAGCCTTGTAAGCCATGTCCCAGGGATTGAATAGTGGAGCCCAAGTGCGCGGCGTAGTGCAGGGGGCTTCTGTGCCTGTTGTGTCCTCCAACGGTAGTGGTATTGCATGCACTCAACATGTCTTTCTTCTGTCTTCCCCCCCTTTTTGTGGTCTCCCTCTACTTGTGTGCATTAGCATCATCAGGCAGAGGAGCAGTGGCACCGGAGCAGGAGGGAGCTGCATCCCACATGGCCCTGGAGGGCGACACTACGGGCTCCGAATTCACCACTGGGACAGAGGGCGAGGGGAGCTCCACAGTGGGGACAGGAGCTGACACCAGCAAGACGTACTCCTCCTCTGATGGGAGCTCCCTTGTGGTGGCGGCCCCATCTGTGCCCCCCGCATCTACAGGTACAGCCGCCACCCCCACTACCAGCACCGCCCTCCCAGCAGCCCCTCAGCCTTTGCCCCGTGCCCGCTCACCCAGGAGGGTGGGCATTACCTTTGCCCCAGGCATGTCAGGCCCTGCCCCTGTCACCCCTGCTGCCCTCAGTGAGGAGGCCATTGACCTCCTCAGGTCCCTCACTGTTGGGCAGTCTACCATTTTGAATGCCATCCAGGGTGCAGAGAGGCAGTTGCAAAAAACCAATGTATTCCTGGAGGGCATTCACTCTAGTCAGGCTGCCCTTCAGCGAGCTTTTCAGACTCTGGCCTCAGCACTGATGGTAGCCATTGTCCCTGTCTCTAGCCTCCCCACTCCAACTTCTTCCACCCAGAGCCACACCCCTGTACCTCAGCCTATCCCAAGCACACCATCAGACCAGCATGCACACACCTCAACACACAAGGGAAGCTCTGCCAAACATAAGCACCACACATCCCACAGGCACTCACGCATGCATCACACACATGCAGACATACCAGCATCCACTGCCTCCACTGTGTCCCCCTTCTCCTCATCTCCCTCCTCCCTCCCTGTCTCATCTCCACTCACACCTGCATACACTACATCCTCAGCAACTACGTCCATCACCAGCACACCCACCACCACACTCGGCTAATGTGCACTCACCACCTCCACTACCATTCACACATCCCCTGTGTCCTCTCCCAGTGTGTCTGTGAGGCCACCTCCCAAGGTACACAAACGCAGCCACACACCCACCCAACAGCCATCCACCTCACGACAGCCTCCAGCCCATGCACCTTCACTCAAACTCACCAAACGTACACCACCTACAACCACTACCTCTTCCTCCACTCCCAAATCCCCTCCATCTACCCGTCCCAGTGTTCCTAAGAAACTTTTCCTGGCCTGCCTTGACCTCTTCCCTCACCTCCCCCACCCCGTCATTCTCCTAGGGCCCGACTCTCCAGGTCCCAACCTAGCACCACAGCCACAACATCTCTGGGACCAGTGGTGCCAGTAGTCACCGGATTATGGAATGCACCAGGCAGCAGGGCAGGCAGTGTGGCAAGGAGCCAGAGCATGGACAGTCCCCCACCTGTCAAGCATAAAAAGTTGGACAGTGCCCGGCGGGAGAGAGGAAAGAAACCAGCCACCAAAGCCGCTCCCAGGGGTACAGTTGGGAGTGTGGAGGCAGCTGCGACACTATCCAAGGTGGGAAAGGGGCACAGTAAAAGTGGCAAGTCTGGGAAGATCTGCACGGTGGACAAGACCGCCACCAGCCCCGCTGCCCAGGAAGTGACCGCCAGCAGCAGCCCCGCTGCCCAGGAAGTGACCACCAGCAGCCACACTGCCCAGTAAGCTATCACCACCAGCAGCAGCCCCGCTGCCACAGACAGGACTGCCAGCAGTAGCCCCGCTGCCCAGGAAGAGACCGCCAGCAGCCACACTGCCCAGGAAGCGACCGCCAGCAGCAGCCCTGCTGCCACAGACAGGACTTCCAGCAGCAGCCCAGGAAGCAACCGCCAGCATCCACACTGCCCAGGAAGCGACCGCCAGCAGCCACACTGCCCAGGAAGCGACCGCCAGCAGCAGCCCCGCTGCCACAGACAGGACCGCCAGCAGCAGCCCTCCTGCCCAGGAAGCGACCGCCAACAGCAGCCCCACTGCCACAGACAGGACCGCCAGCAGCAGCCCCGCTGCCCAGGAAGCGACCACCAGCAGCAGCCCCGCTGCCACAGACAGGACCGCCAGCAGCTGAACTGCTGCCCAGGACACCGCTGCCAGCAGCCACACTGTCCAGGAAGCGACCGCCAGCAGCAGCCCCGCTGCCACAGACAGGACTGCCAGCAGCTAAACCGCTGCCCAGGACACCGCCACCAGCAGCCCCGCAGGGCAGGACAAGACCTTCACCAGGTGAACCGCTGCCCAGGACACCGCCGCCACAAGCACCGCTGCCAAGGACACCGCCACCACAAGCACCGCTGCCAAGGACACCGCCACAAGCACCGCTACCAAGGACACCGCCACCAGCAGACCCGCAGGCCAGTCAGTGCAAATGATTCCGACGCTACTGAGCCCGACACGGGCAGGATGAAGCACTATGGGCACAAGGCCCCCTCCAGAACCGGTGGAGAGATACATCTACTACCTCAGTCCTTGGCAGGATGAAGCACTCTGGGCACAAGGCCCCCTCCAGAATCAGTGGAGATTCACATCCACTACCTCAGTCCTTGGCAGGATGAAGCACTCTGGGCACAAGGGCCCCTCCAGAACCAGTGGACATTCACATCCACTACCTCAGTCCTTGGCAGGATGAAGCACTCTGGGCACAAGGCCCCCTCCAGAACCAATGGAGAGATACATCCACTACCTCAGTCCTTGGCAGGATGAAGCACTCTGGGAACAAGGCCCCCTTCAGAACCAGTGGAGACTGTCATCCATTTGAGAGACTGTGGCTTTGCACTCCCCAGGATTGTACAGTGGGCAAACCACCCACTGTAGACACTTGAGAGACTGTGGCTTTGCACTCCCCAGGATTGAACAGTAGGCAACCCACCCACTGTAGAGACTTGAGAGACTGTGGCTTTGCACTCCCCAGGATTGAACAGTGGGCAACCCACCCACTGTAGAGACTTGAGAGACTGTGGCTTTGTACTCCCCAGGATTGAACAGTGGGCAACCCACCCACTGGAGAGACTTGAGAGACTGTGGCTTTGCACTCCCCAGGATTGAACAGTGGGCAACCCACCCACTATAGAGACTTGAGAGACTGTGGCTTTGCACTCCCCAGGATACATAAATTGGCATGGAGCCCCCTCGTGGATATGGTGTCGTACACTCATCCGGCGGAGGTGCTCCCCTTTCCCTTCCCCCTGAGGTGCCTGTTTTATTTCTATCTGATGCCCCTGCAGTGTTCTCTCCATTTTGATCGGGTATTAAGTGTGGGCCTCACCCATGCCTTTTGGGCCCAGTGATCCACGGACTATGATGGTGGAATCCCTTGGACTTGTGTTCTTGGTGTATATAATTGTATATAGTATAAATGTATGTATTTGTAAATATTTTTGATGTGTGTAAATGAATATATCCCAATTATTCGACTCATTTCCTTTTGTCCTTGCATTCTTCCAGGGGGGTTTGGGGGGTGTAACTGTTATGTATCAATTTGTATTAGCATGTGTGTTGTAGTGGGTGAGGGTGCGGGTGGGGGTGGGGCTGTTGCATGTGTGTGTCACTGTTTTTTCCCTCCCCCCTCCCCTGTGTCATAGGTGCAGTACTCACAGTTGTATTTGCCGCTGGTGTTCGTTCTCCTGGTAGAGGAGCAGGAAGATAAAGGCTGGGAGTATCTGAAGTTCTGGTTCCATGGCGTCCTGGTTCCTCGTGGGGTGTGTAGAGGTGAGCGTTTTCCCTTCGAAGTCCTGTTTCCACCGTGTTTTTGTTCACGGTGAATCCGCCCCGGAAAAGGTGGCGGATTGGTGGGTTGTAATAGTGTGGGTGGTACATTGTCCTCCGCCTGTCTGTTGGCGATTACCGCCGCGGTGTTTGTTTGTACCGCCGTGGCGATCGGAGTGTTAAAGTGGCTGTCTATGTTGGCCATTTCCACCACGGTCGTAATTACATTTTTTTTACCACCGGCCTTTTTGCGGTTTTACCGCCGCTTTAACACCGACTGCCAGGGTTGTAATGACCACCTTGGTCTTGCCACCACTGCACAAAATAAAAGTTTATGCATTGTGGATGTTGGACACTTATGAAGGATGGATTGCAGGGCCTGGCCAGGGCTTGTGCACCAACCTGGTGATGTTGGTGTTCATGTGCACCTCTACACCTGCTGAATACGGTTTATTTCAGTGCACATTGGAGTTTGGTCATTAATATAGGTTAGGAAACAGGATCTTCTTGCTCAATACTTCATATAGATGCGATGCAGAGCTTTATGAAAAATCATGATTGTCAACAATGCTTTCATGTGTTTAAAAGCTGTGTCCTAAAAAGGTTAATCTGACTTCTACAACTTTTGTACAGTAATGTGTGCAGGGCAGTTAGCCAAAAATAAAGATTGTGTGACTGTGGTGCAAACCAAGGTCCAGGCTGAATATATTGAAGATTCCCTAGATAGTCACTGAAAAAAACACCATTATGTATGTTTAAAAAACTCTGAAAGTCACTGAAGTGCAGTTATGGTTACAAAATAAAACCTGAAAACGTTTGAAATTTGTAAGTTATACTTCAGTAAACTAGTTATGTGCTACCCTGTCATGAACTGTTTGTGACCTCACTTATTACATCACTCATGACTTGGTAAATGACATCAATGATCAGTGAAGACATTTCTAGTAGCTCCTCCGTAGGAATGGCTTATTTAGACCAGGCTTCACCAATGAGAAAAATTAGAAACTTGTGCTTTATTGAATTAGTATATATATATACCAAAATTGCAAAGTGTGTATTCCAGAAGAAAATATGTGTTTTTGGGACAGGTAATGTCAAAAATATGATGAAATCTAACATTTGAATCTTAAAATCATGCAGCATTGGGGCACTTATTACTAAACTTATTACATTGGTTCTGGAGTATTGTAGCTGTGGGTGATATCTATGATCCTTTGAGACGCATTCCAAAATAACAAAGTCTATTTAACATTACTGTTGTACATTTACAATACTGTTGTGTTAGAAATGTGGTTTCTGGTTGGTTAGGGTATGCACCTAAGCTAGGCAGAACCCACCCACTCTAGTCAGGGCAAGGGAGGTACACGTCCAAGATAATCCCTGCTCACCCCCTTGGTAGCTTGGCACGAGCAGTCAGGCTTATCCCTGTGGCAGTGTGTAAAGTGTTTGCAGAACATACACAACACACGTGATGCACTATCCCCACCACAAAGGAAACAGAACACCAAGTTATATGACAACATACTGTATTGTACACAAGGCAATTATTAGATGAAACACAACATGTCACTAATATCCTGCTACCTTAGCAGTTGTCGGAATGTTACACATTAGTTACTCTGCAGAACCAGCAGTAGTCACATATAACCCACAGGCTACTTAGTATACTGCAACATAAGCAGTAGTCAGGAATCACAATACTACACAAATGCACTTGTCATAGAAATATCATAAACGCCCACATCAGGAACATTATAAAACATATGGCAAGTCATGAAAACATATTAGCATGTTATGCCCATGAAAGGAACATTAGCATACATATCTGAAACATTATAAAACTACGCAGGTTAACAAATACATCAATCATGTCTATATTAGAAACATTTGAATATAAGTCCTTTTAAAAGTACCTTGTTTTTGATGTAAAGGCATTCCTAGTGCCGAGAGGGAAAAAATGAGGCCACCGGCGGTCCATGCGTTCCTTCTGCGGGCCACTCTGAAGAATAGGAGAGGAGGGGGGCAACACGCACCCCCTCCAGTTTTACCTCTGGGGGCACGGGGCCTCAACTGGCCCTCCAGAGGTGGGGCCACAACAATGCCCCAAAAGAACAATAATGGCCTCTGATGAGGCTTCCACCCCGCCCGCCCTTCACCGTGCCCAAGGATCACTGGAGTTTCATGATCCTGTGGCAGCGAATGGGGGATAAGGGGTCCTTCCCTTACCTCCCTGGCCTCCTGCTGTCCGGGTGGCCCTCCGATTAGGTCTTCTTCCCTTCTGGGGCCGTCACTGAGCACTCGCCCGCACCCGATCTGGTGCGCAAGTGTCTTGGCTCCTGCCCAGGTTGCAGCAGTGTTTAGGCCTAAGTCTGGGCCTGCTGGTGCCCCGAGGGCTCTCCTCTGAGTGAACCTCACCCCAGGGGTACAGATAGGAGTACACTTGCTCCAGTTTCCTTTCTTTTGGGTTCTCCTCATGCCCCAAGGGGCACAGAAGCAGCACATCACTTGCGCTTTGAAGAAACCACCCGCCAGGGCTGCGGCGGACATTAAAAACACGCCCTCTACCAAGCGCAACACCCAGGTCACAGCGGTGAGTCCTGGGGGCAGAAAAGTGTTTTCAAGCACTGAGGGCAGTTCCTTGGCCACTAGATTGCACTTTCATGCCGCTTCATAGATCAAAAGATGAGCGTTCCTCCAGGAGCTAGATTCATGTGGCAGGGGTACAAGTCCACGGCACCCAGCTCCCGGGGGACAACAGTAACAGAGGAAGGAGCACAGGTGGTAGGGCCCAGCAGCAGGCTAGCACAAGGTGGATGCAGGCAAGTGACAGTTCCTCCAGGTGACCAAGCGGGTCACAGGTCAGCACAGCAGCAGCAGTCCATGGCGGTTCCTGGGGAGTCCCTCCAGCAGTCTGTGTCCAGTTCCAGGTAAGTTCCAAAGTGTCACAAAGAGTTCCCAAATTGTGGGGAAAATTCCCCTGTACTTATACTAAGTTTTACAGTATGTCCACAAAAGAGGGGAGAGGAGGATCCAACCAGTTACAATTGGTTGTGGGAGTGCCCCTCTCTCCTCTAGCACAGGCTCCAAACATCAGTTGGAGTTAAACAACCCTATTGTGTGAGGCCAGGGCACAACCTTTACAAATGCAGTTGTGCCCCACCTCTCCCTTCTCTCAGCCGAGGAAGACTATTCAGTATGCAGATGCACCTCTGTGACACCTCCACCATCCCTGTGTACAGGCTGTCTGAAACATATGCATAGTGCCCAACTGTCAATCTACCCAGGCATGGATTGGAGTCAAGCTGCAAAACGCCAGAGTCATGAGCACAAAGAAATGCTCACTTTCTAGAAGTGGCATTTCTGTAATAGTAATAGAAAATCCACTTACACCAGTAAGCAGCATTTCTTACCACCATTAAAACCATACCAAATATGCCTACGCTACCCCTCATAAATCAGACAAATTCCTCCTATATACAATGCCATCCTATGAGAAGGCAGCACTCACAGCAGTGAGACACCAAGTTAGGCTGTTTGTCACTACCAGGACAGGCCATGCAACCTGTCAGATGTCCTGCCTTCTACAAACATAGCACTCTGTCCATTTGGGCTAGCTAGGGCCTACCTTAGGGGTGACTTACATGTAGTAAAAGGGGAGTTCTGGGGTTGGCAAGTAAATTCAGATGCCAGGTCCCTGTGGCAGAAAACTGCACACCCAGGCCCTGCGCTCGCAGGCCTGAGACAGTTTGAAGGGCTACTTCAGTGGGTGGCACAATCAGCGCTGCAGTCCCACTAGTAGCATTTAATTTACAGGCCATGGTTATAGAGATACCACTGTACACAAGGCATACAGGTAAATCAAATATGAAAAATAGGTATAAGCCAATCATACCAACTTTGGGGAGACCACCTGCACTGATCAGCAGTTATAAAGTGCTCAGAGTCCTAGAGCCAAGAGCGAGAGGTCAGAACAAATAGGAGGAAGGAGGCAAAAAGTGAGGGGATGAACCACAAGCGCCAGGTCCAACATAACCCCACACCAGCCTAAAGGCAGGGGAGAACAATCAATACCTTGATGGGCTACCCTATTTGGCGTGATAGAACATGGACCCTGACCCACTGCTGCAGGGGCACGCTACAGTTCTACGCCTACCTGATCTCAGTTGAGTCTCTCTGTCAAAGCTTCCCAGGCAACCTAACTAACCCATGGGGGCTCCCTAGCTGCCAGTGGCCAGAACAAGGCCCCAGGCTATCTAGGAGCCTTTGGTCTCTGAATCGATGAGTGGGGTGGACGGTAGCCCCAGGTGTAAAGCAACATGTCTCCACTCCACTTCCAATCAGTTCATGGAGTTTACCCTGCCACTGATCCACCAACCTAGGGTCCGCATGCATAGGTTCCAAAGGGCTTAGATCCTTCTAGGATCCTGTCCTTCTCTCCAAGGAGGGGTATTGTAGTGAATCCTAGTTCGTTTTAATGGGATAACAGGAGTTAGCTTGGCCTCTGGCTTGTAGACTTGTGCCTCCGTCACCTAGTGACTTTTAACCTACTTAGCTTGCTCTGTCTTAGCCCATTTAATTATGTATTTCTTCTAAAATGGCTGCCTTGTTTATAGTTAGGCCACTTGTTATGGGTAACATTATCAGTGTCGCCGCGCCAAGGCGTCAAGATCAAGCACCAAAGACAAACAAACAGTAGGTGTTCACACTTAGGGATTTTCCCTCTCTATACTTTCGAGGGATTGTTGATATTAATTGCCGTCCCAAGCATGTCTGTTATCTATTGTTTAGGAACACACCTACATCAGGGGACCTTGTAGATCTGTATAAATACATCACACTTTAGACAGATAATCAGAGGGATTCCGACCAATGGGCATCTCAACCATCGCTGATACTGATGCTGCAGTCGTCTTGACGCTGACCAAGTCTTCGTGTCCCTGCGGAGTCTGAGATAGAGACCTCATTCCAAGGTAACGAGGGTTGGGGGCTCCTCTCATGGACATGGCATTGGCAGATTAGGTTTAACAAACTCAGCTCTCCTTTAGGCAGGAGGTTAGGCCTTTTCACATTAGGGTATTAGGGCATAATACATCTCATATATATTTTTTATGTATTGCAAGATGGTGGGGGTCTTTGTAATAATGACTCTCGTCTTCACAATACTATTTCTTGCTTTATTCATTATCCTAATCATTGTAGCCTTTGCAACTTATCGCAAATTGCAGTTATGTTAAATAAAAACTTTTGTAACTTTACTGCATCTGTGTCATTGCCTGTGTTTGTATGAGACATAATATATCTGTGAGAAAAGGGTAATCTCCGTTTAACCACGACAATCCCTGAGATATCTTATTTTCGAGTCCATGCGTGAACGGCTGACATAAATCACCTTTTACTATTGTGTTTCTGGTGAGGTGCTGCTAGTGAGCCGGTAAGGTTGGCACAACAGTTGCGACTTGTTGCAGGAAAGACGTAGTCGCCTACAAACAAAAGTACTGTCATCCCTGAACCAGCAGTCTTGCTCAGAGCAAGAGTCCAAACTACGACATGGCACCACCAACGATGGTGTTAAGGCACTAATTTACGGATACCCTGACTATCACTGTCTCACAACAGGTACCCTAAGTACCATTATACGGAGACATCTGTGGTCTTTGGGAGAATCCTCCTCAGCTGAAAAGGTAACACCTAATTAAGCTGTAGGTTGTTCAAGCTTGAACTCATAAAAAGAATATACTTCCCATTTCTGTTGTTCCATTTCTCTAAACAAATATGGCTGATACAATAGGCATTCCTGAAAATGCCAGACATGCACTGATGCAACATTTATTAACGCATGGCCTTACAGATGAGGGCGGGATGTTACTCTGATAATAGAAGCTACTGAAGCATACCAAACAGAAACATTTTACTGTTGGGTCACCTTTCCTGAGGTTGACCGAAGAACAAAAACATTCCACACATATGAAGTTGCAAACGTACCTTTACGGTACCAAGCATACCAGTATCATGAAATATCGCTCACCTACCAGGAGCATCAGAACAGGTTCGAAGGCGCCCTACCACATGTACTACGAAGAGTGAGGTTAGGTCCCTTAAGTAATGATGGTCCTACCTGGCCTATGTTCGCCACATACACACCTCACCCAGGCATACAGAATATGCCGATAGCAGATTTACGAGTTTTATATAATGAAATAGTGGCATTCTATAGATGATTAGTACAGTTCATAATGCGAACATTGAACAAAACACCAGCGCGTCCAGCACCGCCAGTAGCTGGTGGTTATCAATTGGCTACTAGGATTAATCCACAAACAGTGCATACTATTATGGGTAAAGTGCCCACGGAATGGGAAAAAATACCGTTCTGGATTGCCCAGAAAACGAATCAGCTGGAAGCTGTGTTTCCCCATGTGGGACCACAGGAAAAACATAGATTGCTCACTATGTGCTTGCCGTTTTGGATGGTTCCCTCGATGGATGACTGTGCCACATGGGGTACAGTCTTCGCTGACATATATACTACCACACGTGGTACCCCCACACTTGCCAATTTACCGGAAGTGTTAAAACAAATACAAAATGAGCATGGGGCTGCACCAGCCCTGGATTTGGGGATGAAATTGATGTGTAACTTTGACGCCGTATCATCAATTATACTGAGTAATATTAAAGGGGAAGCGGTAGCACTGGCAATTCACCAGCGTCTCCGGGAAACTCCAAACCAGGAACAGGAGAGACAGCTACCGAAAATAATTTCCGATACCTATACTAGTGTAGGACGGGATAGTTTGGGAGCCAACCCTAAAAAATTGGAGTTACAAGGTTGCCTATAAGGAGGGTACAAAGCAGGCACAAGAGGGCTCTAAGAAGCGCTGGTACAAATAAAAAGATTTCAAAGAAAGAAGAAATAAGAGAGCTGATTCTCCACACCCGGAGAACTCGGAAAGGAGATATAGGGGGTCTTTACAACCCTGGCGGACGGTGTTAAAGGTGCGGCAATACCGCAAACAGGCCGGTGGACAAAAAAAGGGAATTATGACCCTGGCGGAAACCGCCAACAAAGACAGCCACTTTAACACACCGCCCGCCACGGCGGTACAGACAAGCAGCGCCATGGCGGTTCAGGGCTGTTCGGCGGTGCTTTGCCATGTCGGTCACTGGACTGTTCAGCGGTGCTTTGCCATGGCGGTCTCTGGACTATTCAGCAGTGCTTTGCCATGGCGGTTCAGGACTGTTCAACGGTGCTTTGCCATGGCGGTTCTGGACTGTTCAGCGGTGCATTGCCATGGTGGTCTCTGGACTGTTCAGCGGTGCTTTGCCATGGCGGTTCAGGACTGTTCAGCGGTGCTTTGCCATGGCGGTCTCTGGAACGGGCATTGGTGTGTGGCATGACGATCCCTAGTCTGGGCATTGGTGTGTGGCATGACGTTCCATGGACTGGGCATTGGTGTGTGGCATGACGATACCCAGACTGGGCATTGGTATGTGGCATGACGTTCCCTCATAGCGCACTGGGGCTGTGGCAGCCGGGGCCCTCCTGGGCACTGACTCGGCGGTTGTCTCCTGACCAGTGACGATACTTGTGCCCTCCTGGGCACTGACTCCGGCGGTGGTCTCCTGACCAGTGACGATACTTGGGCCCTCCTGGGCACTGACTTCGGACTTGGGCCCTCCTGGGCACTGACTCTGGCGGTGGTCTCCTGACCAGTGACGATACTTGGGCCCTCCTGGGCACTGACTCTGTCGGTGGCGGTGGTCTCCTGACCAGTGACGATACTTGGGCCCTCCTGGGCACTGACTCCGGCGGTGGTCTCCTGACCAGTGACGATACTTGGGCCCTCCTGGGCAATGACTCCGGCGGTGGTCTCCTGACCAGTGACGATACTTGGGCCCTCCTGGGCAATGACTCCGGCGGTGGTCTCCTGACCAGTGACGATACTTGGGCCATCCTGGCCTATGACTCTGGCGATGGTCTCTGGACCAGTGACGACGGTGCTGGCGGTGGCGTCTCGACCGCCGGGAATGATGCCGCCCTTCTCAGCCGTGAGACTCACAACAGGCTGGGCAGACTTCCTCTGGCCCTTCTCCACCTTTGGTGGAGTAACAGCTGACTCTCCAAGCCCCTTGGGACCCCTGTGAGTTGTTTTCCCACCAGGAGTCTTCACACCGTCCCGTCGTCCACTTTCCAATTTCCTTTACAGGGGGTGGGCTGCCAGTGCCTTGCTCCGGGTCATACTGCCTGTCCTGGTGGCCGGTGCACTCCACATACCTTGAACAGGCACCACTGGTATTGGAGGCTTTTTGGCTGAGGCGCTACGACGGGACTGATGAATTGGAGGGGGGGTGGGGGCAAAAAGGTCAACTTTACAGAGGGACAGTTTCTGACGAACACTGGGATGGGTAGTTGGAGGGGGTCTGGGAGTGGAGGAAGAGGAGGTGGTTGTAGGAGGTGTCACTTTAGGTGTTTTGGGTGCAGGTGCAGGTACTGGAGGCTGTCGTGAGGTGGATGGATGTTGGGTGTGTGGTTGCCGGCGTTTGTGTACTTCGGGAGGGGGCGTCACAGACGCACTGGGAGAGGACACAGGGGACGTGTAAATGGCAGTGGAGGTGGTGAGTGCAGGTGAGCGGCTTGTGGTGCTGGGTGTCCTGGTGCGATTCCTGGTGCCTGTAGATGTGGTGCATGCAGGTGTGTGTGTAGACGAGACTGGGAGGGAGGAGGGAGAAGAGGAGGAGGGGGACACAGTGGAGGCAGTGGATGTTGCTGTGTCTGTATGTGGGTGAGGCTTGCGTGAGTGCCTGTGGGTTGTGTGGTGCCTATGTTTGCTTGAGCTACTTGTGTGTGCTGACTTGTGTGCATGCTGGTCTGTAGGTGTGCTTGGGATGGGCTGGGGTACAGGGGATTGGGTCTGGGTGGAGGAGGTTGAAGGGGGGAGGCTAGACACAGGGACAATGGCTGCCATCAGTGCTGAGGCCAGAGATTGCAGGGTTCGCTGAAGGACAGCCTGACCAGAATGAATGCCCTCCAGGAATGCATTACCGTGTTGCAACTCTCGTTCTACACCCTGGATGGCATTCACAATGGTAGGCTGCCCAACAGTGAGTGACCTGAGGAGGTCAATGGCCTCCTCACTGAGGGCAGCAGGGGTGACTGGGGCAGGGCCTCAGGTGCCTGGGGCGAAGGTGATGCCCACCCTCCTGGGTGAGCGGGCACGGGGCGAACGCTGAGGGGCTGCTGGGAGGGCGGTGCTGGTAGGGGAGGTGGTGGCTGTACCTGTAGAAGTGGGGTGCACAGATGGTGCCACCACCACAAGGGAGCCCCCATCGGCGGACGAGTCCGTGTCGCTGGTTGGTGATCTGGTGGCCGACGTGAAGCTCCCCTCGCCCTCCGTCCCACTGGTGCATTCTGAGTCCGTGGTGTGGCCCTCCATGGCCATGTGGGATGCAGCTCCCTCGTCCTCCGGTGCCACTGTACCTCCACCTGATGATGCTGATGCAAAAAAAAGAACAGGGGGGGCACAAAAAGGGGGGGAAGACAGAAGAAGAACAGGATGAGTGCATTGCATACCGCTACCGTTGGCGGACAAGACAGACACAGCAGCCCCCTGCATTACGCTGTGCTCCTGGCCTCTGCATATGCAATTCCTGGGATATGGCCTACATCGCTATGGTGGACATCTGCACACATGGATGCCACAGGGGCAACTATACCTGTACTTGGCACTCTACTGAGGTGGGGTAGAGTGCCACATGGTCTGCATTACAGAGGGGCCTAGTCTACGCATTTCTGGCTGGCCTAGGTACACCCACAGGCCTCCTCCCCCACCCAGACCCCTCTACTGCACGCAAAGTCCGCAGAATGAGGTTGTACTCACCCCCTTGTGTCTGCTGTGATGCCCTCAAGCGCCCATCCAACTCCAGGTAGGCCACCGCCAGGATCCGGAACATCAGGAGGGTCATGGTGCGACGGGCACCCCTCCCACGTTGGGAGGCCATCCCCAGCTGAGCCTCCGCTGTCTTCTTGCTGCAGCGGCGAATGTCCTCTCATCTTTTACGGTAGTGGGTGCTCCGTCTCTGGTGGGCCCCCAGGGTCCGGACGTCCTTGGCGATGGCACGCCAAATGCCAGGTGGGCGCTGACCTACATGACATGCACAAGGGAAGAAGAGAAGTCATTACCAACTGCACCGTCGATGTGAGTGGCCCCCCTCCCTACTCTAGCCATGTGGCCCATTCATTGACATGCATTAATGTTCCCTGAACTCTGCCCCCTTCCCTCTTCCAACCAGCCCTCTCCACCCAGGCCTAGCCCATACAACGTGCTCCTTGTGTATAAACCTGTTGGTCTGGAGGACCGTAGAGTAGCGTGTACTGGGGGAGGACCCCGTCTACCAGTTTCTCCAACTCCTGAGCAGTGAAGGCAGGGGCCCTTTCCCCAGACGCAGCAGCCATCGTCGCTTTCAGACCGAGGTCACAGCAGCACTTGCAGTGTAGGTCCTCTCCTGTCGAAGGTCAGGTATCTAGTGATCGAAAAGATAGAAAATGGCAGTGACGTCTGTGGCAGTGACGTCCACGGCGGTGCGTATCATCACCGCCGGTGCACCTGTTCATTGGCTCCTGGGACCCATAGGTTCCTATGTGAACCAATGCAGGATTGCGCCGCGGTCTACGACCGCCTACCGCGACGGTGTGCAACGCCACCGCAGTTACCCCACAATCCCATTGTCCCAGTTTAGAGGTCAGGCAGCCGCCATTTCAGGGGCCCACATGGCTTCATTTACTTCTGCGTCACACATAGCTAGGCCTACTCTCAACACACATACAGGAAGGGTTTTGTGTGTGGTGTCGTCTTCTGTGTGACTGTGGGTACATACCTGGATGAAAATTGACTTTATTGTCGCTCTTGTCCTTCGTAGGCGCCGTCAGCTGGGACATGTGAGAAGATGGTGGAATCCTCCTTTGTACCGACCGCTGGTGGACCTGTTGACAATGGAAGAGCGACATGTCATTGTCACATACAGGTTTGACCGTGCCACAATCCAGGAACTATGTACCCAGTTGGAGCCAGACTTGATGTCACCAATCCGCCATCCCACTGGAATCCCTCCTGACGTGCAGGTACTGTCAGTGCTCCATTTCCTTGCAGGTGGGTCTTTTCATACAACAGTGGCCATGGCATCAGGGATGTCCCAGCCTATGTTTTCCAACGTCTTGTCCAGAGTGTTGTCTGCCCTGCTGAAACACGTAAGGAGATACATCATTTTCCCTGAGGTGGAGGATTTGCCTACAGTTAAAGGTGACTTCTATGCCCTTGGACATATCCCCAACGTCATAGGTGCCATTGATGGGACCCATGTAGCTCTGGTTCCCCCCCACAGGAGTGAACAGGTGTACAGAAACAGGAAGAGTTATCATTCTAGGAATGTACAGATGGTATGCTTGGCAGACCAGTACATCTCCCAGGTTAATGCTATGTTCCCTGGCTCTGTGCATGACGCCTACATCCTGCGGAATAGCAGCATCCCTGATATGATGGGTCAACTCCAGAGGCACTGTGTTTGGCTATTAGGGGACTCTGGTTACCCCAACCTTTCCTGGCTACTGACCCCAGTGATGAATCCCAGGGCAGAGGAACGCTACAATGAGGCCCATGGGCGGACTAGGAGGGTGATCGAACGCACCTTCGGCCTCCTTAAGGCCAGGTTCAGGTGCCTCCATATGACAGGTGGTTCCCTATTCTACTCACCGAAGAAGGTGTGCCAGATCATCATCGCCTGCTCGATGCTTCATAATTTGGCTTTGCGACGCCAGGTGCCTTTTCTGCAGGAGGATGGTCCAGATGACGGTGTTGCGGCAGCTGTGGAGCCTGTGGAGCCTGTGGACAGTGATGAGTAGGAAGCTGAGGAAGAAAACAGCGACATCAGGGAGTCAGTCACACAGCAATATTTCCAGTGACACACAGGTGAGAACATTTTCAGATTTAACATTACATTCACTGTCACACGTTTTCCTCTATCCTGTGTGTAATTACTTGGGATTATTTGGTAATTGAGTTGTTTCTTTCCATTACGGTTTCACAGGTGTGGTTACCAACGTGTGTCATCTACTTGCATCCTTCAAGGACTTTTGATGTGTGACATTGGTATGTTGCCTTTACATCTCACCACGCATTTTCACACTGTCATTGATATTACATTTTAACAAATCATAGACTGACTCCAGATTGTTTTGTGTTTAAAGGGTGTTTATTGCAGTGCTCAGAATTGGGAGGGGGTTGTAAAATGGTGATGGGTGATGGCGGAGGAATGTCCATGGCAGAGTCCAGTCTATTAGTCTCACAGGTGCACTGCCCATCTTGGCATAGGAAGTGGAGCTGGGGCAGTTTAAGTATGGACAGGGTAACAAAGGGGGGCAGTGGGGGGACAATCAGGGTGGTCTCATTTCCTGGCAGGGGTCTTGCCATCTTGCTCTGTCCTGTTCCTGGATTTCTGGGCCCGCTTGCGTGGTGGTTGTCCGTCTGCAGGGGGTGGGGTGCTGGTGTGGTGGTCCTGTGGCGGGGCGTCCTGTCCACTAGCGCCGGCGGAGGTGGTGGGCAGTTCATCGACCTGGCTAGTGTCAGGGGCCCCTTGGAGTGCCATGGTGTCCCTCAAGGTCTGCTGTATGTCCTTCAGCACCCCTACGATGGTGCCCAGGGCGGAGCTGATGGTCCTGAGCTCCTCCCTGAACCCCAAATACTGGTCCACCTGCAGGCGCTGGGTCTCCTGAAACTTTACCAGGACCGTCGCCATCGTCTCCTGGGAGTGGTAGTATGCTTCCATGATGGAGGTGAGGGCCTCATGGAGAGTGGGTTCCCTTGGCCTGTCCGCCCCCTGTCGCACAGCAGCCCTCCCAGTTCCCCTGTGTTCCTGTGCCTCCGTCCCCTGGACCGTGTGCCCACTACCACTGCCCCCAGGTCCCTGTTGTTGCTGGGGTGGTGGGTTACCCTGGGTTCCCTGTAGTGGTGGACACACCGCTGATTGACGTGTCCTGGGTAGGGAGGTTTGGGCCTGCTGGGTGGGTGCTGTGCTGGTGTTACCAGAGGGTGGAAGGTCAGTGTTGGGCTTTGCCTGTGCAAGGGGAACCGACTGTCCTGAGGCCCACGATGGTCCGGGCTGGTCATCAGGCTCCAGTAGGGCAGAGCTGCTATTGTCACTGTGGGCCTCTTGTGGGGGTGGAGTGGTGTTGTCTGGACCCTCTGGTGTGGTGACGGTCCTTCGTGTTCCTGCAGGGGCATAAGAGCATGATTATTGCATGTGTGTGTATGATGGTGTGCAATGGGTGGGTGACCTTGTACCCCAGTGCTAGCACTCCTGTGTGGGGGCTTGTGTGATGATGGTTAGGGGGTTGTTCTGGGTATGTGCAGTGGGGAGGGTGTGAGGGTGGGGGTGTGTGATAGCATGCAGGTAGGGTGGGGGATATGTTAGTTAAGATTTGACTTACCAGTGTCCCATCCTCCACCGACTCCTCCGAGGCCCTCTGGATGCATGATGGTCAAGACTTGCTCCTCCCATGTTGTTAGTTGTGGGGGAGGAGGTTGGGGTCCGCCGCCAGTCCACTGAACTGCAATGTTGTGCCTGGAGACCGTTGAACACATCTTCCCCCATAGGTCATTCCACCTCTTCCTGATGTCCTCCCTATTTCTTGGGTGCTGTCCCACAGCGTTGACCCTGTCCACTATTCTTCACCATAGCTCCATCTTCCTGGCTATTGATGTGTGCTGTACCTGTGAGCCAAATAGCTGTGGCTCTACCCGGACAATTTCCTCCACCATGACCTGGAGCTCCTCCTCGGAAAAGCGGGGGTGTCTTTGGCATGCCATGGGGTGGTGTGTGTGATGTGTGGGGTGGTGTGAGTGTTGATGTGTGTGGTGATGTGTCGTGGTGTGTGGTGTTTTGTGCGTGGATGTTGTGTTGGTGATGGTGTTGTGTGCCTCTGCGTGGTGGGATTGTCTGATCTGTGCAGTGTCTCTGGCCTTCGTCTCTAATTTTTGGTCATAGTGGTTTGTGGGTGATGTGGGTGTGTGTTTTATATTGCGTTGGGTGTGTGGGAGTGATCTTTGTATGTATATCAGGTGTGTGTATTTGGTATTGTCGAATGTGGCGGTGTTTTGGAGATGTGTGTGTATTTTGAGCGCGGCGGTGTGTACCACCAATGGAATACCGCGGTTGAAAGACAGCTGCGTGGATTCGTGGGTTGTAATAGCATGGGCGTGTTTCTGTTGGCGTGGAGGTGGAGGTTTTGTTATCGCCAGTTTATCACTGACCTTTGGTGTGGCGGACTTGTTTGGGTGTCTGAATTTCGGCGGTTTCCGAGATGTGTGTCATAATAGCTGTGGCGGAATTCCGCCGCCGCCGCGGTGTATTGGCGGTCTTCTGCACGGCGGTAAGCGCCTTTTACCGCCAATGTTGTAATGACCCCCATAATCTCAGAAATAGGGAGAACATGAAAACTCCAGACAGATATACTGATTCACGTCCCTCTCGTTCCTTTCAGGACGCACCGAATAGATGTAGCGAGAGAGGGGGCCATCAAGATCGACGTCCGGAATACGTGAAAGAAAAGAAAGACTCACAACAGTCTACCATTAAAAAAGAAGAAAAGACTTCTCAGCAAAAGACACAGTTTAAAAAGAAGAAGGTGGCAGCACTGACAGTTAAAAATGCCAGTAATATTGAGAACGCTGTTGATGAACAAGAGGTGGGCAGTGACTCTGTTAGACAGCGCGGCAGAGGTCACGATATGTCGCCAGAATCTGAAAGATCATCTGGATGCGACAGCAACTAGCAATTACATCGCTGTTGAGACAGCGGATGGCCGCGTTCTTCCCCCCGATAGGGTTTATGACTTAAAAATTCAGATAGAGGGAGACGTGGAGCGCTCATTAGTGTGATATTTTGGGATGAACTTACTAGTGATATCCTATTGTCCGAAAGAGACTGGCCACCTGAACACTTCCGCAAGCCCCCGCATGGGCAAGATGTCATTTTGCCTTCTTTCTCCGATCTTGTTCCGGAAGCAGCAAAAGGAGCCTATGCTGCTGAATGGGCTATAGCGCAGGCACCTGCGCTATACTGCAATCATGTAGGTTGGGACAAGGAGTCTCCTTGTCATATTATTCCCGTTAGGTCTACACCCAAACCGCAGCCGCAAGTCCCTGTTAAATATGAAGCGAAAGCTCTGGTAAAGGAGATCCTATCACAACTTGAGTACCATGGAGTAATTGAGCCCTGTACATCTGCAATTAATAATCTGTTATTCCCCGTTGCAAAGCCAGATCATTCATATAGAATAGTAGTTGATTATAGACACTTACATAGTCATACACGCATGTATGCTATACAAAATTCACACAGCACAGCACTGATAAACAATATAGTGCATAAAAAATATAAAACAACATTAGACATATCTAATGGGTTCTTCTGCCAGAATTTATCTCATGAAAGTCGGGACCTAAGTGCATTTTCATTTGGCTCTCAGAAACGGTTTTGCCGTTTACCTCAAGGCTATAAAAATAGCCCGGGCCTGTTTTCAGCCCGTGTAACATCAATATTACATGATGTTGATTCTGAGGCATTGTCCTATGTGGATGACATATATCTCACAGACTACGTCCTCGACATTCATCTAGCGAGGGTCGATTGGATCATTTTGGGATTTGCAGACCTCGGTTACAAATTCAATTTTAAGAAAAGCAAGATAGCCTTTCTTAGTGTGTTATTCCTGGGATATGAGCTATCAAGCAAAGGGAAGAACCTGGCACCGCACTTTCTAGAGAAATGTGCTCAACTACAGCCTCCGAACACACTTAAGAAATTGCAGGCATTACTGGGTTTCTTCAATTTTGGCAGAACATACATTCCAGATTATGCTGAACGCATCAAGCCACTGTATGACCTAGTTCAGCTCAAATTTTCTAGCAGACACTGTACAACTGAACACACACACATTCTTAGGGACATGCAACAGGACATGCTAGAAGCTAAACACTTACACACACGTGACAATAAAAAGAATTTGGTCATCAGAATAATTGCTGGTGCCATAGGATTTACTCATGTCACCTTTAATGAGGATGACATGATACCGATAGCACATAAATCACATTTATACTCAAATGCTGAACAACGTTTTGCACCTACAGAAAAGATTCTGACGGCAGTTCAGATGGCCATCATAAAAGAGAGCTCACTTGCCCAGAGGAAACGTATTATTGTTGTCTCCCCGGTGCCGGCCTTAGAGGCTGTCACTAAAGCGAGCGTTCCTAACGCTAAGGCATTACATCCACGTTGGATTCAATTGGCAACGTCTCTGACCGCCACTGATGTCGATTATATATTTGATCCAAGACTTCAAACACAAGAATTTCTCCAGTATGAACAAGAGTACCCCGCTCCTCTAAATATCTTGCCACTAGACAGCTACCATACTATCATATACACTGACGGTTCAGCACAACCGGCTGTAGGTACTAAACATCAATACTCGGCAGCTTGCGCAGCCATGAGCGGAGTGATGGAAGATGGAGTTTTCCACACTCACAATACCTATACGCAGACGTTAGGGGACTGCACTGCACAGTTGGCTGAGCTTAAAGCTCTTATTCTAGCGCTCGAACATACTGAGACAGGAAGCCAGACTTTGATAGTCTGTGACTCATATTACTGCACCCAGTCATACAATGAATATCTCAATCATTGGAAACTGAACGGTTTTAGAGATTCTAAAGGGAACACCATTAAACACGGTGGGGAAGGGTGGCTGATCTTAAGGATAAGCTACCGTGTGTCCATGTAGTCCATACATTAGGACACCAACGTGTAGGAGTACACGTTGCCGGTAATACATTGGCTGATGAAGCGGCCAAAGCATCAGTAGCTACAGCTTCTGTGGCTGCAGTGACTCGTTCTCGGACGAGATTGGATAATGAAAAACTGATTGCTGTTAAAGCTTCGGCTGCAGGCAAGCCCCTTCCGAAAGGAAACCCTACAAACTATACTTACCATATCAGTGCACAGAATGTTGCTTATACAACGATTCCTGGGGTTGGAGATCGAGTGATCTGCAATGAAGACCAGAGATTAGATCTGATTACAGCAGCGCATGAGGGTGTCGCTTCTGCACATGCTGGTATGCAGGCCACGATAACAATTCTACAGCAACGCTACTGGTGGCCTGGTCTATGCACACAAACAAAGCAGTATGTCCTTTGCTGTGACATTTGCCAGCAGATCAAGGGCTCTAATATCAAACGCCAACTGCAGACATCCCTCTTAGTGTCCGACAGGCCACTTCAGTGTGTGTACCTATACCATTGTGGTCCCTTACAGCCTGATGGTGCATACAAATACATTTTAGTGGCTGTGGATTCCTGTTCTAGATTCCTGTGGGTATGGCCACAGCGGTCAGCTGACGCCCTGACTGTTATAAAAGATTTGCTGATCTTTATCGGTATGTATGCGGTTGCAGCATTCCATTCGGACCAGGGCCCTGCATTTGCCTCTAAGGCATTCAGGGACAACATGGGGATGATGGGTGTTGAACTCCATTACTCCTCACCCTACCATCCTGAGGGAAATTCGGTAGTGGAGAGGCAGACTCGTGATCTAAAGCAGTCCTTAACAGCTCGAGTATTAGGTTCAGGCCGCAGTTGGTTACACCACCTATATGGGGTCCAGAGAGCACTGAATACTGCCAAGACGGTCTTTGGGGGGACGTTCTCCATATGAGGTTCTCTTTGGGATACCTATGTATGTCCCAGATCTTGATGCCCCTGGTATGGTGGCAGCAGAAACACCATTTGACATAAAAGACCGTGTCACTGTTTTACAGGAGCTTCAACAATTTCGTGATGATAAATCATCTGCAAGTGCTGCCACCTTAGGAATAAGGGAATTGGCGAAAACTTCAACTGGCTGGATTCCTAAAGTTGGGGATCTGGTTTGTGAGAAGATTGCTGTGAAGAAGAAGTTCGGTCCATCATACAGAGCACCTGTACCAGTCTTGGGAATACAAGGCACCAGGACTGTCATCTTACCACCACTATCTGGTTCTAAGACGAACAGATTAATCTCCATTGATGATATCAAATTACACCATGTGGCCGATCCTTCACAGTAGACCAGGAGATCCCTTGGGTGGTTCCCGATCCCTTCTCACTACCCAACAGGACATCCATCTACATAGTAGGATGAACATCACTACTACAGACTATGCAACAATTTCAACTGCTGTTCCAGACACTTCCTCGACCATGGGGAGGGCGGAAAATGATCTTCTATTGGTTCCAGTCACATCTTCAGTGACCACCCTGGTTCAAGATTTAGCTGTATTTTACACAAACACTTCACCGACGGATGACGTTGTCTACCAAGAGCCTCCACGTGCAGTGGATCAGAATACACCGGCTCCTGTGTTTGCAGAGACTACCTATGGCTATTTCATTGACATTGATGATTTTTCTTCGGATTCATCCTCTACTGTGATTGAAAATGTTTCAAAAAGTAGTAAGCTGTATCGATGGCTTAAAAAGAACTATTTGATATACCCATGGAGGAACACAAGATTGGCAAATACACGGTAGGAAGGCTTTGTTTCGAGCATGCCTGATTCCTGTGGAAATGATTTTCTTAAATGACACTATTGAGCAGACATCCTGTCTGGGGTTAGCAAAAATTAAAGATCTGAACATGCCCAGTATCCCTACTCCAGCAAGGTTTAAAGATTGGCAACACTTCCTTAATATCACAGAGGAAAGGCTAGATGCAATGGTTAAGGCTGGTACCTATAATTCTTCACTTTTCAGTCCCGGTGGGTGGTTGGTATGGCCCACAGACACTAATGAGTGTCAAATGCGTTTTTTGAACTCTTCAGGGTTTTTTTCAATTAATAGGCCAGACCCTCGCTTTATATCTGGTCAACATACATGTATAGTTACGACATACAGTGTGGGTAAGCTGTGCCAGCAATGGGTGCAAACAAACACGTTAGCCGCAGTTAAGAAACACCTGAATACTCTTTCTGAAAATATAGACTTGCAGGATTTTCTGCTGGGTCCTAGAAAACAGCGCTCAAAAAGGTTTTTATATGCTATGTACAATGAAATTTGGAAACTTTCCCAAATTGAGGCTGCTGTGCGTTTAAGGCAACTAGATAAGGAACATTTGGAAAAACCATTAGCTGTTGTCGACAACGGCATGGATACACTGTCCAACAGGATTTATTCACTATCAAATATAGTGTTGTCTGCTATTGATATCACTCAGACAGACTTGTCCCGGTTATATCATGGGCAAACACAGCTACGTTCCATCATGCAGCTAGGTTGGACATTACAGACACTGAAAAGTGGTCACATTCCATGGAAGTATATTAATGGGAGTGAATTATTCACTGCTTTTAATTTTTCCAAGGAACAAGAGACAATGGCTAAAAGGGAGGCTAGTTTCACCCTGCTTCAAGTAGAAAAATTAGATAAGTTGCTCTTCACGGTAGCAGAGAGTCCTTCAACTATCTGGCTCTTACACGGCATTATTAATTTACTGATTTCGACCTTTCGTTTCTCGAGCTGCCTGAAACATCTTGCAGTGGGACGATATGAGCAACTAGGAGATAGCTTTATTAAGGAAGAGTGGGAGTTGCCCTTTCACTATAGATGTCTGAAAGGCGAAAGGGAGGTCTTTCTTAGCGGAAGCGAATGTGAGACTGCTGCTCATCATTCTGTGATATGCAAACAGGTGTCTCTTCACAGTCTTTGCAATGCGGGGGTCGCAAATTTGGCCTGTTTTCTGAAGGGTACTCCCGTCCCCTTGATTCATCCAGTGTTTCATGTACTTTCCAATGGAAGTTATGTTGTACTGAACGATCCAAGTTGTTGCGGCCTGCGACCCTGAATTGCCTACGCAATCTCAGTCTCGAAGGTCGTTACGTGTTGTGGACATGTTTTGTTTCCCCCCACACAAGAGATTAAAGTATCTGACATGTGGCCCCACATAGATTCTATTAATGTGAATTATGACAAGCTGAGTAGGCTAAAGGCGCTATTGTTTCAGAAACAGGTCGCCATGACATCCGCAAAGGAGACGTATGCTCTCCAGATTGCTATATCATCAGCCGAGATAGAATCCCTTTTAAATACCAATTTCCCCAAACACTTTGGAGAACTGGTATCCAGAATATTCAATGCTTCGAGCACCACTGGGATTATTCATTTCTTTAAGGCTGTCGGGTCTGGTTTTGTGTCCATCTTCCAGACTGTCTCCGGAGTCATCCCATCAGCCATCCATTCTCTCTTTTCAAGTGTGTTTGGTGGCTTTCCAATTATTTTGGCTTTGATTGGCGGACTACTACTGCTATTTCTTCTGATTCGCAGTGGTTGTTTCTTTCCAGCAACGCAGAGCAATGGAGCCGCTCCCACCAACTCCACTGTGCCGTGAGCGCATGGTTCGGATCTTAGGTGCACCTTTGCTGGTGGAAGTGGAGCATGGCTGGTCATTGTCATTCCGGCCCCTTCTCTGGTGCGTACAACCAGTCTTCCGCTGCATGTGGTGTCTCTTTGAACATCTGCCTATGGTCTGTCTTGCTGTTGCACCGACATCTCCTGTGGACCACGAACTGCTGATGTCCCCGATGAGGGTTCATACACGGTCATGCCCCTTAAGACTGAGGTTGCTCCGCGAGGCCACCTATGAGCCTTCTGTTTTGAGATCTACCATGGATGAGGACACTGCAACGGATAACGATACACCAGGAAATACAGCTCACTTCTGCTCTGTGGATCCGTTTGTCCGCCCAGTACTAGACTTAACATCGGACGATGTTGACTCATTTTTGAGGTCCTTGGTTGGTGACTTCGATGACATTCTTCAAGATCATGCGTATAACAAATAACTCGATGAATTGAATTGCCATTCCAGATTCCAAATTATTCATTTAAATTCAAATTGTTGCACGCTGTGTTTGTTATAGTTGGCATTAACATCTCTGTATGTATTTTAGAAGATTTGTTTTAACATATTATTTTAACACATGCTACAGCTTTTTTAGCTTGTTTTTTGCTTTTAGCTTTTAGTTCAGAAGCAAGTTTTAGCATTTGGGTACCTGTTCCTTCGTCATACCTGTTACGGCAATAGGGAGGGTGTAGTGAATCCTAGTTCGTTTTAATGGGATAACAGGAGTTAGCTTAGCCTCTGGCTTGTAGACTTTTGGCCCCGTCACCTAGTGACTTTTAACCTACTTAGCTTGCTCTGTCTTAGCCCATTTAATTATTTATTTCTTCTAAGATGGCTACCTTGTTTATAGTTAGGCCACTTGTTATGGATAACATTATCAGTGGCACCGCGCCAAGGCGTCAAGATCAAGCACCAAAGACAAACAAACAGTAGGTGTTCACACTTAGGGGTTTTCCCTCTCTATACATTCGAGGGATTGTTGATATTAATTGCCGTCCCAAGCATGTCTGTTATCTATTGTTTAGGAACACACCTACGTCAGGGGACCTTTTAGATCTGTATAAATACATCACACTTTAGACAGATAATCAGAGGGATTTCGACCAGAGGGCATCGCCACCATCACTGATACCGATGCTGCAGTCGTCTTGACGCTGACCCAGTTTTCGTGTCCCTGCGGAGTCTGAGATAGAGACCTCATTCCAAGGTAACGAGGGTTGGGGGCTCCTCTCATGGACATGGCATTGGCAGATTAGGTTTAACAAACCCAGCTTTCCTTTAGGCAGGAGGTTAGGCCTTTTCACATTAGGGTATTAGGGCATAATAAATCTCATATATCTTTTTTATGTATTGCAAGATGGTGGAGGTCTTTGTAATAATGACTCTCGTCTTCACAATACTATTTCTTGCTTTATTCATTATCCTAATCATTGTAGCCCATGCAACTTATCGCAAATTGTAGTTATGTTAAATAAAAACTATTGTAACTTTACTGCATCTGTGTCATTGCCTGTGTTTGTATGAGACATAATATAACTGTGAGAAGAGGGTAATCTCCGTTTAACCACGACACTCCCTGAGATATCTTATTTTCGAGTCCATGTGTAAACGGCTGCCATAAATCACCTTTTACTATTGTGTTTCTGGTGAGGTGCTGCTAGTGAGCCGGTAAGGTTGGGACAACAGTTGCGACTTGTTGTAGGAAAGACGTAGGGGGTTATTACAACTTTGGAGGAGGTGTTAATCCGTCCCAAAAGTGACGGTAAAGTGACAGATATACCACCAGCCATATTACGAGTCCATTATATCCTATGGAACTTGTAATACGGCTGGTGGTATATCCGTCACTTTACCGTCACTTTTGGGACGGATTAACACCTCCTCCAAAGTTGTAATAACCCCCGTAGTCTCCTATAAACAAAAGTACTGTCATCCCTAAACTAGCAGACTTTGTCAGAGCAAGAGTCCAAACTACGACAGTATCACCAGAATCCATAACTGTCAGGACGCTGGGTACAGCCGTCCTGCACAACTCTCTCACCAGCCCAGGATCACTACCTGGTGACTGACCACCCAACCTATGGACGATACCCTTGGGTTGCACAGGAGTGAGACTACCAGAGAACAGGAGTGGCGGAACGCTATCACCAGCCACCCACCCAAGTCCTACTGGCAAAATGGGATCCCTCTGAGCAGCTTGCCCTACGGTGCAGGCTAGTCTCCCCTTCTGGTGTCCACTCATGGAACCAACCAGGCTATAAGACTGGGTCTCGGAAATTTTGGGACACAGCCCACCCCCACTCCCTCTGAGACAAGACATGGAATAACAAACCCTTCCCATTGCACTGGGACCTACCTGGGACACAAGCCTTTCACACCATACCTGGTTGGGAAACGCCTAGACCACTCTCTTTAGGAACACCCTCTAATGCCACACCAGACCCTTTGGTATGCAACCAGAGGTCCATCTCCTTTGCAAGCTCTCTGGGGCCCGAGAATTCACACACTGACAAGTGTTGGCGTAACCCTGAAAAACAACAACAAAGCAGGTGCTCTCTGACAATCACCAGCAGCGCTGGTGAGTCCAGAACCTTTAGACTGCGCTCAACAGCCAGTCTTTCTCTGGCAAGTGCCCTCTCTGCCATCCTCTCCTGTACCACGGCCTTCTCCACCTCAGCCCTTCTCTCCTCATCAGTTAGGAGTGCTAACAGCAACTTCAGGTCCCTCTCTTCGCACTTATCTCTTAGCTCATCAGGCATCAAGGAATGAGAGGTAGCCCGGCTTCTTACACTGGACCCAGCAAGGGACTCCCTATCACTGGGACCTACGCTGTCAACTGGCATCCCTGCAAGGTCATTCTCACCCTCCTGATCAGTCTCTCCACCACTCTCTAGGGATGAGCTCTGAGAGCCCTCTCATTGGGAACCCTCATTACACTCAGGATCCTCTGGGTACCCGTCAAGCACACTCTTCCCCATGACATATGTCACAAACCTTTCAACGCAATTCAGAGATCTCCTCATGTCCTCTTCCATTGGCAGCCCTCTTAACTACAGAACCCCTCTAATTTCTCCTGCGTGTAAAATGTCAGATCCTCTCAATTAAACATTGGCCCCATTTTGAAAAGGTACAGTAAACACAAGTGTGACAATCCAAATATCTAAGCATGGGAACTGAAAACAGGGAAAATGAGAGCGAAAGTTAAGAGAAGCAAACCATGTGAATGGTCTAAAAACAAACTTTGTATTGAAATAATGAGTCACAGTGGTATTGTGCAAGCGCAAGTCCTATCCTCCCCACTGCCAACCAATGTTAGAAATGGGGTTTCTGGTTGGCTAGGGTATGCACCTAAGCCAGGCAGAACCCACCCACTCTAGTCAGGGCAAAGGAGTTACACGTCCAAGATAACCCCTGCTCACCCCCTTAGTAGGAGCAGTCAGGCCTATCCCAGAGGCAATGTGGAAAGCGTTTGCACAACACACACAACACACATGACACACTACCCCCACCACAAAGGAAACACAACACTAAGTTATATGACAATATACTGTATTGTTCACAATGCAATTATTAGACCAAACACAACAAGTCAGTAATATCCTGCTACCTTATGGGTTATCAGAATGCTACACATTAGTTACTCTGCAGAACCAGCAGTAATCACATATACCCCACAGGCTACTTAGTATTCTACACCATAAGCAGTAGTAAGGAATTACATTACTACACAAATACATTTGTCATAGAAATATTATAAATGCCCGGATCAGGAACATTATAAAATATGTGGCAAGTCATGAGCAGTGGGAGGGACACACTACTTACACTTGCTCCACATAATAGAAATGACTACCCACACATGAAAGCCGGTTTACTGGCCAAATTTGGGCTGACCCATGAGAAATAACGTCAGAGGTTCAGGGACGACACCAAACTTTCAACACAAACTTGGGTGGATTGTTATGATTTCTTCAACAAGGCACTGGATGGAAGGGTGTGTGGCAGCAAAGTAGATGATTACAAAGGGTTATATGACTTGATTCTGAGATAGCATATGCTCAGTATTTCTTTTACAGAATTGCGCTAGCACTTGGTAGATTTTAAGTTGACTGATCCCAGGAAGCTTGCTGAGGAGGCGGACCTCTGGGTTAGCACAGGGTGTCCAAGAAGGCATCTGAGGGGGACACTCACAAAAGTGGTCAGGGTTCCCAAAAGAAGAAAGTGGGGGAGAAAAACTTAAGATAAGAAGTTCTCAAAAGGTCCACAAAAGAATTCCCAAAGTGGGGAGGTGGTAACCATTTGTCTTCTAGATTTGGGAAGAAGCCATGGTACTTTGATAGAACATTAGGGAAACTCATCCCCAAATGCTTAGAGTGTTACCAGCATGGATACTCTAAGGGCGACTCCCAGTGTTCCAAGAGAGCACAGTCCTCCACTGGAAAGACACCTGGGTTGGCTAGTGTAGCGCTCGTGGGGGGGGAGACAGTCCCAGTTAGCTTTGGGGGGCAGGCAGAGGTTAACTTAGTGTCCCTGGGAGAAAGAGAGATGGTGCCTAAAGCCTACATGCCAGAAAATACTTCAAAGTATAGGCAGTGGGTCACCATTGATAGGCAAAGGGTGGATGTTCTGCGTGACACAGGAGCCAGTATGACTACTGTCAAGAGTCAGCTGGTGGCCTCACAGCAGATAGTCCCTAATACATTCCACCTAGTCATAGTCGCTGACAATCGTGAGAGTGACATATCTGTGGCTCAGGTTCCCTTTGAGTGGGGGGTCTCTAGTACTCTGAAAGTAGCTGTGAGTCCTGCCATGCCTATAGATTGTCTCTTAGGCAATGATCTTGAGCATACAGCCTGGAAGGAAGTGGAGCTCAGATCCCACCTGGAGATGTTAGGTTTGCCTGAGTGGGTCTGCATGACCACACGGTACATGGCTGCCTGGGAAGTGAGTCAAGGGCGTCTGGAGCCTGGGACAATGGCCCAGACTGCTGCAAAGAGGAAGGTCAAGAGGCGCAGGAACCCGCCTCAGATGTTCTCACGGTGGTGGACGGGGCCCCTAAGGAGGAGGAGGCCCCTGAGCCACCTGGGGAGGACATAGCTGACCTGGGTAACTTCCCTGAACTTGCTGGCTGGCAAGTAGAGGGTGGGCCAACCAGGGCAGAATTCTGCAAGGCGCAGAAGGAATGCCCTACCCTCGAAGGTCTGAGGCAAAAGGCCACAGCCCAAGCAGCCGGTGATGCCTCTGGCATTCACCATATTTACTGGGAGAATGATCTCATTTACAGTGAGCCTATGGCTCCGGGCCCTGGGGCAACATGTGTGCTGGTGGTCCCCCAGTGTTACCGGGCCTTCCTACTGGGTCAGGCTAGTGGGAAGACAGGGAAAAAGATAAAAGCTCCCCTGCTCCCACTCCCTCATTAACACCCCCCATTGGAAGGGTGGGCATCGACATTGTAGGTCTCTTGGACCCCAAAACTGCCTTGGGCAACAGGGTTATTGTGGTTTTGATGGACCATGCCACCCGCTATTCAGAGGCAATCCCTCTGAGAACAGTGACTGCACTGGTGGTGACCAAAGCCCTGTTGGGAATATTTACCCGTGTGGGATTCCCTAAGGAAGTTGTGTCTGACAGGGGCACAAACTTCATGTCTGCGTACATGAAGTCCATGTGGGATGAGTGTGGGGTGACCTACCATTTTACCACCCCTTACCATCCTCAATCCAGTGGGCTTGTTGAGAGATTCAACAAGACCCTGAAAGGCATGATTAATGGCCTGACTGAAGCCATGAGGCATAAATGGGACGTCCTCTTACCATGCCTGTTGTTTGCTTACAGGAAGGTGCCCCAGAAAGGGGTGGGGTTCAGCCCCTTTGAGCTTCTCTATGGTCACCCCGTCAGGGGACCACTGATCATAGTTAAAGAGGGCTGGGAGAGAGCTCCCAAGACACCTCCCCAGGATGTGGTCAGCTACATGCTGGCCCTCTGCAACCAAACCCAACGCTTCTGGAAGCAGGCCAAGAGTAACCTCAAGGCCAGTCAAGAGGTGATGAAGGAGTGTATGACCAGAAGACCACTCTGGTTCTCACGTAGAGACAAGGTTTGGATGATGGAACCAGTAGATCCCAGGGCTCTCCAGAACCACTGGACTGGCCCTTTTGAGATTAAGGAGCGTAAAGGAGGAACTTACCTTGTGGACCACAAAACCCCTAGAGACCCCTAAGGGTCCTCCATCACAACAGGCTCAAATCACACTTTGATAAGTCTGAGATCAGTATGCTCCTGGTCACAGATGAGGGCCTGGAAGAGGAGAGTGAATCTCTCCCCGACCTCCTCTCTGCCAAAGAAGGTGATGGGTCAGTGGAGGGTTTCATTCTCTCTGACTCCCTGACTCTAAACCAGAGAGGAGACTGCTATGAGCTGTTAGAGAAGTTCTCCTCCCTGTTCTCCTCCCTGTTCTCCCTTACTCCTGGACTGATCCACCTATGTGTCCATGACACTGACACAGGCGACAGTCCCCCTGTGAAGAACACAATTTACAGGTTGTTGGATAAGGTGACGAACAGCATCAAGGAGAGGTCCCCAAGATGTTGACTTTAGGGATTATTGAAAAATCCAGTAGTCCCTAGGCCAGCCCTGTGGTGCTGGTTCCTAAGGCTGCTGCCCCCGGAGCAAAGCCAGAACTCTGGTTCTGCATGGACTACCGGGGTCTCAACTCAGTCATACAGACTGAGGCTCACCCCATCCCGCAAGTGATGAGCTCTTTGACAGGCTAGGCACTGCCAAGTTCCTGAGCACGTTTGATCTTACATCAGGATACTGGCAGATCTCCCTGACTGAGGGGGCTAAAGACAGATCTGCATTTTCCACACCTGATGGCCATTACCAGTTCTGAGTGATGCCCTTTGAGTTGAAAAATGCCCCCGCTACCTTCCAACGGTTCGTTAACGGGGTCCTAGCTAACAAGGATGCCTTCTGCACAGCCTACCTAGACCACGTAGCTGTCTACAGTTTCAGCTGGGAGGAACACCAGCTCCACCTCAAGGAGGTGCTTCTGAATCTGCAACAGGCAGGCCTGACCATCAAGGAAGTAAATACCAGATTGGGCAGGGTTCCGTGCTGTACTTGGGACACCTAGTAGGTGGTGGCAAGGTGCAGCCACTCCAGGCCAAGATTGAGACTATCAGGCCAGGCAACCACCTAGAACACAGACTGAAGTGAGAGCCTTTTTAGGCCTCACTGAATACTATCGCAGATTTGTCAAGGGCTATGGTACCATTATGTCACCCTTGACAGAACTTAGTTCCAAAAAGCAACCTAGGTTGGTGAATTGGACAGAGACTTGTCAGAAAGCCTTTGATTCTCTGAAGGAAGCCATGTGAATGGCCTGCGTGCTCAAGGTCCGTGACTACTTCCAGGAATTTATTGTTCAGGCAGACGCTTCAGAGCATGGAATAGGGGCTGTTCTAGCACAGCTAAATGAGGAGGGCTCAGACCAACCAGTAGTCTATATTAGCAGAAGACTATTACCATGGGAACAGAGGTGGAGTACTATTGAGAGAGAAGCATTTGCTGTGGTCTGGGCACTGAAGAAGGTGAGACCATACCTGTTTGGTAGTCACTTCCGGGTTCAGACAGACCACAGGCCCCTCAGATGGCTGATGCAGATGAGGGGTGAGAATTCTAAACTCTTGAGGTGGTCCATTTCCCTTCAGGGGATGGACTTTACAGTGGAGCCAACACTGATGGTCTCTCCAGATACTTTCGCCTTAGCGATGAGAGCTCCCAGAAGGTTGGGTAGCTCTCCCCACTTTCAGCTGGGGGGGCACATGTTAGGCCTGACAGCCTTAGGGTGGTCACCCCTAACTTTTTGCCTGACTCCCTCCACTTTTTAGATTCTGGTTTTAAGACTCTGCGCACTTTACCACTGCTAACCAGTGCTGAAGTGCATATGCTCTCTCCCTTTAAACATGGTAACATTGGATCATACCCAATTGGACTATTTAATTTACTTATAAGTCCCTAGTAGAGTGCACTATATGTACCCAGGGCCTGTAGATTAAATGCTACTAGTGGGCCTGCAGCACTGATTGTGCCACCCACTTAAGTAGCCCCTTAACCTTGTCACAGGCCTGTCATTGCAAGGCCTGTGTGTGCAGTTTCATTGCCAATTCGACTTGGCCTTTAAAAGTACTTGCCAAGCCTAAAACTCTCCTTTTTCTACATATAAGACACCCCCAAGTTATGCCCTAGGTAACCCATAGGGCAGGGTGCTGTGTAGGCAAACGTCAGGACACGTACCTATGTAGTTTACATGTCCTGGTAGTGTAAAACTCATAAATTTGTTTTTACACTGCTGTGAGGCCTTCTCCCTTCATAGGCTAACATTGGGGCTGCCCTCATACATTGAGTGGTAGCTGCAGATCTGAAAGGAGTATGAAGGTCATATTTAGTATGGCTAGAATGGTGATAACAAATCCTGCTGACTAGTAAAGTTCGATTTAATATTACTATTTTAGAAATGGGACTTTTAGAAAGTGAGCGTTTCTCTAAACTTTAGGCCCTTATTTATACTTTTTGACGCAAAACTGCACCGGCGGGCGTCATATTTATACTTTGACGCACGGCGGCGCAAACCACAGGTGGGAGTCATTATTTTTGACGCACACCGCAGAGTCAAGTCGTAAAGCTAAATAACGTTAACGCAGCAGAAATGACTGTGGGTTGAATTACGACACAGCAAACCAGATATGCGCCATTTTCTTTGACGCAATAGTGTAAAAAAAAACTGCGAACACTGCCATTTCACCAGTGGAGAGCCAAAATGGATCCCAGATGCCACTACAGACCCCAGGAAGATGACAGCAGACCAGGAACCAGCCATGATGACCCACACAAGAACCAGGACACTTTTAAGAAGAAAAGGAAGTATCGCTTTAGTGCAGAGGAGCAGGAAATTCTGGTTAAAGCGGTGACGCAGAACAGTCATCGAGTGCAAGAAACGCTGGCATGACTCCAAGCGCAGGACCAAGGAAAAGATGGCCAGGAACAGGAAGGCAGCACTGCAGACTGGAGGGGGGAGTCCAGCACACCAGGAGGACCTGGACAACATGGAGGAGATGGTCGCAGCCGTCATCCCTGAGGAGATTGTCACAGGGATTCAAGGACAGGACAGCGCAGACAACCAGGAGACAACACACATGCAGGGTAAGTCGCATGGGGAATTATAATGCACTAATGTCAACTGTGAGAGGGGGGGATACCGACCACTAAATGCATGGAAGTCATCTAATACATGGGGTGGCATGGGTAAAGGGGCACGGCAGGGGGGCATGGCCCGTTCTGAGAAGACCTGGGGCACACCATTACACAACACCAACAACAGTCCCATTGGGGCATGCTATCATGCCAACGATGGAGCAAAGGGAAAGCCACGCCAGGAGGGAAGGCCACAACGTCAAACTGACATCCCGGCACACGTCAGCCACCATACCCCCTACATTAACTAGGGCCCTATTAACAACCTCTAGCCATACCGACAACTGGAATGTAACTGCGACAACAGTTGCCACTACCACCTCTGCTCTGTGTGCAGCTCAAGTAGCCAATGGCAGTAACCTCCCCATGGATCATACACACCTAAATTAGGGGGTGAGGATGACAACTGCAACAATCCCCAGAAACAAGACAAAGGCCAAAGTACTCTCAAATGTCAATGCCCATAGTTGTCGCAAACATCAGCCAATGTAAACATCAATAGGAGCTACACAGCACTAAGGACACACCCATGCTGCATATGGCAGGGTCCATCCTGTGCCTGGGTAACAATGCAACATCCCAAATGTCATACTGCTCAGACAACAGCATTGAGGAGGTGACACATGTAACTGGTCACTGAAATACACCTGCACAGTCAGAGGAGGAAATAGGACACTGATACGATTATCAGGGCAATCCAATGTAACACACATTCCCCAACATCAGCAGGACACATTACCAATGTCAACATCCATATCGGATCATTGCCATGCATAGGATATGCCACATGTCAATTACATTTAAGTGGATGTGAAAGATCAGAGATTGGGACAGGTCCAGACTGTTAAGTGTGCTGCCAGGGCCATCAGTACATCCACAGCCAGTGAAAGGTCTCACCATGAGAATGGATGTACACAGAGGGTTGAGTAGGAAAAAAAAGGTGGCAATTCTCTATTTGGCATAAACCAACACCTAGAGGCGATGAGGCTGACAAGTCTGATAACTCAATAACATACATGTGGCACACAGGTGGGCCATAGGCCTGGAAGAATGCCCATCTGAAGAACTGGAGAAATTAACACAAAACAAGATCACAAAGTGAATTCATCAAAAGGCAGGCACGTCACATCAAAATTGCCAAAACACAGACACACTAATTGTACCTTGTTTCATTGCAGAGGAAGATGGATCTCCTGCCGATATGCCTGTCCCAGATTTCCCTGATGACATGGATGATGAGTTGATAAACATTCCCCAGGAGACTATCCAAAAGGTCCTTGACACCCTCCAGATCCCACCTTCAGTCACAAGGAGGAGCACAGAACAAGCAGCCATCGCAGAGGATCCACCCACCACCACAATTGCAAGACCTGCCAGCTCCAATACAGCTGAGGACTCAGACGACACTGGCACCAGCTTTGAGAGAACTGTAGTTGGAGTACAGCGGGAGCTAGCGGGTGGGGATGCAAACTATGGCAGCCAGCCTTGAGGGGATGTGTTTGTGCATGATGTCATCTGCAGATCAGGCAGCAGCTATGCAAGCCCTAACATCAATACTGCAAGGACTACAAGAAACTGTCAAGGAATTCACCACTGCAGTAAGGGAGTTACCACAATACCTCGCACCCCAAACCTTCCACTGCATGCACAAATGCAATCATGACTCTCTCAGGGCCGACCTGGCTGCCTACCATCGTGATGTGGCTGCTATTCTCAAGAACCAGCAGGCCCTCCTTACTGCAGTACTGCCCTTAAGACCTTCACAGGGAGCAGCGACTGAGTTGTCTGACTCCACGTCTTCTAACACTGAGGTGTGTGTTGCCCCTTCACAACCAACAACAACAAGGACAAAGCAGGCAACACACACATCAGAAGAAGAAGACATGGAACAGATCACATTCACAAGGAAAATGACCCGGAAGCACCAGTCCCTGCCACATGGCCCACATTTACCAAGGTCCTGCGCATTGTAACTTGCCAGTCTTGCAACAACTTTACTCGAGCACTGTTTTGCAAACCACTGTATATCTTGTCACCCAGCCCAGTGATTGTCTCTCTCCTACTCATTGCCAAATCCTGTCCCTCTGCACTGTCTGAAACATCAACCCCAGCATGTCAAAAGCATTTCCGTAATCCCTTGTGTTGGATCACAATTTAAGATGTCACTATAATGGACTCACAATCATGGACAATGTACAGATAGCACTACAGCACGTTTCAATAAATAGCACTTACACAACAAATCTGTCTCTGGGTAATGTGACATAGCAACTGTGAAGTAGATAACTGAAATGTGCCTACTGTCAAATTACGTAGCTTGTCAATACAATCGTCCTGATAATATGTAGTCAGAGAATTCTGCACAGTGCCCATGATTGCATCATACTCTGCCCATCCTGAGGGACAAATCTGAAGGAGTGTGAAACCATACACCACCATGCTGTGTTGGACAGAAGAATGCTTCCGCAGGGGATAACTAAGTCATCAAATAGTGTCCTCAAAATATTGTAAACATGCAAAAATAACACAATAAACATGCCACACTAATCTAAGTAAACACTAAAAAAACTGCATGAAAGAAGGTGTCTGAGTTAACATACAAATAGGTAATCATGCCGAACTGTGTCACAAATGATGTATGAGGGTCATGAAGACAAGAATACAAGATTGCCAATGAGAACTCATCTTATAAGGGTGTGCATGTTCATCACACTGCAGTCAGACCTAAAACTGTTTCCCCAATACCAAGTCTGGAAGCACTGTTTGTGACTTTGAAAACACACTTATCAACAGAAACACATTTGGATCCATATTAACTGTGATTGGTGGTTGCAACGAAGGGTCGACACTTTGCAAGGTAGCTCTGGGCTAGCTGCCAATCGTACAGCTCAGTTGGGATTTGTTTGTAGCATAGGACACAGATATTATAGTACAAAATTGATGTACACTGAATCCAAACCCACGATCAAGTACCATTCAACACATACAATTAAGGGTTAACCAAATATTTATTAAATGCTAATCACAGATGAGGAAACTGAGGGAAAAATCTTACCTACCCTAATCTACCCTGACTACTCATTACCCACAACTGTCCCTAACTAACCTAAGCTACACTTACTTATCACATGTAACGAAACGTTCTAAACATCTATCCCCCAGCCCCCTTATGAGACGGGGCACACGGAGGACAACACATACTAACCTAAACACATACTATACTATCCTATACAAATATATATTTTTTTTGTTATTTTTTGTTATTTTTTTTTTAAAACACACAAGAACCCCAACATAGCCCCCCACCCACCCACACATGTAATAAATAAAAATAGAAACAAGCAGGACCCCCCCACCCACTAACACTAACACTAAGCCCCCTAAGCCCACTAACTATAAGAACAAGGAAAGAGGAGGGAGGGGAGGGAATCATGTCCATTGCAAAAAGTCTAGAGGTTGGCCCTCTGGAGGGTCGTCTTAATGGACTTAACACGCCGGTTAATGTGCCGCACATCCCGGCTCAGGTGGCTCAACTTGCGCAGCACTTTGTCCATCTTACGATCCATTCGGTCGAAGGCTGCAGGGTCAACAGATGGAGTAGTGGCAGTCTGTGTACCGGTGGAGGAGGTCAGTGTGGGTGTGGTGCCAGGCCTAGTGGGATGTCCTGCACCGGTGGCAATGCTGGGGCCTGGAAGTCCAGCAGATGTCGTACCAACAGTGGCAGCTGTGGGTGGGGCCACCTGGCTCGGATTGTTGGTTGTGCTGGTGGTGGCTGTGGAGGGCAAAGTAGGCCCACCCTGTGGGAAGTCTCTCCATGCCCCGGAGGCCCGTCCATGCCGATATCGCCGGGCCATCCTCCGGAACCCCGACTCCACCAGCAGGATGTGCTGATATCGCATGGCCCGGCGCTGAAATTCACGGACCTGATCTGGAGTCATGTTAGCAGCTGTGAAGACAAATGCAGATATTCTACATTAGTAACTGCATTGTGTGAAATGGCACAGCAAGTTTATCAGACATTACATCTACTGTACTTGTAACAGCTCATATCACAATACAGATCATTGAATGTCCCTGAGGAAGTACATGGTAGGCCAGACTACAAAGGTCACATCACACATAGCACATCCATAACCTACTAGATGGGTAACAACTGGCTTTGACTTGCAATCTGAGTTCTGCCAGTTATCAGCTCAGAATCATGCTGCATATCCTCCGCCAAGACCTGGGCTACAAATGTCAGTGTACGGAAAGCAAAACTAAAGCCACATGGTCTGCAAGTTGTAACTGGACTTGCCAGTATAGTACCAAGTGCCAAACCTGAGTGTGTATACTAGGTTGCAACCAAACCGTCACTTATTCACTTGTGTAACATACTGGTAGCATCAGTACTAGGTACCCCATTCACAAACCCATGCCCGTGTTTGAGGGGGGGTGGATAAACAACTATAATTTGCCAACAACATGTACACCGAGGAGTGTATAGAAAACTCCACACATGTTTGTCTCTACAGACACACCACAGGTAAGGTCTATCTACAAATAGGAGTCAGCAAACCCTAGAGCACTCATAGGGTCAGACATGTCATGAAATGCAGAACTTGGTACACAACATATACTTCCAGTGAGGCCTGACTTACATCAGACACAGAGTTGCTAGAACACCCATGATCATGAATTGCATGCTCACCTAGGCCATTGCACTTAAGTTCCACATACTTGTAGCACTACACGTGGAAGTACATGCTGCTAGGAGGTTCTACCTACTGTCTCAAAATTACATAGGTAAATAGGGAAGCAGATGTCTGTTGGAAAGCAATTTGCTGTACCAATGTTAGAAAATGTGGGTCTGACAGGCTGACTAAATCGGGGTTGACTTCCAGTGCGACTCTTGGTGATACAAGTGTCAGACACATGACTAACCCCTGTACTCACAGTGGGGCCTACAGAATAGGCCTACAATCCCTACATGATACCATTGGATACGCATTGGCCAACTCACAACATGTGAGAAACTGTATTCCCACTCATGGAACAAGAAAAGCTTGCCCAATGCATCACACCTTGCTATGCGTCCTACTCACACGAGTCCATAACCAGCAAACACAACACATAACAGACATATCAACACTTACTGGAGTGGTCGGGGTCCTCAAATGTCACACCTCTCCCACAGTGTAGGGTGCCGGTCCACCTGTAAGGTATGGAAGGAAGAAATGTGCTCAAAATCTGTGCACAGCGCAACAATTTCATAAACATATACAATGTGTAGGATGAATAAGGAAATGGCAGCCATTCAGACATGATGGTACTGCATCTGATACATCACGGCCAAATTGTACATAGCATGGGTCTCCTGTGACAGCTACACACATATCTGCACACATACATTGGCCATAACTATCATGTGGTTGCTAATATGCCCCGTAATTGTTGAGCAGTAAAAAATATGGAGTGTAATCGTCTCATCATGTGCATCCAAGAGAGACATCCAAAGCCTGGTTACTTGAGGACTGCATTACCAGTCAAACATGCCTTGTGGCCATGACACATTTATTACACATAGGTCCAATGTACAGAGGGGGGGCAGGGACTTTTGTAAGCCATCCTGTTGTTACAGTTTATTCAATTGATGTGGCCCAGCTATGGTGATTTGCACCAACCATGGAGATGTGAAGCCATGTGCATACACTTGGACTGCCATCCATATTTGGATTGTGGCAAAACTAACTCCAACAAACATTCTAAGATGTTAGCTGAGGGCACCTTACACCTTTTCACGATGTTTTCAAATCCAGAAATGACATGTATCCAAAAAGATCAAGGATCACAATAATCCCAAACATTCATAGTACTTCGTGAACGCTTTCCTTCCACACTCACCAGACTCACATGAGACATATGTCTGAGCCTCTTTGCTATTATCAATTGACGTGAAGGCAGCACTCATTTTCTGCATCATGTAGTGATTCTAAAGTCAGTCTAGCAATTGCGTCAACAAAATTGGCCTAAATGTTGGTACATCTGTACTTCTCTGTCAATAGTACCCTATATAGACATGATTGTCTCCTATTTTGTTTTCTGACAAAAAGGCCGCACCAATTTCCTTCATGGAAAAGTAACCTGTAAGTTTGCTGAGCACGTGCTACCTGACAGCTAGCAATTGTGATTCTTGCCATAGTGCATCAATGATCCCTTTATATTTCCCCAGCATTACACACAGTCAGCAAGTTAGCTGGCAGACATTGTACTAATCCCCTTATGTCACTACAGAGCATTTAATCGTGCACATTAACATAATTCGTACTCACCAACAGTGCCACCAATCATGATTCCCAGGTGGTCCAAGAGATCCTGCTCCCTGGTGATGAGGTCAGCCCACCGGTGCTTCAGCTGGTGGTCACTCCTCTGGCTGGCATACACACGCTGCAGGTGATGCAGCACTTTTCCCCACCAGATTCTGCGTGCCTCTGTTGGATACCCCTGTATCACCCTGCCCCCTGCCTGGACCATGAGTGGCAAGAAATGTGTCACAAGCCAAATTAACCCCCCTAACTCCTCTTCCCCCATCCTGCCAAGACGTGGCCTACCAGACATACTTGGAAGTGAAATGGAATAGGGGTAAAAGAAATAGAAAGGGGAAAAGGGGGAAAGTAGGGGTACAAAGACAGATAAAAAATAAACCTAAACACTAAAAGAGCCCAACTATCCCCAAACTAACACTACCCACAAACAACAAAAACACAAGATAAATGGACAAATGTAGACAAAAAACAGTAGTACAGTATACAGCAACAATATTTATTTCACAAATTGACAATACAGATAGCACACAGGACAAAAAAGCACAAAATCTCAGGACAACACTCTCTTCACAGCCACAAAGTCTAGAAGGATCATAGACTGCAAAATGAAAGTGAAAGTACAACCACTGTACATGATCTGTAAACAGGATATCCTATTACATCACTTCCTGTATGAAAAGTCCCGCCTTTTTCACGTTATGCGTCATTTTTTGTTTACCAATACTGTATTTGCGTCATTTTTTTTGACGCACAGAAGTGAAAATTAACTCGCATCCACATAATAGTACATGGACTGTACAAATATCTGGATGCGGGCTAAATTTCACTCCTGTGCGTCAAAAAAAATGACGCAAATACAGTTTTGGTAGTCAAAAAATGACGCATAACGCTGGGGACATCAAAATTACAGTGCATTAACTGGTTTTGGGCATTTTTACTTGTTTTTTGGTTATGTTATATTTGGGACACATCAGAGATAGGCTGATTGAAGACAGTATGGTGTTGATGGTGTATGTTCACATGTGTGACATCATACTGCACCGGAACATGATCCAATACTCCATTCACAGTATTTTTATGGCTGGCTGACGCAATAGATGGTCATAAGTGTGGCCTACATATATGTGTTGCACAAATTGGGCATGTTTGGCATAAGGAGAGGATAGCAATGTGACGCGCATATGTACAATACCTAAATGCCTTTGGCTCAAATTGTGTGCATTGGCAACTAATGTATTTGTTGACCAAGTGTGTGTGTATCACATGAAGCATATTTGTACATATGCTTGTATGAATGTGACGTCCATGTGTCCGATCCTTAGATGCAAGTCATTTTGGAAATGAGCGAGGGCATGTGTTAGTCATACATGTAACAACACCCATAAAGTGTACTTCCAAGTTTTAGGGTCACATAGACACCACATGTGACATAGCATGCACCAGATGGATGGCAGACGCTTGTTCATGTCAACGGTCCACATTTTCTACATCCTATGTCCTACAGTATTGGTAAGAGCTTCCTAGGCACTACTTGGTGAATCCCACAGTGAGTCATACACATGCATTGAGGAAGTGGGTACCATGTTGTTTGCACAGACAGACAAGGGTGAATCTCAAATGTATGATGACACCACAGTTGAGGCCATAGAAGTGAGCCCCAATTATCAAGTGGCTGTGGTGGACCAGCATACAAAACAGCACATGTCCACTAATTTCCAGTGATCAATTGCACATAGGTGTCTTGTTCGTGTGTGTGGTCCAATGATGATCCTGTATATTTTTTGGGGTGTAATTTGTCACAGTTCGGTCCAGGACTCATCATGAGTCAGTGTCAGCTATTCCTGTATCTACTGAGGATCCTTGGTTGATCAATGTGAGTAAAGTGGATGTGGACATGTGAACCAACATGTGGATGGTCCCACCCTGTCACTAAAGACGTGTAATGAGACAGTCAACAGGGCAACCTTGGTGTGCTGAGTGAGATAATGTCTCAGGTGTCATGTTCTGGCAGGTGTCATTAGAACATTTGTACACAGGTTGGCCTCTGCACTTCCCACTGCATCTGGGAACATCATAGCCTCTGTGCTGATTATTCTCGCAGCTATTCACCACACACAGCCCATCACTATGTTGTGCGCACTGTGATGCTGTGTGTGAACTGTCATGGTCCTGACATTTGGGTATTATTCATGGAAATTATCAGAGGTTGCTGGTTGTGCTGAAAACCTCGTACCCAATCCCTGCCTACGGCCCTGGGACACTGTCACACTTTGTCATTCATGCATAAATGCAACCCAGACAAGGGATGGGCCATTAATTTTGCTTTTCCAAGAGGATGTAACTCAAATGGTACAGTTAAAAGGCAGATTATGCTATACAATGTATTTGTGTATGCATGGAAGAAGTCCATGCCCAATACCCCCTGATGAATGAGAGGTTTGCTAACGCAAGTGTGGTACATATGTAGACACAGGGATACTTTAGTGTGACGCACAGACAGTTGCCAGTCAGGCTGACAGAATGCAAGGTGATTCAGGATCCAGCTACTTGACAAGTTACATAATCAGTGGTCTGACTGAGACTGTTTGGAGGACAAACTAGACAATTGACATGCAAAACTGTGTATGTCCTGTGTTTTTGAAGGTGACAAATGAACCCAGTGGCTGTGTTACATGGCTTAATTAGTATCAATGCTTAACGGTGTATTTGACATAATGGCAACTCCTATGCTGTTCCAGGCATCAGCAGGGGCAGTGCTTTTTGAAATGGGTGGTGTGCATGGAGGTGATCACAGGTGTGGGCTGCATCTGTTTCTCATCAGTCCTGTAGGTGAGACTTGCATTCTAAGAGCCAACAGATATTTTCACACAGGAAGCAATCTACAGGTGCTAATAGGGCTTTGAAACTAGAAGACAGTGTAAAAATTGACCTGACGTCCTTGCAGTCAGATGTTCTATGACAATGGCATAACATAGTAAAGGGTGTAGCACTCTGGTTTGCTAATGTTGGTCTGTGTGTGTAGAGGAGGGAATATCAGGTTACACATCTTAATATTCCAGGGAACTCTTCCAACAGGTGGGTTGTGACCAGGTGCATGGGTGTGTCAGGAGTTAGGAAATGGGCTGACATGTACATGGAATGTCATGAGAGCAATGCTGCTCATATGTGTGGCACTTGTACTGTCTCTGTTCTGCTTCTATGGGACTCTGGTCACAGATATTCCTTGCAAATATTGGATGCAGTTGGACTTACTGCTGTCAAGGGTCTGGTCAGGCATTCCTGTTACTGATGCCAAAGCACATTGACTGCCTCATGAATGAAGCTTGTTTTCCCCTTATTGAGTGATGGTGTCTTAGTTGTGTGCCATATGCTGCGTTGGACCTTGATTTCAACATGTATGTGTGAAATAGTTGTGGTCCTCTGCTATTGGCCTTCAAAGGAGAAATGTACATGATATATGTCATTAAGAGTGTGTGTGTATGTGACCATTGTATGTTAGGCATCACATTAGCTCTGGGATGTTCTGTGTCCTACTCAGTATCTCAGCAATGCTCCATGAGGCAACCCTGTTATGGCAACACTCTTATTCTGATAAGTAGAGATGAAGGTGTGCAAAAAGGAATAGCCAGACCATGATATGGTGATTAGAATAGGTGTTTATTTAAATTAGTTAACTAAAGTGGTGAAGGTGATCATATTCAAAAGAAATTGTTGACGATCTGTTGCTGCCTGCGTATACCAGCAGCTGTGTTCTGTAGTTCCCCCTCCTGTTGCAGGCCAGCATCCTCCTCTTCCTCCTCTTCAGGCATGTGTGGCTCTTGTTCCAGGAGGGGAATGTTTCTTTTGATACAAATGTTGTGCAATATTGCACATGTGAGGATGATCCTACAGACCATCTCCGGGGAATATAGGAGGCTACCACCAGTGATGTCGAGGCACCGGAACCTTGACTTGAGGATGCCGAAGGTCCTCTCGACAATGATGCGTGTCCTCCTATGGGCGTCGTTGTAGGCACGCTCTGCAGCAGTACTTGGGTTGCCAAATGGTGTCATAATCCATGGCTGGATGCCATACCCCTGATCAGCTGCAAGAGAAAATGATTGGGATCATGTTGATGTAGCTGGCACTACTGAAATGACCTTTCATGGCAGTAGTTGTCTTGTGTTGTCTGTGACTCTTTTGTGTAATAATGTGACATCCTATGCTTGTGGGATGTACGATCTGCATTGTGTTGTTTCCTTGGCAGAATGAGTGTTTGTCTGCTAACCGTTTGTCAGCAGTATGTTTTGGGATTTGCAGTACAGTGTGCCCTCCCTAGCATTGTGACTTGTGATACAGGTGTCCGTGTGTCTTCACTGGGGGTGAGGTGATAGTTCCATGCACAGTTAAAATTTACAGTGTTGTTAACACGTTCATATCAATGTACCCTGGACATCCCATACCTTTAGACTTAGGCAATGGATTGATGTAAAGGTCATTGGGACACTTACATTTTGCAAGGTGACATTTGGGCAACCCACTCCACACGTTGTGATCATTGACGTCTTAACATTAGGCTGTACAGTAATTTCCGATGTGTGACAGGTTCAATGGTGACCTAAGAAACATGGCTAGTGATGTCACGACCTCAGTGTGTTTCTGTTCACATGTTGCTGTTGAAGTGTGTGTGTTGTGTGTCCTAGAGGGTTGATGTGCAGTGTGTATATAAGTAGGTTTTTGTACTTACCAACAAGTAGTCCATTGCCATACCGTCCATCCTGGAAGTGTTCATTGATGGTGCAGTGACGGAAGATGTATGAGTCATGGACACTCCCAGGATATTTAGCCACAATGTTGGTGATCAATCCCTGGTGATCGACTATGGTCTGCACATTGATGGAATGTGTGTGCTTCCTGTTGCGATAGAGGTGTTCAGTTGCAGCAGGTGGCACAAGGCGTACATGTGTGCAGTCGATTGCACCAAGGACGTGTGGGAAGCCACTGATGAGGTAGAACCCTTGTTTTGTTTCCTGCTGCTTCTGCAGTGTGTTAGGGAAGTAGATGTGGCAGGGTGTCAGTCCAATGATGGCATCCAGTACTTTGGGCAAAAAGGCAGAGAATGATGGTTGTGATATTCCGCCAACCAGGGCACCAGTTGTTTGGAAAGAGCCACTTGCCAGCATATGAAGTACGGCAAGCAGCTTTGTTTCTGTTGGGATGGTGCGGGGTGTCACCAAAGTGGGGGCCAACTGCTGTTCAATGTTGCGCAGCAGCTGCTGAATGGCCTGCCAGTTCAACCAGTACCTCTGTATGATGTTGTGTTCCCTGAGGACCTGAAGGGTGGTTCTGGGGCGGAATATCCTCTCCTGCCTTGTGCGCTGCCTTTGGGGTCCTTGCTGGTGTTGTGGTAGATGCTGTTGTTGCTGCTGGTCTCTGCGTCTGCGTGCACGCTGGATTAGGATCACCTCCATGGCTCCCTGTTGCTGCTCTGCTGCTCTGCTGTTTGTTCTGTGTGTTCTGATTAAATACAGGTGTGTTTGGGCCCATTTTAACGCCTGCCCTGACCCAGGCGTTAATTTTTTATGCAAATCGGGCTGTGCGTCATTTTCGGGCTCCGCCTCCCGGCCGTGTGTCATTTTTGCCCGAAAGCATAAATACGACACACGGCCGTTTAAGCCATTTTTTGGACGGGAACGCCTACCTTGCATATAATTAACGCAAGGTGGGTTGCCGCATCCAAAAAATGACACACACTGTGGAATTTGTCATCCGCGGGCTCGGGCGTCAAAGTCTAAATACGGGGCAACGTTTGCGCTGATTGTGCGTCAAAACTTTTGACGCGCAATCGGTGCAGACGGTGTATAAATAAGCCCCTTAATCTTTCTGTGCCTTACAATCCATGTCTGGCTGGGTTTATTAGACAGCTCCTTGTGCATTCACTCAGACACTTCCTGGAGAAGAAACTTGTAACCAGAACATGCATCCTGCCAAGAAGAACAGCCTGGCTGCTCAAAGGACTCACATGTCTGCTTTCTGTGAAGGACTATTGCCTTACAGTTGCCCTGCTGCCTTGCAGCTCTCTGGCTGTGCTGATAAGTGCTCTCCAAGGGCTTGGATAGAGCTTGCCTCCTATTCCCTGAAGTCTCAGGAACAAAAAGAGTTAATCTCTTCAAGAAGGACTCCTTGTGCGGCGAAATTCGACACACAGCCTGCCAGAAACAACCCACAGCCTGCACTGTGGTGAGAATTTCACCACACGCCGAACCAGAACAACGCAGTCCGACTTCGCAACAAGAAGATCGACGCAGCGCTAGCGTAGCTACCGGAAATTCAACGCACTGCCCACTGGATTGACGCATAGCTGAGATGGAACGACACAGCCCGACTTCCAGAGAGGAATCTACACAGCACCTGCCGTGCAGTAGAAAATTTAATGTAATGCCCACCGGATCGATGCAGCTCCTGTGACTTCATCCTGCCAGTGCAGGAAATCCACACATTGTCCCTGGAGCGTCTGAAAACCCCACAACCCGAAGAGTATCCATGACCGAGTGCCGGAAATCGACATACAGCCACCCTGCATGGAAACTAAATGACGCAATGCTGTGTGCGGTCCGAGAAATCGATGCACACCCATTTGTTTACACGCTTCTCCTCCTCTTCGGCCCCTTTGTGGAGATTTTTCATGTGAACCAGGTACTCGATGCTTGAAAGATACTTTGGCCCTCATTACAACCCTGGCGGTCGGTGATAAAGTGGGGGTAATACCGGTGGTAATTTCTTTTTTTAATTATGACCATGGCGGAAACCGCCAATACAGACAGCCACTTTAACACACTGACCGCCAAGGCGGTAGCAACAAGCACTGTGGCGGTAACCGCCAACAGCCAGGCGGAAGACAAGGTTCTGCCCACTGTATTATGAGACACCAATCTTCCACCTTTTCCAGGGTGGTACCAACGTCATCAAAAGCATGGCAGAAACAGTACACAGTACACAGAAGGGAAATGACTCATCTCTGGACACTCAAGGAAGAACCACAACACCGTGGAGCCCGAACTGCAGTTGTTCCCCATGCTGGTCTACCTCCTCCTACACCATGAATAGCAACGCCGGCGATGACGACCACGGTGAGAGCTGCCACCTAGCACACAGCGGAGAGGGGAGGAAAACGAGAGTGACACACTCAACACCCCCACTTCCACCCCCACCCCACCCCCAACACCATACACACAAACAGAAGCAACAACATTACATATCCACCCTGTACCCTCAGGAATAATGCAAGGCAAAAGGAATTGATTAAAGTGATTGTAATAAGTTAAAATACAAAAAAATCGTGCTTCAAAATCAAAACAGTATTTACATACATACAAATGAAGGGACACTGCCCAGTCCATAATGTCTGTGGGCCACAGGGCCATATCACGTAGGCCAATGCCCCACTTGACTCCTGCCTCAATACGGAGAGAACACTGCTGGGGCATCAGGTCGAACATACACAGGCACCTCAGGGGGAAGGGTAAAGGGGGAAACTCAGCTAGAAGATGGTACAACACACTGCTTCTGGAGGGGGCTACATGCCCACTGCTTGTTCCTGGGGAGTGTAAAGCCACAGTCTCTCAAGTGAGTGGTTTGCCCACTGCTTCATCCTGGGGAGTGCAAGGCCACAGTCTCTCAAGTGGGTGGTTTGCCCACTGCTTGGTCCTGGGGAGTGCAAGGCCACAGTCTCTCTAGTGGATGGCTTCTCCACTGGTTCCGGTGGTGGCTTTGTGCCCAATGTGCTTCATCCTGCCAAGGAGGGCGTGAGTGGATGCCTTCTTCCACTGGTTCTGGAGGGGGCTTTGTGCCCAGTGTGCTTCATCCTCGTAAGGAGGGGGTGAGTGGATGCCTTCTTCCATTGGTACTGGAGAGATCTTTGTGCCCTGTGATGCAGCACATGGGGAGTGCAAGGTCACAGACTCTCACCTAGGTGTCGGATCCACGAGATTTGCTGTGGGAACGATGCATGACAATCCATGGAGGCAGGAATACAGTCCATCCGCTGGCGGGGATGGTTGTACAGTAGTGGCAGTGCCGGTGCTGGTGTCAGTACTGGCAGTGGTAGGTAGAGGTTCCATCCCACCACCCCTGCAGCCTCAGATGGCTGCCTACTGGGGCTGCTGCCAGTGGTGCTGGTGGTGGTGATGCTGGCAGTGCTGGTGTCAGTGGGGAGAGCCAGGGACGGTGCCAGTGGTGGGTGGAGGCTCCAGCCCTTCCCCTGCGGCCTCAGATGGCTTCCCACTGGGGCTGCTGCCAGTGGTGCTGCTGGCAGTGGCGGTGCTGGTGGCAGTGCCAGTGGCGATGCTGCTAGCGGTGCTGGTGTCAGTGCTGCCAGTGGTGGGGGGAGGCTCCAGCTCTTCCCCTGCAGCCTCGGATGGCTGCTGCTGGTGGTGCTGCTGGTGGTGCCAGTGCTGCTGGTGGTGGCGGTGGTGCTGGCGGTGCTGGAGTCGGTGCTACCAATGGTGGGGGGAGGCTCCAGCACTTCCCCTGCAGCCGTGGACGGCTGAAGCGGCATGGTTGGTGGTTGGGGCGCAGGTTCTGCCACAGTACCAGGCCTCCTGTCCCTCCTGCCTGCAGGGGCAGGCCGTTTGCCCTTGGCATCTGGTGGTGCCTCCTTGCCCTTGGCAGCTGGTGTTGCCTTCTTGCCCTTGTAGCTGGGGATGCATCCTTGGCCTTTGCAGCTGGTGTTCCCTTCTTGACCTTGGCAGCTGGTGGATGTTTCATGGCCTTGCCCTTGGCAGCTGGTGCAGGCACACTGTCAGTGCTGATGGGTGTCTCCTTGGAGCCGCTCACCTCTGCAGTAGATGCCAAAACTACAGTGGCTGTTGACTGGATGGCTGAGGTGCTGGCCTGGGTTCTGAAGAAAAGCTTCTTAGGGATACTGGGGCAGGAAGAGGGTGAAGGTTTGAGAGTGGAGGTAGAGGAAGTGGTTGTAGGAGGTGTCTGTCTGCTGTGTTTGGGTGCAGGTGCATGGGCTGGATGCTGTTGTGAGGTGGATGGCTGTTCGGTGTCTGAGTGCTTGCATTTGTGTACTTTGGGAGGAGGGGGCACAAACACAGAGGGAGAGGACACAGGGGACCTGTGAATAGATGTGAGGGTGGTGACTGCCAGTGAGGGGTGTGTAGTGATAGGCGTGATGGTGATGGAGGTAGTTCAGGAAGATGTAGTGCATGCAGCTGTGAGTGGAGACGCTACTGAGAGGGAGGTGGATGACGAAGAGGAGGGGAACACATTGGAGGCAGTGGATATTGGTGTGTCTGCTTCTGGATGGTGTTTTTGGGAGTGCCTGTGGGATGATGTGCGGTGCCTGTGTTTGCCTGAGCCACTCCTGTGTGTTATCTTGGGTGCATGCTGGTCTGATTGTGTGCTTGGGATAGGTTGGGGTTCAGGGGAATGGAACTGGGGAGGCTAGAGACAGGGACAATGGCCTCCATCAGGAAGGAGGCCAGAGCCTGGAATGATCTCTGTTGGGCCTCCACGCCTTAGTGAATGCCCTCCAGGAATGCACTTGTATGTTGCAAATGCCCTGCCAGCCCCTGGATGTCATTCACTATGGTTGACTGCCCAACAGAGATGGATCGCAGGAGGTCAATAGCCTCCTCACTCAGGGCAGCAGGGCTAACTAGGGCAGGGCCTGAGGTGCATGGGTCGAAGGAGATGCCCACCCTCCTAGGTGAGCGGGCACGGAAACTCGCTGAGGGGCTGCTGGAAGGGCGGTGTTGGTACAGGGGTGGCGGCTGTACCTGTAATTGGGCAGGCCACAGAGCTGTCCGCTACCAGCAGGGAGCTTCCATCGGAGGAGGTATCACTGTCAGAACTGTCCCCCCTTGTCTTCGCCGTAGTGCTCCCCTCACCCTCTGTCCCACTGGTGCCCTCATGGTTGGTGGATTCGGCCTACAGGGCCATGTAAGATGCAGGTCCCTCCATCGCCGGTGCCTCTGCTCCTCCGCCAGATGATGCTAATGCACAGAAGGACAGGGTGACAAAACAAAAAGGGGGGAAAGAGTAAGAGGATACACTTGGTCAATGCCAGCAACAACACTACCTCTGGCGTTCGCAACATATAGGGGACAGCCCTACGCACTAGGCAATGCACTACCACTCACAATGCTAGTCACCAGGCCATGGACAGTAATACCTAAGCATACCTGAGACCCACAGATCCCTGCCCAGTAGTAGATGCCCACTAGCATGTTTGGGGGTGGAGTGCATCAGCCCCTGCCCAATATTGAACCTACCCTGCAATGTCTGGCCTGGCCTAGGAGCACCCACAAACCCACATCCCTGACCCAGAGACCACCCCACTACGCGCAATTTACAGAATATGAAACTGTAATCACCCCCTTGTGGCTGCTGTGATGCACTCAAGCGCCCATCCAGCTTCGTATAGGCCGCCGCCAGTATGTGGTACATCGGGGGTTCAGGGTTCGACAAGCACCGCTTCCTCGTTGGGAGGCCATCCCCAGCTGGTCCTCCGCCATCTTCCTTGCCCAGCATCTCAGATCCTCCCATTGGTTGCGACAGTGGGTACTCCGCCTGCCGTAGACCCCCAGGGTCCGCACGTTCTTGGCGATGGCACGCCATATACCCTTTTTTTGATGGGCGCTGACCTGCAGAAAAATGAAAATGGGAAAATGGATCAGTCATACCATCCGGCCTGTTACCCCATGGCCCACCATATCCCTCCCAATCCTTTACGCACATACATTGACCACCATACATGCTGCACGTTGCCCTGGACCCCTCCCCCATCGCCCCCTTACACGAGGCCTTCACAGCCATCATACCACGCATTCATGCCCTATGCATCGTGCCTACAGTGTACTCTCCTGTTGGTCTGGAGTCCCATGAAGCAATTGGTACTGGAGTAGGTTCCCATCCACCAGTTTCTCCAACTCCGCAGGGGTGAAGGCAGGGGCCCTTTCCCCAGTGACACAAGTCATGGTTGGTTCCAGACACAGGTCACAGCAGCACTTGCCGTGTAGGTCCTCTCCTGTTGAAGGTCAGGTAGCAAGTGAGTGAACAGATAGAAACTGGCGGTCACGTCCGCAGGGGTGCGTACCGTCACCACCGGTGTACATCACGATTGCCCACTGTAACCCATATGGCCCAATGTTAACCAATGAGGAGTTGCACAGCGGTACTCAACTACCTCCGGCAAGGGCACACAACGTCAGCGGCATTACCTCATTTCCACCTGTCCCTCCACACAGGACAGGCATCCCCCACTTCAGTGGGGGGGCAGGCAATTGCACCTAACTGCATCACAGACAACATAAGCACATTTTGGGAATAAACATAAAGATACTGTTTCTGTCACAACATGCAATGCATTGTACATTGAGGAAATGTTTAGAACTGACCAGATGCTCCACGTTTTGCCCCCTAGAGTACAACCGCTGAGGATGAATGGGAGATGGAGAAATCCACCGTGTACAGGCACCTGCAGGACTTGGCAACAATGAAGGACAGGCACATTATCCTCACCCACAGACTTGATAGGGCCACAATCCAAGAGCTGTGTGTCCAATTGGAGCCAGACCTGATCTCAGCTATCCGTCAGCCCACTGGGATCCCCCCTCTTGTGCAAGTCCTATCTATGCTCCATTTCTTGGCGAGTGGCTCCTTAAAATTGACAGTAGCCATGGCAGCAGGAATGTCCCAACCAATGTTCTCAAACGTGCTAACCAGAGTGTTGTCTGCCCTTATTAAACACATGCGCAGGTACATTGATTTCTCCCAGGTGGAGGATTTGGCCACAGTGAAAGCTGATTTCTATGCAATGGGACATATCCCGAACATTACTGGGGCAATTGATGGTACACATATTGCCTTTGCCCCCCCCCCCCAGAGAAATGAACAGGTGTTCAGAAATCGAAAGAGTTTTCACTCTATGAATGTGCAGACAAGTACATCTCCCATGTGAATGCAAAGCATCCTGGATCTGTGCATGATGCCTATATTCTGAGGAATTGCAACATCCAATATGTGATGGCTCAACTCCAGAGACACCGGGTGTGGCTAATAGCTGAGCCCATGGTCCCCATCCAGTGTATGTTGGTATATGGGTGTGGGGTTGGCCCTAAGGATGAGTGTCTGACTAACAGGTATCCCTTGATATTGACAGGTGGCTCTGGTTACCCAAACCTCTCATGGCTACTGACCCCAGTGAGGAATCCCAGGCCAAGGGCAGAGGAACGTTACAATGAGGCACATGGTCTAACAAGACGAATTATAGAGTGAATCTTTGGCCTCCTGAAGGCCAGGTTTTGGTGCCTCCATCCAATAGGTGGTTCCCTGTGCTACTCATCCATGTAGGTGTGCCAGATCATCGTGGCATGTTGCAGAACCTTCCCTTGAGAAGCCAGGTGCCTTTTCTGCAGGAGAATGAGGCTGGAGATGGGCGTGTGGCAGCGGTGGAGCCTGTGGACAGTGACGAGCAGAGGATGAGGATGTGGACAACAGAACATCTATCCTTCGACAGTAGTTCCAGTGACACACAGGTAAGACACTGTAACTTCATCTTCCATTGTAGTTTTGTGTTATAAATTGTCACTGGCAGGCTGCTGTTCACACTACTATGGCCACTTATTGTACCCTTTGACATGTCTATTCACAGATATTTCTGCCCTACTCTGGCTCCTGGTGTATTGACTGCAACACAATACAGGTCATACCTATGTATACATTACTGTACAGTCTACTTGCAATGTCTACAGATTGAAAAAGGAATACATACTTAAATCATTGGACATACTACATACTTGTAATTTTTACTTGCTGAATATATAATGGGGATGTTCAATGGGCTGGGGTGATGGTGGAAGAATGTCCAGGATAGAGTCCATTCTATGTGGATCACAGGTGCATTGTCCAAGGGGGCATAGGAAGTGGAGCAATAATAGTTCAAGGTGGGCAGAGTGACAGAGTGGGACACAAGGGTGACATTCAGGAGAGTCTTATTTCCTGGTGAGGGTCTTGGCAATGGTCTCTGGCTTCTGCCTCGATTGCAGGGACCGTTTGTGGAGTGGTTCTCCTTCTGCAGGGGGAGGGGTGCTGGTGCCTCCTGTCCACTAGCATCAGCAGAGGTGGAGAGGTGTTCATCGGTGTGGCTAGTATCATGGGCCTGTTGGTGTGCCACTGCCTCCCGCATGGTGTTGTCCATGTCAGCCAGCACCCCTGAAATGGATCCCCAGGTACTGTCCCTCCTGCAACCGCTGGGTCTCCTGCAGCTTGGCCAGTATCTAGCCTATGGTCTATGGTGGTATGCTCCCAGGATGTTGGTGAGTGCCTCCTGGAGAGTCGGTTCCCTGGGGTTGTCCTCCTCCTGTCGCATAGCAGTCCTCCCAGCTTCCCTGTTGTCCTGTGCCTCTGTCACCTGAACCGTCTGCCCACCGCCACTAACTCCAGGTCCCTAATCATCCTGTGTTTGTGGGGTTGCCTGGGGTCCCTGCAGTGATGGACACACTGCTGAGTGACGTGTCCTGGGGACAGAGGTATGGGCCCGCTGGATGGGTGCTGTGCTGGTGTTTCCTGAGGGGGGAGGCTCTGTGGTGGTATGGGACTGTGGCTGGGTAACCAACTGTCCTGCGGTCCATGATGGGCCAGGTTGGTCATCCAGATCCAGGCGTCCTAAGAAGCTGTCGCCAGTGTGGGACTCTTTTGGGGGAGGGGACTGGATGATGCTGGCACCTCCTCTCCGGTGATGTTGGGTGTGGTACCTGTGGGGATGTAAATACAGTGTTATTGTTTCTGCGTGAGGCATCTTGTGCATGGGTGTGTTGCACTGTATGATTGTGAGTGCCCAGTGAGCTTTGCCTTGTGTGAGTAGTTATTTTGTGGGCTAGGTGACACTCTCTAGTCTGCATGCTGTGGTGATGGGTGTCCATGCAGGTCTGTGAGGGCGGTCTATGCATTGGTGGTGAATTCTGTGCTGGGTACTGGGACGGGTGGGTTGTGATGGTGGGGTGTGTGGGAGGTGGTGGCGTAATGGGAGTGAGGGTGCTGGTTGGGATATGTGATGGCATGTAGGTCGGAGGGTGAAAGTAGTAAAGATTTGACTTACCAGAGTACAGTCCTCCTGCTGCTCCTGCCAGGTCCTCAGGATGCAGTTTTGCCAAGACTTGCTCCTCCCATGTTGTTAGTTGTGGGGGAGGAGGTGGGGTCCACCGCCAGTCCTCTGTACAGCTATCTGGTGTCTTGCAACCACTGAACACACCTTCCCCCGTAGGTCATTCCACCTCTTCCTGATGTCATCCTAGTTCTGGGGTGCTATCCCATGGCGTTGACCCTGTCCATGATCCTCCACCATAGCTCCATCTTCCTAGCAATAGATATCTGCTGCACCTGTGATCCGAATAGCTGTGGCTCTACCCGGATGATTTCCTCCACCATGACCCTTAGCTCCTCCTCAGAGAACCTGGGGTGTCTTTGTTGTGCCATGGGTGTAATGTGAGTGGTGTGTGTGAGGGTGTGTGGGTTGATGTGTTGGGGTGTGTGCTGTGAGGTGTGTGGATGGTGTAAAGGTGATGGTGTTCTGTGGCTCTGGTTCTGTGGGTGCTCTTGGCGTGTCTCTCTCAGTTGTCAATTTATTTGAGTCGTAAAGGGATGTGGGTGGTGTGGGTCTGTGTTTTATAGTAGTGTGGGTGTGTGGGTGTGGTGTATGTATGAGTGTCAGGTGTGTGTAGTTTGAATTGTACAATGTGGTATTGTTTTGTTAAGTTGTGTGTATTTTGAGCGCAGCAGTATGTACTGCCAATGGTTTACCATGGTTGAATGTCTGCCTCAGTGATTCGTGGGTCATAATGCTGTGGGAGTAGTTCTGTTGTCGTAACGGTGTGGGTTTTGGTACTGCCAGTTTATCACTGACCTTTGGGCTGACAGACTTGTGTTTGTGTCCGTATAGTGATGGATTGCAATGTATGGGTCATAATATGGGTAGCGGTATACCGCTGCGGTTGTGGCATGTTGGCGGCAGTCAGCATGGCGGTAAGTGGGACTTACCTCCAATGGCATAATGAGGGCCTTTGTTTGCTTTAAAAAGACTTAAGACACTTTGGGGGTCATTCCGACCCTGGCGGTCCATGACTGCCAGGGCGGAGGGCAGCGGAAGCACCGCCAACAGGCTGGCGGTGCTTCCTGGGCGATTCTGACCGCGGCAGTAAAGCCGCGGTCAGAAAAGGGGAGCCAGCGGTTTTCCGACGGTTTCCCGCTGGCCCAGGGAATCCGCCATGGCGGCGCTGCTTGCAGCACCGCCATGGGGATTCCAACCCCCTTCCCGCCAGCCTGTTTCTGGCGGTGTCCACCGCCAGAACCAGGATGGCGGGAACGGGTGCCGTTGGGGCCCCTGGGGGCCCCTGCACTGGCCATGCCACTGGCATGGGCAGTGTAGGGACCCCCTAACAGGGCCCCACAAAGATTTTCACTGTCTGCTTTGCAGACAGTGAAAATCGCGACGGGTGCCACTGCACCCGTCGCACCCCTGCAACTCCGCCGGCTCCATTCCGAGCCGGCTTCATTGTTGAAGGGGCTTTCCCGCTGGGCCGGCCGGCCGGCGGTCTTCTGGCGGTCGCCCGCCGGCCCAGCAGGAAAGCCGGAATGGCCGCCGCGGTCTTTTGACCACGGAGCGGTCTTTCGGAGGGGACCGCTTGGCGGGCGGCGACCGCCGACCGCCGCGGTCAGAATGACCGCCTTTATATCCCTTTTCAGTGATATCTCTACATTTGCTTATTGCATCTTTGATCGTTTTGACCTACAATTATCCAGATAAATATTATTTGTTTTTCTAAACACTGTGTGGTGTATTTTTGTGGTTCTAAATGGTGTTATTGTATGATTTAGTGCACAAATACTTTACACATTGCCTTCTAAGTTAAGCCTGACTGCTCACTGCCAAGCTACCAGAGGGTGGGCACAGGATAATTTGGATTGTGTGTGACTTACCCTGACTAGAGTGAGGGTCCTTACTTGGACAGGGGGTAACCTGACTGCCAACCAAAGACCCCATTTCTAAGAATGGTCATAAAAGGAACATTAGCATACATATATGAAACATTATTAAAACTATGCTGGTTAACATATACATCTATCATGTTCATACTAGAAACATATAAGTCCTTTTAGAAGTACCTTGTTTGTGATGCAAAGGCACTCCTAGTGCCAAGAGGGAAAAAATGGGGTCTCATTCGCTCTATGCGCTCCTTCTGGGAGCCACTCTGAAGAATAGGAAAGGAGGGGGCGACACGCACCCCCTCTATTTTTATAACAGGGCCCTCCTGGGGCCCGCGATCTCTTAGGGACCCCCTGGGCCTCAACTGGCCGTCCAGAGGGGGGCCACAACAATGCACCAAAAGAACAATAATGGGGCCCGGCGGCGCTTGGAGCATCCAATGACGCTTCCACCCCACCCGCCCTTCACCATGCCCAATGATCACTGGAGCCTGATGCTTCTTTGGCAGTGACCAGGGGAGAAGGGGTCCTTCCCTTACCTCCTCCGTGTCCTGCTGTCTGGGTGGCCTGGGGATCCGGGGGAGACCTCCGTTGAGGTCTTCCTCCCTCCTGAGGCCGTCACTGAGCACCTGCCCGCACCCGTTCTGGTGCACGAGTGTCTTGGCTCCCATCAGGGTTGCAGCAGTGATTAGGCCTAAGTCTGGGTCTGCTGGTGCCCCAGGGGCACTCCTCTGAGTGAACCTCTCCTCGGGGCCACCGATAGGAGCACACTTGGTCCAGTTTCCTTTCTTTTGGTTTCTCCTCATGCCCCGGGGGCACAGAACCAGCGCGTCACTTGCGATTTGAAGAAACCAACCACCCGGGTTGGGGCGGTGATTAAAAACATGTCCTTCACCAAGCGCAACACCCATGCTGCAGCAGTGATTAAAAGCACGTGCTTTACCAAGTGCAATGCCCAGGTCACAGTGGTGAATCCTGGGGGCAGAAAACACTTTCAAGCGCCGAGGGCGGTTCCTTGGCCACTAGATCACGCTTTCAGAGTGCTTTATAGATAAAAATATGAGTGCTCCTCCAGGTGCCAGATTCATGTGGCAGGGGTCCAGGGTCACAGCACCTAGCCCCTGGGCACATCAGTAACAGAGGAAAGAGCACAGGTGGTAGAGGCCCAGTAGCAGGCCAGCACAAGGTGGATGCAGGCAAGTGGCAGTTCTTCCAGGTGACCAAGCAGGTCACAAGCCAGCACAGCAGCAGCAGTACATGGCGGTTCCTGTGGAGTCCCTCCAGCAGTCTGTGTCCAGTTCCAGGTAAGTTCCAAAATGTCACTAAGAGTTCCCAAATTGTGGGGAAAATTACCCTGTACTTATACTCAGTTTTATAGTGTGTCCACAAAGGAGGGGAGAGGAGGTTCCAACCAGTTACAACTGGTTCTGGGAGTGCCCCTCTTTCCTCTAGCACAGGCTCCAAACATCAATTGGGGATAAACAACCCTATGATGTGAGGCCAGGGCACAGCCTTCACAAATCCTGGTGTGCCCTGCTTCTCCCTTCTCTCACCCGAGGAAGACTATTCAGTATGCAGATTCACCTGGGTGATACCTCCACCCTTCCTGTGTACAGGCTGTATGAAAGGTATTTACAAAGCCCAACTGTCACTCTGGATTGGAGCAAGCTGTAGAACACCAGAGTCATAAGCAGAGAGAAATGCTCACTTTCTAGAAGTGGCATTTCTGTAATAGTAATAAAACATCCACTTACACCAGTAAGCAGCATTTCTTACCACCATTACAACCATACCTAACATGCCTACGCTACCCCTCATAAATCAGACAATACCCCCTGCATATAAGGCAGGGCATTTCTAATGTAATCCTATGAGAAGGCAGCACTCACAGCAGTGAGACACCAAGATAGGTTGTTTGTCACTACCAGGACAGGCAACCTGGCACATGTTCTGCTTTCTGAATTCATAGCACCCTGCCCATAGGGCTAGCTAGCACCTACCTTAGGGGTGACTTACATGTAGTAAAAGGGAAGTTCTGGGCCTGACAAGTATATTTAGATGTCAGGTCCCTGTGGTAGAAACCTGCGCACACAGGCCCTGCACTTGCAAGCCTGAGACAGGTTTGAAAGGCTACTTCAGTGGGTGGCGCAATTAGCGCTGCATGCCCACTAGTGGCATTCAATTTACAGGCCCTGGGTATAGAGATACCACTGTACAAGTGACTTACAGGTAAATTAAATATGCCAAAAAGGTATAAGCCCATCATACCAACTTTAGATGGGAGAGCACCTGCACTTTAGCACTGATCTGCAGGGATAAAGTGCTCAGAGTCCTAGAGCCAACAGCAAGAGGTCAGAAAAAATAGGAGTAAGGATGCAAAAAGTCTGGGGAGGAACCTGCCACCAGGGCCAGGTCCAACATGTTGACAATTCTGCACTCTAGTGATCACAGCTAGTAATCTTGTATACTGTAACCTCCAATATAAACCTGTCTGATGTGTACAGTAACTCATGATGATTTTTATTGTACATAGGTAGCTCTTGTTAGAAAATGGTTGGAGACCCCTGATTTAGGATTTCTGGTTCAAACACATGTATTAAATTATTGGTAACTTTCATGCTGTTTAAGTAATCTGCATGAAACTTTTGAAAACAAAAGTAAACCCACTTTCTGCCCTTTATGGCAAATGTAATGCTGATCTCTCATACATGTTCTTAAGGGGACTGGTGGGGGGAGGGTTGGTCCCAAAAATGACATTTCCCATTTTATCTCTCACAGGTGTCTTTGCTTCTCAATACAAAAAATAGCTGAGCACAAATACACTAAATTAGCATTGAAATAGAACCCTACTCAGGAAGTGCCATTCCCTGATTTGGTGTAGATCGTTCAGATATTTCCAAGAATAAAGAAACAATTGTTGGCATAAAGATGTTACACTTTAGAGCTATTTGGACTTTTTATCTATGGATCCTCTGAGGATTCACAAATCGAATAAAAATAAAGGCAGTACATTTGACTAGAGAGTTTTAAGTGCAATCACCCATTACAGGCTAGCAAGTTCACCATGCTCTGATTGCCTGATCCTCACAGAAAAATGTCTTCTGCTGCCGCTATTACCCCACATTGTGCACCGAGTACTGTGTTAGTAAGCAAAAGCAGGAAAAGCACATCCAGGATCGGAGTAAGCCTACAGTGGTCCTCACATACATTTGGGGCTGCCCCAAAGGAACCCACCTGACCAAAATAATTTTCAAAAACTTTCTTTATTTACCAGATCCCTTCATGGGTCCCATAGCCCTTTTGGGGCCTCAGAATTCCCAAATCCATTATAGGATTCACAAATATTGTAAATCATTGAAAACAAATATTCAATGCACCCCTGTTGTTTTTTGCCCACTACCCACATTCTGAGTTAGCCACACGTTAGCAGAGTGAGAGCAAGACTTGGCTGCAGGCCTGCAGCCAAGCCCCATACTGCACACACTTAAAGGCTGTGAGCAGGTTGGGTTGGCCAGCCAAGGAGTATTGGGCACAAGACCTTGCCTGAGGCAAGGCCCTGTAGCCAACTCCTCTAAGCATGGGTAAATACAACACACAATAAGGGCTGGCTGTCTTAGGAGATTTGGTTGCGGGATCTTAGGCCCAACCTCCAGAGTGCGAGGCCAAAGGCCACGAGCTGTGGGTGTGGACTTCCAGTAGAGGGTTGGGCATTGGTCCTGGAAGAACTCCTGGCCCTGACACCATATAGCTCAACGCCCAGTGCAACTGGGAATAGCCTTTGATGAAACGTTGGGTACAGCACCTTGGCCTGGAATCATCTCACATACATAATGGAATGCTTACAACCTCAAAATATTTAAACCTATAAGTAAGAACACTAAAAAATTAACTTTACTTAAAGAACAGAACATAATGACATTATTTAATGGATATCAGATTCATAGTAATCATTGTGAAAGTGGTAATGCAATATGATATGTGAGCTCATCTGTAAGATGATTAACAACATTTGCAATTACATTGTTCTCTTAATACTGCAAGCTTGAATACTGCATTCTGTTCAGAAGTTATGGTTAGCATGGCTGTTTCACGAATTGTGGATTGTGCTTCAAACCTCAGTGGCTTTTTTAAATTTGATTTATAATTGTGTTAGTTATGGCTTTATTGGTGAACTTTTTAGGTTTTTTTTTCACATACTTTTATTTCATCTTATTAACTATTTGGATGTTTTCAATTATTTTTGGGGATTGTCCTGCTATTTACAACATCCTAGTTCCTTATAGTGAACTTCCTTGTGGCCAGGCCCGGTGACCAACCTGCCACAGGCAGTCAACCCAGTTGCTCACAGCAATCAGCTGTTGAATTTTATTGCCTGCAGATCAGACATGCACCCACTTCACCACAGCCACATGTCCCCACATGGGATGTCCTTCAGCTGGGCACAGCTGGGGATGGTTGCAGAGCCTAATCACCATCTGCACATGACCATTGGCAATGTGTAGAAAGGGTTTGCCTACTTGTCCATGACTATTGCCTGGCCTTGTACCCAACCTGTTGCAAGTACCCACACCCATACGATGCACAGCTTTTGGCTCTCTCTATGTCACTCTCTCTGTACCTCACACTTCTTTTGTGTTTTGTAAACCATTGAAAAAGTCATAAAACAAATCCTATTCACTTTTTTTTCCAAATTGGCTGATTAATCCACTACAACAAATGTTGGCTGTCGAAATGAAGATTAATTTGTGATTTGTGAATAATGCTCTGTTTTCTATGATTTTCCTGGCCTATTACTGCTTTTTTCCATGCTTCTTGGTCCCCCTACTACAGTTCTGGGATCAGACACGTTATTTTGCCTCCCCTTTCTTATGGATTATTTTACACAATATGAACTATATGTAATGATCCAATAAAATACTAAGAAAAACAGTCACATTACAGTGTCCACATTCAATGGGTGTTAGAAATGGGGTATTTGGTTGGCAGTCAGGTTATTCCCTGTCCAAGCAAGGATCTTCACTCTAGTCAGGCCAAAGGAGAAACACACAGGCTTATCCCAGAAGCACTGTGTAAAGTATTTGTAACAAACACACAGTAATACAGTGTAAACACTACAAAATGTACACCACACCAGTTTAGAAAATAGGCAATATGTATCTAAATCTAACAAGCCCGAAATGACAAAAATCCAACATACGCAAGTCAAGATATGAATTTCCAAAAGCGTAAGGGCCAGATGTAGGAACATCCTGAATGGCGACCCGCAACTTGCGAGTCAGACCGACTCGCAATTTGCGTGTCGCAATTCAAAATGTTGCATGGTGTCCCTGACACCATCTGCGATTTGCGGGGGAGTCGCAAAGGCCCAGCTCATGAATATTCATGAGGTGGGTCGCAATTTAGGACCCCTTTGCGAATGGCGACCCTCACAGGGATGGTGGCCTGCTGCGCACTGCAGACCACCATGTCTGTGACTGCTTTTTAATAAAGAAGTTTTTTGTTTTTGTAATGCAGCCCATTTTCCTTAGGACCACTGCCTGCTCTGAAAAAATATTTGCAGTGCCATTACAAAAGGATGCACACTGTGATTGGTTTGCGGCCGCGTTCGCGGTCACAAAGCAATCCTGCATTGCACTGAGACTCGCAATTAGGAAGGGAACACTCCTTCCTAATTGTGACTCGCAAACCAGTTTTGAGATTCGGTACACAATGGGGTTTGTGCACTGCAAAGTGCTTTTTGCACGTCGCAACCAATGAAATTCACTGTTTGCGACTTGCAAAAAGCTTTGTACATCTGGCCCTAAGAATGTTACTCCATAGAAAACAATGGAAATGTTGATTTTATACAAAGTACCTGGTTTGCGTAGAAAATAAAGCTGCATGGGTGAGCGTGCATCTGAAAAGTCAGCGATGCATTGATTCCTCACATGCAAGTGAGGCCTTCATCGTTTTCTTCTCTTGGGTCTGCGATGCATCGTTTTTCTCCCTAGCAAGAGAGCGATGTGTTGATTTCCAAATGGGGCACCTCGGATCTGCGCAAGTTCATGATGACTTTGATGCCCAGCAACAATGCCTGAGAAATTTGGTCTCACAGTTTAAGAAAACCGTGCTGCATGGGTTTGCATCATCATCAGCAGCCGCAAGCGGGTGTTGCATCATTTCTCCAGCCGTGATGTGTCGATCCCCCAGCCGCGATGCAGATGGAGTGTCGATTTCAGCCAAGAAGCAGATAGTGCATCTTTTATCAGCAGTGCTGCAGATGATGCTTCGAAAAGTTCCCCCCACAGTGATCTGTGAATGGATTTCAGTCCTTGTTCTGCCAACTTCACCTTTCAAGGACCCAGGGACTAGATAAGGAACCACTTGGCAGGACAGGAGTCTCAGCAGAGAGTCCAGGTGCTGGCAGAGGAAGTTTTTGATTGCCCTCAGACTTCAAAACACAAGGAACGCTCAGTTCAAGCCCTTGGAGATTTTTCTCAAGCAGGAATGCACAACAAAGTTCAGTCTTTGTCCCCTTTCACAGGCAGAAGCAGCAACTGCGGGATAGCCCAACAAAGCACAGTAACAGGCAGGGGCAGCACTTCTCCTCAGCTCTTTTCCTTGGCAGAGGTTCCTCTTGGTTCCAGAAGTGATCTTGAAGAAAATCTAAAGTCTGGGGTTTTGGGTCCATAACTTATAGCACTTTCTGCCTTTCAAGTAGGGAAGCTTCAAAGGAAAGTCTCTGTTGTTCACAAGATCCTGCCTTGCCCAGTCCAGGCCCCAGACACACACCAGGGAATTGGAAACTGCAATGAGTGGGCGCAGGCACAGCCTATTCAGGTGCAAGTGACCACTCCACCTGCCACTCTAGCTCAGATTGCTCATAAGGATAAGCATGCTACACCCCAGCTCCCTTTGTGTCACTGTCTAGAGGAGATTCAAAAACAGCCTAATTGTCAGTCTGTCAGGAATAAGGTTGTGCGCAGTCCAGGTCCCTCCCAAAACTCCGCTGCGCGTATTTGCATCTCTTCATGTGCACCTCTTGTCATCCCCCTTGTTCTAGAAGCAGTCCTCAGCATCACCTGCCCTGTGGTAAAGCTCATGTAGCTGCAGGGTCAGGACATGGGTGGACAAGATGCACTTATCAGTGCTATTCTATGAAGGGACTACAATTCCCATGTTTCTAGAGGCAGTGGCCATCTTGGGGTGTGGCAGCCCTATAAAGCCCAGCCACACCCAAGCACATTGCTCATTATTTTGAAGACCTCGATGCAGTCAGACCTCGTGGAGGTTCCTCTGACGAAAAGCAGATTCCTGAATGGCAGAGTGGCAGCAAACTGGAGCATCCTTGTTCCATGGTGAATTCAGATACGAGTAGGTCGTACTCGTAGCGGTAAGGTCTTAAGCCAAATCTTGAAGGGGGTTGTTACTTCCAAAGGTAAAGCACCCCTTTAGCACAATGAGCAAGGAGTCTTCGATCCATATGAGTAAAGCGCCCCCTTAGCACAGAAAGCAAAGCGCTTCAAAGCACGAAGGCCAAAGCATTTCAGGCATTAAGAGAAAGCGTTTCACACACGGAAAGCAAAGCGCTTCAAAGCACAAAGGCCAAGGTATTTCAGACATTAGGAGAAAGCATTTCACACACGGAAAGCAAAGCGCTTCAAGGCACGAAGGCCAAAGCATTTCAGACATTAAGAAAAAGTGTTTCACACACGGAAAGCAAAGCGCTTCAAAGCACGAAGGCCAAAGCATTTCAGACATTAAGAGGAAGCGTTTCACACACGGAAAGCAAAGCGCTTAAAAGCATGAAGGCAAAAGCATTTCAGACATTAAGAGAAAGCGTTTCACACAGGGAAAGCAAAGCGCTTCAAGGCACGAAGGACAAAGCATTTCAGACATTAAGAGAGCGTTTCAAATACGAAAAGCAAAGCGCTTCATTGCACGAAGGCCAAAGCTTTTTATGCATTAAGAGAGAGCATTTCAAATAGGAAAGCCAAGCGCTTCAAAGCATGAAGGTCAAAGCATTTCTCGGATTAGAGAAAGCGTTTCAAAAACTAGGAGGAAAGCGCATAAGGCCTTGACGTGAAAAGCGTTTTCAGTTACCAAAATGAAGGGACTTTATTCATGAATAGAATGCAAGCTGTAGTTAATTTCTTTTGGAAGTGTGATATGTGAAATACATGTTTAAGCCTTGTTGAAACCCCAATGCAGAGGCTTGATGTTCTTGGGGTGAAAAGTATAATTGTTGCTCGATCATTGTTCTTGTTTCATGATTCAGTGAAGGGCCACGCCAAGTTTTGCCTAAAGCTCATGTCATCCTGAGGTGTCATGATTTTACCTATTGTTCTTGCTCTATGAGTCAGAGAAGGGCCACGCCCAGTTTTATCTAAAGCTCATGCCATCCTGAGGTATCATGATTTTACCAATTGTTCTTGTTCTATGATTCAGAGAAGGGCCACACCCAGTTTTGCCTAAAGCTCATGCCATCCTGAGGTATCATGATTTTACCAATTGTTCTTGTTCTATGATTAAGAGAAGGGCCACGCCCAGTTTTGCCTAAAGCTAATGCCATCCTAAGGTATCATGATTTTACCATGCCCTATCCATAAGGGTCTCAACTTGCTTTTGCAGAGACACCTTTGTCCATAGATATGTTGTGAGTTCATGTTCTTGCCTCATGATTTAAAGAAGGGCCATGTCCTATCCATAAGGGTCTCAACTTGCTATTGCAGAGTCGCCTTTGTCCATAGGTATATTGTGATTTCATGTTCTTGCCTCATGATTCGAAGAAGGGCCACGCCCTATCCATAAGGGTCTCAATTTGCTATTGCAGAGACACCTTTGTCCATAGATATGTTGTGAGTTCATGTTCTTGCCTCATGATTCAAAGAAGGGCCACGCCCTATCCATAAGGGTTTCAACTTGCTATTGCAGAGACACCTTTGTCCATAGATATGTTGTGAGTTCATGTTCTTGTCTCATGATTCAAAGAAGGCCCACGCCCTATCCATAAGGGTCTCAACTTGCTATTTCAGAGACGCCTTTGTCCATAGGTATAATTGTGAGTTAATGTCTTGATTTATGATTCAAAGAAGGGCCACGCCCAGTTCTTAAGGGTCTCAACTCACAACCATGGATATGCCTTTGTCTAAGAGTATAATTACATGTTAATGCTGTTTTAAATGAGTAATACATATCTGTTTTAACCATTTTCCTTTTCAGATCTCTCTCCCTGCAGTTCCCTATCCTAATTTCCTTTCCCCCCCACTTGGCTTCATCAATACTCAGTGTTCTAATAACTTTCTGTGTTGGTGATGCCAGGAGGTGGGCCATTTGCTCGGCAGCGCACAGATCCTGAGGAAAGTGCACCGTGACACAGTCTGACTGAGACAGTGAATCCACAAACAGGCAGAGCCACAGAATGGTTTAAGCAAGAAAATGCCCACTTTCTAAAAGTGGCATTTTCAAACTAACAATCTAAAAAACAATTTCACTAAGAGATGTATTCTTAAATTGTGAGTTCAGAGACACCAAACTCCATATTGCCAACTGCTCTCAAAGAGAATCTCCACAAAGAATATTTAAAGACAGCTTCCATGTTAACCTGTGGGAGAGATAAGGCCTTGCATCAGTCTAAATTGAATTTGGCAGTAATTTACTGTCATGTCATATAAAAGACATCAGAACATGTCCCACTTTTAACATACACTGCACCCTGCCCATGGGGATACCTAGGGCCTACCTTAGGAGTGCCTTATATGTATAAGAAGGGAAGGTTTAGGTCTGGCAAGTGGGTACACTTGCCAAGTCGAATTGGCAGTTTAAAACTGCACACGCTGTGGCAGGTCTGAGCTGTGTATACAGGGTTATTATTGTGGGTGGCACAACCAGTGCTGCAGGGCCACTAGTAGCATTTGATGTACAGGCCCTGGGTACCTCTAGTTCACTGTTCCAGGGTGGTGTTTCACCGTAATGTCCATCCCGTGTAGGGAAATGGACGACCTCAAGAGTTTTGGATTCTCACCCCTCTTCTGCATTAGCCATCTGAGGGGCCTGTGATCAGTCTGAACCAGGAAGTAAGCCCCAAAAGGATCTTAGCTTCTTCAGCGCCCAGACCACAGCAAAAGCTTCACGCTCAGTTGCACTCCACCTACGTTCCCTAGGAAGTAACCTCCTACTAATGAAGGCTACAGGTTGGTCTAAGCTCTCTTCATTTAACTATGATAATACTGCTTCTACACCATGCTCTGAAGCATCTGTGTGCAAAACAAATTCTTTGGAGATGTTAGGTGGCTTTAGCAGAGGTGCCCTGCACATGGCTGCCTTCAGGGCATCAAAAGCTGTCGGGCAAGACTCAGTCCAGATCACCTTTCTGGGCTGCTTTTTGGAGGTTAACTCAGTCAAGGAAGCAACAATAGTGCCATACCCCTTGACAAACCTCCTATAGTATCTGGTGAGACCTAAAAAGGCTTTCACCTCGGTCTGGGTCTTGGGAGGCTATCAAGCCAGAATGATATCAAACGTTTGCTGTACGGGTGCCATTTGGCCATTCCCCACCTGGTGTCCCAAGTACACCAAAGAACTCTGCCCTATATGGCACCTACCAGCCTTAATAGTGAGGCCTGCCTTTTACAGGGCCTCCAACACTTTCTAGAGGTGCTGTAAGTATTCCTCCCAAGTGGAGCTGAACACAGCAATGTCATCCAGATAGGCTGCATTGAAATCATCCAGTCCAGCCAACACCTTGTTAACCAACCTCTGAAAGGTGGCAGGGGCATTCTTCATCCCAAAGGTCATCATCTTAAAATGGTAGTGCCTATCTGGGGTGGAGAATGCAGACCTCTCCTTTGCCCCCCTCAGTCAGAGCAATCTGCCAATATCCAGAGGTCAAGTCAAAAGTACTTAGAGATTGGCAGCCCCTAACCGATCAATTAGCTCATCATCTCTGGATGGGTTGCACATCAGTCTTAGTGACCGCATTGAGTCCCCGGTAATCCAAACAAAACCTGAGTTCTGGAGTGGGACCAGGAACAGAAGCTTTTGGGACCAAGAACACAGGGCTGGCCCAAGGGCTACTGGAAAACTCAATAACCCCAAAGGGTAACATCTTGGATACCTCATTCTTGATGTTAATTCTAACCTTATCAGTCACTCTGTAAACCTTATGTTTAACAGGAGAACTGTCACCAGTGTCCAGATGCTGTGTACACAAGTGAGTGACCCCTGGGATCGAGGAAAATAGAGAGGCAAACTATCCCAACACTTGGCAGCTGTTTCTCTGTTGCTCTGGGGTCAGTGAGGGGGAGAGGTTCACACCCTCCACTGAACCATCTTTCTCTTTGGCAGACAGGAGGTCAGGAAGAGGCTCACTTTCTTCTTCCACCCCTTCATCTGTTGCCAAGAGCATTGTTACCTCTGTCCTCTCAAAATGAGGCTTGAGGCAGTTGACATGCAGGGCCCTCAAAGGGTTCCTGGGAGTCCACAAGTTCACCAGATGGGTGACTTCACTCATGCTCCACCACCTCAAAAGGCCCAGTCACTTATCTTGGAGAACCCTTTGCTCCACTGGGGTCATCTCCCAAACTTTTTGGCCAGGTTTGAACTCATCCAGTGTGGATTCTGGTTGTACCAGCACTTCATATCTATCCTGGCTTGTTTCCAGGTTCTCTTGGGCAAGCTTCCTGAAGCGGGCTATCTGGTTCTTACGGGCCAGCATGGAACTAAATACATCCTGGGGGGGCTTACTGGAGGCTTTCTCCAAGCCTTCCCTAACAAGACTCAAAGGTCCCCTGACAGGGTGGCCATACAGTAACTCAAAAGGGCTAAATCCAACACCTCTTTGAGGCACCTCCCTGTAGGTGAACAGAAGACATGGCAAGAGGATGTCCCACTTACGCCTCAAGGGCTCTGACAGGCCCATGATCATGACTTTCAAGGTGCGGTTGAATCTCTCAACCAGACCGTCACTTTGGGGGTGGTAAGAAGGGGAGATTCTCCCCTTTCAAACAAGACAGTTTCCTGGCCCAGGATTGGAACCGCACTGCGATGCAGAGCCAGGAAACCCCAACAGACACCAGGGATTTCACTTGGGGGGTTGGCCCCCTCTGAAAACAGCCCACCCCCAGGGGCATATTTCTTTTTTTTAAATGTCTGCTTACCCCTGAGAGGGTGCGTAATCGTGCTCCCTAGGGGATGAAAAGAAATTGAAAAAAAATATATTCTTAAAAATGAAATTGACAGGGGGTCGCCCGTGAGCAGGAATGAGCCCCTGTAGGGGAAAATTTTTTAATGGCTGTATGGTTTATATATATATACTGAGTGGATTAGCCTGCCATTACCTGCACTATGATACAAATTAAATGTATGCGCGTGTGGGGCTATGGAGAGATGAAGTTCACTTTTGCTGGGTGGTAGTGAGGGAATCCGAAGAGGAGGATATGGGATTGGAAGCCCTAACTCCGTTTATAGAGGACAGTTCTGACATAGGATCAGAGACTGAGACAGCAGATACGTAGACAGCATCTGAGGGATAGGACAATGGCGCAGACTCTGGGAGTGATTTTTCAGTCAGCGTAGTACCATCCGATAATTCCTCTTCTAGTGATTCTGAAGGGAGATGATGAGGAGTCCTGCTGTCCCTTCGCAAGCACAGTCTGTGCAGTGGGACCATAGTGGGTTAGAGCAGGTGCTTGTGGAGGCAAGCACAGAGTGCTTTCTTGAGAGCTCCCCAATTTAGTTCAGCCCCAAATTCCACCGCCCAAATCGTATTGTGGAGACATCAAAATTATCTATCACAAAACAACCTGGTTTTGTAAAGAAGGCACCTGCGTTTTTGGTCCTGGGCTCAGCGGCCATATAGGGAAACCTACCAAACCCAGACATTTCTGGAAAATAGACACCGGGGGAAGTCCACAGAGGTGTGGCTTGTGTGGATTCCCCAAAGTTTTCTTTCCCAGAATACCCTGCAAAGGTGAAATGTTGAATAAAAACTCTATTTTTTCTGGCATTTCTGTCACACAAACTACAAGAATATACTGGGATCCACATAATTCCTACCACCCAGTGTTTCCCCACCTGTCCTGATATTAATGCTACCCCACTTGAGTGCCTGTACCTAGTGCCTGCGTCAGGAATGGATCATCCTAGGGTCAACAGTTGCCCTCATGTAACACCTCAAATTGACCATTTTGTGGTACTATTTTTATCAGGAGACTTGGGGGAATGCTGGGTTGAGGGAAATTTGTGGCTCCTCTATAATTCCAGAATATTCTAGCACCGACATGTGAGGAAAAATAGTTTTATTTTGTCAAATATTGAGGTTTGCAAAGGATTCTGGATAACAGAACGTGGGGAGAGCCCCACAAGTTTCCCCATCCTGAGTTCCTCTAGGTGTCTAGTTTTAAAAAATGCACAGGTTTGGTATGTTTACCTAGGTGCCGCCTGAGCTAGATGCCAAAATCCACAGCTAGGCACTTTCCAAAAAACACATCAGATTTCAATGTAAAAATGTGATGTGTCCATGTTGCATTTCCTGTCGCGGGCACAAGGCCTACCCACGGAAGTGAGGTACCATTTTTATCAGGCGGCTTGGGGGAACACAGAGTAGAAGAACAAGTGTTATGGCCCCTTGTCTTTCGCTTCATTTTTTCCTTCCAATTGTAAGATTGTGTAAAAAGGAAGTCTATTTAAGAAATGCCCTGTAATTCACATGTTAGCATGGGGATTCTGAAATTCAGAGATGTGCAAGTAACCACTGCTTTTCAACACCTTATTTTGTACCTATTTTGGAAATACACAGGTTTCCTTGATACCTATTTTTCACTCTTTATAATTCACCAAATTAATTGATGTATACCCGTATACAATGAAAACCCATTTCAAGGTGCAGCTCATTATATTGCCTCTTGGTACCTAGGGTTCTTCACGAACCTACAAGACCTATATATCTCAGCAACCAGAATAGTCCAGCAGACGTAATGGTATATTGCTTTCAAAAATATGCCATAGCTGGAAAAAGTTATAGAAGAAAACTTGGCCGGAAATGGGTCTTTCACCTGAATGTCTATGTATGTTTATTTTACCTGTTGTTTTCTGTAGGTAAACTTTGTAGGATCTACACAAAAGACCCCCTGCTTAATTCAGAATTTTGTCTACTTTTTAGAAATGTTTAGCTGTCCAGGATCCAGCATTGGTTTCACACACATTTATGTCACTAACAGGAAGGAGGCTCAAAGCACAAAAAATAGTAAAAATGGGGTATGTCCGAGTAAAATGCCAAAATTGTGTTGAAAAATGTGTTTTTCTGATTCAAGGCTGCCTGTTCCTGAAAGCTGGGAAGATGGTGATTTTAGCCCAGCAAACTCTTTGTTGATGTCATTTTCAGGGAACAACCCACGTGCTTTCTTCTGCAGCCCTTTTCCCCATTTTTCTGAAAAAAATAAAATTATAGCTGTATTTTGACTAATTTCTTGGTCTCTTCCAGGGAAACCCACAAACTTTGGGTACCTTTAGAATCCCTTGGATGTTGGGAAAAAAGGAAACAAATTTGGCATGGATTGCTTATGTGGATACAATGTTATGAGGGCTCAGCACTGGGGGGGGGAAGCCCAACAGCTAAGGGGTAAAGATCTGACGGCTGTAACCCACTTCTTCATTGTAAAGCAGCCCTAGAGTGACAGCTCCTCCTACCAGAAGACGGTAACTGACCCCAACTGCAAAAGACGCTCAAACATTTCCAATATATGCGTGTAATTTTTCCGGACCGGACATACTTCCGTTCTGAATGTTACCAATGAATATATAAACTCCGTATTTGTCTTCTGCATGTGTACTTGCCAGACGGTGACCCATTTGATTTGCACGTTTAATAGGCTAAACAAAAAGAAGGCGTAATTTGCGATAGCGCTTTAAATATCACCTGCCGATTTATAGTATTTCACAGCTCATGGGGAAAGTTCTCTAACAATGTTTTATCTGAAAGAACTAGCGTTTAGGATAAAAAACGTGCGTTTGTATAACAGATAAGAATTACTTGGATCATGGGGATTAAAAGCAGACTGTATTGGCTAATACTATTAGTCTCAATTCTTTGGAGACATTCTTCAAAGCCTCTGCCCGCAGGCTGCATCAGTGCAGAATAAAGATAATATTCCTATTCACGGAATATATTTAATAGCAAAAAAATCATTCATGTGTAGCTGAGGATGGATGATTATAAACTGCAGGGATGCCCTATGATTACATTTGCTTTTGTAGGTTGCTATAAGAAATACAGCATACGCTTGTATATATAATTGTAAGTGAATGCATAGGTCACAAAATTATGGCATAAGATTTATAGAATACAATAAAGACATTACATATAAATATTTTATTGCACATAAAGAATATTCCTCAAAATTTCTTTTTTTTGGAAGTCTGAAGCTGTATTCTGTATCGGCGTGACGCAGTGGGAAGAAATTAATCCCTTTTATTCCTTATCTTGAGCAAATGCTTCTGTTTACAGAGTACATTGAGTAGCCACATCAAGCACTAATATCTAACTTTAATATCCATGGCTGTGTAAAGAACCTTTTAGCGTGTAACATTCCAGAAAGAAGCACGTTTTGCTGACACTAGCTCACTCCATCACTAACATGAATACATGACTTCTCACTCTCAGATGGTAGCTTTCATAAAGTTTTCAACTATCCTGTCTATATTGCGGACAGCAAATGTAGCTTACATATAGCGTAGTGATGTCAAATATGGTAAACTATACAGCAAGAAAAGGGAACAACTATAGTACTGGCTTACAGCTCATCAAAGGTAACATGGACCTAAACTTCTACTACTATACTAAGGGCCTCATTACTAGTTTGGTAGCAGGCATGGAAGACGACCATGTTGACAGTCCTAAAGAAACTGCCATTTTAAAGGTCTTTTAGTCCGCCCTAATTCAAGTTACAAAGGCAGGAGTGCCAACCAAAAAAGGTAGACCCAAAGGAGCGCTGAGGCCTGGAAATAGGCAGTCTGACATCCAGCACCATCAGCACAGCAACCAACCTCTGATCGTGTTAAAAGCACACAGTCACCATGGCAGATCTCCATGGGGGTCAACCAATGAAGGTCCGAACCGCAGCAGCCTGCGGTCACCATAGTAATGCACAGCTGCACATTGGATGAATTAAAAAACAACACAGCTGACACACATTGCCACTCTGGACAAACCTGCAAAGGACACTATAAAACGCACCCCTTCACAGACCACAATCCTTTGCATTTACACTGCAATACACAGAAGCCAGAGCAGCTTTTTCCACACAGTACTGGTACTAGTTACCACTTTTTTCTCTATCCCATACAACACCCTGCATACACTTTTGTCCAGTCACACCCTTTTTCACTTCCCTTGTCTAGTAAGTCACTGTCACACTTTTTTTTTTTGTCCCACCATGGGACATTTAAAAAATCCACATATTTCAGAAGATGAATTAAGAGTCAAGATGGATGAAATCATACGATTAGAGCCACAGTTGTTTGGAGCAGCATACTCCTCTCAGTAGGAAAATGGAAATGTGGGACAGGATCATTGAGGGAGTCAATGCTGTATGTATCACCTTGCGCACAAGGAAGGACATTAGGAAGAGATAAAACATCCTCAGGGCCAAGGTTCGTTCTCTGGTCTCCAGACACCAGCTGCAGGCCAAGAAGACTAGCGGTGGTCCTCCCAGTGCACCATTTCATTTCTTTCCCTGGGAGGGCTTGACAGGAATCCTTGGAGGAGTGGAGTCTGGTAAGTGACAACACAAAAATGTCACCAAAATGCTATGTCATGCATACTCACAGCTCAGCTTTTGCCACTTTAACTGTCACTCCACTCAGAAGCCCAGTGTCCACTAGTCCAAAGATCTCTATTTGGCAACTCACATTTGAAGTGTACTCACTTGGGGAGATTACATTTGTATAGTGTGTGTTGTACAGGTACTGATATGACTACATTTCCCAGCAGGCCTCTTTCTGTAACTCCAAACAGCAGACTATTGGTCACCTCTCCAAATACCCAGGTTTTGTGCCTATCAATTTAAGGGTACACACCTGAGGAGATAACATTTGTCAAGTGTGTGTAGTACAGGCACTGACATGACTACAACTTCCAGCAGGCACTATTCCTGTAACTACAAACCCTTACAAAGTGGTCACATGCTACAATACATTTTTTAGTGAACTCTCAATTGAATTGGACTCACCGGCGGGAGGGGTAGCGTTGGTCAAGTGTGTGTACTAGAGAGAGTGAGCTGACTGCAACTTACAGGAGGCACTGTTGCAGCAACTCAAAACACCAGAGCAGTGTTCATTTGTTTTTAAAGATCCCTGTTTGGCAACCCTCAATGTAAGTTTATTCAGCTGGGAGGATATTATTTGTATAGTGTATGTAGTAGAGGGACTGACTTACTGCTAAGGCCATGAGGGTCCGTCACTATTACTTCATTGACCAGCCCAGTTTCCTATCATCCAAATACCCCAGGTTAATAACTCACAAATGAAGTGTACTTACCTGGGGTGTTAGCATTTGTATAGTGTGTGTAGCAGAGAGAGTGAAATGATTGCAATGCTGGGGCCGGGGAGGTGTGGCTAGCCATCCAAGATGGTGGATGCATAGCGAGGTGGCTCTCGGACACGGCTTCAATTACTGCACGGGGAGACCCTTATCCCTGTGGTGCTAAAATCACTTGCTGCCCTGATGGAATTCATGAGGCTACTGCCTAACTGAGTGACTGAGGAGACCGTGACCATGTGGCTGATTAGGCGTGGCTAGAGTGGAACATAACTGCTTCTGTGGATGTATCTTCCTGAAGGTCGAATTGAGCTGCCCGCAGAGTCGGAGCTACTTGAGGAGGGACTGGTCAGGATTGGTGAAGGCAGTGCCAACCTCCCGGCTGCCGGAGGATACGGGAGTGAGCTATCTTCAGAGGTGGCACTTGGGGGTGGTAGGCAGACTAAGCCCAGCTGAGGAGTGGGCCTTTACCCATTCCTTTCTCCGCTGAAGTGATGCTTCACAGGCAAGACATAATTAATTGCCTGACATCCCGAGAGGAGGGATGGAAATGCAGATGCCACTACCGCCTCACTATCTGTGTGCCAGCGGGCAGCAGGTGGACTGTTTTAGTCCCTGTGGCAGCTGCTGGTGTGTGTGGGGACATTTGGGAGTGGGTGTCCCCCTGGAACTGTGTGGGGCCCTCTGCCCATTCCTCATCTTCTGTGAGCCCTGCCTTCCTCACTTGGTGTGCCACCTGCGCATGGGGTGCTGCGGGCTCGTTGACAGATGGATGCCGGTGTTCAGTGACTCCTTTGTGGCTGGGCACTGTGGGCTGGTTATCTCTTCTGCCTGGCCCACTAATGAGGGGACTGGGCATGGTCAGTGTGGCCTCCTCGCCCCGTGGGATCCCACCACGTTGGGTAGGCTGATCTGGTGGGACCAGGCAGAAGTAGAATGGAGGTGAGTGGGAACAAGTGGCCCTTGAGATTTTGCGAGGTCAGGGATCGCTCTTCTCCGTCTTTGGATCAGATATGGCCCCCCATGCCTGGCTGGTCTCCTGCACTCTGTGTGCCTCCTGCGTATGGAGGTGGCATAGGGTTAGACCTACTGCAAGCACCAATCAAATTCTGCAGATTGACTTGAATGTCCTGTAAAACGACAGAGTGTACCCCTGGTCTACACCATTGCAGAAATGTCCAGGTCCCATTGACTGGGACTGCCCAACCTGATGCCCTAGAACACAATACCTCCTGCCCGGATAGCACCAGCAGTGAATTGCCCTAATCATACAGCTGTACCCTCTTGCCAAATTATCCCACTGCATGTGTTGTGACCACATACTGCAGTCCGAGGGTGGAGAACGGGCACAATCTCCCAGCGCATCATAGCCCATACGTCTAAATAGAAACAGCATCCACTAGCAGTTTTGGACCCCATAAAGGAAGTCCTGTTAATATAATAATAAAGCGAGCTATGCAAATAACGCTATAGCTATAAGAACAAGGCAGAGTACACAAAAATCACCAGCTGTAAAGTCTGTGCTTCTGCCATCTTAGAGAATGGGACGAACTAAAACTAAAAGCGGCAGACCCGTTCCATGGGCCAGCTCGTGTTCATCTCCAGTAGAGAGCTCTCTGGCACGCACGCCTGAGAACTGTATTCCACCCATGGATCAGAGACCCCAAGCAGACAAACTAGACCTCATTCTCCAGGAGATAAGAGAATTGTGTCTTCCAAATGATCAGGGACTTGAAGTCATCACTACAAATATCTCTATCCTTAAAGATGAACACCGCTAATTTTCCCAGAAGGTCAAAACTGACGCTGCAATCATAGGTGTCTTATTGCTTGCTAAATTAGAACATACCAAGCAAATGAACAAGCTCACCCAGCAAGTCAAGATATTCCAAGACCGAGCCAACAATGTGGAAGGCTGCACTCCCAGAAATAGCAGCTGAATAATTGATATGCCTGAAGGAAAGGAATGTCCCAATGTGACCCACTACATGGAGAACTGGCTGAAGGCAGTGGTTCCCCCAAATGGACTGTTGGACTTCTTTATGGTCAAGAGGGTGCATAGCGTTCCTGGCACAAAACCCATTCCAGGAGCACCTCCCCAGCCTATAGTGGCCACAATTCTGAATTTCAGAGACTGCAACACACTTCTTAGGGCAGCCTGGGAGAAAGCCGCAATACACCCGGGAAAATCGAAGATCAACATACTTCCTGATTATACAGTGACTGTGCAATGCCAATGTGCTTCCTTCTAAAAAGTGAAACGCGAGCTCCTGCTAGCTGGCCTATCTTATGCCCTGCTGTTCCCAGATAAACATAAAATCTTTCATAATCAATATGCACATTTCTTTGACACATGCAAAAAGAAAATTTCTTTGACACACCAGATACAGCACAGGAGTGGTTGGAGCAAACTCTCCCTGATCTCATGGGTATGCTACAGGACAAGGGTGCCAGACCAAGTCCCTTCTGAAAGCTGGGACACCATCATTGTAGGGCTGCCTTACAGGATCATCACAGTAGAACTCCTTCTCCTTAGCAGGCCTTAGATGGGCAACTCAAGGCAATTATATCAGTCTCTTAGCCCCAAGTGGAGAAGATACCGGACAGCGGCAGTACCTCAGGAGATTTATAACAACAACTAGACTATCCTACTTGAGTGCAGAGGGTGGAAAATGAGGCGAGGAATGTGTAGATGTTGGTAGAGCGATGGCTATAATTGTTTGATTACTGTGTTAGTATCATTGATTGTGACTGTCATGTCTTCTAGGTTTCCATTATTGAATCCCTGAACTCCCCCTCCAATGTATTGTACATTCACAGACAATAGTAAGTGGTCTTCCTATTATCCTTAATAAGTCATGGGGACTGGGTTTGAGTTGCTTCCCACAGCTCCACACTTCTAAGTACCCAAGAAGGAGCAAGAGGTGGCTACCACCAGCTTCTATGTAAATGAAGGCAAACGTTTTTTGCTGAAAATTTAGGATCCACCTCTTCTGTATTGCAAGAGTGGGAGGCATTTAAAGTAGTTATATGTGGGACTTCTATAAATACCCTAGTTGGAGCACGTAGGGAGGAACATAAAGTGTTATAGTTGTGGCACGTAAAGAGATGGACACATCCAAACTCCAAACAGAGAGAATTGTATAAGCAGAGCACTTAGAGCGACTTAAAGTAATGGATTTTAAGGCATACCACTAATGTACACACGTAGAGGCAGACAGGGTGGATGCATTATTGTCCCGGCATGTCTGCCCCTCAGATCAGTACTCACATACTTTCAATAGACTCCCCATCACTTGGAAGAGTATTCACACAATTAGAAATAAACACAGTGTTCTGTGAATTTTGCCCTGAGTTATATGCGGCCTCAGTCGCAATATCTCTAGATGCAACTGACAAACTACTTTGATGGGTTCCAACTACCAATGATATCTGCCGCACACCGTGAAACTTTAGGGGTCCCAATCATAGTAGGAAAGATCAGAGGGGCCATCAGAGAAATGGCTCGCCATAAGACCCCAGGCTCAGATGGTCTGCCCATTGAGTTTTGTGTATATGGATAAACTGTACCCACAACTAGAAAAACATTATACTGCATCGTTACGTGCTGGTTTCCTAACCTCTATTACCTGACAGGTATTAGTTACGTCCCTACTGAAACTGGATAAACCACTAGTGGTGCTCACATCCTACAGGCCATTATCCATATTTGACACAGAATATAACATTTTAAGTAAAATCCTGGCACGTCGCCTGCTTCCCCTTTTACCCCTCCTACTGCATGTAGACCAGAGTAGCTTTGTCCCTAACCGGAACACATCCTTAAATATCCATTGTTGTTTCAGGTGCTGGCTGCAGCCGCTAATAATTACCCTAACTCTGGATTCCTGTCATTAGATATTTGTCAGCCATTTGATATACTTAACTGGGAGTACATGCTGAAAGTTGATCAGATACGGCATATCTTTGCCCTATATTGGGTGGGTCAAACTTCTCTACACTGAGCCCACAGTGAGAGGAAAGACCGGGGCCTGCATTTCTGATCCTTACACGATCTCCAGGGGCACACAACAGGAGTGCCCTGTATTGCCCTTTCTAGCAATAGAGCTCATCACGCAGAGGCTGTGCCGGGGGCGGCTGACTGAGTTATCCCACTGAATGCTGTGATTCAGGCTGTTTTCCTATACATCGATAATATTTTTTTATATCTGAAAGAATTAAGGCTAGACCTGATAAGCATAGCTGAAACACTAGCTGAATTTAGGTGATTTTCCATCCTACAATTTAATGCAGAAAAATCCTGCAGTTATATCTTGTCTGCCACTGGAGTTTGGATCAGAAAGAATCCCAATAGCCCAGCATATATTCCGGTATCTAGGAATTCACGTGTACCATGACCCACAGGATTTACTAGACAGTAATTTCATGCGAGCAGGCAATGCTTTTAGATCTAAATAAAATTCTGGATCACACTTCCTCTATTGGTGGCTGGAAGGCTAGCACTGGCGAAGATGGTTATGCTTCCCAGATTGATGTATCATTTTGAGAACCTGCCGGTTGTTATCCCGGCATCGACGTTTCAAGGCTGAGTACACTCTTAACAGAGTTGGTGTGGGGCTGCGGATGCCACAGAATCAGCTTGGCTAAGCTGCAATTACAGATGTTGGGGGTTTGGGCTCTCCATATTTTAAGGCATTTTTGCATAGTGGGACAGCTGCAATGGCTGGCGTGCTGGCTTGCTGGACACAATTTGTGGAACATAAGCTACACACCTGCCCAGTTTCAACTCAGACACCTGCATAGACCGGGGGTCCTGCTGTTCTTGCAGGTTGCTCTGCAATACTGGCAAGTGGCCCTGACATATATGCATTTGTCCTCCCCTTATGCACCAAATAATCCACTGCGTGGCCCACCAATTGCACTGGGCACATTAACAATGCAACAGCTGGAGCCCTGGGAGCAGTTAGGGCCACTGACACTTGCTGCACTCTTTTCTGATGGCTCTCTGATGTCACACTCTGATTTTTTACACCTCCATGGACTACCAGATAATCTATTCCTTCTACACGCAAGTATCCTATGTTACTTCAGGCAGCATTGGGCACCAGAGGGGTAAGAGCAGTGAACCTTTTCACTTCTTCAGGCATTACATACTATGGGGCATGGCCATCACTTGGTCCGTTGGTAGTATCAGGGCCTTAGAGTGCATTTAGGGATCTCATTAGAGCAACTATTTATGAAGTAGGAGACAAACCTTTCCAGTACTTTTTCCAAAAATGATTTGGACATTTTGCTAGCATCCCCCAAGACAATATCACGCAATGCCAAATTTAAATTAATTAAATTCTCAATTCTACACCTCACCATATAAATTAAATGTTTCCTGAAGCAATAGCAGAATGCCCCAGATGTCACCAAATGGGGGTGGATCTTTTACATATGTTATGGCAATGTCCAGTACTGGCTACATTTTGGCCAGAGATAACAACATCACTGTCGGCTTTGATGGGCCACTCAGGTTATGAGATGCCCAGCTCCTGTGTCTTTGGCTTTTTCCCACAGCCACGGAAGGCCAAGGTGACTGCCCAAATTACCGATTTGGTGTTTCTATTGGCCAAACTCTTAATAACTAGATGATAGAAGTCCACCAAACGTCCACAAATACATCAAAGGTGGCAGGAAGCCACTGGTTGGGGATTGGGGAGAGTGATGCCCTGACGAGAGAAGTGTAGGGGACTGCGTAAGACACAGATATCACTAGAATGGAATATTCTATTAGATAACTTTAAAGCACAAACAAGTGATAACAGTGAGTACCAGAATGTACCCCCATGGCTGGACATTTGAACAGATAAGCACTCCCTAATTGAGATGCCTTTTGGTTCCCATTCCAGACTACATATGCAATCCTGTCACACATGCCGACTTATCACCCAAGTAACACAAATTAGTGCCTGAACCACCAATATATTCAGAAATTAACTGTTGAGGAGTACAAAGAAAGAACAATATGCAATTTCATAGGCCATACTATATAATTTAAGACGTAGCCACAATGCTAATTTCCTCTGTAAAATGTTGTTGTTGGGTGATGCAGTTAAAGGTTAGATGCTACCAAGGGGTAAGGGCGCCGACCCTGTCAAACCTGTCAAACCTGTCAAATGATATCACATTTACTAATATGTTGATTGTTTTGCAAGTTATTTGTGAAATCGTAATGCTAAATTACATTGTATAAATGGGTGACAGAGTTGTTATACAAGACACAATAAAATGTGTGTTAAAAAATGACGGCAAATACCAGCAGGTATTGTTTGTGTAGCTCCAAACACCAGCCCAGAATTCACTTGTCCAAAGACCCCTGTTTAGCAACTCACACCTAAATGAAGTTTATTCACCTGGGGAGATACCATTTGTCAAGTATTGGGGAGTAGTGAGATTGAACTGAGCACAACACCCAGGGGGCACTGTTTCTGTAAATCCTACAACCAGCACAGTGGTCACATGCCCAATACATCTGTTGGTTAACTCTCAAATGATGTTTACTCATCTGGGGTGAGAATATTGGTCAAGTGTGTGCACTAGAGAGAGTGACATGACTGCAACCCGCAGCAGGCACTGTTTCTCTAACTCTTGTCTCAAGACCCCTGTGTCTTAACTCTCAACTGTTGTGTACACACCTGGGAGGATGATATTTATATAGTGTATATAATACAGGGAGTTACATTAGTGTTAGGGCCAGGAGGAGTTGTTTCACTAACTCAAAACACCTGTCTAGTGTTCAGTTCTCCAAAAACCCTTCCTTGGAAACTCACAAATGAAGTGTACTTACCTGAAGGGATGACATTTATCAAGTGCATGAAGTAGAGGGGTTGACATGACTGCTAATGCCAGGAGACTCTGGTGGTCATTACAACCCTGGCGGACGGTGTTAAAGCGGCGGTGGGACCACCAACAGGCCGGCGGTAAAAAAAATTGCAATTACGACCGTGGCGGAAACCGCCAACAAAGACAGCGACTTTAACACTCAGTCCGCCACAGCGGTACAAACAAACAGCGCAGCAGTCACCGCCAACAGACAGGCTAGAGACAATGTACCGCCCACAGTATCACAACCTACCAATCCGCCACCTTTTCCGGGGCGGATTCACCGTGGATAAAAACACGGCGGAAACAGGAATTTCGAAGGGAAAACGCTCACCTCTACACACTCCACGAGGAACGAGGACACCATGGAACCGGAACTCCAAATTCTCCCTGCGATAGTCTTCCTGCTCCTCTACCAAGAGCACGAATGCCGACGGCGTAGACCACGGTGAGTACAGCACCTACGACACAGGGGAGGGGGAGGCAAAAAACAGGGACACGCAACACGCAACACCCCCACCCTCACCCACCACAACACACACACTAATGCATATCAATACATCACAGTTACACCCCCCAAACCCCCTGGAAGAATGCAAAGACCAAAGAAAATGAGAGTAACCATCGGAATATATTAAAAACAAGTAGGCAGAAATATATATATACACAATGTACAAAATAAATACCAGGCATAGTAGTCCAGGTACTGCACAAAGAAAGTCCGTGGAACACTGGGACCACACTATGGGCGAGGCCCACACAAGATCCCCGACCATGACGGAGAGAACACTGCAGGGGCATCAGAGAGCAAGAAAACAGGCACCTCAGGGGGAGGGAAAGGGGGGGCACCTCAGCCTGTTGAGTGCACAATGCCAAATCCACGAGGGGGCCACATGCCCACTGTTCAATCCTGGGGAGTGCAAAGCCACAGTCTCTCAAGTCTCTACAGTGGGTGGGTTGCCCACTGTTCAATCCTGGGGAGTGCAAAGCCACAGTTTCACAAGTCTCTACAGTGGGTGGGTTGCCCACTGTTCAATCCTGGGGAGTGCAAAGCCACAGTCTCTCAAGTCTCTACAGTGGGTGTGTTGCCCACTGTTCCATCCTGGGGAGGGCAAAGCCACAGTTTCACAAGTCTCTACAGTAGGTAGGTTGCCCACTGTTCAATCCTGGGGAGTGCAAAGCCACAGTCTCTCAAGTCCCTACAGTGGATGGGTTGCCCACTGTTCAATCCTGAGGAGTGCAAAGCCACAGTTTCTCAAGTGGATGACAGTCTCCACTGGTTCTGGAGGGGGACTGGTGCCCAGAGTGCTTCATCCTGTTAAGGACAGAGGTAGTGGATGGATCTCTCCACTGGTTCTGGAGGGGGACTGGTGCCCAGAGTGCATCATTCACCCCGTGACGGACCCAGTTGTGTCAGTGCCCCTCCCGCTCATGGGCTAGAGGTGCTTGAGATGGCGGTGCCCTGTTCAGCGGTGCTTGAGATGGCGGTGCCTTGTTCAGCGGTGCATGAGATGGCGGTGCCCTGTTCAGCGGTGCTTGAGATGGCGGTGCCCTGTTCAGCGTTGCTTGAGATGGCGGTGCCCTGTTCAGCGGTGCTTCAGATGGCGGTCTACATTGCAGGGTCTCAGCTGCTGGCGGTCCTTCATGGCCCAACGGGCCTTTTGCTGGAGGTCCTTCATGGCCCAGCTGGGCTGGTGCTGGCAGTCCTTCATGGCCCAGCTGGGCTGGTGCTGGTGGTGGCCTCCTGGGCAGCTGGACTGGGGCTTGCGGTGGCCTCCTGGGCAGCTGGGCTGGGGCTGGCGGTGGCCTCCTGGGCAGCTGGGCTGGGGCTGGTGGTGGCCTCCTGGGCAGTGGGGCTGGCGGTGGCCTCCTGGGTAGCGGGGATGATGGCGGTCTTCTCCGCCGTGCTGCTCTTCCCAGACTTGCCGGGTTTCTTGTGGCCCTTCCCCACCTTGGAAGGTGTCACAGCTGACTCCACACTCCCAACGGGACCCCTGGGAGCGGCTTTGGTGGCTGGAGTCTTGCCCCTCTCCCGCCGGGCACTGGCCAACTTCTGATGCTTCACAGGTGGGGGACTGTCTGTGCTGTGGCTCCGTGCCAAACTGGCTGTCCTGGTGGCCAGTGCACTCCACATTCTGGTGACTACCCGCACCACTGGTCCCGGAGATGTTGTGGCTGAGGTGCTACTTCGGGACCTATGAGATGGACGGGGTGGGGAGGTGTGGGAAAGAGGTCAAGGGTGGACTGGAAAAGTTTTTTGGACACACTGGGATGGGTAGCTGGAGGGGGTTTGGGAGTGGAGGAAGAGGTGGTGGCTGTAGGAGGTGTCCGTTTGGTGACTTTGGGTGAAGGTGCATGCGCTGGAGGCTGTCAATAGGTGGATGGCTGTTGGGTGGGTGTGTGCCTGCATTTGTGTATCTTGGGAGGGGGGCATCACAGACACACTGGGAGAGGAAACAGGGGACGTGTGAATGGTAGTGGGGTGGTGACTGCACGTGAGTGGGGTGTAGTGGTGGGTGTGCGGGAGAGGGACGTAGTGGCTGTAGATGTAGTGCATGCAGGTGTGAGTGTAGACGAGACTGGGAGGGAGGAGGAAGACGAGGAGGAGGGGGACACAGTGGAGGCAGTGGATGTTGGTGTGTCTGCATGTGTGTGTTGCTTGCGTGAGTGCCTGTGGGATGTGTGGTGCTTATGTTTGCCTGAGCTTCCCTTGTGTGTTGACGTGTGTGCAGGCTGGTCTGATGGTGTGCTTGGGATAGGCAGAGGTACAGGGGATTGGGTCGGGTGGAGGAAGTTGGAGGGGGGAGGCCAGAGACGGGGACAATGGCTGCCATCAGTGTTGAAGCCAGAGTCTGAAAAGCTTGGTGAAGGGCCGTCTGACCAGAATGAATGCCCTCCAGGAATGCATTGGTTTATTGCAACTGCCTCTCTACACCCTGGATGGCATTCAAAATGGTAGACTGCCCAACAGTGAGGGACCTGAGGAGGTCAATGGCGTCCTCACTGAGGGCAGCAGGGGTGACTGGGGCAGGGCCTCAGGTGCCTGGCGCAAAGGTGATGCCCACCCTCCTGGGTGAGCAGGCACGGGGCAAAGGCTGAGGGGCTGCTGGGAGGGTGGTGCTGGTAGGGGGGTGGCGGCGGTACCTGTAGATGCGGGGGCACAGATGCTGCCGCCACCACAAGGGAGCTCCCATCAGAGGACGAGTCCATGTCACTGGTCTCAGCTCCTGTCCCTGCCGTGGAGCTCCCCTCGCCCTCTGTCCCACTGGTGAATTCTCACTCTGTAGTGTTGCCCTCCAGGGCCATGTGGGATGCAGCTCCCTCGTGCTCCGGTGCCACTGCTCCTCCGCCTGATGATTCTAATGCACACAAGAACAGGGAGACCACAAAAAGGGGGGGGGGGAACAGAAGAAAGACATGTTGAGTGCATACATTACCGCTACCGTTGATGGACACGACAGACACAGAAGCCCCCTGCACTATGCCGCGCTCTTGGGCTCCACTGTTCAATTCTTGGGAAATGGCCTACAAGGCTATGGACGACATCTGCACACAGAGATGACACAGGGGCATGAATAGCTGTACTTGGTACTCTACAGAGATGGGGTGGGGTGCCACATGGCCTGCCGTACGGAGGGGCCTTGCCTACGGAACTCGCCCTGGCCTAGGGAAACCCACAGCCTACATCCCCCACCCAGACACCTCAAAATGCACGCAAAGTCAGCTGAATGAGAGTGTACTCACCCCCTTGTGTCTGCTTTGATGCCCTCAAGTGCCCATCCAACTCCGGGTAGGCCACCGCTAGTATCCTGAACATCAGGGGGATCATGGTGCGAGGGGCACCCCTCCCACGTTGGGAGGCCATCCCCAGCTGAGCCTCCACCGTCTTCTTGCTCCAGAGGCGAATGTCCTCCCATCTTTTCCTGCAGTGGGTGCTCTGTCTGTGGTAGACCCCCAGGGTCCGGACGTCCTTGGCGATGGCATGCCAAATATCTTTCTTCTGGTGGGTGCTGACCTACATGAAATGTACAGGGGAAAAAGATAAGTTATTACCAACTGCACCGTCAAAGTGATTGGCCCCCATCCCTACCCTTGCCATGTGGCACAAGCATTCACCATCTTTCATGCACGCAGCACTCTGCCCCCTTCCTTCTTACATCCAGCCCTCTCCACACAGGCATAGCCCATACAACATGCTCCCTGTGTACTTACCTGTTTGTCTGGAGGACCATAGCGTAGAGTGTACTGGGGGAGGACCCCATCAACGAGTTTCTCCAACTCCTCCGATGTGAAGGCAGGGGCCCTTTCCCCAGACACTCGAGCCAATGTCTCTTCCAGACCGAGGTCACAGCAGCACTTGCAGTGTATGTCCTCTCCTGTCGAAGATCAGGTATTGAGTGATTGAACAGATACAACATGGCGGTCACGTCCACGGCGGTGCGTACCGTCACCGCCGGAGTACATCGTCATTGGCTCCTGGGACCCATAGGGTCCAATGTTAACCAATGCAGCATTGTGCCGCGGTCTTCGACCGCCTACCGCGACGGTGTACAACGCCAGCACAGTTACCTCACATCCCATTGTCCCACTTTAGAGGTCAGGCAGCCGCCATTTCAGGGGCCCACATGGCTTCATTTTGAACTGCGTCACACAGACCTAGGCCTATACTCAACACACATACAGGCCACCTTTTGTGTATGAATGGTGTTCTGTGTAAACTGTGGGTACGTACCTCTGAGTTGTTTGACTCTGTGCTCGCTGTTGTCCTTCATAGGCACCGTCCGCTGGGACATGTGAGGAGATGGCAGCATCCTCCGGTGTACCGACCGTTGGTGGACCTGTCGACAATGGAGGAGCGACATTTGATTATCACCTACAGGCTTGACCGTGCCACAATCCAGGAACTGTGTACCCAGTTGGAGCCAGACCTTATGTCAGCTATCTGTCATCCCACAGGAATCCCCCCTCAAGTGCAGGTGCTGTCAGTGCTCCATTTCCTTGCAAGTGGCTCATTTCAAACAACTGTGGCCATGGCATCAGGGATGTCCCAGCCAACGTATTGTCCAGAGTGTTGCCTGCCCTTCTGAAACACATGCGGAGCTACATTGTTTTCCCTTAGGTGGAGGATTTGCCTACAATGAAAGGTGACTTCTATGCCCTGGGACATATCCCCAACATCATAGGTGCCATTGATGGGACCCATGTGGCTCTGGTGCCCTCCCACAGGAGTGAACAGGTGTACAGAAACCGGAAGAGTTATCATTCCATGAATGTACAGATGGTCTGTTTGGCCGACCAGTACATCTCCCATGTGAATGCCATGTTCCCTGGTTCAGTGCATGACGCCTACATCCTGCGGAATAGCAGCATCCCTTATGTGATGGGTCGACTCCAGAGGCACCGTGTGTGGCTATTAGGTGAGCACCTGGAAGCAAGTCATTGGGAATGGTTGTCTGGGTCTGGGGTTATCCCTACAGGTTAGTGTGTGTCTAACAGTTGTCCCTCGCCATTTGCAGGTGACTCTGGTTAACACCCAACCTGTCATGGCTACTGACCCCAGTGAGGAATCCCAGGACAAGAGCAGAGGAACGCTACAATGAGGCCCATGGGCGAACTTGGAGGGTGATCGAGCGGACCTTCGGGCTCCTGAAGGCCAGGTTCAGGTGCCTCCATATGACAGGTGGATCCCTATTCTACTCACCAAAGAAGGTGTGCCAGATCATTGTGGCCTGCTGTATGCTTCACAACTTGGCTTTGCGATGACAGGTGCCTTTTCTGCAGGAGGATGGTCCAGATGGCGGTGTTGTGGCAGCTGTGGAGCCTGTGGACAGTGAAGAGGAGGAAGCAGAGGAAGAAGACATGCACCACAGGGACTCAGTGACCCTGCAATATTTCCAGTAAGACACAGGTAGGAATACAAACCTGCCTACTACATGTACTTTAACACTACTACGTCTCTACTGTCTGTCATTTTCACCCAGTGTATGGTCACTGAGTTGTCACTTTCCCTTGCGATTTTACAGATGTGGGTCCGACTGTGTGACATCTGCTTAGATTCCTCATGGACTAGAGCTGTGTGGCATAGGTATGTTGACATTACTATTTAAAAAGAGTCCTCCGCCAGTCCGCTGAACCGCCAGGTGGTGTCTTGAGACCATGGAAAGCACCTTCCCCCGTAGGTCGTTCCACCTCTTCCTGATGTCCTCCCGATTTCTTGGGTGCTGTCCCACTGCGTTGACCCTGTCCACTATTCTTCGCCATAGCTCCATCTTCCTTGCAATGGAGGTGTGCTGCACCTGTGCTCCGAATAGCTGTGGCTCTACCCGGGCGATTTCCTCCACCATGACCCTGAGCTCCTCCTCTGAGAACCTGGGGTGTCTTTGCCTTGCCATGGGGTGGTGTAGCTGATGTGTGGGGTGGAGTTTGTTGTGATAAGTGTGGTGATATGTAGTGGTGTGTTGTGTGAGGTGCGTGGAAGTTGTATGGGTGATGGTGTTGTGTGCCTGTGGATGCTTGTTTGTTAATGGTGTTGTCTCTCTCTGGCCTTGTCTCGGTGATTCTGGTCATGGGGGTTTGTGGGTGATGTGGGTGTGTGTTTTATATTGTAATAGGTGTGGGGAGTGGTATGTGTATGTGTATCAGGTGTGTGTATTTTGAATTGTGCAATGTGGCTGTGTTTTGTATATGTGTGTGTATTTTGAGCGTGGCGGTGTGTACCACCAATGGAATACCGCGGTTGAAAGACCACCACGTGGATTCGTGTGTCGTGATAGTGTGGGCGTATTTCTGTTGGCGTGACAGTGGAGGTTTTGTTTTCGCCAGTTTATCACTGACCTTTGGTATGGCAGACTTGTGTGGGTGTCTGTATTCCGGAATGTGGGTCATAATAGCTGTGGCGGAATTCCGCAGGCGCAGCAGTGTGTTGGCAGTCTTCTGCACGGCGGTAAGCGGCTTTTACCGGCAATAATGTTGTAATGACCGCCTCTGTCTCTCTAACTCCAAAAGTAAGCCCAGTGTTCTCTTGGACAAATACCCTGTGTAATAATTCCTAAATGAAGTTCAGTCATCTTGGAGGATAACATTTGTGTGGTGGTGGGAATAAGAGGGAGTGACCAAAATGATAAGCCTAATAGGCCATGTGTCTCTAACTCCAACCACAAAAACAATGTCCACTTGCCCGAATATATCTGTTCATGAACTCTCTAATTGAGGTTTACTCACTTTAGAGGGTACCATTTGCCATGTGTGTGTAGTATAGAGTGACCTGAATGTACCTGCCAAGAGGCACTGTTTCAGTAACTCTAAACACCACACCAGTGGTGACTTGTCAAAATACACTTGCCTGCTAGCTCTCAATTGAAGTTTACTCACCTGGGAGGGACCAAATACAGATCATACTCAGCTCTGAGAGGTGTCTGTCCAGCTAGCTCCATCTTGCCAGCTAACCCATGGTGAAACTATGGAGGACAGGAAGGACAGCTTAACCTGTGTGCAAAACAATGATCCCAAAGGCCTCAAGATGCATCACCAGAATGGAATTGGCTGAAGAAAATTCACAATGCACTGACCACATGATGACTCCAGTCACATATACAACAAACTCCTGGGTCTACCTGCATAACAATCAACTAGGCCTCAAAATGGCCAAAGACATATCTTGCTGAGCCATTGCTGTTCCTACGCTGGCGGCAAGATGACATTCTCAGGCCAATCTCCCAAGTGCCAATGATCTGCTCATTTTAGCAGCTGCTTGACGTAGATGGAATTGGCATGCTTCACAAATGTCAGGGCAATACAAGCAATATCATGGCTACTTCCCACAATCAGATTAATTGCAAAATTACTTTATACAAGCTCCATGCTTAATGCAACACTACATTGTTGGAGGTAGATGTCATAATACCACCAGTAACATTGTATCATTCACATTAATATGTTGACCTGCCACTGGGCACACAGAGGCCACAGAAGAGACTTCTACCACCCCCCTGGATGAAGCCCTATTAAAGAAGACACTCCTGGATGCCTGGACATAAAGAACGGTTCTGGCCCATCTGGGTAACCTGGTCAGACACCAACAGTGAGCCTCATTGTGGCCACATCAAGACCTCCCATCCCGGTTGTCACAACATTACAGGCAACCATTCACCCTCACAACCTATGACTCTAGCACAGTGTCTACCATCTCGTGGCCCCCCAGTCCAGGATCCTGAGCTGTTTCTGACAATGAAGGTCCAGGACTAAGTGGGAGAGGGCACCCATGGCAAGTGCAAGTGTGGGTGGGAGACGTGGAAGGGATGCTGTGCAGCAGTGGGGTGTGGCCACTGGAGCTGTTACAGGCCAAAGCATCATCAGCCAAGTCTTTAGGGTCTATCAGGAGTCCCAAGGCTCACAATACTAACATGGCTTCCCTAACAGGAGTAATGAATGTCATTAACACCACCTTGAGTAGGGCTCTACAACACCACTCTACCCCTTCCTTTGGTGCATCAACACCTGGCCCTTCTTCATTGGTGCCAGCCACTGAAACTCCTTAGTGTGCCACTCATTCACTCTTTTGACTGATCCCGAGCTACCTATCAGTTCCAATGGTAGGAGTACTCTAGACCTTGAACTCAAAATGATGTGGCATCTACTCCAATGATTTCATTCACCATGACTGACATTCACTTAATTATTTTTTTTCCTTCCTGTCAAGGTTATATTTCTTGCATCAGCACTGTAAACAATTCCCCCACCACAAACTAATTGTCTTCTTGCTTGATTTCAACAATTTGCTATGTAAAGATGTATGACCATGTGAACCATATGATGAAGACATAACTTACTTGGGCAAGGAGGGATATGTTACAGGTAAACAGTGTCCTGCTCAGGATTACAACCATTTCACACAAACACAAAAGAACAAGTGGCTGGTCACACCAAACATTTATTCCAGTTTTCAGCACATAGGATGTCCATATGTCTGGACCTGTTTGACATACGAATGTGTGACTGAGTCAAAGTACATATCCCCAAGGCACAGCCCCCTAGACCATGGATGGGGGGATTTGTCAGACATTGTACTTAAGAGTAGGCAGGCATTAAAGTGGATGATGTCAGCAGCTTGAGCCTTGTCACATACCACACCAAAGTAATCCAACATTATATAATTAAAGATACAGACAGATGATATTACAACAGTCCCTGATCGCAGGCCCATCATAATCCAATTACCATGCATCTGGTGGTATGACTGAAACATATTTCAGTGTTGTGGCACAGGCACTATGGCCTACAATGATGAAACACAGACAGCTACATACAGGTCATACACGAATAGTGTTTAGCCAATCTGAGGGGTAAATGACTACACGTGGCATGCCTACCTTATGATACACATGATGCAATCGGCCCAACGCAGCACATAACACAAGTCCAATGTGCACTTATGACCTTCCACCCAAACACTGTACAAGCTGCCTTGACACAAGTCTCATACACCCCAAATCTGTAACCTACATTACCTCGAATAATCCATGTCTACTTTGGATGTCAGAACAGCATCAGATACCTGTAAACATCACAACCCTGAAATGCTCACATGAGGATGTCATGGTAAAGGTACCTGTACAAAGACAAAACAAGGAGTATACGCCTGAAAACATACCTAGAACACAAATCACATAACAAGCAACAGATTAGGATATTACATTGCAAGGAAACTGACACAAACAAAGCAACATCATCAAGGTGGGGATATGTCAAAGGGTAAATTAAGAGCTTTTGGCTGAATATATTGTAGTTTCAGCCCTCTAGTTGTTGCTAAAAAAAAACCTCAACTCCACACATTCTAACAACTACAGTTTATTATACAGTCACAGTCATTATATCATATGACATGAACGCATGAAAAGTAGTTGTTGAGATCTTCCTGCAAGTCAGCTCCTTTCTCTTCACAATTGTCATCCTCACTTGGCATTTCAGGATTCTCACCTGTTGGTACTGCAGGCTTCCCCTCCTCTGGGATGTACGGAATATTCCTCTACAGAATGATCTTGTGCATCATGCAGCATTCCACAGTGAACTGACATACTTCTGCAGGTGAGTAGAGGAGGGCTACACAAGTACAGTCCAGACACCTAAATCTGGCCTTCAGGAGCCCAAAGCTTGCTCCACTGCCCACTGTGTTCTTCCATGGGCCTTATGAACGGGAATATCCCCTGGCATAGTTGGATCGCTTATTGACATCAACAACCAAGAACAGTTTGGATATGCAGAATTTCCTGTTAAGTAATGAGGCATATGTGCAACAAGGAGTCACTCACTTCATGATTGCAGCACCAGACATTGCATATACATAAGTGGCTTACGAACCAGCGTGGCCCTCTCTGGGTACAGTTGTGACATCTGTTGGGGTATGGTGCTGTTCTGCATTATGGCAGAATGATGAGCTGAACCCAGAAGACGGACATAGACATGTAAAATGCAGAGATCCAGCAAACAGACAACTTGCAGGTTGATGGAATGGAATTTTTTTCTGTTGCAATATACTTGTTCATTGGCCTGTGGTTGGACCAAGCTAACATGTGTGCCATCAATGGCCACCACAACACGTGTAGGATGCATGCAAAACTATAAAAGTCAACCTTCACATGGGCTAAATCCCCACATCGGGGAAACCAGATATAGCTATTAAGTTGTTTCAACATTGCTGAGAAGACATCCTTCAATACTAGACTGAATATAAGTTGGGACATACCAGAAGATAGGGCCACTGTAAGTTGAAAAGTCCCTGTGGCTAGGAAGTGCAATGCTGAAAAGACTTGTACAATCGGTGGTATGCTGGTTGGATAACTAATAGCTGGCATTAGATCTGGCTTCAATTGATGACATAAGCCCACTATTGTTTGCCTATCTAGCCATTTTTTATGTTATTATGTGCCTTTGCTCCATGTTCTCAAGGTCTGGCAGAGGACAGCAGACAGAAGGTTGTTGCATCCTCCCTCTCCCTTGGTACCCGATGTATGACAAGGCATGATTTTTAACATTAGTCAGTGTGTCCAAAGCAACATACTTGATGCATGTCATTGTTATCATGTGACAAGGCATTTCTGAATGGACAGACATGACAACCAATACACACCACAACTGCAAATAACACAAGGGTCACATTAGACCCCAATGGTTTTCCACACATGTTCACATGTGTGTAGACCAAACTCAAAGATGTGCAATACAATTGCCCCTCAAAATGTGACTGGATGTCCTGACTGCCAAAATGACTGCCATTGGTGGTGGACTGTGCTCCACTGTTAAATGCCATTGGTGCCTTGCAACACACTACAATGGTGCTTGAGTAGTAGGACCTACATGACAAGACAGGATAAGTATGTTTCTGAGGTCAACAATCCTTTTTTGCAAGTGTGACACAGTTCCTAAAGCCCGGTACACCATTTCAGGCTGCCAAAATGGTGGCTGCTTGACCTACTGCACTGGAAATTAGCAACATCATCAAGGTGGGGACCGCTGGTTGAAGTTGACATGGTGTTATGGTGTTGCAACTATGGCAGACACAGTCAAAGGCTAACGTAGGTGGCAGTGATGGGCACAGGCCAATGGCTGTGTCCGCCGGTGGTGACGACCGCATATGTGGTGGATGTGAACACCATGTTCTGCAGATTCACTGACTTGACTCCTGCCACCGCTGCCAACAATATCTCCATGATCTGAGCTGCTGTGTGCCGCCTCAGCAAGCAGTGATGCCAGTTCCAGCAGGTGATAGGTCCCCTGCCTTCTCATCAGAGGAGCTGGAGAGGCTGGTGACTGAGGTCCTACCCCTGAATAGACAGCTGTATTCCTCACCAGAGGAGCAGGTAAGTACCTCATGTGCACAATTGTCTCTGTACGTCACCAGTCTTTCCCTTCTCACATGCTAGAATGTGCCCATGTGTGCCAGCTAGACTACTCATGTGCTTGTAGTTGCAGTGTGTGTGGCATCAATGGGATGGACAATGTGCAAGTATTGGTGGTCAGTGCCATATATTAAGTTCGGTCATTTTGTGTTGTGTGAGGTTTTTGGGGTCTTAAATCATCCTTGTGTTGGATGCACATAACTAGATAGGAGACAACATGTATCTGCATGACAGCATGAGATGTATATGCAAGATGTATGAGTCAGCTGAGAATCATGCATGTTGTATGAGTCAGTTCAGAGTCATGTGAGCAATGTGTATATTGCCATAGATCATTCAAACCATATCTCTCCTTGTTAAACTGCTGTGTGGAAGGCATATCATGAGTCACTCAGCTCTTCAGGTTTCCACACACACCACATGACAAATTGTCGTTAGCTACATGATTCGCTGTCATGCATGGAAGTGATAGGAATGGAGTTTTAGATAGATTCTGTCAGCTCAGCCTGCAGAAACCAGGGCATGTCAAATGTATCTCCCAGTATGGGACCTTGTCTAAGCTGTGTTCGAGTAACTGTGGCTATGCAGCTGTGACACTGTGCCAACTCCCTGTATCCCAGAAGATCCTGTCATTTGGTGAATATGAGACTCTGGTGCCAAAACATGCCCTAAACTCCTCATTCCTTTGACTAGATTAGCAGAGTGCAAAAGTAAATCATCAATCTAGCTCATATGTGCATCCAGCATCATTGTCAATGTGTGTCTTAGACACATGACACGTCCCTTACTCCCACAGCTCTATTGTCACCTTCACACATGTCATATTTGTCCTGTACAGGTGCATTGCATAAATGTCAGCCCCACAGTGCAGGCAGTGTGTTGAATCCTGGGAGGCTATGATATGTGACTCAGTAGCGTGGTCACATAGCCCAAACTGTACAATGCATACCTTTGTTTGTTGGATGCCATCTCTGTAGGACAGGCGTATATGTCTAAATGAGTGTTCTGTGGTACAGGTATATAACACAGAACAACAACTCTTGAAGTGTCATGAATCTGCATTTTGTAGGCTACATGTCCATACATGCACAAGGAAGACACTTTCTGTACCGAACCATGCCAGACCCTTGATTGATACTCATATATAATTTTGAAGTGTGTACTCTGGCAGTTGCCTGTAGGGACTGCATGCAGTGAGTCATTCTCACAGAGTGTGAATGTGTTGGTCTATTCCTGCCTAAGACGTTTACCCTTCTTAAGCCACATAGGTGTGCTGTGTTTCATTGTGGCTCACATTACAGCACAGGTTTCTGGAACATGGGCTGTCTGATGTCAATAAGCTTGCAAAGACATTGTATGCCAGAGCAGGGTAGTGGGTTAGTCTGCAGATTAAACTACTTTTATCTGTAGTCATGTCGCTATACTTATTGGCTTGTGTGTTTCACACTTGTGGAGTATTAACAATTAGAAAAGTCCTAGTTTGGTGTTATTGATATGTTAGTGACTCAACAATTTGTGATGAGACTTGTGATTATAATCTCTTTATTTGTCTCTGGCATCCATTCAGGTCAACACCCTTCAAAAAAAGGAAGTATGGAGAGCCAACACCAAGAATGTGCAGACCCTGGGGTTCTACAGTTGGCAGAGCGCCCACTGTCAGAAAAGATGGAAGGACCTGAGACAGTGGACCTGGAAGATCGCTGAAGTCGATCTGGGGATGTCCTCCTAATGTGGGCAGGGTACCCAGACCATGATGTACATTTGAGGAGAAGAGCCGTAAGGGGGTGAATACAAGGCATATTCCTGCTTGTCACATTGCCAAATGACGGTGCTATGTCATGTATAACACAGTAGATGATTGATTGTTTGTAGACATGTCATGTGTCATATACTGATGTGTCTTGCCTATTGGCCCAGGGACCTCGGATACAACTGTGTACACTCTTCAAACAACTTGCTCTCCAGGGATGACATATAACTGTGTACAGTGATCAATCAAGGACTGATTGTTGTTGTATTGGGTGTAAATTCTTTGCAACAGACCACCTCTATTCAATGTTACAGGCCAAAGGCAAGGAAGTGATGGATCACTGTCCTCTGCCACAAGTCTGGGTAAATAAGTATTTTGGCATGTGGCACCACAAGGCTATTTGTCTTCAGTTTATAATTGGTGCTGGTACCTCTCCACAGTCTGTAATGTGAAAATGGCCATCATCTATGTGACAAAGCATACATTGTACTATGGGTGCAGCTACTAATAAACACTTTCCCTTGGTAAGTGTGAAATGTCCATTGACTTAATTTATGTCCCATCACTGTTGGCAACATTCCTTATGCCTACATGTCAGCATGTGTCCCTTTCTCATTAGCAAAAACATTTGTAAGCTGCTGTTTCATGCATGGTCTACCTGTGTTAATGGGATGCTGTCTGCATTCCCTCACATATATGTGCAAGGCAACCTGTGCGTGGAATGAGACATTTACAATGGGGATGCTTTCATGATGTGCCACATACAGGAGTGTGTCGACATTGTTTATTGGCTGACATATACCCTCATGCCTTGTAGCATGTCATTTGGCTTTTACAACTATAGTAACAATGAGGGACATGATAGGTACACCTAGATTTTTGAGCCACAATGTGCATTCCTATGCCATTGATGTGGCACCATGCAGCAAAGTGCACTGCACATGTGAAACAGGTAAGGTTTGTAACCTGACTGCTTTCATGCATCATGGAGTGACTTGCAGTTATGCTGAAATCACATTTGTTTGGGTACGTATAACCATTCATCTACAAACATCTGGGTCTGCATGATCACAATAGAGATTATGATGTAGCTTCCAATTTGGAAAAATGTTGACAACCTTCAGCAGGTACATGAAAGTCTTTGGGCCTCTTGTAAGGAAATGCCTCCTTGGCATGGTTACCCCCTGACATTTTGCCTTTGCTGATGCTAAGTTTTGATTTGAAAGTGTGCTGAGGCCTGCTAACCAGGCCCCAGCACCAGTGTACTTTCCCTAACCTGTACTTTTGTTTCCACAATTGGCACACCCTGGCATCCAGATAAGTCCCTTGTAACTGGTACCCCTGGTACCAAGGGCCCTGATGCCAGGGAATGTCTCTAATGGCTGCAGCATATCTTATGCCACCCTGGGGACCCCTCACTCAGCACAGACACACTGCTTGCCAGCTTGTGTGTGCTGGTGAGGACAAAACGACTAAGTCGACATGGCACTCCCCTCAGGGTGCCATGCCAACCTCACACTGCCTGTGCAGTATAGATAAGTCACTCCTCTAGCAGGCCTTACAGCCCTAAGGCAGGGTGCACTATACCATAGGTGAGGGCACAAGTGCATGAGCACTGTGTGTTCTGCTATTTGATGGAGTTTGTTTTGACCAATGACTTTGTGTTTCACCACTGCGCATATTAGTTGCTCAATGTTCACCAGTAGCACATGGTATGTTTTGTTCAGTTTAGCCGCCTATGGGCTTTGACAGTGCATTAGTCTGTATTCTGCCTATTGGCTTTGACATGGCATAAGCCATTACTTTCTGTATTCAGTTTACCCGCCTATGGGCTTTGACATCGCATTAGCCATTACATTCTGTATTCTGACTATTGGCTTTGACATGATGTATTCAGTTTAGCTGCCTATTGACTTTGACATGCTATTAGATATTCTGCCTATTGGCTTTGACATGCTGTATCCAGTCTAGCCGCCTATTGGCTTTGACATTGCATTCCTATTGACTTTGACATGATGTATTCAGTTTAGCTGCCTATTGACTTTGACATGCTATTAGATATTCTGCCTATGGGCTTTGACATGATATTATATATTGCATTTTGTATTCAGCTTAACTGCCTATTGGCTTTGACATGATATTAGACATTGCATTTTGTATTCAGCTCCGCTGCCTATTGGCTTTGACATGATATTATACATTGCATTTTATATTCAGCTCAGCTGCCTATGGGCTTTGACATGATATAAGACATTGCATTTTGTATTCAGCTTAGATGCCTATTGGCTTTGACATGACACTAGACATTGCATTTGATATTTAGGTTAGCTGCCTATTGCCTTTAACATGACATTGCATTTGATATTTAGGTTAGCTGCCCATTGCCTTTAACGTGGAGTTAGACATTGCAGTTGAGAATCCAAGCTGTATTTTTCCAAGCTGTGTTTTTGCACCAGAGAACCAAGATGTTTTGCTCTCACAGTAGACTAGACCTGATAAGAGAGAGTACATGGGCGTTGTTTCTCTTCCCTTGAGCTTGGGAACAGGAGTAGTCTTGGAGACCTGGCCAGTCTCCAAAAGGCTTGCTCAGTTTCCCAGGTCTGAGAGGAGGGGGCACACCTTTGTAACGAATGTAACAGGCTGCAGAGAGTCAGATTCGAATCTGCCGGACCTCGTGCTGGAGCTTGGCGCAGGCTGCCAGCAATCCCGTGTGGGTAGATGAATCTCTCTTTCTCGCGGTTGACAGGGGTCCTCAGCTTGCAGACCTTAGAAAGATGAAGCTGTGAATAGTTCCCACACGGTGAAGTATTTGTTTTGCTTTGCATTCAATATCTTATAAATATAACCTGCTGTGTATATTGCAAACTGATATATTTTGTTTGATTAACGCGGACTGGAAAGCTACCAATTCGTCATTCATATAACAACAATAAAAGTCTTCTTTGACCTCAGAAGTGCATTTCTGTTGTGTTATGTTAGTGCTTAGAAACTAAATAAGAGGAAAGCACTACAATTGGTACCAGGAGTGGGGTCGGTCATTAAGAGGTGATTAAAAGGGTTTGACGAGTTGGTAGATTTCTAAGTGCACACTCTAAAAGTGTAATTGTTTTTTTGTTGTTTGGAGAATTACAGAAATTGTTTTCTGTTTGGGGAATCACAGTAGCACGGCAGACCATGTCTGAGAATACATGTGTTGATGAACTGCCTGATGGTGCTAAGAAAAACTGTGAATTGTTTTCTGTTTGGGGAATTACAGAAGAAAATGCATGTGTAGCTAAAAGGCCTGATAATGTTTTGAGAAATAATTCCTGTTGTATATATGTAGAAAACGTGTCTTTTGGAAGTAATGATGACAGAAAGGTCTGGATACCTTTATCTGCTTACAGAGAAATGCAGGAGAAATGTAGGCAGTTGCAACATGAAAATAGGAATTTACGTGAGCAAATTAGCCCGACTGAAAGTTATAAAAGGGCTGTTTTTGAAGAATCTTTCTTGTCCCATTCCAGTAATGAGGGGGTTAAGACAGCTCCGAGCTTTCCGTGTGAGCCAGGGTTTTTGGCAGCCAAAATGCATTCCTTAACTGATAACACGGACGAGAGAGCAATGTGATTTACGAGTTACCGTTGCAAAATGCACAAGTAAAACGAAAGATTTTAGAGAAAGAGACACCGAGTTTCATTAGCTTGTTTGATTTTTGGAAAAAGAAAAGCCCTCATTTGAGTGAAATCCTAACACTTTTGTATATGGTCACTGTGAAAAATTATATGCAGCTGCGCGCGTGTGATTTGGCAAATGAAATAATGCAGACTTCAGGTTTCTGCGCAGTGCAAGAAGGAAAAACTGATGTACATTTAAATCATGAACAAGGAAAGAAAATAGTGCCCCTAGCTAGAATCATACAATGGATCTGGTACTTGCAAGACAGGGCTAGAGTACCACAGATAAAAGAATTATCAATGAAATTGTGTGCACCATTTGAATTCGTGTCCACTGAAGATAAAAAGCATGTTTGTTTTACTAATGATTCATTGACTGAAATGTTGTTTTCTGGCACCGTAGAAGGAACAGCGTTGTATAATGTGTGTCAGATTTAAAAGCAAGAACTACGTGAGATGTGTAATTTTTATGCTGATTTTTGGTTCTTTGATAATGTTTTAGCCACATGGCTTGTACCTAACTGGTTCAATTACCTTGCAGATGTTAATGAGAAAAATTCAGAGAGAGAAGTGTTCACCCAGAATCCTGACTTAGTGGGGATGGCTAAGTGGGTGCCCCAGAAATGTGAAAAGCTGAGAGAAAAAACCACTTACAGGTGGGCAGAGATGAGAGAGATGCCCATTCCCCTAGATTTGATAAAAACTGTGCAGCACGCACAAAAGCAATCTGTCATGCAAGCAGTCACAGAGCAGTTGGGGAGAGGAAAGTTACCAGAACAGAAATGGCAAAGTGATCAGGTTTTAGGGAAAGTGATTGCTGCAAATTACCAAGGAAAAATCGAAATTATGCTGATACCTTGAAAAGAATCTGATTCATTCATACAAATTGGAGACAGAATGGCCCAAATTGACAAAAGTGCAGTGAATGGAGGTTTGGTAAAGAATGAGTCTGCCCCAGCCCTTCTGACAGTGCAAGAAAAGGGAAGCTGTGGCGCAGCAGATAAAAACCTCAGTGCTGATGTGTGGGCTGAAGCCCCAAGTGACCCTCCAGAACCTGCAGAAAATATAACAAAGGGCCCCAAAAACGTCCTGCTGATTATAAAACAGGGAAAGAAAGAGGAAGGGTGCAGTTTAAATGAAAAATGTTATTTGCAAGAAAAGTCATACTTGTTTCTTTTGCAGATCCTACCACGTTTCGCCACTGTCCCTGAGTGCGCTGTGTGGTCCCCCTTCCGGTGTGTGCGTGTGGGGTCGGGGAAGGGACCGAATCCCCAACCTGAACCTGGCTGAGTAAAGTGCCAGCACCATGGATCGATTTTGCGCAAACTGCGCCTTCAGTTCAAGTTCAACTTGTTTGCTGTGTTTTTTTTTTTTCTTTTCCCTCTCGTATGGAACTCTGACTTTTGCTTACCTTCCAGAAAACCTTTCAGGTGGACCGTGCACCTTTACATGAGCAGAACTCATGCCACATCAAATTGCTAACACTGTTGAATTACAGACTCATTCAGAGAAAAAAAAAAAAAAAAATGTGCCCAGTCTTCTCTATGTAGATGTAGCTGATGTGAAAGGTTATGAGATCAATGTGTTAATCCACTTCTATTGCTTTACAGGGATTGCTTTGATCATAATGTTTTTTTTGTTTGTGCTGATGTTTTTTTTTGTTTGTTTGAAATATGAGATATGTGAAACAAAAATTCATTGGTCAAAGGGCGGAATGTCCTGCTATTTGATGGAGTTTGTTTTGACCAATGACTTTGTGTTTCACCACTGCGCATATTAGTTGCTCAATGTTCACCAGTAGCACATGGTATGTTTTGTTCAGTTTAGCCGCCTATGGGCTTTGACAGTGCATTAGTCTGTATTCTGCCTATTGGCTTTGACATGGCATTAGCCATTACTTTCTGTATTCAGTTTACCCGCCTATGGGCTTTGACATCGCATTAGCCATTACATTCTGTATTCTGCCTATTGGCTTTGACATGATGTATTCAGTTTAGCTGCCTATTGACTTTGACATGCTATTAGATATTCTGCCTATTGACTTTGACATGCTGTATCCAGTCTAGCCGCCTATTGGCTTTGACATTGCATTCCTATTGACTTTGACATGATGTATTCAGTTTAGCTGCCTATTGACTTTGACATGCTATTAGATATTCTGCCTATGGGCTTTGACATGATATTATATATTGCATTTTGTATTCAGCTTAACTGCCTATTGGCTTTGACATGATATTAGACATTGCATTTTGTATTCAGCTCCGCTGCCTATTGGCTTTGACATGATATTATACATTGCATTTTATATTCAGCTCAGCTGCCTATGGGCTTTGACATGATATAAGACGTTGCATTTTGTATTCAGCTTAGATGCCTATTGGCTTTGACATGACACTAGACATTGCATTTGATATTTAGGTTAGCTGCCTATTGCCTTTAACATGACATTGCATTTGATATTTAGGTTAGCTGCCCATTGCCTTTAACGTGGAGTTAGACATTGCAGTTGAGAATCCAAGCTGTATTTTTCCAAGCTGTGTTTTTGCACCAGAGAACCAAGATGTTTTGCTCTCACAGTAGACTAGACCTGATAAGAGAGAGTACATGGGCGTTGTTTCTCTTCCCTTGAGCTTGGGAACAGGAGTAGTCTTGGAGACCTGGCCAGTCTCCAAAAGGCTTGCTCAGTTTCCCAGGTCTGAGAGGAGGGGGCACACCTTTGTAACGAATGTAACAGGCTGCAGAGAGTCAGATTCGAATCTGCCGGACCTCGTGCTGGAGCTTGGCGCAGGCTGCCAGCAATCCCGTGTGGGTAGATGAATCTCTCTTTCTCGCGGTTGACAGGGGTCCTCAGCTTGCAGACCTTAGAAAGATGAAGCTGTGAATAGTTCCCACACGGTGAAGTATTTGTTTTGCTTTGCATTCAATATCTTATAAATATAACCTGCTGTGTATATTGCAAACTGATATATTTTGTTTGATTAACGCGGACTGGAAAGCTACTAATTCGTCATTCATATAACAACAATAAAAGTCTTCTTTGACCTCAGAAGTGCATTTCTGTTGTGTTATGTTAGTGCTTAGAAACTAAATAAGAGGAAAGCACTACACTGTGCCCCTACAGTGTCTAAGCAAAACCTTAGATATTGTAAGTGCAGGGTAGCCATAAGAGTATATGGTCTGGGAGTCTGTCATACACGAACTCCACAGCACCATAATGGCTACACTGAAAACTGTGAAGTTTGGTATCAAACTTCTCAGCACAATAAATGCACACTGATGCCAGTGTACATTTTATTGTAACATACACCCCAGAGGGCACCTTAGAGGTGCCCCCTGAAACCTTAACCGACTATCCGTGTAGGCTGACTAGTTCTAGCAGCCTGCCACACACCAGACATGTTGCTGGCCACATGGGGAGAGTGCCTTTGTCACTCTGTGGCTAGTAACAAAGCCTGTACTGGGTGGAGATGCTTATCACCTCCCCCTGCAGGAACTGTAACACCTTGCGGTGAGCCTCAAAGGCTCAACCCCTTTGTTACAGCACCCCAGGGCATTCCAGATAGTGGAGTTGCCCGCCCCCTCCGGCCACGGCCCCACTTTTGGCGGCAAGGCCGGAGGAGATAATGAGAAAGACAAGGAGGAGTCACTGGCCAGTCAGGACAGCCCCTAAGGCATCCTGAGCTGAGGTGACTCTGACTTTTAGAAATCCTCCATCTTGCAGATGGAGGATTCCCCCAATAGGGATAGGAATGTGCCCCCCTCCCCTCGGGAAGAGGCACAAAGAGGGTGTACCCACCCTCAGGGCTAGTAGCCATTGGCTACTAACCCCCCAGACCTAAACACACCCTTAAATTTAGTATTTAAGGGCTCCCCAGAACCTAGGAACTCAGATTCCTGCAACCTAAGAAGAAGAGGACTGCTAAGCTAAAAAACCCTGCAGAGAAGACGGAGACACCAACTGCTTTGGCCCCAGCTCTACCGGCCTGTCTCCCCACTTCTAAAGACACTGCTCCAGCGACGCCCTCCCCAGGGACCAGCGACCTTTGAAGCCTCAGAGGACTGCCCTGCATCTAGAAGGACCAAGAACTCCAGAGGACAGCGGCTCTGTTCACCCAAGACTGCGACTTTGCTACAAAGAAGCAACTTTGAAACAACTTGCGTTTTCCGCCGGAAGCGTGAGACTTGGCACCCTGCACCCGACACCCCCGGCTCGACTTTTGGAGAACAAACACTTCAGGGAGGACTCCCCGGCGACTGCGAGACCGTGACTAGCCAGAGTTGCCCCCCCTGAGCCCCACAGCGACACCTGCAGAGGGAATCCCGAGCCTCCCCCTGACCGCGACTGCCTGCTTCTCAGAACCCGACGCCTGGTAAAGACTCTGCACCCGCAGCCGCCAGGACCTGAAGGATCCAAACTCCAGTGCAGGAGTGACCCCCAGGAAGCCCTCTCCCTTGCCCAGGTGGTGGCTACCCCGAGGAGTGCCCCCTTGCCTGCCTGCATCGCTGAAGAGACCCCTTGGTCTCCCATTGATTTCAATTACACACCCGACACGCGTTTGCACACTGCACCCGGCCGCCCCCGTGCTGCTGAGGGTGTACTTTCTGTGTGGACTTGTGTCCCCACCCAGTGCCCTACAAAACCCCCCTGGTCTGCCCTCCGAAGACGCGGGTACTTACATGCTGGCAGACTGGAACCGGGGCACCCCCTTCTCCATTGAAGCCTATGCGTTTTGGGCACCACTTTGACCTCTGCACCTGACCGGCCCTGAGCTGCTGGTGTGGTGACTTTGGGGTTGCTCTGAACCCCCAACGGTGGGCTACCTTGGACCCAAACTTGAACCCCGTAGGTGGTTTACTTACCTGCAAAAACTAACAAACTCTTACCCCCCCAGGAACTGTTGAAAATTGCACTGTCTAGTTTTAAAATAGCTATATGTGATTTATGTTAAAACTGTACAGTATATGCTGTTTTGCTAATTAAAAGTTCCTAAAGTACCTACCTGCAATACCTTTCATTTGAAGTATTACATGTAAATCTTGAACCTGTGGTTCTTAAAATAACCTAAGAAAATATTTTTTTCTATACAATAACCTATTGGCCTGGAATTGTCTATGAGTGTGTGTTCCTCATTTATTGCTTGTGTATGTACAACAAATGCTTAACACTACTCCTTTGATAAGCCTACTGCTCGACCACACTACCACAAAATAGAGCATTATTATTATTTCTTTTTAACACTATCTTACCTCTAAGGGGAACCCTTGGACTCTGTGCATAGTATTCCTTACTTTGAAATAGTGCATACAGAGCCAACTTCCTACATTGGTGGATCAGTGGTGGGGTACAAGACTTTGCATTTGCTGGACTACTCAGCCAATACCTGATCACACTAATAAATTCCAAAAATTGTCATTAGAAACAGATTTTTGCAATTTGAGCTATTTTTCAAAATTTTTAAAAGTCCTGCTAGGGCCTTGTGTTAGTCCCTGTTAGCATTGTTTTAGAGTTTAAAAGTTTTGTGAAAGTTTGAATTAAGTTCTAGAGATAGTTTTAGATTCTTAAAAAGTATTCCAACTTTTAGAAACATAGGCGGTCATTCCGACCCTGGCGCTCATAGACCGCCAGGGCCGGGGACCGCGGATGCACCGCCAACAGGCTGGCGGTGCATCCAGGCCAATTCTGACCGCGGCGGTAAAGCCGCGGTCAGAAAAGGGAAACCAGCGGTTTCCCGCCGGTTTTCCCCTGGCCTGAAGAATCCTCCATGGCGGCGCTGCAGGCAGCGCCGCCATGGGGATTCCGACCCCCTTCCCGCCAGCCTGTTTCTGGCGGTTTTGACCGCCAGAACCTGGCTGGCGGGAACGGGTGTCGTGGGGCCCCTGGGGGCCCCTGCAGTGCCCATGCCAATGGCATGGGCACTGCAGGGGCCCCCTAACAGGGCCCCACAAAGATTTTCAGTGTCTGCATAGCAGACACTGAAAATCGCGACGGGTGCAACTGCACCCGTCGCACCCTTTCCACTCCGCATGCTCCATTCGGAGCCGGCATCCCCGTCGACATAGAGAACGGTTCTGGCCCATCTGGGTAACCTGGTCAGACACCAACAGTGAGCCTCATTGTGGCCACATCAACACCTCCCATCCCGGTTGTCACAACATTACAGGCAACCATTCACCCTCACAACCTATGACTCTAGCACAGTGTCTACCATCTCGTGGCCCCCCAGTCCAGGATCCTGAGCTGTTTCTGACAATGAAGGTCCAGGACTAAGTGGGAGAGGGCACCCATGGCAAGTGCAAGTGTGGGTGGGAGACGTGGAAGGGATGCTGTGCGGCAGTGGGGTGAGGCCACTGGGGCTGTTACAGGCCAAAGCATCATCAGCCAAGTCTTTAGGGTCTATCAGGAGTCCCAAGGCTCACAATACTAGCATGGCTTCCCTACCAGGAGTAATGAATGTCATTAACACCACCTTGAGTAGGGCTCTACAACACCACTCTACCCCTTCCTTTGGTGCATCAACACCTGGCCCTTCTTCATTGGTGCCAGCCACTGAAACTCCTTAGTGTGCCACTCATTCACTCTTTTGACTGATCCCGAGCTACCTATCAGTTCCAATGGTAGGAGTACTCTGGACCTTGAACTCCCAATGATGTGGCATCTACTCCAATGATTTCATTCACCATGACTGACATTCACTTAATTATTTTTTTTCCTTCCTGTCAAGGTTATATTTCTTGCATCAGCACTGTAAACAATTCCCCCACCACAAACTCATTGTCTTCTTGCTTGATTTCAACAATTTGCTATATAAAGATGTATGACCATGTGAACCATATGATGAAGACATAACTTACTTGGGCAAGGAGGGATATGTTACAGGTAAACAGTGTCCAGCTCAGGATTACAACCATTTCACACAAACACAAAAGAACAAGTGGCTGGTCACACCAAACATTTATTCCAGTTTTCAGCACATAGGATGTCCGTATGTCTGGACCTGTTTGACATACGAATGTGTGACTGAGTCAAAGTACATATCCCCAAGGCACAGCCCCCTAGACCATGGATGGGGGGATTTGTCAGACATTGTACTTTAGAGTAGGCAGACATTAAAGTGGATGATGTCAGCAGCTTGAGCCTTGTCACATACCACACCAAAGTAATCCAACATTACATAATTAAAGATACAGACAGATGATATTACAACAGTCCCTGATCGCAGGCCCATCATAATCCAATTACCATGCATCTGGTGGTATGACTGAAACATATTTCAGTGTTGTGGCACAGGCACTATGGCCTACAATGATGAAACACAGACAGCTACATACAGGTCATACACGAATAGTGTTTAGCCAATCTGAGGGGTAAATGACTACACATGGCATGCCTACCTTATGATACACATGATGCAATCGGCCCAACACAGCACATAACACAAGTCCAATGTGCACTTATGACCTTCCATTCAAACACTGTACAAGCTGCCTTGACACACGTCTCATACACCCCAAATCTGTAACCTACATTACCTCGAATAATCCATGTCTACTTTGGATGTCAGAACAGCATCAGATACCTGTAAACATCACAACCCTGAAATGCTCACATGAGGATGTCATGGTAAAGGTACCTGTACAAAGACAAAACAAGGAGTATTCGCCTGAAAACATACCTAGAACACAAATCACATAACAAGCAACAGATTAGGATATTACATTGCAAGGAAACTGACACAAACAAAGCAACATCATCAAGGTGGGGATATGTCAAAGGGTAAATTAAGAGCTTTTGGCTGAATATATTGTAGTTTCAGCCCTCTAGTTGTTGCTAAAAAAAAACTCAACTCCACACATTCTAACAACTACAGTTTATTGTACAGTCACAGTCATTATATCATATGACATGAACGCATGAAAAGTAGTTGTTGAGATCTTCCTGCAAGTCAGCTCCTTTCTCTTCACAATTGTCATCCTCACTTGACATTTCAGGATTCTCACCTGTTGGTACTGCAGGCTTCCCCTCCTCTGGGATGTACGGAATATTCCTCTACAGAATGATCTTGTGCATCATGCAGCATTCCACAGTGAACTGACATACTTCTCCAGGTGAGTAGAGGAGGGCTACACAAGTACAGTCCAGACACCTAAATCTGGCCTTCAGGAGCCCAAAGCTTGCTCTTGCTCCACTGCCCACTGTGTTCTTCCATGGGCCTTATGAATGGGAATATCCCCTGGCATAGTTGGATCGCTTATTGACATCAACAACCAAGAACAGTTTGGATATGCAGAATTTCCTGTTAAGTAATGAGGCATATGTGCAACAAGGAGTCACTCACTTCATGATTGCAGCACCAGACATTGCATATACAGAAGTGGCTTACGAACCAGCGTGGCCCTCTCTGGGTACAGTTGTGACATCGGTTGGGGTATGGTGCTGTTCTGCATTATGGCAGAATGATGAGCTGAACCCAGAAGACGGGCATAGACATGTAAAATGCAGAGATCCAGCAAACAGACAACTTGCAGGTTGATGGAATGGAAATTTTTTCTGTTGCGATATACTTGTTCATTGGCCTGTGGTTGGACCAAGCTAACATGTGTGCCATCAATGGCCACCACAACACGTATAGGATGCATGCAAAACTATAAAAGTCAACCTTCACATGGGCTAAATCCCCACGTCGGGGAAACCAGATATAGCTATTAAGTTGTTTCAACATTGCTGAGAAGACATCCTTCAATACTAGACTGAATATAAGTTGGGACATACCAGAAGATAGGGCCACTGTAAGTTGAAAAGTCCCCGTGGCTAGGAAGTGCAATGCTGAAAAGACTTGTACAATCGGTGGTATGCTGGTTGGATAACTAATAGCTGGCATTAGATCTGGCTTCAATTGATGACATAAGCCCACTATTGTTTGCCTATCTAGCCATTTTTTATGTTATTATGTGCCTTTGCTCCATGTTCTCAAGGTCTGGCAGAGGACAGCAGACAGAAGGTTGTTGCATCCTCCCTCTCCCTTGGTACCCTATGTATGACAAGGCATGATTTTTAACATTAGTCAGTGTGTCCAAAGCAACATACTTGATGCATGTCATTGTTATCATGTGACAAGGCATTTCTGAATGGACAGACATGACAACCAATACACACCACACCTGCAAATAACACAAGGGTCACATTAGACCCCCATGGTTTTCCACACATGTTCACATGTGTGTAGACCAAACTCAAAGATGTGCAATACAATTGCCCCTCAAAATGTGACTGGATGTCCTGACTGCCAAAATGACTGCCATTGGTGGTGGACTGTACTCCAGTGTTAAATGCCATTGGTGCCTTGCAACACACTACAATGGTGCTTGAGTAGTAGGACCTACATGACAAGACAGGATAAGTATGTTTCTGAGGTCAACAATCCTTTTTTGCAAGTGTGACACAGTTCCTAAAGCCCGGTACACCATTTCAGGCTGCCAAAATGGTGGCTGCTTGACCTACTGCACTGGAAATTAGCAACATCATCAAGGTGGGGACCGCTGGTTGAAGTTGACATGGTGTTATGGTGTTGCAACTGTGGCAGACACAGTCAAAGGCTAACGTAGGTGGCAGTGATGGGCACAGGCCAATGGCTGTGTCCGCCGGTGGTGACGACTGCATATGTGGTGGATGTGAACACCATGTTCTGCAGATTCACTGACTTGACTCCTGCCACTGCTGCCAACAATATCTCCATGATCTGAGCTGCTGTGTGCCGCCTCAGCGAGCAGTGATGCCAGTACCAGCAGGTGATAGGTCCCCTGCCTTCTCATCAGAGGAGCTGGAGAGGCTGGTGACTGAGGTCCTACCCCTGAATAGACAGCTGTATTCCTCACCAGAGGAGCAGGTAAGTACCTCATGTGCACAATTGTCTCTGTACGTCACCAGTCTTTCCCTTCTCACATGCTAGAATGTGCCCATGTGTGCCAGCTAGACTACTCATGTGCTTGTAGTTGCAGTGTGTGTGGCATCAATGGGATGGACAATGTGCAAGTATTGGTGGTCAGTGCCACATATTAAGTTCGGTCATATTGTGTTGTGTGAGGTTTTTGGGGTCTTAAATCATCCTTGTGTTGGATGCACATAACTAGATAGGAGACAACATGTATCTGCATGACAGCATGAGATGTATATGCAAGATGTATGAGTCAGCTGAGAATCATGCATGTTGTATGAGTCAGTTCAGAGTCATGTGAGCAATGTGTATATTGCCATAGATCATTCAAACCATATCTCTCCTTGTTAAACTGCTGTGTGGAAGGCATATCATGAGTCACTCAGCTCTTCAGGTTTCCACACACACCACATGACAAATTGTCGTTAGCTGCATGATTCACTGTCATGCATGGAAGTGATAGGAATGGAGTTTTAGATAGATTCTGTCAGCTCAGCCTGCAGAAACCAGGGCATGTCAAATGTATCTCCCAGTATGGGACCTTGTCTAAGCTGTGTTCGAGTAACTGTGGCTATGCAGCTGTGACACTGTGCCAACTCCCTGTATCCCAGAAGATCCTGTCATTTGGTGAATATGAGACTCTGGTGCCAAAACATGCCCTAAACTCCTCATTCCTTTGACTAGATTAGCAGAGTGCAAAAGTAAATCATCAATCTAGCTCATATGTGCATCCAGCATCATTGTCAATGTGTGTCTTAGACACATGACACGTCCCTTACTCCCACAGCTCTATTGTCACCTTCACACATGTCATATTTGTCCTGTACAGGTGCATTGCATAAATGTCAGCCCCACAGTGCAGGCAGTGTGTTGAATCCTGGGAGGCTATGATATGTGACTCAGTAGCGTGGTCACATAGCCCAAACTGTACAATGCATACCTTTGTTTGTTGGATGCCATCTCTGTAGGACAGGCGTATATGTCTAAATGAGTGTTCTGTGGTACAGGTATATAACACAGAACAACAACTCTTGAAGTGTCATGAATCTGCATTTTGTAGGCTACATGTCCATACATGCACAAGGAAGACACTTTCTGTACCGAACCATGCCAGACCCTTGATTGATACTCATATATAATTTTGAAGTGTGTACTCTGGCAGTTGCCTGTAGGGACTGCATGCAGTGAGTCATTCTCACAGAGTGTGAATGTGTTGGTCTATTCCTGCCTAAGACGTTTACCCTTCTTAAGCCACATAGGTGTGCTGTGTTTCATTGTGGCTCACATTACAGCACAGGTTTCTGGAACATGGGCTGTCTGATGTCAATAAGCTTGCAAAGACATTGTATGCCAGAGCAGGGTAGTGGGTTAGTCTGCAGATTAAACTACTTTTATCTGTAGTCATGTCGCTATACTTATTGGCTTGTGTGTTTCACACTTGTGGAGTATTAACAATTAGAAAAGTCCTAGTTTGGTGTTATTGATATGTTAGTGACTCAACAATTTGTGATGAGACTTGTGATTATAATCTCTTTATTTGTCTCTGGCATCCATTCAGGTCAACACCCTTCAAAAAAAGGAAGTATGGAGAGCCAACACCAAGAATGTGCAGACCCTGGGGTTCTACAGTTGGCAGAGCGCCCACTGTCAGAAAAGATGGAAGGACCTGAGACAGTGGACCTGGAAGATCGCTGAAGTCGATCTGGGGATGTCCTCCTAATGTGGGCAGGGTACCCAGACCATGATGTACATTTGAGGAGAAGAGCCGTAAGGGGGTGAATACAAGGCATATTCCTGCTTGTCACATTGCCAAATGACGGTGCTATGTCATGTATAACACAGTAGATGATTGATTGTTTGTAGACATGTCATGTGTCATATACTGATGTGTCTTGCCTATTGGCCCAGGGACCTCGGATACAACTGTGTACACTCTTCAAACAACTTGCTCTCCAGGGATGACATATAACTGTGTACAGTGATCAATCAAGGACTGATTGTTGTTGTATTGGGTGTAAATTCTTTGCAACAGACCACCTCTATTCAATGTTACAGGCCAAAGGCAAGGAAGTGATGGATCACTGTCCTCTGCCACAAGTCTGGGTAAATAAGTATTTTGGCATGTGGCACCACAAGGCTATTTGTCTTCAGTTTATAATTGGTGCTGGTACCTCTCCACAGTCTGTAATGTGAAAATGGCCATCATCTATGTGACAAAGCATACATTGTACTATGGGTGCAGCTACTAATAAACACTTTCCCTTGGTAAGTGTGAAATGTCCATTGACTTAATTTATGTCCCATCACTGTTGGCAACATTCCTTATGCCTACATGTCAGCATGTGTCCCTTTCTCATTAGCAAAAACATTTGTAAGCTGCTGTTTCATGCATGGTCTACCTGTGTTAATGGGATGCTGTCTGCATTCCCTCACATATATGTGCAAGGCAACCTGTGCGTGGAATGAGACATTTACAATGGGGATGCTTTCATGATGTGCCACATACAGGAGTGTGTCGACATTGTTTATTGGCTGACATATACCCTCATGCCTTGTAGCATGTCATTTGGCTTTTACAACTATAGTAACAATGAGGGACATGATAGGTACACCTAGATTTTTGAGCCACAATGTGCATTCCTATGCCATTGATGTGGCACCATGCAGCAAAGTGCACTGCACATGTGAAACAGGTAAGGTTTGTAACCTGACTGCTTTCATGCATCATGGAGTGACTTGCAGTTATGCTGAAATCACATTTGTTTGGGTACGTATAACCATTCATCTACAAACATCTGGGTCTGCATGATCACAATAGAGATTATGATGTAGCTTCCAATTTGGAAAAATGTTGACAACCTTCAGCAGGTACATGAAAATCTTTGGGCCTCTTGTAAGGAAATGCCTCCTTGGCATGGTTACCCCCTGACATTTTGCCTTTGCTGATGCTAAGTTTTGATTTGAAAGTGTGCTGAGGCCTGCTAACCAGGCCCCAGCACCAGTGTACTTTCCCTAACCTGTACTTTTGTTTCCACAATTGGCACACCCTGGCATCCAGATGAGTCCCTTGTAACTGGTACCCCTGGTACCAAGGGCCCTGATGCCAGGGAATGTCTCTAATGGCTGCAGCATATCTTATGCCACCCTGGGGACCCCTCACTCAGCACAGACACACTGCTTGCCAGCTTGTGTGTGCTGGTGAGGACAAAACGACTAAGTCGACATGGCACTCCCCTCAGGGTGCCATGCCAACCTCACACTGCCTGTGCAGTATAGATAAGTCACCCCTCTAGCAGGCCTTACAGCCCTAAGGCAGGGTGCACTATACCATAGGTGAGGGCACAAGTGCATGAGCACTGTGCCCCAACAGTGTCTAAGCAAAACCTTAGAAATTGTAAGTGCATGGTAGCCATAAGAGTATATGGTCTGGGAGTCTGTCATACACGAACTCCACAGCATCATAATGGCTACACTGAAAACTGTGAAGTTTTGTATCAAACTTCTCAGCACAATAAATGCACACTGATGCCAGTGTACATTTTATTGTAACATACACCCCAGAGGGCACCTTAGAGGTGCCCCCTGAAACCTTAACCGACTATCCGTGTAGGCTGACTAGTTCTAGCAGCCTGCCACACACCAGACAGGTTGCTGGCCACATGGGGAGAGTGCCTTTGTCACTCTGTGGCTAGTAACAAAGCCTGTACTGGGTGGAGATGCTTATCACCTCCCCCTGCAGGAACTGTAACACCTGGCGGTGAGCCTCAAAGGCTCACCCCATTTGTTACAGCACCCCAGGGCATTCCAGCTAGTGGAGTTGCCCGCCCCCTCCTGCCATGGCCCCACTTTTGGCGGCAAGGCCGGAGGAGATAATGAGAAAGACAAGGAGGAGTCACTGGCCAGTCAGGACAGCCCCTAAGGCATCCTGAGCTGAGGTGACTCTGACTTTTAGAAATCCTCCATCTTGCAGATGGAGGATTCCCCCAATAGGGATAGGAATGTGCCCCCCTCCCCTCGGGAGGAGGCACAAAGAGGGTGTACCCACCCTCAGGGCTAGTAGCCATTGGCTACTAACCCCCAGACCTAAACACGCCCTTAAATTTAGTATTTAAGGGCTCCCCAGAACCTAGGAACTCAGATTCCTGCAACCTAAGAAGAAGAGGACTGCTAAGCTAAAAAACCCTGCAGAGAAGACGGAGACACCAACTGCTTTGGCCCCAGCTCTACCGGCCTGTCTCCCCACTTCTAAAGACACTGCTCCAGCGACGCCCTCCCCAGGGACCAGCGACCTTTGAAGCCTCAGAGGACTGCCCTGCATCTAGAAGGACCAAGAACTCCCAAGGACAGCGGCTCTGTTCACCCAAGACTGCGACTTTGCTACAAAGAAGCAACTTTGAAACAACTTGCGTTTCCCGCCGGAAGCGTGAGACTTGGCACCCTGCACCCGACGCCCCCGGCTCGACTTGTGGAGAACAAACACTTCAGGGAGGACTCCCCAGCGACTGCGAGACCGTGACTAGCCAGAGTTGCCCCCCCTGAGCCCCCACAGCGACACCTGCAGAGGGAATCCCGAGTCTCCCCCTGACCGCGACTGCCTGCTTCTCAGAACCCGACGCCTGGTTAAGACTCTGCACCCGCAGCCGCCAGGACCTGAAGGATCCGAACTCCAGTGCAGGAGTGACTCCCAGGAAGCCCTCTCCCTTGCCCAGGTGGTGGCTACCCCGAGGAGTGCCCCCTTGCCTGCCTGCATCGCTGAAGAGACCCCTTGTTCTCCCATTGATTTCAATTACACACCGACACTCGTTTGCACACTGCACCCGGCCGCCCCCGTGCTGCTGAGGGTGTACTTTCTGTGTGGACTTGTGTCCCCCCCCAGTGCCCTACAAAACCCCCCTGGTCTGCCCTCCGAAGACACGGGTACTTATCTGCTGGCAGACTGGAACCGGGGCACCCCCTTCTCCATTGAAGCCTATGCGTTTTGGGCACCACTTTGACCTCTGCACCTGACCGGCCCTGAGCTGCTGGTGTGGTAACTTTGGGGTTGCTCTGAACCCCCAACGGTGGGCTACCTTGGACCCAAACTTGAACCCCGTAGGTGGTTTACTTACCTGCAAAAACTAACAAACTCTTACCCCCCCAGGAACTGTTGAAAATTGCACTGTCTAGTTTTAAAATAGCTATATGTGATTTATGTTAAAACTGTATATGCTGTTTTGCTAATTAAAAGTTCCTAAAATACCTACCTGCAATACCTTTCATTTGAAGTATTACATGTAAATCTTGAACCTGTGGTTCTTAAAATAACCTAAGAAAATATATTTTTCTATACAAAAACCTATTGGCCTGGAATTGTCTTTGAATGTGTGTTCCTCATTTATTGCTTGTGTATGTACAACAAATGCTTAACACTACTCCTTTGATAAGCCTACTGCTCGACCACACTACCACAAAATAGAGCATTATTAATATTTCTTTTTGCCACTATCTTACCTCTAAGGGGAACCCTTGGACTCTGTGCATACTATTCCTTACTTTGAAATAGTGCATACAGAGCCAACTTCCTACATTGGTGGATCAGTGGTGGGGTACAAGACTTTGCATTTGCTGGACTACTCAGCCAATACCTGATCACACTACTAAATTCCAAAAATTGTCATTAGAAACTGATTTTTGCAATTTGAGCTATTTTTCTAAATTTTTAAAAGTCCTGCTAGGGCCTTGTGTTAGTCCCTGTTAGCATTGTTTTAGAGTTTAAAAGTTTTGTGAAAGTTTGAATTAAGTTCTAGAGATAGTTTTAGATTCATAAAAAGTATTCCAACTTTTAGAAACATAGGCGGTCATTCCGGCCGGGGACCGCAGATGCACCGCCAACAGGCTGGCGGTGCATCCAGGCCAATTCTGACCGCGGCGGTAAAGCCGGGGTCAGAAAAGGGAAACCGGAGGTTTTCCCCTGGCCTGAAGAATCCTGGGGATTCCGACCCCCTTCCCGCCAGCCTGGTTCTGGCGGTTTTGACCGCCAGAACCTGGCTGGCGGGAACGGGTGTCGTGGGGCCCCTGGGGGCCGCTGCAGTGCCCATGCCAATGGCATGGGCACTGCAGGGGCCCCCTAACAGGGCCCCACAAAGATTTTCAGTGTCTGCATAGCACACACTGAAAATCGCGACGGGTGCAACTGCACCCGTCGCACCCTTTCCACTCCGCCGGCTCCATTCGGAGCCGGCATCCCCGTGGAAGGGGGTTTCCCGCTGAGCGGGCGGGCGGCCTTCTGACGGTCACCCGCCAACCCAGCGGGAAACTCAGAATGACCGCCGCGGTCTTTTGACCGCAGTACGGTCTTCTGGCGGTTCCCGCTTGGCGGTAGATTAGAATGACCCCCATAATGTCTAATGCAGAAGAGAGAGTGATGGAACTCGACCTCACACCTTACCTCCATCTTAGGATGAGGGAGCTAAGGTCTCTCTGCAAACTAAAAAATATCAAAGCTGGCATAAACCCTTCCAAAGTACAGCTCCAGGAGCTCCAGGCAGAGTTTGCCAAAGCCAACCCCTCTGAGGATGACCTCCCAGAGGATGAAGCTAGTGACTTGGAGGAGAATCCCCCCCCCTCCAGTCCTAATTAGGGAGACCAGGGCACCTCAAGCCCTGTCTCCAAATGTGATAGTCAGAGATGCTGCTTCCCTCACAGGAGGGTCCAGCACCTCTGTAATCACTGAGGATAGCCTCAGTGAAGATTACCTCCTGCTAGCCAGGATGGCCAAAAGATTGGCTTTAGAGAGACAGCTCTTAGCCATAGAAAGGGAAAGACAAGAGATGAGTTTTGGTCCCATCCATGGTGGCAGCAACATAAATAGGGTCAGAGATTCTCCTGACATGTTGAAAATCCCTAAAGGTATTGTAACTAAATATGAAGATGGTGATGACATCACCAAATGGTTCACAGCTTTTGAGAGGGCTTGTGCAACCAGAAAAGTAAACAGATCTCACTGGGGTGCTCTCCTTTGGGAAATGTTCACTTGAAAGTGTAGGGATAGACTCCTCACACTCTCTGAAAAAGATGCAGAATCCTATGACCTCATGAAGGCTACCCTGATTGAGGGCTTTGGATTCTCCACTGAGGAGTATAGAATTAGGTTCAGGGGGGCTCAAAAATCCTCGAGCCAGACCTGGGTTAATTTTGTGGACTACTCAGTGAAAACACTGGATGGTTGGATTCAAGGCAGTGGTGTAAATGATTATGATGGGCTGTACAATTTATTTGTGAAAGAACACCTATTAAGTAATTGTTCAAATGATAAACTGCATCAGCATCTGGTGGACCTAGGACCAATTTCTCCCCAAGAATTGGGAAAGAAGGCGGACCATTGGGTCAAGACTAGGGTGACCAAGACTTCCACAGGGGGTGACCAAAAGAAAGGGGTCACAAAGCCTCCCCAGGGGAAGAGTGTTGAGACATCCAAAGGGAAAAATAGTAAAGAGTCTTCTACAGGCCCCCAAAAACCTGCACAGGAGGGTGGGCCCAGAGCCTCTTCACAATCCAATTTTGGGTACAAGGGAAAAAACGTTGATCCCAAACAGGCCTGGTGTCATAGCTGTAATCAGCTTGGACACCAAACTGGAGACAAGGCCTGTCCCAAGAAAAGTACCACTTCTAACTCCACTCCAGCTAACACTGGAATGGCCAGTCTCCAAGTGGGATCAACAGTGTGCCCAGATCAAATCAGGTGTCACACTGAAGCTACATTAGTCTCTGGGGGTGGGGTGGATTTAGCCACACTGGCTGCCTGGCCCCCTAACATGCAAAAATACAGGCAGCAGCTCCTAATTAATGGGACAAGTGTAGAAGGCCTGAGGGATACAGGTGCCAGTGTCACCATGGTGACAGAAAAACTGTTTTCCCCTGGTCAATACCTGGCTGGACAAACTTATCCAGTCACCAACGCTGACAATCAGACTAAAGTACATCCCATGGCTATGGTAATTTTAGAGTGGGCAGGGGTCAATGGCCTGAAACAGGTGGTGGTCTCCTCAAATATCCCTGTAGAATGTTTGCTTGGAAATGACCTGCAGTCCTCAGCATGGGCTGAGATAGAACTGAAAACCCATGCAGCCATGCTGGGTATCCCTGAACTGGTGTGTGTCAAGACAAGGGCACAGTGCAAGGCTCAGGGTGAAAAAGTAGTGTTGGAGCCTGGAAAAAGGGCCCACCCTACCAAGAGAAAAGGAAAGACAACTGGGGAACCAGTTGCAACACAACAAGAAAAAGAGAATCTCTCTTCTCAGGAAGAAGTTCTACCCTCTGAGGGAACTGAACCTATGGAGTTAGGACCTTACCAGGTTGAGCTCTTAGGCCCAGGGGGACCCTCAAGGGAGCAGTTGTGTAAGGGGCAAGAAACCTGTTCCTCTTTTGAAGGCCTTATGCAGCAAGCTGCTAAAGAGTCCAATGGAAAGAAAACAGGAACACATAGGGTCTATTAGGAAGATGGACTCCTTTACACTGAGGCAGGAGATCCCAAACCTGGTGCCACTAGGAGAGTGGTAGTGCCTCAGGAGTTTAGAGAGTTCATACTGACGTTAGCCCATGATATTCCTCTTGCTGGGCATTTGGGACAGACCAAGACGTGGGAGAGACTAGTCAACCACTTCTATTGGCCCAACATGTCCCAGAAGGTCAAGGAGTTTTGTGTCTCCTGTGCCACCTGTCAAGCCAGTGGTAAGACAGGTGGACACCCAAAAAGGCCCCCCTCATTCCACTTCCAGTGGTGGGGGTCCCCTTTAAAAGAGTGGGTGTGGACATAGTGGATCCACTTGAACCTCCCACAGCCTCAGGGAACCTATACATACTAGTAGGAGTGGATCATGCTACTAGATACCCTGAAGCAATTCCCCTTATGTTGACTACTGCTCCTGCAGTAGCCAAAGCACTCATTGGTATTTTTACCAGAGTGGGTTTTCCTAAAGAGGTGGTGTCTGACAGAGGTACCAACTTTATGTCAGCATACCTGAAACACATGTGGAATGAGTGTGGGGTGACTTACAAATTCACCACACCACACCATCCGCAAACCAATGGTTTTGTTGAGAGATTCAACAAAACATTGAAAGGCATGATCATGGGGCTCCCTGAAAAACTCAAAAGGAGATGGGATGTCCTCTTGCCATGTCTGCTTTTCACTTACAGAGAGGTGCCTCAGAAGGGAGTAGGGTTTTCACCCTTTGAACTTCTGTTTGGCCACCCTGTAAGGGGACCACTAGCTCTTGTGAAAGAAGGCTGGGAGAGACTTCTTCATGAGCCTAAGCAAGATGTAGTGGACTATGTACTTGGCCTACGTTCAAGGATGGCAGAGTACATGGAAAAGGCAAGCAAAAACCTTGAGGCCAGCCAACAGCTCCAGAAGTTTTGGTATGACCAAAAGGCTGCAATGGTTGAATTTCAACCAGGGCAGAAAGTCTGGGTTTTGGAGCCTGTGGCTCCCAGGGCACTTCAGGACAGATGGAGTGGCCCTTACCCAGTGCTAGAAAAGAAGAGTCAGGTCACCTACCTGGTGGACCTAGGCACTAGCAGGAACCCCAAGAGGGTGATCCATGTGAACCGCCTTAAGCTCTTCCATGACAGGGCTGATGTGAATCTGTTGATGGTAACAGATGAGGACCAGGAAGCTGAGAGTGAACCTCTCCCTGATCTCCTCTCCACAGACCCTAAAGATGGCTCAGTAGATGGAGTGATCCATTCAGACACCCTCTCTGGCCAACAGCAATCTGACTGTAGGAAGGTCCTGCAACAGTTTGCTGAGCTCTTTTCCCTAACCCCTGGTCAGACACACCTGTGTACCCATGATGTGGACACAGGAGACAGCATGCCTGTCAAAAACAAAATATTCAGACAGTCTGATCAAGTTAAGGAAAGCATCAAAGTGGAAGTCCACAAGATGCTGGAATTGGGAGTCATTGAGCATTCTGACAGCCCCTGGGCTAGCCCAGTGGTCTTAGTCCCCAAACCTCACACCAAAGATGGAAAGAGAGAGATGAGGTTTTGTGTGGACTACAGAGGACTTAATTCTGTCACGAAGACAGATGCCCACCCCATTCCAAGAGCAGATGAACTGATTGACAAATTGGGTGCTGCCAAATTCTTAAGTACCTTTGACTGAACAGCAGGGTACTGGCAAATCAAAATGGCACCAGGAGCAAAAAAAAAAAGACAGCATTCTCCACACCTGATGGGAATTATCAGTTTACTGTTATGCCCTTTGGTTTAAAGAATGCCCCTGCCACCTTCCAAAGGTTGGTGAATCAAGTCCTTGCTGGCTTGGAGTCCTTTAGTGCAGCCGATCTTGACGATATTGCTGTCTTTAGCTCCAGCTGGCAGGATCACCTGGTCCACCTGAAGAAGGTTTTGAAGGCTCTACAATCAGCAGGCCTCTCTATCAAGGCATCCAAATGCCAGATAGGGCAGGGAACTGTGGTTTACTTGGGTCACCTTGTAGGTGGAGGCCAAGTTCAGCCACTCCAGCCTAAGATCCAGACTATTCTGGACTGGGCAGCTCCAAAAACCCAGACTCAAGTCAGGGCATTCCTTGGCTTGACTGTATACTACAGGAGGTTTGTGAAGGGATATGGATCCATAGTGACAGCCCTCACAGAACGTACCTCCAAGATAATGCCCAAGAAAGTAAACTGGACTGTAGAATGACAACAGGCCTTTGACACCCTGAAACAAGCAATGTGCACAGCACCAGTTCTAAAAGCTCCAGATTACTCCAAGCAGTTCATTGTGCAGACAGATGCCTCTGAGCATGGGATAGGGGCAGTTTTGTCCCAAACAAATTAAGATGGCCTTGACCAGCCTGTTGCTTTCATTAGCAGGAGGTTACTCCCCAGGGAGCAGTGTTGGAGTGCCATTGAGAGGGAGGCCTTTGCTGTGGTTTGGTCCCTGAAGAAGCTGAGACCATACCTCTTTGGTACTCACTTTGTAGTTCAAACTGACCACAGACCTCTCAGATGGCTGATGCAAATGAAAGGTGAAAATCCAAAACTGTTGAGGTGGTCCATCTCCCTACAGGGAATGGACTTTATAGTGGAACACAGACCTGGGACTGCCCATGCCAATGCAGAGGGCCTTTCCAGGTTCTTCCACTTAGAACATGAAGACTCTCTAGGGAAAGGTTAGTCTCATCCTCTTTCGTTTGGGGGGGGGGGTTGTGTAAGGAAATGCCTCCTTGGCATGGTTACCCCCTGACGTTTTGCCTTTGCTGATGCTAAGTTTTGATTTGAAAGTGTGCTGAGGCCTGCTAACCAGGCCCCAGCACCAGTGTTCTTTCCCTAACCTGTACTTTTGTTTCCACAATTGGCACACCCCGGCATCCAGATAAGTCCCTTGTAACTGGTACCACTGGTGCCAAGGGCCCTGATGCCAGGGGAGGTCTCTAAGGGCTGTAGCATATCTTATGCCACCCTGGGGACCCCTCACTCAGCACAGACACACTGCTTGCCAGCTTGTGTGTGCTGGTGAGGACAAAACGACTAAGTCAACATGGCACTCCCCTCAGGGTGCCATGCCAACCTCACACTGCCTGTGCAGTATAGATAAGTCACCCCTCTAGCAGGCCTTACAGCCCTAAGGCAGGGTGCACTATACCATAGGTGAGGGCACAAGTGCATGAGCACTGTGCCCCTACAGTGTCTAAGCAAAACCTTAGACATTGTAAGTGCATGGTAGCCATAAGAGTATATGGTCTGGGAGTCTGTCATACACGAAATCCACAGCACTATAATGGCTACACTGAAAACTGTGAAGTTTTGTATCAAACTTCTCAGCACAATAAATGCACACTGATGCCAGTGTACATTTTATTGTAACATACACCCCAGAGGGCACCTTAGAGGTGCCCCCTGAAACCTTAACCGACTATCCGTGTAGGCTGACTAGTTCTAGCAGCCTGCCACACACCAGACATGTTGCTGGCCACATGGGGAGAGTGCCTTTGTCACTCTGTGGCTAGCAACAAAGCCTGTACTGGGTGGAGATGCTTATCACCTCCCACTGCAGGAACTGTAACACCTGACGGTGAGCCTCAAAGGCTCACCCCCTTTGTTACAGCACCCCAGGGCATTCCAGCTAGTGGAGTTGCCCGCCCCCTCCGGCCACGGCCCCACTTTTGGCGGCAAGGCCGGAGGAGATAATGAGAAAAACAAGGAGGAGTCACTGGCCAGTCAGGACAGCCCCTAAGGCATCCTGAGCTGAGTTGACTCTGACTTTTAGAAATCCTCCATCTTTCAGATGGAGGATTCCCCCAATAGGGATAGGAATGTGCCCCCCTCCCCTCGGGAGGAGGCACAAAGAGGGTGTACCCACCCTCAGGGCTAGTAGCCATTGGCTACTAACCCCCCAGACCTAAAAACGCCCTTAAATTTAGTATTTAAGGGCTCCCTAGAACCTAGGAACTCAGATTCCTGCAACCTAAGAAGAAGAGGACTGCTAAGCTGAAAAACCCTGCAGAGAAGACGGAGACACCAACTGCTTTGGCCCCAGCTCTACCGGCCTGTCTCCCCACTTCTAAAGACACTGCTCCAGCGACGCCCTCCCCAGGGACCAGCGACCTCTGAAGCCTCAGAGGACTGCCCTGCATCTAGAAGGACCAAGAACTCCAGAGGACAGCGGCTCTGTTCACCCAAGACTGGGACTTTGCTACAAAGAAGCAACTTTGAAACAACTTGCGTTTCCCGCCGGAAGCGTGAGACTTGGCACTCTGCACCCGACGCCCCCGGCTCGACTTGTGGAGAACAAACACTTCAGGGAGGACTCCCCGGCGACTGCGAGAGCGTGAGTAGCCACAGTTGCCCCCCCCTGATCCCCCACAGCGACGCCTGCAGAGGGAATCCCGAGGCTCCATCTGACCGCGACTGCCTGCTTCTCAGAACCCGACGCCTGGTAAAGACTCTGCACCCGCAGCCCCCAGGACCTGAAGGATCCGAACTCCAGTGCAGGAGTGACCCCCAGGAGGCCCTCTCCCTTGCCCAGGTGGTGGCTACCCCGAGGAGCCCCCCCCTTGCCTGCCTGCATCGCTGAAGAGACCCCTTGGTCTTCCATTGATTTCAATTACACACCCGAGGCGCGTTTGCACACTGCACCCGGCCGCCCCCGTGCTGCTGAGGGTGTACTTTGTGTGGGGACTTGTGTCCCCCCCCCGGTGCTCTACAAAACCCCCCTGGTCTGCCCTCCGAAGACGCGGGTACTTACCTGCTGGCAGACTGGAACCGGGGCACCCCCTTCTCCATTGAAGCCTATGCGTTTTGGGCACCACTTTGACCTCTGCACCTGACCGGACCTGAGCTGCTGGTGTGGTAACTTTGGGGTTGCTCTGAACCCCCAACGGTGGGCTACCTTGGACCCAAACTTGAACCCCGTAGGTGGTTTACTTACCTGCAAAAACTAACAAACTCTTACCCCCCCAGGAACTGTTGAAAATTGCAGTGTCTAGTTTTAAAATAGCTATATGTGATTTATGTGAAAACTGTATATGCTATTTAGCTAATTCAAAGTTCCTAAAGTACCTACCTGCAATACCTTTCATTTGAAGTATTACATGTAAATCTTGAACCTGTGGTTCTTAAAATAAACTAAGAAAATATATTTTTCTATACAAAAACCTATTGGGCTGGAATTGTCTTTGAGTGTGTGTTCCTCATTTATTGCTTGTGTATGTACAACAAATGCTTAACACTACTTCTTTGATAAGCCTACTGCTCGACCACACTACCACAAAATAGAGCATTAGTATTATCTCTTTTTGCCACTATCTTACTTCTAAGGGGAACCCTTGGACTCTGTGCATACTATTCCTTACTTTGAAATAGTGCATACAGAGCCAACTTCCTACACCTCTCCAACATCCAAGTGACTAATTTTGTCTACTAATGACCTCAGAGTATGTTATTGTAAGGGGTGCCAGACATTAGTGGTGATTTCCCTGGGGCTTGCTGATCCATTGTGTTGTGGAGTTTAGAGGCATCTCTCCCTGACATATTGCACATGATGTCTACAGTGTCCGTATCTATGCCACATCTGAGCAACATTAGTACTACCTCAATGACTCCATTAGGACAACAATGGCCGGCAATCTGGTGGTAGCTTACCCAGACCATGATGGACATTTGAGGATAGCACAGCAGCCACAAGGGGGCGAGTACAAGGCATATTCCTGCTTGTCACATTGCCAAATGAATGTGCTATGTTCTGACAGCTTCCTCTGATGATTAGGACGGTGAGGGGAGTGCCATGGGAAGACCGGAAGACCATCTTCATCATTGGAATCTTCCTCCAGTGGACATTCCCTAGTGGTGACAAATCCATCAGGCATATCCTGTACCATCTTTTTCCACCACCCCCATTCTATCACCACCCTCCCTATTGCTCCCCACCCATTTAGCTGTGACTGCTCACACAAGAGGGTAGGCATCTCCTTTGGCCTAGGCAACTCCACCTCAACCCCTGTCATCCCCGCTGCCCTCAGTGAGTAGTATATCGACCTTATTTGCAACCCGACTGCAGCAGACTAATGCATTCCTGGAAGCCATTCATGGTGCAATGTCTGGCCTACAGAGATCTTTTCAGGATCTGGCCTCCACACTTATGGCAGGAAGCACCCTCCAACTTTTATCCCCCTTCACCTCCCTCTTCCCAGTCCAAATTCCCCAAACCCCTGCTTGCCCCAAGTACACAGACTGATCTGCACACACCCACCTCAACATAAAAAAGTAGCACACACAGACACAAGCACCACAAAACATGCTGGCACACAAGTAAACAACAGACTCCTACACACAGCATTAGTCACCACCTCCCAGACACCCGCACCAGCCCACACACAACATCAACAATGCCCACAGACATCACCACAACAGTCAGTGACACTCCCACCACACCCAGCATACTGGCAGACACCACCCCAACAGACACCCAGACATCCACAACAACCATCATACTCAGAAACACCACCCCAACAGAAACACACACATCTCCAATTCCATCCCCTAGCACCTCCTCTCCCCAGCCCCCACACAACAGACACCACCCAAGCACAAGCATGCCTCCCACATGCACACACCAAGGACAACCAAACCGACACAGCAGACAACCACTCCCTTGACCTCCAAATCCCCACCCCCTCCTGCTGACTGGCCCGTGTTCCTAAGAATGTTTTTTGTTTGATCTTGACCTTTCCCCTTTTCCCTCCATCCCCCGACCCTAACCCAAAATACACCAACCCACCTCCCAACCCATTCATTCCACCTCAAAGTCCTTCCCGGTCACATCTGGTCCTACTGCAAGCACCCATACCCCACCACAAAGAAGAAGCCCAACCCTCATAAGAAGCAGTCCTTCCCTCCCAAACCCAAACCACCCCTCCCAAATCTGCCCCTCACCCCCCCAAAGATGATCCCTGAGGAGCCTGTCTGCCCACTTGACATGTCTTCCTGATGAGGTTCCCTGGCAGTTAGGAGTCAAGTGACAGCACAGTGATGTGCCTTTGGAGAACATAATGGACTGCCCAATGGCCTTGAACTTTTCAAGTTTGAATTTATTAAACCCAAACATTTTCTTGTATACATTTGTCCTGCAATTTATTTTCTACCTATATGCTGCTCCTGAATGACTTGTGTTGTCTGCTTACAGTTGTACGGGTTTCAGCCTGCTTGCTGCCCCATTTGGTGTAAATGCAACAGTGCTGTCATGGCATTGTGTACTGATTGGTTTGGTAAGTATTTCATCTTGTAGTGTCCAATGTGAGCATGGATGATGTTAGACTTGTCCCCCTGATATGAATTATGGATTAATCTAATCACTACATTGATCCATACATAATTCTCTGATAGCTTAACTTAGAGGCAATGTGTAAAACATTTATGCAGTTCTCAAACAACATTGAAGTAAAAAAACAATAAAAGACAATTCCAGAAGCAACTTAGACAAATAGAGGGAAATTTGATAAATAAAATGACACTGCCACACCAAAAATCCAATAAGTCACACCAGAGATATGATTTTTTAAATTTTTTAATAAAAAATAAACTCAAAAAGCACAAGTGACAACCGCAGGTACCTCATCATTTTAGACCAGGTCAAAGTCAAATGTTTTGGTAGACTGAGATGGAGCGAAGGTTCGATATATGGTCCAGGTTCATCCAGGTTCCTCCTGTAGTAAAATTTCCCTCCTAACCATTGTGGAGAAAAAGTGGTAATCTACAATTCTCGGGCAAGCATCAAGCTGCAAGCTGGATCTGAAGTGGGGCTCGACAGTGGGTTGCTGAAAAGTGGGGTCCCATTATGGTAGTCTACAAAAGCCTTGATATCACCAGAATGCTGCTTGACCTTGATCCCCATGATGACCTTTGTCTTTGGACTTGGAAACTTTTCTGGAAGTCAGGTCTACTTCAGCTGGGCAAGCCAGAAACCTGACACCAACTGGCGATCTGATTGCCACCTACTTCTAGATGGTCTGCTGTAGGAGGCTGGACTGGCTTGTAGTGAGTACCAAGGGGTACTTGCACCTTGCACCAGGCCCAGTTATCCCTTATTAGTGTATAGGGTGTCTAGCAGCTTAGGCTGATAGATAATGGTAGCTTAGCAGAGCAGCTTAGGCTGAACTAGGAGACGTGTGAAGCTACTACAGTACCACTTAGTGTCATATGCACAATATCATAAGAAAACACAATACACAGTTATACTAAAAATAAAGGTACTTTATTTTTATGACAATATGCCAAAGTATCTTAGAGTGTACCCTCAGTGAGAGGGTAGGAAATATACACAAGATATATATACACAATAGCAAAAATATGCAGTATAGTCTTAGAAAACAGTGCAAACAATGTATAGTTACAATAGGATGCAATGGGGAAACATAGGGATAGGGGCAACACAAACCATATACTCCAAAAGTGGAATGCGAACCACGAATGGACCCCAAACCTATGTGACCTTGTAGAGGGTCGCTGGGACTATTAGAAAATAGTGAGAGTTAGAAAAATAACCCTCCCCAAGACCCTGAAAAGTGAGTGCAAAGTGCACTAAAGTTCCCCTAAGGACAAAATAGTCGTGTTAGAGGGAAAATGCAAGGAAAACACAAATCAGCAATGCAACAACAATGGATTCCTGACTGAGGGTACCTGTGGAACAAGGGGACCAAGTCCAAAAGTCACAAGCAGCTCGGAGATGGGCAGATGCCCAAGAAATGCCAGCGGTTGGTGCAAAAAAGCTCTTACTAGGCTGAAGAACTGTAAATACTGCAGGAACGACAAGGGCTAGAGACTTCCCCTTTGGAGGATGGATCCCCCACGCCTTGGAGAGTCGTGCAGAAGTGTTTTCCCGCCGGATGAACGCCAACAAGCCTTGCTACACGCAAATCGTGCGTTTGGCGTTTTTGGACGCTGCTGGGGCCCAGGAGGGACCAGGAGGTCGCAAATTGGACCTGCAGAGAGAGGGGACGTCGAGCAAGATAAAGAGCCCTCACTGAAGCAGGTAGCACCCGGAGAAGTGCCAGAAACAGGCACTACGAGGATGCGTGAAATGGTGCTCGCCGAAGTTGCACAAAGGAGTCCCACGTCGCCGGAGACCAACTTAGAAAGTCGTGCAATGCAGGTTAGAGTGCCGTGGACCCAGGCTTGGCTGTGCACAAAGGATTTCTGCCGGAAGTGCACAGGGGCCGGAGTAGCTTGCAAAGTCGCGGTTCCCAGCAATGCAGCCCAGCGAGGTGAGGCAAGGACTTACCTCCACCAAACTTGGGCTGAAGAGTCACTGGACTGTGGGGGTCACTTGGACAGTGTCGCTGGATTCGAGGGACCTCGCTCGTCGTGCTGAGAGGAGACCCAAGGGACCGGTAATGCAGCTTTTTGGTGCCTGCGGTTGCAGGGGGAAGATTCCGTCGACCCACGGGAGATTTCTTCGGAGCTTCTGGTGCAGAGAGGAGGCAGACTACCCCCACAGCATGCACAAGCAGGAAAACAGTCGAGAAGGCGGCAGGATCAGCGTTACAGAGTTGCAGTAGTCGTCTTTGCTACTATGTTGCAGGTTTGCAGGCTTCCAGCGCGGTCAGCGGTTGATTCCTTATCAGAATGTGAAGAGGGAGATGCAGAGGAACTCGGCTGAGCTCATGCATTCGTTATCTAAAGTTTCCCCAGAGACAGAGACCCTAAATAGCCAGAAAAGAGGGTTTGGCTACCTAGGAGAGAGGAAAGGCTACTAACACCTGAAGGAGCCTATCACAAGGAGTCTCTGACGTCACCTGGTGGCACTGGCCACTCAGAGCAGTCCAGTGTGCCAGCAGCACCTCTGTTTCCAAGATGGCAGAGGTCTGGAGCACACTGGAGGAGCTCTGGACACCTCCCAGGGGAGGTGCAGGTCAGGGGAGTGGTCACTCCCCTTTCCTTTGTCCAGTTTCGCGCCAGAGCAGGGGCTAAGGGGTCCCTGAACCGGTGTAGACTGGCTTATGCAGAATTGGGCACATCTGTGCCCAACAAAGCATCTCCAGAGGCTGGGGGAGGCTACTCCTCCCCTGCCTTCACACCATTTTCCAAAGGGAGAGGGTGTCACACCCTCTCTCAGAGGAAGTTCTTTGTTCTGCCATCCTGGGCCAGGCCTGGCTGGACCCCAGGAGGGCAGCTGCCTGTCTGAGGGGTTGGCAGCAGCAGCAGCTGCAGTGAAACCCCAGGAAGGGCAGTCTGGCAGTACCAGGGTCTGTGCTACAGACCACTGGGATCATGGAATTGTACCAACAATGCCAGGATGGCATAGAGGGGGCAATTCCATGATCATAGACATGTTACATGGCCATATTCGGAGTTACCATGGTGAAGCTACATATAGGTAGTGACCTATATGTAGTGCACGCGTGTAATGGTGTCCCCGCACTCACAAAGTTCAGTGAATTGGCTCTGAACAATGTGGGGGCACCTTGGCTAGTGCCAGGGTGCCCTCACTAAGTAACCTTGCACCTAACCTTTACCAGGTAAAGGTTAGACATATAGGTGACTTATAAGTTACTTAAGTGCATTGTAAAATGGCTGTGAAATAACGTGGACGTTATTTCACTCAGGCTGCAGTGGCAGGCCTGTGTAAGAATTGTCAGAGCTCCCTATGGGTGGCAAAAGAAATGCTGCAGCCCATAGGGATCTCCTGGAACCCCAATACCCTGGGTACCTCAGTACCATATACTAGGGAATTATAAGGGTGTTCCAGTAAGCCAATGTAAATTGGTAAAATTGGTCACTAGCCTGTTAGTGACAATTTGAAAGTAATGAGAGAGCATAACCACTGAGGTTCTGGTTAGCAGAGCCTCAGTGAGACAGTTAGGCACCACACAGGGAACATATACATGCACACCTATGAGCACTGGGGCCCTGTGTGACAGGGTCCCAGTGACACATACATATAGGCCACAAACCTATGAGCACTGGGGTCCTGACCAGCAGGATCCCAGTGACACATAACAACCATACTGAAAACATAGGCCCTCATTCTGACCCTGGCGGTCTTTGACCGCCAGGGCGGAGGACCGCGGGAGCACCGCCGACAAGCCGGCGGTGCTCCAATGGGGATTCCGACCGCGGCGGTAAAGCCGCGGTCGGACCGGCACCACTGGCGGGGTCCCGCCAGTGTACCGCGGCCCCATTGAATCCTCCGCGGCGGCGCAGCTTGCTGCACCGCCGCGGGGATTCTGACCCCCCCTACCGCCATCCAGATCCCGGCGGTCGGACCGCCGAGATCCGGATGGCGGTAGGGGGGGGTCGCGGGGCCCCTGGGGGCCCCTGCAGTGCCCATGCCACTGGCATGGGCATTGCAGGGGCCCCCGTAAGAGGGCCCCTACATGTATTTCACTGTCTGCTGCGCAGACAGTGAAATACGCGACGGGTGCAACTGCACCCGTCGCACAGCTTCCACTCCGCCGGCTCGATTCCGAGCCGGCTTCATCGTGGAAGCCTCTTTCCCGCTGGGCTGGCTGGCGGTCTGAAGGAGACCGCCCGCCAGCCCAGCGGGAAAGTCAGAATTACCGCCGCGGTCTTTCGACCGCGGAACGGTAACCTGACGGCGGGACTTTGGCGGGCGGCCTCCGCCGCCCGCCAAGGTCAGAATGAGGGCCATAGTGTTTTCACTATGAGCACTGAGGCCTGGCTATCAGGATCCCAGTGAGACAGTGAAAACAGTGACAAACACCCTGACATACACTCACAAACAGGCCAAAAGTGGGGGTAACAAGGCTAGAAAGAGGCTACCTTCTCACACAACCCCCCCCCCAAACGAAGGACAATAAGGCTAACCTTGGCCAGTTGAGACTTTATTGTCTAAGTGGTGATAAGTAGAGAGTAGCTCTGCAATAGACTGGTTACTCCCTTTATCATCCACTATATGGTTACTTCCCTGTGGGGATGTAAACCACCCTGTTTGAAGTTTTTTAGCTAAGCAACAATGTGAAGATGTATTTTCAGAGTTTCTATCAGTAAGTTTTAGTTTAGAGCAGTGGGAATTGTCCACTGAACCTATTTGTAGTGATGGAAATGCCAGACAGGGATGCTGTCTCAGAAAAGCCATAGCTGGGCAAAAACTTTGTCCATCTGGCTGGAAGAGAGAACAGGGATGCTGTTTCTCTTGAGTTGGAGCAGGGCAGGGATGCTGTCCTATCAGCTCCACACTAGGGCAGGGATGCTGTCCTAAGTGTTGTGAGGCAGTGCAGAGTTTCTGCACTAAAGTTTCTCTGGGAGGGTTGGAGGGATGCTCCATGTTAACTAAAATGGTGCTCTTTTTCTCACCAATGTTAGTTATCCCACAGAGAGGTACTTCTACCTCAGGGAGTCCAGCTTTGCCAGCTGATGATTCCCTTGGAACAGGTGCCACCCTAGGAGAGGTTTCTCCCACCACAGGAATAGTATCCTGAATGGTAGGGTGGTTAGGGGATACTGTGATACCCTTTTTACCTGTTGATGGAGAGGGATCCTGAGTTTTCAGGCCTTCTCTCCTTTGCTTTTTCATTTCACTTGAAATGAGAGGGAACAATTCCTGAGGGATGCCCAGCATGGCTGCATGGGCATAAAACTCTACATCAGCCCAACCTGAGGCCTCTAGGTCATTACCTAAGAGACAGTCTACAGGTAAGCTAGGTGATACCACCACCTGCTTAGGGCCAGTAACTCCACCCCAACTAAACTGAATTATAGCTAAGGGAAGAAACTTAGTGGAGTTATGGACATCAATAATCTTATACTGTTGTCCAATGATGTGTTGTTCAGGAGGCACTAGGTTTTCAGTCACCAAAGTGAAACTGGCACCTGTGTCCCTGTAGGCCAAGGCCTCAACACCATTTATTGAAACTGTCTGCCTGTACTTATCCATTGTAAGGGGACAAGCAGCCAGTGTGGCAAGGCCAATGCCACTAGGTGTGACAGAAACTGTCTTGGGACTGATTACATCAGTTTCCACTATGGACCCATAAGTGAACCCAACTACACCCTTTGCTTGACTGTTGCCAGCAGTCCCACCACTAGTACCACTACTGCTAGGGGCACTAGAGCTTGATGTATTAGTGGTGGTAGGCTCAGGGGGTTTACCTGGACAGGACTTATCCCCTGGCCTATGGCCTCTGTTTTTACACACAAAGCACCAAGGCTTTTTAATGTGTGCAGGTTGGGAAGAAGAGGAAGAATTTGTTTTATCCCCACCCTCTGAAGTGTGTTTAAGATTTGAAGTGGGATCTTTGGTTTTACCCTTATCCCCATGCTTATCTTGAGATTTTTCACCATCTTTCTTCTTATTGCCATCTTTGTCACCCCCTGTATGAACTTTTCTGTTCACCCTTGTTCTGACCCATTTGTCTGCCTTCTTTCCCAATTCTTGGGGAGAGGTCAGATCAGAGTCTACCAGGTACTGGTGCAACAAATCAGACACACAATTATTAAGTATATGCTCTCTCAGGATTGTGTTATACAGGCTTTCATAATCAGTAACTTTACTGCCATGTAACCACCCCTCCAAGGCCTTCACTGAATGGTCAATGAAATCAACCCAGTCTTGTGAAGACTCCTTTTTGGTCTCTCTGAACTTTATCCTGTACTGTTCAGTGGTTAAGCCATAACCATCCAGGAGTGCATTCTTAAGAACTGTAAAATTATTGGAATCATTTTATTTCACTGTAAGGAGCCTATCCCTACCTTTTCCACTAAATGATAGCCATAGGATAGCAGCCCACTGCCTTTGAGGGACATCCTGTACAACACAGGCCCTCTCAAGTGCAGCAAACCACTTGTTAATGTCATCCCCCTCCTTATAAGGGGGAACTATCTTGTGCAGATTCCTGGAATCATGCTCTTTTGCAGGATGACTATGGGGAATACTGCTGCTGCCACCATGGGTATCTAAACCCAACTTCTGTCTTTCCCTCTCTATTTCTAAAGATTGTCTATCCAAATCCAGCTGTTGCTTCTTGAGCTTCAGTCTGGTTTGTTCCACTCTCAATCTATTGAGCTCCCTTTCTAACAATCTGTCATCAGGGTGGGTGGGAGGGACATTTCTAGATACAGAGGTATGATGGGAATGAACAGAAGGAGACCTGTCCCTTACAGAGGGCACCCTAACAGCTTGGCTACCAGCATAATGTGAGAGCACACCATCAGTATGGTGTGATTCAACCTCTGTACCAACTATGCTAGACTGTCTAGTAATGGGCAGGCTGAGAAGTTTCTTTCCTGAACCTTTTCCTGGGGGAGTCCCTGGATCAGATTGAGAACCATTAGCTACTTTTTCTACAGATTGGGCACTTATGGCCTTATCCTGTACTCTAAGCATATTAATTAACAGTTCTAAGGAAGGATTCTTCCCTACACTCAAACCTCTCTCTATGCAGAGACTCCTTGCTCCTTTCCAGCTAAGGTGATCATATGCAAGTTTGGACAGTTCAACATTTTTTCCTGTGCCAGACATTTTTTTGAGAGAGTTAAAGTGATAGAAAAAGAGAAAAAAGTTTTCAGAACTTTTTGGAAAGACAGAAAAAACTTTTTAAACTTTTAAGAACTTTTTGAAAGTTTAGAAGTACTTTTCAGCACTTAGAAAAGAGTGAAAAGAGGAAATGCAAAACTTTTTGGCTATGTGTATATACACTGACCTTGTTTTGTATATTTTTCTCTTATGAAAAGTACAATGACAAGAGTGGTAAGTAGTCTCAAGCACTTGTCCCACCGCTGCCACCAATGTAGGAGGCTGGACTGGCTTGTAGTGAGTACCAAGGGGTACTTGCACCTTGCACCAGGCCCAGTTATCCCTTATTAGTGTGTAGGGTGTCTAGCAGCTTAGGCTGATAGATAATGGTAGCTTAGCAGAGCAGCTTAGGCTGAACTAGGAGACGTGTGAAGCTACTACAGTACCACTTAGTGTCATATGCACAATATCATAAGAAAACACAATACACAGTTCTACTAAAAATAAAGGTACTTTATTTTTATGACAATATGCCAAAGTATCTTAGAGTGTACCCTCAGTGAGAGGGTAGGAAATATACACAAGATATATATACACAATAGCAAAAATATGCAGTATAGTCTTAGAAAACAGTGCAAACAATGTATAGTTACAATAGGATGCAATGGGGAAACATAGGGATAGGGGCAACACAAACCATATACTCCAAAAGTGGAATGCGAACCACGAATGGACCCCAAACCTATGTGACCTTGTAGAGGGTCGCTGGGACTATTAGAAAATAGTGAGAGTTAGAAAAATAACCCTCCCCAAGACCCTGAAAAGTGAGTGCAAAGTGCACTAAAGTTCCCCTAAGGACAAAATAGTCGTGTTAGAGGGAAAATGCAAGGAAAACACAAATCAGCAATGCAACAACGATGTATTCCTGACTGAGGGTACCTGTGGAACAAGGGGACCAAGTCCAAAAGTCACAAGCAGCTCGGAGATGGGCAGATGCCCAAGAAATGCCAGCGGTTGGTGCAAAGAAGCTCTTACTAGGCTGAAGAACTGTGAATACTGCAGGAACGACAAGGGCTAGAGACTTCCCCTTTGGAGGATGGATCCCTCATGCCTTGGAGAGTCGTGCAGAAGTGTTTTCCCGCCGGATGGACGCCAACAAGCCTTGCTACACGCAAATCGTGCGTTTGGCGTTTTTGGACGCTGCTGGGGCCCAGGAGGGACCAGGAGGTCGCAAATTGGACCTGCAGAGAGAAGGGACGTCGTACAAGACAAAGAACCCTCACTGAAGCAGGTAGCACCCGGACAAGTGCCAGAAACAGGCACTACGAGGATGCATGAAACGGTGCTCGCCGAAGTTGCACAAAGGAGTCCCACGTCGCCGGAGACCAACTTAGAAAGTCGTGCAATGCAGGTTAGAGTGCCGTGGACCCAGGCTTGGCTGTGCACGAAGGATTTCCGCCGGAAGTGCACAGGGGCCGGAGTAGCTTGCAAAGTCGCGGTTCCCAGCAATGCAGCCCAGCGAGGTGAGGCAAGGACTTACCTCCACCAAACTTGGGCTGAAGAGTCACTGGACTGTGGGGGTCACTTGGACGGTGTCGCTGGATTCGAGGGACCTCGCTCGTCGTGCTGAGAGGAGTCCCAAGGGACCGGTAATGCAGCTTTTTGGTGCCTGCGGTTGCAGGGGGAAGATTCCGTCGACCCACGGGAGATTTCTTCAGAGCTTCTGGTGCAGAGAGGAGGCAGACTACCCCCACAGCATGCACAAGCAGGAAAACAGTCGAGAAGGCGGCAGGATCAGCGTTACAGAGTTGCAGTAGTCGTCTTTGCTACTATGTTGCAGGTTTGCAGGCTTCCAGCGCGGTCAGAGGTCGATTCCTTATCAGAAGGTGAAGAGGGAGATGCAGAGGAACTCGGCTGAGCTCATGCATTCGTTATCTAAAGTTTCCCCAGAGACAGAGACCCTAAATAGCCAGAAAAGAGGGTTTGGCTACCTAGGAGAGAGGAAAGGCTACTAACACCTGAAGGAGCCTATCACAAGGAGTCTCTGACGTCACCTGGTGGCACTGGCCACTCAGAGCAGTCCAGTGTGCCAGCAGCACCTCTGTTTCCAAGATGGCAGAGGTCTGGAGCACACTGGAGGAGCTCTGGACACCTCCCAGGGGAGGTGCAGGTCAGGGGAGTGGTCACTCCCCTTTCCTTTGTCCAGTTTCGCGCCAGAGCAGGGGCTAAGGGGTCCCTGAACCGGTGTAGACTGGCTTATGCAGAATTGGGCACATCTGTGCCCAACAAAGCATCTCCAGAGGCTGGGGGAGGCTACTCCTCCCCTGCCTTCACACCATTTTCCAAAGGGAGAGGGTGTCACACCCTCTCTCAGAGGAAGTTCTTTGTTCTGCCATCCTGGGCCAGGCCTGGATGGACCCCAGGAGGGCAGCTGCCTGTCTGAGGGGTTGGCAGCAGCAGCAGCTGCAGTGAAACCCCAGGAAGGGCAGTCTGGCAGTACCAGGGTCTGTGCTACAGACCACTGGGATCATGGAATTGTACCAACAATGCCAGGATGGCATAGAGGGGGCAATTCCATGATCATAGACATGTTACATGGCCATATTCGGAGTTACCATGGTGAAGCTACATATAGGTAGTGACCTATATGTAGTGCACGCGTGTAATGGTGTCCCCGCACTCACAAAGTTCAGTGAATTGGCTCTGAACAATGTGGGGGCACCTTGGCTAGTGCCAGGGTGCCCTCACACTAAGTAACTTTGCACCTAACCTTTACCAGGTAAAGGTTAGACATATAGGTGACTTATAAGTTACTTAAGTGCAGTGTAAAATGGCTGTGAAATAACGTGGACGTTATTTCACTCAGGCTGCAGTGGCAGGCCTGTGTAAGAATTGTCAGAGCTCCCTATGGGTGGCAAAAGAAATGCTGCAGCCCATAGGGATCTCCTGGAACCCCAATACCCTGGGTACCTCAGTACCATATACTAGGGAATTATAAGGGTGTTCCAGTAAGCCAATGTAAATTGGTAAAATTGGTCACTAGCCTGTTAGTGACAATTTGAAAGTAATGAGTGAGCATAACCACTGAGGTTCTGGTTAGCAGAGCCTCAGTGAGACAGTTAGGCACCACACAGGGAACATATACATGCACACCTATGAGCACTGGGGCCCTGTGTGACAGGGTCCCAGTGACACATACATATAGGCCACAAACCTATGAGCACTGGGGTCCTGACCAGCAGGATCCCAGTGACACATAACAACCATACTGAAAACATAGTGTTTTCACTATGAGCACTGAGGCCTGGCTATCAGGATCCCAGTGAGACAGTGAAAACAGTGACAAACACCCTGACATAGACTCACAAACAGGCCAAAAGTGGGGGTAACAAGGCTAGAAAGAGGCTACCTTCTCACATCTGCTTAAGATCGTTTCCTAGGAGACAGTAAAGCTGAAAGGCTGGACTCACAGGTAGCCTTAAAGTACCTGAGTCACTGTCCCAGTCGAATAGAACTGGAGCTACAGGCCAGTGCTTCACCTGGTTTGCTGCTGCCACCCTGGTGGACTACATCAGGTACTTCCTGCCCTGAGGAGATCAGATAACACCTAACAGTAGACATACATGCCACTGTGCCTGCCTCTCAGAACCTCCATATTTTGCCCGTTGATGGTGAGCCACTGTCTATAGTTTTAGTATTGTCAGGCATGTGAGCCTTAGGCAAGATTGCTTTGTCTCCCAGTGACAGTAGTGTAAACTCTGCACTCTCCCGAAACTAATTGGGAACCCTTCTCCCCCAGCACTATGTTAGTAGTGGCCAACAAGCTTCCCCTTTTCTGTGCCTATACTGGTAACATTCATATTGCATGGGTTAGAGGTAGCCTGGGGATTCCTCCCCATTAAACCCACCTTCTTCTGCTCAGGAATAAACTGGGATTCTGTTATAAATGGGATTTCTAGTTGGCAGTCAGCTTACACCCTGTCCAATTAGGGACCCTCACTCTAGTCAGGGTATGGTAATATCCAGTTTAGATAACCCCTGCACACTTCCTTGGTAGCTTGGCATGAGCAGTTAGGCTTATCTCAGAAGCAGTGTGTAAAGCATTTGCATATAATACACAGTAATACAGTGAAAACACTACACAATTCACCACACCAGTTTTAGAAAAATAGCCAATATTTATCTACGTAAAACAAGACCAAAACAATAAAAATCTAACATACAGTAATAAATATATGAATTTTGCAAGAAATAAATTAAAAATATATGGGGTCATTCTGACTTTGGCGGGCGGCGGAGGCCGCCCGCCAAAGTCCCGCCGTCAGAATACCGCTGCGCGGTCAAAAGACTGCCGCGGTAATTCTGAGTTTCCCGCTAGGCTGGCGGGCGACCGCCAGAAGGCCGCCCGCCAGCCCAGCGGGAAACCCCCTTCCATGAGGATGCCGGCTCCGAATGGAGCCGGCGGAGTGGAAGGGGTGCGACGGGTGCAGTTGCACCCGTCGCGATTTTCAGTGTCTGCTTGGCAGACACTGAAAATCTTGGTGGGGCCCTGTTAGGGGACCCCTGTTAGGGGGCCCCTGCAGTGCCCATGCCATTGGCATGGGCACTGCAGGGGCCCCCAGGGGCCCCACGACACCCGTTACCACCAGCCAGGTTCTGGCGGTCAAAACCGCCAGAGCCAGGCTGGCGGTAAGGGGGTCGGAATCCCCATGGCGGCGCTGCCTGCAGCGCCACCATGGAGGATTCCCTAGGGCGGCGGGAAACCGGCGGGACACCGCTGGTTTCCCGTTTCTGACCGCGGCTGTACCGCCGCAGTCAGAATGCCCAAGGATGCACCGCCAGCCTGTTGGCGGTGCATCCGCGGTCCCCGGCCCTGGCGGTTTTTACCGCCAGGGTCGGAATGACCCCCATAGTTCCTTGAAGTCGATAGCACCGTCTGGGACTATCACAGCGTCGCGGACCACCTATAGTGTCTGGTAGACCAGCAAACAGTACCTTGAAAATGTAGGGTGTTGTGATCCTCGCAATAAGATCTGGAGTGTGGAGTCACTGACGTTGATGGGCGTCGTTTCCAGAGGTCGGTGCAGGGGTCATTGGGCCCTTGAAATCACACATGTCTCAAGTCGACCTCCAGGCTGATGAGAAAGTCAGGAGTGCTGGTGTTGGTGTCGGGGCTGTGGTGTGAAACAGACAATGCTACATGTGGTGCAGGCAGTGGCTTAGTAATGGCATCCTGCAGCGTCAATGAGTCCAGGGCTGCATGGGCGTGTGACATGCAGTGTCTCCAGGTTGTGGTGCAGGAAGCGGTGTTGTTGTTCCTGTAGCACTGTTGACGGTACGCCCAAGGCAGTGCTACGAAACAGGGCATGCTTCGTGTGGTGACCATAGATCACGATGCAGACAGGGGCATCTGTTGACGATGCTGGATTCAATGGCACTGGCTGTGTTAGATTAACTGTGGCTATGTTACTGTGGAACTGAGCTCACTACCTGTATTGTTGTCAGGTCACTGTGCAGGCAGCGGCAGTGTAGATGGTGTTGTGATAGTTTTAATTCTGTTGCAGCACAAAACACACAGGTCCCAGTGCTGCAGGCAGATGAACCTGAAGTCTTTGGTATTCCCGAGACTTCCAACAGGAGGCAGGCTCTACTTCTAGCCCTTGGAGAAGCTTCACAAGCAGAATACACAACAAAGTCCAGTCTTTTCCTCTTTAATGCAGAAACAGCAACTGCAGGCCAACCAGTAAAGCACACACAGCAAAGGGGCAGTACTCCTCCTCCAGCTCTTCTCCTTGGCAGAGGTTCCTCTTGATCCAGCAGTGTTTTAAAAGTATGGGTATTTGGGTTCACTACTTATACTCATTTCTGTCTTTGAAGTAGGAAAACTACAAAGGTAAGTCTCTGTTGTTCACAAGATCCTACCTTGCCCGGGCCTTGCTCCAGATGCACTACAGGAGGTTGGAGACTGCATTGAGTGAGGACAGGCACAGCCCTTTCAGGAGCAGGTGTCAGCTCCTCCCTCCCAACTCTAGCCCAGGAGACTCATAAGGATGTGTAGGACACTCCTCAACTCCCTTTGTGTCATTGTATAGAGGGAATTCACAATCAGGCCAACTGTCAGTCTAACTGAGATGTGGATTCCACAGGCAGGCAGAGGTACAGAATGGTTATGCAAGAAAATGCACACTTTCTAAAAGTGGCATTTTCAAGCAGACAATCTAGAAAGCAACCCTACAAGAAGATGCATTTTTGAATTGTGAGTTCAGAGACCCCAAACTCCACATCCCAATCTGCTCAAAATGGGGCACTGCACTTCAAAGATATTTAAAGGCAGTATCCATGTTCACCTATAGAAGAGATAGGCCTAGCAATACGGAAAACCCAATTCCACAGTATTTCACTGTCAGGAAAGGTAAGCTACACCAGTACGTGTCCTACCTTTTAAATAAATGGCACCCTGCCCATGGGGCTACCCAGGGCCTTCCTTAGGGGTGTTTTGCATGTAGTAAAAAGACATTTTGGGGCCTGGCAAGTGGGTGCAATTGCCAGGTTGAATTGGCAATTAAAACCTGTACACACAGACACTACTTTGGCAGGTCTAAGACATGTTTACAGTGCACTTTACTATGGACTTGCTAGTAAATCATGTGTGCCAATCATGGATAAACCATTCACCGATACAATTTATGCAGGGAGCACTTGCACTTTAGCACTGATCTGATAAACCAGTAAAAACAGATCAGAAAAAATAAGAGGAAGAAGCTAAAATGTTTGGGGAGGTCCCTGCAAAAAGGGCCTTTTCCAACAGATTCCATCCCCTGAAAAGTGTTCTGCGGGCTTCTAAAGAACTCCTTTTGCTTTTCCCTGTTCTAATTTACCTTCTTCAAGCATGACTACTGTCTACCCTTCTGGTGGTCTCCCGACGGAACCTTCTTTAATACTCTTGTACTGATCGAGAGTTCGGCTTCCTTCTCAAGCTCTCTTTACACAGTAAGCTTGGCACATATAAGGAATTGACACAACTCTGCAAAGCATTTACTGATCATGTTCACTCTCATGATTACATTTACAGTCTATTATAATCACTCACTTTGCTGCCCTTCACCCAACCCTCTAGTGCCTTACCAGAGAAATCCATGAAATTATTCAAGGAGGCCTATTCATTCTACTTTCCCTAGGGCCAGCAAGGTATTTATCTATATTTCTAGAATGTGCTTCTGGAGACTAGATCTTAGCATCTCCATAGCCTCTTCATAGGCCTCAAATCATTTTTCAATATTATCTCCCACAACAAAGCTATGCACCAGATCTTTGATTATGTGTATCCTTTTTCCTCCACCACCTCCTCCTAATCTAGCTCCTCTTCCTCCTCTTCATCTCCATCCATATGCCCTCATGATGTAGACTACAATGTATAGACCTCATACCAGCCTCTGTGGGCTATCAAGTGCTCCAGTATCTTGAAGCCTTTTATTAGCTTCAGTCCCCATCTCCTTGCACAATGTATCAGCTCTGCCACAATTAAGCTTTCAATGTTGCTGAAATCCACCTCCTTTCTTTCAAAATCACTGTTCAAAATATGAGGATAGGAGTGAAGTTTAGGTTAATAAAAAATGTTTTCATTTAAAACAAAAATAATTGAAAAATCCATTTGAGATCAGATTATACAAATGGTGTGTTGGTTTTACAAAATTGTTGAGTGGCATTGCACAGACCCAAGTGCTGAATCCCATCTCTGAAAACCAATTTAAGAATTTGTAAGATTATTTACAATTGTGTCACTAAGTGAAGCGCAGCAAGTCATATTGCTGTGCTGCTCTTCGTGACAGAGAAAGGGTACTAAGACACCATATTTAAGTCAATGCAGTGCATTCCTACCTTTTCTCCTGCGCTGGTGTAAGTAGCAAGGGTAAGTAAAAAAAATTCTCCTTGTTACACCTCCCCTTTGTGCATGCTCCGGTTTACCAATTCTATTAAATCTAGGAATGGAATAAAATCCACGGGAGTTGCATGGGAACACCACTTAAATCCCATGGAACATCTTTCTAGGCCAGAGTAAGGCAACATAGCAATTTGCTCTACTTTGACTTTCTCCAGATTTATGGAGCCACTCAGGGCCACACAAAGTGGTCATGTCTTGCTTCATAAACCACATTTAAGGTTTCCCTTGTGCATGTACCATGTTGCATAGTGCCAATTTGACATAAACTGGCCCATCAATATGCCCTTTGGTATACTAGTTGAAGGGGGTGAGAACCAATCTCAAATAATAATCCCTGCCAGGGTGAACCACTACAGTCTATAAATTAACCTCTGCTTAACCGCTTTAGTGCGGGCGTCGGCCACTGGCCGACGCCCACACTACCTCCCTGGTGCGGGTCACGACCAGTGGCCGATACCAGGGAGGGGGTTAATAAATCCTCGGGTGTGTCCCTGGGAGATACGGAAGCTCTTCTGTGTCTCTCCCCGCCCCTTTGTGACGCGAGGCGCACTGACGTTACAATGTTGATTTCCCCATCGGAGCAGGAAGCAGCCTTGCAGCCGCTTCCTGCTCCGATGGGGAAAACGTCCTTCCCCACGTTCGGGAAGGCCTCGAAAGAAAGGGGAGAGTCTCCCCTTTCTTACGAGGCTTTCTGAAAGTGTTTCCTGGCCCCCGGTCGCAGCACAGCTGCGATCGGGGGCCAGGAAACACCAGTAGACACCAGGGATTTCACTTGGGGGGGGTCGGCCCCCTCGGAAAACAGACCACCCCCCCCGGGGGCATATTTTTTTTTTTTAAAAGGTAGGTGCCCCTGGGGAGGGAGGGGTGCGATCGCGCCCCCCCAGGGGATAAATATAAAAAAAAAACATTTAAAAAAAAGAAAATAAATGGACAGGTGGTAGCCCGTGGGCAGGGCGACCCCCTGCGGGGGCAATATTTATTTTTAGTTCTACGGTTTCCCTGGGGGCCATTTTGGCCCCCAAGGAAACAATACTACAACTAAAAAAAAAATATATATATATATATATAGAGATCTATATAGATATATTTATGTAGATATATATATCTACATGGATATATCTATAGATAGATCTATAGATATATGTATATATATATATATATATATATATATATATATATATAGATCTATCTATGTAGATATATATATATATATAGAGATAGATCTATATATATATATATATATATATATATATCACTTTTGTCAATACGTGTGTGTGGTTTCCCTGGGGGCTGCGATCAGCCCCCAGGAAAAAAAGTGATATATATATATATATATATATATATATATATATATTTGCCACCAGTTGTCTTGCAGTTGCAGCTTGCGTCTTCAAAGCAATGCACATACTTCAGGTGACGCTTTTCAACTGTAGCTTTTAGGCAGCAATAAAAAAGTCAAGTAAGTATTGTGATTGTGTTTCTGCTACAAAAGGGTCAGACTTGTCTAGTGGCAGTTTTAGTGCCATAAAGAAGCGCAGAAGATTTATATGCCCACTGCAAAGAGCAAATCTGTATTTTATGTAAATAGCTGAGTACATTAGTAAAGTCAGCCATTACCTGCGCTATAATACAGATGAAATGTATGTGCGGGGTGGAGGGCAGCTATGGAGAGATGAAGGGCACTTTTGCTGGGTGGTAATGAGGGAATCCGTGGAGGAGAGAGTGGGAGCACCAATAATGATTGTTGGACTGGGCGCAGGAGGTACTAAAAGACTGTGACGAATGGTATGTGACAAGGTGTTTTTTGAGTGTCTTGAAAGAACGTGCTGATTTAGGGAAGAAGCGCAGGTAAGGTGGCCTCTACTGTTGCACGTATCTTACACACACCATCGATTTTGTGACTGTCTACTAGGTTAGTGTTTTAGAGCAACAGTTTAGCCAATAGCAGAGATGGCATCTTGATGGATGACTGCTGCCGTCACTCGGGTTATAGAGGACAGCTCTGACATAGGATCAGAGACTGAGACATCAGATACTGAGACAGCATCTGAGGGATAGGACAATGGCGCAGACTCTGGTAGTGATTTTTCAGTCAGAGGAGTCCCATTCGATAACTCCTCTTCCAGTACATTATGAGGGAGGTGATGAGGACAGTCCTGCTGTCCCTTCGCAAGCAGTCTGTGCAACTGGGTAATAGTGGGTTAGCCCAACCCAGAGAGCAGGTGAATGCGGCGGCAAGCAGAGAGAAAAAGAGAGTGCTCTCTTGGGAGCTCCCAAATTTAGTTCAGACCCAAATTCCACCGACCAAATCGTATTGTGGAGACATCAAAATTAGCTATCGCAAAACAAACTGGTTTTGTAAGGCAGGCACCTGTGTTTTTGGTCCTGGGTTCGGCGGCCATATAGAGAAACACACTAAACCCAAACATTTCTGGAAACTAGACATTCGGGGGAGTCCACAGAGGTGTGACTTGTGTGGATTCCTCAAAGTTTTCTTACCCAGAATACCCTGCAAAGTTGAAATGTTGAATAAAAACTCTATTTTTCTCGCATTTCTGTCACACAAACTACAGGAATATGCTGGGATCCACAAAATTCCTACCACCCAGTTATTCCTCACCTGTCCTGATAAAAACACTACCCCACTTGAGTACCTACACCTAGTGCCTGCGTCAGGAATGGATCACCCCAGGGTCAACAGCTGTCTCATGTAAAGACAAACATTGACCGTTGTGTGATCTATTCCTGTCACGGGCGCTAGGCCTACCTACACAAGTGAGGTATCATTTTTATCGGGAGACTTGGAGGAACACTGGGTGGAAGGAAATTTGTGGCTCCTCTCAGATTCCAGAACTTTCTGTCACCGAAATGTGAGGAAAATTTGTTTTTTTAGCCAAATTTTGAGGTTTGCAAAGGATTCTGGGTAACAGAAATTGGTCAGAGCCCCACAAGTCACCCCATCTTGGATTCCCCTAGGTCTCTAGTTTGCAAAAATGCACAGGTTTGGTAGGTTTCCCTATGTGCCGGCTGAGCTAGAGGCAAAAATCTACAGGTAGGCACTTTGCAAAAAACAGCTCTGTTTTCTGTCAAAAAATGGGATGTGTCCACGTTGTGTTTTGTGGGCATCTCTTGTCGCGGGCGCTAGGCCTACCCACACAAGTGAGGTATCATTTTTATCGGTAGACTTGGGGAAACGCTGGGTGGAAGGAAATTTGTGGCTCCTCTCAGATTCCAGAACTTTCTGTTACCGAAATGTGAGGAAAACGTGTTTTTTTAGCCACATTTTGAGGTTTGCAAAGGATTCTGGGTAACAGAACCTTGTCAGAGCCCCACAAGTCACCCCATCTTGGATTCCCCTAGGTCTCTAGTTTTAAAAAATGCACAGGTTTGGTAGGTTTCCCTAGGTGCCGGCTGAGCTAGAGGCCAAAATCTACAGGTAGGCACTTTGCAAAAAACAGCTCTGTTTTCTGTCAAAAAATGGGATGTGTCCATGTTGTGTTTTGGGGGCATCTCTTGTAGTGGGCGCTAGGCCTACCTACACAAGTGAGGTATCATTTTTATCGGGGGACTTGGGGAAACGCTGGGTGGAAGGAAATTTGTGGCTCCTCTCAGATTCTAGAACTTTCTGTTACCGAAATGTGAGGAAAACGTGTTTTTTTAGCCACATTTTGAGGTTTGCAAAGGATTCTGGGTAACAGAACCTGGTCAGAGCCCCACAAGTCACCCCATCTTGGATTCCCCTAGGTCTCTAGTTTGCAAAAATGCACAGGGTTGGTAGGTTTCCCTAGGTGCCGGCTGAGCTAGAGGCCAAAATTTACAGGTAGGCACTTTGCAAAAAACAGCTCTGTTTTCCGTCAAAAAATGGGATGTGTCCACATTGTGTTTTGGGGCATTTCCTGTCGCGGGCGCTAGGCCTACCCACACAAGTGAGGTATCATTTTTATCGGGAGACTTGGGGGAACACAGAATAGCAAAACACGTGTTATTGCCCCTTATCTTTCTCTACATTTTTTCCTTCCAAATATAAAAGAGTGTGTAAAAAAGACGTCTATTTGAGAAATGCCCTGCAATTCACATGCAAGTATGGGCACCCCGGAATTCAGAGATGTGCAAATAACCACTGCTCATCAAAACCTTATCTTGAGCCCATTTTGGAAATGCAAAGATTTTCTTGATACCTATTTTTCACTCTTCATATTTCAGCAAATGAATTGCTGTATACCGAGTATAGAATGAAAACCAACTGCAGGGTGCAGCTCATTTATTGGCTCTGGGTACCTAGGGTTCTTGGTGAACCTACAAGCCCTTTATATCCCTGCAACCAGAAGAGTCCAGCAGACATAACGGTATATTGCTTTCAAAAATCTGACATCGCAGGAAAAAGTTACAGAGTAAAACATAAAGAAAAATGGCTGTTGTTTTCAGCTCAATTTCAATATTTTGTTATTTCAGCTGTTATTTTCTGTAGGAAAACCTTGTAGGATCTACACAAATGACCCCTTGCTGAATTCAGAATTGTGTCTAGTTTTCAGAAATGTTTAGCTGTCCAGGATCCAGCATTGGTATCACACCCATTCCTGTCACTAACTGGAAGGAGGCTGAAAGCACCAAAAATAGTAAAAATGGGGTATGTCCCAGTAAAATGCCAAATTTGTGTTGAAAAATGTGGTTTTCTGATTCAAGTCTGCCCGTTCCTGAAAGGTGGGAAGATGGTGATTTTAGCACCAGAAACTCTTTGTTGATGCCATTTTCAGGGAAAAAATCCACAAGCCTTCTTCGGCAGCCCTTTTTTCCCATTTGTTTGGAAAAAATGAAATTTTCACTGTATTTTGGCTAATTTCTTGGTCTCCTCCAGGGGAAACCACAGACTCTGGGTACCATTAGAATCCCTAGGATGTTTGAAAAAAAGGACGCAAATTTGGCGTGGATAGCTTATGTGGACCAAAAGTTATGAAGGCCTAAGCGGGAACTACCCCAAATAGCCAAAAAAGGGCTCAGCACTGGGGGGGGAAACGGCCCAGCAGCTAAGGGGTTAATACTCTGGTAGGCTGGCATAAAGCAATCAGGTATGGTCGTCAACATGGGCATAACAACTCTGAATGGGTGAATTCTGAGGTATGCATAAAAAAGTACTATTTAATATTTGTGAGAAAACTGGGGTGATTGCAGAAGCCTCCTCACATTTTGCCTTCACTTGTTACTAATACTGGTGTTTTCTGACTCTGATGGTGCCCTGAACACTGGTAACCAGTCCCAGGGCCTGTGCTCTGATTTAAATGCAATATACAAATTAGGCATAATCATAATAGGCTCAGACAACCTACCTATAAGTTGCTAATACATTGTAGGTCACGTAGGTCTAGGGACCCCAATATAGTTAGTTCAACATAAGTTCACTACTGGGGTGCCCAGTGTCATTTTAGAAACAGGCCTGTCTTGCTAGCTTCTTTTAAGTTAAATTTAACACCAAATTCGACTTTCGAATTAAAAGCACTTCCAAAGTTCTAAGTTACCCTAAGTTTACATATACATCACCCCTAAGGTCTGCCCTAAGTGCCCCAAGGGTTGGGTGCAGTGTAAATAAAAACAGGGACTTTATAAAAAATGTTTTAGAAGCCCTGGTGAGTGGAAAACAGCAAAAGTTTTTTTTTTCCTTTATAGTGTTTTTGCTCCACAGGCTAACTTTGGGAGACTTTATTTAATATGAATAAAGTCTCATTTCCACTAGCAAAGGGATAGATATCTCAAGTTTGGTATCACATTAAAAGTTAGCATAAATCCAACAACTTCCCATGGGTGTATTTATTACCACTAGTACAGAGAAAGAATTTGAGAACTATTTCTAAAATTTACCAAAATCGGCCCTGTAGTGCCCTTTTCTGATTGGTCAGTTTCTGGCAGCGTGAGCCAAGCTGCGTTATTGAGTGAAGTTGTCTAAACTGAAACAAAGGAAGCATCTGGTGGGAAGAGAACTGCTGCAGCAGATGGCAGGGCAGGATGTGGGAGAGTGGCCAATCTGGTTTTCAAAAGAGGGAAAGCCACCTGTGACAGAAACTGGACTTCCCCCATTTCTTGTTCCCCCAGCCAGATGGGAGACTCAATAATTTTCTTAGGAAAGGGATTCAAAGGTGTAAGAGCTTGGCCTCTTACCTGAAAGGTAGGTTGTTTGCCGGGGCGATGGCTGTTCCCCCGTCCTTCCACGTCACCTCTTGGCACTGCCAATGTAATATTGGAATTCCAGCAAGTGTCCCCAAAAGGGTGGTGGGGATTGAATGAGAGAGAGAGAGAGAGTGAGAGAAGAAAGATATTGTCTCTGCTGCCTGATCTTTCCAGGCTCCCGATGCTTTGGGATGGAGGTAATTGCTGTCAGTGTTAGTTGTTGAGTGTCCGGAGTTATCACACAACCCGTTCCTCACCACCCATTTGGGCTTACAGGAATGCGCCACCATTGCCTGCATCGTCTCTCTGTCTCACACTGCTTAGAGTAATCACTCTTAGTGTAGTTGTTCACACTGAAAACCTATAGCACACAAACACACAACAAAAACTCTTTCCAAAAAGGAATACACATACACTGATTTATGCAGTCAAGTGAAAACCAGCTTTTTCTATTTTTGAGGAATCACTGATATCAATTCTAGACAATACTAAAAGAGTGCCTGCAAAATGAGGATTGTTATCATAACAAGCGATTCAAAGTTACACACATATGAAGGTTGTTCATCTCACAACACTTTCTTTGCCTGACAATGTCTTTTCCAATTTTAGAATGAATCAACAAGGCAGGGTACAGATGCACATAAATGTCAAAGCTTTAATCGTTTCCATACACTCTCTTTATCAACCTCAAAACTTTTGTTCATTCTTGAAAATAATGTCATTTTGTTACACTCTGAGTTTCTTAATCAAAAAAAAAAAAAATTCAGTCAACAGAGCGAGCTTCCTCCACTAAACCTATGTAAACAGCTGCCAGTGCACAGAGGCCTGCAACGATACAGAAGCTTTGCAGGGAATTCCCAAGAGCAGGCACTCAATGTCAGCTTCAAGAAGAACTAGAACAAAGCCAATTACTGACTAATACCTGTGAGGCTTTTTATAGTTTGTGCATGAATGAGTCATGTGCCATGAGTCATGACTAGCATATGGCTCTTGAAAACAGGAGTGCTGCCTAATAATCAGAGAAGGCAGCTGTCCAGCAACATGCAGGGGCTCAGGTGTTTCTAATAAACCATGTATATGCTCCAAAGAACCTTGTGGAGGTTGAGTAAACAAGCCTTGATAAAATCAAGTAGCACTGAGTAAACAGGCCTTGGTAAAAACATTGCGTACATACTTTTCAATCTACAAAGACAACAAGCTTTTTCAAAATAATGGTAAACATTACACCTTAACATAACTACCCCAACTGAAAATCATCAAACCACCAACCCAGTGGGAGTTTATTGCACACAATACAAGAAGCAGGTGAAGGTGAGGGAATCACAACAGAAGGGGTATGTTAGGGATACTTTCACACTAGTGGGTGGGCTCAGTCAGATGTAAACTCTAAGGAGAGATTTCTCCGTGTTGGATTTTTAAAGAATGTTGCTTTCTGGGATTGAGTTTTGCCACACTTCACAGGAAGTGTTCACCCCAGAGGGTGGTACCAATCATTCCATTAGTCAGTGGTGCCCCCTTGGTGCCCCCTTGGTGCCCCCTTCCTTACTAACACAGGAGCAAGGATAAATGTGACAGAGCTGGCCAACAATTCAGATCCCTGTTGGAAGAAGAGTCTGGAGAAAAAGGACTACCCTGCTGAACCCATGGTCTGCACCTGAAGGACTGAACCCATAAGGACTGCACCAGCTGCACGCTTTGGGCTTCACTAAGAAAAGGACTTTGCCTTGCTTCTGCAACTCCAGGAGTAAACTCCCAAAAAGCTACAGGTACAAAGGAGCTGACCAGAGTCCCCTGCATCAAGTCTTGCAAGAAGAGCCCAGTTGACCAGCATCCAGTGGCCATTTGAGGATTCTGGCCAGGTGCATTCTAGGAATTGTAGTCCCCACTACAAAGGAGCAACTCGGAGCTTCTAGAACCTTTGATCACATTTGTGGATACTTCAAGGACACGAAAAGGACCTCAGGAAGAAGATCTGGAAGTTTGGAAATGTTCCTAGCAACTGTTGTAAAAAGCTTCATAAATTGAAGAGGCACATTGTGGGAGTTGTAATCCCTGTCCCAAAGAGGAAAACCAGAGCCTCCGAACCCTTGGCTGGTGCTGTGGACCACTTTCCTGAATCAAGAAACACTTCTGAAAGTAAGTGTAACAGTGTGGGTGGCCTGAACTCTGGACTTTGTCTCTGTCCAGAGCAATCTGTTTTTTAACCCTTTAAATGCTATTTGCTTCTGAGTGCTGGTTGTAGTTTTAATCTTTGAAAATTCATATCACTGGTTCTTTACAATGGATTTTTGTCATTTCTGTGTCATTTTAAAGATGAAAATATTTCCTATTGTCATAAATTGGTGTTGGATTTTATTGAGTGTTGTGTTTTACTTATTTACTGTTTTGTTGATATTCAATTCTTTACACACCTGTCTCCTAGGTTAAGCCCAACTGCTAGTGGGCCATGCTACTAAGGGTTAAGCAAGGATTAATGTATTGAGACCTTGTCTGGACTTACTGGGAGATTGTGTCCTATTGCTAAGTGTAGGTACCTATCTGCCCTTGCCAATAACCCACTTTTCAACAATATTTTATTATTAAATAATGAGTATGTGCTATTTGTATATATAATTTTAAATTAATTTATATTTCTTCATTTCTAAACTACTTTACATAATTAAATGTAATATTATTTGCAAAGTGGTTTTATTGAAAGTCCCTACGTTAATTACTTTCTCGGGAAGGCTCTATCATTGGTTAGCCTTGAGTAGCCCTGAAGTTACTACCAGTGTAAGTTACATCAAAAGTGTAAGTTACAACAAAGTGCATTTTGTGAATATGGTCAACTTACTCAAAATTGGACACTTACTCAAAAGTGTAAGTAAGCTTTGTGATTCTGGCCCCCTGTTTTTAGATGTTTGCTACAATTCCTCAAACATCTTATATCACACAAATCTTCAAACAAATGCTGTTTTCCAGTCTCCTTCTTCCCTTCCACGCCTCCCCCAACAACTCTTCATTCCAGTATATTTGCGTGCCATCCTTCATCTTGGAACATTTTTTTTTTTTTTTTTTAATTTAGGGTGTATTTTTTATTGTCATGCAATTGTTCTGCAAACATTAAAATTATTCTTGTTATTGGTAGTGTTGCTGTTGTGTGTAGTCTTTTAATGGTTAGCTAAACATATTTGGTCACAATGGTTAGCACACAAAGCAACAATATGGCTCTTAAGGAGCTTTTTTGTCTGCTGTTTATGGTCTTGCAATATTTAATTTATCTTTTCAGTTTGCACATTTAGGGTTATGTACCACTGTCTGCTTGTTTTGATGCTCACAGCAAATATTTACATAGTGAAAGTATACCTCATGGCTGCCTTTTACTGCAGTGTGGGTTGATATGAAAACATATTCTGTCTGAGAGGCAGATAATTTGTAGTGACAAATTTGTATTTTACGAGTAAGTTAACATGATGCCTAAAGGAAAACAACTTTGTCACGTATCCAATGAAGAAGGGGGATTATGTATAGCAAAGCTGTTGCTGTCGGGGCCAAATTTAGTTATGTAGACCTTTCTTATGCAAAAGAGATTTTAAGTTCAGCAGGAGTACCCTTAATTAAGATATGTCTGTTTATCATGCAGGAGTGACCAGTGCGGGCACAAATACAATTCGACAGCCCAAACAGAAATCACAGAGATACCCAGCACAGATTCAAATTTAACTCTACAGCACCTTAATGATCCAAAGATACTCTCAGTTTGGAATACAACCCAATGAGAAATATAGATTTATTAAAAAGCAGGGCTTTTTATGCCGACCTGTACTGTATAGTGATTTTCAGGCCAAGTAAACTATCAATAACTAATGAAATTAGAGCAGCCTTCCTGACACAACTAACAAACTACTGGGAGGTGTGAATGCTATTCCCTTCAAAGTATGAAACCCTCTTTGTAGAAATCTTCAAATAATTTTATGTTAAATTAGTGGCCCTTTTCCAATAAAGGTATAACAGTCCTGAAAAGAAGTGCTAATCTCTGAAAAGTAATAGAGTCTCCTGCGGTCTCTTCTGCTATGACATATTAGCCTTGTAGCCCCTGGCCCTTTCTGAAGAGTCAGCCTCAGACTGTTTGCCTTTTCCCTTCACGTTTTGCTGAGTTTGGTTTTGTTGGCTTTGGGACTCTGGACACTTTGCCACTGCTAAACAGTGCTAAAGTACATATACTCTCGCCCTAAAACATGGTTTGATTGGTATATATCTAATTGGCATATTTTATTTACCTATAAGTATCCAGTAAAGTCTACCACTTTGCCCATGGCCTGTACATTGAATGGCACTGGTGGGCCTGCAGCACTGATTGTGGCACCCACTTCAATAGCCCTTTAAACATGGCTCATGCCTCCCATTGCATGGACTGTGCATGCAGTTTTTAACATCCATGTCGACCTCGCAAGTTAACCATCTGAGCAGACTCAAACTGTCCTTTTTAATACATAGAAGTCACCCCGTAAGGTAGCCCCAGACAGCCCAATGGCAGGGTGCAGTGCATATAAAACATTGAACATATACCTTGAAGTTTGACATGTTCTCTATTGCACAGCCTATCCCTCCCAATGGATAACAATGTGATTGCCTTATTACATTTTATAAATGTAAAAGTAATTTCCAATTGGGAATAAATGGGACCCCCTAGTTTAGTGTCTTAGAAATCATACTTTAAAATCACAAATTACAGTGATATCAGAGTTTAAACTGTAAATCTGAAAATGGCACCTTTAGAAAGTTGACATTTTCTGGCTTTAACCATCTGGTGCCTTCTGCCTGTCTCTGAATGCAAGTCTGGGTGGGTGACAGCTCGGCTGTGGTGCATTCCCTTCAGACAGGCACACACAATGGGAGCCTAGGTGTGACTGATGAGATATCCACATCCTGGTGGGCCATCCTATGCAGGATGGGAGAGAGGAGCTGACACATGCAAATGAATGGGCTGTGTCCTGATTCTACACAAAGGTCTTGATGACCTTGTATTGTCACCCCAGCCAGCTTGGAGCCAAGGCAGGTTAGGAAAGGAAGTCCCTGAACTTCAAAGCCACTGTATAGAACCTCTTCCCACCTTTCAAACCCAGGAGTTCAAAGTATACTTGCTGGGCCACAGACACCACCACTTCAGAACACTTCTGGACCCGTGGATACTCTTCCAGGAAGAAGAACTGCTTTCCTGCTGAAAGGACTTTCATTCTTTTGGACTCTGCTGGACTCCTGCTTTGCTGTGCTGGCCTGCTACCTGAAGCCCTCCTGCATGGGGAAGGAGAACTGGACCTGAACCCTCCATTTTGAACCAAGGACCCCAGAGTGACTCAAAGGGCTAGTCTGCTGGCCTCCTGATCTGAGCCTCAGGAACATAACATGCTCCCTACAGCTTCTGGACCTGACTTCAACAAGCTCCTCACCCCCAAGAGGCACTTCTAAACTCATAGGCCCATTGGAAGGCTTTTGCTACTTTTGAAATCAAACTTTTAATTTTAGGCTCTTTGCAAATGCGAACAAGCTTGCTCACACCAGAACTGTACCATCCACACAAAGAATCAGCACAAGCAACTGCAAGTTCATCGTTTGCATAGCATGCTTCACCGCTTTCAGCCATAAGGCTCCAGTCTGCCCATCTGTGGGAACCGGCTGACTCTTCGTGCGAAAGAACCAGTGCCAGCAATGTTCTCCTTGCTCCCAGCAAGCTTCTTCCAAATGAAAGGGACTCTTGTTCACACTTTGAGAAGGTAAAACTTTAGCAGGACTTGTCTGGGACCACATCCAACCTGTGGCCTGAACATTTTGGCTTCATGTGATCTAGCCTGGCTAGATAGCCCTATTTGGCACTTGTTTGCTTTTAAGCACCTTACTGTATTTTATTCTTTAGAAAAATGTGTTATCTTGATTTCTAATTATTAGATTTTTGTCATTTTACTCTTTTTTTAGTCATACAATTAAGCTCTATTTTTCTATCCAGTTGTGGTGTCTTCTTGTGTGGTGTTTTCACAGTGTTACTGTTTGAAATTATGCACAAATATTTTGCACATTGCCTCTTAAGTAAAGCCTGCCTGCTCCGTGCCAAGCTACCAGAGGGTGAGAACAGGTTTATTTATGGTGTGTATCTGGTTTACTGTGACTAGGACTGGGGATCCCTCTTGGACAGGGTGCATACCTCAGCCAAACAAAAACCCAATTTTTAACAAGCCCCAATGCCTTACATATGCGCTAATGTACAGCAATTCTGCTCAGAAGTCTCTCTATTACCACTTCATACATTGAATCTACATCTAATACTCTATGGGCATTTGGATGTGAGCAGGATGTTTGTGTACACATATCACAGGTAGGTTGCATTAAGTGTGCAATGTATACAGAAACGCTCATCATTTATGAAGCTCTTAGATAATCAATCAAAAATGACCTAAAAACAGCAATTTTTGTTCCATTGAAAACAGAAATTTTTGCTTAAAATACAAATCAGACTTTCAAAAGTCAATAAAATCAGTTCAAACTGCATAGTGATTAGCTTTTATAGATTTAAGATTGTGCTATATAAAAAACAGTAAAATATAGTCGATAGTGTGCAAAATCTGGTGAAGTCATTTATATTTATAGTACCATTGTTTTCAGTCTCAGACAGTTCCCACAATATTAAGACAGAGGAGATGAATCGTCAGTGTGTTGTCCCTCGAAGACTTCCCTTACCTAGTTATTAACACATTATGGAAAGATGGTTAGCCATGTATAGCAGGCCTTCAATGAAATGGAAGGGAAGATTGGGAAAGCTTCATGTTCGTATATTTAGTTTTAGGGATTTAAGGAATGTGAATTTCTCTTCAGCAGCCACATTAACCAAACAATCTCTTTTACCAGGATTGAAACCTGGCTTATGTAAAAACAAAAACTTAAGATCCCTGAATCAGGTACCTTAGCCCCACTCGGCTATATCTCACAACATCACAAAGGGCTTTTGGCTGGAACAGTGTGAGTCCAATTTAGGTTCAGTCTCAGACAGGTCCCACAATCTTAAGACCGAGGAGATGAATCGTTAGTGTGTTGTCCCTCGAAGACTTACCTTACATAGTTATTAAAATATTATTGAAAGGTGGTAAGCCATGCATAGCAGCTCTTCAGTGAAATGGAAGTGGAGGTTGGGAAGGTTCAGGTTTGTACATTTACTTTTAGGGATTTAGGGTATGTGAAAACTTCTTCAGCAGCCACATTAACCAAACAGTCTGTTTTACTAGGATTGAAACCTGGCTTATATATTAACAAAAAATAAAGCTCTCTGAATCAGGTATATTAGCCCCACTAGGGCATATATCACAACATTACAAAGGACTGTTGGCTGGAACAGTGTGAGTGCAATGTAAGTTGCTCATGACTTGTGATGGACGCTGGCACATTCCATATGGCTAAGAGTTTGATTCATAACCACCATTTCTGTAATAGGAAAGGTCAGGAAAGTTAGCTTAAAAACATTACACAGTGTGCACAGTTGTGCAGTGGCTGCAAACCCTTGTTTGTCATAACTTCTATGAGATTTGAGAGAGAACCTCAAAGTATGTCCATTCAGTGCTTGGCCTCTCAGCTGTGACTGCTAATTAGTGCTGGCACTGAATGATTAGATAGGCATCCCTTTTGAAAGCTGGTATACAGGTATTGCATAAATAAATTATTTGACACCAAAACAACAAATATGTATTCAGTAGAAACAGAGTTTTTTAAAGTTTTTAGCAAACTTACTGGCAAAAAAATCAAAACATCAACCACAGACATCTAGTCATTTAAGAATGAGTCAAAGTAAAAAAGTATGACCGACCCCAAAGAAGTGCTGGTCGGATACAAGAAGTGGATTGAGTGCTTCCAAGAAATTTTGAGAAAAATGTTATGAGAACTTTACGTTCAGCAGGGCAAGTCTCCAGACCGTGTCTGAGTATGGAGAAACATCCTCGGGGATCCTTGGGATGAAGCTGCACTGATGATTTCTATGTTGTGACTTAGGGCCAGATTTACAAGGCCCTAGTGCTATACTAGCGTTATTTTTTTGATGCTCTAACATGGCATTAAGGTGGCCATTCTCCTTCACCATATGTACGAAGTGATGCAATGCTTGCAGTGTGCCACATTGCAACCTCTTGCATGACATTATGCCTGTGCCAGGCATAATGTATGCAAGGGGGGTGTTCCCACAATGGGAGGCCCTGAGGCCAACCCCCTATAAGCACCCAACCTTGCACCGTGAACAGACTTCACCCATGCACAAGGGAGGTTGACTGCAAAACCTGCCCTGCAGCCAGACCTTGCAGCCAATACCCCCTAACCACCCAAACCCATGCTGTGCCCAGCCCTTTGGCTGTGCAAGGCAGGAGTTGATCACAAATTCTATGGATGTGAGAATAGGTGTGAGTGGGTGTATCCGAGGGTGAGAGTGGCTGTCAGATTGTCTGCCTTGGTGTGAGAGTGCATGCGGGTGTGTCAGTGTGTGCATGGGTATGGGAGTTGGTGCATCAGGGTCTCAGTGGGTCTCTGTGTGGGTGCATGAGTGTCTGAGTGGGTCTTTGAATGGGTTGATTGAAAGAGAGACAGAAGTAGAGAAAGAAAGTGAGATGGAAGAGATAGAGTTTTTCAGGCTTTAAAATTATATATACTTAGAATGAAATATTTATGTTTGATTTAAAATACAAAATACATTTGTTCTTTAAAAAAAAAAAACAATACTTTATTTTTTTATTAAACTTAAAGAGGGAAATTAGTCCAGTTGGACTCAAATCCCTAAAGCTCATTGTGAAAGTCTGCAACCTTCACACTGAGCTATAGTTTTTTTCTTTTTTTAATTGATTTCTTAGCCCTTTATGGGCTATCTAAAACCACAAGTCAGCCCTCAACTGTTTCGTCATGGTCCCTAAATATTTGTTTATTTATTTTCATAAAATAAATATGTATTTTAATAAGAAGCGCTTACGGGCTACCTGGCATTCACGGGGTAGCCTTAAGGTTTCCTTCACAGTGCCAATGCTTCAGCAAGGACAGAGCTGCTTTAACAGCGGTTCTGTGCTTGCTGAAACATTAAAACTCTGTCCCCTGCATGTGTGCAGGGTACAGAGATGAAAGCTTTGGATTTTGACAGCAGGATCTGCTTTACAGGACCCACTGTCAAAACAGGAAATGCTTGCTGTGGCTTGGCTTCAGAGCTTCAGCTAAGCCACAGAAACCAGCTATGTCCTGGGGGTGGGCACCACAGAACATAGCAGGAGCTGGCCCTGTGGGATGGTGGTCCCCAGGCCCATCCGGGGCTCCAAGAAGGGGTGCTGTGCACACAGCCCAGGGAAGGTGGTGGTCCCCGGGGTTTGGTGGTCCCAAAGGGACCCCCTTTATTTTTTTAATATTTGCCCTTGGGGGTAGTGGTCCCCTGGTCATGGGAGGGCCATGTGGTCCCCCACTCGAAATTCAGTGTAGCCTGGGCAGTGGTGGACCCCATGTCTAGGGGGTTGCAAGGGCCCCTCCTCATAATTCAGCGTAGCCCTGGGGATGGTGGACCCCATGTCTAGGGGGTTGCAAGGGCCCCTCCTCATAATTCAGCGTAGCCCTGGGGATGGTGGTCCCAGGACATGGGGAGGCAACCCCCCGCATTACGTTCATTTAATGCCATGGGGAGGTGGTGGTCCCTGGGCAGCAGGGGGCATGTGCCCCCAATTACTTATGAATTGCATTGGGGAGGTGGTGATCCCCAGAGTAGTGGGGGGTATGCAGCCCCCCACATATACCTTATAAGTGCTGGGGAGGTGCCAGTCCGTGGGGCAGCAGGAAGGGGACACGAGGCCCCCCGCTTTTTATCTTTTTATACAAATGCTCCCAGGACTTGGCCCACCTGGGGGCATTATAGTAATGAAGCGTAGAAGCCTGCACTTGTTTTTTTTTTATTTTATTGTGGCTCCATGGATCCACCATGACTCCGTCCATAAAATAAAAAAAAAATGCTTTTTGGCCCCAGGGGTCGGGGTGTGCATATCTTGGTCCCTTTTCTTTATTTTGTACATTCTTTTGGGACTTCAGCCAAGTCCCAAGATGGCTAACCACAAGTCAACAAATTCAGCCAATCAGATATATGAGCAAGATCGGGGGCGGTCACAAATCCTTTGCGTACCTAGATACCCAAAACTGGATTTTCTTTAATTTCCCTAAAACATCATAACGGAATTACACCAAAACAAAAGAGCACTCTTTCTGGACCAGGACCTACCTTCCTGCCACATTTGGTGAAATTCCGTCCAGTAGTTTTTGTGCTATCACTGTTCAAATCTCTATGGAACAATGAATGGGGAAAACCTGTTTTGAGACCCTCCCTTTTTCTCAGCCTGCCCTTTGACAGATCACCGCAAATCCTTCCATACAGTAACTGATGGGACTGGCAAATGTTTTTAGAAAGTTTCGGAAAGATTCATCAAGCAGTGCCAAAGATATAAGAAAGTAAACAAATGCTTTTTATTTGGAAAATGGGTCTTAACTATAACTACCTAGTGGCGACTTGCCCAAATGTTTGATGCCATTTGACGAATCTTCACAAAATCTTCTCAGAAAAGTGTGCCACTGATTCTTCTTGCACACAGTAAGTTTCAGAGTGATCCTTCAAGTGTGGGACAAGAGAAATGGAGGTAAAAAAAACTAAACATTAAAGGGGAAATGAAGTTGCATATCTAGATCGGCAGATCCATTGCAATGTTTTCTCGGTGATCAGGCCATATTTAAGAATGTGCGTGCCAGCAGGAATGCTGTGATTGGCTGATCGCAACATCACCAGAAAGTTGCGGCTGCCATTTTAGGTAATGGGACATGGTGCCTGGGGCTGGAAAATAAAAGGAAAAGTGGTATAAGGGGTCAGGGTGGAGGTACTCTGACAACAGGGATGCGATACAGTGGTCTTTCAGGGTTCTTTTTTTACAATGCAAGACATTTGCAAATACAATATGATGCTGAAAGCGGCCGCCCATGTAAAATTGTAAAAGATTTGTGAATATTGGTGAAAAACGTTTTAAAAAATACATTCACAGACTGATTCAGACACTAATTAATTCACTCATAGGTGCACGCAGAGACTCATGTGCCTACTAACACAATCACATTCATGCAGCTACCCACATACCTATTCAGGCCCTCATGCACACACTAACAGACCCACTCAGACACTGATGGACCCACATTCAGAGACCCACTCAGAGACTCATGCACCCATTAAAAGACCCACTCAGAGTCACAAACCCACTCACAGACCCACTCAGATACTGATGCACCCACTCACAGACCCTAACGCATCCACTCACAGACCTGCTCAGACACTGACACACCCGCTCACAGGTCAACTTAGACACTGACATACCCACTCACAGACCCACCAAGACACCCTCTCACAGATCTACCCAGCCACTGACACTGCCACTCACAAACCCAGTCAGATACTGATGCAATTATTCAGACCACCATGAATCCACTCACAGACCTACTCAGACTCTGATGCTCCCACTCACATGCCCACTCAGACACTCATGTACTTGCCCACAGGCACACTCATACCCTCAAGCACACACTTACAGACCCAGTCAGGCACTGATGCACCCACTCACATACAAATTCAGACCCTCATGCACCTACTAACAGTCCCACTCACACACTGGTGCATCCACTCACAGACCCCCTCTGGCCCTAATACACCCACTCACAGACTTATTCAGACCCTCACTCACAAACTCACTAGACACTTACACACCCACTTACAGACCCAATTAGACACTGATGTACCCACTCAGACACTACTGTAACCACTCAGAGACCCACTCTGACCATCATGCACCTAGTCCAAGACACACTCAGACACTTACACACCCACTCACAGACCTACTCAGGCTCGTGCATTTAGTTCCAGACCCACTCAAAGAGTCATGCTCCCACTCACGGACCTACTGAACTACTGTGCACCCTCTCACAGACCCACTCAGGCCCTAACACATCCACTCACAGACCTGCTCAGACACAGATGCTCCCATGAAAAAACCCACTTAGGCACTGATACACCAACTCACAGATCCACTCGGACACTCATGCATCTGCTCACAGACCCAGTCAGGCATTGACACACCCACTCACATACCCACTCATTCCCTCATTCACCTACTCGCAGACTCACTCAAACACTGATGCACCCACTCACAGATGAACTCAGACCCTCATGCACCCACTTTTAGACTCACTCATATATGGATGTGCCCAGTCAGGGGCACAATCTAACTCTTATTTACACAGTCACAGACACACTCAGAGATTTATACATGTGCTCATCGAGTTATTTCGAAAGTGATGTCCATAGTGTGACGTAAAAATGTTCTTATAAATATAGTTATGAATGTTGAATGGGATAGTGTCAATTGAATGCCCACTTTTGTTTTGTGTAATCTTGACTATGTCATGAAGGACATAACATCACTGCAAATATTTAAAAAAATAGAAGAAAATGAACACACATTTTTTGCCATAGGCTGGTCCTGAGAAGAGTCGTTGTGTTCAATGTGAGTATGTGACCCCTACATGTAAGACCGGATGCTTAGTTTCAGGTTGGGAAGAATCTCCTTGTTGCCTTCATCTTTGAAGTCCACACCATTCATGTCAAAATGAAGGTTGTTGTTGGGGATACAGCTCATGGTATGGTCTCTGAGGAATGCAGAAACAGTTTTATTAACATGTTTCCTGACTTTGTAAATCTGTGTACTGAGCTGATTAGACCACTTCCATTTCAGTCATTTGCATATGTTGAAGTACACCAAGACAGTGTGAGGAAAAAATGGCATCAGTTCTGCTAAGGTATCCTTCAAAAGGATTTACAGTCCTACCAAGCCAGTGTGCCTAGGTCATTTCCAACACAGTGCACAGTCATGAGGTCAGGGGGTTGGCCATCTTTAATCCGTTAAACTAAAGGTAACGATTAATGCCTCTTTAGCCCTGTCTGGCCAATCCAATTAATGTCAACATTAGCCAAACCCATGTCTCTGCCAATACCACTCTTTCTAGAAGCCTCCCTAGCACAAAAGACACATCTGTGGCCCACAGTCCACACTCTAACCATTTTGAATTGAAGCAACAATAGCAGACAGAAGAAGGCTGGGATGAATGAGGTAGTTTTAAAATGGAAGGCAGTTAAAATAAAGGTGCACTTTAGGTTTAATAAAAAGTATTTGATTGGATGCTGTGAATGTGCCAGTGAGTAAAATTAGGTAGTGTCTTGAAAGGAGTAGTAAGTTCATTGGGTCTGATAAAAAAAAATGTGATAAAATCTTGGGTATGCTTTTCATCTGTACAGTAAAACACACCTGCTGCAGCTCGTTTCGCAACTAGTATACCCCTTCTAGAATGTTCTGCAAAATTAGATCCTCCTGGCTCTAGTGGGTTGTTATGTAGACAGTGCTAAAAGTGTATTGAAGGAAGGGTGTTGAGAAGTGAAATCTCTCTTTTAAAAAATTAAATGTGGTGTACACATGATTTAATAATAAGGGTTTAATTTCCCCCTGAGAGATGGCTGATAAATTGTACTGTAGTGAAAATGTATTAAAAAATCAAGCTCTATATGTTTTTTGACACCTGTTTTTGTGACCCAATTACGACAATCACAATTAGGATGCAAATATATACAAAAAGTATGCCATTTTGTTCTTCTTTAGAAAAGTGCACAACAGGGTTAACACATACTAACCATTCAGATCTGAACTTACAAAAGTAAAATATGAAAGGTGTGTTTTTATTTGCTGCCTTCTACGGTATTAGACAGTGCAAAGTTGAAAATGTTGCTATTCATGGTTGCTTTGAATGAGAGTGGTGTGTCATTCATATGCTTATTTTTCACAGTTGCTGAGACCATTGAATCTATCTAGTAGGAGTGAAAAAGTACTATTCCAACAACGATCTCAATCTTAAGGTATGTGAATTACATTTATTTCTGAAAAAAGAAAATGATTAAAAATGCACATGTCTATGTGAGATTGTTAAAAGAAAGTACATATATATATAAATATATATATATATACATATAGAAAATTATTGAAAGTAGTTGAGATGCTCTATCAGAGGTAGTGTGAGTGTTTTTCTATATTTGTTAATAGGTGACTAATATGCAATTTCTCTGAGGTGCAGTGTAGGTGTGTGGGAGGTTGGTTTGCAAAATGCTACTGTGGGACGGCATTTTATACATGTGCTGCTTTATTGCATGGTGTAATTAGTACAAAAACAACTGCATGCTAAGGTTCAAAGTTATACCTAACTATACATTGGTAGATGTGAAATATTTACATGTCTTTACATGATGTGCTGTTAAGAATGTTTTACTTTGAATTCTGATGGTTATATTTATTCCATTTTAAAAGAAGATTATGAGACTCAAAATTGAAAGGGAAAAACATACACTCTAGGTGTATTTGAACCTTGAGCTTGTGGAAGTTAAGAGCAATATATTAGATACTTGTTGGAAAGTGGATTATTGTAGGGGCAGGTAAGTAGTTACCCTTATCAATAGGCCTTGTTGTGTAGCCATTTTAGTTATAGCTTAATGCACATTATTTTAGCACACTAGGCCTGCCAATGTGAACTTTAACCTAGAAATATTTTATTCAGCCTTGTTTATTATTTTAACAATAGCCACTTTTCAGGTCTTGTTTTTTTTCTTTCTATCTCGCTGTTTTGCTTAGGCCAGCACTATGTTCTAAAACAAGACATTCTTGTTCACTCTGTGCTTCTTTCAAGGCTGGAGTAAGATAGGTTGCCAGTGAACGTGGTAAAAGTTTTGTCGCTGGCAATCACAGAAAAACACACATCCTTACGTAGGGACTGTTTCTCAGAACATCAGCTGTTTTGTTAGATAAACACTTCCCTGTCCCTTACATGTTAGAGCGAAATTCCAGCCAGAGGACCACAACTGTATGCTGATTGCTGAATGTTTCACTGCAGCTGCTTATACAGACTTCAGGCATTTGCTCAGGTATGGGGGATGATGTCTTCCCAGGGGAACCTGAAGGGCAGTATTAGAGCTTAATATGCTGTGCTCTATTATAGCCTAGGTAGGGATTAGTCTATTGACTCTAGTGGCAATATGGCAGTGTTAATCCTATGCTTCCCTCTCCTTGTCACAATATTAATTCTGTTATGCTGTATCGTCCTGGTTATTGCAGTACATGCTTTGCTATCTAAGATGCAGCCTTGAGCAGTCAATTATGTCATGTGCTTGGCTGCCCAAGAGATCAGGCACTGCTAGTTAGCCAGAGCAAAACCCGGATTGTGGCGACAGGTGTCACCTGCAGTGGGCTAGGACTCAGTCTCCCACACCACAGGTGATTCTGCCATTCAAATTCAGTAGTCTCATTAGAATAATGAGAGCCTACACGATAGACTCAACCCCCCCTAGGTCTAGTCATGGTCTCAGTAAGTTAATCCCAGCTAAACCCTCTGCAGCTTGGCAATGAGTAGTTAGGCTTAACTTGGGAGACAGGTGTGTAAGGCATTTCAAAATCACAAATCAGTAAATAAGTAAAACACAAAACACAATAAAAATCAGACACAAATGTATAAAAAGAGATGATATATATTTTTTAAAATGACACTAAAATGACAAAAATCCAAAATAAATCCAGAGATATGAATTTTTAAACAGTAAGGCCCATATTTATACTTTTCTAACGCTGCATTTGCGCCACTTTCTAACGCAAAAGTGGCTCAAACTTACAAAGTACAATTGTATTTTGTAAGTTTGTGCCACTTTTGCATCAAAAAATTACAAAAATGCAGCCCTAAAAAAGTATAAATATTGGCCTAAATGTTTTTAGTGCATAGAAACTGAAAGTGCCAATGTAGACATCTGGTCGCACTCGACCGGGGCAAAGTCAAACTTTGAGGCTGACCGCAATGGAGGCCTGCTTGGCTACAGTGATTGGGAGGTCTTGGTTAAGGTTTTACCTTCAGACTTTTTCTTGAAGATTTTCTGGACCGGGACAAAGTCATAAGTTGAATCGGACCTCCCTGGAGCCCTGTTCGGATTTGCATCACAGGAGACCTAGGTCAAGCATCCTATGTTTGGACTTAAGCAATTTTTCGGGGTGAAAATCTTCATCGAGAACCAAGATGAAATTGAAGCTGACCTCCCTGGAGCCCTCTTCGGATATGCTGCTTGGGAAGCCTCAGTCAACTTCTTATGTATAAAAGTAGAATTTTTTTGGGAGCTTTTTCTGTTCGATGTTGGATGACCCTCCACAGCAAGCTGATTTCGATGCAACTTCATCACATTGTCTTTCCATGAGTCCCCGGGGAAATCCTAGAAGCCTGGAGCTTTTCAACAGGATGGGACTGCAAGTCAGGCCGGGCTACAGTCGACTTAAGCCAGTTTGACTCACAAAGCAGGTCGGTCCCCTTATGGAGCTTTTTTCCAAAGTCTCCTCAAACTTCTGGATCTTCTTCCAGAAGTTCTACTAAGGTTATTTAGGTGTCCAGAACTCACCCGAAGGTTTCAGAATCTTTGATTTGCTCCTTGGGGGTTAAGACTCCAACTCCCAGAATGCACCTGGTTCAAATTCAAAAATGACCACTGGTCAGCTGATCAGTTTCTTCAGGGCGTGATGTAGAGGACTCAGGTCACCTATTGTCTACCTGTAGCATACAGGAAGCCCCTTCTTGAAGTAGTAGAAGTCAGTCAAAGTCATTTCCTAGGTGAAGCCCAAGTGTGCAGCTGGTGCAGTCCTTCTGAGTGCAGTGTCCAGGTGTAGGTCAGGGATACAGCAGGGCAGTCCTTCTTCTTCTTCTCGTGTTCCTGTAGGGATCTGAGGTGGGGTTGCTGCTCTACCAATTTTATTCACACTCCTGTGGTGAAAAGCAGGAGGTCCTCTGTCCAGTCACGTGCAGGCCACCACCCTTTTTATTTGACCACTTTCTGGGAAGTGTGGTAAAAATCAATCCCAGAGAGAAACATTCCTCCAAAATCCAAGATGGCAAAAATTCTATGTTATAGTTTAGGTCTGACTCAGCTCATCCACTGGTGTGGCTAAGGTCCCCTTAACACTCCCATTCCTTAATCTAATCAGGGGGCACCTGGCTGTCTGGGTTTGCAGGAAATGGGGGAGGTACGGTTGCTGTCCCAAATGCCCTTCCCTCCCTTGAAGATCAGTTTGCCTGCTCTCCCCCCATCCTGTTCTACCATCTTCTGAGGTAGATCTCCTCCCACCAGATGCTTCCTTTGTTTCAGCCCAGGCCACTTCAGCCTCAACAAGGCAGTCTGGCTCAGGCTGCTAGAGGATGACCATTAGGGCACAAAGTTGGTAAGTTTTAGTAAGAGTTGTAAAATGTTTTCCAGGTACAGGTTATATTAAAGGCAACAGTGTCAAGTTGCTGGATTTCATATAACCTTTAATTTGATACTAAACATGCCACATTTAGCTCCTTTCTATGGAAAGCAAGACTTTATTATTTTATAATAACGTCTCTCCATATGAGCCCATGGAGCCCATTTATTTCAATGCGTTAAACACTTTTAGCTATTTTCCCTCACCATGGTTTCTAAAACACCTTTTATAAAGTCCCTGATTATAGTTACACTTCACCCAACCTTAGGGGTGACTTATATGTAAAAATAAGGTAGCTTAGGTCAAATTTGGTGTTAACTCTGTCTTTAAAGCAGCCAGCCCCAAATGCAAACCTGTCCTTAAAATGACACTGGTCACCACAGCAGTGCACCTATGAGTGTACTACCTATGCTGGGGTCCCTAAACCTATGTATCCTACCCTATACTAGTGACTTATAGGAAGCACAGGCCCTGGGACTGTTTAGCAGTGCCAGGTCACCATCAGAGACAGTAAAACACCAGTATAATTGAAACATGGGGGCAAACAGTTAGGGGGGTTCTGCAGTCAGCCCTGTTTCCCCACAATACTCTTTAGGTTAGGTATTGATAAATTATAAGGCAGAATAATATGTTCTTAGATGCTAATATTTGATCTTTAAACTAATATAGAGTCAGATGTGTAGTGCACAACTGGTAAGCATACTTAAACACATAGGCCCTAATTCTGTCCTTGGCAGTAAAATACCGCCTACCGCTGTAGTCGCAGCGGCCAAAGACCGTCACCGCAGCTACCATCCATCTGCCAGATTATGAGCACAGCGGGACTTCCACCACAAGAAGGGCAGAAATTTGTCAGTGATCATACTGGTGGATGGTTGTAAGGTGGTACTGCTACCACCAGCACCGCCACACCAGTAGACAGCCGCCAGCCGTATCATGACCTGTGATACGGCCTGGCAGTGTTCTGCTGGCAGGCGCTGCTGTCGGTAGCAGCGCCCCTTCCCTGCCCGATGACCAACTGGAAGAAGGTAAGTTGGGCTTCTGACAGGGGAGGGAGGTGGGGGGTGTTGGGTGTGTGGGGGGGGTTATGTGCATGAATGTGTGAGTGTGTGTGTGAATGTGTCTGTGTGTGTAGTGTTGTTTGCGTGGGTGTATGGATGTGCGTGAATGCATGTATGAATGGTAATGTGAGTGTATGTCTGCATGTCAGTTTGAATGTGTGTACGTATGTGTGGAGCATGACTGGATGTATGCGTGTATGCCAGGATGAGTAAGTGGGTGTATGCGTGGTGCATGTCTGCATGTGTGTTTCGGAGGGCTGGGCAATCGGAAGGGGGTGAGCATGGTTAGAGGGGGATATCTGACACTGTTTGGGGGGGTGGGTGAGCCACCTACCAGTGACAGGGAACAAATTCCCTGTTACTGCTAGGGCCTACCACCATGGTTTTTATGGCGTTGCTAATGTCGTGAAAACCATGGTGGTAGGTTGGCTCAAAATGCTGACGGTGGTACTATGGCGGCCGCTGAGCTGGAGATTAATATCTCCGGTCCAGCGGCTGCTACTGCAATGGCTGTCTGAGTGGAGAAGTAATGTGGCTGTATGTACCGCCAGTCTGTTGGCTGTACTGCCGCCACATTATCACTCACCGCCGGAGTCATAATGACCCTCATAGTGTTTAACTATGGGTCAGCCTTAGGAGTGAAGACCCTGACTACAGTGTAACACATGCATGTTCTCATGGCATGTACTGGGTGTTCACTCACATACTCATGATGTATATCTATATACAGCAGTATCAAATGCAATTGGAGCGCCCGCCACATGCCCTTCTATTTTCTAACAAAGGCAGTCAGGTATTTGTTCAGCTATGAGTATGCCCACTTAGCCATAGAGGTACTAAAACAGAGAGTCACATACTGCCACATTTACTAAAGTTATCTCATAGCACTTCTATAGGTGGACGTCTACATTCAGTGAAAAATATAAGGAAGTACTGACATAATCTTGTTATGTATGCAAAGAAATATTGCTTTGATCATGGGTGAGTCCTATTAATACAGCTTCTGAGTGTGCACTTTGACTGCCTATTCAAGTTTGTCTCTAAAGACCCAAAGGAAAGTCTAAAACCCATATTTTAATAGAAATACGTTACCTCTAAGATATGTTGCAGGTATGCTATCAAGTATGGTGCTTTGTGCCTGGGTAATAGAGAGATGTCCTTTTCTGTATTAGAATCTTACTCATTAACTTGCAGACTCATAAACCAAGCACTATGTAGAGAGCATACCACGCATAAAGGAACAGACATACAGGTTTCCAAAGAATAGCTCCAGACAGAGTAACACATATACTTCTACATTCACTCACGTGCTCAGAGTATACTTCTATATGCACTAGTTCAAAGTCATAGAGGTACTAAAACAGAGGCTCACGTATTGCAACATTTACTGTAATATCCCATAGTACTTGCATAGGTGGGCCTTTACATCCAGTGAGAAATATAAGGAAGTACTCACATAATCATGTCATGTATACAGAGAAATACTGCTTTAATCATTGGTGAGGCCTACTACTGAAGATCCTGCAAGTGCACTCCGACTGCCCACTCAAGTCCTTCTTTAAATACCCTTTCACAAGTCTTAAACCCACCTTTTAGTAGAAATAACTGTGACAACGTTTTTATTGCTAGTTAAGTATTACAAGTATTTAATGTGAAACTATATAATTAAAACATAAATCCACCTTTTTTTATACTTTTCAGAAATAACGCTCTACTTAAGTAAACAGAGGTACAATGCTGTCAAAAAGTGACTGAAGAAAGAAACAAAGACAACAATACTATCTAATAAAAAACTGAGATACAGAAGGGGCAGAATGCAGATAAAGTACTAAAGTAGAAACGAGCTCCATGTAAGAGAACACAGGGGATTCTTTAAATATCATGTGGTCAATGTGTAAGGCAGCAAAATGATGTAAATGAAAAACAATCTGTGAGAACAACTAAGAAAGGGGTAAAATAATGTGATATAAGAAGTAAAAACAATCCTACAAAGATGGACATAATTTAACCAGAAGGTAGCACTAGTAGAAGGAAATCAGAGTTGGAATGAGACACATGAAGAAGTACAAAAGAAGGAGAGAAACTGTCACACAAAAGGAAATTGATGAAGGTGTGGTGAATAAGGGCTTTACTGTGAAAATGAAGCTATTTATTATAATTGCTAATAGAATGAAAACACTAGATAAAATAGTGTTGATTACAAGGAGAAATTGTTAAAAGAATAGATTAGTCAATAGAAAAAACTTTTGCAAAGTGTTCAGTGGTGAATGAGGAAGCAATTCTAGTACTGAGGCTTTCCCTAATGAAAATAGTTACTTACAAGTGAACACATTAGTGCATGCAGTTGATGAATCTGGACGATGTTATGAGATGAAAGATGGTTCTCCTACTGAAATGAGGTGGTGGTACCTAGAAATATAGAGGAAGTCATAGCTTAAGAGGTACAGGGAAGACATAAACAGGCCCCTGTATATAAGTTGAACTGTAGTGGTATTTAAAGTGTTTGGCAGCAATCAATTGACATAGTGAGAAATGTTCTATGTATCTTTCAATGCAAAGGTCTTAAGTGTATGATTTCAATTTTGCAATGATTATATCCATGCAAAGTAAGGAAACATACAAACCTGTAGGGGCATTCACTTGCATGCTTATCAAAGAAAGTGTGCCAAAGCACCTTTCATCATTTTAGAATGCTAGCTGGACATCACTCTCAAATGCAAACTTTAATTAGGAGGCTTTACCATGTGAAGATTCCCACACTACGTTTAGAACAAATTAGTAGAACTCTTTTGCATAGTACAGTGGCAGAGGTAGAAAAGTTTGTGCTGATGTATAATTATGTTTCTTTGGACACGAAGAGGCGTAGGAAAATGAAGACTTGATATCTGCAGGTGTAGCAGAACAAGAGACTGGCATTTCTATTGATAACATTCATGAACAAATTTAAAAGTTTAAAAGAGTCTGTTCAGAGAAACCAGATTGTGTTTGTATATGTTATTTATGCACTCACTGCAAGTCAAACATGTCATGTTATCATATCTTCAAACACTGAAGAAGAGAATAGAGATAAGTGGCAAGAATGTGCAGCTTATTTAGTTGTAGAGGACTGCTTTTATTGTTTTGCACGTCAAACTATATGTAAGTATTGTTATAAGTAGTTAGAGGAGAATACATACCAGCTAAAGCAATGCATAACAAATTAGAACTGGTTTCAATTCCACAGGAGCTTCAAGATTTGAATGTTTATGAATCTATACTTTTCCAATGTGTACATCCATTTCAAGCCATAGTCCGTATGGAGCAAAAGACTCGAAAATTACCTCCAACTGAGCTCCGGAAATGTCTTAAAGGTAGACTTGTATACTTGCCATTAGATTTCAAACAGGTTATTGAAACTGTAGAGGTGCAGACAGAATTGGAAAAAATACTTGTAATTTAGTAGACATTAGTAAATTTAAAAAAAAAAAACATTATATCTGGTAGAAAATAATATTTACTATAAAAATGTAGATAATCTTCACAATACTACCCATTTGGAGGATCACACAGAATCATCAAAAGGTGAAATTAAAAAGATAGTCTGATCCAGATCACAAGACATTTATGAGCAGTGCAGTAGTCATCCTGTACATTCCAAAGAGATTGTTGGAGATGCTATTGATCCCTTTCAGTTGAAAGAAGCAAAAGGTGCTCCCTTCAGTGTGTGGGAGAAAAGCTTAGAAGCTTGTTCTGTTTGATATTTTTTTTCTAGTGGACTAGGCAGTGGGTATGATGACAGACCTATACAAAATGCCAGCAACAGAGTACAGATCAACTAGACTTTATTCGGGGGACCCGAAATATTGACAGTGTATTCTCTTTATATGTCATCTGTTTTTTGAGAGCGACTTGTGTGGCTTATATTATGCTGCTAATCTTGTTCTGAAAACAGATCTGTCATTAACTGAGTTTGTTGAAAAACTTTATGGAAGAGATAAAAATCTGGAATACCACTTGATTAATTTGATGGCATGTCAACATGGTACCAACAAGTATCAGTATCTTTGTCATGGAATGCTGAAATGCATGTTAACAAACCTAGGAACACCTACCTGGTTTACACAGTTGTGTTGCATATTTGTGGGTTGACCTCCTTGATTTCTTCCAAGAAGCAAATTCGAACATAAAAGACATCAATTTGAAGACACCAGAAGAACTCTGCTCACTGGACCCAGGAAACGTTTGCAGATATTTTAACCACTGATTTCAAGCAATGATGGCTTTCATCTGCAATTAAGCTAATCCTCCTCTTGGAGAAATGACTGATGTCTTTTGGAACAAACAGTACAAAGCTAGAGTGCTCCACATATTCATATGCTATTATGGGTAAAAAATGTCCCGGTGCTTGGAACAAACACTGATGAGCGTGTCTTATCTCTCATAGAACAGTATTTAACATGTGCCATCCCAAAATAAGCTGTTAACAAGATATTGAGACAACAATTTTGAAATGCAAAATATAAATCCAAAGAATAACTTTGCACAAGATTTTGTTTTGGATTCCCATGTTCTATCATCCCAGAAGCCAGAGTAAGCAGCTTTTTGTCAACAGTAAGACTAACATGGAAATCACCAAAAACATACATATAATCTCAAAAGAACAGAAGCATCAAAATATATAAGCAACTGAAATTCTGATGTTCTAAACATGTGGAATGAAAATATGGATGTACAATTTGTTGCAGGTAATTCCATTGCTGTTGCTCGCTGTGTGACTTCTTATATAACAAAGACAGAGAAGACAGAGATGAAAGAGGTGTGGGAGGAGATTTCTGCAGAAAGAACTCTCACTAAGAAATTGTATAGTTTCAGTTTGAAAATACTTTCCCACAGGGAAATTGGATTTTATGAATGTGCAGATAGGTTGAGTTTGGCAAGCTTTTCTCCAAGTCTAGAGGAATTACGTGGGTAAGTCTAGGCCTTGAAAGCAGTCATAATAGAGTATTGAAGTCTTTACGAGAAATTTAATACCTTGCATAATTTGATCCCAAGTGTAAAACATTCTAATGACTAACATGCTGGATACATACTACCCAAAAAGGAGTGCCCATCTTGAAAACATGTGTGTCTATGAAGTATGTCAGCATTATACATACAAAACTAGTGTAACTGAAAACATAAAATAAGAAAGGTTTGAAGTCATTGTATTTGATGGTTGTTTGGTGGGACCCAACAAAGGAAATCCAGTTACCCACAAAAATCTTAGTTGTCCAGTCCAGAGAGAAGAGAGTTTTTCTACTTGACACTTTTACAACTGTTCAATCCATGGCATGGAATCGGATTTACGTGGACAGTATGATTGTTATGAAATCTCATTCAATGCTGTAAAAGACAGAGTTCTGTGTTTCCAATGTACTTGCAGTTGTTGAAAGATGAGATTGAACAGGAAGGCACCATTGCTCCTGAGATAACCAGAGAGAGTTCACAAAGCTGCCAAAGTTATGCAACAGTAAATCAAGATCCTCTGTGAGAACCAGTAATTTTAAATAATGCAGCTATAGCTATGAATGAGGTCGACAATGTGATACAACAGGCAAGAGAGGATACTGTGGATTTTGAACAGTTAGTGGAACAGCTGAACAATAAACAGAGGGAACTTTACAATTAAGTTAATGGTAAAATAGAGCATGCATTTCTCCACAAGAAGAAATAATGTGAATGTTCTTCATATAAACCAATATTAATATATATCATTGGGCAAGATTGCATTGGCAAAAGTTTTCTAGTGAAATTTCTCACCGGTTATCTACAGAAAGCTACAGATAAAAATTTGTCATGTGTAGTAATAGCACCAATATGATTAGCTGCACATAACATTAAATGAATTACACTATATCAACTACTAATGCTACCTGTTGAACTTTACAATAAATTGGAGTACTGGACATTTTCTGGTGACTCTTGCAATGAGGTATCAAGAGAATAAAAAAAAATGAAGCTTCTAATAATTAGTGAAATGAGCATGGTATTAAGCATAATGCTTGTGTTCATACACTTAAAAATGCAGCAGTTTTTAAGAACAAACTATAATGTACTCTCTGGAGGAAAGCATTTAATTGTGTTTAGTGACCTACTCCAACATACCGCTGTAAAAGGACATTCTGTTTTCAAAACACTTTTGCATAATGAAACAGGAAGTTCCCTTGAAAGATTTGGGAATGTGAATATTTGGTGAAACATTGAATGCAAAGAATTAGTGAAAAAAATGCACCAATCATCTGGCTAGGAATATGGAGATATGCTGCAGGACATTAGAGTGGGGGTGCTCACAAAAGAGAGAAAATATGCTTTGGGAAGCTGCCTTTTCAAGAGCTGATTCGCATCTTATTTTAAAGCACCACAACTAAAGTTCAATTTCATCAAAGAAAATATATCTATAGTTTGTTTAATGCAAACACTTCAAGACTGCTTTAACTTTAATGAAAAATCACTACAACTGAATTACGAAGAGATTTTGGAAATTACAGCTATTGATAAAATGGAACATCAGGAAGTCACAATAGTACTGACAGATAATCTGCAATCAACATTGGATTCTTTAGAGACATTGGTATCCAAGACATCATGATTAGAAAAGTGTTTACATGTCTGTTATAACTGTCAAGCAATTTTGTGATGTCATTTAAATGTTGAGGAAGGTTAGTAAATAGTGGTGGTGTAATGGGTAAAGAGTTTCATTTCAATAATTTTCCAAATAGAGATGAGGTAGAATATTTGGCTTTACAATTTGATCAGATAGAAGATGTGAAGACGATTTGCCATTTTATTTTATTGATTTAACTTGTAAAAGACTTATATATCAGACAGCAACAGTTCCCACTCTCTCTAGCACATGCTGTAACCACATATAAATCACAAAGTCTAAGTATAAATGCAGCTTTAGTAAATGTTGGATGTTCTGTATTCAAAGGAGCATTGTGGTGAATTAGAACATTTTCCAGCTTGTTTTTCATTGACTTTGATGAGAAGAAGTTTAGTGCTGATGCAAGCTGTGTAAGAAAATACAATCAGTTAGAAGGGCTATATGCTCCTCATTTAGGCCAGTACCCTACTTATGATCAACGGAAAATCTGTTCATAGTGGAAAATTACAAAACATTTTACAGACCATCAAGAAAAGAAGGCATAGAAGGAGAACACATACAGTGCTAAGAAGAGAAAATTGAAAAAGGACAGTGAAATTGTAGTTTAGCAGTTGGAAAACAGTTCACGTGTCAACTGCTATGCAAATAACTATTCCATTTGCTGCATGTAGTAAATCGAACTGAACAAAATTCAGATAAGAGAATGTGTTCTGCACTATATATTTTGCTGCAACATTTAATGAGTGACAGAAGTGTCATACATTCTGCTTCAGGAATCCACCATCTTTTGGGCACATGCACCAGATCAATAACATTTACTCTCAACATTCAACAAGATGCACAAGAAGAGGTAAATGTTGATGATTATTTGGGGTCAGTTACAAATGGAACCATGACTGTGAAAATTGTTCTTTCACATCTAGCAATGTGATCAATTCTAAATGATGTGCCTACTTCTGCCTTTTGACAAATTTTACAGAAATGCTAACCAAAAAATTACATGCTGAAATTGCAGATATAATTTGTGTCTACATTGTTTGTACAAACAACTGGAAAATCCCTTGTAGTAATGCTAAAATGATGCAAAGCAGATGGTTCCAAATTAGAAACTCAGATTGCAAACTTCAAAGCTAGACAAATATCACTTTCGGGAAGAACTTTTCCTACTTTGGCTGTCATCTTTCATGAAGGAGTTAATATAACCTCTGGGCACTACACTGTCTATTTAAGCACTGAGTATGCCGAAATTTCCATTCAAACCACCAAACTACTATCTCTTCTTTCTTCAATCAAAGTTCTAAGGAAGAATTCAGATGTAAGAAGAGGTATACTGTTTTTCATCTATGTGGTTCACATCTTTTTTAGACATTATTCAGCCTTTTAAGGCTAACGTTTTTAAAAAAGATCTTCAAAAATCAAGAGTCCTTTTATGTTCTCATAAGGAGTTAATATAAAATCTCAATACAAGACTCTATTTAAATTATGATACTGGACGGGCATACTCTAATTACAGCAGTCGTTACTTGAAATAAAAAACTGTCCTAAAAACTACAGAATTGTTCCCTTTTGTTTCTTTAGCCAAACTTCAATGTCTTAATTGCCGTAAAAAAAAGTACTGGATGGGATTTTCCATACATGGATCATTACCAGTTTAGACATCATGTGGCCTATCAGGAGTGATATTTTCAAAACAATCTATATAACTGAAATATTATTCATATGTATTTGTGATATTCTGCCAGATATAATAATATAAGCAATACTTTTAAGATATGGCTGTTTAGATTACTATAATAAGTCTAGAAAAAAACACGTATTAATGAATTGTAGTAAGTACATTGCATAGTATCACTTGTTTGTAGTGATCTTCAGTGCAAGTTTTTTTTTCTTTTTTTTACAATCCATTGATTGCTTTGTCCCCACTGTTCAAAGATGATGCTTTATACAAATCATTGTTTTCGGTGAAGAAGTATAAAAGGTGAAAACAGGAAAAAAGTGAAAATTACATTTTTACTACATTGTAATATAGTCTTACAGTATTAGTAATGTATATTGTTATGTTTGCATAACTTTGAAGAATAAATACTAACATATCTTTATCTTCGTTTTCCTTTTCAATAGTGGCTGCAGATCAATGTTTTTAGATGTCTCAAAACACTTCTTGAACCACACACATAGGGCCTCATTATGAGTTTGACGGTCTCAACTCACATCACACTGAACACAACACTACTTTGGACAGTTGGAACACCTCACACCTGACACACACCCTACACACCTACACACTGCACTATTTAACACACCCCTACACAACACACAACCCTTTGCAAAGAGAACACCACACACAGCCACAGACAAGCAAAAGTGTTCTCATATATAGAAAAAAACAACATTTGGCATTTGTATACATATCACAATGTACAGCTCACACCTACACAACATATATAACAAATGTTTTACTACCACATACAATCCACAACAATCTTCACACACTCACATCACAGCACTTACACATCACCATATACATTTTTCTGCAGCCTTTTTCTTTGCACACTACCACACCTTCTTCAGCATCACTACCATGTCCCCACAAAAACACCCAGTGTTCACAGATGATGAGTTAAGGGTCATAGCGGACGACATTTTCAGGGTAGAGCCACACCTGTTTGGAGTACAGGTCCAGGAAACATCAATTGCCAGGAAAATTGGTAAATTCTGTAGGCAGCTATATACGCACAAGGGAGGACATCAGGAACAGGTGGGAAGACCTCTGGGGGAAGGTACAGTTCATGGCATCAAGGCACCAGCTGGTGGTAGAAAAAATAGGATACATGTAGGATACAAGAAGAAAAATTACATTTGTGTGGCTTGCAGCTTCAAGGATGGCATCAAAGGATTGCTCACCATCTGTGAGGGTAGTGCTGAAGTCTAGGCAAAATGTGCCAACACACCTTCCACTTCATTTAGAACTTTTTCTCCTTAGACAGATGGTGCACTTGAAGATGTGTAAGCTCCCACTCCTTCTCTCTTCCTCCTCTAACTGTTTGAGTGATATGTCTTTAACATAGAAATTGTACCACATGAATACCTTTTTTGTATCTCTTGAGAGTGTCTTGCCACACAAGCTGCATTTCACCAATTTGGCTCCTGAGGGAATTGTAGATAATTCCCAAGCAATGTGTTGATTTTTTTGGTGCAGGCTCTTCATTGTCACACTCTTCTTCTTCCACCTCTTGCTTCTGTGGCTGCTGCATGGCCTCCTCCTCCTGACCTCTGCCTGTTGCCATTTTTGTGAAAAAAAAACAAAAGAAAACACCAAATATACTGCGCTAAGTAAAACACTGGGCAGCACCTATAAAGTATCCACAAATGAATGGAAGCTTCAAGAACTCAGAACTGGTTGGAGACTTCCTATGAATATAACTGAAAACCTTCTCCAATCAAATCACTTTTTACATGGTCACATGACTTTTGTGAATACTGATGTCATCGCAATTACCGACGACATCATGAAAAATCAGAAATTTAATTTAAAAATGCTTAATACTAAAAATCATTACAGAAACAAAAGTTTAACCCCTTCGCTCCCAGGCCTTTTCCCCTCCTGTGCCAAGCCTTTTTTTGGCTATTTGGGGCAGTTCGCGCTTAGGCCCTCATAACCCTTTGTTCACATACGCTACCCATGCCAAATTTGCGTCCTTTTTTTCCAACATCCTAGGGATTCTAGAGGTACCCAGACTTTGTGTGTTCCCCTGAAGGAGACCAAAAATTAGCCAAAATACAGTGAAAAAGTTGTTTCCCAAAAAAAAAATGGGCAAAAAGGGCTGCAGAAGGCGGCTTGTTTTTTTCCCCCCTGAAAATGGCATCAACAAAGGGTTTGCAGTGGCAAGATCACCATCTTCCCAGCTTTCAGGAACAGGCAGACTTGAGTTAGAAAACCCCATTTTTCAATACAATTTTGACATTTTACTGGGACCGACCCCATTTTTACTGTTTGTTGTGCTTTCAGCCTCCTTCCAGTTAGTGACCGAAATGGATGAGAAACCAATGCTGGATCCCAGAAAGCTAAACATTTCTGAACAGTAGACAAAAATCTAAATTCAGCAAGGGGTAATTTGTGTAGATCCTATAAGTGTTTCCTACAGAAAATAACAGCTGAAATAAAAAATATTGAAATTGAGTTGGAAAAAACAGCCATTTTATCCACGTTTTACTCTGTAACTTTTTCCTGCTATGTTAGATTTTTTAAAGCAATATACCGTTACGTCCGCTGGACTCTTCTGGTTGCGGGGATATATAGGGCTTGTAGATTAATCAAGAACCCTAGGTACCCAGAGCCAATAAATGAGCTGCACCTTGCAATGGGTTTTCATTCTATACCGGGTATACAGCAATTAATTTGCTGAAATATAAAAGGTGAAAAATAGGTATCAAGAAAACCTTTGTATTTCCAAAATGACCACAAGATAAGGTGATGAGAAGCAGTGGTTATTTGCACATCTCTGAATTCCGGGGTGCCCATACTAGCATGTGAATTACAGGGCATTTCTCAAATAGACGTCTTTTTTACACACTGTCTTACATTTGGAAGGAAAAAATGTAGAGAAAGACAAGGGGCAATAACACTTGTTTTGCTATTCTGTGTTCCCCCAAGTCTCCCGGTGAGTGGTACCTCACTTGCGTGGATAGGCCTAGCACCCGCGAAAGGAAATGCCCCAAAACACAACATGGACACATCACATTTTCACAAAGAAAACAGTGCTGTTTTTTGCAAAGTGCCTAGCTGTGGATTTTGGCCTCTAGCTCAGCCGGCACCTAGGGAAACCTAGCAAACCTGTGCAGTTTAAAAAAACTAGACACCTAGGGGAATCCAATATGTGCTGACTTGTGGGGCTCTGATCAGGTTCTGTTACCCAGAATGCTTTGCAAACCTCAATATTTGGCCAAAAAACCACTTTTTCCTCTCATTGCGGTGACAGAAAGTTCTGGAATCTGAGAGGAGCCACAAATTTCCTTCCACCCAGTGTTTCCCCAAGTCTCCCAATAAAAATGGTACCTCATTTGTTTCGGTAGGCCTAGCGCCCGCGAAAGGAAATGGCCCAAAACACAATGTGGACACATCACATTTTTCCACTGAAAACAGAGGTGTTTTTTACAAAGTGCCTACCTGTGGATTTTGGCCTCTAGCTCAGCCGACACCTGGGGAAACCTGGCAAACCAGTGCATTTTTGAAAACTAGACACCTAGGGGAATCCAAAGTGGGGTGACTTGTGGGGCTCTGACCAGGTTCTGTTACCCAGAATCCTTTGCAAACCTCAACATTTGGCCAAAAAAACACTTTTTCCTCTCATTTCGGTGACAGAAAGTTCTGGAATCTGAGAGGACCCACAAATTTCCTTCCACCCAGCGTGCCCCCAAGTCTCCCGATAAAAATGGTACATCACTTGTGTGGGTAGGCCTAGCGCTCGCGAAAGGAAATGGCCCAAAACACATCCTGGACATATCACATTTTTTCACAGAAAACAGTTGTTTTTTACAAAGTGCCTACCTGTGGATTGTGGCCTCTAGCTCAGCCGGCACCTGGGGAAACCTAGCAAACCAGTGCATTTTTGAAAACTAGACACCTAGGGAAATCCAAAATGGGGTGACTTGTGGGGCTCTGACCAGGTTCTGTTACCCAGAATCCTTTGCAAACCTCAAAATTTGACCAAAAAAATACTTTTTCCTCTCATTTCGGTGACAGAAAGTTCTGGAATCTGAGAGGAGCCACAAATTTCCTTCCACTCAGCGTTCCCCAAAGTCTCTCGATAAAAATGGTACCTCACATTTGTGGGTGGGCCTATTGCCAGCGAAAGGAAATGCCCCAAAACACTATCTGGACACATCAAAATTATCAAATACAAAACTACCTGTTTTTGGAGGGGGGCACCTGCGTTTTTGGTCCTGGGCTCAACAGCCTTCTAGGGAAACCTACCAAACCCAGACATTTCTGAAAACTAGACACCCGAGGGAGTCCAGTGAGGTGTGACTTGTGTGGATCCCCCAATGTTTTCTTATCGAGAATCCTCAGCAAATCTCAAATTTAGCTAATAAATCACATTTTTCCCACATTTCTGTGTGGGATCATCGCACTGGGACACATTTCATACCACCCAATGTTCCCCTCAGTCTCCCAGTAAAAATGATACTTCATTTGTGTAGGTGGGCCAAGTGCTTGTGAAAGGGAAGAGCCAAAAACATGTCAATATTGAGGGGGAAAAAGGGGGTCCAAAAGGGCAGTTTGCAAAAAAACGTTTTTAGGCTGACAAATGCAGCACAATTTTTATCGGTATAAATGAGACAATGCTGGGTGGTAGGAATTTTGTTCATTCCTGCAGATCTGGAAGGTTCCATCACAAAAACGTGGGAAAAATGTGTGATCTCCAGCAAAGTTGGAGGTTTGCAGGGGATTGTGGGTACAAATATGGTGCTGGGTGCATGTGAAACACACCACACTTGAATCACCCAGATGTTTAGTTTTCAGATGTGTCTAGATCTTGTGGATTTTTCTATATGGCAGCGACCCAAATTCCATAAAGTGCAGCCCTCACCGTTCCAAGTGGGACGATTTTGAGAGTAAGCCAAGCTCTCATGGCACAAATGTAAAACTAAAACCGAAAATAATCAGATGTCTTCTTGCTTGCTGTGGGATAAGATGTTTTAGAGTGCGGGGGAGAGCTGAAAGACTGTTACCCCCTTCAGTTGAGGTGGGGGCGTAACCAGGCCCATACTGGTTGGTAGCCACCACCCCAATATTTTTTGTTTTTTTTAAATTCCCTGGCATCTAGTAGACTTTCTGCCCCCGGGGTATGGATCAGGGGAAATTACCCCATCTGCCCACTGGTGGGCAGAACAACTTTGGCCCCAATTATTTGGGGTGGGGGTATGGCCATACCCCACCCTCTTCTTTTTGAAAACAAACTTCCATGGCCTCTGGTGGGCTTTCTGCCCCCGCTTGGAGTCAGATGGGCCTTCCAAAAATAGGCCCATCGGCCCCCAATGTGGGGCAGATAGGGCCAACAGTAATGTGCCCCCCAAGGGGCTGCCCCCCTAAAGAAAACACATGCATATACACACACCAATCCCTGGTGCCTAAGTGGTTTCTGCCCCCATGGGGGCAGATTGGCCTCACAAAAATCAGCTGATCTTCCCCCAAGGGGGGCAGAAATGGTTTAAATACAATTTTAAAGGCCTAAAATAAACTTGCCCCCATTCCCCCGGGGAGCGACCCTTGCCTCAGGGGTCGGTCCCCACCTCTAAAAAAACAAAACAAAAACAAAAAAACAATGTTTTTTTATCCCTGGCGCATAGAGGCTTCTGCCCGCCTGGGGATAGATCGGCCTAATAGCAATAGGCCGATCTGCCCACAGGGGAGGACAGAAAAGGCCTAAAATAAATTCTCCCCCCCCCCGGGTAGCGACCCTTGCCTAAGGGGTCGCTCCCCACCTCTAAAAAAAAAACAAAAACAAAAAAATGTATCCCTGGCGCCGAGAGGCTTCTGCCCCCGGGGGCAGATCGGCCTAATAACAATAGGCCGATCTGCCCTCAGGGGGAGGCAGAAATGGCCTAAAATAAATGTGCCCCCTGGGAAGCGACCTTTGCCTACGGGGTCGCTCCCCTCGCGTGACATTGGTGCAAAAAAAAAGATCCCCGGTGCCTAGTGGTTTCTGTCCCACTTGGGGGCAGATTGACCTAAAATCAGCTGATCTGCCCACAAGGAGGGCAGAAATGGTCTAAATACAATTTGTCACCCAGGGGAGCGACCCTTGGCTAATGGGTCGCTCCCCATCTCTAAAAAAACAAACAAACAAAAACCAAAACACAAAAAAAAAAATTGCCCTGGCGCCTAGAGGTTTCTGGCCCCATGGGGGCAGATCGGCCTAATAACAATAGGCCGATCTGCCCCCAGGGGGGCAGAAATGGCCTTAAATAAATTTCTCCCCCTGCCCCCGCCCCGGGGAGCGATCCTTGCCTACGGGGTCGCTCCCCTTGCGTGACATTGACGCAAAAAAAAAGATCCCCTTTGCCTAGTGGTTTCTGCCCCCCCACAATTTGCCCCTCCAGGGAGCGACCCTTGCCTAAGGGGTCGCTCCCCTTGCGTGAAATTCACGAAAAAAAATAAAAAATACCTACCTGGTGTCTATTGGTTTCTGTCCCCCTTGGGAGCAGATTGGCCTCATAATAATAGGCCAATCTGCCCCCAAGGGGGGCAGAAATGGCCTAAATATAATGTGCCCCCTACTGGAGCGACCCTTGCCTAAGGGGTCACTCCCCACCTCTAAAAGAAAAAACCAAAACAAACAAATTTTTTTTTAGCCCTGGTGCCTAGAGGTTTCTGCCACCCCTAGGGGCAGAAAAGGCCTTTAAAAAAAATGCCCCCCCCGGGAGCGACCCTTGCCCAAGGGGTCGCTCACCTCATGCCATTTTCCTTTTATCAAATAAATCCCTGGTGTCAAGTGGGCATTTTAGCAGCCGGATTCCTTTCCTTCCCTTTGAAGCCTCTCAGGCCTCCACCACGTGATCGGAAGAAAAATGCTGAGCATTTCTCTTCCGATCGCGCTGGATGAGGCCTCTGTGATAGTCAGCGCACGATCGCGCGCTGACGTCACAGGGGGGGGGTGGGGGGATTGGGGGGCTGTCGGGGGTGGAAGGAGAAGGGCTTCCCCTTCCATCCCTGCATTGGGGGGGTGCAGGGGAACCCCACAGAGGGAGCGCTAGCGCTCCTTCTGGGCTCTGTGTCCAGGACTTAATGGTTATGTCCTGGGCACACGAGTACTGTGCCGCAGGACATAACCATTACGTTCGTGGCACAGAAGGGGTTAAATGCTATGTTACTAAACAAGTATTTTGTTTACAAAAGTTGTATATGTGTGCTTTACACTTTTTCAAAAACACACTGTAGTCACAATTATTGTGATATCCACAAAAGCAGAACAACATAGCGATGCTGACGACATCGCAAAAAACGACATAACCTCCAATTAAAAATGGTTTTACATGAAAAATGAGTGCAGAATTTGCAGTTGAAACACTATATTAATAAAATATGACTGTCATAAGTTATTTTCTATATTATATATATATATATTTATATATATTTTATACTTTATCATAAATATGTTATATTTGTGAATTCTGTGAAAGTGCACAAATGTTTCACTATATTTTTCAAAGCATTTGTGAATAATAAAAAATAAAAAAAATATATCAAGTGAATAGCCAACTAAAACAAATGCTAAACTAACAAATAGTAAGATAGTTAAATGGGACCTCCCACTTATATATAAGGACAGATCCTGATGTATAACGTCACCAGGATCAAAAATTAGAGCGAGAAAAGGCCTGCTTGACTCCCCTCTCAGTAGAAAATAATACACTGGATCAGGCCTGCCCTGATGTAGGCCTTCTGAACACACCTTTTGAATGATGCCTAGTATGGGAACTGCTCTGACGTTCACAGTGACATAGCACACACTACATAAAATATGTAATACATGTGTTTTGAGAAGGTACCTTTACCCACTATGCTATATTACATATCCAGTCACAAACCATATAGCTACTCATACAGCCACTCGAAGAGCCATTTTCATGCCCACTCACCAACCCATACAGTCACTCGCAGAACCACTATGAAATGTGTGAGGTAATATTATGAGATCAAATGTTTTTAAAAACTCTAACATTCAGAAACAAAACACAGGTTACAGGGACATTATAGTTAGGAGATACAATTTGAAAAAATGCTTAGAAATTCACTGAATGGAACAAAGGTTACAGTGATCTTATAGTTAGGAAACATAATTATAAAAATCTAAGAAATTCACTGAAGGACTCAAAGGTTACAGGGACATTACAGTTAGGCTCACATTCCACATGTAAAAAACAATAGAAATTCAACAGTTATTTTTACCTAAGCTAACTGTGACTTGCCGCCCCCATAATGAACTACTTATGACCCCACATATTTCATCACTCATTACACAGCCAGTGTCATCACTGATGACATCTCAAATGACATCACTGATGACATCACTAATTACATCATCCACTGAAGTACTCACACACCCAATCACACCTCTATACAACCTCTCATACTACCACTCATGAACCCACAAAACCATTCTCATACCCATTCATATACCCATACAAATACACACAATCCACACAATCCATAAAGCCACTCATGCACCCACCTATTCACTCATAGGGGCACTCATACAACCATTCACTCACCAATACAGCTACATATACAACCAGTCCCTTACCCATACAGCCACTCACAAAGCCACATAATCACCCATACAGCTACTTACAGACACACTTACTCACCTATACATCCACTCATCCACCCACTCACTCACCCATCTATCCTCTCAACACCACCACTAACTCACCCATACAGTCACTCACACACTCAGTCACACACACCCACAACCACTTACATACCCATTCAGACATCCATATAAGCATCCACACGTCAGCTCACTCACCCATACATCCATTCAAACAGACACTTACTCTACAATACAGCCATTTACACAGCAACTCACTTAAACAGACTCACTTGTCAATATAGCCACTCACACAGCCACTCACTCACCTGCATAGCTACTCACCTACATACTTATAGACCAATACAGTAACTCACACACCCACTCATGTACCCATACAGACACTCAGACACCCACTCACACATGGATATTCACAG